>NC_140590.1:1266039156-1267282165 GCF_964204655.1 Triturus cristatus | reverse complement strand
TTTGGCAAGTGAAAATCACTTTTACAGACTGACACATTATGAAACCACTTTTTTGATTTTTTTAAATGCACATGTCCAAACTGCTTTTTCAGACCACCACCATGTGTAACCTGGGTGGCTGCCTACATTCCAGCAAGGGCAACCAGCCTTAGTGATGCTGAATGTATTTGCATTACAGACTGAAACCTGAAAACCCCACTCGCTTGTAAATACTGTGCATGATTATACATGGCAAGCAGATGGGTGTGTGCTAAGAGTCTGCTTCTTCCCCCAAAAAATCGCTCCCCCTTTTTCCTACTAATGCAACTGTGAAATCACCAGAAAAAAACGCAATAAATCTCTGCCTGTAATTCCTATTTCCACACAGAGTCATGTTTTCACATTAGTCCCAAAACGAAATTTCTTTGCCAATTTGAAAGCACACTTACTGCTCTTTTTTTTTGGCAAGTGAAAATCACTTTTACAGACTGACACATTATGAAACCACTTTTTTGATTTTTTTAAATGCACATGTCCAAACTGCTTTTTCAGACCACCACCATCTGTAACCTGGGTGGCTGCCTACATTCCAGCAAGGGCAACCAGCCTTAGTGATGCTGAATGTATTTGCATTACAGACTGAAACCTGAAAACCCCACTCGCTTGTAAATACTGTGCATGATTATACATGGCAAGCAGATGGGTGTGTGCTAAGAGTCTGCTTCTTCTCCCAAAAAATCGCTCCCCCTTTTTCCTACTAATGCAACTGTGAAATCACCAGAAAAAAACGCAATAAATCTCTGCCTGTAATTCCTATTTCCACACAGTCATGTTTTCACATTAGTCCCAAAACTAAATTTCTTTGCCAATTTGAATGCACACTTACTGCTCTTTTTTTTGGCAAGTGAAAATCACTTTTACAGACTGACACATTATGAAACCACTTTTTTGATTTTTTTAAATGCACATGTCCAAACTGCTTTTTCAGACCACCACCATGTGTAACCTGGGTGGCTGCCTACATTCCAGCAAGGGCAACCAGCCTTAGTGATGCTGAATGTATTTGCATTACAGACTGAAACCTCAAAACCCCACTCGCTTCTAAATACTGTGCATGATTATACATGGAAAGGAGCTGGGTGTGTGCTAATAGTCTGCTTCTTCCCCCAAAAAATCGCTCCCCCTTTTTCCTACTAATGCAACTGTGAAATCACCAGAAAAAAATGCAATAAATCTCTGCCTGTAATTCCTATTTCCACACAGAGTCATGTTTTCACATTAGTCCCAAAACGAAATTTCTTTGCCAATTTGAATGCACACTTACTGCTCTTTTTTTTTGGCAAGTGAAAATCACTTTTACAGACTGACACATTATAAAACCACTTTTTTGATTTTTTTAAATGCACATGTCCAAACTGCTTTTTCAGACCACCACCATGTGTAACCTGGGTGGCTGCCTACATTCCAGCAAGGGCAACCAGCCTTAGTGATGCTGAATGTATTTGCATTACAGACTGAAACCTGAAAACCCCACTCGCTTGTAAATACTGTGCATGATTATACATGGCAAGCAGATGGGTGTGTGCTAAGAGTCTGCTTCTTCCCCCAAAAAATCGCTCCCCCTTTTTCCTACTAATGCAACTGTGAAATCACCAGAAAAAAACGCAATAAATCTCTGCCTGTAATTCCTATTTCCACACAGAGTCATGTTTTCACATTAGTCCCAAAACGAAATTTCTTTGCCAATTTGAATGCACACTTACTGCTCTTTTTTTTTGGCAAGTGAAAATCACTTTTACAGACTGACACATTATGAAACAACTTTTTTGATTTTTTTAAATGCACATGTCCAAACTGCTTTTTTCAGACCACCACCATGTGTAACCTGGGTGGCTGCCTACATTCCAGCAAGGGCAACCAGCCTTAGTGATGCTGAATGTATTTGCATTACTGAGTCCAACCTCAAACCCTTAAACTATTCTTTTTTTTTCCAGTACACCTTAATTTATCGTGAAAACATAGTCCATATTATTTTACATGTTCCTCACATTTAAATTTCTCCCAAAACAGAAAATGATAAACGCAACTTCAACAAAAAGAATTTCCATTTCTATTATTCATTTCTTAATTTACCATATACATCTCCTCTCAAACTCTAACCTCACCTTTAAAATTAGTTAGTTGTGAAAGAAATGTGGCACTCAAACAGCAGATTATCAGAGCCAGGATCTCTGTTCTCTACACCTCTCTCCTCTCAGCAGAACCAGATAATGGCAAACTTTCCCTCTATTTTTCCACACATATACATGTAAGTTTCAAATCTCAGTGCTTCCCCCTTTTTTCAAATGTAATCACACATTTCTATTGGTTGAAAACCAACCCTTTTCCAAAAGTACCCTTCCTCCAACTTGACTTCTGCCTAGTACCCTTCCCCCAACTTGACTTCTGCCTGCTACCATAGCAACAGCTCATGGAACACTGCTGTGTGGAGTTAGGTCAGAAGTTCGCCACACAATGTTTCAATTCCACAGAGCAAGAGTGCTTGACTTTTCAAACCTAACAGCAAATCCATAGTACTGTTCTTTGGTAACACATTTTTTTGTACCAATACAAAACATGCTTCTATTAATTTACACATACAGCCTAGTTTTTATTCTAGAATGGTATGAAACAGCCAATCAGTTCTTTTTTAAAAAAAAAAAATATGTATGCCTCCATTTCCAAACTGTCTTTCTTTTCATATTGCCATTCCACTGAAAGACACCTCCTGAGTGCATCCAGTTCTCCTTTGAAGATGTTCACAGTGTGGATTGTAGGGCACAGCTATGTCTTCTGGAGTGAAAAGTTTGCAGAGAAAACAGATATGGTGAGAGACCTTGCTTTGCCAAATGTAGACATTAAATGGATTGGTCAGAGAGGGTTAAAGTGGCACCAATTGATGCCATTGGTGAAATCCTTCATGCAAATCCAACACCCTGACCTCATAATAGTGCACTGTGGTGGCAATGACCTAGGCACTTTGACTGGGGTAGGTCTGGAAATGCTTATGAAGGACACCTTTGCACAACTGTTTTCACTTTTCCCTAAAACTGCCTTTGTGTTTTCCAACATATGCCAAAGGCAAAAATGGAACTGGTCCAATCATTTCTGTCCGCAGATTGACAAAGCAAGAAAGCACGTCAACAAATCTGTTTCTGCTTTCCTCCGTGACTATGGTATGGGTGCCATTTACCACAACAACTTGCGTTATGACATGCAAGACATTTATAGAGGAGATGGTGTGCACTTCAATGATGAAGGGAACAGAGTCTTCCTCTTGAACCTTAGACTCTGCATCGGTACTTACTTGTAGGTACCACTAAAAAATCACTTCATAAACACAACGGCTCTTTTTAGAGCCCCCTAATATCTAAACACTTAAATCTGCCTTTCATTTCTTTTTTTCTTTTTTTTTTTTACCGTACGCTTACGGTGAGCTTACCGTACGCGTACCCCGTGATTTTTTTAAAAATCAATAAATGTTTTCTTTGTACTTTACAGTCCTTCTTTGACCCCCTCACAAATGTAAGGGGGTCTGTAACTCTCCTCATTGCCCCCTTTTCTTGTTTCCACTCTTTTTTTTCTGAGTGAAACACACAAAATGGCGGCCGCCGCTTCCTGGTTTCGGCCGATTCGAATGTTTACTAAGATCTAAGAGCCAATCAGAATCGCGCTCGCGCACGCCACCGTACGTGTACGGTAAGCGTACGGTAAGCGTACCGTAAGCGGGCTCAGATATATATATTGGTTTAAAGGCTATTTTCTCAGAATCTACTGAACAGATTTACACCAAACCTACAAAAGGCACTTCCTTGACCTAGGGACTACCTCTCAGCCAAATTTCGAGTAATTCTGTTCAGCCGTTCGGGCTGTAGCTCGTTCTAAAGGTCCTATGGAAAAATGCATGGGAAAAACGTGTTTTGGGAACCCCCTTTTATCTCAGCCCCCGCTTGACGAATCCCCCCGAGACTTCCAGGGTAGGAGCGTAGGGTAGCGCCCCACCTATTTTGAGAAATTCGCGAGGATTCATCGACCGGCGCCAAAGTTATTCAAAATAGAATGTTGCGGATTTCCTATGGAAAAGGGGTCCTAACTATAACTACCTACTGGCGACCGCCAGTAGGTAATATATATATATATATATATTACCTACTGGCAGTCGCCAGTAGGTAGTTATAGTTAGGACCTATTTTCCATAGGAAATCCACAACATTCTGTTTGGAATAACGTTGGCGCCGATTGACGAATCTTCGTGAAATTTTCCAAACTTTTGGCCAGCTCCGGTCCACTCCTATCCTGAAAATTTCACGGTGATTCATCAAGCGGGGGCCGAGAAAAAAGGGGGTCCCAGAACGCATTTTCCCCATGCATTTCCCCATAGGACCTGTTGACGCAGCTACAGCCTGAACTGCTGAACGGAATTACACCAAATTTGGCAAATAGGTAGTCTTCAGTTCAGACTTGTGCCTTTTGCTTAAATGGTGTAAATCCGTTCAGTAGTTCCTGAGAAAATTAGAGTTAAAAAGATAGATATATCTGGGCGGAGCCTAACCACACATCTCATAGTGAGATCTGATTGGCTGTCAGTACTTCATCCAAGAAGTGTTGGCAGCCATCTTGGGACAAATATACATGATAGCACCTCATTAAAAAGCATTGCAGTTAATAGAAGGTTTTAAGACTTTAGTTACATTATAAATCATTTGTTGATGGTGCCATTCTCATTTTAGGAATTGTGGTGTGTTCTAAGGTGATTTTACCATGTGAAAAAGCCTTCTGCTGTGATATCATGAATCATGTTTGAGAGAAAACTATTTTCTCATGCTTCCTTTCCCACAGAGGTTTGGAAGGTGATCTATAAGCTAAAATGAGAGCATATTTTCTGTAAATTCACATTATCTTTCTCAGTCATGTGAGAATGAAGTCTGACATTCTCAGTAAAACATGTACATCCAACAAGGGCAGAGACTGTCAGTTGATTCCTTTGTGTTCTACTGCAGCTTCCCAGAGTGTTCTAAAGAACAACTAGAGCGCTAACAGTCCTACTTATGACAAACGTATTGCACACATGAAGCCATCTTGATTGGAATAAAGTGGTAACACTTAAAACATTTAATTTACAAAGGAACAACATGAGGAGGTTCATTTTGCCATAGAAATTCTGATTCGTGCTGCAGAAAGAAAAATTAGGGCACATTTTGACTTCTCAAATCCTCTTCTATTTCATAAAAAAATTCTGACATGCAGACTGAAACATGCACTTTTAATACCAGCAGCAGACTTCCGTGGTGAGCAGTAGCTTTACTACAGTGATCTAATGAGCAACTAGAGTGCTAACATTCAGAATTTATGGCAAATGTGTGACATATCTGAATACCTTCTTGATGGAATCAAAGTAAAAAACTGAAAGCATTTCCTACTGAGGAGACTGCAGTAAATGAGGAAATTAGGAAACTTCATAACAAAAAAATCTCCCAAGATGGCCACCAGAGACAAAAGAGCCCAAATGCAGCACAAATATCACCCAAATGTAGCCCACATGTAGCCCAATGACAGAAGTGTGCAAAACACTTATTTTTTGTGTATTTGCAGTTTTATATAGTGCAGACTTGTCAGGTATTGGAGTGCTTTACATGACCATTGGTTACATCACACAAGATCAAATTCATTTTGGTTGTAGACATGGGGAGATTAAGTGATTTGAACAGAATCACAGAATGTTGAGCTGAAGCAGAAACTCCAACCTGGTTCCCCAGTTGCAAAGTCTGCAGCTCTGAAAGTAACACCACATCCTCTCCCCTAAGTGCAACATTTAATCAAGTGGTCAACTGGATAAAAAAACATAAATATTACAAATAATTTAAAAGTTCTTTGTCGCTATTTGAAAACTCATAAAATAAGTCCTCATTTTAGTTTTTTAGAGCACTAACCATAATTTTGATGCAAATAAGACCCTCTCATATATGTAATTTCTATAGGAAATGCTCTAGGTATTACAGTTTTGATTACATCAAGATGACGTCAGGCGTTCCACACTTTTGTAATAAATATAGAATGTTAGCAATCTAGTTGTTCATTGGGATACTGTTGAGAGGCAGAGGCCAGGGACACGGACTCTGAAAATTGAAGGCAGGTAGGAGAGTGCAGAGGAAACAATTTGACCACACTGGGCATGCAGGAAGGGCAGTGGCAGCACAACAGACTAAGGAGGGCCGTGGAAAGGGGGGCAGGGGCAACACACCAACAATACAGGACTGGCAAGAGAGGCTGCGGCAATATAATAGACCATTGTGGGCAGAAGGAAGAGGCAGTGGTAGTACAACCATACATGCCAACAGACCTGTTTCAGCCAGGAAACGTCCAATGTTTTTAAGCTCAAATGGGCTTTATTTGATCTGTCTCCTGTCTACAAAATCCTCTTTTTCAATGTAACTCAAAGGGGAAAATCAATACCCCAGTTTTTTTTCAAAATCTCCCTCTTACCAAGTTCAAAATGTTCGCAAGTATGGTACATTGGATCATGGTAGGCAGGGGGAATTGGGGTAGGGACATGGACTCGGATAACAGAGGACAGGAGGGACATGGAGAGGTGCACCAAACTGACCCTACAGGGTAGGCATCAGGGTTTGCAGCAGCACAATACACCACACAGGGCATGCGGGACGGGAGTGCAGCACATCAATCCATAGAAAGCAATAGGGAGGGGACAGGACCATGCACATGGACAACAGAGAACAGAGGGGAAATAGGCAATGGTAGCTAGCTGACCATAATGAAAAAACAGGAGAGAAAGCTGCAGCATAACAGACCATAAAAGGCAGGAGGGACGGATCAGGGGCATTACAATGGAACAGATAAGCCAGGAGGGAGGGAATAGGGGTCTGCACATGGAAACAGAGGGCTGGGGGCAAGGGGGCAGGAGCAGCAAGATGACCATGGAGGTCAGGCAGGATGGGCACTAGAAACAAGACACACCATGGAGAGCAACAGTGAGACTATGATGGCATACACACAGACCATGGAGGGAAGGTGGGTGGGGGTCAGGGGCAGCTAGCTGACCACACAGGGAAGGTGGGAGGGGTCATGGCAGCACAGAAGACCATGCATGGCAAGCGCGAGGGCTAGTGGCAGCACAATGGCTATGATGGGCAAGAAGGAGGGTGCAGGGGCATGCACAAAGGACCATGGAGGATAGAAGGGAGGGTCAGGACCTGGGCACAGACAAGAGAGTTCAGGGGAAGGGGCTTCACAACAGACTGCGTGGGGCAGGCAGGAGGAGCAGTTGCAGCACAACAGACCAGGGAAGGCAGAAGGGTGTGGCAGTAAAATGGACCATGGAGGACAGGAGAAAGGGGATAGGGGCATGGCATGTGGACAGGCAGGGTGGAGGTGGCAGGGACAGGTTACAGTCATCTGACAATGCTAGGCAGGTGGGAGGGGAGTGGCAGCTCAACAGAACACTCAGAGTAGATAGGAGTGGCAGGTCCATGGAACATGGTGGGCAAAAAGGATGGAGCTGGGGCATGCACAAAGACATCGGAGGGCAGGGGGAAGCGGAATAGGGGCAGCAAGCTAAGCACAGAGGCTAAACAGGAGGTCAATGATGGGCCATAGAATTGGGCAATGGAGGGCAGGAGGAGTGGACTGGTACATCATGCTAAATGGAGGGCAGTAGCAGCACATCAGACCATGCATGGCAGGAGGGAGGAGGCTAGTCCATGGATTCAGACAACAGAGGATAGGGAGGAGGTGGATGGGGCAGCAAGTTAACTGTTCAGAGAAGGTGGGTATTAGGAACTTTATTGTTTTTAAAATGTGTGTCTGTGCGAACTACTTAAAATATGAACAAGTATGCAGCATAATCTCACTTTTATTCAGGAAGAAGAGGACGTTGTGTCTGTGATTCCGGGCTCACTTGGCAGAAACACCCCCTGACCCTCCACCCCCCATCGCAAAATGTAATGCCCGTGAAAAGGGTAGGTGGACGCAGTGTTATATAGAACATAGTCCTGAGAGCACGATTGAAAATGAAAACTAGATATAGTATATGGTATAAACTATGCACCAAAAAGTGTGATATAAGATGAACCGGGGCGTGAAATATAATATGCAATACATTGTGCGCAATGACAGATTCATTGGAGAGCGCGAGATAGCACAGGCACTAGCGCGTGCTATGCGATATGCGCCTTGGAGTGTAATATGCACAGGGCAGTGATGTGTAACCTAACTAGTCTCTAATGTTGTAATATAAAATATGTGCTTGGGAGTGTAACGTTGCATATGAACTGTGACAAAGATATGGATCCCAGATTGTAATATGTATGGCATAGCGCTTTGCGTTATAACATAGGCATCGAGGAAGGCACGTTAGATGGGGCAATATAACCCGTGTGAAGGCAAAGTGGCATGACATATTCATGGGGTGGTGTTACAGTGCACATGGGCTAGAGAGTGTCATAGCATATGCCCTAGCTGGTGGAATACAACACAGTGGTGTGTGGCACTCGGCAGGCACTGGTGGGTGTAACACAGCATTGGGTTCAGCCAGGAGCAAGCTGTGACTCTCAAGTGAGGTTCGTCTCCTTTCCAGAGAGTAAAACAAAAAGTATTACACATCCGGCGGTGGATGTGTGTTTTATTAACCGTGAGGGGGGTTTCTTGCATAGTTTGGTCGAATTTTTGTCGAATCCCCTTTGAATGGCTTGGTGTGCGTGTGTATTAAATGTGCCCGTCAACAGCTACCCATGTTTGTGTAAATAAACGACAAGGGTGTCTACTTGGAGAGTTCCCACCGGCGGGGGCGCCGGATTAGGCTCGGTAGGGCATCAGACACATCAGAGTTTCACTAGCGGTGTAAATACATTCCACCTGGATTCATTGTATGCATAGTCGCCTTTTAATGAATATCACGCAAATCGTCATGGTGATAGGTACATACGGTTTGTCCAGCATGTCCTAGGTGTTTCTATAAATATATTTTAAATAAAAAACAAAGGCCGGGTGGGGTCCCCAGGGCCATAAGTGGCCTGAGGAGGGGGGCAACGCAGCCCCCCTCCTAAAGATTTTTTTTAAAAAAGCCCATGACCCGGGGCTTGGGGTCCCCGGGGCTGAATAGGGCCTTGGGAGGGGGGCCACGCGCCCCCCTTCCAAATTAATTTTTTTCAACAAATAGGGTGCAGGCCCTGGGGGATGGGGTCCCCAGGGCCAATAAATTAGAAAAAGAAGGGGGGCCACACAGCCCTCCTTCTTAAAAAAAATTAAATAAATAAAAGACCGGCATCGCGCCGGAGGACACGCCCCCTCCTTGCAGCACTCTGCAAACGCGCCCCCTGGCCAGTTGTAAGTTGGGGAATTAATTCCCCATCAATAATGAGGGTCCCTGAGGGCCAACTAGCCCAACAGGTATCTCAAGTATGCGCCAGGGAGCTGCGTTGCAGGCAGGTGTTTTGAGGCTACGCCCCTTTTTACACCTCTATGCAACGCAGCTCTGTGACGCTTACTGGAGGTACCTAGTGGGCTAGTTTGACCCTAGGGACCCTTAGGATTCAAGGGGACTTAATCTCTCAATTTAGAACGCCCACAGGGCGTGTTTACACAGTGGTGAAGGGAGGGGACAGGGCCTGAGGTGAAGTGTGCAAACACGCCCTGTGGCGTGTTTTAAGAGGTAGTTTTAATCCCCTGCCCTATTATATACTAGGGGCTTACAGACGAGGTCATGCTAATCACAGGGGGACCCCAAGGCATCGTGTTCCCTAGTGTATGTAGGTGTTTTCACTGTATTCTGAGTGTCTTTTAACATAGCACTGGCT
Organism: Triturus cristatus; assembly: GCF_964204655.1. Classification (NCBI taxonomy): domain Eukaryota; kingdom Metazoa; phylum Chordata; class Amphibia; order Caudata; family Salamandridae; genus Triturus; species Triturus cristatus. The sequence goes on along the minus strand of NC_140590.1, from coordinate 1,267,272,335 downwards.
CTAGGACTGGTTAGTCAGACTCAGTTACCACCAGTATCCGTCTGAAAAAGTTGAGGGTACAGGATGATTTTGCAAAAAGGCTTCTTTTTGCTCTTCTGTTTGTTCTTTCTGCACGTTATCCTTCTTCCTGCACTTTTCTTCGTCTTTGAGGACTTCTGTTTCTTCTTTCTGCATTTCTTTTTTTTCTTTCTGTGCGTATTTTCTTCTTTCTTCACATGTCCTATCTCTGTAGGCATAGCTAGAAATTAGCATTTAAAAAACCTTTGAAATTCACTGAAAAAAACATAGGTTTCAGGCACGTTATAGTTAGGAATTCGCATTTAAAAAACCTTAGAAATTCACTGAAAAAAACATAGGTTTCAGAGGCGTTATAGTTAGCTGGACTTTTCACTCGTACAAAACCATTGAAATTCCCCCGTTATAGTTAGTTCAGCTAACTATAACTCGCGCGCCCGCAATGCACTGCTGATGACATCACATATTACATCACTCATGACATGGTCAGTGACATCACTCATTACATCACTGATGACATCACTGATGACATTATCCTTGTGTTAGAGTGGCAGACCTCCTCTCCTCCTAATATAACTTTTGAGACACACATTCAAAAATAGAAACTAAAATTTTCAAAACAATGTACATACCAATACCAGTTACAACAACCTATTCAGTAATTCTAAGATCCACATACACATCCACTCATTCACCAACAGTCCTATACAGTCACTCATACATGTACTCACTCATCATATGTACTCATACACCTATACATCCTGTTACACAACGCCACTCATCCATAGAGTTACTCACACACAGTCACTCATGCTAATAAAGAATCAAACATCCATTTACTTGCATATACAGTTATACACACACCACCACACTTACTTCTACAGAAACGTACACATACTTAGTCTTTTAAACAATCACTTATAGAAACACATACTTATTCATACAGGAACTCTTCCAATCTCTCACTCTCACATATACTCACTTATATACACCAATAGTCACATATACTAGTTTAAAACATATGTAGTTACTCATAAAGACACTATTGAGACAGCCATTCACTCATTAACACACCCATGCACACACTCATCCACCCATACAGTCCTGCACACATGCTGTCTTCAACACATACAAACAGTGAGTCACTCATTCATGCACCTATGCACTACGTAATACCCCCCACCGAACCATACAGACACTCAGACACTCATACTGATACTCAAAAAACCAACTAATAACCTATATAGACACGCATGTAGCTACTCACCAACCCATGCAGCCACTTATACACAAAGTGAGAGACTGATACAGATATTTACATATTTAAACATTACTCACTAAGCCATGTATTCACTAAGATACACTTAATCAGTCAGTTATACAATCAATTTTTCAAAAACAAATCATCCATTTAGACACTTATATGCCCATTTATTCTTCCATCGACCTTGAGATATACATATATAAAACATATGTAATTTTCAGAAAAACACACATTCACAAGATGATGTCATCAGTGATGTCATCAGTGATGTCATTTGAGATGTAATCAGTGATGTCACTGACCATGTCATGAGTGATGTAATATGTGACGTCATCAGCAGTGCATTGCGGGTGCGCGAGTTATAGTTAGCTGAACTAACTATAACGGGGGAATTTCAATGGTTTTGTACGAGTGAAAAGTACAGCTAACTATAACGCCTCTGAAACCTATGGTTTTTTCAGTGAATTTCTAAGGTTTTTTAAATGCTAATTCCTAACTATAACGTGCCTGAAACCTATGGTTTGTTCAGTGAATATATATATATATATATCCACAAATGCGTCGTTACTCCTTGAAAAAAACACAACACCACGGTTCAAACTTCTTTTAGCGTGCAAATTTATTGGCAAAGCCTCTTTCTCATATATATGTGTGTGTGTTTTTCATATGTATATATACATACACATTCAGATATATGCATGTGTATATATATATGTGTGTGTGTGTAAATCAATGGGTATATATATATCTATATATATGTGTGTGTGTGTGGCAAGGGAATTTTTAGGGTTTATGGTGCGTATGGTTTTTTGGGTGGCAAGATATATATATATATATATAAATATATATAAATCAAAACAATACCCTTGCAGGCATAGAGTGACGCATAAATTATGCAAAAAAGAAGGAGAGAACTCTGGGTAGTTCCCAAGTTTAGGTGGACGGCAGCTAGTGTACAGAACACCCTCAACACCAGCTACACTCTAAATTTGCTCACCTCAAATGTCTGCTTTTCTATTAAAGTTTTTAAGCATAGGATTAGCACAATGCTATCCACGCCGAGATAGAAATGGACAAAGTCTTTTGCCATTTGTACAGCAAAGTCTTTAAGCATAGGATTAGCACAGTGCTATCCCCGCCGAGCTGTAAAATGACAAAAGCCATTTATCACTCCAGGCACAGTATTATAGCTTTGGGTTGGTGAAATACCATCCAAGCCAACCTGAAATGAATAAAAGCAAACCCTGACACGTGTTTCGCTGTCATTACAGCTCTTCAGAGAGGTTTAGCTTTGTCCAGACACAAGGGAGCACCCAGTATAAGTCAAAACAATTCCCTTGCAGGCATAGTGACGCATAAATTATGCAAAAAAGAAGGAGAGAACTCTGGGTAGTTCCCAAGTTTAGGTGGACGGCAGCTCGTGTACAGAGCACTCTCAACACCAGCGACACTCTAAATTTGCTCACCTCAAATGTCTGCTTTTCTATGAAAGTTTTTAAGCATAGGATTAGCACAATGCTATCCACACCGAGATAGAAATGGACAAAGTCTTTTGCCATTTGTACAGCAAAGTCTTTAAGCATAGCATTAGCACAGTGCTATCCCCGCCGAGCTGTAAAATGACAAAAGCCATTTATCACTCCGGGCACTGTATTATAGCTTTGGATTGGTGAAATACCATCCAAGCCAACCTGAAATGAATAAAAGCAACCCCTGACACGTGTTTCGCTGTCATTACAGCTCTTCAGAGAGATTTAGCTTTGTCCAGACACAAGGGAGCACCTAGTATTAGTCAAAACAATTCCCTTGCAGGCATAGAGGGATGCATAAATTATGCAAAAAAGAAGGAGAGAACTCTGGGTAGTTCCCAAGTTTAGGTGGACGGCAGCTCGTGTACAGAGCACCCTCAACACCAGCGACACTCTAAATTTGCTCACCTCAAATGTCTGCTTTTCTATCAAAGTTTTTAAGCATAGGATTAGCACAATGTTATCCACGCCGAGATAGAAATGCACAAAGTCTTTTGCCATTTGTACAGTTTCTATAAATATATTTTAAATAAAAAACAAAGGCCGGCCCCGGGGGTGGGTTCCCCGGGGCCATAAGTGGCCTGAGGAGGGGGCAACGCAGCCCCCCTCCTAAAGAATTAAAAAAAAATTAAAAAAACATGACCCGGGGGTTGGGGTCCCCGGGGCTGAATAAGTTCTTGGGAGGGGGGCCACGCGGGCCCCTTCCAAATGAATTTTTTTCAACAAAAAAAATTAGGGTGCAGGCCCTGGAGGATGGGGCCCCCAGGGCCAATAAATTAGAAAAAGAAGGCGGGCCACACAGCCCTCCTTCTTAAAAAAATTAAATAAATAAAAGACCGGCATCGCGCCGGAGGTCACGCCCCCTCCTTGCAGCACTCTGCAAACGCGCCCCCTGGCCAGTTGTAAGTTGGGGAATTAATTCCCCTTCAATACTAGAAGCACCCCCTGGGGCCCCCCCTTTTTTTTTTTTTTTTTAACGGCAAAATGCGCGCACGGTGCGCGCATCCTATCGCGTTGGGTGCACGGATTCTCTCGCGTTGGGTGCGCGGATCCACGGAATTTTTCTTTTAAAAAAGACAAGAAATCATTGGTTGTATGACTACTTTCTACACTAGGGTGTATATTTCTGTTTTTTAAAGGTATGATTCTTATTGGTTAACAAAAACAGATTGTAAGGAACATTATATATGATAAGCTGATATGTTGAAAAGTCAAGCACACTTCCTGTCTTGTTTAGCAATATTGTGTGCTGAACTTGTGACCTGTGTGCTCAGTGCAGTGTTTCATGACCTGTTTCTATGGTAAGAGGCAGAAGGCAGATTGGGGGAAGGGTTGAAATGTTTAACCAATAGAAATGTGTGTTTGCTTTTGAGTTTATGTGTGAAGGATTGTGATTTGATGTTTACATGTATATGTGTGGAAAATGAAAGGGAAACTTTTCCATTCTTTGTTTTGCTGAGAGTTGCACAGTGCAGAGATTCTGTAAAAGAAAATCTGGTGTGTGACTGATATACTTCTTAATCTACAAAACAACTTGAAAGGTGAGTTATTTAATTGTGAGGGGATGTATGTAGACTATTTTGATTTTAATCAGACTAATGTATTTCTCCTGCTAAAGTGTAGGGAGTACTTTTTTTCTTTACAATCTTATTGACAGTGTGTGTGCATGTAGAAACCATTCTGTGATAAGCATTTGTGTTTTTCATGTGTTTGCAGACAGATAACTGTGCTGTTTTTATATTTTGGTAGAATTAGAAACCAGTCATTGTTTATGGATTTGTGAAATGAGTTATGTTATGTTTCTATACTAAAATGTAGTACTTCTTCTAGATGAAGAAATGTGTTTTAGTATAGTGCAAGGGATAGTGTTGTTTTTCTAGAATCACACAGTGAGTATGTGTGCCTTTGGGAACCACTGTGAGAGAAGCATTTGGTAACATCGTGTATTTGCTGACAGATAACTGTTTTAAAACCTGTCATGTTGTCAAGTTTTAGTAGCATTAGAAGCCAGTCTTTGCTTATGCATTGATAAAATAAGTCATGCTTTGGCACTAATGTGCAGTACTGAAATATGTAGATTGTGTGCAGTCCCCTTACCCCTTGCACAGTAGTGAATGAGTTTTGGTAAGCTGCTAGGGATAGTGTTGCTTGTCTAGAATCCCACTGTGAGTCTGTGTGCATTTGGGAACCACTGTGAGAGAAGTATGTGGTAATATTGTGTATTTGCAGACAGATAACTGTTTTAAAACCTGTCTTGTTGTCAAGTTTTAGTAGCATTAGAAGGCAGTTTTTGCTTATGCTTTGATTAAATGAGTCAGGCTTTGACACAAAAGTGCAGTCCTGAAATATGTAGATTGTGTGCAGTTCCCTTACCACTTGCACTGTAGTGAATGAGTTTTGGTAAACTTCTAGGGATAGTGGTGCTTGTCTAGAATCACACTGTGAGTTAGTGTGTATTTGGGAACCACTGTGAGAGAAGCATTTGGTAACATTGTGTATTTTCTGACAGATAACTTTTTTTAAACCTGTCATGTTGTCAAGTTTTAGTAGCATTAGAAGCCAGTCTTTGCTTATGTGTTGATTAAATGAGTTAGGCTTTGACACAAAAGTGCAGTCCTGAAATATGTAGATTGTGTGCAGTTACCTTACCACTTCCACAGTAGTGAATGATTTTTGGTAAACTTCTAGGTATAGTGGTTGTTGTCTAGAATCACACTGTGAGTCTGTGTGCATTTGGGAACCACTGTGAGAGAAGCATTTGGTAACATCATGTATTTGCTGACAGATAACTCTTTTAAAACCTGTCATGTTGTCAAGTTTTAGTAGCATTAGAAGCTAGTCTTTGGTTATGCATTGATAAAATGATTCATGCTTTGACACTAAAGTGCAGTACTGAAATATGTAGATTGTGTGCAGTCCCCTTACCCCTTCCACAGTAGTGAATGAGTTTTGGTAAGCTGCTAGGGATAGTGTTGCTTGTCTAGAATCACACTGTGAGTCTGTGTGCATTTGGGAACCACTGTCAGAGAAGTATTTGGTAACGTTGTGTATTTGCTGACAGATAATTGTTTTAAAACCTGTCATGTTGTCAAGTTTTAGTAGAATTAGAAGCCAGTTTTTGCTTATGCTTTTATTAAATGAGTCAGGCTTTGACACAAAAGTGCAGTCCTGAAATATGTAGATTGTGTGCAGTTCCCTTATCAGTTCCACAGTAGTGAATGATTTTTGGTAAACTCCTAGGTATAGTGGTTGTTGTCTAGAATCACACTGTGAGTCTGTGTGCATTTGGGAACCACTGTGAGAGAAGCATTTGGTAACATCGTGTATTTTTTAGCAGATAACTCTTTTAAAACCTGTCATGTTGTCAAGTTTTGGTAGTATTAGAAGCCAGTCTTTGCTTATGCGTTGATTAAATGAGTCATGCTTTGACACTAATGTGCTGTACTTAAATTTGTAGATTGTGTGCAGTACCATTACCTCTTCTAGACTAGTGAATGAGTTTTGGTAAACTGCTAGGGATAGTGTTGCTTGTCTAAAATCACACTGTGAGTCTGTGTACATTTGGGTAAGGATTGTGAGAGAAGCATTTGGTAACATGGTGTATTTGATGACAGATAACTGTTTTAAAATCGGTCATGTTGTCAAGTTTTAGTAGCTTTAGAAGCAATTCCTTGCTTATGCATTGATAAAATGAGTCAGGGTTTGACACTAAAGTGCAGTACCATGTACTATTCTCTTCACTGTGCCAGAACTGAAAATGTAAAAGGTTTACCCAGGCACTAACCTAGCAGTAGTCTGATGATTTAGTCAGTGTCCAAGTACTCATGTTGTGAACCATACATTACCACATAGATTGCTTCAAATGTCTATGCAGTATGCATGCAGTCTTCTAACATACTATACACTTGTCTTTCACATTTTCAATTCGCTAGTCAGTATCCATACACTTCCAGGAAACACCCTGTAACTCCCTTTGCAGTCCTCTAGTGACCCATTCAGCACCATGTACTAATCCATTCACTGTGCCAAAACCCAAACACTTATAAATTCACCAAGATACTATCTTTGTAGTATTCTAATCATTCAGTCAGTGCCTAAGTATTCGTGCACTGAGCCAGGCCTTAGCACATGGACTGCTTCAAACCCCTATCCACTATGTATGCAGCCTTCTAACCACCTAGACACTAGTCCTTCACACTTTCAATTCCCTAGTCAGTATCCATACAGTCCAGCAAACATCCTGTCACTCCCTTTGCACTCCTCTAGTGACCCATTCAGTACCAAGTACTGATCCATTCCCTGTGCGAAAAGCCTACCACTTATAAATTCACCTAGGCACTCTCCTTGCTGTACTCTAATCATTCAGTCAGTACCCAAGTACTCATGCAGTGAGCCAGGCCTTAGCACATGGGCTGCTTTAAATGCCTATCCAGTATGGATGCAGTCCTCTAATCACCTACACAGTTGTCTTTCACACCTTCAATTCCCTAGTTAGTATTTATACACTTCTAGCAAACACCCTGTCACTCACCCAGTGTGTCTCCTTATAGTACTGTAATCATTTAGTCAGTTAGCATGTAGTCTTTTAGTGAGGTAGGCTTTAGGGCATGAACTGCTTCAAAGTAGTATGCACTATGCATGTGGTGTTTTTAACGATCGTCACACTTGTGGTTCAGGACTATAGTTTCTTATTCAGTCTTTATATAAAATGTGTTTGTACAGTAATGGAATAGTATAAATTTGAAAGGTATTAATATACATTTATTTGTGATTCTTTTTTACAGATACAGAACAGGAGTGTTTCTCATCCGTTTGCACTCTTCTCGTGCAAGATTGTTTGGATGAAGGGTCCTTAGGTGTTTCATCATACTTGCCGTGCCGCACGAGTATTTTTTGTTAGGATACCCTCGTAACAAAACTCTTTTGCAAATCTTGCACGTGACGAAGGTGGCATTGGTCTTTGTTTGCGCCTCGAGAAAAGTAGAACATTTCCACACCACTGAAGGAAAACGTTGTGGGCGTGGTGTATCCTCCAAAAATTCATCCTTAGATTCGGTGAATATTTTAACGCGACAACATTTACAGTTTTTGTAAGTTAAACTTATAACATTTTGTTAGCTGTATGCATTTTATATATCTGTGATTTGTATCTTGTTTTTTGTTTGAGAATAGCATGTTGTTTTTTTTTAACAATCTTTGAGATTGGTTTTTTTGCCCGCTGTTAAGTGATGAGTAAAATTGAAATCACTATTTTTAGTGAAATTCTATATATTCTGAGAACAGCAAAAAAGGCAAAAAAATTACTTTGTGGAAATTATGCTGTGTTGTAAAAAATGTATTATTACATGTTATAATTTTTTTTCCTTTTCTTTCACAGATCCAAAATTTTAAAATAAGCAATTTTTATGAATCTATATTGGAATGAAAATGTGAAAAAATTGTGTACCATTTTTTATTCTTTTTACTGTGAAGGTAAGTTTAACTAAGTCTCAATATGCAGAATAAGGAGGTCTGCAAGAAGCTACAAAGTTGAAACATGTTTCTAAAAACACTCTATTTATACCTATGTAGTTTTGAAATCTGACCATAATCAGATATCATGTGACCTGCCAAAAAAGAGATTTGAGGGGTTCATAATATTTCCCATTTTAGCTATTGAAGGACCGCAATTATTTCAATCATTCTTCTTTGAACATTTTTGCAAACAAAACTCTGTGCTTACCTTTTATCATTCGCAAGGAATTTTAAAAACGGAAATATGTCACTTTTTGTAACATAGTTATTGTGTAAGATACTCTTTCATATTTACAAAGAGAGGAAAAGGCACTCTGTGCACTTTTTATACTCCATGTAAATACAACCTCATCATGTAGACCACTTTGTGTTGAAAGGGTGTTCTATAAGTGTTGTTGGGCATGATTGCACTTAATACTCATAGAACAAGACACATGTCTAGATTTATCAGAAATCATAAATCTCGATATGTGTGTGAATTATGCACCATTCTAAAATTGGTGTAGGAAAGCACAACAAGGAGAATTGTTTTAATTTCCCCACATTTTTATATCTTCAATGCATGCTGAAATGTTCAGCATACATTGAAGGAGAAAAATGCATTTTCTCATTGTTTTTGTGCAGGAAGGTGTGTCTTCCTGTAGAAAAACAAACCGCACATGACACAGATATCCTTGCACTATGGTGCAAGGGTGCCTGTGTCACCACATGGCTGCAGTTTAAGCAGCTGTGCAGACAGAAGCATAGATTTGCAACATATTTATGTACATATGTTGCATCCCTGTGCTTCGGAAGTACTACAGCACACTGCAGTTAGACGTCCATTCTCAAAACCCTAGATACTCCAATACCAATAACTACATACCCACTCATTAACTCTTAGGTCTACATACACCTCCACTCACTCACCTGTACAGTCACTCATACTTACAGTCACTCTGTAAAAGACTATTGTTGCATCTTCCCTTATTACTCCCACCTTGGTACCTTCCACCCACCCCCGCCTTCCCACTCACCTTGGTATCTCCTGAAGCTTACCTTAGAATGTTGACATACTGCTCGCCAGAGCGAGAGCGGTTGGCCTGAATAAAGCAGTTATTCCTACACCTCGGTTCATCTTGATTATTACACTGGCGACGATCCTGTGGGGGGGGGCAGGTCAGGCCAACTCCCCTTTGTGTTTGCTCTCGAACACGGTTTAGACCAGCTGTGCATCTTCTCCGTCAAGCTGTTCTGGAGTGGATGGTACCGGAATAGGGTAGTGTCCTGTACGACAGCATACGTGGTAGTTTCCATCACCTGTTGAGGAAGGATTTACTGACAGCAGTGAGGAATCTCCGATGAGCGTTCTCGTCTTTCCTTTCCAGCTCGTTTGGCAGCCGACGTGTGGGGAGTCTCTGCTTTCTGTCAGCTTCCTGTCGGACTGTGAACGCCTCCTGACGCCCACAAGCGGGCGGAGTTGACTGGGGTTGCTGGAAGATCGACTGGGTTGCCTCTCCACGCCCACAGCGGGCGGAGCTGATCGTGGAGTGGTGTGTGTCAGACGGTGGACGTTCTGTGGCAGCTTCCGCGTCCTGTCAGTTTCCTATGCGGTTTCCAGACGAGGCTTAGAACGCCTCCTCACGCCCACCAGCGGGCGGAGTTCTCCACGGTGCCTTTGAGGATCGAGTGAAGTCGCCTCTCCACGCCCACAAGCGGGCAAGAAGTATCGTGCTCCGTTGGGTCCCGCTCGGCGGAGGTACTCTGCTGCGGGTGCTGGTTGAGTAGGTTTGTGCTCGCTCCTGCAGGTGGTGTCGTACAGCGGGCAAGAAGCTTCGTGCTCCGTTGGGTCCTGCTCGGCGGAGGTTCTCTGCTGCGGGTGCTCGGAGGAGGTCTGTGCTCGTTCCTGCAGGTGGTGTTGTCAGCGTCTTCATCTTCAGTTCCTTCGTGTCCTAGTTTCCTGCTATTGGTTGGGCATACTCTACTCGCCTGCTGCAAGTATCCTTTACCTTGGGGCACTAAACTTTTCGGCTGCTGTCTACTTTAGGTTGAGGTAAAAGTTAGCTACCTCACCATTTCAACGTGGTTTGCTATATTAAACCTGTCATTACCTTTGCTGTTGGCGTAAATTGTTCTTCATCTCTGAAGCGAGGCATTCTCACTGTGCAATCTAATTTATTTCGGGGAAGTTGTGGTAGGTTTCTACAATCATTAACCCTGCCAGCAGTGAACCACTTTTAAGCCAGCTATTAGTACTGTCTATTTGGCCAAATATACTTGCTTTTACAATTTCCAAGGTATTGCCAGTGAAAGAATATACTGAACCTATCGCTGTGCCACAATTCTATGTACTTACAGTTGGGAGCTTATATTTCAAAATGTGCTTGTGTTTGGACTCCCTGTTTCAATTCGTTGCATATTTGATTCCTCCTGTGTAATAGTATGGGCACTCCGGGAATTTGCCAACCTCCTTCATTCCTAAATGATTGTGTTGACCCTGAAATTCATTGGAAGGAATGGACTAAGCTTTTTGAATCCTACTTGATTGCCATGGGTGGGGAGAGGTTTTCTGCTTTAAGGAAACAGCACCTTCTCTTACACAATATTGGTGTTCATGGGCGTAAAGTGTATGAAACTCTGGCAGAACCTGAGTTGGAGGAGGAAGATGACCTAGATGTTTATGACATAACTATGTTAAAGTTAGGTAATCATTTTGGGGACAAAATTAATGTGGTCCTAGAACGTCATAAGTTCTTCAGTAGGTCCCAAGGAAAAAATGAGTCCGTAAAAAACTACATAGCAGTCTTGAGGGGTCTAACTCAAAGGTGTGATTTTGGAGATCTTAATGACTCACTTATACGTGACCAGTTGGTCAGGTGCACAAGTAATAGTAGGATCCAAGAGAAATTGCTATCCAAAAATCCATCACTGGAAGAAGCTGTTTCCATAGCCCAGTCAATTGAACACACCACTAAATGTATGAAGGAAATCAAAATACCTGAGGAAGTGGTTGCAGCGGTTCAAGTTGATGCGTCTAATAAGAATTTTACAAAAGTCAGACATAAAGGAGAGTCTTCCATAAAGTTCCCAAGAGAACAAAATGAACTCAAATGCTATAGATGTGGGAGTAGTAATCACCTAGCTAACAACCCGTCATGCACTGCTCGTAATGCTCATTGTAAGAAGTGTAACAGAAGGGGACATTTAGCTAGAGTGTGCAGGGACAGCGATTCGAGCCAAGTCAAAGCCATCAGTGCACCCAGCGAAGACCAACTCAGTTTTGTGTTCCAAGTAAAGAGTTCGGCTGGAAGAAATTCCAATGATTACCCTAAATGCAATATTGTAATCAATAGCGAATCTTTTGAAATGTTTGCAGACTCCTGCTCTCCTTTTACTCTGTTAAATGTGAATGATTTCAGGAAAATCAAAGGGGAATCTAGTATGGTTATATCTACACCTGACATTTCACCCCATGGCTATACCAAAGATCCTATTCCGTTAGTGGGAATGGTGGAGACACAAATACATTTTAAAGGGAGGTCCACGGTGGGTAAGGTTTACCTGGTCAGCTCAGGATCCAATCTCCTAGGGTGGCGTCACCAAAGGGAACTTGGCATTATCCTTGACCCCAATAGCAAGGAACAGGTCAAATTAGTTAAAGAAGCCACGGGAGAATCACCCCTCTGTGATGAATTTCCCAATCTTTTCTCTAATAATCTGGGGTTGTTGAAACACTATCAGCATAAGATAAAAATTAGACAAGGGGCTAAACCTGTGGTGCATAAAACGCGTCAGGTTCCTTTACTCTTAAGACAACCATTGAAAGAAGAACTCGACAAATTGTGCCAATTAGGCGTCATCCATCCTATTGACGCATCAGAGTGGTTATCTCCAATCGTTATAGCTTCCAAGGCCAATGGACAGGGCATTCGCCTTTGTATTGATCTACGCAGCCTTAATGAAAACATTTGGGTGGAACGTTTCCCTCTTCCCAACATCAATGAAATGTTGAGTACCATGGGTAAGGCTAAGTTTTTTTCGGTCATAGACCTCTCCATGGCCTATTATCAAGTTGATCTTCACCCGGATTCTAGGCTACTAACAGCATTTTCTACTCCTTTTGGCACATACATGTTTGGTAGAATGCCTTTCGGCCTTGCCTCGGCGGCGGCTGTCTTCCAAAAAATAATGCAAAGGGTACTGGAAGGAATCCCGAACAGCATGTGTTTTCAAGATGATGTGTTGGTTTACGGTGCGGATGAAGAAGAACATGACTCTATATTTAGGAAAGTGTGTACCAGGCTAACTAATGCAGGGCTTACTGTAAAAAAAAGATAAATGCAAGATCAAAGTCACTGAAGTGGGTTACTTGGGTCACAATCTTTCCTTTGAAGGGATAAAACCTAAACTCAGTCTGGTTCAAGCAGTGGAAAACGCTCCTTTTACCAACGAACAAGGAAGAGCTGAAATCATTTTTAGGACTAGTTGAGTATATGGCGAAGTTCATTCCCAATTTTTCAGAAAAATGTGATTCCTTACGAGAACTGCAAAAAAAAAATTGCGAATTCAAATGGGAAAAAAGTCACTCTGATTCCATAGCCAATTTAAAAAAAGAAATCATAAGCTCACGTGCACTGGGCCCTTTTGACCATAGGAAGAGAACCATTTTATGCACTGATGCATCCAACAAAGGTCTTGGGGCCACTCTAACACAGAAGGGAGAAGGTGTAGAAACTATCATAGCTTTTGCTTCCCGCACCTTAAGTCCACCTGAACGGAATTATTCCGTAATTGAAAGGGAAGCTTTGGCATGCTACTGGGCCATTAACCATTTTAAGTTTTTCCTTTGGGGAAGTACTTTTACTGTCCGCTCGGATCACAAACCTCTAACACACATTTTTTCATCTAAGAAGGTATTTTGTGAATCCCCTAGGATAGCTAAATGGGTCCTTGGGCTGGAGAAATGTAACTTTCGTATTGAGTATCTTCCTGGTCAGGACAATGTCCTTGCAGACTATTTATCCAGATCTCCTAATACAGGCAACATAGAGGCAGACCCTTTAGATACTCCCATTCTTTCTATTCTCACACCTTCTTTTTCAAAGGAGGAATGGAATGAGGAAATGGAGAAGGATTCCAGCATGAAGGCACTCAAAGGTCTTATTATAAATGGAAACAAAATTTATCGCAATTCTAAAATTGTGCCACCTGAAGCTCTCAGAGACAGGATAATAGATCTTGCCCATGAAGGCCACTTAGGGAGGAGCTTCACAAAAAGTAAAGTGAGGAACAGTTTCTGGTTCCCAAAGATGGACTCAAGGGTAGAATTGAAGGTTAAGGACTGCTATAACTGCGCCAAAAGTGACAAGGTAAGGTCCACTCATAGGGTTCCTCTTTCCCCTGTGGAGGTACCTACTGTTCCTTGGACAAAATTGGCCATGGACATAATTGGCCCAATGGATGCCCTAGGTCCACAAAGAAGGTTCATGTTTGTTTTGGTGGACTACACTTCCCACTGGGTTAATGTCAAATTTACTCCTTCCACTACGACCAAGAACCTCATTGCCTTCTTAAAGTCAGTGTTTTCCTATGAAGGGGTACCTTCCATGTTAGTGACCGACAATGGGGTACAATTTACTTCGGAGGAAATGATATTTTTTTTAAGAACCTTAACATCAAGCATGAGAAAACGGCCCTCTACTGTCCCAAGGCAAATGGGTTAGTGGAGAGGATGAACCGCATGATCAAAGAACATATCCAACTGGCAATATCTAATGGGTTCAACGTAGACAATTCTCTGAGAGACTGTTTGTGGGCCTACCACACGGTGCCCAATTTAGTGACAGGTATCTCTCCTTTTGTGGTGTTGAGAGGGAGAGAACCTGGCACAAAGTTGTTTCCCCTTTGGCTTGATGGGGGTAAGACTGTTGTCTATGACAGAACAGAAAGTCAGATAAAAGTTCAGCAACATCAATCCTGCTACAAAGGGTGGTATGACAAGAAATATGGTGTGAAGAATTTAAAACCAATGTTAATGATTCTGCAGTGATAAAGAAACCCACAAGGGTACAAGTGGGACAGAGTAAATTTTTCCTTCCACAAAAAATCAAGAACAAGGGGAGAAATGTGGTGGAGTTGGAGGATGGTCATGTATGGAGTGGGGATAGAGTTGCTATGTAAAGTTTCACCCTACTCATGTTCTCAGTTATGTTGGGTAAGGAGATGTGTTGTATCTTCCCTTATTACTCCCACCTTGGTACCTTCCACCCACCCCTGCCTTCCCACTCACCTTGGTATCTCCTGAAGCTTACCTTAGAATGTTGACATACTGCTCGCCAGAGCGAGAGCGGTTGGCCTGAATAAAGCAGTTATTCCTACACCTCGGTTCATCTTGATTATTACAACTATCATATGCATTTATACACCTACATAGACACTCACACACCACCAATCATCCATAGAGGTACTCTCACACCTAGTCAGTCATGCAAATAATTAATCACACTCCCATTTACTCACCTATGCAGTTATACATACTCAAGTTCACTTACTCATAAAAATAGTACCACATTCTTACGCTCTTATACAATCATTGATACAAGCACACACTCATCCATACAGCCACTCTCACAATCACACACTCTCACATATACCCACTTATATACTCTTACACGCATATATACTGCCTTTCACATATGTAGTTAGTCACACATGTACCACTGAGATATACATTCAATCCCTAACACACCCATACATACACTCACTCAACCATACAGTTCATCACAGATGCACTCTTAAAACCATGCACCCATAGAATCACCCACTCACACATCTATGCATAGAGTCACACACACCCTACCCACACAAACACTCAGGCACCCATACAGATTCTCAGACAACCAATCAATAACCCATATAGACACTCATATAGCTATTCACAAAACCATGCAGCCACTTATACACCTACACACAGACGCATACAGACATTCACACAGTTTAGTCACTAGTCTGCAGTAAGATACATTTAATGACTCACTTATAGAGTCAGTTACGCACCTAGAAAATCATCCATTCACACACTTGTACACCCACTCATTCTTCCACAGGCCTTTCACTATAAATATATAAAACATATTTAAACTTTACAGAAACACACAGTCACTGGATGACGTCATCAGTGATGTCATCAGTGATGTCATTTGAGATGTCATCAGTGATGTCATCAGTGATGTCACTGACCATGTCATGAGTGATGTAATATGTGACGTCATCAGCAGTGCATTGCGGGGGCGCGAGTTATAGTTAGCTGAACTAACTATAACAGGGGAATTTCTAGGGTTTTGTACGAGGGAAATGTCCAGCTAACTATAACATCCCTGAACCTATGGTTTTTTCAGTGAATATATATATATATATATATATATCCACTGTTGTGCCCAAAGATGAGCACGCACTCCAACTGCAGGTAGGTTTCACACCAATTTATTGAAGGCAAAGTGGCATTTCTTCCCGGCTTATTAATCCTTTACCTAACGCGTTTCGAAGCTATCCTGCTTCTTCGCCAGAGGCAAACGTGTGTGTCCCATTACTGCTGAGCACGGTCTTCTGCGTGTTCCTTAATTTATCAGCCTCTGGTGTGCTGTTCAAGTTGAAATACTTTTTCAAGGCGCGCTGGGACCTGTAGTCTCTTAATGCAAATTAATCACCCTCCGGTGGGTCGGACACTTCCACGTCGAATCAGGACCTGTTTTTCAGCCCTCCAGTGGGCCCCGGGGAGGAAAGTACCTCTTACCAAATGCTCCACTGCAGTGCCATTGAGCAAAGGAAAGTTCCTTTTCTTACGGACCCTCATTGATTTTATGGGCGGTGCGCTCCTCCACGGCCGGGGCTGCCGTGGAAATGCCACTTTCCCTTGGACACGCAGAAGACCGTGCTCAGCAGTAATGGGACTTTCCCTTCAATAAAGTGGTGTGAAACCTACATGCAGTTGGAGTGCGTCCTCATCTTTGGGCACAACAATGGATACATTTAATCATGGCAGCCCCGGCCGTGGAGGAGCGCACCGCCCATAAAATCAATGAGGGTCCATAAGAAAAGGTATTAGGTATATTTTTCTTAGGGACTAAAGAACTAACCTTAGAATATATATTTAGAAATAACTTGACTTGCAGTTTAAAGAAAGAAGAGAAGACATTTTTGGATATGGTTGAAGAAAGGAGATTGAAAATGCAAAGAAAGGCTTCAGAAAGGAAAGTGGAGAAAACGGTTTGGGATGTAGAAACGGAGAAACACTTAAGAGGGGAAACGAGTCCAACTATGGCTTTAGATTGGCCTCAGAAAGGGAAATTGTGTATAAGAAGGAATCAGACGGCGTATGACAATTATTTTCTAGGGAATAGTGAATGCCATGATACATACCGGATCATGGGAGGATGGGGATTTAAAGGTGGAAGAGATCCAGTCTTTCCACGACTGTATTTCATTTGTGGGAACAGGGCATATTATCATTTGCCAGACCACTGGTATGGCACATGTTATGTTGGCCTGGTTTTTCCAAAGATTTTTCACATGGATAGAGGAGAAGATGGTGTACATAGTTTAGGTAGCTATTTAGCACGTAGTAAGAGAGAATCTTGGACTGAAATTGTGGGTGTCATTTTTGGAGCACTGATACCCGCAGTGGGAATATCTCTGAATGCGAACAAAATTAGAAAACTTTCAACAGTAGTGAATCGCTTGTCAACAAGCACCGCTGGAGGATTCTTATTAGTGAATACTGAAATGGTTGCCATGTGTGCTATGGTAATGCAAAATCGACTTGCCCTTGATATTTTATTGGCAAAGGAGGGTGGAGTCTGTGGAATGCTGAAAGTTCAACATTGTTGTACTTACATTCCTGATGAAAGTAGAGATTTGAAAATTTATATTAAAAATATTACAGAATTGCATGACGAAATTGTACCACTGGAAGTTGAAGGTGTCTGGGAGAAGATTGGTAAGAAAATATCACCTATTAAAGACTTTGTAGTAAAATTGGGTAGTACATTTATAGGAAAAATATTATTTCCATTAACATGTGTGATTTCCTTAGTATTAATAATTAGACTAGGTTGTATTTGTTGTAGGAAGAATAAAAACCAGAAAAGAATAAAAAGAGAAAACTTAAGGAGAAGGGATAAGAAACAAGAAAGAGAATTTGAAGAAATAGAACTAGAAGAGTTAAAGGATAGCATGTATAAAACAGCAAAAAGAGAAGAAACAGGGGAAACATGAAATATGAATGAAACAAGAAATCAATTTAAAATTCCGTAAATAGGGATACAACATTTTTGGGTTAGTGTGGTGATTATAATCACCAAAGGGGGGATTGATGGAGCGGGTAGTTTTGTATACCCCCCCATTCTGCATGTTTATATTAATCTGAATAATTAACTAATAGTAATCTTATTAATTGGTTTGCAGTGAAATATTTACCAATCATACTAACAAAAGAATTACACGTGGGAATTGCACTTGCATGGCTATATTAATTGTAAACTAACTTGTGTACGCATATTAATAGTAGAAAATTAGAAACTGCATGTTTTATGTTGCTTTGGTGACGTATTTGTGATTTGTGCTTTATTCAGTGAGTATAAACCGCTCTGAGTGTTGCTTCTGCTAGATAAATACACACACATATGGGTATTGGCAAGGGAATAACATTTTATCAGCCATTTCTATGTTTTAATTACGTTTTGGTGTTTCTTTTGCTTAAGTTGACCATTTCGGCCTAAACAAGATGGCTGAACGAGACGTTAAACGTGACTGCCCTGACAACACGAGGTTCTGGGTGAAGTGCGCAGGCGTCACCGCCAGCAGCAGTGGCCTAGACCTAACCCCGGGAGAACATGTACCCTTCAAGGACGCTCCGAGAACCTATCCAAGACCAAAAACATGCTCAATTTAAAAACCGGAACAAGCAAGTTTGATGACTTCATCGTTTGACACCCTGAGAACTGTACCCCTCGACCCCAAATGGACCAATCAGGACTTTCTAAACCCCGATCTTGATACTTTTTGACATTATTTTCATTATAAAAGTAGGTACGGAATTGAACAAATGCTTATGCTAATGCTATTGCATCGCACGTTCTTCTTTGACGAACTCGATTTCCTGACGTTATGCAGATGGAGAGGACGCATTTTGCGATGCAACGCACGCTACGAAATTCGTTTTATTTATTTAATTGTTTACTTACCTGCAATTATCCATATTCAGGTTCTGATATAGTCTCCATGGATTGTCAAATGGCAGCTTTTCACAGATTTCTTGGCAGGGGTTACAAGAAACTCCAATTCACCCTTGCCCTTAACAAGGCTAATAATCTGCAAAGAGATATCCTGCTCTTGCCCCATTCTAGTATGAAATCTGATAAAGAGAGTTTTCAGAAAGATGTCTGTCGTATTCAGTTGATAACCACGTTTAGTGCACAAGAACAGGCTATTCGTAAGAATATTTATTCAGAATGGCCTATTGTCTTGACCGAAAACATCCTTGGTCCCATTCTACCGAGCTTACCAGCCATCACCTTTAGAAGGGCACCCTCTATGAGGGATGCCCTTGTTAAATCTATGCCTGAGGTGAAATCTAAAAATACTTGGCTCACTAAGATGGGTTTTTTCAAATGTAATTCTTTTCATGCGTGCACTTTTGCCAAAAACTGTACTCACTATAAAACAGCTTTCAGTGAGAAGGAGATAGCTATTCATGAGCATCTCACATGTCGTACCGAATATGCTATTTACAAATTGAAGTGCTCCTGCAATCTTGAATACATTGGCACTACAAAGCTCCCGGTGCATAAACGCATTCTTCAGCATGTTAGGGCAACTGTTAATTCTGACCACAATTACCCGGTGGCCAGACATTTCAAGTCTATTCATGACAACAAACTAAAAGACTTGGAAATCACAGTTTTAGGGTCAGTTCCCAACCCCGGACGGGGGGGCAATCGAGAGAAATTATTGTGACAACGAGAATCTCACTTTATCTTAGCTCTTGACACAAGAGTCCCTAATGGTCTTAAGATGAATGAAGATTTGCACAATTTTTTATGAAATTATTCTATGATGTTCATTTATCATGATGGTAATGTAATATGATAATCATCTGTTTCATTGGATCAGTGTTATATATGTTTTGCTAATTATATAGTGGTTTGTCCTGGGATTTTACTATTATCATTGCACTTGCACTTTAGGATCGTTTAGGCCTAAGCGATTCAGGTTTTTTTTCCGTTGCTGCTAGTGTTAGAGGATTTTTTTGCACTGCACTATCTTGCACTTTTTTGGTATTTTGTACTTTGTTTTTTATACAGACTATTTACTATCATATGGCATTTTAATTGTATATATATGTATTTTTTAGCTTTCAATTTTGATATTTACTGATTTTATACATTCATGTCCCCCTTTTAGTATTGGGTCTCTTTAGATTAGACCAGTTACCTTTCAATATTGCACTTGCACTTTATTGAGGTATTATTTGCTGCTAATTAGACCAATCTGGGATGAACAATTATGTATTTGCAGTCTATGATCGATTTGCATGACATGATATGCGATTGTATGATGCCTCAGGGTTTATGTTTGGCATTATTTACACCCGGTCGACAAACTCATTTCGTATCTATTTTTGAGAGATTTGTATTTTGTAACTTTGTATTTAGGGCACTTGCTGAACATTGTTCTCAATGGACATCATCAACCTTTATTTTTAGGCTGTTTATTGGCGATTACAGTATATACTTCTGAACTGTTTATGAATTATATGTTTTAAATTACTGTATTTCGCTTTTATGAAATCATGCAGTTCTCTCTATATTATTTATAATTTATATTGCACTGATTTTTGAAGTTTTTCCATGCCTATGGTAAATGTTCTATTGTTAGTAATTGACCGTATCATGGCCGTAGTCTGTTTTCTATGTTGTTTTTCAATGACAGCCTGTTTCTTTAGTTGATTGTGCACATCTTTCACTTTAAATACGTCACAGTGTGGAGACCCATCATGTGATCAAGCTCCCCCCGAGGAGCGAAATGCGTCATGGCAGGCACTGCTCCTGTCATATTTGTTGTTTAATAAATTGCCACTGCTTCACCCACCTATGTCTTGTGGGAGTCCGTGATTTCTCCTTGGAGTCTGGAGGTCCGTGCCTGGGGTTCTGCCGAAAGGGTACAAGTGTGGACAGGATGTTTTTGATATATATATATATATATATATATATATATATATATATATATATATATATATATATTATCTACTGGCGGTCGCCAGTAGATAGTTATAGTTAGGACCGTGTTTCCATAGGAAATCCGCAACATTCTATTTGGAATAACTTTGGCGCCGATTGACGAATCCTCGCGAAATTCTCAAAATAGGTGGGGCGCTCCGCTCCGCTCCTACCCTGAAAGTCTCGGGGGGATTCGTCAAGCGGGGGCTGAGAAAAAGGGGGGGTCCCAAAACGCGTTTTCCCCATGCATTTTTCCATAGGACCTTTAGTCCGCGCTACAGCCCGAACGGCTGAACAGAATTACTTGAAATTTGGCAGAGAGGTAGCCCTCAGGTCAGGGATGTGCCTTTTGAAGGTCTCGTGTAAATCTGTTCAGTATTTCCTGAGAAAATACCATTTAAATCAATATATATATCTATGGGCGCGCTCCGAGCGCGTACCGTAAGCTTACCGTACGCGCACGCTGCCGTGCGCGAGCGCGATTCTGATTGGTTGTTAGATCTCAGTAAACATTCGAATCGGTCGAAACCAGGAAGTGTCGGCCGCCATTTTGTCTCTCGCAGTCTGAGGGGGTGAAAAACAAAGGTGGAGAACGTGAAAAGGGGGCAGAGTGGACAGTTCCTGACCCCCTAGCCTTTGTCAGGGGGTCCCAGAAGGACCTCCAAGGGCAAAAATTAATTTTAATTTTTTTTCGAAAAATCGCCGAATGCGCGTAGCGTGCGCGTACGGCGTAAACGGAAAAATTCCGCGAGGAAAAATTCTGCGAACTTCGCGTAACTATTACGCGTACCGTGCGCGCACGGCAAAAAAAAAATTCAAAAAGGAAAGCTTAAAAAAAAAAAAAAAATTGTGAGGTAAGGTTGGCTCTTAAAAGAGCCGTTGGGTTAATATAGGGATGGAGGAAAGAAAGAATGGGAATATTATGAGCGTCTACAAACGTGCTGGTCTATCTTATTGTTAATAAGGGAAACACTGGTCTCCCCAAAAACAATAAGACCACAACACATTGTACACTTCATTGCAACCCTCCGAAATCGAGGGTTAATGTCCAGAGGAGCAGACGAAGGTGATGCTCCCACCTCAGAGGAAGGGCTCAGCTGAGCTGCCGATGATGTACTCGGCTGAGCTTCTGAGGTTGGGCTCAGGTGACTTACTGAAGAGTTTTCTCCAGTATGTCGAGCAAAGGTCCTGGGATGTCTATCCCTAAGGTGTCTCTTCATAGAGTCATTTCCAAAGGAATACTTCTTCCTTGGATCTCCTCTAGATAAAACACGGTCACAAAGTGTGCAAGTGACCAATGGAGCATTGACCTTTTTCTGCCCCTCTGGAAAAGTAAAATACTCCCACACAAAAGAATCCTTTTGTTTCCTCCTTCTCTGTCTGATGATGGTGCTGCTAGGCTCACTCTCAGAAGAGGTCTGCTGCTCTGCCATTGTATCTCAATGTCAATTCAGCTCCTTCTCCTAGGGGATCTCAAGCAGTAATGAGGGGAATGGGTGTGGTGTGGGAAATTTCTGGAACTGAAAGTAGTTTCAACCAATTGTATTGTATTGTTTTGGTAGAGCGCAAACAGCTGCCCCAGCAATGAGGCGTCCCGGCGCTAGAGAAACCGCAAAAACCCAGGCCTGAGCGAAATAAGATGAAGGGAATTAGGAAAGAGGGAATAGATGCGTCTTAATTGCTTTCCGGAACGCCGAAAGACTTTCTATGGAGCGGATGTATTGCGGCAGACTGTTCCATAGTTTGGCTCCAAGGACCCTAAAGGAGCGGCCGCCCATGCGGCAGAGTTTTATGCGCGGAACGCACAGGAGGTTTTGGTTGGAGGAACGCAGGTTACGTGTCGGGACATAGGGGGTGAGGAGTGGTCGAAGCAGTGGAGGGGTATCCAGTTTAATGATTTTAAAGGTAATAATGAGGGTCTTGAATTTAAGTCTGGAGTCCACAGGTAGCCAGTGTAGTTTTTGGATGGTCGCTCTGGCTGAACATCTGCGGGGGAGGCCGACTAGCATTCTAGCCGCAGAGTTTTGCACGCATTGGAGTCGTGATATCTCTCCTTTGTTGGCGCCAAGGAGGAGTACATTGGCGTAGTCAAGACGCGAAAGGATGGTAGCCTGAATAATAAGTTGGCGAGTCTTGGCGTTAAAGAAGCCTAGTATGTGGCTAAGACTCCTCAGCAGGCCAATACAGGTGCCAGCAACTTTTTTGGTGTGGGCCTGAAAGTTGAGTGAGGAATCCATCCAAACTCCTAGGTTTTTAACTAGGGATTTGGGAGGTGGGATGGTGCCTAGGAAGGACGGCCACCAGTGCTCATTCCAGAGGCTGGTGTTTTTGCCAAAGAGTAGCACTTCTGTTTTACCAGCATTGAGCTGTAAACAGTTATCTGTCATCCATTGGGCTACTGCGGAGAGACCGTTTTTAAAACTGGAGGAGGCGATGGAAGGGCCTTCTGTAAGAGCGATGGCCAGTTGTGTGTCGTCGGCGTACGACACCAAAGTCAGTCCCCATTCTTTGGCCACTGCTGCTAGAGGTTGCACGTAAAGATTAAAAAGGGATGGGCTCAACGCAGAGCCCTGCGGAACTCCCTGTGCAATGGGGTGAGGTTTAGATAGAAAGGGGGGTGCTGAGACCCCAAAGGATCTGTCTTTGAGAAAAGATCGGAACCACTCCAATGCGTGGCCAGATACTCCAAATATCTCCAGACGATTTAGAAGGATATCATGGGATACCGTATCAAAGGCCGCGCTGAGGTCAAGAAGAATCAGCGCAGCACTTTGACCGGCATCTAAAATCGTTTGGAGGTGCTCTGTGGTGGCCAGGAGAGCAGACTCAGTACTATGGCCTGGTCTGAACCCATTTTGAGATGGGTCCAGGATGATGTTTTGGACCATGTGCTGGGATAGAGCACTGTTCACATGTGCTTCAG
Source organism: Triturus cristatus (assembly GCF_964204655.1). Classification (NCBI taxonomy): domain Eukaryota; kingdom Metazoa; phylum Chordata; class Amphibia; order Caudata; family Salamandridae; genus Triturus; species Triturus cristatus. Next base: position 1,267,248,836 of record NC_140590.1, on the reverse strand, counting down.
CAAGTTTGGACAGCCATGGGAGCAGGGAGATTGGTCGGAAATTCTCCGGTTTAGATGAATCTAAGGTGGGTTTCTTGATAATGGGTGAAACCCACGCTTGCTTCCAGGCAGGTGGTACACTTGCTGATGTGAAGGAGAGGTTCAGAATAGAGGTAAGTGAAGGTAGAAAAAAGTTAAGTGACTCTAAAAATTGGGCCGGGCGCATAGGGTCTGCCGGCGAACCAGATTTAACTTTCCGGCATAGTTTGGTAAGGTTGTCAATGGAAATTTTCGGGATGTGAGTCAGGGTAGTATGGTTGGGGGAAGGAGTAGGGTTTTTGGAAGGGCTGCGGGAGCGCTGAGGAAAAGAAGTATAGATTTTCTGTACCTTGTCGACAAAGAACGTAGCAAGATCTTCGCATTGTTGTGCGGAGGAGATACTAGGGAGGGGGGATTTGCCGCTCTGAAGTTCTTGAACGAGTTTAAAGACTTCTTTGGCAGGAGTGGGGCTGGATTCGATTTTGTCTGCATAGAAGGCAGTTCGCGCAGCACGGATGGCTTTATGGTACGTTTTTAGTTTTAGTAGATAGTTGTATTTTTCTTCGTTGTTATATTTCCTTCTCCATAAGCGCTCGGCTTTTTTACAGTCTTTGCGCATGGTTCTGAGGATGTCGTTATACCATGGGTTGGACGGTAAGTTGCGTCCTTTCGTCCATTTTGCTGGTATGAGGGCGTCAAGTCCTCCGGTGATCCAGTCATGAAACGCGCTATAGGTTACGTTGATATCAGAATTGGTGTCATGGTGGAAATCCCCAAGGGTGGTGTGAAGATCGCTGATTGAAAGTTTGTGCCATGGTCTTTTTAGACGACGAATTGGTGCAGTTTTGTGCCTAATTTTGTTGACTAGAATGGACAGTTTGATAAGGTGATGGTCTGTCCATCCCATTGGTAAGGGTGTCTCTGCTTTAAGTTCTTCAATGTTTGTGAATACTGGGTCTAGAATATGACCAGCTAAATGTGTTGGAGCTAGAATGAGGGAATTAAATTGCAAGGCAGAGAGATCAGCGAGAAGATTTTTAATCGTGGCGTCATTTAGCAGGTCAAAGTGAAGGTTGAGATCGCCTAGGATGGTAAAGTTAGAGTTTTTTGTTACTAGAGAGTTTGCTGTCTCGAGTAGAGCCCCAATGAGTTTTGAAGCAGGGCCAGGGGGGCGATAGATGTAGAGGCCCGACACAGTGAAGTTGGGATTTATTATGATTTTAAAATATGCACTTTCACAGTCGGGCAGTTCTTTCTTGGCGAATGAACATGAAAACTGTTTCTTATAAATTATGGCGATACCTCCTCCTCTTCCATCCCTATTAATGGTCGACATAAGATAGTCGTCTGGTAGCGTGAGGTTAGGTATGGCAGAGGTGCCGTCCCATAACCAGGTTTCACAGAGGAAGAGGACGTCAGGGTTTTCGCTCTGTATGAGGGTATTGACCTCAAGGTGGTGTTTAGATAGTGACCTGACGTTAAGATGGAGAATCGTGATGGGGGTAGTATCGGCAGGCTCTAGTAGCTGTCGAATAGTGTGGGGGTTGGCCGTAGTAAGGTCACAAGTTTGACATTGAAGGCAGGTGAGACCAAGCGTACCTGTAATGTTTGCGCAGGACCGTCCAGGATTCCCGGCAAGTAGTTGTTCCCTGTCATAATGAAGGGGTACTGATGGAGAAAGGCCAGGGGGACTGGCGAGAGGCGATGACTTGGCGAGGACGGGCGAAGACGGGCTTGCCTTAGGTGCGCCTTCGGCGCGCAAACGGCGCTCCCGCTGCGCTCGTCCGCTGCGCTTGCGTGGGAAGCACATTTAGGGAAAGGGGGGGTGGGCGTGGCCTGTCAGGTGGGCGTGGCCTCGCGTGTGCAGCGATGGCGGCCGTAAAACAACTATCCCACGAAGCAGCGCTAGATCCGCTGATTGTGGGGTGCCTGCTTGCAATGAAAAGTGTTCTTTGTGGCTCACATGACCTACCGTGCGCGCTCGGTAAGCTTACGGTACGCGCTCGTAAACAAGTACGCATGCGCAAACGTGACGCTTACGGAGCGCTTACGGAGCGCGTACGTAAGACGCACTCGCGCATGCGCATTACACGCCCCTGCGTAACCGCGACGTTGCTTCCGCCCAACGCGCATGCGTGTACGCGTACGTCACGTACGTATCACGTAAGCGCACTGTACTTATGACGTACGGAGCGCGTAGCGGCAGCTTACGGTACGCGCATCGTATCACGTAAGCGCACCGTACTTATGACGTACGGAGCGCGTAGCGTCAGCTTACCGTACGCGCACGGAAAAAAATGCATAAAAAAAAAAATTAACCATTCCATAATGCAGGATATAGTACATATATTATTTTATACATAGGTTTACCAAAAATCTCCAAAAAAAAAATTGTTTAAAAAACCGTACAAATTCACTGAAAAAACCATAGGTTTCACACACGTTATAGTTAGGAATTAGCATTTAAAAAACCTTGCAAATTCACTGAAAAAACCATAGGTTTCACACATGTTATAGTTAGCTGGACATTTCACTCGTAAAAAACCAATGAAATTCCCCTGTTATAGTTAGTGCAGGCAACTATAACTCATGCGACCGCAATCCTCTGTTGATGCTAATACTGTATCTTTAGCTATACATATATTACAAATATTTATTTTTCATAAAGACACATATGTCATCAGTGATGTAATATCTGACGTCCTCAGCAGAGGATTGCGGTCGCGTGAGTTATAGTTGCCTGCACTAACTATAACGGGGGAATTTCATTGGTTTTTTATGAGTGAAATGTCCAGCTAACTATAACATGTGTGAAACCTATGGTTTTTTTAGTGATATATATATATATATATATATACATATATATTCCAATTTCTCGTACTGCACACCATTCCTTTCTAGTGGAAAACAGACGATACAGACCCACATTCGTAGTGCTGTAATTTATTTTAGTTTAATGCCCAGCACCAACCGCCATATATATATATGTGGATATATACACACACACACACATTCAGATATATGCACATATATATATAGATATACACAGCGCACGAATCAATAAAAACGAAAATTTGCACAAACAAAGTGGAATCCTTTCCTGTTTCTGGTTCCAGGCTGCAGGGCACCGTGTGAGAAAAAGGATTGACTGTGATATATATCTGTATAGAGTTTGTACCGACTGTACAATTTTTACCAAGCACATGTGTTTACCATGCATGCCTTTACCGCGAAAATGAGTATTATACAGATAAGTATAAACATTTTATATACACATAAAAAGGGTTTTCTACTTACCTGAAAAAACGTACATTTCAATTTAAAACCTTAACGAAGCATATGCCTTTACCATTCACGCCCTCACAATGAAATTTGTTGCAAAGACATGTGTGGTAAAGGCATATGCGTGGTAAAATCCTGCGTGGCAATGCATGGTAATGGTAGCCACGTTGTAAAGGCACGCGTGGTAACAGCATGCATTGTTCCACCATGCATCCTTCCCATGGAGCAGCATGGCTCTATCGGAACTATTTTATGGGGCAAATGCGGTCCAGTTGCTTCGTGTTTGTGGGCACCCTGGGAGAAGCATGAAGGACAGCTCTAAGTGTTGTGATATTGTGATGTAGGAGGCCGGCATCACTGGCTCGCCATATATATTGAAGAGCATGCGCAGACGTTTTGACCGTGTCTCACTACATCACTGCTACGATGCCATGGCCTTCCGGTCCTTGTTGCTCAATGTATCAATGCACGGTATAATAACATTTAAAAACGTTTCCCCAGACATGCGCACTCTCCTGCGGGTAGGAGTGCATGGGCAGAAGAACACTCCAGGCCCTTCTACCCTCTCTTACTGTATCACTGCACGAAATGAAGATCGCCACAGGACATATCGCTCTCCTCTCCCTGACTGCTGAAGGAAGCACTCTCTGATATACCACCTCTCTCTCCCCCACTGCTTGCAGGCAGCATCTCCCCGTTCCAGTATGATTCTGTCTCGTCTGGAGGCCGCCGTAAGTTTTGTTCCAGTGTTTGCCGTCACAGCTCGGAACAGATGGTTGTCATCGAGTTCCAATTTATGAATCTATTATAAGACCCTCCTGTTGCCAGAAGATAATGCGCAATAACTGAAGAGGCATAAAACATAGGGTCCTCATTTCATTCGTTTACATACTTTATTTCGGTCTTAGACCATAAAAATATACAGTTCAGATAAAGATTTAATGTCAAATTTTAAAACTTAAAACAATACAATAAAAAAAATCATAAAATACATCATTATTGGTGTATAGTCATACAATCCGGTTTCCCAGCAAAAAAGCGTTATTAAGTGCCCGTGGTCAGTGATCAAGTCGACACTAGTATTGGAGTGGGAAGAGATAACATGTTGCGCCAGATGCTCTCAAGCTATTTAGCAATGGAAAACACTACAACTGGAGACGTCTCAACTCTGCATATTCTCAGCGCTACCCTGCAGCTTCGGATACCTAAGGAACTACATAATGGGACGACTATACAGCGACTACGCTGTGTACCATATTTCAGGCGAAAAAATAATAAATGGTCTATCGTTTCATCAGCTCTTCTACATAAAGGGCATGATTTATTGACCCAGTGGTTACCTTTCCAGTTTTGCTGTGACTGTGGCTGGTGGCAAAAGCCCCAGCCTAAACTTGATACATGGTGCTTTAGCAAAGGAGTGATCTATTTCATCCAAATAATTCTCAAAGGATGGGTATGGTTTGAATTCAATAGAGAGTTCTGTTAGCTTCCCCAAGTCTGCCTGGTGTAGCAGTGCATGTTTCTCCCGTTCCCAGAGGATGGCCTTCAACTTTTTCATAGCAATAGGGGAAATAGTGTGTGGATCCTGCCAGTACTCTTGCAGACCTAACGAAAAACATGTGTGTTTTACAACGTTCATCCATGGTAGCTTCCTCCTGCCCTGGGCCCTGACCAGAGCATCTTTTAGTCCCTCTCTGAAATTGGCCCACTCTGGGGTCGACCAGAAGCGAAACCAATACAATATTGGTCTCAGACAAATTAATTGGGCTATAGACCGAATCCCTAGGTCTTGCTTAAAAATTAAAGGGGAGCTTTGAGGGATTTTAAGAATCCCTTTAGGAAATTGTTATCTGCCACTTCCAGGGTGTCCAACTTACTGTGGCTCCAAAATTCTGCACCATAGGTAGCGGCAGCCACTGCTTGAGCCCTCCAAACCTCAAGTATAGGGGTGAAGGGATGGTTTATTAGCAAATTTTAGTAAAGCTACTTGGTGTTTCAATATTAAAGTGCTTTTAGTGACTTGATTTACCCAATAATTGGTATTAAACAGGCAGATACCAAGGTAATCAAACTCATAAACTCTCTCAAGCTGTTCTCCTTCTAGGGATATACAGCCTCATGCATCAAGCCAAAATCCAGTCGGTAAAATACCGATTCGCTAAAAACACCCGTTAGCGAATTAAAAATACCCATTTCCAATGCATGAACCCAAAATGTGAGCAAATAACGAATCGCTAAAAAAAAAGCGGTAAAATACCGAATCGCAATTAACCAAAAAGCAAAATTACCGAATCGCAAAATACCGAATTAGCAGATACCGAAATCACAATTAGCTCCCGGAAAGTGCTAATGGCAAATAACGAATCGCACCCCAATGCAACAGCAGTCGGTAATACCGAAAATGCCAAAATTCGCTATTTTGCTTGAGCTAAATAAGGGGAATCAGAACCTGGAGGTAAAGTTAAAAAAAAAACAATTTGAATACAAAAAAAAGATTCCACATGTGCAACTGATTGTGGCAATCACCAAACCCTTAAATGTGGCCCAGGAGACCCTGTTGGCTACCACAAAATGGCTGCCCTCTATGTGCTTGCAAGGAGGATGCGTATCAATGCGGCAGGACAGCGCAGGAGAAGGGTCCAGGAGAGAGTTTTCAGACTGCGCATCACCTTGCTCGGCCAGAATGAGGACGAGGTGTACGAGAAGTATCGACTCAATCGTGCCATGATCATGCGCCTCATTGCAGACCTGGAACCATTACTGCAGCACCAGACACACCGGACCAATGCTATCCCTGCGCACGTCCAGGTCCTATGCAGCCTGCACCTACTGGCCTCAGGGAGTTTCCAGGGGGTAATTGCGGTGGCGGGAGGCGTATCGCAAAGCGCACTCTCACGCTTCTTCAAGAAATTCCTAGATGCCATGCTGACAATGCTACACACTCAAATCAGCTTCCCCACAACCCCACAGCAGTTGGACCGCAACAAACAGGCATTCTACCAGGTGGCACAATTCCCCCATGTAATTGGATGCATCGACTGTACGCATATCCCCATATGTCCACCCGCAGCAAAAGAGTACATATTCCGGAACCGCAAGTCATACCACTCAATCAACATGCAGGTTGTGTGCGATGCCAAGCACATCATCACGGACCTAGTGGCACAATTCCCGGGGAGCACACACGACTCCTACATATTCCGCCACAGTGGAATCCACAGGCGTCTAATCAACGGAGAATTCGGAGAGGGCCTCCTGCTTGGTACGTACAAATTACGCTTCCCCACACCAACACCACACATGTATGAACATCACCAATGCCAAGTCTTTGCTTCTATCTTCTAGGTGACAGTGCTTATGCCCTGCGTGAATATATACTCACCCCATACATCAATCCAGCAACCCCACAGGAACATCGCTACAACGCAGCACAAATAAGCACTAGGAATGTCATAGAGAGGACATTTGGGATTCTGAAGAGTCGCTTTAGAATCCTACATAAGACTGGCGGCGCCTTGCTATACAAACCTGAAACATGCTGCCGGATTATTGCTGTATGTGCAATGCTGCACAACATTGCGACCAGAAGGGGGATACCCATAGAGGTTGACATGAATTATGACCACCGGGGTGACCAACCACCCGCACAACACCGACAGGCACACGTCCCTAACACAGCAGAGGGCCATAGGAGGCTTACATACATCATGCAACATTATTTTTGAATCAGGTGAGAATGAAACACTACAAGTTTGTTTGGGGTGCAACTGTTTAATGCACAGTAGCACTGAGGTATGTGCAACAAAACTGGCAATGGCAATAATGCTCCAAATGAATAATGGAAAATTAAATGTGCGTTAAAGTCACACCTGTGCATACTCAGAAAGGGGAGGTCCATGGTTGCCCCACCATGGGCCGGTATGCATGTTCAAGTGTCTAGTGGTGCTTGCCACGTCCCCCAAGCCTCCGCTCAGGTGTCTCCAATGGCTCACCACGGCCTGTCCCCGTGGAGGCCCGCGAACTGCGGCGCCTGGTGCTGGCCTCTGCCAGTGACACGCTGCTGACACTGGAGGCAGCCTCACTGGCGTCATCCCCTCCCAAAGCAGCAGCACTGCATGTGCTGCTCTGTAAGTGTTCAACAGCAGTGGTCATCTGCCCTAGTGCCTTTGTAACATCCCCGCAGAAGTGCCCAAGGTCTACCTGCAAGGACACAGTGCGGCGTGCCAACACAGCGGTACTGTTGCTGTGCCGCGTGATGGCCTTTGTAGCGGCGGCGGAACGCAACAATTGCTGTCGGTGCCTCCTCTTCTGGCACTCATGGCCCTCCCTCATGGCACGGGTGAGCTCTTGGATATCTTCCCTGAGGTGAGCATTGCCCTCTGCCACCACAGTGCTCATGTCCCTAACCGCCGTGCCCATGTCCGTTACCGCGGCAGTCATGGCTCGCATTTCACGAGCAAGGGTCACGATATTGGTGCTAATGGTTGCCATGTGGCGGCTCTGCACGTGCTGTACAGACAGCATCCTCTCCTCGATGGCAGAGGTGTGTGGGACATCCTGGTTGCCTGAGGAGACCGAACGTTGCCGAGCCCTGCGCCGCTGTCTAAGTCTGGCGCGTTCAGGTGGTGTGATGGCGCGCTGACCGTGTCCCAATTGTGTGGTGGGTGTTTCCATCACCGGCAAGGGCGCAACTTGGGACCTGCGCCTGGGCACTTTGGTGGCTGTCGTAGCTGCAGCTGGTGTGGCTGGTGCTGGTGCTGGTGTGGCTGGTGCTGGTGGTGCTGGTGGGGCGGCAGGTGGAGGTGCTGTAGGCGCATCCTGCGCTGTCTCCAGGTCTGAATCAACAGGTGTTTCGGAGATTATGAGCTGGCCGCTGTCATCCGAATCCCCAGGAGATGCATCTGTGTGTGAAACAGTGCATGGTTAGTGGGATGGTTACACCTACGTAGTGTTGTACACATACATGTCCCTCTGTGATCCACTAAATATACTGTCTATACCCAGCTTCTACTGATGTGGTGAATGGTTATTGCATTTACCTCTGTAAATGCACACTGGGCTGACTAGACTACAACTCCCATGATGCACTAGTGTTAGGAGTAAGGCTGTGTGTTGCAAAGCTGCATTCACACTCAGATCCTGCTGGGGGCATGGAATTGGATTAACGCTATGCTGGGTATGGCCACAGGCATAAATCTTACCTTGGGCACTTGTGGCTGCGCCGGACATGTCCATCTGGGTCACTCCCACGACGGCTTCCCGCTCGATTGTTCCTTCCACCAGCTCCTCCAGGGCAGTGTTAGCCTGGACCGTGGAAGGGCCGCCTCCCGTTCTGCTTGCGTCCCGGAGCCTCTCTGCTATCCTCTCCTTCGCACGCTTCCGCAGGTCGTACCACCTTTTCTTGAGGTCGTCGATGCTGCGGGGCGTCACACCTACAGCATTCACCCTCTCGCGGATGCGCAGCCATATGCGGCGCTTCTCCGCCTCAGGCACCTTGAGGGACAGCTTGCCGAAGAGGCGATCGTGCTTGCTAGAGACTCCCTCTATTAGGTGCTCCAGCTCCCTGTCGGAGAACTTGCGCTTGCGTGCAGCCTCAGCGCTGGATGGTGCTTCCTTCTCCATGGATGGTCTCTTTTTCCAGATGGCACAGTCTGTGTGGCTTCAGTCTGCACAGGCAGTCTGCAGTCAGAGCTCCTGTATGCTCCTCTGTCGAGGCAATGAGGGTGGGGCTGCAGTATTTCCTGGTTGGTGATGTCATCTGCACGTTCCCGGTGCGACGTGGTCATTTGCGATTTCGGGAATACCGAATTCGCTATTTGCTAATTCGGTATTACCGAACTCGCAATTAGCTATTCGGAGTTTGCATGCCCCGCTATTGAATAATTGGTAAAAATAGCGATTTTTAAGGAATCGCTAAAATTTACCGAATCTGTTGATGCATGCCGATTCCTTAATAACGAATCCTTATTTCTCGCTATTAAGGAATCGCTTTTGGTTTGCTTGATGCATGTGCACCATAGTCCCTCTAAAGCCCCTGGGAGGATGATTAGCCATCATTTTAGTTTTATTTTAATTGATCCTCAGGCCATGGTCCAAACAAAATAAACTGAATTTTTACAAGAGAGTCTCGAGACCTCTGGGAGTCTTGAAAATGAACGTGTCATCTGCGAGCAACAAAGCTGGCATTTGAACTCCTCCAAGAACCGGGGCATTGTTGTCCCAGGTCATTAGATAATCTAAGTACCCATTAGTAAACAACAGGAACAGCGTGGGGGCAAGAATGCAGCCTTTCCACACACCTCTGTAAACCTCGATAATCTCTTGGGACCACGTCATATGCTGCTTTGAGATCTACAAAGTGGCAAAGTGGCATAGAGTTTACCCCTACCAGGCCATCTCTTTCCACCTCAAAAGTTGGAAACAAAAGACTTGGTCGGCCGTGCTGGGCGAAATCCTGGCTGAAATTTTGGCAGGACCTTGTTTTCTTTCATCCGTGAAAGCAACCGATCTAAGATTGCCTTACAGAAAATGCTTTGGGTCGAATCAATGAAGCTAACAGACCGGTAGTTCACCCGATCCAGTTTTGAACCTTTCTTGTGGATAGGGATAATTTCCATCCCCTTCCATAATACAGGTATATCCCCTCCTGCCATTATGACGTTAGGAATACAGGTGAGATACGGTATCCAAATGGGTGGGTCAGATATAAAAAGATTAACTGGAATTCGATCCAAGCTAGGGGACTTCCCTGGTTTCTGGGATTCTAAAGCATATTTCATTTCCATGGGGGAAAAAACCCTTCAGCAAATATGGTGTCAAAGAATGGCGGGCAGAGAGTTCAAGCAATACTGGGACCAGATTTGGCTATGTACACAATTAGTAAGATCGTGTAAAGAACTGTATTGGGTTTTAAAATGAGTCACCCAAACTTGGGGAAAGATAGGAGATTCTGGCCTCATTTTAAAAGACTTGGCCCCAATGTGAAATTATGTGCCACACATCCTTTTGTTTCCCCAATTGCACAGCAGACAACAACTCACTCCAAATAGCTCTATCCCAGGTAGATTTCGAATACTTTTGGGCAGATTTATAAGTGGGTGTAGCTCTCTTAACATCTTGGGCAATCCACACAGGAGGCAACTTTACGCCACTCTGCAGCCTTTGTTGTACCATATAGAATCTGATGTCACAACGCGGTTCTAGGAGGAGGGTTTAGTAAAGAACTGCACTTCTAGTCTCTTGAAGCATCTGGTGTGCGCACCAATGATCTTTTCAGAAGTTAAATCTGGGTCAGCCAAGAATGACAAAGTGGGGATCAGGTTCTGATATTAGTTGGCATGGACAACTTAATTTTCCTAGGATCCTCATTCAGCTAGTAACTGTAGGTAACAGGGCTCTCCATAACAGAACAACTGTAACAGGACATTGCTTACCTGAGTGGCTGTAGGAGCTCGGCGATCCTGAGCGACAGGACTTCACCCAATTGTTTTCAAAATTTGCTTTATGTTAAGGATTACCTTAATTTTGCCAATGCCAGCATTTTGTTTTGGGTACCCATTTATGCCGAACATTACTTACAATATTCCAGTACCACAAATTTACCATTGATACTGCCCATGTACTATGGGTGGCTCGTATTTAAAAACTACTGCCATTATTTCAGAGCCAGCATTTTTTCATGATTCCCCAAACAGAGCAGTACTTAATTTGAGCTTGTGCTCAGCACCGGCGCTTATGACAGTTTGTCCCAAGGTAGCGCTGTCTGACTAATTAAGAGATTACATCAACAGCAGTTAACTATTAATTAAATATACTTTAAAAATTACTATTACCTGCTGCCCAAGCCGTTCTCATAGATTTATGGCCCTGAAACAGTCTGAATTGTCACACTTGTAGGAGTGTGATGATTAATAGTTGTGTTGTTACTATCATTGGCAGCATAGGAGGGCAATATTTGGTGCAAGCTACAGTGGCCTCCTTACAGGAGCCCAGGCACGTATTGTTTTTAATACATTAAGCACTGAACCAGCCCCCAAAAGCCAAGGCTGCCCTCTCTGAGGCAAAGAATTACCTCCAGTGTGCCAGCACCAGCATTTCCCATAGGTGCCCCCTTATGTCAAGTATTACTTCCAGACGTTCATGGTCTGCATTTTGCCTTGGATGCCTTTCCTTATACCAAGAATTACCTCCAATGTTCCAGTGTTAGTATTTCACCACAGGTGAACCCATGCCAAGAATTTCCACCAGTATGCAAGCACCAACATTTCCCTACAAAGGCCCCATGTCATGAATTACTGCTAGTATGTCGGGACCTGAACTTTGCCATGGGTACCTTTACTTGTGCCAAGAGGTATCTCCGATATGGCAGCAGCTGAGCAGCCGCATATTAGCTTGGGTGCCACTATATGCTCAGAATTATAGTGAGTATGCTATACCCAAGGACAGATTCACAATCCTAAAGCATGTAAACAAGCACACACATATTCACTCACTCACTCACACTCCCTCACTCATACTCGCTCCCTCTCAAATTCACTCTCTTCCTCCTTACTCACACTAACCCAGTCTCTCACTCCTACTCACCACCACTTACTTTGACTCACAAATCCACTCATACTCAGTGGGTCTCAATCTGAATGAAGTGAAATTAGTTTGATGAAAACGCGCACATACCCGAAGGCGTCAAGGCGCTAAAAGACTAGGTAATTCAGATGAGAAATGAGCAAAAAAGATTTTTTCTATATGTTTGGAGATTACTGAGTGAGAAGCCAAGTTTTTACTGCTTTTCTAAAGGAGGCATGGGAATCCAGGCTAGAGAGCTGCTGAGTGAGAGAATTCTACAACTTGGCTGTAGCAATCGAGAAGGCTCTACCTCCCCATCTTGCCTTCCAAAATTTGGGGATAACTATCAACCTTCGATTTGACAATCGAAGGCGTCTGGAGGGGACATACCACTGGAAAATAGATCTCAGTGCTTCTGGGTCAGAATCATGAAGAGCCTTATGAGCAAGCCATAAAGCTTTATACATAATGCGCTTATCACCAGTGCAGCTTGATTAGTTCGACTGATACTGACTGGTATTTAGGGATGTCTAGGATTAGTCTTGTTGCTGCGTTTTGCACTGTTTGCAACTTGGTCAAAGTCGACTTGTTGATGCCAAGATAGAGTGCACTGCAGTAGTCAATTCTAGATGATATAAGTGATAGTACAACTTAAGTTTTCGCTGATGTTGGAATAAATTAAAGTAGTTGCGCAGGATCCTAATGATGCAGAAACAGGTGGAAACTATGCGATTCACCTGCCGGTCAAAGGCCAGCTTAGTGTCCATAATCAAACCTAGATTTTTTGCGAGTAGATGGGGCTCAGCAAAATCCTAGCATCTCTGCCCACTTAATGATGGTCCACATGGATGGTTGATTGCCACATATTAGGACCTCCATCCTGTCCCCATTTAATTTTTTTTTTTTGTGTTGACATTTTTTATTGGGTTTATAATAAGAATACATCGAAGCATGCACATCAATAAATAAGAAGATGATAAATCCATAGTGAAATATACAGTGCAAAGAAGTATTGATGAATAAATATGAAATAAATATGCATTTACATAAATAAATAATAGCTGAAGCAACAATTAGATTAAAACATAGATCGATAATACATCAGAGCATGAACATCAATAAATAAGAAGATGATAAATCCATAGTGAAATATACAGTGCAAAGAAGTACTGATGAATAAATATGTTATAAATATGCATTTACATAAATAAATAATAGGTGAAGCAACAATTAAATTAAAACATAGGTTAATACATAATAAAGAGTAACCTATAGAAAAGAGAAAAAGGAAAAAACCTAGAAGATAAGTACACAAAATATGAATGAATGAAGCAAGGAAAGAGTAATTAGATAGAAACAGAAGGACGCTCTAAAGGATGGAAGAGGCAAAGAGAAAGAGAGAAATAAAAAGCAAAAGAGGGTAAAAGCTGATTAATCTGCTTGGGCAAGAGTGGAAGCAGGAGGGTCTGCAGCGTTTGATTTAAGAAATGGAGACCAAGTTTGAAGAAAAAGATCAGCTTGGTCCTGGAGATTATAAATTGTGCGTTCATGTGAGGCTGTCTGCATCATCGCTACTAACCAATCTTCCTGAGAGGGAGGTAAAGATGATTTCCAATGACGCAGTATACATATTTTAGCTGTAGCAAGTGAGGTATGAAAAAGGCGGAGTTGTGGTTTCGAGAGCTTTGGGGAGTGACCTAAATCATGCAAGAGAATGTTAATTGGTGTAAGTGGTAATTTTAGAGGCATAGTGGAACTCAAGGAAGCACCAATGTAAGTCCAATAGGCTTGTATACTAGGACATTCACAAATGATATGGGTGATATCACAACCAGGATTGGAACATCTCCAGCAATTAGTATGAGAGAGAAGGCCGGCTTTGTGTAATTTGACTGGAGACCAGTGCCAATTATGCAGTATTTTAAAGAGACAGAATTTGAGCCTTGATTCTCGGGTTCCTTTATGTAAATTTTCTAGGATAAGATCCCATTTGGTGTCTGAAAAGGAAACTGAGAGACGAGATTGCCATTTACATTGAAGATCATGCGAAAGAGATTTGGAGAAAAGATGAGACAAAAATGTTTTGTATAAACCAAAAGTAACACCTTTAAATTTCCCCCAAGTATTTAAATAGGATAATATAGGGGAATCTTGCAATAACCAAGGTGATGACCCCAGATGAGTCTTCAAACATCGCTGAAGCTGAAGGTATTTAGAAGAATGATGTTGGGGAAGGTCAAATTCCGCACTGAGCTGAGAGAACGATTTAAAGTCACCATCCTGAAGAAGTTGATCCGGACAAAGGATACCTGCAGCCTGCCATTCAGGCCAGGATAACATACGACCATTGATATGGATACCCGAATTATTCCATAGGGGAGCCTTGATATGGATGCTTGGATTTGAACCTAGTAACCTATGACTTTTCTGCCAGGATTTATGCATGGCAGACAGCATTGGATTTTTCGGATCAAAGCGACTAGTACCACTACCATACAAAGGAGTAAGATTTGTTTCTGAGGATAGAAGATGACGTTCTATTTGAACCCATTGTGGTAAATCTTTGATACCGGGTAGAAAATATGAAAGTTGGGAAATGTGCAATGCTAGAGAATAGTGTTCAATAGATGGAAGGCCAAGTCCCCCGCATAACTGATGAGCCTTTAGCTTTGTTATAGCAAGACGAGGTTTAGCGGTGCCCCAAATAAAAGATTTAATCTGGGCATCTATTGATCGAAGCAAAGATAAGGGAATCTGTAGGGGAAGCATACCTAAAATGTAAATAAATCTCGGAAGGGTGACCATTTTAATAGCCTGGGTTCTACCCCAGAGAGAAAGACCCAAAGCCTTCCATTTATCAAAATCCCGTTGCATTTGGGAGATTAGAGGAGTTAAATTATCTGCAACCATGTCTTGTAACCCTTTATTAACTAGGACACCCAAGTATTTAAGGCGTGAAGACTGCCAGTGAAAAGGAAATCCATAAATAGCTGCTTTTGTAGTTCCATTAGAAATGGGTAATGCCTCAGTCTTGTCCCAATTAATTTTATAACCTAAAAAAGAAGAGAAATCATTTATAATTTGAAGAAGAGAAGGAAGCGACAGAGGAAGACGAGTAAGAGTGAGTAAAATGTCATCAGCATATAGGTATATTTTGGAATGTCTGATTGGGAGAGGGACACCTGAGACCTCCTCAGATTGGCGAATAGTAGCAGCCAAAGGCTCCATAGCCAGAAGAAAGAGAAGGGGGGATAATGGACAACCTTGGCGTGTCCCTCTCTTAATCGTAAAAGAGTCAGATAAAAACCCACCACAATTCACCTGGGCAGAGGGGTTGTTGTACAATAAGTGTACCTTATCTATAAAGTTCTTACCTAAACCAAATCTGTCCATGACCGTAAAAAGATAATCCCATTCAATGCGATCGAACGCCTTTTCTGCGTCAAGTGAAAGGGCTAACGCATCTTCTGTAAGATGCTGAGCTGACCATAGTGCATGGGACAGAGAGCGCAGATGATTCCGGGAAGAACGTCCCGGTACAAAGCCTACTTGAGTATGGTGTATCAAAGAAGGTAAGACTTTACGTAAACGGGATGCAAGGATGCTAGCTAGAATTTTAATATCAGAGTTCAGCAGAGAAATAGGACGATAGCTGCTGCAAAGTTGGGGATCTTTACCTGGCTTCGGAAGCACAACAATAATAGCTTTGTTAGAGACGGAACCTAATGAAGATACACTATCCGCCTCCTGGAGTGCGGCATGTAGAGTGTCAATAACATTGTGACCTGCCCATCGATAAAATTCAGCAGGAAATCCATCCTCACCAGGAGCCTTATGATAAGGCAGGGCAGCTATCGCACGAGAAACCTCATCCTTGGTTATGTCACCCTCAAGAATGGCTCTGCCATCCGCTGAGAGAGAAGGGAGGTGCACCTTTGCAAGAAATGCTGACATCTTATCCGGATCCATGCGGTTATCTGAGGTGTAGAGGGATTTATAAAAGGAGGCGAACTCATTAACAATGTCTTGAGGCTTTGTGCACAAGTCTCCGTGCTCTGATCTGATGGCCGGAATGGCCATAGCCGCCTCCCTCTGGCGTAACTGCGCAGCTAATAATCTTCCCGCTTTTTCCCCTTGCTCGTAGTGTCGACCTTTCATTTTTTGTAAGGCATATTCTGCTTTAGACGTAAAAAGACTGTTTAAAGCCATTCGGGCTTGCTCGAGTAATTTACGATTTTGTAAGGTCGGGGAAGCTATATACAAGCGAGAGTAGGTTTGTATGTCATGTTCTAGTTCAGCTTGTTTCCTTGCATTTTGCTTATTAGCAATTGCTGCATCGCGCATTAATTGGCCCCTTATAGTAGCCTTAGCTGCAGCCCAAAGAGTCCTGCTGGAGGCCACAGACCCCTGGTTAGTGGAAAGATAGGTTTGAAGGTGTGATTGTAGTTGGGATTTACCAGTAGGAGTCCTGTGGCGTTGTATACTCATACGCCAGGGCTTTCGTCCAGGCCTAGAAAGTCCCAAATCAAGGGAAAGGAAAACAGGAGAATGGTCAGACAAGGCTGCCTCCAGAATACAGGAGTCTGTGACCAATTGAACTACGTTATGCGAGATGAGGAAATAGTCAAGACGACAAAACGTACCATGGACCGGTGAAAAAAAGGTATATTCCTTATCCGTTGGATGACTGAAACGCCAATGATCAACCAATCCAATATCTGATATGATATCACCTAGCAAAGCTCTGTCTGATGCATTGCCCCTATCTAATGGGCCAGTTTTGTCTAGAATGGAGTCTTGAGTCACATTCCAGTCCCCGCCAATCAAATATTGTGATGCATTAAATTCTAGTAGCAGGCGGGATAATTGAAGAAAGAATGTTTTTTTAGTACCTGTAGGGGCATAAACAGATCCTACACAAATGTGAGAATCTCCAATTTTGAGTTTAGCAAATACATAACGGCCATTTACATCTGACCATGTTTTAGAAACAGTGACCGGAAGCGACTTGCGAAGGAGAATTGCAACTCCACATTTGCGAGAGGGACCTGCGTCATTGGATTCATCCTTTTGGATGCTACTATGTATAACCTTGCCCACCCAATCTCTGCAAAGTTTATCTGATTCTAGAGCATCCAAGTGAGTCTCTTGTAGCAAAGCTACATCTACATGTTTAGTCTGAAGGTAAGAGAGTACTTTCTTCCGTTTTATGTAATGGGTGAGACCATGTACATTCCAAGTAATTGTATTTAGAGAATGTGCTTTTGCCATATTAGAATAGTGCCAATATCAGTACCAGAAGAAGAATAAAACACAAAACAACGTTCAGAGCTAATCAAAAGGAACAAAGGATAAAGACTGGTTCAAGTGAAAAGCATAAAGAAAGAATTAAAAGAGCAAGAAAGAAAAGAAAATGAGATTTGGACAGATGGTACAATAGTAAACAAAACTATAAAATATCAGGTAGTAGCAAGTAAAGATCAAGAGACCGAAAACTGTTACCCGCGGGTCTGGGCGCACTGGAGTGCCGCCGCGGGAAAAAAACCCACAGAAAAAGAGAAAGGATTAGGAAAAATAATAATAGTATAGAAGGAGAGCCCATAAAAACATTTTGATATAGAACACAAGTACGATGGAGGAGAATAGAAGAGTAAGAGAAAGCAAAATAGGGGTTTAGAAACTGTGAAGCATTGCTCAGGAAGAAGAGATCGAGTAGTAATTAGATAACATAGAATAACCTAAAAGCATAGAACATACGTTGCGCATATAAATAGACTTAAACCAATATGCAGGCAGGCACAAAATGAATTAGTAAAACGCGAATCAAACAATTAGGCGCCAAGGCACCCAAACAAATGCAGGACTAATAATGATATACTGTAAATTGTAATATGGAGAGCAAATAATATATTAAAAATAAAAGTAGTGCTATAATGCAAAGAAATGGTAGAACACAGGGTTAAAAGGAAGAAAATAGGGCATATAGCAAGTGAGGAAGGAAAGAAGGAGGGGAGTCAGACATTGTGAGAACAGCAAAATATACCAAAATACGTTAATTAACCTTGATGTAACTAACAATAAGAACAAGACTCACAAACAAGTATGGAGTCTACAAGTAACTACCAAAAGGTCTGAAGATAACAACTTTCAGGGGAGAAAAGAATCATTCAATCTGCATCTGAAGGAGTTTTAAGAGGAGACCTAGACTTGTCTCTTTGCAGATCTTGTGGGAATTGAGGCGTCGAAACCGATTGTGATACAGATTTCCTATCTTCTTGTGAGCGATGAAGTCTTTCGAAGTCCCTACCACGAGGCCGAGGACTACTAGGAGGGCGTCTGCTGCGGTCTGGCAATGGAGTAGAAGACTTATAGGGAGAATGGGACTGATTCTGCTGCGAAGATGGAGTGAGGACCTCCATATCTTGAGGTTGAAGACAGTCCAAAAATTGCTGAAGATGCTCTGGGTCATAAAAGTCCTTAGAATCTCCATCTTTGGTGATGCGAAAACGTGCAGGTTCAAATAGGCCATACTTAATGCCTAATTGACGTAATTGAGGTCGCATGGAGAGAAAGGCTTTCCGCCGCTCATTTGTTTCCTTAGAGAAATCAGCTGCCATATGAATCCGATGGCCATCAAAGGAAAAGGAGCCTTGTAACCGAGCAGCCGCCAGTAATTGTCTTGTTTGTTCGTGGCGAAGGAAACAGGCAATGATCGGTCGTGGTCGCGCAGCAGGATCATTACGTGGAGGGCCAAGTCTATGAGCCCGCTGTATCTCCAGAGGTGGAGTGAAAGAAATGCCAGTCAGCTTTGGAAGTATACGACACAAAAATGCACTGGAGTTTTGTCCTTCAATGCGCTCTGGAAAACCAAAAAAACGGATGTTGTCCCTCCTACTACGGTCTTCCAAATCAATGAGTTTGCTATGAAAGAATAAAAGGTCTTGGTCCTTGTTTGGAAGGGAATCAAATCGTTTCTCCATTGCCAGAACTCTGGAGTCCAGGGATTCAACCTTCACATGGAAGCTGGTGATTTCTGCTCTAATCAATTTAGTCTCCTCAGCCAAGGACGTGATTGTAAGGTTCATGTCATCTAGTCGGCGACTAACCTCAGATATTTCATGCAGAATACGCTGCATAGTTGCCGCCGACGCTTGCCCACCATTAGAGGGCGAAGTGTGAGGTGAAGGGGCCGAGGAGGATGCATTGCCTTTCGTTGGCATAGTAGTAGACTGTTTAAGAGCTTCTGCGAAAAGAAGTGGTTTAGGAGTCTTATTTCCTTGCTTGGCAGCAGACATTTGGAGAATAGGCTTGATGGAAACTTTGAAAATACGTGAAGACGTCTTTCCGTGTTATGAAATACTTATATGTGAGCACAAAAAATATGGCAAAGTATCGGAATATGCAAAAGCAGCACAATTAATAACTGTACATATATATGATAATAAGACACTGGCCCCCCCAAAAGGAGCTTATGTCTCACTTTCAAACACTGGAATGCGAAAGCATATTTTCAAAAAGTGGTATCTGTGCAATGACAAGGTATCAACTATCGCTATAGTCAAAAGGGCACAGAAATATAACAGTAATAGAATGATAATCAGCGTATGTGCGCTTATGGCGGTGGCAGACAAATTTGCGATTATGACGAGACTTAAATAATCAATATTCCAGAATGCAGACTAGTCATGGCCCATGCAGGAGCAGAGAACACAATTCCTGACTGAAAAAGTTGACAAGAGCGCTATGACGACATTATGAGGAGACACACTCTAATGTATGTCAGTCAGTCTGCGCTAAAGAAAGCCATTTCCATGAAGCACCAGCTTATACAATAGTCAAAAAGCGCAAAATTGCAGCTGCAGTAAAGGTGTGGAGAAACAACTCTCAAAAGAGCGAAAGGTTCAGTTTTTAAAAATTCAGCTGAGCTTGAGGAACCAGAAATTCCAATTACAAGAGAGCCGTTGACCGTGTAGAGAATGGAATGCACAATTCCTGTGCGAAATGTGCGTCAAAGGTGCTACAACAGTAGTATAGGAGAAATTAGCCCTACCAGTAGCTGACGAACAGCGCGGCAAAAATCATGGTTCCTGTCAGATGAAACTCCTGAAGGAGGTGTTGCTGCAGGCACATTGAAGGAGGCGCGGCCAAAGTGAAACCAGGCAGGCGCCCGTCGTCAACATCGGGGGCGCGGCTTCATGAGGAGAGTGAGGCGGCCTGAGGGAGCATGTCAGGCAGAGTGCGCCGGATAGCAGCACCACAGAACATCGTCGAAACGGTCAGCAACAGAGAGCTGTTGTCGTCATGCCTCCGAAACCCGCCCAAATCCTGCCCCCCACCTTCCGGCTGCAGCAGGGCATGAAAAGAAGACTCCAAAGCCGATGGAAGGTGAGAGAATTCCGTTAAGAGCTCATCCCGCGGCGGAGCTCACCCGTCAGGCGGCCATCTTCCTGCGTGGCCAGACCACGCCCTCCCCCATTTAATTTTAAACAATTATCTCTCATCCATTTAGCCACCATCTTCATACAGTTGTTGAAACTGACTTCGACTGACTCAATGTCTTTAGTGATAGAGACAATTATTTTGGTATCGCGTAAAATAGTGCCTGAAGTCCAAATGTCTGGATTAGTTTTGCTAGTGGGGAGACATATATATTAAATAAGTTTGAACTATGGGAAGATCCCTGAGAAACCCCACATGGCAGGGTGAAATAGTCCAACTTAAACTGGTTGATTGTCACAATCTATGATCTATCTGTGAGAAAGGATCTTAGTAGGTCTAGTGTGGGAGCTTTGATTCCAAATTCTTAAAGTCGACTTATCATAATGGAGGGGGAGAAGGTATTGAAGGTTGTGGACAAGTCCAATAGGATTAGTACCTCAGTCTGACCAACATCAACCATGCATCTGATAATGTCCACTGCTGCAACCAGTTCAGTTTCTATGCCATGATTGCTCCTAAATCTAAACTGAGAAACATCTATCATATTATTTCATTCAGTATGGGACATAAGTTCTACATTTAGATGCTTTTCGAGGATTTGTGGTGGTACAGAGAGCAAGGAGATGGAACTGTATCCAGATTTGGCTTTTTCAGTAAGGGCCTGACTGCCGCTTTTTTTTTCACGTACGTGGATAGCATCATGTGCTCATTATTTTGTTCATGAGGGAGGTTAAGGTGGGAGCAATGGTATTGGCTACTAGATGCATTATATTAGGAGGACAAGGTTCAAAAGGAGATCCTGATTTTATACCATGAAGATAATGCTCTATTTGTTCCACAGTTACAGAGACCTGTGTGTGCCCCTATTTCATCTCTGATACCTGAGACGTTGGGCTCAGTTGTTAGTGCCAGCTGGGAGTGCATCCATATTTCTTTTGAGTGGGGGATCAAATTCTCTGTAAATTGTGAGAATTTTGGTTTGGAAATAATCTGCCAGTTTGTTACAAAAGTCCTGGGATCCCTCTGCGTTAATAGGATTTTAGGGGCAAATAGAAGGTTTACAGCCTTGAAAAGTACCCTCGTAGATTTGGCCGGGTTAATCTTATTACTGTAGAAGTTAGCCTTTTCTACCCTGATTCCAGCTTTATAATCCCTAATATGAGTCTTATATGTGTCTTTCGCCTGACTCTTAATCATTCCACCAGGCGCATTCTTGTCGCCGGCAAGATTGTCTCAGTGCTTTGAGCCGTTTGGTAAACCAAGGGGCTGATGGCACTTTCCTGTGCCTCTGAGTTTTCTTTAGGGGGCCAACACGTTCAGTGTGGAGCCGAGCCAGGATGAGAACTCCACTGCAGCCAGTTCCATATCTTCATATTCAGTACCATTCCTGGTTCTATGTGCCGTTGAGAGAGTCTCATCTGATAGACCCTTCCAATTTCTTCCTGCCCTATTAATATCGTTGTTTTGGTCTACTTGTTTATTTGGTCTGGAAAGTGAGAACCCAACTGCATAGTTGCTCACATACAAAAACACACACACTCATCCTTTCACACTCACTGACTCTGGGCCCTGGTGCAGCTGTACCTGCTGCACCACTGATAGCTACATCCCTGACTCACTTCCACTCCCCCTCATAATCTCTAGTCACTCACTCTATCTAGCACACTCACACTCCTTTCACTCTCTCACTTGTACTCACTTTTGTACTCACTTTCACTTATTCATACACTCTCCTAAACTCAGATTTTCACTCTTAAAATTCACAAACACAACCACACTTAATCTCACTTTCAATCCCTTACAAACATGCACAAAGATACATTCTTTTTAATTACTTTGCATGCTTTGCTGGCAACTCAGTGTCTCATTGGCAGTAGCAGAGGAGGAATCTGGGACTGGGCATTGGAACCAGCAAGCCATGATTCCTAATGAGGAACCAGGCAGACCAGAAAGGCCAAGTTTAAAAAACGGGGAAGACCCTCCTAAATCCCTCTCCCAGCTGCTTGATTGGACCGGAAGCACGGCCCTAGAAGAAGCTGGCATGGTGTTGACGACTCTGCTCCTGCTGCTTTGTGTGGCTTAATATTGACCTTAGGGATGTGCTAATGTGCGACCTGACAGCCCAACTGCAGCAGAAAAACGGTGCTGCCTGAGGCCTGTGCAGTATATCTGCTAAATAAAATGGATGGTGCCTGTGTGAGGGGAATATAATTGAACTACGCCCCTCACATGTGCAATCCAGCGATCCAGCTACAGAGTGCTGAGTTTTTAAACTACAGTCTGCAGAGGGATCATTGCTCACCCTCTCATCTCCCACCCCTCCCCCCCCCCCCCCATCTCCCTCCTCCTCCTCCTGTCATCAGTAGCCTGGAGAGGATGCTGGGAAGGTTGACCTGTACACTGGTAGCGTTCATGAAAACACGAAAGTCGTGTTTTCATTCATGACCGCTGTGCAATTGAAGGCTAGCAGTTATAGCAGGGGGATTAAGTGACACCTCCCAGGGTGCATGGTTGCACCCTGAAGCCCTTGTTAAGGAGCCGCCACTGTGAGAGAGGGCTGTGCATATTTGAATGACAGTTAACAGGATTCTGCGTACCCGAGTGACTATGGCAGGGTACTGCTTACCTGCGTGGCTTTAACTGGGCTCTGTATCTGAGAGACTGTAACAGGGCTCTGTATCCATGGACGACTGTGATAGGGCACTGCGTACCTAGGCAGTGGTAATATGGCTCCCATACCTGAGCAACTTGTCAGGGCACAGTTTACCTGAGTGACTGTAACACAGCTCTGCTTAGTGACTCTAACAGGGCAGGGCTTTTCATACATGTGCCACTGTAACAGGACTCCCCATACTTTAGTGACAGTAATAAGACTATGCGTTCATGAACAGCTGTAAAAAAAGGATGACATATCTGAGCGACTGCAACAGGGCTCTGCCTACCTGACGCCAGTTAAAGGACACTGCTTATCTGAGCAACTACAAAAGGGCTCTGCGGACCTATGTGACTATAACAGAGCTGTCCATACCTGAGCTACCATAGCAGGGCACCGCTTACTGGAACAAATGTCACAGGAACTCTGTGTACCTGAGCAAGTTTCACATGACTCTGCGTACCTGCAAGACTGTAGCAGGGCTCTGCATACCTAAGCAATTGTTGCAGGTCTCTGTGTACCTGAGTAACTGTAACAGGCACTGCTTACCTGAGTGAATGTAATATGGCTCTGAATGCCTGAGTGCAGAACTGCCAATTTATAAACTTATTTCACCATGTGATGAGGGGGGAGGGCCGCGGAGGGGGCATGGCCTTAAGCCGAGTGATATCTAAGAGGCACTCTGTACCTCAGCAAGACGCCCACACCATGCCCCACAAAAGAAAAAATGAAAGAACTCAAAGAGTCGCTGAAGCTGTCGCCGATGTACGGGGGTGTTTTCTCACCCCTTAATGGACATCGGCGGCTCAGACCTTCCAATGATGAGCTGGAAAGCCCCTTTGTGCAGTGACTTCCAGCTTGCTTTCTCTGGCACCCCATGATTTGGGCTCCTCACCGGGTGATCATGTGAAGGGAGACGAAATCGTGTGACACACTGTCGCACCGTGTGAGTTGGCAAGTCTGTGAGTGCCTGTACACAGGATCTGCATACCTGAGAGACTGTAAAATGGCACTGCATACCTGTGCAATTGAAATAGGGTTTGATTATCTGAGTGACTGCCTCAGGGTTTGGCATACTGTGTACTTGAGCAAAGGTAAATAGTTCTGTATACCTTGTTGACTGTAAAAGAGGTGTGATACCTGGGCAACGATAAAAGGATTCTGCGTACCTCAGTGACTGTCACAGGACTCAGCATACCTGCACAACAGTAACAGGGCTCTGTGTACATGAGCGACCTTCTCAGGCTCTCCCACCTGCGCAACTATAATAGGGCACCTCTTACCTTACCTAAGGGCTCTGCATGTGGAAGCGACTGTGATGGGGCTCTGCATGTCTGAACATCTCTAACAGAGCTTTGTGTATATGAGTGACTGCAACAGGAACTGCTCGCCGAAGCGACTGCAATATGGCTCCGCGTACCTGACCAAATATAACATGGACTTTGCATATCTGAGTGACTGCCACAGGGCTCTGTGTAAACGAGAGTCTGCAACAGGGCACTGCTTACCTAAACAACTGTAATGGGGCTCTGATTTTTTTTGGGACTATAACAGGGCTCTGTGTACCTGATCAACTGTAATAGGAACCTTTCAATCTGAGTGAAAGTGACAGGGTTCTGTATATCTGAGCGAATGTAACAGGGCTTTGTAACTGAGTGACTGTAAAAGGTCTCCGAGTACCTGAGTGACTGAAACAGGACTTTGTGTACCTGCTCGACTATAGCAGGACTCTCCATACCTGAGCGACTGTAAAGGCTCTGCCTAACTGCATGCCTGTAGCAGGGATCTGTGTACCTGAGCACCTGCGAAATGACTCAGTGTACCTGAGTGACTGCAACAGGGCACTGTGTACCTGACTGACACAATCATGTACACAAGGTTCTGTGTACTTGAGCGACTCTAACAGGGTTTAAATACCTGGGGGACTATAAATGGACTCTGCGTACCTGAGAAACGGTTCCTGGGCTCAGCGCACCTGCCCCATGTGACTGTAACAGGGCTCTATGTTTGTGAAAGACTGTCACAGGGCACTGTGCATAGGCTCAGATTACCTAAGCGACTGTAACAGGGCTCTCCATAGCTGCAAGGCTGTAGTTGGGTCTGCGTACCTGAAAGGTGTAACAGGGCTCTGTGTACCTGAAAGACTGTAACGGGGCTCTGTGTACCTGAAAGACTGTAACAGGGCTCTGTGTACCTGAGCGAATGTAACAGGGCTCTGTGTACCTGAGCGAATGTAACAGGGCTCTGTGTATTTTAGAGACTGTAACAGCCATCTGTGAACTCAAGCAACTGTCACAGTTCTCTGAGTGACTGTAAAAGGGCTCTGTGTACCTGAGGGACTGCAACAGGGGTGTCTGAACTTAGTGATCTGAGTACCTGAGAGACTGTCTAGGGGGTCTGTGTACCTTAGTGACTGCAAAAAGGCCCTGTGTATCTGAGCGTCTTTAAAAGGTTTCTGTATATTTCAGTGACTGGCATAGAGTTCTGTATTATATGAGTGACCGTAACAGGAGTCTGTGTACTTTAGCAGGATTCTCTTTGAAAAAAAGAAACGTAAGAGCATTCTCTCTGACAGAATGAATGTAATGAGTCTCTCTGGACCCGAATCCCTGTATAAGGGTTCTCCATACCTGAGCAAGTGCCTGTTCCCGAGTGACAGTGGCGAGCTCTTCCTCAGTTAGGTGTGGAGGGGGGCTTTATGCCTGACTGCAGAAGGGCTCTCTTGTGACTGCACCGAGGTGCTACATCCCAGATTGCAGAAAGTCTCTAGAGCTGACTGTACTACTGTTTTCTTTCCATGCTTGTTGCAGAGTTTTCTGGCTGGGAAGGCAGCAGGTCTCATGTCACCGGTCTCTGCTGGGAATGTGCTACAACTGTTTTAGACTCCTTGTGACTACAGCAGGATGCTCGTCTCTGTCTTAAGGCCCTGTGCGATGACGGACAGGCGCAGGCTGCTCTATCAGTGCCTGTAACAGGGGTTTATAAGAGTGACAGGAGCAGGGCTCTCTATGAGTGACGCAGTTGGGCTCTCGAAAAGTCATGGCAGCAAGGCTCTTTATGAGTTGTGTGGCTCCCTGTCCGTAAATCACACAACTTGTCTGTAATGATGGTCTAATGTCCATTGTCTGTTATTGATCTGACAACGGTCAGCGTTTCTCCATAATTTCAGCATTTACCTTTATAGCTTTCTGGAATATTCTGCTGCTGGCAGGTATGTGATGTAATTTTAATCTGCTTCAGAGGAGATATCAGACATGGCTTCCATGCAGCGTCAAACATTATTGAGCAATGAATCCAACAGAGAGATGTTTTGAACATAACACAAGAACAAACAGGAAATTTGAAAAGATCTAGCCTGTTGCTTGTCCTGCTGTTTTATGGCTTTTATTATTATGGTTTTCCGATCTATTTTCTTTCTTTACTGTTTTCCTCTCATAATTTAGCAACAAGATTTTTACTGCCAAAGCAGGTTTTCATTTAACTTGAGCATGCTGATGTTTCTACTATTAGGTGCAGTGGATGGATGAATTGAGGGATGGGTGGATAGGTAGGTGGATGTTTTGATGGATGGATGGATGGATTGTGATATAAAGAAGTTGCTGTGACTCATATAGATACCAGAAAGGTCAGTCAGAGAGAAACAACAGAGGCAATTTCAAAGCCTTGGAGTTCTTCATTCAGACACACAAACATGCTGTCTGAGTTTTTTGTGGAACAATCAAAGTGAGCGTCTGACAGTTTTTCGACTGCAAACACATCTAACCAACTCCTTATAACATTGTGTGAGTTTAGTTAGCATTTGCGGCGCCATTTTGTCCTTAGCCGCCATTTTGCACTGTGATTGAAAGTAAGCTTCTGCCTCATGAACTGTATCCCTCAGGGAAAAGCTGCTTCGAGTAACTTCTTCTTATCGTATTCAAGGTTGAATCCTAACACACTAATGAATAGTTTATGCTGTCTTCGCATGCCTTTCATCTACCGTAGCCCTCCTCCCACACTAGAGAGCGTTAAGATTGAACACGACAACCTTGAGAATGTGATAACATGTACCCGTTCTGCAGGTGGTAGCTAATCCTTCTGTACCTCCTTTGTTCAGCAGTGCCTGAGCTAGAAAATTCCAGTCTGGGCAGGTCTTTAGGGGTGTTGGAAATGCATATTATGTTTTACCAAGTGTTCTGAAGCCAGTCCCCTCGGTAGCATCTAAGGAGGCTAGTATGACTGGACTCCACTTGAGCGCAATTGCTAATAAATAACTTGGTTTGTATTCTCTACTGTCTCATCTAATCTCAATTTCTTGGAAAGTTGAGAGGTGGTCGCGAGTGATCCGGGTGGCCCTAATCGGGTCACTTCCTTCAGTTGGCGCCCGAACAGGGACTCCATCGGGCTGACCCATCTTTGCCCGCGAATGGGTGGAGAGGACGGGGCCACGTTGGGTCAGATGGGCGGATCAGGGATCCCGCATGATAGAGCCTAGTACTCGCAGCGCCCGCGCCTGTATGATCGGGCGGTGCCTCACCCAGCGGTCATCCCAGCTGGGGTCCTGAAAGGTGAAACCCTTAGATCTGACCGTTTGGTCCAAAGAGTCGGCAGTGGAGAATAACTTTGTTCAACCTGTGTGCACCAGGTGAGTTGGTCTTGACTCTTCATGAAAATTGCGCTATTTTGAATAATCTTGGGTATGGTCTGGATACCATTTCTTGGCTTGTTCGAACTTGGTAGGTCTGCGGACCGTTTAGATACAGAGTGTCTGCGGACACTCTGCCAGGCAACATAATGAATTTGGCTTCCTCTTGAAAACACCTGGGGCTTGAGCCTGTTTCTTTGGTGCAGTCTGAAGACTGACTCTTGGTTTCCTTTTTTTTGATGCAGTTAACGTGTCTTTTATTAAGATGCCTTGTTTGAGCAAATTGTGCTGTTTGGGGTGCCGTTGTTGTTCCGCTGAGGCCCGATTGGAGGAAAGACAACTTGCACTTCCGGAAGGCACCCTGAACGTTGAAATGTATACCAAGCACAGCATCGGCCCTATTATGTTTAGTACACTACGGCACAAATATACGAGGGACAATGCAAGCTGCAGTGGCCACTAACATGTAGCTGTGATGAACAAAAACTGAATTTCCTGCAGGATAAATTGTTTTCAAAACGAAGTAGACAGTTGATGTTTGATTCTCTTCAGGTGTGGCAAAAGGAAGCTAGGCAAAGGCGCATGAAAGCAGAAAGCAGAGGGAAGATGGAGACAGTGAGTCAGAAAGCAGTAGAGTATGATAGAGAGAAAAAAGAAAAAGGTATAGAGTGTGCTGATAGGAAATTTCGATTGCAATGTGATAAATCTTATGTCGCCCGAGAGGAAGGTGATACATTTGTGGAGGAGCTGTTAGATGCTCGACCTCCACCTCATTATGCCCCGCAGAGAATATACCCTGTTGTCCCGACATCCCAATCTTCCGCCCCTCCTGCTTCCACCTCTGGCTCTTCTGCTCTTGACCTGGCTGCTTCGGCCCCACCTGCTTCTTCTCTAGCTTCACATACCTCGGATGCAATGACTGCAAGTCTCCCTGCTGCGCTCTCTCCTTCCCTCACACTCTCAACGCAGCCATTAATAACTCTGGTGCCTGCCCCTTCATCTATTGTGTCTTCCTCAAATGCCTCTTCCCCGACAGTGCTGAGTGTTGAGATGCCGGTGCGTGGACCGGACGAAGGGAGCTGGTGCTGATTTGATCTGATGTGGGTAATGAGGAGAAGAAGATGGTGGCAGATCAGGCCATGAAGTGGGCCCGGCATCCGATTTACATCGTGGAGGATGTGTGGAGTGTGGTGAAAGATTATGAGCTGTTTGTGCAACAGCATGCCCTCAAGCATATGTCAGCCACACTAACAGGGTTGTGGGAACAGTGTTTCAATAGTGTCGCACCTCAGATAATTTATGACATCCGGGACCATGTGTATGCTGCCGACATGGATCCAAATGACGTTTTTAGTAATGTTGCCACACTGATTGGTTACCGAGGTAGGTTACTACAGAAAACACCAACGACAGTGTCCCAGTTTCCAATGAGGGAAGTACTTCCTATTTTTCACCCTGAGATACCGGGGCTGCGTAATCAGCATGATGTAGTTATCAGACAGCGAGTAGAGGCCCACTTTCAAGATCAATTGGGTTTACACTCCATGGAAAAGGAGTGAGGTTTTATCTCTTAAGAGTCAGTTGCTAGACCCTAGGAAAAATCCGACTGCATATTACAAAGAATTGACAGAGACCTCCTCGTCAACAGTGATGACGTTGGCAGATTTTTCGGTTTGTTGGTACCGGTGGATATTTGGAGAGAGGTGCATACACAGGACCACGTTGTGGAGTTGGGTGGCACTTGGGACGAGATCAGGGCATGGGATAAAGAGAGGAAGCCTTGTGAGAAACCTAGGGCTGAGGTACTAGCTTTACCTAGTCGCATTATAACTTACATGCACTCCCTCATCCCACCTAGACGGGTAGATTGGGACAAGTTAGCAGCATGTCGTCAGAAGAAAGATGAAAGCGTATCCAATTTCTTTACTAGGCATGAAGGTGTGTTTTGGAAATTCAGTGGGCAGGATTTGTCAATGGAGTGAGGTGTCCGATTGTTCGTTAACAGATTTGTTACGAACCTGCTTCCTGAGATCGCGACTCGGTTACAGGCTTCGGAGAGCACTTGTACTACATTCTCCCCTTCAATGATATATAGTATGGCACAGTATTATGAGCATAGGGAAAATGAGGAGAAGGAAAAGGTGGAGAAGAAAAATAAAGAGTTGAAGACAAAGGTGTTGATGCAGCAGGCGACTAGGGGAAATGGAAGAGAACGTGGCACCGGTCCAGCCTGACAGCTGCCCCGCACTAGCAGAAATAGCGCACCGGTGGGTCAAAACAATTGTGCGCATTGTAAGAAGGAGGGACACTGGCGAAGTGAGTGCCCAGAGTTGTTACAAAAAGTTGCGGCCCCCAGAGGATGGGGTCTTCGCGGACGGGGTCATGGTGGAAGAGGTCATGACGAGGTTCGTCGCAGGGTCCCTCTGATCAGAACTATTTTGATGACCCTCGAGGAAGACAGTATGATCACGATGATTATGATATGGACAAGGTGACAGGGATGTCTTACAGCTCGGACAGCCAGGGACAAATTGCGGAGAGGATTTAATGGGACTGGATTGGTTGAAAAAGTTGCATGCAATAATTTTCTGTTCTCTGGATGGTGTCTATATGACGGTAGGACCAAATGTGGCTAGTACCAAATAGTGTTTTTCCAAAGATGCGCCACTCCCTGCTGAGTTCAAAGATGTGCTGCCCACGTTGCGGGCTACAGGTGATACGGATGTAGGGTTGTTGCAGATACCTCCGGTCTCTATTAGGGTCAAAGACAATGCTGTGTTGCCTCGTATTCCTCAGTACAAAATATGGCAGGCAGGGGAACAAGCTCTATTGCAGATTATACAGGATTTGATTAAGTCAGGAGATGTTGAGGAAACAGTAGCAAATGTGTGTAATAGTCCTATTCTTCCCATTCTTAAGACGGCACCCTTGGATTCCTCTGATGCTCATCCTGATGTCTATCATTTTGTGATTGATTTGCGTGAGGTTAGCAAAATAAAGGTCCCTCAGTTTCTTGTGGTCCCCGACATTACTGCCCTTCTGACGATGATTCCTTCCACTGCCAAATTCTTTTCTGTGATTGATTTGAAAAATGCTTTCTTTAGCATTCCCATTTATCTAGATAGCAGGCACCTTTTTGGATTTACTCTGGCCGGTAGCAGCTTCCGATTCTGTCACGCTCCTCAGGGCTATACTGAAAGTCCTAGCATATAGCCAAGCTTTAAAAGGCCAATTGGATTCTCTCACACTTCCCCCAGGTAATGTATTACTGCAGTATATGGACGATCTCCTGATCACTTCTGACACTGAAGAAGGTTGCAGAGATGCAACGGTCAAATTATTATTACATTTGGCACATCACAGACATAAAGTGTCCCTTTCAAAGTTTCAATATTGTCGACAGGAGGTCACCTACTTAGGTCACCTACTGTCGAAGGAGGGACGGAGACTAACACCTGAACACATCAGTGCTATTGTTAAAATGCCCATCTCTAAGACTCAGAGGAATGTGCGTGCCTTCATTGGCATTACTTCATACTGTCATCACTGGATTGCTAACTATTCTTTACTAACAAAGCCGCTGTTGCAGCTAACCACTAAAGATGTCCATGAACCTTTGTCCTGGACGCCTTAATGTCAACAAGCTTTTGAGCAATTAAAAGTTGAGCTTTGCTCTGCAACTGTGCTTGGCAACCCAGATTATGCTAAGCCGTTCGTGTTGTATGTACACGAGACGGCTGGTTGCATGCTCTCTGTTTAACACAAGTCTTTGGAGGTAAGCAGAGGCGGTGTGCTTATTTGTCCGCTTTGCTTGATAACGTCGCAAGAACCCTCCCAAGCTGTCTAAGAGCAGTCGTGGCCGTCTCTATCTGACAATCGGTGGGGCTCATCCTTGATACTGATCTCACAGTTATGGCACCTCATGCTGTAGACACACTTTTGAACAAAACGAAGACACTGCACCTCACCAGTGCACGTCTGACTGGGTATGAACGGACTCTTTTTGCGCCACATGTCACACTTAAAAGATGTGCCACTCTGAAGCCAGCCACGTTACTACCCCTCTCTTCTGAAAGTGAGGACAGCGATATACATGACTGTATTTTCAGAACAGAAGAAGAGAGGAAGGGACGGGTAGACCTGACTGATGTTCCCTTATCTGACCCACAAGGGGAACTATATGTCGATGGCTCTTGTTTTAAACTACCAGATGGCACCACCACTGCAGCATACGCTATTACTACGGTGTGTACTGTAGCTGAGACATTACATGTTCCTTATCAATCGGCCCAAGCTGCAGAACTAGTTGCTCTTCTTCGAGCTTATGAGTTAAGTGAGGGACTGACTTTCAATATTTATACTGACAGCCAGTACGCCTTTGGGGTTGCTCATAATTTTGGGAGGCCCTGGGCGGAGAGGGGATTCTTGACTTCACATGGGTTAAAAATCCAGAATGGCCCCTTGATACATAGGCTTTTGTCAGCTCTGACACTTCCAAAAAAGCTAGCAATAGTGAAGTGCAGTGCCCACAAGGCAATTACTGATGATATGGGGAGGGGAAATGCATTTGCAGATCAGACAGCTAAGGAGACAGCCCGATCTAAAATGAAAATAATGTTTGTGGCAGGTCCTGCTAGATGGGTACACAACGGTGCGATGTTCGAAGATACATTGGAGAGCGTTAAAGAGATTAAAAGCGAGGCAACAATTGAGGAGTTAGCAATATGGCAGGAAAGAACAGGACGTTTAGACAAAGAAGTGTGCTGTACTGATACGTCAGAGAAGCAGAGATGGATGTTACCAGATGCATATGTACTCCCTGTAGTCACAATGGTGCACAGGCCAGCTCACATTAGTGCAAAGGGTATATAAAAGTTGTTAGACCCTGTATGGCACAATGATAACATCCCCAAGGTAGCCGCTCACCTGGTGAAGTACTGCATGGTCTGCATGATACAAAACCCCTACACCGTCTTGTAACTTTGCACCACCTTCCTTCCCTTTCGAGGTTCTCCAGATGGATTTCATTGAAATGGAACGAGTTAACAATTTGAAATATGTGTTAGTGGTTGTTTGTGCATTCAGTAAATGGATTGATGCTTACCCTATTAAAGAGAACTCAGCCATGGCAATGGCAGAGGTACTCTTAAAAGAGTTATTCCCGCGCTTCGGCTTGCCCTGTTTGATTTGGAGTACCAGCAGAAGTCACTCCAACTCAAAGGTTATCCAGTTAGTGTACGATGGTTTCCACACGCAGCAAACCATCCCCAATCGGCAGGTTTAGTTGAAAAGTACAATGGTACTCTCAAGCTGAAGTTGGCAAAGATCAAACAAAGCACAGGATTGCAATGGCCAGATGCATTACCCCTAGCCCTGTTGTCCACAAGGGCCACAGCCAACTCTAGAACAGGGTTGTCACCATACAAGGTTGTTTTTGGCCACCCGGCAAATGTGTGGGGCGTCCTACGGCCCCATCTTTTCTTTGAGATAGAATACCCTTTGATTGTGGGCTACTTGTGTGAGTTGACTAAAAATTTGCGTTCTATTCACCAACAGATTTACGAGGCTCTACCTCCAATACCTGTGGGACCAGGTCAAGACATTCGACCTGATGACTACATCTTGGTGAAGAACTACCAGAGGAAGGGGAGTTTGGAGCCACGCTGGAAAGGACCCCTGCAGGTCCTCCTCGCCACCAGACAGCAGTGAAGGTGGACGGCCAGAAGCATTGGCTTCACTCACCCCACTGCCGGAGAGTCCCGTTACCCCTCCCCTATGACCAGTGGGTCTTGGAGGGTGTGGGGGACCACGAGACAGAGAAGGTACCACGTTTCATCCCCTTTTCTGACACTCGACTGACATGGGTGCAAACGGAAGAGAACAATGCTGTCTTGAAAAAGGTGGCCCCCCCAGAAGTAAGGGCTGCCCAGGATCCTCCTCCATCTGGCCCACAGGAGCTTGAGTCCCAGTTCCTTGGCCCCTCTGAGTTTAAGATCCTTTTCCATGATGACACAGTGCCCAGAGTGGCTAGGTACAATTTACGCCCCTGACGGAGGGACAGTGCACCAAAGGAAAAGTCAGATTAGTAGGGATGGACTGCATGGATGAAGATTAGGGTGTATGTACCCTGTTTGCGGTACCAACGATAGAGCAGGGAAGGGGAAATTGGTGCATTGTCTGAGACACTAGACAGGATAAGTTGAGGGTGTCTTCCCAGAAGGGAGGATGCCTGAGCGATGTGGATTTCTGCAGAAAGGGCTGCGATTGCGCAGCTCCACCGAGAAGTGCTCAGTAGCACCACCGTCAATGAACAATAGGAGTCTACCAGCGAGGCTCAGAAGGACGCTGGATTTTGTGCCTCTTTTCTTTATTTCATCATCATTGGCTCCATTGTATGACCTTTCCTCTGGTAGTCTCTTGTAGTCTGATACAAAAAAAAAGCAAAAATAATTTACCCATTTGGCCGCCTAATTATGGAAGAAGAACAACCTTTGGCAGCCCCCCGTTTTGAGCAAAGTGGACCCGGTTGGTTATGTTATGTTATCTTAAATTGGTACTTATAGAGCGCACAACTACTCAGGAAGAGTTTTCCTGCGATAAAGAACCTCAGGCAGAACTGTTACTATTACTGAAAGAGAGAAGAGGCCATTAGGCTATTGCTAAAATAGTCAGGTTTTCAGTTGCTTCAGTCAGGCGCCTGTCTTAGTGACACCGACAGAAAGTTGCACAGACGGGCAGCCTGAACTTGGAAGGAGCAGCCACCTATGCGGGCGCAGGAAAACTTGGGGACAATCGCTTGCTGCCGAAAGGAAGACCTCAAGGTTCTACAAGGAATATAGTGTAGAACTCTCTTTCTAATATTTTTTGTAACTTTATTTATATAGACACAGGCTGCGGCCCACTGCCCCGAGAGGGTGGACATAGGAGACACATAAATGCGCAAGATTGTACATGCATACATACAGCTACATAGTAATCATACTGCAGGCAAGAATAGTGAGTCCTCAATGCAGTTGTGGGTCCACGATAATATTGGGGCTTGCCAGTCTGTGTAACAGTCCGGGTGTCAGCAGCCACAGGTTAGCCACAAAAGAAAAGGAGGAGATATATAGTAGAGAAAGGGATCTCAAATGGAATGCAACAGAAGAAGGAGAGAGAAGAAGAGGAGAGGGGCGAGAGGGGGGAGGGAATAGTAGCTCTCTGGTTGTGCTGGAGAGGCGGGTGCACCGGCGCGCAAGCCAACCACCTACCGGCAGCGCGCACGTCAGCACAGCCGCTCATCCCTCCACTGCTGGGATGCATGATGCATGCACGATCATCCGAGTGTGCTTGCAAAAACGTTTGTAGTGGTTCCCAAATGCCGTGGGGGCGGGCCTGTACCGGCATGAGTTCCCAGAACTCTGATAGTTGGTGATGGCAGAAAGCAGCATCCCTAAACCATTCATCCCTAAGCGGTCAGCGCCTGTGGCCCCAAAAGATAGCCACACGCCTCTTGGCTAATAGAAACAACATATCGGCCAAACGCCTTACCTCTGTTGGGAGGTTTTTCCAATACCCCAGCAAAGCAGTAAGCGGAGAGCTCTCCAGACTGCACTCTAACATTTCATCCAATACATCAAAGACACAGCATGTAGAGCTTTAAAAGCTAAGACCAAAGCTTTAAAACAAATTCTCTTTTGCACAGGAAGCCAGTGCAGAGCTTTCCTGTGAGTGGAAACCTGCGCTCTGGGTCCCAACATGTGAATTACCCTGGCAGCTGCATTCTGGACCACTGAAGTCTATTCAGTAGGTATTCTGGGAGGCCCATGTACAAGACGTTTACATAGTCCAGCCTAGAAACAATGGGAGCTTGGACTACGGTCTTCCTGTGAGTGATCAATAGTAAGGGAAGAATATTCTTTTGCATTCTTAGGAGGCCAAAACAGGATCCCGCTACTGTCTGAATTTGAGCTTTCATGGATAAAGTGTCATCCAGCTTGACCCCCAGGTTCTTAACTGTATTGACTGTTGTTAAGGGGGGTGACATGTCTAAAGGCCACCATTGACGCCATTCGTCACAGGATGAAGAACCAAAGAAAATTATCTCCGATTTCTCTGGGTTGCACTTTAATTGATTCAACCTGAGCCAAGTGAACACCCCTATCAAGCATTTGTCTAGCTGGTCTACTAAAAGCAAGGCAATCTTTGTAGTAATTGTTCTGATCTTCTTAATAACTGCATTTGGAATTATGTGGTTCCTTGAAGAAAAATGTCCTGTGCACTCTTTGATTGGTACTGCTCCTGATCCCCCTGAGCATGTATTTGTCACTTTGGCCCCTCATAAGGGGAGACACAGACAAACGTACGTTGATAATGTTTTCTT
This sequence comes from Triturus cristatus, assembly GCF_964204655.1. NCBI lineage: Eukaryota > Metazoa > Chordata > Amphibia > Caudata > Salamandridae > Triturus > Triturus cristatus. Next base: position 1,267,212,896 of record NC_140590.1, on the reverse strand, counting down.
ACAGATGCTCCCTCAGGTGCACCATACCTATAATGTTACTAATTGCTGGGTATGTGGCTTGCTCCCTTCTGTGACGCATAATAATGATTTATTAATGTCCCTACCCTTCTCTTATTTAGGGAGCTGTGAGGCATGGTTTCAACTGTTTACCATGGTGTATATCCATTACCATACTGATGCAATGAATATGACGTATGCCTATCATGAGACTGTGTAAGAATATATCCGTGTACACAAGGGTTTTACTCCAGGAGAACAAGGGGCCCCCTGATACCTTGCATCCAAATGCCTGTTTGAAAATGTATGAAGTCAAAAGGAATGTAACGTGGTTCCAAAATGAAATTATGGATTTTCAATATTTTAATGTCACTGAATACTTCAGGTCTTTTCAGATGCGTAATATTACTAAAGACGAAGCAAGGCCAGTGCCAATAGTTAACACGACAGCTAGTTTCTGTGTCCAAGGTTTTGGGAGTGTTAAAGTGGGAAGGAGTATTTGCAATTATACCTATGATTTGAGCACGATCAACAACCCACCTTTACTTCCACCCCATAATGTGTATTTTGTTTGTGGGTCCCAGGTTTATGTATGGCTTCTCAGGGGGTGGTCTGGTATATGTTACGTCTCTTTCCTCTTACCCCCAATATATATAGCCCGTCCAATTACCATAGGGACCACCGATTACAGCGTACGTAAGTCAGTCTATCCCGTAATCAATACCGAGGACATTGATCAAACAGACACCACATTGCAGTAGTTCACTGATGCCATGAAGGGTAATGTACCTTTCTGGGGTCCTATGTTCAATAGCCTTAACATTCGCAGACTCAAAAGGGTTGTGGAGAGAGTTATCAACACCACGGCAGGAATGCTGACCAACATTACAGCTGAACTCTGAACTTTAGGCTATGAAACTTGTTGCTCTTCAAAACCGGATGGGGTTAGACGTCATCCTTGCTGATCGAGGTGGGGCCTGTTGCGTCATCGGTAGTAGTTGCTTTGTGTACATACGGGAACATGCTCCGAATGTCTATGCAGCAATACAGAAGTTGCACCAACTTGCATCAGATATTCACCTAGAGAATGGCACCTGGTCCCTTTCTGGCTAGTTCTGGTGTTTCATAGCATTCTTGGGTTGGAAAATACTCCTTTTCCTAGTAGCCATTGCGGTTGTAATTTTCACTTGTTGCCTGTGTATTGTCTTCCTGCCTGCTGTACATATTGTGTTAGCAAGTTAACACCTGTACCCAAGGCCCCAGGGCATGATGCTAAGCCCTCAGCAATGATGATGCAAACTGTCTATGACCTGATGAATATTGACGGCGGTATTTTTTAATATTAGCAGTATGTGTGTTGCTCTGCATTAATGAATGTTCTTATAATGCTAGAATAGACACAATTGTTTGCAAATGCTAAAAGGAGGGTCTGTTGGACCGCAAACGCATCTAGCCGGCTCCTTCTATTTTTTTTTTTAAAGTTCTTTATTAAGTTTAATAACCAAGCATATACAGCATATAACAAAATACAAATGCATAACGACAAGTATCCCAAATGCTCCCAACCCCAAAATTCTCCCCCCCCCCAGCTGGTTCTTGAAAGAGAGAAAGAAAAAGAAAGAAAGAAATAAGTTCTTCCACTGGCATGAAAAAGACAACAAAAAATGAAAGAAGAAAAAAAAAAAATAGAAAAACCACTGATCAAAAAGTAGCAGCAAACAAAAGCTTGCAAGTATTATAAAACATTTGGGCCATAAACAATGAAGCACAAGCACAGATACATTATCGCCTATTCCCGCCATCTTAACTATCTTCAGACCATCTAATCAAAGGGGCCCAAATTTCCATCCCCTTGGCTCTTGCTCTCTGCCCCCTTCTAGCATATACTGCCGTCTATAGCCTAAACATTGCCAAATATCTCCCCAGCCATGGTTGACCCGTAGGTGGAACAGGATCGAGCCAATGAGTGGCTAAACAGAGTCTGAATACTATCATCGCAACAAAAAGAAAAGTCTGAACCCGAGTTAGTAGGTGAGAACTACTCACTCCCAGTACAATCAGCTGTGGTGTCATCTCTAGTCGCTGGCCCAAATGGGATTCTAAAATGGTACCAACTTCCCTTTTAGTTATACCCAAATCGGGGCAGGAGGCAAACGTGTGTACGATATCTGCTGCTGGATAACTGCAGCGTGGACATGATGTTCCCGCACCTCCTCCCCATTCAGAAATCTTTTCCGGTGTTATATAAAGATTAAACCAGGTCTTAAAACATTGCAATTGGAGGTTGGCAGCTATACATGAAGTTTGGGCCATATTAAGTGAATCTTCTACTTCCCCCGCTTCAACCTGTAGTCGCTCCTGCCAACGGTCACAGTGTTTGGGTAAATCATCAATCATCGTCTCGTTTAGTTTTTTCATAAATCCCACCTAGTGTACCTGACCCTTTAAGCAACATCTCAACCACCGTCACCCGGGCGAAACCGCTGCTGCCTCCCGATTTCCTCACTAAGAAATCTCTAATCTGGAGATATTTAAAGAATTGTCTGTTATCGACCCCAAAGGTTTCTTTAATCATGTCAACGGTAATCACCCCTGCCTCGTCCATGTCACCAACCATCCTATGCCTTTGTCATGCCATATTTTCATAAACCCATCATTAAAAATACTAGGGAGCAGCTTATTGCCGTACAGTGGGGTATAAGCATGAATGCGGCCCAGACCGAGCCTTTTTCGAACTGAGATCCAAGTTTTAAAAGCACACATCAGCGTCTTGAATTTCACCCTTTTGTAATATTTAAGATCACAATACTGTAAGAGACAACCCCTAGCCCCTGACCCCAATAATAAATCATACATTGATAAGGGAGCCGCCTCCTGCACCTGATCAAGTTCAGCCCTAATTAAGCTACCTATTTTAAATAATATAGCAGCCCAGTGATATAGCTGCAGATTGGAGACTGCCCATCCACCTTTGTCCCTAGGTAGCGTCAAAAATGTTAGCGCTCTCCGGGGGCGACAAGTGGCCCAAAGAAATTTAGTGAACAACTGGTTTATAGCTTTAAACCAAGTATTGTTTATAGCCAATGGAATTGCCCTAAAAAAATATAGAATTTTTGGCAAACACACCATCTTAATGACATTGCACCTCCCCACCAGGCTTAGCCTAAGATTGTCTATGCGATTAAGATCTGCTTTAAATTTTGGAAGCAGTGGATCCAGGTTAGTTTCAACAATCTTAGACACATCTGCCATTATTTCGACCCCAAGATATGTTGCCTTCCGAACGACCCAGGGGTCATTAGTCTGGAGTCCCTTACCGACAACAACAAGGGTTTTATTGGAGTTGGGTCAATATCCCGAGATATGCCCAAAAATCTCTGCCTCTTTTTCTATTTCAGCTAGTGCACAAAGTGGGTTAGCGGTCATAATAGCTAGGTCGTCGGCATACGCCAAGATCTTAGTGCTCCCCCCCTTACTATGTATAGCTAAAATCTGGTTGTTATCCACAATTTTCCTGACATAAGGGTCAATGTACAAAGCAAATAATAGGGTGGAGCAAGGGCACCCCTGACGCGTCCCCCTACTAATTGGCACAGGATCTGACAGTTCCCCCATAATAGCAATTCTTGCCACTGGATTGTTGTACATTATTAAAATAGCCTTAATGAAGCCTGTACCAAGCCCTCTACTCTCGAGTGTTGCCCACAAGAACGGCCAGGAGACCCTATCAAAGGCTTTCTCCGCATCTAGCAGGATTAGCCCGATAGGGTCTCCGGTAATCCCTCCCGTATCAAAGAGATCAATCACCCTCTGAATATGATCAATTGTGCTCCTACCGGGAACAAACCCATGTTGGGTGGGTGAAACCAGTTTCTTAATCACAGCGGCAAGCCGATTTGCCAGAATCTTGGCATAAACCTTTACATCACTGTTAATTAACTTTATAGGCCGATAAGACCCCAACTCCTTAACCGATTTCCCTTTTTCGGGAAAAACCACAATCTTGGCAGAGCCCCATGAGTCAGGTGCCCTCTGACCAGACTGGGCTTTGAGAAAGACATCAACCATTAGTTCCAGTAAGCAGGGAGACAGTTTTTTATAGAACTCCCCTGGAATAGAATCGGTGCCAGCCGCCTTCCCGTTAGCCAAAGAGCTGATGACATCCACAACTTCTTCAGCCGTAATGGGTAACTCCAGTGCTTCTCTTTCCTCCCTAGTCAGCTTTTCCCCTGGAAGCTCTGCTAGATAGTCCTGAGTTTCATTCTCATTTCCAATGATTTCTTCAGTATAAAGCAGTTGATAGAAACGCTGGAAGGCAGCCCGAATATCTGAGGCCTCAGAAACGAACCCAAGAATTGCTCCCTGTGTCACCCTTTGTCGAGTGCGTACCGAAAGCAAATGTCCCACTCTCTCACTGCATTCATACATTTTGGATCTCCACGCTGCGTATTTCCCTGCCGCTTTATTTGTTGAAACTTCTAAGATTTTAGATTTAGTTAATGCTACCCGAATTTGTACCTGACCCACCTCTCCACCATTCATAATAACTTCTACTAATTGTGCCTCTGTCTCAGCTTGTTTGTCATAGAGTTCCTGCATATAGACTTTAACCACCTTCTGAGACCGCCAGCCATACCTTGAGGTTTTCTCCCTTATCCCAGCTTTCAGAGCATCCAATAAAATATCCACCCGAGTGCTAAACCTATTCTCAAATATAAATCTAGGAATCCATACTCTCATATGTGCTAAGTACTCCTGATCATAAAGGAGTGCTCTATCAAAAGTCCATCGTGGTACCCCCCTCTTTTAGGCTTGAATTGGAATCTCAAGGACTAACGGATTATGGTCAGACATGACCCTTGGAAATTTAGAGATCCGGCAGTTAATCGAGAGACCCTGGGACACAAAGAAATAGTCAAGCCTGGCATGTGTCTGATGTGGGGCTGAAAAAAAGGTAAAGCCAGAGTATTGGGGTTCTTGCGAGGCCCAAGCATCAATAAGTCCATGAGTCATACATAAATTACGCAAAGATTTAAAGACTTTGGGTTTACGACCTCTGTATAGGCTAGGCCCAAGCTTCATAGTGTTAGCACTCAAATTTAAATTTAAATCACTGAAAATTATTAAAGGCAATGGCCAGCCAACAAGTTCCATATTTAACCAATTAAAAAGGGCAGGATCATCAAACACTGAGCCATAGACCAAGCAAAGCGTGAAGGACTAATTATCGGCATTGCATAAAGTGATAGCCCATCTGCCCAGGGGATCCGCTTTAGAGCGTGGGAAGCTAAAAACATTTCTGCGAGCCATGATGGCTACCCCTTCTGTGCGTGTGCCTTGGGTTGTGCAGGAAACTAGCTGATAACCTGCGAGTTCTGCCACCTTTTGTCTCCCAGCTTCGATATGTGTCTGTTGTAGACATACTTTATCCGCATTAAGATGCTGGATGTCTTCGTTGACCCTGCTCTTTTTAAGCGGACAGTTCAAACTGCATATATTAACAGATGCAATCCTTAGCTTACCCCTTGCCATTTGTTACATTTCCAGTTGTCATAAATGAAAGTACATAACATTCTGCATAATCTCCATGCCATTACATGTACTACTGCCCAATGGACCAGCCAACCCCCCAAAAGGAATCCCACCCCCCCCTCCCTCTTCCCACCCTTCCTTGCTGTAAAAAAGGTCCAAAGACCCTTGTGATGCCTCCTGCATGAAACTGCTTCCCCCCACCACCCATCTAACTCGCTTATGTAAGCAACAGAAAATAAATGTGATTATTGTCCGAGTACATCAGCCTAGAGGGTACTTATGATTTGTGGCTCCTGATATCTCCCGTAGAAAATCTTGTGCTTGTATCTCTGAGGCGAAAACCCTTGTGTGTCCACGGTAGATGACCTTAAGGCTGGCAGAACTCAACAAAAACACCTCACAGCCAGCCTTCTGGAAGGGAGTAATAAGCTGCCGTAGCCTCCACCTCCTTTCCACAGTAATGTGGCAGAAGTCCGGTCTGGCTTAAAAGGAATGGCCCTCTGCTGAACGTCCTACTTCAGGGCACGCCTTGTCAAAATGTGCTTGTCGTAACAAAAAGTTGCTGGAAAAACATAATATAGCTCAGGGTTTATCATTCCTTTCATTCTGACCCTTCCTTTTTTTCCCAGCATGAGTGGGAAATGATGCACATGCTGTACTTCTGTGTCCCAATCCCAGTGTGCAAGTTCAGGAAAGTCGCCCTTCAGCAATCGCAGCACAAACCCTCTGATGTCTTCACCTTCCGCTTTTTTCCGGAATACCCAATCACCTTAGATTGTTACAACTCTGGCAATTCTCGAAATCTTTGAGCTTCCACATGACATCCATCATCCTGGATTCGTTTGATGTAACTTGTTGGATGATCCTCCCTGCTCTGGTCTCTAGTGTCACCACTCGCTCTTCCAATGCCGTTGTTCTTTCGGCAATTTCTGTGCAGGTTTTATTTATTTTCCGAATGGTCCCTTGTATCAACTTTGTTGCATGATGAGCCCTCTTATGCTCCTGTGAAGCTTCAGATTGTATCTGCTTAAGAGTGGATTAAATAAGATCCATCGAGGGGGAAACCTGAGTTGTACACTTGGTTAGAGTAAGTATATTATTTTCCCCTTGAGAGCTGTCATCTGGTGCCAACCCATCATCAATTTCAAAATACGTAGTGGAATAGTCCCACCCTCGACGAGTCAATATGCTGCCAAAATTATGCAAACCCCCACGGTCTCATTGATGCTGCGGGCAATGGAGCAGGAACGTCTGGGAACCAGCGCGGCCCCCGGTGACTCAAAGCGTTGAGCGGGAAGAAGTGAGGAGACGTTACTCCCGCAGCAGCAACAGGAAGCGCGGAGGCAGCCCCTGGGAAACCGAAAGCAAGGGATCAGCACCATGGGGAGGAGGCGGGCTCTGCCTCCGACAGGCAGCAAGTGATTCCTGGAATGTTTGCCGGCCGTGGGAAGACCCAAGAGAAAGGCAAAACGCTCAGTGAGGCTGTGGCGAGCAATACCGAGGTTACACCAGTGTCGGCTACAAGTGGTGATGGCACTCCACCCCTGGCCACTGTAAGTACGGGACTTGTGCCCTTTGCACCCATATGTCTAGAACAAGGGGACATTTTGCAGGAGGAGCCACAGTGCCTGGAGGCTAGTATCATGGTGGGGAGACATGGGTGTAAGGAGCAGGAACAGGTCACTAATGAAGGTTTGACTGTCAACCCTAGACATTCTCAGACACAGAATTTGACTGCAGGGACTCCTGAAGGAGGTGACAATTTTTTTTCTCTTAATGAGGACTCTGAGCCATCCAATGCTAGTGGTTGTGAAGTATCTATGCTGGAGGATTCGGAGGTGGATTCAGACAGTTCATTATCTAATCCCAGTACACAAAAGCGTCTCCCCACTCAGATACGCCGGAATAGAAATAAAGGGGGGAAAAAGATGCTGTACGCAAGGCAAACTGATTCCGACCAACGTCAATCTGGACATTTAAAATAGCCGACTCCTTCTAGCATTGTGCGAGTTAGGTTAGCATTTGCGGCACCATTTTGTCGTTAGCCGCCATTTTGCACTGTGATCGAAAGCAAGCTTCTGCCTCATGAACAGTCTGCCTCAGTGAAAAGCTGCTTTGAGTTACTTCTTATCGTATTCAAGGTTGAATCCTAACACACTAATGAATAGTTTATACTGTCTTTGCATGCCTTTCCTCTACTGTAGCCCTGCTCCCACACTAGAGAGCGTTAAGATTGAACACCACAACCTTGAGAATGTGATAACATGTACCCGTTCTGCAGGTGGTAGCTCACCTTTCTGTACCTCCTTTGTTCATCAGTGCCCGAGCTGGAAAATTCCAGTCTGGGCGGGTCTATAGGGGTGTTGGAAATGCATATTATGTTTTGCCAAGTGTTCTGAAGTCAGTCGCCTCTCTAGCATCTAAGGAGGCTAGTCTGACTCGACTCTGCTCGAGCGCAATTGCTAATAAATAACTTGCTTTGTATTCTCTACTGTCTCATCGATTCTTCATTTCTTGGAAGGCTGAGAGGTGGTCGTGAGTGACCCGGGTGGCCAAAATTGGGTCACTTCCTTCACATTGGAAAGGTGAAACAAAAATGCTACCCGACACCATTAAAGGGTTCTTTGCTGTCAACGGGCTTGCGGGTGGAGGGGAGCAGGGTGTCACGCGGGGGTGATAATTTGATAATAAATTACAAAAAAAACGTACCTTTCCGTCGGCCGGGTCCCGTGTTTTCTCTGCTCCTGCCTCCGGCAGGAACAGAGGTCAGGAAGCCTCCCTCCCCTCCCCTAGGCAATCACTATGCTGCAATGGCAGCAATGTGATTGGTGGGGACGCCGCCCAGCCAGGGGCTTTGGGGAGGCCATATTCTATAGGCCACATAGAGAAAGGGCAGAGAGCGCATGACTGGTTGGGACGGCCCAGAGGGCCAACCAAAGTTATTGCACCTGAGTAGTGGACACACCACTTCTCACTCCCCTGCTTTCAGAGCTGCCCCACCCTCCCGCCCACCTGCAACTAACCATAAAATGGTAATAACGAGAAGTTATCACCATTTTGTGTTTCTGCTTCTTGCACTGCTAGAAAGCAGTGGGGCGACAGTCCTCTGCCCTAGTGGAGGAGCCTCCTCTGTTTGCCTACTGTGCCTAATGTGTCACAACCAGTACCAGCCACTTCCCTTCCCTGGAGAAAGAATGTTCTTGTACATGGCTCCGCAATATTTCCCCTGCATCAAATAGGAAGGTAACACAAGCTAAGACCCTCTTGACAATTTACTTCCAAAAAATATCTCATAAAAAACTCAAATTAGCAAAGAGGGAGACATCCATATGATGGAAATATCACGCCTGGGTGGAGGGTTACATGTTAGCAGCCAGTGTAGCTCCCTAAAATGCCTTCCTGAGGTAGGATGTCCACCTGTCCACTAATTACACGGACTGTCCATAAGTTGAGCATAATGTCCATTGTCTGTTATTGATCAGACAAGGAACAGGCTCTGTTCATAAGTTCAGCACTTTTTCACTTTCCACAGTGAGCCAGTGTGAGTTACATGATGTTAAACAGCAGGTTTGTCCATTATCCATAACTAATCCTGTACCGGTTAACATTTGCCTATAATTTAAATGATGCTTCTTGACAGCTAATCAGGTGGGTTACTACACCCTTCCAATGCCACCCTCGAGTGCGGCCACGGTGACTGTGCTGACCTTGGATTGGCTTGTATTTCAGCCAGCCAATCCTAGTGTTCAGTACACTGCATTTGACGGGCTCTTTCCCAAGGATGCACTGGTCTTATTTTTTACTTTTGCCCTTCAGAGGAGCCAACTGTTCTAAGAGGCACCAACTGGATCCGGCCCCCCAACCAAGCCTAACCTGTCCAGACCAGTGGGCAAGCAACACGACCGGCCGGCTACGCCCCTGCCCTCCCTTCACAAGACGTCTCTCCAAAACACTTTTTTTCACTGACAAGAAGATAACATTCGACGACCACAAAGTCAACTTGAAGAATTTACAGGTGCTTCAAAATTCCACCCCCGCCGAGGGCAGTGTTCAGGATTGTGAGAGGGCATATTTGTCACCTTGCTTTGTGCATGACATGCACTGGCTGCCAGCTGAGGAAAGAATCCATTGCAGAGCTCTGGCGCTGGCGCAAATGTCTTCTGCACTTCAGCACTTGCATGTTGGTGAATAAAACGGGGGGTTGCGATCCGACCTGAAGAGGAAACACCCCCTCCAAGCCCGGATGTCAAACAGTTATAACTACTTTGTAAATGATGCAGATAATGACTATTATTCTGATGGTGACCTCTCCAGGGTGTGTAGATGGTAACGTCTTCATTCGTCAAATGTTTTACCTGAACTATTGCTTCAGAATTGGGAAAAACTAGGCAGTGTGGAAGTAAGTTATTTGTGGAGTCTATTGGTGCATATTGGCTTGGGTGTGTGGTGCATTGTGCCACAGATTGTTTTCCACTGTTCTTAGGGTGATGGGGGATTGTACCACAGGTTGGAGTTCATTGTGCTGAGGGAGAAGGTGCACTGATCTGTGGTGGTAGTGCAATGTGTGTGATAGTGCACGATGCCAATGTGTAGTGGGGAACAATCCCGTATGTTTTCCTGCCCTGTTTTGATAGCGGTGGCGCAATGTGTCTCAGATTGTAGATGAGTGTGCTGAAGGTAGAGGTGCCCTTTTCTGTAAGTGGCCGTGCCAGGTGCTATGTGGGCTGGTGCACTATGCCATTTGTTGTGGTTCACAACACAGTGGGTAATGTTGCACTGTGCAGCATATGGTGGTGCACTGTTTGGCACATCCACGTAGTGCAAATAAGTGGAATTTTTTTAATGGTTGTGCGTGCTCCTTTACTGCGCCTCATTCATGTTTTTAGAATTGACTGCAATTGGATCAGCTATATTCAGCCAGACGCTTCTTTGCATCAGGAACAATTCAAAATTTGACATGAGACATTGTCAATCGCATCTGTGATCTGACCACAGGAGTATTTTATGCTCACCTTCATTTTATTTTCTATTTCGGGATATACTACCGCTTCGTTCGGATTGATTGAGGTACTATTTTACAAAAGTGTAGACTATTGATACACATTTTATTCTTTATCTCATCTGTGCACTTCATGGAGAAAGCAATTGTATTTTAAATGTTTTTTGCTCCAGCAGACAATTTTGTTGCTTCTGTCAGTACTCAGGTGTGAACATAAAACTGATGGTTTTGCCAGTGCTTTGACACAATCTTGAAGCTACCTTTCAAGACTGAGTCAAGGCTGGCTGATGCAGAGGCAGCGCAAATAGCTTTGAAGGGGTTGGCTGAAAGCCTGTGCAAGTTTGTCAGAAATATTCACGGTGAGATTAGTCACACATAAGCACCCTCTCCCTCAAACTTCATCACTCCACTCGCCGCCTGTGGTAGCTAGAGACTATTGTGTATGAGCTGGAATCCACCTTCAACAGAGCACTGCTTCGGATGCTATCTTTCGTGGTAAGGGTCTGAATCATGTAACAACTGCCCCATATGTTGGCTGTCAAATAATGCTTAGTGTGCATATTTTAGCTGCTTTTTTTTATCTTTACGTAAGTCCAGTTACATGTGTATGGTTGCTTAATGCTGCAATGTATAATACAAACAATGAATCCAAACCTTTTTTGACTTGTACTTATTAGGGGTGGGCGGAATTTGCGAAATCCACTTTCGCAATCGCGAAAATGTTAAAAATTATCGCAAACACACGGAAATATCGCGAAGATGCGGAAGTTTTTTTCCCGCATGTTTGCGAGATTTTCTGCATGGTTGCGGCTCGCCAACTTACCCATGTGGTTGCTCGCGGGCGCGGCCATCTTGTTTTCAGTTGTCTCGCGGTGCATGATCGCGAGAAGAAAGACGTGATCGCGCGACGCATGACGTCACTGCGGGCGCGAACTGTCGCGAGACAGCGCAAATGGCTAAAAACAATACAACATCTCATGGAGAACGCGACCGGATCAAGAAAACTTGTCGGCGAACGCAGGGATTCAGGTAAGGCGATCGCGCGCGCGCGAGAATGTATTCTTTTACAGCGCGAGCAAGAAACAAATTATCGCCAAGCTGCGGAATGCGGAAATTTTGACATTTTCGCGCATTCCGCGGAACGCGAAAATGTCAAATTATCGCAATTTCCGCGAACGGAACGAAATTTTAGCCCAGGCCTAGTACTTATGTCCACTGTCTATTTACCTAATTTTATATCATCATTTGACCTACACTGATGAGTCTGTAAAACCTTTTCTCCTGGATGTTGACCCTTCGTCCTGAAGTTTTAGTCACTGCTCAGCATTTTTGTATCCATTGATAAGTGAAGACAGGGGGACTGTCTATGAGTGATGGCAGCAAGGCTCTCCATACGTGATAGCGGCAGGGCTCTCTACACGTGACAGTAGCACTGCTTCCTATAAGTGATGGCAGCAGGGCTCTCTATATGTGACAGGAGCATGGCTCTCTATATGCTATAGCAGCAGAGCTCGCCAAACATTTTAAAAGAAAGGGTTTAATTACGTGGTAGGAGCATGGTTCTAGGTGAAGGCAGCAGGGCTCTCTATAATTGATAGCAGTTTCTCTCTATAAGTGACAGCAACAGGGCTCTCTATAAGTGATAGCAGTTTCTCTCTATAAGTGACAGCAACAGGGCTCTCTATAAGTGATAGCAGTTTCTCTCTATAAGTGAGAGCATAATTGACAGCAGCAGGGCTCTCTATAAGTGACAGCAGTTTCTATAAGTGAGAGCAGTAGGGCTCTCTAAAAGTGACAGCAGTTTCTCCCTATAATTGAGAGCAGCAGGGCTCTCTATAAGTGAGAGCAGCAGGGCTCTCTATAAGTGACAGGAGTTTCTCTCTATAAGTGAGAGCAGCAGGGCTCTCCATACGTGACAGCAGTTTATCTCTATGTGTGACAACAGCAGGGCTCTCTATAAGTGAGCACAGCAGGGCTCTCTATAAGTGACAACAGTTTCTCTCTATATGTGACAACTGCAGGGCTCTCTATAAGTGACAGCAGTTTCTCTCTATACGTGACAGCAGCAGGGCTCTCTATAAGTGACAGCAGTTTCTCTCTATAAGTGATAGCAGCAAAACTCTCTATAAGTGACAGCAGTTTCTCTCTATAAGTGACAGCAGCAGGGCTCTCTACAAGTGACATCAGTTTCTCTCTATAAGTGACAGCAGCAGGGCTCTCTATAAATGACAGCAGCAGGGCTCTCTATAAGTGACAGCAGCAGGGCTCTCTATAAGTGACAGCAGCAGGGCTCTCCATAATTAACAGAAGCAGAGCTCTCTATAAGTGACAGCAGCAGGGCTCTCTCTAAGCGACAGCAGTTTCTCTCTATAAGTGAGAGCAGCAGGGCTCTTTATAAGTGACAGCAGTTTTTCTCTATAAGTGAGAGCAGCAGGGCTCTCTATAAGTGACAGCAGTTTCTATCTTTATGTGACAGCAGCATGGCTCTCTATAAGTGAGAGCAGCAGGGCTCTCTATAAGTGACAGCAGTGTCTCTATATAAGTGAGAGCATCAGGGCTCTCTATAAGTGACAGCAGTTTATCTCTATAAGTGACAGCAGCAGGGCTCTCTATACGTGACAGCACAGGGCTCTCTACAAGTGACAGCAGCAGAGCTCTCCATATGTGACAGCGGCAGGGCTCTCTATAAGTGACAGCAGCAGGTCTCTCTATACGTGACAGCAGCAGGGCTTTCTACAAGTGATAGCAGCAGAGCTCTCCATATGTGACAGCAGCAGGGCTCTCTATAAGTGACAGCAGCAGGGCTTCCTATAGGTGACAGCAGTTTTTCTCTATAAGTGACAGCAGCAGGGCTCGCTACAAGTGACAGCAGCAGGGCTCTCTACAAGTGACAGCAGCAGGGCTCTCTACAAGTGACAGCAGCAGAGCTCTCTATCAGTGACAGTGGCAGGGCTCTCTATATGTGACAGCAGCAGGGCTCTCTATATGTGACTGCAGCAGGGCTTTTTATATGTGCCAGCAGCAGAGCTCTCTATACGTGACAGCAGCAGGGCTCTATCAGTGACAGCAGCAGGGCTCTCTATCTGTGACAGCAGCAGGGCTCTCTATATGTGATAGCAGCAGGGCTCTCTATATGTGACAGCAGCAGGGCTCTTAATATGTGACAGCAGCAGGGCTCTCTATCAGTGACCGCAGCAGGGCTCTCTATCAGTGACAGCAGCAGGGCTCTCTATATGTGACAGCAGCAGGGCTCTCTATATGTGACAGCAGCAGAGCTCTCTATCAGTGACAGCGGCAGGGCTCTCTATCAGTGACAGCGGCAGGGCTCTCTATATGTGACAGCAGCAGGGCTTTCTATATGTGACAGCAGCAGGGCTCTCTATCCGTGACAGCAGCAGGGCTCTCTATATGTGACAGCAGCAGGGCTCTCTATCCGTGACAGCAGCAGGGCTCTCTATATGTGACAGCAGCAGGGCTCTTAATATGTGATAGCAGCAGGGCTCGCTATCAGTGACAGCAGCAGGGCTCTCTATATGTGACAGCAGCAGGGCTCTCTATATGTGACAGCAGCAGGGCTCTCTATATGTGACAGCAGCAGAGCTCTCTATCAGTGACAGCGGCAGGGCTCTCTATCAGTGACAGCGCTCTCTATATGTGACAGCAGCAGGGCTTTCTATATGTGACAGCAGCAGGGCTCTATCAATGACAGCAGCAGGGCTCTCTATCCGTGACAGCAGCAGAGCTCTCTATATGTGACAGCAGCAGGGCTCTCTATCAGTGACAGCAGCAGGGCTCTCTATCAGTGACCGCAGCAGGGATCTCTATATTTGACAGCAGCAGGGCTCTCTATATGTGACAGCAGCAGGGCTCTCTATATGTGACAGCAGCAGAGCTCTCTATCAGTGACAGCGGCCGGGCTCTCTATCAGTGACAGCGGCAGGGCTCTCTATCAGTGACAGCGGCATGGCTCTCTATATGTGACAGCAGCAGGGCTCTCTATATGTGACAGCAGCAGAGCTCTGTATCAGTGACAGCGGCAGGGCTCTCTATCAGTGACAGCGGCAGGGCTCTCTATATGTGACAGCAGCAGGGCTCTCTATATGTGACAGCAGCAGAGCTCTGTATCAGTGACAGCGGCAGGGCTCTCTATCAGTGACAGCGGCAGGGCTCTCTATCAGTGACAGCGGCAGGGCTCTCTATATGTGACAGCAGCAGAGCTCTCTATATGTGACAGCAGCAGAGCTCTGTATCAGTGACAGCGGCAGAGCTCTCTATCAGTGACAGCGGCGGGGCTCTTTATATGTGACAGCAGCAGGGCTCTCTATATGTGACAGCAGCAGAACTCTGTATCAGTGACAGCGGCAGGGCTCTCCATGGCTGATTGTGGCCGAGTTGAAAGCTAAACACAATCATGGGCCCGGTGCTGACTCGCAGGTATCCATCACATAATAAACGGCCACAAACACACCAACACGCACAACATTGCCTGGCAAACTGGAATACGAATTGTCTGCTAATAAAGAGGTAAACAGCTAGACAGCGAGAAGAGTGAATGACCAGCAGAGAGATTAGAGTTAATCTGTAGTTCACCTCTATTGCAACGCTTATTTGACTCCAAAAAGCACTCGATTATTGCACATTAGGCCTAAGAATAAGAATGGAAATGACACAGAAATGGACTCGTTGAACAGTTTCCGAAAAGCTCTGGTGCCTTCCTTTTAGGTAGTGTACTGAGGGCCGGTGCTAGGAGGAACGGAAGCCGAAATAGATTTTATTTTGAATCTGGGGGGTTACCGTCGGAGGACAGACCCAGTCCTAAAGCTTCTCTTCCTTCCACGGATATGAACTGGGCGAAGCCTCTTAGAGTGTTGTTTTCTGATGGCCTTGTAAGTGAAATACGCCGTTGAATAAATTAATCAGATTACCACCGGGAAGGAGGCTTTGCGAGCCAGCTTGAATCGGTCGAAAGTCTTTGTGGCGGAGGCCAGATGAGCTGCTGCAGGTACGACTTCTTTGAAGGGGATCCGTTGGGGTTTTGGGAGGCCGTTTTTTAGAACCCTGCCCTAGAGAATGCGCATTATCTTTTGTGAGAGATATTGCATAGAGATAAAGATGGAAGGAGGAAGAAAATGAGTGACAATTAAGGGGTGCAATAATAGAAACCAAGCATTATCAAGGGCAATGAATCTTTTTTCCTTACGCAACAAAAAAAAATAATATCTTGTTTGCCGATGTAGCACAGCGTCGACCAAAACAAGCATTATGATGAATACACATGCAAGAATCACGACGCAAGAGCACACCTTTGTCATGTTGCTATAGTGGCTACGGATAACGTATGCACTCATATGCATTACCATGCTTGTGTACATATCTAGCCTAACTGCCAAAGAACGAAACCCCCATCCCCCCCCCCCTTGAGTTGCTGTTGGTTCTCAGTAGATGGGCCGCCGGGTGTCGCTAGCTCATTATGGGTCTTGTCTTGGGTCAGGGTGCTGGAGTAGTTCATCTATCCCTGACCCGCCTGTTTGCCTCCCCCTCTTCCTGGTCCTGTGCTATCCATTGTGGGGATTCTGCTCTACTGGATCCCTGCCTGTCAGCTGCTAACTCACCCACTATGTGTTCCCAGGCTCTCACCCGGTCTATTACCCGTCTTGTTCCCTGAGTAAGAGTCTTCCTTCTGCCCCGCCCATTTTTCTAATTCCTTTTTCCATGTGCCCACCCGCGGCCCCCTTGGTGTCTTCCAGTTCCTGGCTATCTCTCGCTTGGCCAGGACATAAGCGAGGTCCTGAAATTTCCCTGTCGTTTTGTTTTTGGCCATATGTGGGAACTATCCCAATAGGTAGTGGTCTTGGGTTTGCGGTAACCCCTTTTCGATGGCGTCCCCTATTGTGCATTGTATCTCTTCCCAAAATGCATGCAAGATAGGGCAGTCCCAAAACATGTGTAGTATGTGGGCTTCTCTCTCCCCGCACCTGGGGCATGCTGCGGAGTCTACTCCAAAGTACTGCCTTATGCGGGACGGGGTAAGGTATACTCTGTGGAGCACATAGTAGTTGATTAGCTTGAACCGCGTGTTCCTGAACTCCTTCAGGTCCTTTCCACTATCGTGTCCCAGTCTTACTCTGGGATCTGTTTCCCCAAGTCCTCCTCCCATTACAATCGTAGGCGGTCCATCGGTCTTTACATGTCCTGCTTGATTGCCTTATAGAGACAGTAGATCATTTTGATCATTCCCTCCAACAGTGCAACATATCTGCATCCTGCAAGCACTCGGGGCTCTGCATTGCCTGGACCCTTAGTGCTTCCCAATCCTCCGCACGAGCGCTCTTTGCTTCAGGAACTGGCCCCTAGGCAAATCGTAGTCTGTTCGAAGTTCTTCAAAAGGAAGCATTACCGAATCTCTGTATAGGTCTCCCATCACTTTCAGACCTGCCTCTTCCCAATCCTCCAGTCCCGCCCAGTGCTCTCCCTGTGGGAGGCAATGAAGCATTGCTATGGGTAGGTCTGGAGAATAAGGAGTTCTAGCGCCTACTCGCCTCAGGTATCTGGCCCAACAACGCGTTACCACTCTGGTCTCTGCCCTATCTCCTGACAAGTTCCTCTGCACCCGCAGTACTATCTTCACAAGGGTTGTGGCGGACGGTGCCGAGGGGCACTGCTCTCTGCCTGGGTTCCTTCTGGCTGCTCGCCACTGGATCAGCCAATACAGCTGGGCTGCTATATTGTATCCTTCAAAGTCTTTGACTGATAGGCCTCCCTCAGCCATGGGGTGCTGCAACGTGGCCAGCGCTACCCTCCTGCGTCCCGTCCCCCAAAGGAAGGACACTATCATTGAGTAGAGGTCCCTGAATGTCGCTCGCGGTATCCACACTGGAAGAGTGCGGAAAAAGTAGAACAGCCGTAGGAGTGCCACCATCTTCAGGACTGCTACTCGTTCAGCCACCGAGAGCGGCAAGGTCCTCCAGAAATCCATAGAGAACCGGATCGAGCGTATCGCTCTGCCTACGTTGCCCTTTAATAATTCAGCTGAGCCATGGTATATTTTTACTCCTAGGTATGGCAGGCAGTCGGGCTCCCACTGTAGACTTCCCATGTCGGGTGTCAGGGGTCTGTTAGGTGTCATAGGGTACAATTTTGATTTCTGCCAGTTGACCTTAAGGCCGGATAGCCTGCCGGATTGCGCCAGCATGTCTCGCGCCCCGTCAGCTCTGTAGCTGTATTGCGGAGAAACAGCAGGAGGTTGTCCGCGTATAGAGCTATGTAGTGCCTCACAACTCCTGTCCACAAGCCACTATAGTCCTGCCCGCTCCTCGCAAGCCAGGGGCTCCATGGCAAGGGCAAATAACAGTGAGGAAAGGGGGCATTCCTGCCCCGTGCCTCTTTCCACCTCCTGTCTAGGCGAAATAGTGTTCCCGGTACGTACTCGGGCTGTAGGGGTTGCGTAAAGCAGCTTTACCCATGCAAGGAAGCCTCCCCCATTCCCATTGTTGACAGGACCTCAAACAAGAAGGGCCATTCTAGGCTGTGAAAGGCCTTCTCGATGTCCACCGCGAACACCGCTGCCTCCAGTTTGTCATACTCTTTGGAGTCAATAACAGCAAGGAGCCGTCTTATGTTAATGGCAGTGTTACGCCCTGGGATAAACCCAGTCTGGTCTGCGTGGACCAGGGTCGACATATGTAGCAAGAGCTGTGTCGCTAGTATCTTGCTTAATATTTTATAGTCCACATCCACCTTGATATTGTGTCCATTTTTTTTGTGTTTATATTTACCATTCCAAGACTGTGGACAGCCATCTTGGAGTGGCATTTTAAAAGAATAAAAAGTGACTGCACCACATTTTTCAAAGAAAAGAGAGGCTTAGCAGCAAGTGCAGATGCCAACCTCCCCTCCCCCACCCCCCCCCAAAAAAAGAATGGGGTTTGACAGTGGAGCAGGTGAAAAGTGGCATGAGAGGAAAGGATTATTAATGGAGGACCTAGTTGTGGGGTTGTTACATTAAAAAAAAATCGGAGGCGGATGGGGAGAGCCAATGCACGCAACAGAAGAACTACGGGGAGCAATATGGAGAGCAATGGGGCTGGGATGTAAGAGGACAACTGTGAACATAGGAGAGAACAAGAAAATACATGCACTCCCATGGGGTGCTGAAAGCAAAATCAACAAGCATTGGCAAAGCCAGTAGATTTCAGCCGTAAAAACAATCAACTTTGGCAATTAGTTTTGTGCAAGAGAGCTACCTTGAACGTATAGACATCAATCAATCAATCATATAATTTGTAAAGCGCACTACTTACCCGTAAGGGTTACAAGGCGCTGGGGGGGGGGGGGGGGGTGCTGCTGCTACTGGTCGAAGAGCCAGGTCTTGAGTTGTCTCCTCAAAGTCAGCAGGTCTTCGGTGTGTCGTAGGTAGAGGGGGAGGGTGTTCCAGGTCTTGGCGGCGCGGTGGGAGAAGGACCAGCCTCCGGAAGTGGTTCTACGGATGCGCGGGACCGTGGCCAGGGCGTTGTCGGCAGAGCGGAGTTTCCTGTTGGGTATGTAGAAGGAGAGTCGACTGTTGAGATAGGCTGGTCCGGTCTTGTGGAGTGCCTTGTGTGCGTGGATCAGGAGCTTCAAGGAGATTCTCCTGTCGACGGGGAGCCAGTGCAGGTTCCTCAGGAGGGGGGTGATGTGGTCGCGGCACGGGACGTCGAGGATCAGGCGTGCAGAGGCGTTCTGGATTCTTTGCAGTCTGTTGATGAGCTTGGACGAGGCTCTGGCGTAGAGGGCATTTCCGTAGTCGAGTCTGCTGCTGACTAGGGCCTGGGTGACTGTTTTCCTCGTGTTTGTCGGGATCCATCTGTAGATCTTGCGGAGCATGCGGAGGGTGTTTACGCAGGTGGAGGAGACTGCGTTGACTTGTTTGGTCATGGTGAGTTTTGAGTCAAGGATGACTCCCATGTTGCGTGCGTGGTCGGTGGGGGCCAGGGGGGTCCCCAGTGATGCGGGCCACCATGAGTCATCCCATGCTGAGGGGTTGGACCCGAGGATGAGGATCTCCGTCTTGTCTGAGTTCAGCTTAAGTCGGCTTTCCTTCATCCAGTCGGCGACTGTCTTCATTCCCTGGTGGAGGTTGGATTTGGTGGTGGGAGGGTCCTTAGTGAGGGAGAGGATCAGCTGCGTGTCATCGGCGTAGGAGAATATGTTGAGGTTATGCTGTCGGGCGATGCCTGCTAGTGGTGCCATGTAGACGTTGAACAGCGTTGGGCTGAGGGAAGATCCTTGTGGGATGCCGCAGATGATCTCGAAGGCCTCGGACTGGAACGGGGGGAGGCGGACTCTCTGAGTTCTGCCGGAGAGGAAGGAGGTGGTCCAGTCCAGGGCCTTCTCCCGGATCCTTGCGTCTTGGAGTCGTGTGCGTAGTGTGCGGTGGCAGACGGTGTCGAAGGTGGCGGAGAGATCCAGGAGGATGAGGGCCGCCGTCTCGCCTTTGTCTAGAAGGATCCTGATGTCGTCTGTGGCGGCGATGAGGACGGTCTCGGTGCTGTGGTTGCTGCGGAATCCTGATTGGGAGGGGTCCAGGATGTTATTGTCTTCGAGGTGATGGGTGAGCTGGGTGTCAACTATCTTCTCGATGAACTTTGCTGGAAATGGGAGCAGGGAGATGGGTCGGAAGTTCTTGAGTTCGCTCGGATCCGCCTTGGGTTTCTTCAGTAGGGCGTTGATCTCTGCATGCTTCCAGTTCTCAGGGAAAGTGGCGGTCTCGAAGGAGAGGTTGATAATTTTGTGAAGGTGGGGTGCGATGGAATTGCTGCGACCATCTTTGAATGGGTATGTTAAAACATTACAAATGCATTGAAAGATGGGAGCCATGGATGCATACGCAAGTACGATAGCCATCTTTGTGGACACCCCCGCCCGATGAACACCGATCTCTCAGCCAGCATAGCCCTATCCATGTCCCTTCCCCATACAGACAGCAGCGGTGCCTCTCCCGATCCCCATTTCTGAGCTATGTTCCGCTTAGCAAGCACAATCCCCAGCGTAGCCCAGCTCTGAGCCTGTCGGTTAAGGTCATTGGGTTCCCACACGTTTAGGAGACAACGCCTGGGCTCTGGCACCAGCGACACTCCCCCCGACTACGATAGCCATCTTTGATTACTTTGTGATATTTGAATAAACCCATTTAGAATACGTTTATTCAAATAATAACAACCCATTTCTGTGTGCCTGCGACGCATGACTTTGCTTGCACACCTGAGAGCGAAAGTCTTGAAATGGGTTAAAAATGATTTTAAGATGAACTCCATGCAATCATCGAAACTAACATTTCCTGAGAGAGGGGTAGGGAAGGGTGGGAAGAAGCAGGGAGTGGCGGGGGAGCAACAAAGTAGCAGGGGTGGGGGAGAGGGGCTTTTTAAAAATCGAGTGGAATGAGTTGGGCTGGGGCAGTAACATACGAGCTGGGGCGGACAGGGAGGAAGCAACCCAGACAGAAGAGCTACCGGCAAAGTGAAGGAAGATGGGATGAAAGCAAGAAGACACATGCCTCCCCAGAATGTTTAAGGGAAAATAAAAACATAGTTCCCCGAGTACAAGCATCAGCAGTGCAAAAATACATGTCAACTAATCAGAACACTTTGAGATCGAAATGCATCTGGGCGGCACAAACACACAAATAGGGAGCAAAGCCACTGAATGAAGAGGAGAAAACTGACATGTACAACAAAGCCATACACTCATGATCAAGGGACCCGCTTCATGGATATTGGAAACAATAGGTCTGGTGAACAGACAGGTAAAGCTGTTTTTTGTCGAGACCGAAAAAGTAGTTTTCTGGTGTTGTGCCGCTGAAGAATAAAATTCATCGAATCAAATGAGTGGTATGCTATGCTCAGAGGAGGTTAAAACACCAGAAACGGAAGGAAAGTCATTGAATATGATTAAAGCAAATGAGATTAAAAAGAAAGTCCGCAAATGGTAAGGAATGATCCGTCAGAAAGTGAAAGCTATATATAGGCTGTCTGTAGGGGAGACCTAAAATGGTAGCACAGAGAGGGAGATGAGGTGGGAAAAGAAGAGTGATGTGGGGTTATCTTCTAATAAAGACAGTAAAGGAAAGCATGGAGAGGAGGATCGCCGCCATCCCAGGAAAAACAAACAGAGAAAACTTTTTCGACATGAAGGGTATTGTCCAGGTTTGATCCTTGAATGTGGTAAATGCCTTTAGTCTTTAAAATTTCGAGAACGGGTTTGTCGGAAAAGGACTCTCAGTGGCTGAGGCGGGTCTTTTTGGTACTGAATGTAGCAGGACTCTCTGGCAGTGTCTCTCCGTGCCCATGACAGGGCTCTCAGAGACTGTGGCGGGATTCTTTCTCAGTGACTACGGCAGAGCTGCCTCTCAGTGACTGCGGCGGGGCTCCCTCTCCGTAACTTCCACTGGCATCTCTTTCTCATTGGCTGTGGCATGGCCTTCTAGAGATGACTGCAGGGAAGCCCTCTCTCTCTCAGTGTCTGCGACAGGGCTCCCTCGGTGTCTGCGGAAGGGCTCCCTCAGTGTCTGAGGCAGGGATCCCTCAGTGTCTGCGGAAGGGCTCCCTCAGTGTCTGAGGCAGGGATCCCTCAGTGTCTGCGGCAGGGCTCCCTCAGTGTCTGCGCATGGCTCCCTCAGTGTCTGCGGCAGGGCTCTCTCATGTATGCAACAGGACTCCCTTGGTGTGTGTTACAGGGCTCCCTCAGTGTCTGCAGCAGGGCTCCCTCAGTGTCTGCAGCAGGGCTCCCCCAGTGTCTGCGGCAGGGCTCCCTCAATGTGTGTGACAGGGCTCCCTCAGTGTCTGCTGCAGGGCTCCATCAGTGTCTGCAGCAGGGCTCCCTCGGTGTCTGCAGCAGGGCTCCCTCGGTGTCTGCAGCAGGGCTCCCTCAGTGTCTGTGGCAGGGATCCCTCGGTGTCTGCGTAGGGCTCCCTCGGTGTCTGTGGCAGGGCTCCCTCAGTGTCTGTGGCAGGGCTCCCACAGTGTCTGTGGCGGGGCTCCCTGAGTGTCTGTGGTGCGGCTCCCTGAGTGTCTGCGGCGGGGCTCCCTCAGTGTCTGCAGCAGCGCTTCCTCAGTGTCTGCGGCGGGGCTCCCTCAGTGTCTGCGGCAGGGCTCCCTCAGTGTCTGTGGCGGGGCTCCCTCAGTGTCTGCAGCGGGGCTCTCTCAGTGTCTGCGGCGGGGCTCCCTCAGTGTCTGCGGCAGGGCTCCCTCAGGGTCTGCGGCAGGGCTCCCTCAGTGTCTGCGGCAGGGCTCCCTCAGTGTCTGCGGCGGGGATCCCTCAGTATCTGCGGCAGGGCTCCCTCAGTGTCTGTGGCGGGGCTCCCTCAGTGTCTGCGGCGGGGCTCTCTTAGTGTCTGCGGCAGGGCTCCCTCAGTGTCTGCGGCGGGGCTCCCTCAGTGTCTGCGGCGGGGCTCCCTCAGTGTCTGCGGCGGGGCTCCCTCAGTGTCTGCGGCGGGGCTCCCTCAGTGTCTGTGGCGGGGCTCCCTCAGTGTCTGCGGCGGGGCTCCCTCAGTGTCTGCGGCGGGGCTCTCTCAGTGTCTGCGGCGGGGCTCCCTCAGTGTCTGTGGCGGGGCTCCCTCAGTATCTGCGGCAGGGCTCCCTCAGTGTCTGCGGCAGGGCTCCCTCAGTGTTTGTGGCAGGGCTCCCTCAGTGTCTGCGGCAGGGTTCCCTCAGTGTCTGTGGCGGGGCTCCCTCAGTGTCTGCGGCGGGGCTCTCTCAGTGTCTGCGGCGGGGCTCTCTTAGTGTCTGCGGCAGGGCTCCCTCAGTGTCTGCGGCAGGGCTCCCTCAGTGTCTGCGGCGGGGCTCCCTCAGTGTCTGCGGCGGGGCTCCCTCAGTGTCTGCGGCGGGGCTCCCTCAGTGTCTGCGGCGGGGCTCCCTCAGTGTCTGTGGCGGGGCTCCCTCAGTGTCTGCGGCGGGGCTCCCTCAGTGTCTGCGGCGGGGCTCTCTCAGTGTCTGCGGCAGGGCTCCCTCAGTGTCTGTGGCGGGGCTCCCTCAGTATCTGCGGCAGGGCTCCCTCAGTGTCTGCGGCAGGGCTCCCTCAGTGTTTGCGGCAGGGCTCCCTCAGTGTCTGCGGCAGGGTTCCCTCAGTGTCTGTGGCGGGGCTCCCTCAGTGTCTGCGGCGGGGCTCTCTCAGTGTCTGTGGCAGGGCTCCCTCAGTGTCTGCGGCAGGGCTCCCTCAGTGCCTGCGGCAGGGCTCCCTCAGTGTCTGCAGCAGGGCTCCCTCAGTGTATGCGGCGGGGATCTCTCAGTGTCTGCGGCGGGGCTCCCTCAGTGTCTGCGGCAGGGCTCCCTCAGTGTCTGCGGCAGGGTTCCCTCAGTGTCTGCGGCAGGGCTCTCTCTCAGTGCTCTTCAAGGCTGGATACCGCAGACCCTTCCTCCCCTCGGTGCTCTGGCTGCTGGTGCAGGTTCTGCATGACTGTAGTATTCCATTAGCTGCATCTTAACTTGATTTGTCTGTTCACTCATTCACACCGGAGTCAGGGTCCCTGGGGGAGTGGGTCGAGTGGCAGAGGCGGAGGGCTTGGCAGAAGAAGAGAGGAGTGAAGGGGGTGGGGAGGATGGAAAGTGAAAATGCAGGGAAAGATGAAGGATGTCTTAACCAAGCAAAAGGGAGCGAGTTAGATGCAAAGGAATAGTATGGAAGGCGGTGACAAAATGATTAAACCTAGAAGATTGAGAGGGAGGGCGAATGAATAAAGGAGCTTGTGTACAATTGAATGAAATGACCAAATAAGGACTGGCAAAGGAAGGAAGGAAATACCTAAGAATGACTGGGAAAGAAGGAACTGTCTGAAGGTAAGTAGAATATAGAAAAAGTAGGCAAGGAAGTGGAAGGAAAGAACAAAGAACAAATTGGAGGAAGAAGGAAGCACTGGACAAAAGGCGGGGGGGTAGGCAGGAATAAATGGATTAAAGGATGAAGCAAAGACAGAAAGTGGTTGATGGAGGCAGTAAGGGAGTATTGGTGAACAGAAATAAGGCGATGTAGCAGCAAGGCTGAGAGGAAAGGCCTAAAGAGTGCAGGCAGGAAGGAAGTAAGGGATAGTGGAAAGAATGAAAGATGGAAAAGATGGAACGAAGAATGAAAATGTAAGGGAAATATAGGGAAGTAGGAAAGAATATTCAAGAAATGAGCCTTGAGAAAAATGGAGCACAAGAGTTTAGTCTTTAATTTCACTTTCTCTGCCCATGAACACACATGCACATAGGCCCACCACCTTTAAAACAAGCCCACGAGGAGGTAAATTGGGCACTTACTTGTGTCGTCTGAGTCATAGCTATCGATCTCTGTGCCCTCCTCCATGCGCACATCAGGGTCCGCGGTGGGGTCAAAAGCTGGTGGCCTTCCAGTAGGGGAGATGTCGAGGGGCGAGAGGTCGGTGGGTCCTGTGGGCGAGCGGGCCCCGTCGGCGCCCAGGCCGTGGCAGCGCGGGAAGTAGTCTGAGATCTGCTTGATGGGCCGGATGGGTCCAGGGCAGACGTTGATGGCCATGTGCTCCTGGATGGTGATGGCCATCTTCTCCCCTTTGCGCACGGTCATGCATGCGTCCTGCACAAGGACCATGAGAGAAAGACCATTGGTGAGGGTTTGAGTGAAATGAAGACATACAGTATTCGTAACACCACTGAGCTGCCGCAAACCTTCGTTGAAAGATTAAGCACCCTCTTACTGCCCAACAATGAGGTCTATTACAGATCTGGAATTTCAAGTGCAGAAAACTTCCCACATAACCTGTTTCTCAAATCTTTCTCCTCCCAGCCCTTACGCTTTGAAGCATATTGGTATGTGACGTAATTTATATGAGCACACTACTATCTTTATGGTCCTTAAGAAAAAACAAGCAACAACACAACAAAATGCAATCATATCCATCACCAAATGTAAGAAAACATGAAGGTTTTCAGTCCTTTCCTAAAACCAAGATGATTGTTAATTTTGCTTATGTCATAAGGTAGAAAATTTCAAAGCTTGGGGTCAAAATATCTAAAAGAGCAGTCAATGTTTACATATCAATAAACAAAGAAAAAACATAATAAGAAGGGGATTGAGCCACCGGAACATCCTTTTTTTTGATGTTCCAGTGGCGCAGTGCCCTGCACCATGTTTACAAAGTGGCGTTAAGCCACTTTTTGTGGCTTAACGCCGCTTTGTAAATATGGTATCCTTTCACGCAGGTATCTGCGTGCAATCGGTGTTGCGTTGGGCGTTCCCCCACCACACCCATTGCTTTTTGACGTTGCCCCAGATTTACAAGGAGGTGTAATTCTGAAGCAGCACCAAGAACTAAAACCATGCAATAGAAGGTGTTAGAATGGCGCATTCAGCAGCACACATAGAAAGAGCAAAATGCATTATTGATTGTTTATGTGCAAGAAGAGACAACTTCCTGCACATAAACAATCATTCCCTGCTACGCAGGCACCCTTGCACTATGGCACAAGGGTGTCTGCGTTGGCGCTTGAAGGAAGTGACCCGTTCAGGGTCACCAGGGTCACTCGTGACCACCGCTCAGCCTTCCATATCAAATGAAGAGTAGGTCAGATAGTAGAGAATACAAACCAATATATGTTTATTCAGATATACTCGAACTGAGCCCCGTCTGCCCAGTCGCTTAGGGGTGCTACAGAGAGGACTGACATCAGCAAACATGGAGATACATCATGTCCAATTCAGAACCAATGAAGGCACGCTCATAATGGAATTTTCCAAGCAGGTGCAGCTAAACAAAGAAGTACAGAAGGATAGGTTTTGATTCTGAGGCCGGGCACACACTATCTCCTACTCAAGGTCACTCTGTCCATGCCAGCCACTAGACTGGTGGGAGAAGACCTCTATCTAGTGCGAAAGGTATGCACTAATAAGAACAGTGTATTCATTCGCAAAGCAAAATCTAACCTTTGAAAAAACAAAATTCAACACAGGCCATTTGATGAGAAAGCAGGGATTAGTTTTGATCATGGTTCAAAATGGCGGCAAAACTTAAAATGGTGCAGCGAATACTAACTTACATAGAATAATGCAATGACAGGAATAACGAAAACATTTTCATTCCAACACGCTAGGCAGTTATTTTTAGCGCCAGTGCTAGGGAAAACACAGGGGTGCTCCGTACTGTTGTAAATACAGTACATCCCTGCATTTTGGAAATGGCGTGGAGTTGCAAAATTTGCCGCAGCTCCACGCTTTGTCATTTCCTTGTAAATATGCACCTGAATGCTAGGATCAGGGTCACAAAAGCAGGTGAGGCTTGTTGTGAAAATGTACAGGGGAGTGACTCAACATAGAGCTGAATTTGCAAGCTGAGGATTCCCTCCACTTATTATGTAGCAGTAAGTTCTAACCCATGAGTGATGCTGCTTTTACTCAGCATGATGACCAGCCAACTGTGAAGAGAACAGGGTTGGGCGTTCAATGCTATAGAGCCTATGGTCCCTTTGCCTCGTGGGAAGTATGTCCATTAGTCACAATTGCAGGACGTGGTGGCTCAAATTACAGAGCACATGGTGTTTTCAGTCCCTGATCCTGAGGAAGGACGTATTGGCCCAAATTACAGACCACATTTGTGATTGCAGTGCCTGAGGACTTTGCTTCAATACAATACTAAGACATCAGATGCCCTCCCTCTACAAAAGGCCAATAGGACTGTATTTCATAAGGAAAGGAATAATGTGCTGGTTCTTTTGCTTTCTTACCAAAAAAAGACCCAGTGGAAAGTTTGAGGCTGCGTTTCCTTCGGTCCCCTTCGTGGCATTTGAAGAGTGGACAGCACAGGACCTGTCAGACCTGAAGGCCAAGACAGACTTCAGTGCTCTTTTTCTACAATGAATGTTTTGCTGCATGCTATAGCCTATGCCACCTACGCTGCTCAGGGACTCCCGAAAGATTTTCGAGCCTTACATTATTCTACCCAGGAGAGTCTGGACTGTATCGACCTGGCACCACTGGAGTAAGTTGTATCCTGTCTTTTGCAACCTTTGATGGCTTATGGTCCACCGTAAGAACTTCAGAGGCTTCCATCTCCTGCTGCCTGCATGTCTAGATGGAGACTGGCCAGAAGGCCCTCTTATCCACCTCCCATTCCTGGAGCCAAATTATGGCTTGCCTACAGGGGGAGTGATGAGGGGTAATTTTACATTTTTACCGACTGGAAGACGGTTCAAGATCTCTGGGCTCAATAGGTCATCTCAGAATATGTCATTGAACTCTCCAACTGTCCTTGTCCTCCCAGGTTCAGTTGAACTCTTTTGCTGCGGTGCCTGATCAGCGTGGCTGTACTTTGGAATGAGATTCATTCTCTTTTGAAAAAAACGATGAACAGCTGGGTGTCAGCCTTGGGTCAGAGCCCTGAATTATATTTTATTTGCATAACGTGCATCTCACCCGCAAGGGTATACTGGCAAGGAATGTCACTCCATTCTGTTTCTCGTTCCAGAGCCAACAGGGGGGCTTCAAACCCAGTAGGGATCAACAAGTTTGTGAGCAAGTCTTTCAGGAGAGGGCCCCTTTGGTTCCTTATCCTTCTCCTGAGTCAGGTGTCCTCCTCATTTCTCTAGATTTGATCACCTGTCACTGCAACTAATGGTTCAACCAAGCTCTTGTCAGTGTCTACTCTTTGCGGTTGAAATGGATCCTTACCAGTTGTGCCTTTCATCCTTCACCTTGCCAAATACTCCAAGTGTTTTGTTCCCAAGGCACTTGCGCTGGTGGTTGCTGCCATCTTAAAGGATGGTATTCTGCTCCTTCCTTTCCATGACAACTGGCTAATGTGTGCCCTTTTAGTCACCCTAATGTGCTCCACAGCATGCAGTGGGTTTGCGAAGCTCTCCAAAACACAGGTTCCTCATGAACACAGAAATGTCTTGTTTGCAGCCATGTGCACTTCATTGGTGGCAGATTGTAGACAATGCTGGGAAGGGTGTCCCAAACGATGGACAAAGTACTTGTCCTTAAGACTCTTCTTTCAAATGTGCTTCTCTCACAGGAATGTGCCTGTCAATGTCTGAGTTCAGAGTTTTTTGGCCACCACAATGTCAGTCAGTTCAGTTTGGTTAACAAACTGTATTAAATTTTTCATGAAAATCATATAAGTATACATGTAAACACAACAGATCTTTATGTACATCATTAAAATCCTTTGCCAAGTCAAACAATGCATAAAAACAATCTAAGTGCAATAATACCACAACAGTCTCTCATAAGGAGCAATAGTGTCAAGAAAAGAAGCCTGTAGTTAACAATTAGCACAAAACAACAGCCAGAAACCTAGATATACAAAAACACAGTTTTGGGGTCCTTAACAATTGTAAATGCAAAAAAGCAGGCCTAATCTGTCTAAAGTTCATTGACAGCAGAAGAGGCCTGATATACATGGAGCACAGGGAAGAGAATCTGGGGCAAACAAGCACTAGATGCATGGTGTCACACACAGAAATATCATAACAGGTACAGTAAGGCACACAGGTTGGCTTATACCATAAACCTTTTTGTAACAAAAGCTGATAAAGAATACTAAGCATAAAACAGGTTAAGCACCATTGGTTTTGTTTGGGCAAATCCAGGAGGAGACACAGCTTAATTTCCCCGACTGATTTGCCCATGATATATGATTGCATAGACTGCTTAGTAACAGCAGTAGACGCCCACTCGGCTGCCACCCAGCAGGAGAACGTCTGCCAGACCCAACGAACATCTGTTTTTACAATGGATTCAGGGTTGAAAATTGAACTAGGCCTCCCTAGGTTCTCAAAGCAGGATTTTATATGGTTAAGCCAGGGAATATAAAGGGCATTATCTAAGGACCAACAATCCCGGAGAATCAATCGATTTAACTCTAACTCCTCCTTATGCCAGATTGAACACCAGAATAAGAGTGGACACAATCGAATAAAATCAGAAATAAAATGTGTGCCCTATCCTTTATGGGGGTTTCATATATGGTACTTTGGCCTACTGACAGTAAACACCTAAAAACTTATTTTCAGTCACCTGGATAGGGTGAATAGATGCAAAGACCCGGATCTCACTCCCATATGTTGCCATGTGGAGTTCTAACATTATGTTTATTGGCCTGCGCCCCAACTGATTACAAAGTTGTTCAAGACAGAAATAGCTGTCTTTAAAGTCCCAGCGTTTTTTTTTATCAGGGGTTGGAAACTAAAATTTGAATTTCAAAGAATCTCCAGATAGGAACAATTTTCCACTCTGCTTAAAAATTGTCCCTGAGTTACAAAATTGGCGTTTTTTGTATTCTTTGGCCCAACCTCCATAAAATGAGATTTCTTATGATTGATGGAAAGATCCATTTCGATCATAAAAAAGATGTATGAATCTAAAAGTCGATTTAAGCATCTGGCAGTGTGAGCAATCAAAACTGCGTCATCAGCACATAAAAGCACGGACTAGGCCTACCCTTTACCTTCAGAACATCTAAGCCGCTACTAGACATCACCCCTTCCAGGCACCTAATATACATTATAAATAAAAAAGGGGTGACGATGCAACCCTGTCAAACACCTCTTTTAATGGTAAAAGTCTGGGTTTAAAATACATTGTCAGCCATTACCTGGGTTCAGTTTCTTCTGGGTCACTGGACTCCTGCTTAGTAAAACGTTGGCATCTCCTCTAGGCCACTCCTGTGATCTGAACTGTCATAGTGGAGTGGTTGGTTGACAGCGTCCTTCTGGTGGGGGATGCCCATCCCCTTCCAAACCACTGATTCTAATGATGGATCACAGACTACCCTGTGAGAAGTTGGGTTGTCCATGGGTCGATTGTATTGCCTCCCAATCAAAAGCCATCTTTCTGTTTTTCTATTCTTTGTCCCAAGGTGAGGTGGGAGGGGCAATGGATGCCCTGTCACTCCGGTGACCTCAAAATCAGTTTTATGCCTTTACTTCAATTCCCCATCTCCCGCAGACGCTGATTAAGAGCCAATGGGAGAGTGTTTCATTGATTCTTACTGTTCTACACTGGCTCCAGTGGTCATTGGTTTGTCTTCTGCTTCAAATGACAGTGAAACCACCATTCTACCTTCTGCATGATCAGCGGCAGCTCCTCCATTAAGGTGGAGGAGTGTCGCCCCACTGCTCTCTAAGCAGTGCAAAAAGGAAAATACAATGATGATAATACAATGTTATTATCATTTTATTTTTCAGGTCTGAGCCAGTCTAGGGCGGGGCAAGGCTGGGCTATCGTAAGGGAGCAAGGTGGAGGACTGGTTGGCACCATAAGTGCGTATTTCGGTTTGGCTGGCCATCGTAGGATGGCCAAACTCACATGCTTACTTAACATTTCTCCAACCCAGACTGTTGAACAGCCAGGTGGCGAACGGTCCCAGGCACTGTCTGAGAAGCAAACCAGGCCATTCAGACTAATCGAGGCACTGCTCAGAGCAGCGTCTTGATTGGTTTAAGGGAGTTTGGAAGACTGTGTTCTGCTGGAAGTTGACAGGAACAGAAAAGGACGGAGGAGATGCGGCGGCCGGCAGGTAAATAATATTTTCAGTTTTTTTCT
The DNA here is from genome assembly GCF_964204655.1 of Triturus cristatus. Classification (NCBI taxonomy): domain Eukaryota; kingdom Metazoa; phylum Chordata; class Amphibia; order Caudata; family Salamandridae; genus Triturus; species Triturus cristatus. The sequence goes on along the minus strand of NC_140590.1, from coordinate 1,267,181,842 downwards.
CTCCTGTGCTGCCCTACCATTTCTGTTCCGTAGCAGCCGCCACTGTGCACGATCTTCCTCCATCACTCTTTCCTCTACTCCTACCATCAGCCCTCTCCAAGCTGCACCTATTTGCTTCGTATGTGAGTTATCTTACCGTGAGTAGTTAGGTTTTAAGGTGGCGGCAGTGATAGGATTTCAGTCTTCCAATGAGTCTTCTAATTTAGTGAGCGACTTGCAACATTGGTTCCATTTCTCTGAACATTGAAGGCCTTTTTGCCTTTGTTTTGCGATCCCTTTCAACGATTTTTTGCAGTGTGGTTTCATGAAGAGGTTGTCTCAATCCAAGTTGACGTGCCAGTGGATGAGCTTGTATACCTGTAGTATCCCTTGCAATGCTCGTCGTCTCTAGAACTGCTTGTTGCTCAGCTACTGTGTAGTTTCTGGCTTCAGAGACCTTTGTGTTAGGTTCCACTGACCTACTACGATTGCCTTTCGGTCTTGACCTTTTTGCACAAGCTTCACTTTAAGCCTCTTGAACAGGTTCCCCTTTCCCTGCTATTAGCGAATTTGGCTTTCCTTGTGGCTGTTAGCTTTGGGGATATGATTAGAGAATAAGGCATATTAGGTTTTGAAGGTTCCTTGTTCTCTCCTGCGCTCCAGGATCTCACCTGAGTGGAGTGGAGAGGAGTCTCCATACTGGAGGTGTGCCGGGTCTTATGAGAGTGGGTCTCTGGGAGTGTTTTTCTGGATTGTATTCTTCTATTTTGCAACCATTTGTGTAGATGTACTTAGTATCTGTGTTTTCTTTTTTATTCAGTGCTGGGTGTGGTTTCCTGTAAAGGCCCGTACTTTGTTTGATGTGTCCTCAATGCATAGGGACTGGGACATAGATGAATGAGAAGGTAATAATCAGATTACTTACTGGTAACTTTCATTACTCTCAAGGCAAGTTACTGGTTCCGCTTATCTCTCTCCGAGACTTGTGCTTCTCTTGCTGCTGTCTAGGGAATTACAGAAAGTGATGGGGATTGGAAGTGGGATTAAGAGTACTGCTAGATGATTTTTTTTATTTTACAGTATGTAGAAATTATTTCTAACTAAATTTCGTGAACTGGCTACCTCCTACAGTGGAAGAAAAAAAAAGGCACATGAACCTAGAAATTACCATTCTGGGCAGCTCGGGCGGTTCCAACTTGTGAAATGAGGTCTAGTGAGAACTACATTAACCATGAGATCTGAGAGGTTCACTAGTGCTTTAGAAAGTTATTCAGGATTTCCATGGACCACGTTTTGTTTTGGAGAGCCACAAGAAATGCCCGAACCATGAAATTTTCCATTTCTTAACATGCTAAAATGCTGTTTTTAGATAGTTGATAATACAGAGATAGTAATATATAAGTCTAGCATCTTTTATTTGGAAAGTTATGTTCACAATCGTACTTATAAGCTAATTTCTGAACACACTGCATTCTGCCCAGTAAATAAGGGGTCTACCACAGATCTGGGCGGAGGTGTGCTATATCCTACCCATACCAGCATTCTTTTAAAGTTGCATTTTTCAGGGTGGCACATCAGTGGCCTATGACAACTGATGTGCCACCCTGAGTTTCTCAAGCCACGAGACAAGGTGTGGACCGATTCAATATGTCACTACTGGCACCTGACATTTTGGTGTTCTGGTCTGTATTGGTCAACATTCTCTGTAGGTTGGAATTATTGTCATGGCACCTGGAGCTCTGAGATGTTTAGTTCTACTCCTAGCAGCAATCGGCAGGCTCAGAATCCCCTCTGAGCCTCAATGTTTCTCTGGCTTAGAAGCAACCATTTGATATTTTGGTCTATAAGCGGTACATCTATATTGCTTTGTGATTGTGCCAATCAACATGAATAAAATGTAACTGTACTTAGGTCACACATTTTGACCTTTATCACCATTTTTGTGAATTGTTTTTTTTAGCAATCTTATACCTTCTTCAAGCAACCTTTTAATTTTTTTTGCATGAGCCATACAGCTTCTGGTGCCTGTCATATGCTTTCCGATGGGCCACTGTTTAGGGGAGGATGCAACATGCCTATGCAGCGGGAGTGCTAAAAGTGCACAACATTTCACACCTAGAGCTAGCTCGTCTGAGCCTCTCTGTGCCAAACGCCACCAGAAGTCGGCCACACTTGTTAACAACATGCAAACACACCACTGTGGACTTCATTTTAACCTGTCCTCTCAAGAGCCTTCTTTCACTACTTCCTACTGAAAAGATATGATGCCACTCAGATTGATACTCTTAGGAAACAGAAGCTTCATCACCTCCCGCTTATGTAAGGTACAGTTTAATATTGTAATAATGAAATCCAAAGACATTTCCATCAGGGCCATTTTGTCAAATGTCTGCGCATTGGTGAAAACTAGAGAAGCCATTTACACCCCTTGATGTGTTCTGTCTGACAGATACTTGTTAAACAGAAGACTGAACTAGTCCTCACTAATATTAGTATCTTATGTAAGGTGATACCTAGTTATAACAGGGGAAGTTGCATTTACCACTCTAGAAACTTACATTTACTTGCAAAAATCAGAATGGAACCTCACTCGACGCCACCTTTATGAAATGTGATGAAAATGTTGATGTTTTACGTATTCCAGTCTTAAAACACATACCCATCACACCTTGTGTGATTTGGCATTGGCTGGAAGCTCCTTAATGAAATGCACTTGACGTTTTATGCAATCTGTCCTCTAAATTTGTATTACTTAATCACAAGGTGCCTGTTGGACCTATAGTTTCCAGTCTGCGACTATGCTAGTCCTTACGATCCTATCTCATTCGCATGGTAAGATCACCAAGCAGTACCCGTGTATATCATGTTCCTGTCTGCTCCATCTTTATGCCTGGTACATTTCTGAAATCTGAAAGGAATCGGAAACATCTGGATATAGAGCGAGTAGTCAGTCGTCCTCCTTTACCACTACCTGAATGCATTACTGTGATCGCAGTCCCACCCGTCGCCTGACAACTAGAAATCAAGGCAGCATACCGACTGGATTTTGCCTGAGATAGGCAAACCTAGGGACCTCCATCAACAGTCATTCCATCTAAAAGCTCTGTACCAACTTTTCACCTTTTCGGTTGATAGAGTTGGCAATATGTTCGACTTGTGCAAGTCGTTGTACCATGTCAGACAGTCTTTGCCATGCATGACATGCTGTTCACAGCAATGGCAAGCATTGACACCTTTCACTTCCGGTTGTCGGCCCACAGGGTTCCCATTAGATCCCTGGCCACCTAAGCTTCTAAAGCATCTGTCACCAAACCTTGCTGCAGATATCCTTTCTATCTTTATTAAAAGTGCCAAAGGATACAATAAACGTGTAATAAGGTGAACAGAATATCTGTTACGTTTGTAATGGAGTAATCCATCTGCCAAACTCTACTTCAGGCCCTCAGTCTCCGTAAAGATTCCAGTGGGACACACTTTGCCCAGAAGCATCACTCCGTGACAGATGTGGTCACTTTCATTAGATGGTGCATGGCTGATTGTTTCCTGAAAGTAAATCCGTTACAGATAGAGGTGCATCTTTCATCCAATGCACCTGCAACTTGGGTCAAGTGTGTGTGGCCAGCAGCCACGGCCCTGGGTCTCAACCCTAGTGAGTCAGTGTGTAATCTCGTAATTTCAGTTGATCAAAATTCTACATTAGATGTTTAAGCATTCAAGGTAACAAGGACCTGCTTTTCAGCTAAAAGTCTCTAAAAGAATATGCACTTTATTGAGTCACATCTACAAATACCAGTTGTAAAACCGTCATTCATTCAAGCCTGTATTATAGAAATTGAATCTTCTTTGCTCTACCTGTAAAAATACTAGGCAGATAACTATTAGGACAAAACGCTGGCTCACACTAAATTACTAGTCCCTCAAAAGGGTAGCATGTCTCCACCATCTTCCATTCATTGCTTACAGGAACTTTTCAAAGCCATGACTGTAGTTTACAGAACTATGTTACATACGTCTACTGAGTTCGTAGCTTCGAAGTTCAGCTGGCACCACCCCTGCTAACCTAAAGCACTTTCAGTGGCTGGAGCTCCAACCTAGAACTCAGGCCCAATCCCGCTGTGGGTAGAAAACTGTCATATCAGGTGCAGGAAACTCCTAAAGACTTGGCTGTTTATCTTTTACTACTCACTACTCCTTGCTAGTTCTTCTAATCAGTAGGCATGTTGCCTTAATCCTATAGCGCCCAGAAACCCAGCCCAAAGGCTGCTCAAGAAATAGATTTCACATAACATAACATAACGTAAAATAACCTAGCATCATTGTATTGCTGCTCTAGGAGAATTGGCCTCTATACTGCAAGCTGGTAAAAAAGTGAGAGACTGATTCCACATGCCTACAACAAGCTTGTGGGTTGGTTGCATACCAACTAAGTTTCCATCCAGGCAACCTTCCAAGAATCCTGTCATCTACACCACCGAGGTAAGATGCTAGCCTCATAAATGTACAACTGTCATCAGAAGGACAAGACGTTCCCATTTTTAATGAAGCTGCATAACTACATTGAAAGCTCAGTGCTCTGTGGGGAAAGAACCATTCCCCTCAAAATGCCGTAAAACGTTGTCAACGAGCCAAGCCTTCAGTCCTCTTGACGTCCCACTCATGCATCCATCCAAGGACTCAGCTTTATGCTGAAATGGCAGCTTTAGCAGCGGCGGCTCCGCCACAGGAGCGGAGGAGCGTCCACCCCATTGCTGTGCAGAAAGCATGAAGAATAAAATGGTAATAAAATGATTTTATTACCATTTTATTTTATACTTTCTGCTGAACAATGTGGGGCGATGCCGGTGCATCATTGCTGCTGATTGGCAGCTATGAGGAGTGTCTGCTTCAGTTTGAAGTGCGCATTTCCATTTGGCCAGCTATCTTGCTACAGCCAGCCTGACATGCTCAATTCAAACCTCTCCAACCCATCTGTGGCAAAGTCTTCCAGCACTTTTTGGAGAGCTGAGCCAGCGTGCTCCAGCCAATCAAGATGCTTCAATCATGCTGCTTAACACAGTTAACAGCATGAGAGCTGTGTCTTGATTGGTATGGACCTTGCACTCTGAGGAGTCTGGCACAAGGAACATTGAGACGCACTGCAGGCAGTGTGGCAAGTTAAACTTTTATTTACCTCTTGCTTGCACTGTAATTGCGCTGGGAGGTATTGCAGCAGGCTGGGGTCCTAACACAGGCACTTGTACCATTGCACTTCTCACCCTTGATCCCTGAAAGCGAACCGTGCATTTGGGTAAAGGAGAAATGTTCGGAGAGGTTGGTGCACTGAGAGTAAGGCTGGAAACACTTCAAAACCTTGAGACCTGCCAATCTATTGTACAAAGATCCCGTTCATTACTCAGTAATCAATGGAAAGTGGCCTCCCACAGAGGTGTGTGGCTGTGTCCATCAATGGGGCAAGATGTGTGTTGGACACCATAAGTCAATAATCTTTTGAGCAGGCACATCCATTTTTCATCTTGTAATATGTTGTTTTAGCTTTTTTGCCTCAAATACCGCATCCCAGTTAAAGCTGTATTCAAACCGTATGTGTAGAGAACACTGCATAGAACACACACGAGAGAACAAACCATTGTGTTTGCACAGCTTAGTGCAGAGATGGGCAGTGGTTTACAGAAATAAGGCTAAAGACGGTGCATAGGTGATAACCAGGAGGGCCCAATGACCTGGCCCTCCTTCCGGCGGTCTCAGTGGACACCGAGACCCGCACTCAGCACTGTGAAGACTTACTTCGTTTTCCGTGCACACACTACCCAGGCACTCCTCACTAACGCCTCGACTTGCACCTCGACATGCACCCTGCGCGTCTGAGTCTCACCTCTTCTCCCGGTGCACACGATGACCAGGCGCTCTTCACCAATGCCTCAGAAGCACCACGACACGCACCCTGTGCATCCGAGACTCACTTCTTCTCCCGGTGCACACAACAACCAGGCACTCTTCACCAACACCTTGGCTTGCACCACAACAAGCACCCTGCGCGTCCGAGTCTCCTCCCTTCTCCCGGTGCACACGATGACCAGAAGCTCTTCACCAACGCCTCGGCTGCACCACAACACGCACCCTGCACGTCCGAGTCTCCTCTTCTCCCGGTGCATACAACGACCAGGCGCTCTTCACCAATGCGTTGGCTTGCACCAAGACACGCACCCTGCGCGTCTGAGACTCAGTTTACTCCTGTGTGCCCATGATCACAAGGCACAACCTCCGAGGGTCTCAAGCTGCAAAAGCATGCGCACACCGCGTTGCTTAGGATGTCTCCGGAAACTTTTATGTTCCTGTGTTTCCAAACAGGAAGCCAGCTCACCTCAGGTCCTTGGGGTTCAGGACACAGCACAAAGCACAGTCCTGTTCAAGAAGGGGGGACACCACCCACTGCAATGTCCCTTTAGTCTCTTCCTTAGTAAAAGTTACAAACTGCAGGCCAGCCCCAGATTACGAAGCAAGGGTCAGTCCTATCAAGCAGTCTCTTCAGCAACTTCTTCCTTGGCAGAGGTTCTTCTTGACCACGAATGAGGTCAAAGTCTTTGCAGACTCAACCTGTCCATTTTGCCATTCAAAACTACACCAAATTCTAGGGATTTCAGTTCTCTTAGTTATACCCCTTCATGTCTTTGAAGTTTGTTGTGCTCAGGGGTCCCTGACCCCTGCCTAAATCAGTTCTGGGTGTCTCCCTCTCAGTGTCACCTTTTTCCCTTTGATATTGGGGGTCTGGATCCTTATTCACTCAGCAGGAGATGGGTCAATTGGTTTATAGCACCAGCCCAGGCCTTTTGACCTCCCGGGCTTCTCCTCTCCCTACACTCCAGATGCTGGGCAGCCTGGTGCCATCTCAAACCCTCCCTGAGTCAAGACCTCTCCCAGCTCCTCTCACCTCTCAGATCCAGACAGTCAATCCACATTCAGCAGAGAAACACAGAAATGCTTAACGCACAAAACTAAAAGAGTGCTTTCTGAACACACAGTGACAAAACCACTTTCAAAGAAAGATGTGTTATGACACTGTGAGTTCATACATACTAAACTTCACCTCTCCATTTTAAACTTATAGGAAACTAGGCTAACAAACACAACACCCAGCCTCCCCCATTCTGTCCTATGGGCAGAATCGCCTTTCAGCAGTGAAAAACGAAATCAAGTGTTTTTCACTGTCAGAACATAGCACACACCTCAGTATATGTCCTGCCTTTTACTTACACTGCACCCTGCCGAGGGGTTACCCGGGACCTACCACAGGGGTGCCCACTGTTTATGCATAAGGGAAAGTAAGGCCTGACAAGAGGTTGTACTTGTCAGGACAACATGCTAACTTAGCACTCTGCGTGCAGGCCCTACACTGAAGACCTGAGTTCCCTTCTCTGCGCGCCTTTGTATTACAAGCCCTTGCTCACACAGTGCACATCACTAGGGACTTTTAGTAGTAAGGCAAACATACCAATTATGGCCAACCAATTACCATTGTACTTTACATAGGGAACTCGTGTACTTTGACACTGATCAGCAGTGGCAAAGTACCCAAAGCATCTGCATTGGCAAAAAGGAAAAAGATCTGGGGGAAAGCAAAAAGTTTAGGGAACTTTAGCCAAAAAGGCCAAGTCCTACAACGCCCAGCCGGGAACAGTGTGCACATTTAGGGCTTTTTCTCAGTTTAGGAGTAGTAAAGTTAGGACTCCTAACTTTACTACTCCTAAACTGAGAAAAATCCTAACTTTAAGACTTTCTGTATTCACAGGAGGCATTTAGGAGTCCTAAAGTTAGGAGTCCTAACTTTACTACTCCTAAACTGAGAAAAATCCTAACTTTAAGACTTTCGGTATTCACAGAAGGCATTTAGGAGTCCTAAAGTTAGGACTCCTAACTTCTGTGAATACCGAAATTAGTAAGTGCCTTCTGTGAATACCAAAATGAGTAAATGCCTTCTGTGAATACCACAATGGTAGTAAGTTTAGGATTTTGTCTTAAGTTAGTTCTGTGAATCGGGCCCGTGGTGTCTTTAATCAACATCAATGCTACAGTATGGTACAGTTTCTCAAACAACACCTGAATCCGCCCACCTCTCCCTTTATGTGATCTGTGGTACCACTGAGCCAGTGATGGCACCTCCTTATTTTTCCATTTGAACGCAGTGTTTATTTTGGCTGCACCAAAGCCTTCCTGGCCCACATACCATGTGCACCCTCCCCCGACACACACCATCTCCCCACCGCTTCCATGTGAGTGGACATTAGCCCTTTTTCCAGTAATGATGGCTAGATGAATGGGCATCGGACCTTCTGCTTACTGGATCTGTTCTGCTTTGGACTGCCCCATAGCAGAGATTAATGGGATCTGCTGCAGGGGGATGGGATGCAGATTTCTGTGTTGTCGCCTTCACAGTGTTTTATGTCCAGAGTGCATCCGCGAGACTGGTTAGGGAAGACAGAATATTAATTCAAGGTGATTTCAGGGAAGTGTGCGAGAGCCTTTGTCACTTTATTTAGTGACAGTTTCAGTTTTGTGTTGGTTGATAAGAGTCCGTTATGTGAAATGAAGTCTGTTGTCTCTGCTGATATGCTGTCTGATCATGGTTATTTGTTCACCAACATAGAGTTTGCTTAGTGCACAGCCAGGATTACAGCCAAGGCCTCCCGCTTTTATTCTCACCAGTAGGGTCAGACTGGGATCGAAAATAGGCCCGGGCACCAAAATAAGTGGACATCATGAGTCAAGCTTTCATTACTATCAAAACTCTGTGATGCATCTCCCTCAATTTAGGATTTCCACTCAAGGTCCAAGCTAATATCTTACTTGTACGGTCTAAACTTGATTATGCCAATGGCCTTTACCACAAACCATCTTCATCAACTATAAAAAGACTACATTGAGTTCTGAACTATGCTGCCAGACTACCAGACTACTCCTACATGTAAAGACACACGCCCACATCTTCCCTGCCTTGAGGGTCCTACATTGGTTACCAGTTGCCAGAAGATCTATTTCAAGCTGCTTTATACCACCGGCAAGGCATACATGGAACAGGTCCACTTTTCACCAGGAATTACATCACCAAATACATACATTAAAGGAACCTCTGCTGTTGATTGGCACCCCGCCTCAAAACCCCAGCATTCCAAAAAAAAACATGGGTGGTACATCTTTCTCTGTTCAAGCAGCCAAACTATGGATTAAATTACCCCCAAAAATAAGATCCACGGATAAGTATCTTATCTTCAGAAGACTACTCAAGAGATGGCTTTTTCCTACATGACCATCATACTCAAAATACAAGCGCACAGCATATGCTTGTGTATGTAAACATGTATAATTTGATTATATGTATGTATTTAGATATGTGCATTTCTTTGTATAAATGTAAATACTACTTATGGTTTGAAAATATATAGATATTTTTATAGGTCTGCTTATCAAATGTATATATTACTTATGCTTTAAATATATATATATATATTTATATATTATTTTATGCTTAACATATATATAGGTCACTGCATAGTATACTTATCATTTATTAGATTATATACTTATGGGTGTCTGTTTTATTATCTATCACAATGTGTAAATATGATCACAACAATTGTATCTATAAGTGCTTCAATATTAAAATATTAGGAAAAATATTAATAAAAAAATAAATATAAATAAATAAGTAACAAATAAAAAAGAACATAAAATTATCAAAAAGAATATGAAATAATAAAAATAAATAAATAAATTAGCTTTATGTACAGGAACACTGGAAAGTCTGAGTTTCGAAATATTTTTCCATATATGTACATATGGGACTTTATATAGTACAACATTATATATCTTTATTTTTTTCCATATACATTTTAATTTAGTTATGTATCCATATATTTATTACTTTACTCCCCTGTAGGAAAAAAAACATGCAACTCTCTCCAACTCTACTTTATGTTTCCTCCTATACCACTTTCGATATATCCTCTACCTCTACTCCCTGACTCATCCCAAACCTCACTTTCCTACTATGAGCTCCCAAATAACCCCTTCTAGACTCTTCCCTCTTCTATCCCTCCTTTGGCTCATTCCAAACCTCATTTTACTACTATGAGCTCCCAAATAACCCCTTCTAGATTCTTCCCTCTTCTATCCCTCCTTTGGCTCATTCCAAACCTCATTTTACTACTATGATCTCCCAAATAACACCTTCCAGGCTCTCCCGTCCTCTATCCCTCCTTTACCCTTATCGATCCAACTAACAGACTCATATGCCCAACACTCCAATTAACAACTTATATTTCTCTATGCAAATCCACCACCAATTCACTTTGGGTTCCAGGGAAGCGCATCAGTGCCTCGGCAGGGGTAGTAAGCGCTATATAAATACAATTACAATAGGCTCTCATTAAAAAACGTTGCCCTGTGTTAGATGCAATTTATCATACCTGGTAATAATCATACCGTGGGGTAGATTAATTACCACTGCGGCAAATAGCACCTATTAAGAGCTTCCCCTTAAAAGGGAACATAACATTGGGATTGCGAAGCTCACTACACCAAAATCTACATGTCCTGGTATTTTCTGGGTCTTTTTCTGACTCTATATTTCAGCAGGTCAAGGATGCGGTTTTGCCCCACGTCTTTGTAGTGGTGCGATAAAAACCTCAAAACTCATAATTATGATATACAAGTTAACAGAAGTTGCCTCACATCTTGGAAATTATCCAGCTAATGCAATGAGGTCCTTTGTGTCAGATGTGTGAATTTGATCCCTAAAAACCACATTTCTTCAAAAGGTAATACATCAGGTTGTGTGTGTCAGCATGGCAATTTCATCGAGCTCTTTTTAGCAGCTTTTGAATTATGCTTTAGTGATCTGAGTAATACGGAGGCTGATTGATGTAACTCAAGTAAGCTTGTTGACCTCCACTGGAGCACTTCAATAGTCCTCCCCCACTTAGCTGATCCTCACCAAAATTGTCAAAGTGGTAAACAGTGGAGCAGCAATTTCTTTGGGCAGGTTGATGTTCAAGTTACAAGTTGTAAACAAGCACTGGCAAAGTCAATATTTTTCACTATTTAGCTGCTATTGTGGACCCATTGGCTTTGTGAATAATTTTTGATTATGCTGTTCAGCATTGCCAAAAAAAGAAAAAGAATCTCTTTCCCGAAGTTGTATAACATCGACAGAAAAATTAAAAGAAAGGGTGCAATTACACATAAGTGTCATGATGCTGCTTTCATTTTCTTTATTTACCATTCTAAGATGGCAGAGAAGTCGATTAAAAAAATAGGTTGAATGTATGCAAAAGTGCTTTTTATCAAAATATTTCACCTGCTGACTGCAGCTGCTGCCCCTCTCCCCCCGTAAAAGTAAAAAATGAAATGAAAGTGACAAGGAGGGTCGTAAAAGGGGTGGGAGAGCAGTGGAAGAGGTTTTGGGGAGCAAACATTGGGGGTTGGGATTTTTTAAAAAAAGTAAATGCCACCAAGTAGCTGGAGCCAGGGGGTCGTGGGAGGAGAGGTGCAGTGGCACAGGGAAACCATGGGGAATAGGAGAGCAACAAGAAGCTCGAAATTTGGGTTTGTTGTAGGTTTTAAAAAATCTAAATAAACTTGGCAAGAGCGGGGAAGCAATTGAAGAGCTGTAGGCTACAGCAATAAGGAATGCTTGATGTGACGGGGCTTTGAGAGGGAAGGAGCAAATGACTAAGAGATCAAGAAAACAAAGGCACTCACATGGAATGTTGAAATGTAAAGAAAAAGTAGTTTTCCTAATGTAAGTAATGGAAGGATACAATTAATTCAGTCAAAATTATAGTAAAGAAGTTGTGGTTCAGAGGAGGGATGAGAAAGGAAAGCCATCAAAGAAGGACCAAGCAAATGAGAGTGGCAAGAGGGTCAACCAATGGTAAGCGATGGGCTGGCCAAAAGCCCACTATAGGCTTTGGTATGGTCCAGGAGAGGTATTTCAACAACAGGCAGAATCGTTAGGCAAGACCTCCAGACAGGCACATTCAGCTCCTGTGATGTTACCTCAGAATGATAAAGAGTAAGGTTATTATGCTTTTAAGCACATTTTTGACCCAAGTGCTTTATGTCCACCTCTGATAAATTTTATACTCACAATTTATGAGTGAGTTTTTTTTATTCTGAAATATTGGTAGAAAATCCACATATTGGCAAGCAGTTTACACTGCCCCATTTAACCATTTATTGAAAGCTATCACAGCTTTCAATAAATGGTTAAATGGGGCAGTGTAAACTGCTTGCCAATATGTGGATTTTCTACCAATATTTCAGAACAGAAAATGGAAGAGGATTGAGGAAATAAGCAAGATATTCAAATTGAACCAATAAAGAAGAGTAGAAGTGGTCAGAAGCAGTATCTAGAGGTGAGGAGTTTAAAAACATGTGTGGAACAGGCCACAAAAAAGAGGCAAGCAAAAAGATACAAAATGTCATAGGTTTTGGGATAAGATTCATAAATACATTGGAGTGCAAGCTACACAATCTCTGAAGATCCATCTTTAGACCCTGTCCTGTGAAAAAGCCTTTTGATATATGCATGGGAAAATATAGTAGCAAACAACAGTCTGTTCTCAGAATCACCCAATAGCACCAAGAAACCAACCAATTGGTGACCGCTGTGCTAAGAAAACAGCATGTAGCATAAGACAACAAGTTTGCAATCTACATACATCACTGAAACCAGCCACCACAGGATCCAAGGTTAGCTTTTATGGAGGTCCCATGAAGATTGTCTGGCAGATTATGGACCTGATGTGACTGATGTTTGCTATTTAAGAATTATATGTTTTTATTCGATTTTCCAAATTGAATGGTACAGAACAAGACCATTTCCACAGTGTACAACGATATGATTCAATTGCATTACAGCTTCTTTTGTAGCAAGGCAATGTGATAAATAAAGCTACATGCAAGTTAGTTTACGCTAATATACATTGTCCCATTGTCCGTTTACATACAATAGATGTTGAGCGGCAAGAAACAGAAATGACAATTTATGACATACTGTGAAAACCAAAGCAAGTAGCATGACAACTTCAGTGTAATCATCTAAGTGATGCTCATTTTGCGTCCTCAATGGGTCGACCAGGGATCAGGCACCTCCCATCAGACTCTGTCTCTGTCCGTGGGATAACATAGATGATAAGTGGGGTTCAGATATTCCTGGGCGAGATAGCTCTGGCCTCAGTTTCTAGTATGCCTCAAGTTGTTCTAGAGAGTATGCAGTGTCCTGCAACCAACATTTAATTGGGGTAGAGGGGCGTCAACCCCAATGTATGGCCACTCTCTGCTTGTCGAGGAGTAGCAGCATTGCGATTGGTCATCTGACACCAGCCAGGACATCCTTCACATATCCCAAAAGAGCAACTAGGGGAGATTGCTGAGGACAGTGGTCAGAAATTATTTCAGTGGTATTGAAGACACAAGTCTAGAACGGGGCAGCTCCGGTGCACTCCTATGCAAGACAAATGAAAATAGGTGCATTGGCAGCATATCTGAGGCAACATGCATCCTCCAAGAGCCCCATCTTATGTAGTTGGTCAGGTGTACAATACATTCAGTGTATGAAATTAATATGGAGGAGTCCCAGTCTGTAATTCAATGAGAGTGCTCTAAACTGGGCCCAGTAGTAACGCCACTGCTCCTCAGTGTGGGGGTGGAGGGGCTTCAAATCATCTCCTCAATTGTCCGAGCTTTCGGAGTGCGTATACAGGCCTTTTCCTGGATTGAGTCATCTACATATAGACATGTAATTCATTTATGAGGGGCCAAATTTGTTTTCAATGTCTCCAAGAAGGGTTGGAGGGGCCCCCAGGAAGGAGTTATGTAGCAATCTAAATACAACTCGAAGCCTATGGTACAGAACAATATCAAGAGTGGTGTGTATTGGGTCATACAAGATATGGTGTGGTTTAAAAAATTGCTCTTCTGGGAGGTAGTCACCAAACATGTGGAGCCGAAGACGTATTCATTGGAGACAAACACCACAATAATTTGTGGCGGGCAGCATGGGGTTTCTGGCTAGCAGTATGCTTGGTGAAAAATGCATTCCATCTGGGAATATATATGCGAACAATCCCCACTCACACAGTGCCGGCCACTGTGTCAATCTCTGCCCCTGGCCGACAGGCAGAGAAAGAGCGGTATTTAGGGGGCAGAAAGACATGCTATCTGTCTTAACAGCAGTATGTGGCTAAAATAAGGAGAGCTATAGCTAGAAGACTGCTAACGGTGCATGGGCAAAGTGGTAATACAATTCCATATCAGGGGCACAAAGACCGCCCTGCTCAACGGGTAAAGTTGGCATTTCCCATGGAACTCTGGGTTGTTGGTCAGAGTCATAAGATTAGCCCGGAGCGTTATGAAACATTTCATGGTGAGAAGTATTGGGAAACTGATAAACAAATAAAGGAATTTAGGATAGACTCCCATCTTAGCAACGGCGTCCCCTCTACTACAGAGAGCAGTAGTCAGGACCACGTTGGAATTCCCTCCAGCCTCCTCATTAGCTTACCATAGTTCACCTTCCAAAATCCATCAATATTTCTGCTGACATATATTTTGAGATATCAAACAGCCCCAGTTGCCCATTGCAATGGATATTCAGATTCAACTGAATAAGTTGCAGGGTTGAGAGGTAGGATGATTGATTTGGACCAATAAGTAGAGATTCCCACATAGTTGCAAAATGTGACAACTTCGAATTTTAAGTGGTATATTAGTTTGAGAGTCTCGCACCTACAATGTAACATCATCAGCATACATTGATCCTAATATCCTTCTGGCAGTAAAGGTGAAACCTCTCCGTGAGTGGTGTTGCCGCAGCCTATCCACCAGGTGTTCAGGTGTTCCATCGCGATAGCAAACAGAATAGGCAACAATGGGCATCCATGTCTGGTGCCCTGGGATATGGAAAAAGGAGGGTTGACCAAACCATTTATGAGCCACCGTGCACTAGGGTGTGTGTAGAGGAGTTTGATCCAGCGGAGAAAGCAGAAACTAATACTGAGACAAACTAAAAGTTGGAAGAGCTACTTACACTCTAAGGAATCAAACGCATTTGCTGTGTCCAGGAGAATGGCAGCAGCACAGAGTTGGGGTTCAATAGCATGAAAAAGGCTGAAACACAGTGCGCAGATTGTGGGCTGTGGAGCATCCCGAGGTAGTGAGTTTATCCGGCTGCCGCCTCCTCATTATTCCATTTCCATTTCTCCTGAGGCGGAAAGCCGGGAGTAGGCTGCGCTTGTTATTTTTAAACCAGTGTGTGTTTTTAAACTAAAAAACCTACCTGATTGCTCCTCATTCGCTTGGGGTCACTGTGTAGCAGATCCAGCGCTGACACGGGACCTTGCGCGTCACGGAACACCCCGCCGCCATCACCAGCGAGGCCGCTGGCCACGCCCCTTTTGAGGCCACGCCCCTCGCCCATGATACTTAACTTGTGCTGAATTCGAGCGCCTTTAGTTACCATTTCTCCTGAGGTGGAAAGCCGGGAGTAGGCTGCGCTTGTTATTTTTAAACCAGTGTGTGTTTTTAAACTAAAAAACCTACCTGATTGCTCCTCACTCGCTTGGGGTCACTGTGCAGCAGATCCAGCGCTGACACAGGACCTTGCGCGTCACGGAACACCCCGCCGCCATCACCAGTGAGGCCGCTGGCCACGCCCCTTTTGAGGCCACGCCCCCCCCTACCGTCCTCCGTCACATATATAAATGTGCAATTCCAGGAAGCGCAGCGGACGAGCGCAGCGGGCGCGCCGTTTGCGCGCCGAAGGCGCGCCTAAGGCAAGCCCGTCTGCACCCGTCCGCGACGGGCCGGTACTAGGGGCTACAACCCCTGGTACTACACTCCCTGGTGTACCTCATACTTACTCTAGGGAGGCCCTCCTTAGCTTCAGAAGTCAACAAAAAAATGCCAGTACTGCACTTCAATTCAATAGTTTCTGCTAATTGAGTAACAATCCTCAATTCGTAAAGACCAATCTTTTAGTCTGGTTTCTTATGAACATTTCTTTTATTTTGGATTTTATTCCTAAAGTTTTTTTAAAATTTTTTTAAATTTTTTTTGTGTTGGACCTTCTTTAAACAAAAATTAATTTCACAACAAAATAGAGACTTGAAAAGTATATACAAAAACATCCAATATATACAAAGACATCAAATAATGTCACAACTCTCATACAATGTATGTCACTTTGCAAAATATTAAGTGAGCACATTAAACATTCAAAAGACAACATTAAGTGCACTTAGAGACATAAACATCAAGACTGAACAAATTGACGACACATTAACAAATATAGCCTGTTCAGAAACAAGTGAAAACGCCCTGTGTTAAATAAAGGTTTTTGAGAACAGGTGCGGATACTAGTGATTAGTACAAAATTTGTTTGTTCTTATTTTCATATAATAGACCATCAGATAATTCAATTTTTAAGTTGTAATCCTGGGGAGATTGGTCTATTTGAGAGGACGGAGGTAAAGAGAACAGGGGTCGAGAACAGGGGTCGACGCGTTTCGAATCCCTTATGTAGCAGGGATTCTCATCAGGACCATGAAGATTCTATCTACAGAAAAAATAATAAAAAAACATTCTGTCAGTCATACTCACAACACTCGACTTCAATCAATCACGCACACTCTCAGATCATACCTGTATTTATGATTCAGTGGTCGGTCTCCCAAAAAAATTGTCTAATCGTGTAGCTGTAATGTTAAGAATTCAATGGGCATAATTAGTGTTGGTGAACCAGTAAAAGGGAAAACAATGATGACGTTCGTTAAGGTACTTACATGGAGATGCGGTGTGACCGCGTGGTCAGTTCCTTATTGTCAATTTCTTCAAACAATTCTGAAATGAAGAAAAAGTCCTATTTACTTTGGCGAAGAAAGGCACGCAGATGCGGCTTAGTGGGGGGGGTGTTTAATCGAGCTCTTAAGTTTGTTAGCACGCAGCAAGTCTGATTTCTAAGAGAAGGTGTGCCAATAAATGAGGTGGTTTTACGTTCGGTAGCGTTCATTTAGGAAGAATGTAGAATTCATTTAGGCACTTCTGCGTTCTATGAATCGGTAGAGTGTCTATGCTCGTGTTAAATGACAGATTTCGTCAGGCGGCTTCCCAAGTGCACGGATGGGTTGAAGCTTTTCGGCTGCGCGCTAAGAAGATCTTACCGGTATTAGTTTCTCAAGTCTCCTCCATACGCGTCCACGTCCATCACTGAGGCGCGTTTGTGATTGACCCGGTTGACCCGGTTGTATAAGTGATTGGAGCCTGCTGCTAAGGCTTCTGGGAATCGTAGTTTTAAACATGTTGCGCTGATTGCAATATTTGTTTAGCGGTATGTAAAAGTGTGGTTTAATCCGTTTTTGGTGGCAGGATATGCCGATTCCGTAGGTCTGGAGGTTTTTTAAAAAAACTTGACAGCTGTCGCTTAGCAACCCTTGTAAGTGCATTATAGATCAATTGTCTAGTGGTGGAATGTGTCATTGCTGTCCACTGTATCCATGAATTCTTGCCACAGTAGATGTAAAATGGAGGGAGAAAGAAAGAAACACTGTATTCATAAGTTGTAAAGTTCTGACATTTCGTTCAAGCCCTGTGTGGCCGAGTTAAATTTTAGGATCAGCATTGCTTCTCGTTGCTTTAGTTTGGTCTCTAGATCTCCGCCCCTCTGGTCATGCTCTAACTTCGAAATGACGGTCCATCTGAAGTCAAGATCTCCGTGTGACTCGTCAATCCAATGTTGTACAAGGGGTGCTGTGGTGATTTTTTTCTTTATTCTTGATTTATGTTGAGAGATTCTCTGTCTGATTTCCTGATTTGTTTTCCCTATGTACAATTTGGGGCATGGACATAGGATGGCATAGATCACATTTTTCGATTTACAATTCGTAAAGATGTTGTGTTTCCATGAGATTCCTTCGTGTTGGAATACATTCCCCTCAATTGTGGAATTACAACACATGCATGTTCCACACTTCTTATGTCCTGTAACAGGAGGTAAATTGACAAATTCACGTATTGTAGGGGTCTTCTTGACAGGGACGGCTGCCCTAATGATTTGGTTCGCAATACTCTTATCTTTTTTGAAGGCGAAGAGTGGTTTGGCGTTCAACTGTATGTCAATATCCTTTATTAGATGCCAGTTCTGGTGGATGACCTTTTTGAGAAAGTTAGATGATGCCCCAAAGGTAGTAACACATACTGTGCGCTCGAGTTTTCTCTTTTCTTTCTTTCTCAGGAGTTCTTCTCGTGGTGTCCACCACGCGCGTTTGATTGCTTGTTTAACCAATTTAGATGGATATCCCCGGTCTAAAAGTCTCCCCATGAGCAAGTTTGCATGGTACATATACTCGTCTTTAAATGAACAATTTCGACGTATACGGAGAAGTTGGCCTATTGGTAAATTTTCTTTCAGACTGCGCGGGTGGTTACTTGAGAAATGCAAGGATTTGTTGCGGTCAGTCTCTTTTCTGAAGAGGGTGGTCACCAACTGTCCATCTGTGCAATAAACTTCCACATCTAGGAAGGAAAGTCTTGTGGGTGATGACTGGATACTGAATTTGATGTCCATTGTGCGACTGTTGAGCCATCCATGAAAGTCAGTTAATTGTTCCATTGTGCCGGACCATGTGAAAAAAATGTCGTCAATGAAACGGACCCAACCCCCTATCCATTGTGAGAAGGGGTTGTTATTGTGTACGTATCTGTCCTCATATACACTCATAAAGAGTATAGCCAGCTCCGGGGCAAAGGGACAGCCCATGGCTACTCCCTTTATTTGGAGAAAGAAGTCCTCATGGAATTTAAAGTAGTTTTTAGTTAAAGCCATTCTAGCTAATTCCAAAATGAAGTCCGTAGGAATTTTTGCTGGACGATCTCTTTTATCCAAGAAGATTTCCACCACTTCCAAGGCCTGATCTTGGGGAATTTGGGTATATAGTGAAACTATATCCGCATGGATATAGTTTCACTATATACCCAAATTCCCCAAGATCAGGCCTTGGAAGTGGTGGAAATCTTCTTGGATAAAAGAGATCGTCCAGCAAAAATTCCTACGGACTTCATTTTGGAATTAGCTAGAATGGCTTTAACTAAAAACTACTTTAAATTCCATGAGGACTTCTTTCTCCAAATAAAGGGAGTAGCCATGGGCTGTCCCTTTGCCCCGGAGCTGGCTATACTCTTTATGAGTGTATATGAGGACAGATACGTACACAATAACAACCCCTTCTCACAATGGATAGGGGGTTGGGTCCGTTTCATTGACGACATTTTTTTCACATGGTCCGGCACAATGGAACAATTAACTGACTTTCATGGATGGCTCAACAGTCGCACAATGGACATCAAATTCAGTATCCAGTCATCACCCACAAGACTTTCCTTCCTAGATGTGGAAGTTTATTGCACAGATGGACAGTTGGTGACCACCCTCTTCAGAAAAGAGACTGACCGCAACAAATCCTTGCATTTCTCAAGTAACCACCCGCGCAGTCTGAAAGAAAATTTACCAATAGGCCAACTTCTCCGTATACGTCGAAATTGTTCATTTAAAGACGAGTATATGTACCATGCAAACTTGCTCATGGGGAGACTTTTAGACCGGGGATATCCATCTAAATTGGTTAAACAAGCAATCAAACGCGCGTGGTGGACACCACGAGAAGAACTCCTGAGAAAGAAAGAAAAGAGAAAACTCGAGCGCACAGTATGTGTTACTACCTTTGGGGCATCATCTAACTTTCTCAAAAAGGTCATCCACCAGAACTGGCATCTAATAAAGGATATTGACATACAGTTGAACGCCAAACCACTCTTCGCCTTCAAAAAAGATAAGAGTATTGCGAACCAAATCATTAGGGCAGCCGTCCCTGTCAAGAAGACCCCTACAATACGTGAATTTGTCAATTTACCTCCTGTTACAGGACATAAGAAGTGTGGAACATGCATGTGTTGTAATTCCACAATTGAGGGGAATGTATTCCAACACGAAGGAATCTCATGGAAACACAACATCTTTACGAATTGTAAATCGAAAAATGTGATCTATGCCATCCTATGTCCATGCCCCAAATTGTACATAGGGAAAACAAATCAGGAAATCAGACAGAGAATCTCTCAACATAAATCAAGAATAAAGAAAAAAATCACCACAGCACCCCTTGTACAACATTGGATTGACGAGTCACACGGAGATCTTGACTTCAGATGGACCGTCATTTCGAAGTTAGAGCATGACCAGAGGGGCGGAGATCTAGAGACCAAACTAAAGCAACGAGAAGCAATGCTGATCCTAAAATTTAACTCGGCCACACAGGGCTTGAACGAAATGTCGGAACTTTACAACTTATGAATACAGTGTTTCTTTCTTTCTCCCTCCATTTTACATCTACTGTGGCAAGAATTCATGGATACAGTGGACAGCAATGACACATTCCACCACTAGACAATTGATCTATAATGCACTTACAAGGGTTGCTAAGCGACAGCTGTCAAGTTTTTTTAAAAAACCTCCAGACCTACGGAATCGGCATATCCTGCCACCAAAAACGGATTAAACCACACTTTTACATACCGCTAAACAAATATTGCAATCAGCGCAACATGTTTAAAACTACGATTCCCAGAAGCCTTAGCAGCAGGCTCCAATCACTTATACAACCGGGTCAACCGGGTCAATCACAAACGCGCCTCAGTGATGGACGTGGACGCGTATGGAGGAGACTTGAGAAACTAATACCGGTAAGATCTTCTTAGCGCGCAGCCGAAAAGCTTCAACCCATCCGTGCACTTGGGAAGCCGCCTGACGAAATCTGTCATTTAACACGAGCATAGACACTCTACCGATTCATAGAACGCAGAAGTGCCTAAATGAATTCTACATTCTTCCTAAATGAACGCTACCGAACGTAAAACCACCTCATTTATTGGCACACCTTCTCTTAGAAATCAGACTTGCTGCGTGCTAACAAACTTAAGAGCTCGATTAAACACCCCCCCCACTAAGCCGCATCTGCGTGCCTTTCTTCGCCAAAGTAAATAGGACTTTTTCTTCATTTCAGAATTGTTTGAAGAAATTGACAATAAGGAACTGACCACGCGGTCACACCGCATCTCCATGTAAGTACCTTAACGAACGTCATCATTGTTTTCCCTTTTACTGGTTCACCAACACTAATTATGCCCATTGAATTCTTAACATTACAGCTACACGATTAGACAATTTTTTTGGGAGACCGACCACTGAATCATAAATACAGGTATGATCTGAGAGTGTGCGTGATTGATTGAAGTCGAGTGTTGTGAGTATGACTGACAGAATGTTTTTTTATTATTTTTTCTGTAGATTGAATCTTCATGGTCCTGATGAGAATCCCTGCTACATAAGGGATTCGAAACGCGTCGACCCCTGTTCTCGACCCCTGTTCTCTTTACCTCCGTCCTCACAAATAGACCAATCTCCCCAGGATTACAACTTAAAAATTGAATTATCTGATGGTCTATTATATGAAAATAAGAACAAACAAATTTTGTACTAATCACTAGTATCCGCACCTGTTCTCAAAAACCTTTATTTAACACAGGGCGTTTTCACTTGTTTCTGAACAGGCTATATTTGTTAATGTGTCGTCAATTTGTTCAGTCTTGATGTTTATGTCTCTAAGTGCACTTAATGTTGTCTTTTGAATGTTTAATGTGCTCACTTAATATTTTGCAAAGTGACATACATTGTATGAGAGTTGTGACATTATTTGATGTCTTTGTATATATTGGATGTTTTTGTATATACTTTTCAAGTCTCTATTTTGTTGTGAAATTAATTTTTGTTTAAAGAAGGTCCAACAAAAAAAATGTAAAAAAATTTTAAAAAAACTTTAGGAATAAAATCCAAAATAAAAGAAATGTTCATAAGAAACCAGACTAAAAGATTGGTCTTTACGAATTGAGGATTGTTACTCAATTAGCAGAAACTATTGAATTGAAGTGCAGTACTGGCATTTTTTTGTTGACTCTTGTATTGGCGCAGCCTTACTGCGTTGGAGCCAGAACCCCCATTGTTGCCACTCCTTAGCTTCAGGCCATCACAGTGTTCTCACTGTACTACTATGAATCCTCATTGCGCTCCTTTAACCTGCTCGGTTTGCTTTCTCTCCCTTACATCCTTCCCCTCCCTAACCAATACAGCCTTATCTGATTTTCCGCCTTCACGCTCTAAACCTACATCTGTTGACCTGCCTCAATCTCGCACGCTGATCAGCTTAAATTGTAGATCATTAGTCAAACATAAGAAAGAGATCTTTGATCTACTCGTCTCGGTGGAACCCACAGCCTTATTTCTTACTGAGACATGGTTAAAAGACTACTCTGGCCCGGATATTGCTGCTGCTCTCCCTGACAATTATACTTATGTTGGTAAAAATAGATCAGTGAAGGATGGTGGAGGAATAGCCATAATCTATAATAGACTGTATTCCTGCAAATGGGAAGACTTTGAACTTCCTAACAGTGAAGCCGGTCTTTTCAAACTTTCGCTATCTCCCAACTTTACTCTTTCAGGAATGCTCATTTACCGCCCCCCTGGCCCAGCGAGTTCCTGGGCCGCCACCTTTCCTGAGTACGTAGCACCTGTAATTCAGCAGTCGACAAACTTTTCAATTATTGGTGATCTGAATCTGCACCTGAATGATCCTTCTTGCCCCACCAGCACCAATCTTTTACAGGATTTGGCTGCTTTAAACATTATTTTACATAACTCTGGTCCTACTCATAAAGCAGGGAACCTGCTGGACCCCATTTTTTCTAATTTAGACATTATCACATGCGAGGTTCCGTTACCTATTGTATGGTCTGACCACTATATGGTGACCTTCTCTGTTACCATTAGCTGTCCTCCGAATATCCTCTCTAACTCTACAGAATCTAGACTATCTAGAAATTGGAATAATTTGGACTTTAAGAAACTTAACTCCTGTCTTGAGAATTCTAGACCTTTTACGGAAGTTACTAGCATTGACGCAGCTGATGCTGTTCAAGCCTGGTTGGCACATGCTGCCGACGCTTGTATTCCACAGCGCATGCAAAAACACAACTTTCACCACCCGCCTGCGCCCTGGTTTACAGCTGCTCTAAAAAAAGAAAAAACCATCTGCAAAAACCTCGAACGCAAATGGCGTATAAAATATGATCTGTGTTCCAAGCAAATTTATGAAGCTGCCTTAGCTAAATACCATTCCCTATGCAAAACTGCAAAAGCTGAACATGTCAATCTAACTATCCTTGAGGCACAAAATCGCCCTAAAGCACTTTTTAAGGTAGTACAAAAACTCTCGGGTGCCTTGTGTCAGCCCAAACCACCTTGTCTCGATACCGCACAGTGCAATTCCTTGGCTGAATTTTTTATTGCCAAAATTGATACCATATATTCTGATTTTGAAAAATCTGGCCCCCCTCCTTCTCCGTTTCACTCACCAGCTTTAACTACATCTTCTGATCGAGTGATTTTAGAGGATAGGTCTCCTATCCCTGCTCAGCAGACCCCCCCCACAGTATCTAACCTTACGACCTCCTATGACTCAGGGGTCCTACGAGATACCTGTCCTCCTGCTTCACAGTTGATCGATACTTGGGATCCTCTTAACATTAATACTCTCTCTGATATTATCAGTAAAATTAAATCCGGTTCCCCATTGGATCCTTTTCCCCCTCAAATATTAAAAATGCTGGACAATTCGTCCCTTGAACTTATTATGGATCTTCTTAATTCCTCCCTTAGAGAAGCTACAGTACCCTCTGCATGGAAACATGCAATGATAGTGCCTTTGTTAAAAAAGGCCAATGCCGACCCCAGTATTCCCTCCAACTTCCGTCCTATTTCACTTCTCCCAGTTTTCTCAAAAATTATGGAAAAGCACAACAACTCTCAACTCTCTTCCCATGTCGAATCAAGGGGAATTCTACACCCTTCCCAATCCGGTTTTAGGTCAGGTTTCTCGACGGAATCTACTTTATTGGGGATCTCTGAAAACATACGATGCCGAGTGGAGGGGGGGAAACCGTGACACTCATTTTGCTTGATCTGAGTGCCGCATTTGACACGGTTTCCCACCCCATTCTTATTAATGCCCTTAGATCATCCGGCATTATCGGCTCAGCCCTCAACTGGTTCGTTAGTTTTTTATCAAACCGTACCTTTCAAGTCTTCTCTTCCTCATCTGTCTCCCGAATCTATAAATCGGCGTACGGTGTTCCGCAAGGTTCCATCTTGAGCCCCTTGCTCTTTAATTTGTATGTCAGACCTCTGGCTACTATTGCGGAGCAAGCCGGGCTCACTATTTACTCGTACGCCGATGATACCCAGGTCCTTTATTCTCTTTCTACGGGTTCACATTCCTCCCCCTCTTCCCTCTGTACAGGTCTCAGTAACATCGCAGCTTGGATGTATGATAACAAACTGAAACTGAACGGGGGGAAAACAGAGCTTCTTCTGTTTGGCCATAAGACCACCTTATGGGGACCCCAACATTGGCCCTCTCAAATGGGCACGTTACCTATTCCATCTAAAACAGCACGCAACCTCGGCGTCATTTTCGACGACCAGCTATCTATGAAAAACCACGTGGTTAAGACTTCTTCCACTTGCATCACTATCATTAAGTGGTTGCGTAAGATCATTTGGATGCTCCCCCAGGATACTCAGAAAACCGTGGTCCAGGCCTTAATCACCTCTAGACTGGACTACGGGAACATTCTTCTCCTGGGAGCATGCAAAGAGGTGACTCGTAAACTACAGACAGTCCAGAATATGGCAGCGCGACTGCTCTGTAATCTACCCAATACATCCCCTACCTCCAACTCTCTACGCACTCTGCATTGGCTCCGTATTGAAAGCCGGACAAAATTTAAGGCCCTTTGCATCATGTACAGAATAAATGCTGGCCTGGCCCCATCCTACCTTAACTCCTTGGTACAGCATTACTGTCCCCCCCGTACTCTGCGCTCATCTAATCAGCATTTGTTCTCGATTCCTAGAATCAAAAGATCTAGAATGGGTGGCCGCTCCTTCGCTTGGTTGGCCCCTTCACTCTGGAACGCCCTTCCTCTCCAGTTGCGAACTGAACCTTGCTACCTTAAGTTTCGCGGACAGGTAAAAAACTGGTTATTCAATATGTAACAACCTTCCTTTCTGACTCTTCCCCTCTCATTTGGTTTCTAGCGCCGGGAAACCTACGGGTAGCTGAGCGCTTTACAAACTTAAATATAATAATAATAATAATTTACAAACTTAAATATAATAATTCCAGGAGCTTGCTTTTGAGGGTGGCGAATATACTCATAATCTCAGACCTGTAATAGTTGAGTGCAAGTGTGAGGAAGTCTCTTTCTAGAGTGGCTACCTGCTTTCACAGTGCCTTCAATACCAGAAACTTCCATGAATACAAGCTCCACGAATAACAGTATTAAAGGTCTCCCAAAGCATGGATGAAGATGCCACAGGCTGTGTGTTGAGAGAGAAGTATTCAAGAATGTCGGATTTGATTTTGTCTCTGAAGACGGGATCTCTAAACCCAAAAAAGATCTACTGCTGGTGGCAGGGGGACTAACTCAGACAATGTCCTGGGAAAGTGCTCTATTCTAGAGGTGCAAGTAAAACGTCTCTAGTGACCAAACAGTGGTCAATTCTGGTTCAAGTGTTATGTGTGGAAGTGATGCATGTGTCCTTGATGCTCTGAGCATTTTTCACTGCTCATATCTCTAAAAGATCATTGTCTGGCATAATGGTGTGTGTCTGAGCGGCAGTCCCATGGTGTGGACGGCTGTTATGACTAGATCTCGGGGGCAGCTGGTATGACTAGATCTATCTGCAAACAAGGCAAGGTTCACATTAAAATCCCCACCCCAAAGCACAGTACCTGGACCAACACTAATAATCAAATGCTATATTGCTGCAAAAAAGTCAGGTCAAACCACATTGGGTCCTTATATGGAGGCCAGGGTGACCTGTCAGCTGTACAGCACTCCTTGTAGTAGTACAAATCTGCCTTCTTTGACGTGTATAACTCTGTGTGTGTGAAAAAAGCGTGCCTTTTCGAATGATTACCATGGCATAAAAAGGACAGAGTACGTGGCATTATGCATTTCCATGAATCCAATCAGCATGCAGCCGGGATTGTGTGTGATATGCCAGATGCAGCTACTGGAGGCAGCTGGTTTCAATTTTGTGCCGAATGAGATAGGTAAGCATCTGCCTCGCACTGTGCTGCTCATTCAAACTGCAGATATTCCAGGTGAGGCATGTAATTGTAGTTGTGAGTAAAAGAGAGTCTGTGCATTCCAAAGTCAGTGAGCAGCATATGCATGCACTGCGTGTGGACAAAACCATGAGCTTGTCTGATAGCAATATCAGTCCCACGCTGTGGATAGCTAAAACTGTAGATCTTCAGAAGAACCACCCCTCACCCACTCCAATGCTCCCAACTTGTTGAAGAACAACATCCCCCTCAACACCTATCCCAATAGCCCAACATATGGCTGACACATGGGAATTGATCCCAGGGGTAACCAGGATGCCTGGTGAGCAACCCAGTTTGAAAACAACTAGAGAGCAAGCATGGCAATAAACAAATTACAAAGCCAGGAGACAGTCACTGATATCTATAGCAATGTATACATTAGTTCCACCTCCTACTGCAATAACGTGGAAGTACCATTATCGTGCCGGGATCAACAGGCTTCATCAAAAGAATTACCTCTTCGCATCTACAATGGGCTGACAGTCTGTGCCCGCCAGGGAGTTTGTTTAAGGACCACCGGCCTGACATGATCTTTAGTCCCTCCTCCAGATTCGTCCCCAGGCAAAGCCAAGCTACACACCCTGGGAGACATGAACCTGCAGAAGATCTTCCGAGTGGCCTTAGGGTCTGTGGAATAATATTCGGACTGTTTAGATTAACATGCAGTTTGCCCTGGAATATAAGTGAGTAGGTGGCCCCTTCCTTCTGAAGATCACGTTTGGCCTCACAGCACCAGCCTAAACTACAAGAGCGAAGTCCGTATACAGGGCAATCGCATTGTCCTGGTATTGAATGTACCTCCACTCTCTTGTCAATCTCAGCACCGTGTCTCTGTCTTTATAGTTGAGCAGGTGGGCTACTATCGGCTACGCTGAAACACCCAGCAGGGGTCACAGACCCAAAGAGGGATGTGCACGTTCTACAGTGAAGAAAATCGATAGAGCATCACTAAATTGGGAGTGAAATATAGTCTCAACATAGTTCTCCATTTAATCCATTGCAGTGGATATTGTTACATCTGGATCTCGCTTCAAAATCTTTGTTCTTGTTTTTGAAAGTTTTTAGCACTTTTTCAATGCGTGGAAAGTGTTCGTTAGTAGTTGTATGACTATCTTCACGTGAGATGTATGACGGCCTAGTTGATCAAAGCGGCCATCATTCTTGTCCAATCTCTTCTTCATGTGATCAATCCTAATAGTGCAAAGGTTGATTTTTGAATCAATAATATAGAGTCTATCTTTTATCTCTGTATTCTTGGCCTGGGGTGAAGGGACCAGGCTTGGGGGTCTTCTGAGACTGTCCACAGAATTTGATTCTGTAGTTCTGCTGAGGCGTTTATTATTGAAGGCCAGTTTGGACTGTTTGATTTCAAGTTTGCCCATGTTGGAGAGGGGGGAGGTCAGAGGAGAGGTGCAGGTAGCACTACCAGTGCTTCAAATAAACAGCACTATAAGCACCAGAAGTGTATCCCTTATACACAGGGTTCCCTCATGGTTACGGGCAGGGTCCTGCCACACCCTGGCCACCACTCAGGCATAAGCAGGGTGGCACGAGTGATGCAGTGATGTAGTTAATTTCTTCTCAAGACGGAGTTGTGGTTACACCCGATCTCCAGAGACCATCTCACCAGTTTCAGCCATTCCGCTTCAGCCATTCCGCTTCAGCCATCTAGGGACCAAGATGCAGCTCAATGAAGGGCTGACAGTGGAGGCTCGGGCTGTCAGCTACAGGAGAGAGCAGGACCACGGCATCCAGTAGGCTGCTCCGTGCAGTTCGCCTGATTAGGGAGGTCGCAGGATCACGGTCACAGCCTTCTGGCAGCTCCCAGACATACGAGAGAACGGATCTAGACAGACTCACCGAGTAGAATTCTCAGGGCCACGGACCTGCCATGTGGGCACACTCCCAGCCTAGCATGAAGACCCACTTCCTAAGCTGCACTGTCTCCAGCAGGAAGACCAGCCTCATGACAGTCCACACTCCTTCACTGGCCAGCCGCGCCAGTCTCCCGTAGTGGGCTCAGTACTCATTTACACTCCCACAAAAGTCGGAGTTCCAATCTCCGTAAGGATAAAGCCAGGCCACCAAGTTCCACGCAGATCACCACTAGGCGCAGATACAGACCAGCAGGCCCCACGCCAATCAAGCCATTGTCACAGAGATACTTATCTAATTAATCTCTCGGCTGGCAGAGCCTCACTGGTGATGTCCATCTTGCTGCTCAGCTCTCTGATGCCCCCTAAAAATTATATTAGGTACGCCTTATATGTTCTCGCTGGGTTTTCATGGGTATATGCATGATCACTCTGCTGACCCATGTCAAGTGTGTCTATGCGTACCTGTGCAGGGTTTCTGGTTCCCATGAGACAGAAGTGTTAGCATTACAGCCTGTCCATTGAGGATTCCTCAGACATGAATTCATAAAGGTAAACCGGCCTCCAGTGGCTAAGTTAATTATCTGGTGCTAGGTAGCCCATGATGTGCATTGTTTAGGAGGCCAGCACATCTTGTACGAGAGAACATAAGTCATTTGTCTGTGGTAGAGCTCCAATTTCCTCTAGACGTCTTTTAAGACAAGAGACAAAAAGATGAAGGGTGTGACATCCGAAACCTTACCTGATATAGAAGAAAAGTATGCGTTGGTCCTCATATAATATGCCAGCATCACAGTCACAGCTGGAGGTTTTGCAAATACACTCATCTGTGCTCTTCTGTTTGTTCTTTCTGCACGTTATCCTTCTTCCTGCACTTTTCTTCGTCTTTGAGGACTTCTGTTGCTTCTTTCTGCATTTCTTTTTTTTCTTTCTGTGCGCTTTTTCTTCTTTCTTCACATGTCCTATCTCTGTAGGCATAGTTAGAAATTAGCATTTAAAAAACCTTTGAAATTCACTGAAAAAACCATAGGTTTCAGGCACGTTATAGTTAGGAATTAGCATTTAAAAAACCTTAGAAATTCACTGAAAAAACCATAGGTTTCAGGGGCGTTATAGTTAGCTGGACTTTTCACTCGTACAAAACCATTGAAATTCCCCCGTTATAGTTAGTTCAGCTAACTATAACTCGCGCGCCCGCAATGCACTGTCAGTGATGTCATGAGTGATGTCACTGACCATGTCATGAGTGATGTAATATGTGACGTCATCAGCAGTGCATTGCGGGCGCGCGAGTTATAGTTAGCTGAACTAACTATAACGGGGGAATTTCAATGGTTTTGTACGAGTGAAAAGTCCAGCTTACTATAACGCCCCTGAAACCTATGGTTTTTTCAGTGAATTTCTAAGGTTTTTTAAATGCTAATTCCTAACTATAACGTGCCTGAAACCTATGTTTTTTTCAGTGAATTTCAAAGGTTTTTTGAAAGCTAATTTCTAACTATGCCTACAGAGATAGGACATGTGAAGAAAGAAGAAAAAACGCACAGAAAGAAAAAAAAGAAATGCAGAAAGAAGCAACAGAAGTCCTCAAAGACGAAGAAAAGTGCAGGAAGAAGGAAAACGTGCAGAAAGAACAAACAGAAGAGCAGAAAGAAGCCTTGTTGCAAAATCATCCTGTACCCTCAACTTTTTCAGACGGATACTGGTGGTAACTGAGTCTGACTAACCAGTCCTAGAGCCAGTGCTATGTTAAAAGACACTCACAATACAGTGAAAACACCTACATACACTAGGGAACACTATGTGTTGGGGCCCCCCTGTGATCAGCATGACCTCCTCTGTAAGCCCCTAGTATATATTAGGGCATGGTATAAAAACTACCTCTTAAAACGCGCCACAGGGCTGCGTTGCAGAGAGGTGTAAAAAGTGGCACGGCCTAGACCACCTCTCTGCAACGCAGCTCAGTGGCGCTTACTGGAAGCACCTGGTGGGCTAGTTAGCCCCCAGGGGCCCTCAGGATTGAAGGGGAATTATTTCCCCAACTTAAAACGCGCCACAGGGCTTGTTTGCACACGTTAACTCAGGCCCCGTCCCCTCCCTTCCCCACTGTGTAAACATGCCCTGTTGCCGTTTTTTTAAGTTGGGAGATTAAGTCACCTTGAATCCTGAGGATCCCTAGGGGCAAAATAGCCCACTAGGTACGTCCAGTAAGCGCCATTGCAGAGAGGTGTAAAAAGGGGCACGGCCTGCACCACCTCTCTGCAACGCAGAGCAGTGGCACTTACTGGAAGCACCTGGTGGGCTAGTTGGCCCCCAGGGTCCCTCAGGATTGAAAGGGAATTATTTCCCCAACTTAAAACGCACCACAGGGCATGTTTGCACACGTCACCTCAGGCCCCGTCCCCTCCCTTCACCACTGTGTAAACGCGCCCTGTGGCCGTTCTAAGTTGAGAGATTAAGTCCCCTTGAATCCTAAGGGTCCCTAGGGTCAAACTAGCCCACTAGGTACCTGCAGTAAGCGCCACAGAGCTGCGTTGCATAGAGGTGTAAAAAGGGGCGTGGCCTCAGAACACCTGTCTGCAACGCAGCTCCCTGGCGCACACTGGAGATACCTGTTGGGCTAGTTGGCCCTCAGGGACCCTCAGTATTGAAGGGAAATTAATTCCCCAACTTACAACTGGCCAGGGGGCGTGTTTGCAGAGTGCTGCAAGGAGGGGGCGTGGCCTCCAGCGCGATGCTGGTCTTTTATTTATTTATTTTTTTTAAGAAGGAGGGCTGTGTGGCCCCCCTTCTTTTTCTAATTTACTGGCCCTGGGGACCCCATCCCCCAGGGCCTGCACCCTAATTGTTTTTGTTGAAAAAAATAAATTTGGCCCTCCAAGGCCTTAATCGGCCCCGGGGACCCCAGCCCCCGGGTCATGGCCTTTTTTTTATTTAAATTCTTTAGGAGGAGGCTGCGTTGCCCCCCTCCTCATTCCACTTATGGCTCCGGGGACCCCATCCCCCGGGGCCGGCCTTTGTTTTTTATTATTTTAAAAATATATATATTTATAGAAACACCTAGGACATGCTGGACAAACCGTATGTACCTATCACCATGACGATTTGCGTGATATTCATAAAAAGGCGACTATGCATAGAATGAATCCACATGGAATGTATTTACACCGCAGTGAAGCTCTGACGTGTCTGACGCCCTACCGTGCGTGCCTAATCCCGGCGCCCCCGCCGGTGGGTACTCTCCAAGTAGACACCCTTGTCGTTTATTTATACAAACATGGGTAGCTATTGACGGGCACATTTAATATACACGCACACCAAGCCATTCAAAGGGGATTCGACAAAAATTCGACCAAACTATGCTAGAAGCCACCCTCACGGTTAATAAAAAACACATCCACCGCTGGATGTGTAATACTTTTTATTTTACTCTCTGGAAAGGAGACGAACCTCACTTGAGAGTCACAGCGTGTTCCTGGCTGAGCCCAATGCTGTGTTACACCCACCAGTGCCCGCCGATTGCCTCACACCTCTGTGTTGTATTCCACCAGCTAGTGCGTATGCTATGACACTCTCTAGCCCATGTGCACTGTAACACCACCCCGTGAATATGTCATGCCACACTTGCCTTCGCACGGGTTATATTGCCCCATCTAACGTGCCTTTCCTCGATGTGTATGTTATAACGCACAGCGCTATGCCATACATATTACAATCTGGGATCCATATCTTTGTCACAGTGCATATGCAACGTTACACTCCCCAGCACATATTTTATATTACAACTTTAGAGACTAGTTATGTTACACAACACTGCCCTGTGCATATTACACTCCAAGGCGCATATCGCATAGCACGCGCTAGTGCCTGTGCTATCTCGCGCTCTCCAATGAATCTGCCATTGCGCACAATGTATTGCATATTATATTTCACGCCCCGGTTCATCTTATATCACACTTTTTGGTGCATAGTTTATACCATATACTACATCTAGTTTTCATTTCCAATCGTGCTCTCAGGACTATGTTCTATATAACACTGCGTCCACCTACCCTTTTCACGGGCATTACATTTTGCGAGGGGGTGGAGGGTCAGGGGGTGTTTCTGCCAAGTGAGCCCAGAGTCACAGTCACAAACGTCCTCTTCTTCCTGAATAAAAGTGAGATTATGCTGCATACTTGTTCATATTTTAAGTAGTTCGCACAGACACACATTTTAAAAACAATAAAGTTCCTAATACCCACCTTCTCTGAACAGTTAGCTTGCTGCCCCATCCACCTCCTCCCTATCCTCTGTTGTCTGAATCCATGGACTAGCCTCCTCCCTCCTGCCATGCATGGTCTGATGTGCTGCCACTGCCCTCCATTTAGCATGATGTACCAGTCCACTCCTCCTGCCCTCCATTGCCCAATTCTATGGCCCATCATTGACCTCCTGCTTAGCCTCTGTGCTTAGCTTGCTGCCCCTATTCTCCTTCCCCCTGCCCTCCGATGTCTTTTTGCATGCCCCTGCTCCATCCTTTTTGCCCACTATGTTCCATGGACCTGCCACTCCTATCTACTCTGAGTGTTCTGTTGAGCTGCCACTCCCCTCCCACCTGCCTAGCATTGTCAGATGACTGTAACCTGTCCCTGCCACCTCCACCCTGCCTGTCCACATGCCATGCCCCTATCCCCTTCCTCCTGTCCTCCATGGTCCATTTTACTGCCACACCCTTCTGCCCTCCCTGATCTGTTGTGCTGCAACTGCTCCTCCTGCCTGCCCCGCGTGGTCTGTTGTGAGGCCCCTTCCCCTGAACTCTCTTGTCTGTGCCCAGGTCCTGACCCTCCCTTCTATCCTCCATAGTCCTTTGTGCATGCCCCTGCACCCTCCTTCTTGCCCATCATAGCCATTGTGCTGCCACTAACCCTCCCGCTTGCCATGCATGGTCTTCTGTGCTGCCATGGCCCCTCCCACCTTCCCTGTGTGGTCAGCTAGCTGCCCCTGACCCCCTCCCACCATACTCTGTGTGTATGCCACCATAGTCTCATTGTTGCTCTCCATGGTGTGTCTTGTTTCTAGTGCCCATCCTGCCTGACCTCCATGGTCATCTTGCTGCTCCTGCCCTGCCACCTTGCCCCCAGCCCTCTGTTTCCATGTGCAGACCCCCTATTCCCTCCCTCCTGGCTTGTCTGTTCCATTGTAATGCCCCTGATCCGTCCCTCCTGCCCTTTATGGTCTGTTATGCTGCAGCTTTCTCTCCTGTCTGTCCATTATGGTCAGCTAGCTACCATTGCCTCTTTCCCATCTGTTCTCTGTTGTCCATGTGCATGGTCCTGTCCCCTCCCTATTGCTTTCTATGGATTGTTGTGCTGCACTCCCGTCCCGCATGCGCTGTGTGGTGTATTGTGCTGCTGCAAACCCTGATGCCTGCCCTGTAGGGTCAGTTTGGTGCACCTCTCCATGTCCCTCCTGTCCTCTGTTATCCGAGTCCATGTTCCTACCCCAATTCCTCCTGCCTACCAGGATTCAATGTACCATACTTGCGAACATTTTGAACTTGGTAAGAGGGAGATTTTGAAAAAAAGCTGGGGTATTGATTTTCCCCTTTGAGTTACATTGAAAAAGAGGAGATTGTAGACAGGAGACAGATCAAATAAAGCCCATTTGAGCTTAAAAACATTGGACGTTTCCGGGCTGAAACGGGTCTGTTGGCATGTATGGTTGTACTACCACTGCCTCTTCCTTCTGCCCACAATGGTCTATTATATTGCCACAGCCTCTCTTGCTAGTCCTGTATTGTTGGTTTGTTGCCCCTGCCCCCCCTTTCCACTGCCCTCCATAGTCTGTTGTTCTGCCACTGCCCTTCCTGCCTGCCCAGTGTGGTCAAATTGTTGCCTCTGCACTCTCCTACCTGCCTTCAATTTTCAGAGTCCGTGCCCCTGGCCTCTGCCTCTCAACAGTATCCCAATGAACAACTAGATTGCTAACATTCTATATTTATTACAAAAGTGTGGAACGCCTGACGTCATGTTGATGTAATCAAAACTGTAATACCTAGAGTATTTCCTTTAGAAATTACATATATGAGAGGGTCTTATTTGCATCAAAATTATGGTTAGTGCTCTAAAAAACTAAAATGAGGACATATTTTCTGAGTTTTCAAATAGCGACAAAGAACTTTTAAATTATTTTTAATCTTTATGTTTTTTTATCCAGTTGACCACTTGATTAAATGTTGCACCTTGGCGAGAGGATGTGGTGTTACTTCCAGAGCTGCAGACTTTGAAACTGGGGAACCAGGTTGGAGTTTCTGCTTCAGCTCAACATTCTGTGATTGTGGTCAAATCACTTAGTCTCCCCATGTCTACAACCAAAATGAATTTGATCTTGTGTGATGTAGCCAATGCTCATGTAAAGCATTCCAATACCTGACAAGTCTGCACTATATAAACCTGCAAATACACAAAAAGTGGTTTGCACACTTCTGTCATTGGGCTACATGTGGGCTACATCTGGGTGATATTTGTGCTGCATTTAGGCTCCTTTGTGTCTGGTGGCCATCTTGGGAGATTTATTTGTTATGAAGTATCCTAATTTCCTCATTTACTGCAGTCTCCTCAGTAGGAAATGCTTTCAGTTTTTTACTTTGATTCCATCAAGAAGGTATTCAGATATGTCACACATTTGCCATAAATTCTGAATGTTAGCACTCTAGTTGCTCATTAGATCACTGTAGTAAAGCTACTGCTCACCACGGAAGTCTGCTGCTGGTATTAAAAGTGCATGTTTCAGTCTGCATATCAGAATTTTTTAATGAAATAGAAGAGGATTTGAGAAGTCACTCAAAATGTGCCCTAATTTTTCTTTCTTCAGCACTAATCATAATTTCTACGGCAAAATGAACCCCCTCATTGTGTTCCTTTTTAAATTAAATGTTTTAAGTGTTACCAGTTTATTCCAATCAAGATGGCTTCAGGTGTGCCATACTTTTGTCATAAGTAAGACAGTAAGCACTCTAGTTGTTCTTAAGAACACTCTGGGACATTCTGTCATTAGGCTATACTTGGGCTACATCTGGGTGATATTTGGGCTACATTTGGGCTCTTTTGTCTCTGGTGGCCATCTTGGGAGATTTATTTGTTATGAAGTTTCCTAATTTCCTCATTTACTGCAGTCTACTCAGTGGGAATACTTTCAGTTTTTTATTTTGGTTCCATCAAGAAGGCATTCAGATGTGTCACACATTTGCCATCAATTCTGAATGTTAGCACTCTAGTTGCTCATTAGATAACTGTAGTAAAACTACTGCTCACCAGGGAAGTCTGCTGCTGGTATTCAAAGTGCATGTTTCAGTCTGCATGTCAGAATTTGTTTATGAAATAGAAGAGGATTTGAGAAGTCAAAATGTGCCCTAATTTTTCTTTCTGCAGAACTAATCATAATTTCTATGGCAAAATGAACCCCCTCATTTTGTTCCTTTGTAAATTAAATGTTTTAAGTGTTACCACTTTATTCCAATCAAGATGGCTTCAGGTGTGCCATACTTTTGTCATAAGTAAGACTGTTAGCGCTCTAGTTGTTCGTTAGAACACTCTGGGACATTCTGTCATTGGGCTATACTTGGGCTACATCTGGGTGATATTTGGGCTACATTTGGGCTCTTTTGTCTCTGGTGGCCATCTTGGGAGATTTATTTGTTATGAAGTTTCCTAATGTACTCATTTACTGCAGTCTCCTCAGTAGGAAATACTTTCAGTTTTTTACTTGGTTCCATCAAGACGGCATTCAGATGTGTCACAAATTTGCCATAAATTCTGAATGTTAGCACTCTAGTTGCTCATTAGATCACTGTAGTAAAGCTACTGCTCACCAGGGAAGTCTGCTGCTGGTATTCAAAGTGCATGTTTCAGTCTGCATGTCAGAATTTTTTTATGACATAGAAGAGGATTTGAGAAGTCAAAATGTGGCCTAATTTTTCTTCCTGCAGCACAAATCATAATTTCTATGGCTAAATGAATCCTCTCATTGTATTCATTTGTAAATTAAATGTTTTAAGTGTTACCACTTCATTCCATTCAAGATGGCTTCAGGTGTGCCATACTTTTGTCATAAGTAAGACTGTTAGCGCTCTAGTTGTTCGTTAGAACACTCTGGGACATTCTGTCATTGGGCTATACTTGGGCTTAATCTGGGTGATATTTGGGCTACATGTGGGCTCTTTTGTCTCTGGTGGCCATTTTGGGAGACTTATTTGTTATAATGTTTCCTAATTTCCTCATTTACTACAGTCTCCTCAGTAGGAAATACTTTCAGTTTTTTACTTTAATTCCATCAAGAAGGCATTCAGATGTGTCACAAATTTACCATAAATTCAGAATGTTAGCACTCTAGTTGCTTATTAGATCACTGTAGTAAAGCTACTGCTCACCAGGGAATTCTGCTGCTGGTATTGAAAGTGCATGTTTCAGTCTGCATGTCAGAATTTTTTAATGAAATAGAAGAGGATTTGAGAAGTCACTCAAAATGTGCCCTAATTTTTCTTTCTGCAGCACTAATTTAATCATACTTTCTATGGCAAAATGAACCCCCTCATGTTGTTCCTTTTTAAATTAAATGTTTTAAGAATTACCACTTTATTCCGACCAAGATGGCTTCAGGTGTGCCATACGTTTGTCATAAGTAGGACTGTTAGCGCTCTAGTTGTTCTTTAGAACACTCTCGGAAGCTGCTGTAGAACACAAAGGAATCAACTGACAGTCTCTGCCCTTGTTGGATGTACATGTTTTACTGAGAATGTCAGACTTCATTCTCACATGACTGAGAAAGATAATGGGAATTTACAGAAAATATGCTCTCAGTTAGCTTATAGATCACCTTCCAAACCTCTGTGGGAAAATAGTTTTCTCTCAAACATGATTCGTGATATCACAGCAGAAGGCTTTTTCACATGGTAAAATCACCTTAGAACACACCACAATTCCTAAAATGAGTATGGTACCATCAACAAATGATTTATAATGTAACTAAAGTCTTAAAACCTTCTATTAACTGCAATGCTTTTTAATGAGGTGCTATCATGTATATTGGTCCCAAGATGGCTGCCTACACTTCTTGGATGAAGTGCTGACAGCCAATCAGATCTCACGATGAGATGTGTGGTTAGGCTCCGCCCAGATATATATGTGATTTTACTTTTGACTACTGAACGGATTTACACCATTTAAGCAAAAGGCACATGCCTGACCTGAGGACTACCTCTTTGCCAAATTTCAAGTAATTCTGTTCAGCCGTTCGGGTGGTACCTTCGACTAAAGGGTAGGAGCTGAGTGGAGCGCCCCATTCGTTTTGAAAATTTCACGAAGATAAGTCAACCGGCGTCAAAGTTATTCAAAATAGAATTTTCAGATTTCCTATGGGAACTCGGTCCTAACTATAACTATCTACTGGCGGCCGCCAGTAGATTATATATATAATATATATTAATATATATTAATATATATATATATATATTAATTACCTGGCGTTCGCCAGTTGGTAGTTATAGTTAGGATCTCATTTCTATTCAAGTAGCGTTTTTTCTTTTCCCAATATCTTTTGTGTCGTTTGACGGATCTTCGCGCAATGTTCAAAATTAATGGCGCGCTCAGGTCAGCTCCTGTCTTGGAAGTTTCGGGGTGATTCGTCAAGCGGGGGCCAAACAAAAAGGGGGTCCCAAAACGCATTTTCCCCATGTTAATATCCATAGGAAAAATTGGAACAGGCTACAGCCCGAACTGCTGAACGTAATTACACCACATTTGGCAAATAGGTAGCCCTTAGTTCAGAAAGAGCCCTTTTTCTAAATGGTGTAAATCCGTTCAATAGTTCCTGAGAAATTAGAAAAATAAAAATATCTATATCTGAGCACAGAGGAGGATTCGCGAACCCTCCTGGGCACGAGCTTCACTCCGATTGGCTGCCAACACTCCAAACTAGGACGTTTTGGCAGCCATCTTGTGACTCGGTAACCGAGTGACAAGAAAACACTGAAGAAAACCCATTCAAAAAGAAGAAAAGGGGGCAGGGTAGAAACACCCTTACCCCCTAGGCCTGCTCAGGGAGTCCTACAGGGAACCCCAGGGCCCAAAAAAGCATGTATTGTTTTTAAATCTGCATAATTCGCGCTGGGGTCGCGAATCCGCCGAGAACATTTTTAAAAAACGAAGCACATGCTTCGCGCTTCGTTATTTGTAAGCCCCCGGATGGGCCAGGTTCCAGGGGCAAAGCCAATCGTTTAAGGGAACAGTTGGCACCAGGCAATAGATGGGTCGGCAGGGAGATGAGCCAATGCGCTGGCTTGATTTGAGGAGCCAGGTGATGAGCAGCCAATAAATGGAGTCAGACTGCACACTTTGGCGCGGGAGATATTTTAGGAGGGAAATGTGTGAAAACATGCTGGTAAAACCACGGCGCAGTTTTTCATAAGGATTCCTCCCCCTCTCCTGGGCAGGGTGGGGGGGCTCTCCACAGTCGGCCCTGCACCATGAGGCTACACCAGAGGCTTACCGGCCATGTGGCCTCCTGCACACTCTATCCCAACGATGGCACCGGCCATGCCCGTGACATAGGCTGAGCCCAGCTCGGAGGCACGGTGAGACACAGCAGCACCCACAGCTCCTAGAGGTCGGAGGAACACTGCAGCACCCACAGCACTGGGGCCCCGAGGGACACAGCAGTACTCACAGCTCCAAGGCCCACAGCAGCACCCACAGCTCCAGGTCCCATGGGGGTACAGCAGCGCCACTGCTCCGGGGCTCAGAGGGAGGGACATTACTGTGTCCCACAGCTCTGAAGAACCGAGGAATGTGGCAGCATACACAGCTCCTGCGATGCAGTGACATAGCAGCTTCACCAGGGCTCTCTCTCCCCAAGGCCTGCTCTGCCCCCCTCACTGGCACCGATGCAAAGTCTTCCCTGCTTACTCAAGGACCGGGTTCTCTCTCACCAGGGGCTGCACTGTTCCCTTCATTGTCAAAGGTGGAGCAGTCTGACTGTCTCCTTCCCCACGGCTCTCTCCAGGGAGTGCACTGTAACCCTCACCGTCAGCTGTGCAGAGACGAGTCTCCTTCATTGGGCTGTCAGCCTCCATCCTGCACCCCTCACCATCACCGTGTAGGGCTGTGTCGACTTCACCAGGGGGTTCAGCTGGGGACTATCCACACCCTTCACTGTCACCTGTGTAGAGCCGTGTCTGGTTCAGGGTTTGCCCACTACCTCTCAGTGACACCTGTGCAGCGCCAAGCCTGATTCCTCATGGCTCTATCCCACCAGAGATTGTCCTAGCGCCTCGCCTGTGGTGGTATCCACATGTGCCACCCCTCATCCAATATACATACCGTCATTCCCTCTCATGGCAGATATCTTCACGGCACAGCGCCCTTTTGTGTTTACTCCAGCATGTAAAGACTCATCTCCTCCAACACTCCACTACTGCATTCACTCTAGTCAACAATGTACACATACCACACACCTCTTAAATGCGTAGCCCTTTACACACACAGCGTGAGTCCTGACAGCCACCCCCCCTCACACACACACAGACTCGGAGGCTGCTGCTTACCTCAGCCCTGGGAACGGCAGAAAACCAGGCATTAGATGACCACAGACGATGGCTGGAGGGCGCAAGGGGTGGGGGCACGAGGAATGGGAAGAGGGGGCGAAGAGGGTCACGAGGGAGCTGCCTCGCCCCCCTGCTCCCAATGCACCAAACCTTGAAAACAAACCACAGGCCATGTAGAAGGAAGGCACCCTCATCCCAACCCCCATGGATTCAATCCAACTGCGCAGAAAGCGAATCACCTCAGAGCAGCTGCGCACAGGTAAAAAACGAGTATATAAAAGGAAAGAACTTTCAAACCGCAAATTCTTTATTTTAAAACGCAGTCTGTAATTAGAGAGAAAGATTGAGATCCCTGCAGCTTTGATTTGGAAAGCAAGAGAGCGTGAACGGTCACGGTGTGTAATTAGGATACAAGTTCAAGTCTTACCTTTGAAATACAATGGATATAACAGCACCCGGTGCAAACAAGCACTGCCCCGCTTCACAAGAACACGGAGGGGATGAGGGAATTGTTCATCTTGTGGAGGTGAGGGGGTAGACTGAGGCACAGAAGAGGCCATGATAATACAAGGGCACCAGTGACTCACACAGCGAGGGCGCCCACTTCCAGGGTGCACAACTTCCATCTTTCGGGCAACCCCATTGTAAAATTATTAAACTAGGATGTAGCAAGCACAGAATAAAAAAAGTTCAGCTTCCAACCACCTCCACCATTAATTATAACACAAAACGTGATGTAAAGTCTCCAGAAAGTCGTGAGCGCATTGTATGATAACCATGTGTGACTAGCTTTCCTTTCTGCTTTCACCAGCAATTCCCATTCCATTAAAATTTTCGCTCATGTTGACAGTTTCACAATTTCTGCAAAATTTACAAGATTTTACACAACATTAAAATACCGCCATGCAATAAATAAAATGCATACAAAAATTATCTCCATACAGTGACAACGTTCATGTAGTCTGTAAAAAAAAAAAGTGCTAATAATCTAACCATTTTTTTGATAAAGTTGACCTTCGCTACACCCTCTAACCATGTATTGAGTTTTAGAAACGGTGGACACGTAACGTGCCATATTAATAATAGTCTGGCAAAATAGATGCATATTTATTTCAACTGCAAAATTTAAACTAAAACAAATGTAACTACGCTTAATCTTAACAATAAGTACGTCACAGTAAAATGTTTTACTATAATTTGCTAGTCTTAAATGCTTAAAGAATAAGATACTATTAAATTGTGTATATATATATATATATATATATCCCAACATACCAGGTAGCACCAAAGGAGGGAGTCCACAGGAAGCTCTTGTAGGTCAAATTCTTTAATTATCGACAACCTGCCAGCTAGCACCTCACCAGACAACAGGCATCTGAAATCTTACGCCAGACGCGTTTCAGGAATCATTTTCCTTTCCTCAGTGGCTATGCAGCAAGAATGAAAGTTACGTTAATCGCGCACATTTATATGTTCCAACTACCTGCCTCAGTGGGCGTGGCTGTCAGCACAGCCTCATGGTTGCTGTAGTCCACTTTCAAGTGTTCCCGAGTGGGTGCGCTTTCATTCCTCCAACTTCATGCTTGAAATAAAACCCATGTGGGTTGGTGCACTGTTCTAACGTGGTGCCAGCCTGCTTTGCTAGTCTTAAATGCTTAGAGAATAAGATACTATTAAATTGTGTGTGTATATATATATATATATATATATATATAGGTTTAAGGGACTTTATAGTTAGAAATTAGCATTTAAATAACCTTTTGTAATTCACTGACAAACCATAGGTTTCAGGGACGTTATAGTTAGAAGTTAGCCTTTAAAAAACCTTTGAAATTCACTGAAAAAACCATAGGTTTCAGGGACGTTATAGTTAAAAGTTAGCCTTTAAAAAACCTTTGAAATTCACTGAAAAAAACATAGGTTTCAGGGACGTTATAGTTAGAAGTTAACCTTTAAAAAACCTTTGAAATTTACTGAAAAAACCATAGGTTAAATGGACGTTATATTTAGAAATTAGCATTTAAAAAACCTGTGAAATTCACTGAAACAACCCATAGGTTTCAGGGACGTTATAGTTAGTTGGACATTTCACTCATACAAAACCAGTGAAATTCGGCCGTTATAGTTAGTTCAGCTAACTATAACTCGTGCCCCTGCAATGCACTGCTGATGACATCACATATTACATCACTCATGACATTTTCAGTGACATCACTGATAACATCACTGATGACATCTCAAATGACATCACTGATGATATCATCCTGTGATAATCTGATGCACCTCCTCACATCATAATATAATCTTTGATACACCCACTCTAAAATACAGACTATCATTCTCAAAACCACAGACACGCCAATACCAATTATTACATACCCACTCACTGATTCCTAGGTCTACACACATCCACTCACTCACCCATACAGTCACTCATACATGCAGTCAGTGTCACTCATCAATACAGCCATTATCA
The DNA here is from genome assembly GCF_964204655.1 of Triturus cristatus. Taxonomy (NCBI): domain Eukaryota; kingdom Metazoa; phylum Chordata; class Amphibia; order Caudata; family Salamandridae; genus Triturus; species Triturus cristatus. Next base: position 1,267,139,593 of record NC_140590.1, on the reverse strand, counting down.
TATGCACTCATACACCCATACAGACACTCACACACCACCACTCACCCATAGAGTTACTTACACAGCTAGTCAGTCATGCAAAGAATCAATCACACTCCCATTTACTCACCTATACAGTTATACACACACCACCTCACATATTCATACAGATACTAACACATACTTACTCTCTTCTACAATCAATGACACAAGCATACACTCATCCACACAGCCACACAGCCACTCTCACAATCACTCAATCTCACATATAGTCATTTATATACTCCAAAACTCACATATACTGCCTTTCACATATGTAGTTACTCACACATGTACCACTGAGACATCCATTCACTCACCAACACAGCCATACACATACTCACCCACCCATACAGCCCCTGGCAGACACAATCTTGAACCCATACACCCAGTGAATCACCCATTCACACATCCATGCAGGGAGTCACACACACCCCACACACCCACAAAGACACTCAGGCACCCATACAGATACCCAGACACTCAATCAATAACCCATATAGACACTCATGTAGCTACTCACCAACCCATGCAGCCCCTTACACACCCACAGACAGACTGATACAGACATTCACACAGTTTAGTCACTAACCCATGCATTCTGTAAGACACATTTAATCACTCACTTATACAGTCAGTCACGCACCTACTAAATCATCCATTCAGACAGTCTTACACCCACTCATTCTTCAATACACCTTGGCATATATATATAACAAATTTAAACTTTACAGAAACACAGTCACTGGATGGTGTCATCAGTGATGTCATTTGAGATGTCATCAGTGATGTCACTGAAAATGTCATGAGTGATGTAAAATGTGATGTCATCAGCAGTGCATTGCGGGGGCGCGAGTTATAGTTAGCTGAACTAAATATAATGGCCGAATTTCCTTTGTTTTGTACGAGTGAAATGTCCAACTAACTATAACGTCCCCGAAACCTATGTTTTTTCAGTGAATTTCAAAGTTTTTTAATGCTAATTTCTAACTATAACATCCCTGAAACCTATGTTTTTTTCAGTGAATATATATATATATATTCCACCAAAACCAAATTCATGCAAACAAGAAGAGGGCACGCACTCAAAGCAGGTAAAATATGCAGCACATCTTTATTGCCAAAGGCCTCCAAAGACTCTGCACAAAAGAGAGACACGTTTTGGCAGAAAAGATGCCTTTGTCAATCAAGAGAACGCCATTTAAATATCTTAAAGTGCTAAACATAGAAGACATACTTCATAATGAGTGCGCGGTGAATATGTCTCATTAAAGTTCATAACATACCTGCTAATAAAAGAAAAACCTAATGTGTCCATGATTTTTGAAAATCTGCAGGCCAGCTAATAATACACATATTAGATGTCAGAAATGAAAATTACTAATGAAAAATAAAAGCAACAAAATGCAGTTCATATCCTGACACATAAAATACTGTGTTAGCACTGAAATAATCTAACCGTTATCAACAGGTGAGACTCATTATTAAAAGTCCTCCCCGCTTTCCGTCGTTATGTTGCACATGACTTCAATATTTAAAAAAACAACAAACATAGCAAATATTAACAGCTTGTACGTTTCTTCTATGAGCTAATGAGTGACTATAACCTTTCCCCATGACTTAGATCCAGCCACCATCGACTACAGAGCAGACAAATCCGCAGTTCAAAAGTCACAGGGCATCTCAACCAATAGTCATCGCTTGAAAAAAAACAACTACTATTCCCAGCATGCATCTAGTGAGTTGCTTGAAATCGGGCTCCGTGAAGACAGTACAGATTTGTTTATTGCTGTATTGCAAAGTCCGTGGAGACCCGTACACGTAAAAAATGAATTGCTATTCACCCACCTCACCATTGGGAGTGGATACTCCTACGGTACCCAGTCACCAGATTACCACAGGACTACTGAGTGGGGTGGTAAGTCCGCTCCAACAGGACGCATATATATATATATATATACAAATTACCTACTGGCGGTCACCAGTAGGTAGTTACAATTTGGACCTAGTTTCCATAGGAAGAGCGTTTAGTTGGACCTAGTTTGGACCTAGTTTCCATAGGAAGAGTGTTTTTTGATTTGCCAGTAACTTTAGGGTTGTTGGACGAATCTTCGTGAAATTTTCAAAACTAAGGGGTCAGTCACGTAAGCTGCTGTATTGAAAATTTCGGGGTGATCCATCAAGCGGGGGCTGAGAAAAAGGGGGGTCCCAAAACACTTTCTCACTATGTTAATTTCCATAGGAAACTTTAGACATGGCTACAGCCCGAACTGCTGAATTGGAATTACACCAAATTTGGCAGAAAGGTAGCTCTTGGTCCAAAAAGCACTCTTTTCGTTAATTGATGTAAATCCATTCAGTAGTGCCTAAGAAATCTAAAGATTTCTCAGATATGCAACTGTGGCCACAGTGGATCTGCGAACCATCCAAATCTCGTTCTGAGATTTGATTGGCTGCCATTCCTTCGAACCAGGAAGTGTTGGCAGCCATCCTGTAACACGGTTGAACCGAGTCTCAAGCAAAAACATTTTTAAAAAAGCAAAGGGGGCAGGGTAGAAATAATCTGACCCACTAGGCCTGTTCAGAGGGTCCCACAGGGAACCCCAGGGCCCACAAAATCATTTTTTAAATAATTGTCGGTGGGAGTCACGTTGGATGAGCGAATCCCCCCAGTGATGTCATCTTCCATGTCATGAGTGATGTAATATGTGAGGTCATAAGCAGTGCATTGCGGGGGCACAGCTATAGTTAACTCAGGTAACTATAACAGCTGAATTTCTCTGGTTTTGTATGAGTAAAATCTGACCCTAACTATAACATCCCTGTAGCCTTTGTTTTTTTGTGTGGGAATATATGTATATATATATTCACAAAAAAACCCAGACATTTCAGGGTCGCTATAGTTCGGGTCAGATTCTATCTTATTTTTATGCAATATGTTAATGTCTAAATTGCCAAAACAGGCTTGAGCTGTCCCAAGCTAACTTTATGTACTAATATTATCACTAGTTTATATTCTTTAATTGCTACTGGTTACTATTGATTAGTTAAGTATCTATACTTCTACATGCCTTACTACAATGTTGTGGGGCCGGTGAGTACGTATGTATTAATTTCTGATTTGCTCTTCTACAGTTCGCATACTAACATATCTCTATCCTCTTTTGGATATGGTGCAAATGGTGCCCTTTTTGCTCAAACCAAACATTTAGTGTATAGCACAACGTCACCCTCAAGGGTTTCGTAGACATATGCCAATAACTATTAATTACTAGCTGTTCCCCCAGTGTCTCATCAACCTCCATTCACCCCAGATGCCTCTCCTCCTTTCTCCACTCTCCCCTTGCCCAACCCTCACCTATCTCTTCTCCCATTTACTCAAAGCACAAATATGGCCCATATTATGCATGGACTGAAGATCTGCATGCAGAGTTTGTACTGATAACAAAAAGACCACATTGTGTTTCTTATTCTGGGTGGATTAACTCATAACAGCCAAATGTAGTTGTGGGGGTACCACTGGAAATGTTAAATCTGAACATCTGATGACCCTATACCTATATACGGCTAAATTGTAATCAGACCCTGTGACTTTCGTGGAAGCGGGCAGCGAAGAGATGGGGCGTTAGTTGGCAAGGTCACTGGGGAAGGTTAAATATCACAATATCAAAGTTAACAAAATCGACCTACAAAAATATTGCCTACCACTATATCTTCAAGGTAATTATGAGTAGGTGAGCATAGATTTTCTTTTCCTAATTCCACCTCTACCAACTTTGAAGATATTGTGGTAGTCAATATAGTGAATGCAGTGTGTTTGTCATTTGATACCGTGCATTTTATACAGTGACACAACTCCCATCATTGTGGGAGGGACTTTTGAAAACAATGGGGTCAACTAAACCACCTATCCCTACTTCTTCTTCCAAGGTTAAGAACTTTGGTTTTGTTCTTGATGACAAACTACCAATGAAACCTCAGGTGTCTAAAGTTACCTCTAATTGTTTCGCTGTGCTGAAATGGGTGAGGAACTTCCAGGATCCTCCTCACCATGACTGTATGCCTGTCAACCCCTTGACACGAGGATACAGATCCCTTCCAGAGGATTGCGGTGGTTCTCCCCACCTACAGACAGGACAACTAGTACCTCGTCTTTCTTTCATCCTGAAGAGGCCTGCAGTTTATAGGCGAAACACAACAACACTTTCAATGGAGGAGTCTCTATAATTTCCAATCAACTTTCAAAGACATTATTTGATACACACCAAGAATATAGAGGGCAAAACTGCCCTTCACATCTGTACAATCCACAGACTATTTCCATTGCAAACTGTGCAAAAAGTAAAGAACACAGCAATATCTGTTTAAAACAACTGGAAGACTGAAGAAAGTAACTTCCTATTTGGCACATTTATTGTTTGGTAGTTGATATATGTTTTATGTATATGCAAATTGGTGCTTTGATTGTCCCTTGTGCATGTTTGCATTTTTGTGTTAATTTGTGTATGTTTAATGTGTTTTACAGCATTTGTATAACCCAGTAACCTACTCCAGGAGTGAACGATTATCGGCTCAGTTAAAAAGGTTACAATAAATTAGCAGAAATTGAGAATATAGCCCACGTGATTAATTCATGTAATCATTGGATAATTAACGATACAATAATCCTTTCCTGCATTACACCACTTGTCATTCACACGTGTTTCAGCCCACTTTATGCGGAGGATTATGGCTAACCCCTATACATTTTGTTGATGGTCCAGAATTCATCAGCCAGACTGCTCTACTGACTTCCCAGACATTCTTCAGTTTCATATCTCTTTTCTGAACTGCATTGGCTGACAGTTTCTAAATGGATCCAATTTCAGGCTCCTTGCAATATTTTTAAGGCCAAAGCTAGAGCAGGGCCACATTACATCCAAGACCCTGTGACATCTTACATCCCATCATGTCCCCTGAGGTCCTCCAACTTGGCTTTTTGCACTGTACCGAGATTCCATCTGGCCTAGATGAGAGGACGTTCTTTTGCAGTGCTTGGTCCGAAATCGTAGAACTCCCTTTCCAAATTCCTTAGTGACAGTACCTCTCTTGTTACTTTCCACAAAGATTTGAAGACATGGCAATTCTAAGTAGATAGTTCTCTTGTTTCATCATGCTAAGCGTTGGGAAACCTTTAGGCGTAGCTTTGCGCTTTACAAAACTATAAAAACAGATAAAAATAAAACAAAATATTTAGGTGTGGCCCAACCAGAGCAAGGATATTGAGCAAATGGGTTATCCACATGAGTAACATATCAAAAGCAGAGCTCACTAGGACATTCCTCAAGAATAATTACATTACAGGAGCAAAATATGCTACAAGAACTAATGTGACCCAATTCATAACCTAGGATGCTGAGGTCAGTGACACTGGTTCTTAGAGGCTTAAATTCACTACATGAACAGGCCAGATTAAAAAATAATGTGTTGGCCAGATCCCCAGTAACTGACAGCAAGTACATTAGGGGACAAGCCAAACAAATGGGGACATATTCCAGCTGGATGTGGTGAACAGGTTCCATCTGCTGAAAAAATACTTTGTCAAAGTGGCCTTTGATTCACCTTAAGACTTTCTTGTCTCAAGTCAAGAGTAGCAATGAAGTAACATTGGAAAGTTCAGAAAAGTTGCTTTATAGTCAGGGAGCAGTAAATATTAACTTTTATATTGGTGGTGGTGAAACGGTGCATTTAACAACTGAAGCTTCACCATCGACAGAGAGAGACGGTAACCACAACAAAATGTGATTCCAACATCTGTCAACCTAAACAAGTCCTCCAAAGTACCTTAGGTGTTTAAGGAGAAATCTTTCCAGAATATATTTTACTCAGGCTAATAGCTTCAGCAGTAAAATGTATTGAGTGCTCTTTAAGCCAGCTCTCTGTAATGCAAAGGAGGCCCATGGAACCAATGAGCAGGAACTGATGGATAGCATTGCTTTAGGATGGAAAGATGCATCAGCTCTTCGACCATTGAAAATGGATGCATCTGCAGTGTTGCTTTTAGAGCACTGTTGAGTCCAGCTCAAAAATAATATAGGCTATGTCCGTGGTGACAATTTGGTGTGCTGTGCAGGGCACAATGCATGGTCAGACAGGCTCAATCGGCTTGGCCGAGGTGCACCTTCGTCTGATGGGTGGACCTGCAGCAAACAGCACTAAGGAGGAAGAGGTCATAGCGAGGCGGGGGTCGAGAAGCCACAGGAGGAACAGCTAACAGATTCTGCAAGTCTCCTGAGGATTTAAGGCACTATTCATAGCTCTCTGTCCTAAATGCCGCTGCCACACCATTGTTGACACTGATCAGTATGTTTGAAGAAAACAATGTCCTTTGGAATGAGACACTGGAATGTGTAGAAGTCTACCAGGCTGCTGGAAACACCATTCGAGACTGTAAGCCTTTTTGTTTTCATTTGGATGGCATATTCCTTCCACAACATAATCAGGCTCAGATGTTCCTTTGGAGTGCCAGAGTACTAGCCCCATCATATTTGTCTCATATTCAGTCTTTTTACCCCAGTGGTCTTCTTGTCAGTTCATGGGTCGTGTTAGGAGATAGCTCTCAGAGCGGTGCTTGGGCAAGGATCACACTGTTGTTCCTTTAGACCCTCTCACTACTCAAGCTAGACCACCAGAGAGGGGAGCAGTCTTCCAGTCGAAGTTAGACTGGTTCACTTTCTAGAAGTCTTGGGCAATTAATTTCTTAGATATTTGTGTGAAGCATGGAATTTGCATAGGCAACACAATAGAATCTCTCTCTCTCTCTCTCTCTCTCTTTCTCTCTCTCTCTCTTATTCTAGTGTTATCCTGCCTCTATTGCCCTTGAACTTTGTCAAAAGAATAAGCATACATTAATGGGGTTCAGGCTTTCCTAAACAAGAACGTCTTCACTCCTCTCTACAGATTGGAATCATGGAATACATTTATAAATATTTCTGGTTCAAACAACCCCCCCTCCCACCCGTAATGGATACCCTCTTGTGAGTCATTTCTCTCCTACTCCCATACAATGTACTGTCCTATCTGTATCTAAAGGAAGCATACCTCCGTAACCTGAAGGCCCACTAATAGTTCCTGTTATTTTTAATTTCATGATCCTTCCCTTTTGCATAAGTTATGGGTGCAAACAAAGGGCCGTAGTCTGAATGAACCAAGAAACATTTTGTCTCTCCTTCTCCAGATCTTCAACTCACTGCTGCTCAGTTACGAACACACCTGGAGCAGTGTTCCTTCAGGGGAATGGGATAAAATATTTTACTGTCACCTGTTACACGTCTAACCAGAGCCAGTCTGCCAGAGAGTGGCTGAGAGGCAGGAGGACATGGTAGGCTCAGCCTCAGGGGTTGGGAGTGTGAGGGGCAAACCCAAATCACTGAGATCTTACCTTATGAGTTTGCTTTTTTCTACTCTCTATTTATATGTAATGTCTAGATTTAGTTCCTTCAGCCAGATTTCACCAGCAACCCCCAGAAAAAAGGCCTTTCCATATTTGGAGTCTAAGCTCTCTTATGCATGAGCCATTGATTTGAGTATCTGATTCCGCCTACTGGGTGGACGTTGGCAATGCTAGAGGTTTGGGGTTCTGTTTGAGTTCTTTTCAAGTGTATTACGGGGGTAGCTGCTTGCTGAGAATACATTTTGCAAGTGTGTTGCAACGCAAAGGATTGCTTGTTTTATTTTAAAGAGGGTCTAAATACTTGATATGGTTTTGATATTTTCTTGTGGATTGCAATGGCTGGGGTGAGGGGGCAATGCCTCAGCTTTACAAGCCGATTGTGCCGCCGATGCGTCACTTTTTTTGACGCCCTAGCGGCGCAATGGGCTTGCCTATATTTACAAGGCCACATAAAGTTACCCTGCGTGACTTTTCATGACCTTGTAAACATGGGCCCCTTTCATGCATTACTCTGAGTGAAAGGGCATTCCATGGGTGTTGCTGTGGGTGTTCTCACTCAACATCCATGGAATGTGACCCATTCCCAGATTTACAGCAAGCATAGAAGGAGGAAAATGCCATTAATCATTGTTTTTGTGCAGGAAGGTGTCCCTTCCTGCACAAAAACAATCATCCCCGCAGCGCAGGCACACTTGCAAAATGACGCAAGGGTGCCTGCGCTGTCTCATGACAGCCAACTGTGCACCAGCGCAGGAGAAAACTTAGGGATGTGCTGCATTGTTGTTAATACGATGCATCCCTGTGCCTTGAAAATGGCGCAGCAGATGGCTTGCAACGCCGTACTGTGTCATTTTCTTGTAGATGATGCCCTAGATCTATTGTTGTTAAGGAGGCCTTGGAGGATCTGCTGCTAAGGGAGAGGTGGAGATGCCAAATGGCAAAGGGGCTGGTGTTTCAGAGACAGCGGGCTGTCCTTCTCAGGGGGTGATCTTATTCCATAGAATAGGAAGGATGGAGATGACGAAAACTGTACCACCTGAGCATCCAGGAATCAAAGCATCACTGAATGTCATTGTATATGCCTCAGTCTAACTCAGCGCACAAATGAGCATACCAGATTGATATGATGTATCATTCCCTTTGTATAAGATAGCTAACAAACCTGGATGCATTTGATTCTATTTCAACTTACTTGGAAAGATGCTGTGTGACCCAGGTGTGGAATAGTGTCCGGAGTATCTCTGGGAATACACACACCACAATATTAATAAGAAATCTGAAAAACATCTAACCTTCTCTATGAAAGTTCGATTTGAGGAACGGACAAACACACGTGACCTCACACAAACACCAGGAAATAATGCATGGTGCATTTTAGATTGTATCATACAACGAAGTCCCCACGGGCTTTAATGGGAAAAAAGCAATTTGGTCACTCTTACAATACTCCAAGACAATGAATTGCATCCGTAACTAGATTACAACATAAGAAAGAAGATATGGCCAACAACAATCCAAAGACAGCTATTAAATTTTTATATTCAACTAATAGCAACATCAAATAGGAAAGAATATGTATTGTGCAATGACACATTAATGAGATTTTGGACTTTATTTTCATGAATGTATAATTTTGGATTACCATTACTTTTCGCCGTTAGCTTGTTTTTATGTATATCACTTCACCCCGCGCACATGATTTTTCCAAGCACTGTGTGCTAACTGTACACATTAAGCACTTTCACTTCTAACTCATATTTGATGCTGCTATTTATTAAATATACATTTTAAATATCGAGTTACAGATGCAATGCATTGTCTTGTAGTATTGTAAGAGTGACCAAATTGCATTTCTTTCATTGATGCCCTTTGGGACATTGTTGTATGATACAAACATTACCCAGGTCCCTTTGGGTATATGGGTGACTCCTGGTGTATGCACTATGGTGCATTTTAGAGCCCATCTACGTAATTGTTACAGAATTCCATATCCATATCAGCTCAACTGCACCCTAAAGAACAATTGGCAGTTATTCTATAGAAGAAATTAAGATATAACATTCTCTATCATGGAATATTAGTTACACAACAAACAGTTACTCTAATACGGCTATTGTACTCATTTGATGGATTTCCAGTGACTGTATGATGGAGCAAATGTCAGAAACCAACGATTCTTCTCCAGTTCTTGCAAGACCTCCAGAAATCACACATTTTCCCATTATTACGCCACTCTACATCCTTGATAGCTGTGGGTGTTTTTAGCCATAAAAATGTAGAAAAAGAGAAAGAGAAGTGGCCAATGTGATATTCAAGACCAAAGAAACAATTTGCAGCAAAGTTACTCTGAAAGAAACGGGCTGTGTTTAAAACTTTTTTTACGTGGATGATTGTGGTGTTAGCCCAGCTTGTTGGTCAAACTTTATCAACGAGTGTTTGTCCCATAACTGTTTTGACGATATCCATATGGCACGAAAGTGCATTCAATTAATATAAATTCTAATCACGTGCACCTTCAAGGGTTGTCCTGAACATCTGGCAAGCATAGGTGCCTGGTGGACCAGGGCAAACTTTAGTGAATATGCATGTCAACAAAGGAGCCTTTGCAGCACACCTCCCCCTTTGCAACACACTTGACACTGGTGGAGGTTGAGTGGTGCACAATCGTCAAACCAAATAAATCTGTAGTGCTGCCTACTATTTAGGCAACCAGACGAAAAGTGGACTAGAAGCTGACTAAAAGGGAAAAAGGATCTTACATTTTTGCCCAGAAAATAAAGTGAATTATATTGAGGCGTATCCTCAATACAACTTAGAGGTAGAGTTGTATATAGAAAATCCTTTCGGCGCCCACTTCAAGACGGTTGCCTTTGCCAATGCTTTTTACATATGATGAACATTTTGTTTATTTTTTATTCACTGTTCAAAGGCGGCAGATTCCAGTTTTGGACCAGTAAATAAAAGAAAATAGTAATTTAAAAAAAATGTCCAGAAATGCATCTTATGCAGCTTGGCCCAGAAGCAAACTGCAGCTGTCAGGTCCTCCACAAATGAAAAGATTACAGGCAGAGGGGCAGGTGAGCAATGGAGGTGCGGCTGTGGAGAAAAGTCAAGTTCTAGAGGGCAATATGGAGTGGGTGGGTAGGACAGCATACGTTTGCAGTGAAAATAATTAAAAGAAAAAGAAAAGAAATGTTGGTCTGGAAGAGGTGGGGGAAGGGACAGCAGAGCTGTGGTGAAGAGGAAAGAGCAACACATACACAAAAGGGGCCTGTATTTGCGGGGGAAGCAGAGTACAAGGGCAAGCACATAAAATCCATGCACTCCTATGGCGTGCTGTAAGAAAAAGTATTTTGCTGAATGTGAGTCGTGGACTGATACAAGTCGTCCTATCAAAAGAATGACAACAAAACCATGCTCCAGAGAAGGAAAAAACACAAGAAGAGGAGGGAAAACCACCAAATAACAAGCAACCAAGTGAGATTGACAAGAAAGCCAGTCAGTGGTCAGCAAAGGCTGTGCCGAAGCACACTGAAAAACAAGCAACCTAATGAGGTTAGCAGGAAACCCAGCCAATGGTAAGCAGTTGGCTATGCCAAAACCTACTGTAAGTATTGGAATTGTCCTCAATAGGCCTTGGACAACAGGCAACTAAAATGCCTGTAAATGGGGCGATATCATGATTGGCCTTTATCTTTTGAAGGCTAGTTGGTTTCTGAATAGGTCTATCATGTGTCAGATTTACTACGTATGTGGTGTTGCCTATTGTAGCTCTACCCGTTTGGCCACGTAGCTGATAGTCCTGTTACCCAAAAGCCAGAGAAGGCATTGTTAGAGCATCTAAGAAGAATACCATGGCTTATCGACTTTGAGTACTGGGGACAGCCAAAATTTGCATTTTGATATAAAAGCCGCTGATACAAGATAGAGAGTGGCTGGAGGCTGCAGAGAACTGATCCAAGGTTTCACAACTGAACATGGTTCTGCCAAGAAACAAGCATTGTAGTAAGTTGGCAAGTGCACAGATCTTGAGTAGGAAGATCAAGAATTGGATTATTTTTATATTAGCGGCATGAGGGGAACTCATTAGGCTTGCCACAGCACACGTCTGGATAGTAACTATGTTATCCAAACAATCCTCCCCACAACTGATATCAAAGTCAACGCTGAAAAGTGAGAGTGTGCAAAGTGCAAAAAGAGGACTTTGGAACGGTTGAAGGAGATCCCATTGATTTGTGCCATAGTAACACTGGTTAACTGCAGTGCTCTGATGCAGAACAAATCTGTGGCAGTAAAGGGATAAATTAACCACCATGATGATGCAATGATGATGATTACTTTTAATATAATTGTTATTTTGATTGTTTTCAAGGAAAGGGGGGCTTTACAAATGTAAGATAAAGCCTTCATATAAAGATAATATAACACTTTGAGAACCTACTGTAAAAATTGATTCATATGTGCTACATTTTAATAGGGCCACGGGCTGGCTTTACCGGGTTAACCCAGCCCTCAGAGCATCTAACCTACCTATCACTTTCGGTGGACTGCAATTTTATAATTCTATCTGGGGTAACTCCAGGAGAATGGCACTATTTATGTTATACAAGATGGTCCATGTCGAGCAGCAGGATTAAGCCCAGGCCAGTAGGTAAGAATTGGGTTTGGATAGCAAATCTTCAGAAACCATTAACTGCCTAATTTAGGGTAACGGATAAAAGCCAGCTGAAGCGCCTCAAGTGTGCAAGGGCCAGGGTATGCAGTTACCCTTTATTGACTTTTGGACGGATGCATAAAGAAGAACTAGGGCCTGATTTAAAGTGGTCTGGTGATGAGAAGTCCTACATATTCTGGAGTGAGTGCTGCATCGAGAGGAAAATCCACCAGCAAAGTTTCCTCCCCCTAAGGATAATATTGTGAAGGAAATGTCACCATTGGGTTTTCTTCAAAGTTTTGCAGTTCTTCCAGAAATTTTAAGATTTTCAGTCACCTCCCTACTCTAAATCTGACCCTGAGGCTTCAAGATGCTGTCAATCCCTTGACGGTACTCTACACAAGAAGGGGCTGGTTGTCAGCGGCAAGGAACTGTAGTCATAACTGATTCTTAGTCAGAGTGCCTGGGGAATAAGCCTAAAACTATATTGCTAAGGCCCATTGTGCCCAACATTGGATTTTTTGTGCGGAAGCCTGTCTTGGCCGAAATGTAAGGCCACCTCAGAAGATTTTGCATGTGAAGCCTCATCATTGGGCGGTACTTATCTGAGTATGTCCTATCAATCAACGAATGTGGTAGCAGGGTTGTGAGATCTTTTGGGGCCTGTGATTGTGAATGGGTAAAACGTGTTCTTTACTTTTGTTGTAAATCGTCACAGTTTTCTGAATATTGTGGGCTAATCTGCCATTCCTTAATCCATGAATAGATTTTCGACAAGCTGCTCACCCGTGGGATTTTAATTGCCAGACTTATCTCAAAGCCTCCATGGCAGCCTACTTGGGTAGGATGGAAATCAACCAAAAGCACCTCATTTGTTTATGTATCTGTAGCACTACTCCTCGCCTACGCCACTTCAAAGTACCGGGCAGAAAAAGAAAAATATAAGAATGTGAAGTTCTGAGTGTGTGAGAGTTAGAGGCCAGCTGGATGCGTAAGGTGAACACAGATCTAACAGTCTTTGGTCACTCCAAATGTAGACACCTGGTTTAGTTTGAGAGCCTCTTTAAAAAGTTCGGTTTTAAAGACTTTCCAGCTTCTGATTAGAGACGAGACGAGAGGTGTGGCTGTCCCATAAATTCCTACCTTATATCTACCAAAGATCAACCTCCATAATTGGTGGCATGCCAGGTGTGTGACCGTCAGGTTTTCAATCCCTGGAGACTTCCATCATTCAAAATTCCCTCCACTAAGCTTGTAAACCCTATTGCTCCAGACCCGTGATCCTCTGTTAAGCAGCCGCGGTGCGTCCATTGGGGCGTAGGGGCGTAGCCCCACCAGCCCTGGACCCGCGTTAAAGAATTTCAATTAAAATAAATCAAGTTTTAATAAATATTACTTACCATTTTACACGGCGCCGCTGCGCCGGGCAGCACCCGACTTTATCGGGAGTGTGCAGGGGGGGGGGGGCGGGCCGGGCTGGCTGGTGTCTGTGTTTAAAAAAATACGTTTTTATCCCCGCATGTATGCTCCGGGCAGCAACTTGCCCGAGCATGCGCACCCAGGCCGGCCCCATTAGCTAGTAGGGGGGGGGGGGTGCAGGACCTGCTGGCGGCAGCGCTGGCAGCAAAAGGGCCGACAGGGCGAGGAGTCACTGTGCCCTCCAAGCCAATCCTGGTGCTGCATGCAGCGCCACTGCGCCAGGATTGGCCGGTCACCGCAGGGGCGGGCAATTGGATGCCGAGAGCGTGACGACGTAAGTAACGGTCGGGTTCACTAACTTGAACTTCACTCTGTCTCGACTGACTGACTCGTGCGTGCGCGTCGCTGCCTGAGCCCAGCCTCGTGGTCGTGAGGGACGGTGTGTGTGCGCAGGACCTTCATTAGTTCCCCTATAGACAGGTAAGATTATTCTCTCTCACCCTACACACTGACCTCTGTCTTCGTCTCTCTCCACTTTCTCTCGTTCTCTCTGCTAAGTTACCATCCATGTTGCCCCATCTCGCACTCTGTCTTTAACATTTCTTGTTTCTTTACATATCTATGTATCTCTATTTCTCGTGTCTGTGTTTTACGCTTGTCTCTCCGCTGTTGAAAATGTTGTAGCTTCAGGAGCATCTCATTCTCTTGTTGTGACATTTTCTTTTGCCCCCCAGGCAGCAAATCACTCTGGTCTCCCCCCCCCCCCCCCTCATAATCTATTTCCCATTTTCTGGTTTTCCAGCGCGGCGAGTTCATGCAAATGTCAAGAGCGCAATGGAAATATATATGACTCCACTCCATCCAACAAACTAAAGGAAAATACTTGTCATTTTCAACACCAAACGCTCAAGCTTTCGAAAACGAGACACCTGTTGCATTGCAAATGCTTGCTTAGTTTGGTCCAGCAATAAACTTCCTTCTCACACTCGGGTGGCAGCACACGAAGCTTTCAGCTCTCATGCCGCCAGGCTAGCCGAAGCCATAGGCAGGGGCGGTGGGTGAGATTTCATAGGTGCAGAAACCTTTCCAAACCACCGCTGCGGCGGCGGCCGACTGTCCCGCTCTGCCTGATCATGACTCGTGCGTGCGCCATTCAAGCTTCTTTTGGGTATAAACCGGGATCACAAATTGCACCGCTGTACACGTGGGCTGTGCCCAGCAGGCTGCTGAGGAAAAACGTTCAAACAGATAGCATTTCTAGTTTTTAAAGTTAGAATAGTAAATAACGCAGGGGTCTCAAACCTTTTCTGTAACCAGAGCTTCTTATGTTCAATAAAAGTTTTCCCGAGCTACTAATGTTGTTGGCCTTGTAATAGCAACGACATGAGACAAGATGATATAGGTGGTGGCCACGCTATTCAACATTACTGACAGCTCAGTGCATAAGGCACTGGCAGGGTTGCCAGCAATAACTTTAAAAAGTCTGTCAATTTGGAATCTTTTTACATAGGAAGTGCTTAACAGCTGTAGCTGAAATGCTTATGGCACTAAGGTAACAGTATTATTAATATGTCTCCCCAATGCTACATGTTTTATCACTTGACTTTAAAAGTATTTTTGAAATCCAACCATTTTTCTCCAAAAATCTTATGACTTGAGCTCTGAAAATAATTTTTTTTTCTCGAATAAACACTTTTTCGATTTAGTAGAGTACGCTTTCCCCCCCGGAAAGCTACTCAAAAGGAGCTGGAGAGCTACTGGTAGGACAAGCCTGAAATAACGCTATAGTCCAAAATGTTTCAGGAAGACACCAGGTTATATTTTGATTGGTGTTTGGCCTTGCGTATTGCTATTCCCGAAGAGGAAAGATAAATTAATATCAAAAAAATTGTGCCAGCAGTGTGTTTGTCTTTTACTGTGACAAGCACGCGTGTGGCGCACGCACGCACCGCTCCCGGGCTTGCTGGAGTTATAGCTTCTGACATAATTCCAGCCGCTTCATGTAGATTTACAGAAAGGTAGCAAAGTCAGACCCTTGCAAGAATTCAAATGCTGACATAAAATGGGCCCTGACATAACCAGAGAGGCTATTTTCAAAGCACTGAATCATTAGAATGCTTAAATAATTTGTGATCACGCTGGGGGGCACCAAAATGTGCAAGTGGGATTTATACAGAACATGGAGACTTTTGACGCATTTGTGTTTTAAACAAGGATTCCACACTCAGTTGCCCAATCCACTCCCCCTCTTTACCCATTTTTATTCTTCCATCTTTCTGTATCCTTTCATCTCTCTTGCTCACTATGTCTTCCATCTCCTCTTTATCCCCTCCATGCCTTCCTTCTTTCTAGCTCATCTTCCTTAACCTCTCTTCCACCCTGCTTTCGCCTCCTTTTTTTCATTCTCCTTCACCCAATGTTTAGTCGCTCACTTGCACCCTATACTTTTTACTCTCTTCTAACTCAAATTCCCACTCTCTCTTTCTATATCATTTCTCTTTCTCCCTCCTTTTAGCTCTTCCTCATCTCTTATTTTAACATTTTTAGGTCTCGCTTGAACGATCTATTGTGCACAAAACCAATGCTTACAGAGGGCTTTGAATCGACTTATTTCTCATGATTGTATGACTTTCTTGCCTCTTTTGCGTGTTTCTTACTCAATGGCTTTCATTCCTTTTCTTGTGTTTGCCCATCCTCTTGAGCATAACTGTTTTACAGTGTTTCTGACTGGATGAGCTGCATCCTTCCACTGTTTCTATTCAGGGAACAACTTAAAAAAATGTTTTTTTAAATCACCCCATGGAAGTGCATGTGTTTTCTTGTTGCCTTTTCCGTGTGCTGCTTTCCCCTCACATCCCCACCCTGCACTCTCTGTGTTGTTGCCCCAAGCATGTCCATTTTTTGCTCTACCCCACTCTGTCCTCCACAGACTTTTAAATGTTCTTCCCACCTCTCCGTAGCTCCGACGTTGTTTGTCTCCCTCACCATTTAAAAAAAATATAATAATTTGTTTTCGAAGGGCCCCGGAGCTTTAATTTGCTACTGAGCTGCTCCTTTCTCTGTAATGCATTTGCACACACTTTAAAATATACAGTAAATTAAAAGTAAAGAAAACAAGCATTGGGATAGCCAATAGGTTTTGCCTTTGGGACCTTATAAGTGTTTAGTTATCCAGCACAATATCCTTGGTGCAACAACATCAAGTGTTGCATGGATAAATACTTAAAAGGTCCCAAAGGCGAGACCTATTAGCTATGCCAATGCTTGTTTTATAAGCCACCAGCTATGTATAGATCGAATACACAGAGTCTGAGCCATTTTGCAAATAGACATTTGGTTTCTACTTCTAGGCCAGCCAATAGTATTCTACCTACAGGTTGGCCCCTCTGTAGAACATGGATACTTGTGACTGACTTTCTACTTCACTTATCCAAGTCCATCCACCCAATAATTTGATGAGCAAAGGTTTAAACGCACCAATTGATGTAAATAATTTGAGTGGGCTGCATGGATCAGATTTTTACCTGCAAGGCATCCATAACTCAAAATGCATGGTACACGTTCTTTGCAGTAGGCATATTAACCCTCTGTGCTACATTAGATAAGTCAAAGCTGCCACTTGACACAACTCTCATCTCTCTCCAGCAGGTACATTAATCACCGACGTAATCTTGACACTTTTATTGTTGCTGGAAAACTGCTGATTCTACAAGGAACTTTTTTGTGCTTTTAAAATTACTGCCTGAGGACCCCCCTGGGAATGTGACCACAGTTTGGGAAACACTGCTTTATACCATTTATATTTGGGGTACTTGCGTGGACCTATGTGAAGTGTGTGTACAAAGTTCAGCTCAACCAGAATCACGGTAACAGCGCATTGCGCTGCCTCTTTTATATTCAGTATATTGTAAGACTGTTTTTCTTCCCCCGCCTTTCCTTGTTTTGTTTCCCTGTTTTCCCCTTGCTTGCCATTCGTTACTCTAGAGTCTTATTCAGTATGTTGTAAGACTGTTTTTCTTCCCCCGCCTTTCCTTGTTTTGTTTCCCTGTTTTCCCCTTGCGTGCCATTCGTTACTCTAGAGTCTAATAGAGTCGGAAGGCCGTAGGGGAAGACTGTGGACTTTTCTTCAAGTTCCTGACGCTCCTGCGGAACGAGCCTGGCAACCATTACACTGCTGTGCAACTTCTTCTACTCTTAGAGCTGAGATTTCCATGAGTCTTATAGTCTGAATTCAGCACCTGAGCATAATAGGACAGAATGTATGAAGCTCTGTGGTAATACTGAATAAGCAGCTACCTATGTTATGCCATCTATTAATGTAATAACTGCACTTTCACAATTGCTTTATTAACCTTCCTGCTTTCTCAAATTTGCTTGAAAATGCACGATTTTTCTTCTTTTTTTTCAAAATTTTCTTGGGGGGGGTTATCCCCCCAAACCCCCCTTTTGGGGTTCGGGCTCGCTCGCTGCGCTCGCTCACTACGGTGCTGTATGCTAATTCGTTTGCGCCCCACCACTTTAAAATCTCACCCACCGCCCCTGCTGTTAAGTAAAGTCTTCCTGATTTCCACCACCCCAGAGCTTAATGCAGTGTGCAGCTTTCAGTGGTTATCCTGTGATTATTTTTTTTATACTTCTTTTTCATTCTGGGCTTGAAGGCAGTGTTGTTTTTGTTGCTATCCGCTTTCACCCCAGAGATAATCTGTAGCTTAGTATCCAATAATCTGAGTTCTGAAATGGTTTAGAACATTCAGTGCACCAGAGGCAATTAAATCCAAGAGGCAATGTGTGCTAAGGTTTACTAATACTTGGTGCTGTTGCACAGTGATTCAGAGTCACGCAAGGCAGTTCACAGCAACGCAGCGATGTTTACTTTTCAGCAGCAGAAAGCAGGGGGGGGGGTATGTGTCGCTTTGCAGCAAGGGAGCATTACTGGGCATTACAGTGCGTATACACATCCTTTTTTGTGCAAACCTTAATCTGATATGATGGCCAGACTCTGCTTTGCATCAAAAACTAACACCTCTTTGAAGCAGGCGCCAGCTAACAAGGAGACATGTTTAAATGTAAGTTCACAGCACATATCCAGCGCGTGGGATCCTTCTTTATTTGTCTTGACATAGGGAATTTTACTGAAAAGGTATGCCATTGCTTCCAGAAGAAACCTTATCCTAGCTAGCGCACACTCATCTCTGCGAGGCTGTGCATCCTGTAAGGCCGCCATTAAGAGAGCCAGTGCAGGGGAAGAGGGCAGCAGCCGACCTATCTTAGCAGACATGGCTCGGTGCTAGGTTTTCCCCTTGTGCAATTTAGCACAGCAAATGTGGTTGATGCCCTGCTTTATGAATTAATATATCTGCTCAGTGATGTGGGAACCTGCATTAACTACTGACACAGACTATATTCCTTTGTTTCTGTATGTGATCGCCTGGGGTACAGGACACTTCCTGTGGTTACTCGGCCCCTCTTTCATTCGGTTAAGTAGTTGTCAATTATTTAAAAAAAAACAGAAAAATCCTTAAAACCGTATATGGATAACTTTACCCTGATTTGTCACAGTGGCTTGCTGTTTTAACAGGCCATATCCACATGTAACGTACCACCACCCGTGTTCAAACATAAACCCATTCAGTTGGAATAAGGCCCTGTTAACCGAGGCAGTGGTAACCAGTGTTATGATGACCCTTCTCTATTAGTGTCAGAGGAGCAAACTTCTACATTTCCCGAAGGGCGTTGGAGCTGAAAGGCACAGAAGTTACACTCTATGGTAATACTGGAAGTAGCTTTTTATAAAGTCAACTCTGGGATGGGAAAGCATGCAATGATGAGCCAAAGTGCACGATTAGCAGGGACGGATTGGAAACTAAAAGCAGCTCATTCCCCACTGCACGTAGTGAGAGATCTCAGTAAATGAGGCTGGCAAATGCTAGGGGATTTAAGGATGTTCTCTCACCAAGAATATTTTGAAAAACATTTTGCAAAAATGATGCCTTTTACAACACCGCGCATCAACCTGCAGGAGGTGAAGGAGGCCTGCTAATATAAGCTGCCGCTGCTCAAAGACCAATATACCTCACTTATAGAGCCGTTAGCACTCATTCTGTCTGAGACTTTTCCTGGCTGTGAGCTAGCTGGACCCAAATACCTCGATGCCGGAAACTAGGGGTGGGCGGAATTTGCGAAATTCACTTCCGCAAACTATCGCGAAAATGTTAAAAATCTCCGCAAACACGCGGAAATATCGCGAAGACGCAGACGTTTTTTTTCCCGCCCGTGCGCTGTATATTCTGCGTGATCGCGGCTCGCCAACTTACCCATGCAGTTGCTCACGGGCGCGGCCATCTTGTTTTCACTTGTCTCGCGGTGCATGATCGCGAGAAGAAAGACGTGATCGCGCGACGAATGACGTTCATGCGTTCGCGAGACAGCGCAAATGGCTACCAACAATCCAACATCTCGTGGAGAACGCGACCGGATCGGGAAAACTTGTCGGCGAACGCGGGGATTCAGGTAAGGCGATCGCGCACACGCGAGAATGTATTTTTTTACAGCGTGGGCAAGAAAACAATTTCCGGTAAGATGCGGATTGCGGAAATTTTGACATTTTCGCGCTCTCCGCGGAACACGAAAATGTCAAATTATCACAATTTCCGCAAGCGGAACGGAATTTTCACCCAGGCCTACCGGAAACAAATATAATTCGCGTGTCACTTTACAAGTGCTCAAGAGTTAAACTATGATTTGCGTGCATTTTTTGTTTTCTAAGCTTTGAATACAAGTGAGATGCTTACACTGTAATAATGACAGATGCATCTGTCTATATGAGTAATTGCACTAATAACCGTCTATGTGCACTTACTAATGTATCTGTTTTGCTTCCCACAGGCACCCTTTTTAAAAACATAGAATAATGAAACACTGGAAAAAACAGTAAGGTTCTAAACGTATGCTTTGCAGGTGACATGCAGCTCACTGATTCCAGTTCATAGCCCACTAAGCTATATTTCAAGGACTGTAACATGTGCCCTCCAGGTCACAAGTTACAAAAGAATTAGTAAAACCTCTCAGTTGTCTTCATAACAAATCTGTAATCTGGCTCTACCTGTTACACGCTTAACCTTGAAGTGGACACATTAACCCTTTATGATTTTTATGAGGAGTCAAAGTTATGGCAATAAAGCGTGCAGATTTCTAGGGCAAGTTCATTGACCACCAGAGGTATCTCACTACTATTATACCACAGAACTTTCTGGGTACATAAAGAGCTCTACAGCAAGTACCATAAGTCTATAAGCCATTTTAAAATGCACCATGTTTGTGACAATTAGGTAAGCCATAACAGAGTTCACATTTACAGCAGCGTTGTTTCTTTTTTGTCAATTTATAAGTTGACTGTTTGCTTCTGCTCCTCGTGACTTTCCTCCTTGTGACTTTGCTTGCGCTGAAAGCGCCAACCTGGGCTAAAGAGAGTGAAGTCCTGCCGGTGGCCAGCATCTACACTGGCCCTTACCATCAGAACCGGCCCCCATCCTTTCCTGCCTCCAGGGAAAACGCCTGATGCCCACAGTAGGGCCAGCCTGGGCCTGTAGATTAGTCAGTGCTCATTTTATATCAGAGTATCCATGTATGACGGTCATGGTAATATTAATATATTCTCAGTACTTGTATGTCACTGCTATGAAGGGACAGTTATTTTTCATGAGTATAGAGTCCACTGGTGAGTAGTCCCGGTTAGACTTCTTACGAATAACTAACTAGAAATCCTAAAATAACCCCTGGTCTGCCTCGAGGGTGCTGTACCAGCACGACATGGATTAAAAGGGCACCAAACAAGCATTTACAATGCAATGGTCTCGGCATTGTTAAAGTTAGAGCTATTGGCATTGCTCATGACATTATTTTTGTTTTTGTTTTTAAAACATTTAAAGAAACGGCATTGTTATTTACAATGTCAATAGCTTAATCACTCTCAAATGCGAGACATATTGCATTTGCACCCACACACAGAGCCACACACACAAAGCCACCCACACACACACAGCCACTCACATAGCCACCTACACACACACACACAGAGTTACCCACACACAGACAAAGTCACCACGCATAGAGCACCTACAAAAAAAGCCAGCCACACACACAGAGCCTCCCACACGCACACAGAGCCACCCACACACACACAGAGCCACCCACACACACACAGCCATCTGCGCTCCCTCAGCCGGCTTGTGAGTGTAACGTCCCATGTGCTTGTGCTGGCATCACTAGGATAAGCTAGTCCCAATTGTTTGGTTTGCTGCGCGTGTTAATGACAGCTTTGCGGTAATTGTTCATTGTATGTAAGACATCAGGCCAATCTGAGCTGTCAGTCTAAGGAACAGGGCCTGGATGCTCGCGTTGGCCCCTATACTATGGACATCTTATCGTGTAACTATATAGCAAGCTGCTTCCGTGCGCATTCGCATCATCGTCTTTATGAAGTCTGCAAAGGGAGATGTTGAATTTGCTTATGCAACTGAATGAAAGGCTGCAGTGGGTTCAGAGCACGTATATAAAGAGGTGTACATATTTTCTATTAGCTGTGTTGTGGGGCTTTTTCTGCGTCTGTCCAGCGATAAACTGATCGCCGCACTCCCATGTCAATTCCTTGTAATGCTAGGAGTCTCCTTCACGTGCTCTTTGTAATGACGAGGTGAAACGCCTGCCATGTTGTTTTACTGAAGGATGGGGTGTAATATATAAAACCACGAGGCCAGCCAAGGAGTGTGGCTAGAAACCTCCTTGTGACGCCAGCTCGGGTGCTTGAGCAGCACAACTTTTGGCAGTTTTTCACTCGGAAGACTTTTGGAGAGCTTCATTGCAGATATGTGACTGGGTCACCTCTGTTCAAATCACTGTCGCTATGTAACCCATGCCCACTTTTTACTGTCCTGTACAGTACGGGGGGGAGGGGGGGCTGCACGTAGCGGACTTTCCTGCACACCGTGCTTCTGCCATTTCTAATCTCTATAAACCAGTTCACTGTATCCTGCAAGCGTTTCAACGTTGGTGATTGCCAGGAAGTACATAGCACATCGGTGGCTTGATGGCAAGCAGTGTGTGCCAGTGGTATTTAGCCAGCAGATAGACCCATAATTAAAGCATGAGTTGTTTGACTAGCAGGAGCGGCAACTCTAATGGTGTTTTTAGTGCTTTGTGTAGTTTTCCTAGTGACTGTTGTCTGTGTGAGTGATGTTGTGAAGCCTGGGCAGTCATCAGTGAAATGATGAGCGAGGGGGCGGAGGGACGGAAAGGCTTTCTCATGGATGGGCTTCACCAGATGGCAAGCCATCCGCGGAAAGGCGGGACCGTCCAAGTTGGAGGGACCGTGTTTAGACTGAGGAGCACCGAGGGAGCCGAGAGCAGGGGGAGTGGTGGACGGGGATGACGCCATGAACACCACCGCCTTTCTCCGAGGTCAAGCAGAAATGCCTCGGAGAAACGCAGTGGCATTTTCGGATTGGGGGGCGTGTTTTTCTTTCTCTCCTCTTCCCATTGGCTGGAATGTTTACATTCCAGAGGAGAGAAAGAAAGTAAAAAACACGCCCCCGAATCCGAAAAAGACGGGGTTTAAACAAACAGACGCTCCTCTCCTCCAATGGCTGGCCTCCGTTTAGGAAGCCAGCCAATGGTGAAGAGGGGCGGGTTCAAGCCCCGTACTAAAAAACATTAAATCTCGCGAGCGAGACTGCGCAAGCGCAGCCTTCGCTAGCCGAGACCTAAAAAGAGTGCTAGTTCCGGTGTAACTGTCACAGGGTCACATCCGCGCGGGACCCACTGAGAGATCAGGTGGCAGGGTGGGAGGAATCTCACCGAATTAGTCCCTTTCTGTCTCCCCAGCCCGA
Source organism: Triturus cristatus (assembly GCF_964204655.1). Classification (NCBI taxonomy): domain Eukaryota; kingdom Metazoa; phylum Chordata; class Amphibia; order Caudata; family Salamandridae; genus Triturus; species Triturus cristatus. The sequence goes on along the minus strand of NC_140590.1, from coordinate 1,267,116,186 downwards.
AGAACACCACCCTTCTGGACACTGCCTGCAGGAGGAAGACCCAGAGTATATAGGACAAGGTCCCTTTAACTGGGAGCAGGAGCCCAGAGAAGAGAGACGTCAGGATGACGTCGACGGGAGCTGGCCACTAGAGGGAGGCTCGCCTGAAGAAGAGGAGGAACCTGGAAGCATCGGAGGGAGTTGGAGAGTCGAGGAGTCGAAGGAACCAAGAAATACGAGAGGGAGAGAGCGAACCTTGCTGTACTCATCCAATGCGAAAGGTAGTACCGATTTGAGAGCCAGGAGGCCTCTGAGACGGTCCTGCACCGAGAAACGCTCCAGGAGGAGCTTGGCTTCAACAGGTACGGGAGCGCATTACCGGGTGGGTGGGGAGGAAACCTGCTGCGTAACACTCTTCCCGACATCCGGCATCAACCCCGGACTCCCTGCACTTTTCACCCGCCTAGATTTGTGTGACTCTGCACCGGTGGTCCCTCACTCCTTTTCCCTGTAACTACTAATGATTCCCGGAACCTCACGGACGCCTTATTCTTTTTGACTTTGTTTTTATCCCTAACCCCCGGCCCACCACGAGGACCAAACCCACGGGAGAGAGGACGCGCTAGGAGGCACTGTCGATGGCCTTGCAAGAAAAGGACAAGAAGGAACAGCTTCCCCTAGACCAACTACCCCATTCCCAGTCCCAAACACGGAGGAGGATAAGAAGCATTATCCCCACAGACTGGAGTATTACAAGAAAAAAGTCTATAGCAAAATAAAACCTGCCTTGAAACGTCCTTCTCTCTCCTCCACTCATTGCCCGCCCTTACAGTAACATATATGGACCACATAAGAATTCTATTGAATTATTCAATTCTATTTCGTACACTATTTTGAATTTTACTAGGGCTACTGGCCATTGAAAATTCACTTGCATGCACAAAATACTGGCTGGAGAGAATTACGAACTACAATTAATTAATTTGAGTGCACGCAGTTGAAATATTTGAAATTCAATACATTTACAAAGACATGACAAAGAAAGAGTTCAGTCCTGTTGAACAGAAAGTGCAAATGCACTATAAATCTTTAAAAAAACCCAATCCAGATAGTTGTTTACAAAGGACTATAGCCAAAACATGGCCGAATCAATACCTTCTTACCTTTCCAGGAAATCAATGACAATATTAAAAATCCATATTTAGCATGTTCCCTTATGACTCTAGGGGCACATAATAATTTACTGAAGGCCAGAAGTACTACCAACTAGAGGCACACCACAGGAAGTGGCACTACATGAAGTCATTTACTGCCTAGTGCTTTTAATGTCACGGCCTACCAGACAACACAGCTATCTGGTTTGCTAAAGACATCTTGGGGCATTGAGAAAGAGGACCAAGAATGGATTCTGCATGTTGCTTACCAATGACTTTGTGTTTTGTAACTCACATTTTATGGCTGCTTTCTATTTGCTGGCTTTATTTGCTTTAGGCTGTCCAGCTCGAGTACATCCCTCCCATTGCCCAACGGTCCAGCTCAAGTTCATCCCTCCCACTTCCCAACCTTGTTTACTGCATTCTTCCACAAACTTGCTTTCTGTGAACAGGTCTTTAAATCTTTTTCTTATCCTGTCACATTTGCTGTGCATTCAAAAACAGAGATCAAATATCAGGCTGTGTCATGCAGTGAGCTTGAGGTTTATTTTTCTTTCTCTGACTTTAAAGTTAAAGGATTTATGTGACAATCATGCTGGCTAGTGGAGGTCTACTTGAGGAAGGCTGTACAGATGTTTTTTTTTAGCACACAAAAAAATGTAAATTTCTGTAAATGAACTCTGCTGACGATCAATCAATACATTGGGTGATGAAATTTACACACATTATTATTTGTTCACTGTATGCTTTTATCAGAAAAACTGTATGTGAGCACATATGTAATGGTAATTTCAATTGAAGATGTGTTGTTTGTAATGGCAGTACAATACCATAAGGTGCATACTCCACGTTACTCCACTCCACTCTACTCTGCACTATCCACGCCACTGCACTCTATTGTGCGTCTCTCCACATTATGCCACTCCACTTCACACTGTGTCACTGCACTCTTCTCTGCACCACTCCACTCTACACCTCTCTACTCTACACTACTCCACTCCACTCTATGCCAATGCACGCTACCCCACACTACTCTACTATGCACCGCTGCACTGTTCACCACTGCACTCTACACCACTCCACTCTATGCCACCCTACCCTACTCTACGATACTGCATTCTATGCCACTGCACTCTATGTCACTGCACTCTACACTACTTTACTCAAACCTAATGCACTCTGTGCCATCTACTCTACCCACTATACTCTACACAATTGCAATCAAGGCCACTCTATTCTACTCTGCATCACTGCACTCTATGCCACTCTATTCTACACTGCACCACTGTACTCTATGCTCCTGTTCACTACCCCACTCTAATCTGTGCCATTGCACTCTACTCTATGCCACTGCACTCTACGTCTCTCTACTTTGCGCCACTGCACTCCACGCCACTCTACTGTACACCGCTTCACTCCACAACAGTATACTCTGCAACAGTACACTCTGTGCCACTCTGCTTTATGGAAATCTACGCCACTGAACTCAACGTCACTGCACTCAATGCCAATCCACTTCAAGCCACTCTAATCTACTCTGCACCACTGCACACTACACTCTGCTCTATACCACAGCGCTCTACGTCACTTCACTCTACTCAGAAACAGTCTACTCTGCCACTGCAGTCTATGCCACTCTATTGCACTCTGCGCAACTCCACACCATGCCACTACACTCTACACCACTGCACTCAATGCCAATGCACTCTACACCACTTTACTCAAAATCAATACACTCTATACCACCGCGCTCCAGGCCAATCTACTCTGCGCCACTGCACTGTACGTCACTCCACTCTCACTATTGCACTCTATGTTACTTTACTCTGCACCAATGTACGCCACTACACTCTTCACCAATGCATTCTACTCTCTTCAACACTCTACTCTGCAGCACTGCACATTACAACACTCTACTCTGGAGCACTGCTCTCTCTGTCACTGAACTCAATGCTTCTCTACTCTATGCCACTCTGCTCAGCGCAACTTTACTCTATGCCACTGCACTCTACTCTGCACAACTCTACACTGTACACTGTACTCTACGCAACTTCACTCTATGCCTCTCTACTTTACTCTGCGTCACTCTGCTCTATGTTAGTGCACTTTACTCCACTCTAGTGTGCACCACTGCATTCTTTACCACTGCACTCTACACCACTCCAGTCTGGGCCACTCCACTATGCACCAATCCACTCTGCAGCACTCCACTCTGCAACACTGCACTCTATGAAAATGCACTCTGCGCCACTACTCTATACCACTACACTCTTCCCTACACAACTCCACTCTGCCTTGCGCCACTCTATGCCACTTCACTCCACTCAGTGGTGCAGAGTAGAGGCGTAGAGTGAAGCGGCGTAGAGTGCAGTGGCATAGAGTAGAGTTGTGAAGAGTGGAGTAGAGTGCAGTGGTGCAGAGTGCAGTGGCATATAGTGGTGTAAAGTGGAGTGGTGCAGAGTAAAATGGAATGGTGTAGAGTGAAGTATGCATGGTGTGCTAGCACACTGCCATTGCAGAAAACACATTTTCAATTGAAATGACCATCACATTTGCACAGACACACAGTTTTACTAAAAGAAAACATACAGCGCACAAACAATAATGTGTGGAAATGGCATCACCTAGTGTAATAATTTGTTTTGATCATATTAAAGTGCTTGTTTTCCAACACACTTCAGAATTAACAAAAAATGTGCTCCATTTTTGTTTTTAATTCTGAAACAGTCTGAAATATTTGCGCAGTTCATATAAATGTTGTTGTGTGCTAGAAAAAACCCTTTGCTCCCCACCACCCTGCAAGATTGTCACATAAATTCTCTCACTTTGAAGTCAGGAAAAAGAAAAGTTCTAAGCTCCTCTGAAGACAGAGCGTGACATTTGACCTCAGTGTTTGAATACACAGCAAGTGTACAAGATAAGAACAAGATTTACAGGCCTGTTTACAGAGGGGAGCACTGGTGGAAGAGTACAAGGGCACATGGTGTGAAAAGGCTTTGCTCCTTGGGAGAAAAAACAAACCCACCCTGAACAGCCTAAAAAAACCAAAAAGCCAGCAAAGAGAAAGCCTGAAAATGTGAGTTACACCCACAATGTCAATGGTAAGCAGTGGGCGAAATACATTCCCTGGGAAGCTTTCTGAATGTCCCCAAGATGTCTTAAGCAAGACCTAAAAAGATTCACATTTAATTTTTTGAATGCAATAGCTATGATTTACCGTTCTGCATGTGATGGACCTTTTGAAAAAGTAATTTTCAGCATCTAAAAGTAAGTGACAAATAAGTATATGTGCAATTACTGTGGTCGCACGGTCCAATCGCGGTGTGACCAAATTAGTCTATCATCCGTCCTAGTATGATAGACAGAGAATGAAGCTTTCTACTGTTGCACCTGTGTTTTTGAAGTAGGAGTGATCCAGTAGAAAAACAGTTTAATTGGCACTGTGGTAATAGAGACACCAGTGAAGTGGATTTATTTAAAGACAGGGCTGCATTGTATTTAAGCATTTGTATAGGACCTTATAAACCTGACGAGGCTGCAAAGTATTCTGGTTTGATCAGTGCTTAGTTGGTAAATAACATAAGTGCCTGGACCCATGTCTGGGGCTGCTGCACCTTATGCCACCCATTACCCCTGCCATCGCTGGCAATGACAGCACCAACACAACTACAAACCATCACACTCCTACAAGTGAGACAATTCAGAACATTCTAAGTTCCCAAAGCAATAAGAATAGCTTGAGTGGCAGGTAGTCGTCATTTTGAATGTATATGGAATTAATAAACAATTGTTGTTGTGCTCACATGTAAATTAGACAAACATCGCTACTGTGTGGCAGACTTTCATAAGTACCAGTGTTGCCAATTAAGTGCTGAACACTGGAACCACAGGCTAAAATGAAGCATTGTTTTCTGGGCTCCCTTTCGAAAGTGTGTGGCTGGAACAGTGTTGGCTCTAGTAAGCCCTGTATGGAAGGTGTGACTTGAGGTGCATGATGTTTGAAGACATGCTTCAATCATGGTGGGACATACGTCCTTATTTTTAATGGCTTGGCTGTTATTTTGTGGTATCTTTTGTTTGCTGTGCTTTTTACGTTTCCCCTACACAGTGCTTGCACTGTGCTTGTGAAATCTATCATTTTTAATATATCTTAAAAGGGACTTACATCCCGCCTTCAATTCTTATTGGACCATATGTTTGCCAGTTTACTTTCCCCTGTTTCTATTGGTTGTAGCCTTTTCTCCTTTCTGTGTGTCACTTATCAGTTGCCCGTGACCTAACTACTCATTCTCATCAACAATGGTTGTTCATACTCTTTTTCTTTTGATTAATGCTGTGCATCATTTACTTTCCCTGGCTGCAAGCATTTAGAGCGCATTTCTGTTTGGAGGCTTAATTAGACGACAGGCGAACCTATGATTTCCTCACAGCATGATAGCTAACATCACTTTTAATGTCTCAAACTTACAAACACATTATTTAGTTTTTAGCAGTGTAAAAAAATGACTTTCTTTAGTATGAACAATTTACGTATTATTTTGTGAAAGTAACATGAAATAAAATTATTTTCGTGTTTCTAGTTAAAATTCTGTAATGTTCCTCTGCATTGTAATCTGTCCCTTTGAAAATGGCCGCTCTGTTTCCATCTGTAGCCTCTTTATTTGTGACTTCGTCACCGCTCCAGCAGGTGTAGTGAATGGGCCGGTTAGCCACATGTTTTAGAAGTTGTGTTGATGGAGTGCCCTGAACGTTCAGGATACTGGCTCCTGTAGCCATGCAATAGCCTAGGATAATAAACAAGCTGATTCCGCAGTACGCACTTCAACACTAATGGTGAGGCTACATGACAAACGATAATGTCGCTGCTGTTTGAGGAACATGTGGCAAAAGGGAACGGGAAGGACTTGCTATTTCAAAGCAGCATACACTCTTAACTGCTTTATACATTTGTGAATTAGGACAAGAAAGTGCATTCATGTCATACGCGTACGGGCCCCGCAGCACCATAGTGCAATCTTGACATTCGGGGAAAGTGAAGCCTGCCAGAAATGCATTATGCGGCACTGCGATCTGTGCACAATAACCTGCACCACCCGGCAGCCAACTCTTCCCGTTACCTGCACCCCCTTTGAACCGCTAGCATGGCCGCAGCTCCGCAGACTGATTTGGTAGATGACAGGGAAATGCGCAAGGCTCAGCGAGACTACTTGGATTTTCTGGACGACGAGGTTAGCCTAGATCTGAGCCAGGAAGGAGAACAAAGAGATCTGTACGTTACTCGTGACAGGGACGAGGGAATTCCAAATCCTTGTTGCAGTCTCGCCACGTCTCCCGCCCAGTTACTTAGTATTTCGACTCTGCACACCCATTACAGCCCCTACCATCTCAGCGCCCCCATCTAGGATTCCTAAAGGCTTCCCCCCGTGATACCGTCTTACGTCCAAGTCATCCTCTCTTTACCAGCGGTTCCCCCTCTTGTCCATTTAATCACACCTATTCTAGCCTCTCCACTAAAGTACCAACCCACCTAAAAGATTTGGCAGACCTCCTGGGTTTGCCCCTACCAGACCTTCAGGCTCGACACACACCATCCCTGTATTATTTGACAATCTCCTTAGTCATGGAGACAGTTCAGCACCTGCGCATAGAAGTTAAAATGGAGTAATAGGTTGAAATTGTAGTGTCTACTCATCTCCTGGCTTGGTGTAAGTTGGTTTTGCTAGTCTGGTCACCTGATAGATGTGCAGATTCTGGGCCAATGGAGTATCTGATTTTGATATGCAGGTAATGCATTTTACTTATTGCAAGCTTTGAGAGTGGTGGGTGGTTTTGAAGCATGAGTGTGCGTTTTAATTCTGCAGAGTGAAGAAAGGACAGCTAATGACTGCCACATGCTGAAGGGTAGTGCATGTTGCTGCCTGCTCAGGTTGTCATTGGATGATGTAGTGTGTCTTTGCCTTGCTCGTTGAGGTCGTTTAAAGCCACTATAATGTATATGAATCATGCAGGGCTCTATGCAAGCCCGGATGTCTGGAGTTCTCTTAAAGCCTGATATCTAGGCTAGAGGTAGCAGCGGCACACATGTTGGGTGTTCCATCACCTGTTGGAGTTATTTTAACCCATAGGTGTAAGCTGTAGTTTTCTTACAATTCAATTCAATCAATGCTTTATTCGACAATACAAGTCATAAAAGCATATATTAAATACAGGAGTACTCATACAAATGCAACCTTATATAGAGCATAATAAAACAGTATAAAATAGAATAAAACCATTCATTACAAAATATCATCAATAAATAAATAAACATTTGTTAAGAGGTTGATTTGAACAGCCTGATCCTCTATTTACATACAGAGATTGGAAGAAATACAACAGAATAACACATGTTATTTTACAGATCAAAGGGCATACGTGGAGCTGTAAGGGTGGTCACCATTCATTTATTCACAATAAGTAAACATGGACAGATGATGTGATGATTGCTTGAGCAGTTCAAAGGATGTCAGTCTTATCATGCAGCCCTTATTATTGCCTTTGAGAGAATAATTTACCCAGAAACTTGGCAACAGCACATACAGATGCCTGGTTCTGGTCTGATCTAAGTATCCTAAGGGTAGTTTGGCAACAGCGAGTCCCCAACAGCCTGCATATCGAATTAATCAATGATCGGTGAATGCTGTCATATCCAGAGCAGGCAAAGAATACGTGGCCAACAGATTCCGAAGCAGCAGTGCACAGTGGACAAATGTCATTTTTATCGGGGGGGGGGGGCAGTGTACCTAACCTAAATTGGAAATATAATTTCCTATCTTGGGGTTACAGTTATTTGATCCCATTATGATTTCAGATAAAATGTGAATTTAAAATCATAGAAGCCTCCAATCAGCGGGTGACCAATGCTTGATCTAACTGCATTTCGTCTACCCACTGCCAATAATGGGCTCTCAACAGCCTTGGTGTCAGGGGCAAACTGTAAAGAGGATTGAGCCAATAGTCCCCAAGACTAATGACTACAAGCAACTTGCGGACCTGTCTCAGGCATGGTATAAAACGTGTCTGCAGTCATTACATCCCTTAATGTGCCACCATAGTGTGCCAGCTCAGGCTGAAACCACAACCTCCTCCAGAATAACAAGGACCTCAATTTGGCTCTATCTGCCAATGATCGTTGACCCATGTCCAACATCAGAGGTTTAAGAGGAGTGCTTTGCTGCAAATTGACCAATTTCCTCAGAAATAAATTTTCTGATCTAGTCAGCAGGGAGAGGTCAGACAGGCCCCATAACTCCAAGCCATAAAAACAGGCACCAACATGTTTAGCATCATAAATTTGCAAAGTCAGGGCAATGGGTTTCGTTAAGGCGATATTGTTCTCTCTAATTATTGCTCCCGGTATTTGCTTTTGCTGAAGAGTTAGCAAATCTAGCTGAGGTTTCCATGAACGATTTGGGGAGATGGTCCCTATCAAGTGGCTCGCCCCCTAACTCAAGTTTCTCTTTAAAAGAAACTTTATCTTAGTCTTTGTGCAATTGATTTCCAAACCTCGAAGGGAGCAAAATTCTGAGAAGCGATCTAAACCAAGTTGCAGACCGCTCTGAGTTTTGGAAATCAATAGGGTGTCATCCGCAAAAAGAAGAATCGGTGTCTTGATGCCCGTCAGAGATGGAGCATCAGTATGTATGGAGCACAGTTAAGAAACAACATTGTTGAGATAAAGCAAAAACAAAGTGGGTGCCAACTTCCTTTCTTACAACTCCCAAACTAAGCTGGATCTTTTGCTCATCTATGTACTTCCACAATTGTCTGTTAGTGGCTGTTAGTGGCTGACCCGTCGTCCCACAATATAATCATAAGCATCGCACCTCATTCATTCGATAGCACACCCCACAACAGAGCACAGCTACTGGTAACCCGCTGCATGCAGCAGCGCACCTCGTCACTTACGGCCCACATATTGCGCACTCTGCGTATTGCTAATCTTACCCCATTGCAGCATCATTCACTGCCGGTTCCAATTTAGAAGCTGCAGCCGAGTCCCTTTGATTCAATACAAAGACTCATTCAATAGCTCGTGTCGGCACGCACATCACTATGAGTGAGCAGCAAGGTTCTGTCACTACATAAAAATACCACATATTGTCTAATACACTATGATTGACCACCCCTCTCCACTGTTGCCATCTCGATGAGATGTTAAAAAACCAGCTCTATCCTCTACTTGCTCCTAACAGATCCCCTTTTATCATGACAAAACCTATACTCCGCCTCTATCCACCAACACCCGCCTCCTCTTTTTACCAATTACACACAACCATACAATCCTTACACGCCACTCCACCACACACATTACCTATTCCAGTGTTCACATGTAACACAAACGCTCATAACTCTTGTCCACCCCTTCTTAAACCCCACATACATCAGTATCCCTGTACTATTCAAATACCACTCAACAGCAGTACTGCACATACAAATCTTTCACAGAAAACCACTACATCAATAGCTACTTTCACTACTCCATAAAAACAAAACACACACATCTTAATATATTATATTCCTTCCACCTACATTCCCTTACTATGTTATCATGTATCTATATATCTTAGTCCTATTGTACAAGACAAAAATTACACTCAAAAGCTTTTCTCTTTCCTACCTTCACCCTACACCTGTATCAATTTATCCTCTATCTTCACTTTCTGTCATCCCAAACTCTTACCACTACTATGATCTCCAAAGTGACCCATCCTAGACTCATCCCTCCTCTAAACCCCCTGGGTCACCCAAAACATCAGTTTACTTCTATGATCTCCCAAGCAACCCTACTAAATTCTCACTCATGTTACCTCCCCTTTGACACATCCCTAACCAAATGTGTCTACTGGTTCTTTTCCCCTAAACCCTTTCTACAGGATTGTCCCTCCTCCATCTCCTTTAATCATCCCAGACCTCAACTTAATACTATGAACTCCTGGTTATCTTCCCTCTTCTATCCCTCCATTTCTCTATTCAATCCACCTAACAGACTCGCATGTCCTCCCCTCAAATCAACTCATACTTCCATATACTAATATCATACTTATAGTTCCCTATAATAATTCACCACTAATCCTTTTGGGTTCCGGAGTAGCATACTACTCGCCGCTTCAACGCCTCATCAGAAACTGCTGAAGGAAGCGCACAAGGTACTCTTTGAGGGATTAGCTCCACAAGGGAACTGTACCTACTTCAGGAACAGGATCCTGCACTCAACAACACCCGCACAGGGTGAAACGGTCGCTCCTCACAACCCAGCATCACTACAGCAACACCTCACCCAGCCATGCTCTTCCTGGAGAATACATCATGACCTAGTCACCCACTGTTGGGAGATTGCCTCATAACCAAAAAAAAAAATCTGATGGAAATGCTTTTCATACTCTGTCACTTTCAGAGGGGGGATCACTCCACAGGACCACATGCCTGATCTTTCCAGGGACCCAAAGTCACCTTTGTCACACCCTCTAGTTCTCATGAGTGGTGACATACCCTCAATGAATGTACACCAGCTGCCCCACCTCGAAGTGACCGGTTCCACTCACAGAGCTCAGAGAAGCACAATCTTATCTGCGATGCAGGCAGAGGTCCAAGACTTTATTTTTTGGGAAAACATTCACAGTGAGTGCTTGGCGCAGCTCATGTGCTTACACTGAAGCATCAGCTGTTTGTTTTCATAGAGGTAGGACGATAAGTTACACAGTTCACTCCTACTGCGGTCCCCCTGCTGTTTCTCTATCCAGGAGGCTTGAATTGCAGCAAGCAAGCATCTAATTTTCACAATATTAGGCCTTCTGAAAAGTATATCTGGTGCACCCCGTCTGATTGCCATTTTAGATATCTCTCTGTTTCTTTTTTTAACCATCTCGAAGGAAGGATCATTGGATGTACCTTGCTGGACCCTCTGTCCGCGCCATACCTGATAGCTGGATGTCACAGCTCGATATTCACAACTAAATGAACAAAAAAATTGAGTTTTCTTCTGCATCAGTCGAACAAGCTGTCGAATATTTGTTCAATTTGTCTGTTTCGGAGATCTTAATGTTTTTCTGACTATTGTGGTCCGAATAGGCTGGCCAACTGTCCACTACCACTTCACACGTCCCTTTGCACCTCTATAGACACTTTGCACGGGCAGACACCCTTGCACGTGTGGGAATACCAGAAGACATTTGTTGAGAAGTGGGTAGACTACGAGTCACAAAGAACATTTTTGGGGTTTCATAGCAGAACACCTCCTTTAAATAAAAACATTTTATAAATCTTTAACCCTTAGGTATATGGAACATATTGATTATGATTTATATGTCACACTGTCTTAGAATCCCTATCTATTTACCACCTTCAGGATTAAGACTTGCCAAGCCGCAACTGTCACCCATGGAGCAGCAAGTTAGCAAAATGAATAACTGTCATCTAAATGGAGTGAAAGAGTCTTGAGTCCTGCAACACCAGTGGTGAACCACACTATCCAACACAGAAACAGCCCGATAATTCCCTTCTGGCTCAGGATTTAAAGAAAGGTTCTCGTAATCTACATCTGCCTTTTCCGCATTGGGGCTATAACAGGCACAGTACAGGCAGCGCGCGCTATCACACAAAAATCCGAACCGCACTGCCTCAGCCACGACCCGTGAAGGTAAGAGCGTCGGGGCTGTTGGGCCGGGTTGGTGGGGGGTGGATTTGACAGATGGCCACGAGGGAAAATTAAATAAATAATTAATTTTCCCTCGTTGTCTGTCCAAATCCCCACCTCCCGGCCCCACTGCTCTTACCTGCACAGGCCGCGGCTGCACTGTTTAACAAGGTGGACAATTCCCCGGGGTGGGCAGACTCTACAAGATAGTCACATTTTCCTGGAAAGGGTAGTCCAGAATTTTCAAGATGATGTCGGTCATCTAACCTGTACAGCTGCTTTAGTATACTAAACTCATATTTTCTGCTGTCTCTAAGCTACACATGTGAAGCATTGGTGGTTGGGGGCGTGGCCAAGCCGCGGGCTAAGATGGCCGCACGGCGTTGAAGCTCCGCCATCGACCCGGCGCAAACCCTGCTTTCCTCGCCCTCCTGATGCGGGCGCGGGACGCCAGACGCTGCCGCTGACCCTACTAAGACCCTGGAGTGCGCTGGGATGCAGAGCGGACCTCCCGGGCCACGGGGGCGCCCGGAGATGAGCGCACCATCCTGAGGCCCAAGATGGCGGGCTGATCCGGGAGCGGGGGACTCGAGTGCGAGGAGGGCGGCCGGCCGAGAGACAGGTACCCGGGGGGCTCGGAGGGGGGGGCATTGAGCACCGGGGTGCTGGCTGGCGGGGGCCCGCTTCTTTCTCCCTACGCCGTTGCGGACCGGAGGACGACCGGGCGCACGGCTCCGGCCCTGCGCTCCGGCCGCGGCCTCGCTCGTTGTCTCATCCCTGGGGCCCCGGACTAATCCGGTCGGGGAGCCTGGGAGGGGTGGCGGGACGGCCTGCTGGCGGTGGGGGGGGGCGGTTGGGGCCCTGCGCTGCGCCCGGGTTGTCTCTGCCTCGTCACTTGGGCCCTCTCGGGTTTTGCCATGTGCTCCGCGGCTGGTTGTTGCGTTCCTTCCTTGCCCCTCCCGGCGGCGCCGAATCGTGGCTGCTGAACACATCGCGGTGGCGCACTTGATGTTCCATTGGGGCCCTGCTGGCTACACGGAGTCGTGGCTCTTGCCTGCTGTGCAGTGAGGACGTGATCTGTCCGGTGCCCGGTGGGCCCACCATCATCAGTGCTCCTGACCAGATTGGCTAAGGATTAGCCGGACGCTCCAACGCACCATCGCCTCCCTTGCGCTCCACACGTCTGGCGGTTGTGAGAATGGGTCGCAAGGACCCCAAACAGAAAACGCTGCAATTTGAGAAACTGTCTGAGCAGCCCACGGATAACCCCCCTGACATGCCGGACCCGGCTGGTGGGGCGACCGGCGGCTCGACGACCCAGGCTCCGGCCCCGGACTGGCTACAGGAGATGCGTGCCGGCTTCAGGGCCCTGGATGGTCGCTTTGACGCCCTCAATAAGACGCTGGAAACTATGGGGGCCAAAATCCAGGCCCATGACAAGCGTTTGGGGGAGGCTGAGGCCCGTATCTCGGCAGTGGAGGATAAATCGGTACAGGAGATCAAAAGGGTGGACAGATTGGAGCGCATACTGAAGGAAGTGGCCAGCAAAAACGAAGATTTGGAATCGCGCAGTCGGCGAAACAATGTACGGATTATTGGGGTTCCGGAGTCCACGGCCACGGGCCGGCTGGATGTTTTCGTGGAACAACTGTTGGCTGATATCTTTGGAAGAGACTCCTTCACTCCTGGCTTCGTGGTGGAGCGTGCCCACCGCTCACTGGGGCCGAGGCCTAACCCGGGGCTCCCGCCTCGCCCCCTGATTGCCCGCATTATGAACTTCCGAGACCGTGACACGGCCTTGCGGCTTGCCAGGGAGAAGGGCGAGATTACTTGGCAGGGTGCGAGACTCTCATTCTACCCAGACTTCACTGCCATGGTCCAGGAGGCCAGGCGTAAGTATGCGGGGGTGAAGGCGGCGCTCCGGAACCTGGGCCTTAAATATGGCATGCTCTATCCGGCCCGGCTCCGGGTCGAAGTTGAGGGCCGAGCTCGGCTATTTGACAATCCCCCTGCAGTGCAGGAGTTTTGCCGTACCTACAAGCCGCGCGGGGGCCCGCCGGGGGGAGATGAGGGTGGACGGTCTTCCCCTGGTAGTGGGTCTGCGGGCAGCCAGGACCTGTTCTCATCCTCCGGTGTCGGCTGAGACTGCGCCCGTTACTGAACTTTGCACTGTTTTAACTTTGGTTATTTGAGGACGTATTAACATTTGGAGTATATAGGTGCTGCAGCGCTGGGTTGATTGCGGATCGTTGTCACCCCCCTTTGGTTGAAACCGCTGGGATCGTTTTCTGTTACGATGCTCTATTTTTTGTTGTTTGGTTACACTGGGTATTCCTGCCTAGAGCTATGTTCTTCTTTTTTTCCAGAGTTGGGATTGCCTCACGTTTGCGTGGTTTGGCTGGGCGGGGGGAGGGGGGTTGGGGTAAGCAATTTTGATTCTACTACTACGGCTATGTGTGAACGAACTTTATTGATACACAGTGACATTCCGATTTTGCTGCTCCCATCACTTGCTGACTGGCATCAATGGCCCACATAGGTTTGAATGAAGCTCCTCTCAATCTATCATTAATGACTTGGAATGTCCGGGGCCTGAACAACCGGAGTAAATGCAAACAAGTACTGCATTACTTAAATCGGCATCAGGTGGACATTGCTTTTCTCCAAGAGACTCATCTGCATGGCCCCATGCCCTCCCGCTTTGCGACTTCCTGGGGCGCTCACCGATACTTCGCTAATTATAGTACTTACGCTAGAGGCACTGCGGTGCTGATCCATAAGAGAGTCCCGTTTCAATGCCAAACGTTTCTAGGGGACAGGGAGGGGCGCTACTGTATTGTACAGGGGGTCTTGATGGGCCATGTTGTTACTCTTGTCTGTGTGTATGCCCCCAACACTGATTCCCCGGATTTTTTCAATGCGCTTGCGGCCCAACTGGTAACCCTGGCACCGGCTGGCGTTTTGCTGGGCGGCGACCTAAACATGCTGCTGGATGTGGGGCTGGATAGCACCTCTGGGGCCACAGACTCTAAGCCTAGGGCAAGGCGCGCACTCCAGGACCTGTGCCGTCGATTCTTGTTGACGGATATATGGCGCAGGCGACACCCAAACACTACTGACTACACACACTTTTCAGGGCAGCACAACACTTGGACCAGAATTGACTACTGGCTCCTCTCCCCGGGCCTGTCCCCTTGGTTCCGCGCATTGAGGACGTTCCCTAGAACGTACTCGGACCACTCTCCAGTCCTGCTTGGCTTAGACGTTCCTCGACCTGAGGGGTTTGAGCGGCAGTGGCGCTTCCCTGGGAGGGCGCTGCTGGATGACCTTTTTGTGCACGAGGTTTCCGAGGCGATAGAGGACTACTTCACCATAAATACTGGCTCGGTGGACTCGTGGGCAGTGCTCTGGGATGGGTTCAAGGCATACATCAGAGGGGTCTGCATTGCCAAGCACGCGGGGGTCCTGAAAGTATTGCGCGCCACAATAACGCAACTGGAGACGCAGCTAGACGCGCTAGACACTGAGGCGCAGCAGGCACCCGCTGACGAGGTATTTACCAGGCGCTTACGACTGTTATCTGACTTCCGGGAGGCCGCGGACAGGGAGATCCTGTATCTGGGGAAGTACCAGGTTGCGCGTAGGTATGGAGAGGGGGACAGACCAGGGCGCACGCTAGCGCAGGCCTTGCGACCACCATACAGCAAGTCCCTGATCGCCGAGGTGCGGGGCGCGGACGGGGAGCTCCGCACAGCGCCCGCTGAGATCCGGGACGAGTTCCTGGCCTACTACACAGATCTATACACCACCAAGTTGGGGGACTCCGCGGCCGCGCGTGCGGCCTATTTATCGGAAATCGCTCTTGTGTTCCTGGATAAGGGCATGCAGGAGTTCATGGCGGAACCTATAACGGTTGCGGAGGTGCGGGGGGCGATCAAAGTGCTCCGGGGCTCTTCTGCCCCGGGCCTTGATGGCTTCTCCGCTGACTTCTACAAGGCCTTTTCGGATCTGCTGGCGCCCAAGCTAATAGAGGTGTATGCGGAGGCCTTGGAACGTGGCTCCCTCCCGTCAACTCTTAGTGAGGCGGTCATTGTGCTGCTCCCGAAGCCGAATAAGGACCCTACATTGTGTGGGTCGTACAGGCCCCTCTCCCTCTTAAACACTGACTATAAGATCTTGGCCAAAATAGTGGCCAACAGGCTTTCCCAGCTGATGGAATTCATTATATCGCCCGCACAGTCCGGCTTTGTCCCTCGCCGCTCTACGTCGCTTAATTTGCGAACGCTCTTCACGGTTCTGCACAGAATTAACCCGACCACTCCGGCTGCAGCGATCCTCCTAGACACCGAAAAAGCGTTCGATTCTTTGGAGTGGCCTTTCTTTCTTTCCGTCATGGAGCTCATGGGCATGCCCATGAACTTCCTGGCGACCGTCAGACTCCTATATAGTCGCCCTACGGCCCGTTTGCGTCTTAACGGCACGCTATCTCGCCCATTCTCACTCACGCGCGGTACGCGGCAGGGTTGCCCGCTTTCACCGCTCTTGTTCATTTTGGCTATGGACCCCCTGATTCGGCATTTCCAAGAGCGGCACCTCCACAGGGGTCTCCAGTTTCGGACGGGCCCATTGCTGGCCTCTCTTTATGCCGATGACACAATCCTGTATGTCAGGGAGCCGCAGGCCAACCTGGCCCCCTTGATACATGAGATCCTTCGTTTCGGTAGCCATTCGGGCCTGGGCATAAACTGGCATAAGTCCATCATCTTCCCACTGACTATCGGCACCTCCCCATGGCAATGTGAGTTCCCTCTTGAGTGGTGCTCAGACTCGGTGCGGTACTTGGGCATACAAATACATTTGAACACGGACGAAATCATCCGCCTCAACTATGGCCGCGCGATTGCGCGGCTGGAGACTCAGGTGGATGGGTGGCTGCGGCTCCCGCTCTCTATGTCCGCCAGGATAGCTATTCTTAAAATGATAGTGCTCCCCAAATTCTTGTATCTTTTCAATAACATCCCTATCCCTCTGACCCGGGCCTTCTTCTCCACACTGCGGTCCCTCATGATTAGGCTGGTCTGGGGTGGGAAACACTCCCGGATCCGCTGGGCGACCCTCACACTCCCACAAGAGCGTGGCGGCCTTGGAGTGCCGGATTTATATTTATACTATCTAGTCGCTCAGTGTGCACATGCCTATGCCTGGTATCACCCTGATGCTCGGATCCCATTCCTTCGCCCAGAGGCGGACTTTGTCCTCCCGGGTCGCCTGTCGACGGTGTTGCCCAAAGGTGTCCCCAGGGACCCAAAGGACATTCAAACCGTGTCTACCACCAGCTGGGCGTGGAACAGGCTCTCGCGCTATTTGGCTCAGCCTCTGCTGTATTCGTCTTCCCTCCCGATACCCAACCCTGGTCTGTTACCTGGCACGGATGAAGCACTAGTGCGACGAACGTTGACGAAATTTGACCTCACCAGGATCGGGGACTTGTACCCGGGCGGGCACATTTTCTCGGCGTCAGAGGACGCGCGATTAAGTGACGCTACATTCATGGACCGGTTCGTTCTTCGCCGGCTCTATTGCGCCGCCCGGGCGGAGATTCAGGGATTTCCCCTCGAGCCGGCCTCCTTAGAACCCCTCACCATCTTGATTGACGCCGATACGGGGCACATATTGTTTCCAAGCTGTACAGGGCGTGCGCGGCGCGGGTCCCCTGTGCGGATGATCGTGCGCGGGAGGAGTGGGGGACAGACCTTGGTAGGCCTATCACGGACGAACAATGGACGGCATGTTGCAAGGTCACCGACACCGTGTCACTGAATAGCCGTCACAAACTCCTACATTATAAATTCCTGCGCCGTTGGTATATGACCCCGGTTAAACTCCACGCCATTGATCCCGCGCGGCTGCACGCCTGCTGGAAATGCGCTGCACCACATGCCGATTTTGCACACATGGCCTGGACGTGTCCGAGACTGCAGACATTCTGGGCTCAGGTTCACAAGATCCTAGAAGAGATGCTAGGGCTTACACTCATTCCCACTCCTGAGGTCGCACTGTTGGGTTATACGGTCAATTTCCCAAAGAATGTCCGTAAACTGGCCTCTCTAGGGCTTCTTCTGGCCAAGAGGGAGATAGCAAAGCACTGGGGGAGGAAGACAGCTCCCACGTCCAAGACATGGCTTACAGCCATGGCTTTCTGCAGCACGAATAGCGAGCTCTACTCTAGTCTCCTCCCAACGATAGCGCGTCCTAGGGACATCTGGGGCCCTTATAAAACATACATTGCAGGCTTACCTGGCTCGACCCCGCCATCCCCGAATCCCGGAATAGCTCCCACTGGAGTGGGGTAGGTCGTACCAACCCACTATTACGAAGATGTAGGGGTCCTGCTGGGGTGTCGACGCGGGGATATTAAGCTCCTGGGGTCAGGTACTGTACACCGAGTGGCGTTTTCCCATGCTAGCAATGAGTGCAGGGGAGGGGGACGTCTTTAGTACCCTGGAGACAGCCCACGGGTCAGGGATCCCCCTGGTTCAGGTTCGGACGGGTGTTGATGATGGATTGGTAGATGGGGTCTTGTTGTTGGTTGCATTCATGATGTGGTATTGTTTATTTCAGGACCGGAAAAGTCACAATGTTGCTACTGATTGGTCATTTATGTATCGCACAGCCGCAAAATCTGTATTATTTGATTTGTCTAATTTCAATAAAAACTTTAAAAAAAAAAAAAAAAAAAAAACTCATATTTTCTAAGGTATGCATAGTTTCCCCACATACCTTATGTAGTCACCGGGAAGCAATCAAAACGTAGCCATTCAGCATCTTGACACAGCTTTAAAAACACATGTTTGAGAAGGGACGCGGGAGCAAAGTGCAGTGCAACGTGCATTTATTTACTGCATGATAAAGCACCTCATTCTTCCTTCGTGCTGCTTCCAAGCGCTGGTGCGCCCTTCACTTAATCTCCCTGTGCCTCCCCCCAGCATTGATAATTGCTTTCGTTGCTGTTTAGTGTTTACTTCAAAATCAGGACACGTGGTTCTAAGCCCACTTCTCCACTTTCACATGTTGCGTGGTTTTGGTCCAAACTTTATTTTTGCTTGTACTTTTATAACTGACGGAGCTTTGAAACACTGGCGAAGAAAACATCTTCCTCGAAGCATTTCTTGATGATAGCCTGTGTGAGAAGGGACACAGAAGCAGACTGTATGGCAACATGAATTTATTACCTGCATGATAAAGAGCCTCGAGCTTCCTTCGTGCTGCTTCAAAGCGCTGACTGTGCCCTCCACCCCGCATTGATAAATTGCTTTTGTTGTCCTGTATTGTTTACTTCGAAATCAGCACACCTGGTTCTAAATAAGCCTGGGCAAAGCACTACGCTACGCTCGCGTAGTTTGCGAAGTTCGCGCTACTTCGCACTACGCGAACTGCACGTAGCACAGTGCGAACACGCGTAGCGTAGTGTTGCGTAGTGCTGCGGTCATTTTTTGCTTGCTCGCGGTCCTCAACGTCAAGTTGGCGACCGCGAGCAAGCAAAATGACATCCCGGCGAGACTTTTTCCTTGTTCGCGATCAGCAACTGCAAGTTGGCGATCGCGAGCATGGAAAATAAACCTCCCGGCGAGATTCCCAACTCGAGGAGGTCAGGTTTCTCATTGCGAGTGGTCGCGTATGCTCGCGACCGCTCGCGATGAGAAACTACCAGTTCGCGTTGAGAAAGCTGAAGCTCGAGTAAAAATCTACTCGAGCAGCAGAAAACTACAGCTCGCACTGTGCAAGATGCCATTTTCAATGATTGCGCAGTGCCGGTTGCTTGTCCGCACTGTGCAATCATTGAAAATGACATCTGGCACAGTGCGAACAAGGTACTACGCAGTTCGCGAAGTGCTACGCGTAGCTCGCGTAGTGCGAACTTCACTTTGCGTAGCTTCGCGAAGTGCTACTTCGCGAACTACGCCCAGGCCTAGTTCTAAACCTGGCTTCACCATTTTTCACACGCTGCGTGGTCTTGGTCCAATCATTATATTGCACAACTGCTCACTAACGTAAAAATTAAATAAAAATACATACATATCTATATTATTAGGCGACACCTAATGCATTTACCAATGCTTGTTCTACTATGTTATGTTACAGGGGTGCGGTGTTTTAACATAGTAGCTATACTTATCTAAAAAGCAATTTTACCCTCTCAAAGAATATATACCAATTAATACCCATTCACAGGTGTGTTGATAGCCAGGGCAGTTGGGACCCAAGAAATGGTAAAATGGTGAAATATGAGGATATACAAATGGCGTTCAATTACTCATACGATAACTCATTCGGTGATAGGATGTATTTTTTTTGTCATCTACCCCGTTGTCTAGCCTACTGCACTTTTTAGTTTTTTTGTCTATCTTTTTATTTCAAGTTTTGTAAATACTGTACTTACATTGGTCTGGGCAAGTAGCATGCATCACTTTCATTATTCATGTGTAGGCATATTTACTTGTTTTTTTGGGATTCCGTGACTGTACTAATGGATTGCTACTTATGGTTGTTTGGTTGTATTTATGTTGACTAAAATATCTTTAAAAAAGTTTTCCATTGGTCTTGGAAGTAATCTGAAAGGGAAATAACTCGTTTTGGTAGTTGTAAGTCAAAATGAACTGAACTGTTGTGTGAAGCCTAGGGTGACCAACCGTCCGTAAATTTCATGGACGGTCCGTGATTTGGATCTCACTTCCGTTGTCCGTGATGATTATTTTTACGGACGCCTTTTGTCTGTAATTTTGGGCGTTGCGGGGAGCAGCGCTGTAGCCCTGCAAGAAAGCTCAGCTCCCTCATGGGGCCGCCTCGCACTCTTCCTCTGAGCTCAAGAGCAGCCAGCCCCACGTATGCAGCTGATGATTGTCACACACAGAATGACAATGGGCCCGTCTTGGGCTGTTACAGCATGTGGTGGCCTCCTCCTACCTTGGTCAGGGGCAGGGCATTCTGTTTTAAAAAGTACATAAAGAAAAATGTTGCACCTCACCAGATGGAAGAAATGCACAGAATTCAGTTCATGAATAGAAGCCAGTGGAAGAAGGTAAAAATAAAGGGTTATAGTTCTTTCACAGTCTCATCATTTGGGAACTGAAGCATTTTCAATATTATAATAACCCGGTATTTGTAAGGCGCAAACTAATCACCCCTAAAGGGTCTCAAGGCATGGGGGCCGTCAGGAAGATTAAGCGAGCTATTGCCCAGAGCCACATGGTGCTCGGCTGAGCTGCTGCCGGCACCGGAGATTGAACCATGAGCCCCGTGCTCCGGAGTCAGCCGCCCTGGCCGCTGCGCCACACTTCTCCCTATTATATACAATGAAGCTATAGTTGTTGCTTTCTTATTTTATGCAACTAACAACCATTGACAGAGCCAATAGTCCTGGCTTGTGATAGGTGTAACGTATTATATATCTGGATGCAATAACAGATGTAGCAGAATACCTGTCGGGCAGCACACTATGCTAAGCACAGATGTTTAGCTTATGTGTTTTAAGACACGCACTTAATTACATCGGACACGCCCTTTGGTGAGACCCCCAAGTTTTTTCAACCGACTTAAAGCCCTGGAAACAACACCATGTCACAGTCACATCACGTCCTGGCACTATGCATCATGCAAGACTCATGAAATTCAGATTGCCTATGGGCAGGGGCATAGTGAACCCTCCCCTACCCCACCCCTTGCTTTAGGAACTACAGAAAGAGTGAAGTTCTTGATGGGCCTCTTCTATCTGCAACTCTGCAGACAAAGGCTGAGCTCATAATTAATGTGAAAATGTGGGCGAGTAAGTAAGTGAAGGATTGAGTGAATGGCTGGACGGATTAGTGAATGGATGAATGGGATGAGTGTAAGGGTGAATAAATAATGTATGGGTGAATGGTGGATGTATGAGTGAAAAGATGGATAGATGAGTGAAAGAGTGGATGATGGATGAGTGAATGGGTGGATGGACGAGTGAAATGATAGATGTACTGATGAATTGATAAGTGAAAGGGTGAGTGGATGGACGGATGAGTGAAAGGGTGGATGTAAGGATGGATGAGTGAATGAAAGGGAAGGTAGAAAGGAAAAAGGATGGATAGATGAGTGAAAGACTGGATGAGTGATGGGGTCAATGGATGGATTCATGAGTGGATGAGTGGATGGATGGGTGGGTGGATGGATGGGTGAAGAGATGGCTAAGTGAAAGGGGGATGGAGAGAGAAAGGGAGGATGGATGGATGAGTGAAAGTATGAATGGATGATTGACAGGATGGAAGTGCGAATGGGTGTATGGATGAGTGAAAAGAAGGATGTAAGGATGGATGAGTCAAAGAATGCATATATGAGTGAAATGGAGAGTGCAGAGCTGGAAGAAAGTATGGATGGATGAGTGAAATGGTGAATGGATGGACAAATGGATGGATGAGTGACTGGGTGAATGTATGCATGAGTAAGCGAAAGGATGGCTATATGGGTGAAAGGGTAAATGGTTGGATGGATGAGTGAATTGATGGATGAGTGAAATGTTGGATGGAAGGATAGATGATGGAAAGGTTTAGAAATGGTTGAATAGGTTTGATATAGATGGGTACACAGATGGAAGGACAGAATGAATCAGGAAAGACTGAATAATGGATGAAAGAATGAATGGATGCCACACCCCTGGGTGACTCAACCCACCATCCCAAACCGACACAAGACGTCAGGCAACAAGTGCAGTTCTGCTGTTGTGCCATTGGGTGGAGCTGCTCCCATGCCACCGGCAAGCAGCATGAGCAGCCCTCCCCCTGCAACGAGGCCATGAGAGATGCATGAGGGTACGGCTCCGTGGAGCCCTTCTGCGGGCAAAGATGAGGAAGACAGCATAACCTGCACTTGCAGACAGCAGCACTGACGTGACTCGAGTCCCATTCCACCACAAAAAAAATTCTTTGAAAATTTTACATCCCTAAGAATATTGCACCCAGGGCAACCATCCCTGAGGCCCCGCTTACGCTACGTGCCCACGCTACGCCACTGCCTACCAGAATGAATGACATCTGACTCTTACACCTTGTAGCCCTCATTGTCTTAAGTAACATTTTCTACATATGACTTTCACATTTATGAGTCATGGTCTGTATATAATATGTGTGTGATGTAACACACTCCGACACCCTGCCATACATACTTTGGATGAGTAGCACCATACAAGAAATTAAATTAACATGAGAGAGGGTCTATGTGAAGAAGGGGGAGCAAATGGAGGGTGATAGCAAGGCCAGACAGGTCATACCCGGCATCAGGCATTTCCCTGGGAGAGTGGAGGGGTGGGGGGGGGCAGTTTTGTTACTGGAGCCTGGCACTGCAAAGTTCCTAGTATATCCATCAGTTTTCAGGCAACCAAAAAAGTACCATGATAACTCTGGTGACTAATGTACACGCTGGAGAGAGATGGGAGTTTTGTTTAGTGGCAGTTTTGAATCATCTAAAGTAGCACAGGGGGGTTAAAATACCTGCTGCAAATAATGTGTACCCTTCACATCAGAGAATAGTTTTTTATGTGCAGAGCTCAGTGGGGTACTGCTTTTGTCACTGAGATTCTTTTGTTACTGTGCAGTTCATAAGTTAAATATGTAATCTAGCAAAGTGAGCTATGAACTGCCATCAAAAAGCTGCATGCAATCTGCATGGTACAGGTTACAAAGTTATGTTGTCTTCCCAGTTTTTCATTATCCTGATGTTGCTAAAAAGGGTTTGTTTGGATAGAAATACATTCTCATCATTAAAGCCAATGTTAACTACTGTGTTATGTTCAGGATCCTGAGTTTGTGCTTCTTCAGATCAAGCACTCTTACAAAATGCCTACCGGTATGGATGACGTGCATCCTACACCTTGTAGTCCCCGTTGTATTATGTAACATTTTCTATACACTGATTTACGCACATGTGATTCATTGTCTCTGTGTGTGTGATGTAAAGTGCTCTGGCACCCTACACTGTTATGAGAGGTGCTGTGAAACAAATTAAATACATGTGAGAGAGAGGCGACGTTGGTGATAGTGAGGGACTCATTGAAGAGCCCGATCAAAGATTGTCGTATCCTGGCGTACAGTAAGGTCATCATTTACTTTGCTTTGGAAGCTAATACAATTCAATGTAGAATGACAAATGTGTGGCAGAATACACCATGTTTTCGCAAATTTTCTTGGGGGTGTGAAAACAAAGGCTGTAAGCTGTCAGTTTGTTTGTAACACACAACTTCTAAATTTCTGCAAATGCACTGTGGAAGTGTTTCAAACATATCAGCAGTTAGGAAACCACAAATGGCCCACTTATTTGTAATTCAGAAGTGTGCTGGAAACAGAGTTTTAATAGGAGAAAAACAATCAAGACACTTTGCACGTGATTTTCAAATTATTCTTATTTGCCAAAACCAGATTTCCACACATTAGTATTTGTGCGCTATATGGTTTTATCAGTAAAACTGCATGTTGGCATTTTGCTTCCATTCAATAGAAAATTTCTGTATGTAAAAGACAGTGCTCCTTCTGACCTGCAATAATGCCTCAACAACGTATACAGTCTCTAGTCTGTAGCACACTTCAGTGCATCAATGAGAATCTGCAGTTTACAGCTCACAGAAATGAAACATCCCAAGCAGTATACTATTTCCCATATACAGGTAAAATGAGGAGGGCTGATATATGATTAGCCGGGCATTATATAGTAATGTCAACTCCTATCTAACCATTCTAACTCACAAAAATCCCATAACGCTCAGCAGTCTGTGGCTAATTATAGCTCATGCAGGCTGGTTAACTTCCTTTTATTGCTTCATGCTCTTACCCTCACACAAGACCTGTTCGCTATGGATCTTATCCATCACTCTGTACTGTACCAGCCCCTAAACCGCTCATCACCAGCTGAACAGACATGGAATACCTGAAGCGATCTGACACATAAAGCTGGCCACTGGGAGGACTGCACTCGAGTCCAGCACTGCAGGTCCCAATCAGCTAAATCTTATGCGTGACGCTTTACATCTCACAATGGCACTCATGTGTCTGTAAAACGTACCTTTTGCCTCGAAGTTTTGTCCTGAATTTTGACTTTCTGTCCTACAAATCTGTCCTGAATTTTGACCCTTTGTCCTGAAGTTTTACACTCACTGTCCTGAATTTGCAACCATGCAGTTGGTCACCAGAGTGAAGCTGCAATACCAATGTGCCAAAGTGCCTATTCCGTCATTGTGTGTTACAGCAAGCCATATGACAAATGACACAATGAAGAGCACTTCATGCAAAGGGACTGGGCCTCATTTAGAAGAGTGTGGTAACAGAGGCACAGACACACAACGGCAGATAGTTCATCCGTCTATCTTAGAGTGAGGTGTCCAATTGTATGACCAACGTTTTGCTGGCAAAGACAGAGGTTGTGTGGCAGAGGATATAGATCCCGGCACCTCATCTGCAAAGAACTCTATAACCTACTCAAGGAGGAGTCTGAAACGTCTCTTCACTGAGACTGCTCTTACCCACAGCTTCAAAAACATTTCAACTGTCCCCCAAATGCTTCCGGGCCTCCCCCCCAGTTCCTCTCATTCTCCTCATTCTCCTTCCTGCCCTGCACAGGAATGTCCTTCTCTTTGACCTCAGATAGCCACCCACCTCACCGGCTCTGAAGGCAGATCTCGGAGCTCTTCCCCACCCCATAGAGCTCCAGTTCTCCATATGAGGCTCCGAGACCCTGGCACTAACCCTCCCTGTAGTACTGTCAAGTGTTGCCAATCTCCTCACCTCAATTCCCTCTACCTAGCTAAAGCTGACGTTGCCTGTGTGGAATTACAAAACATTATATTGTGAAACCGCAAAAAATACACAAAATTATTACACAATGCCACAAAATTACATTTTGCAGTATCTCATGTTAAAAATGAACCACTATGTATACAAGACATTTTCTGCTCGACTCAGTACCCAACGGTACACAATTTATAGTGCGCTCACATGTGCAACTCGCTACCCCCTTACTGCAACAACTCCCAAGGAGAGAGACAAAATCCATTACTGTGGTTTAAGCAAGGGTGTAGCCTTTTATTCACATAGCATCACTGAGAAACAATAGCCACAATTAAGCACATTGTTATGTAAATACAGGACTTAAGTACACATTGTTATGAGAATACAGGACATAAGATCAGCAAAGACATACATTATTGTTAGGAGAATGTATGACATCAGGTCAGCAAAACGATACAATGATACAGAGGTGTCTCTACCTTCCATCACTGCTGAACACTTCAGGATGGAAAGTGCCAGAATGCCTATTTCCTTAACCATCGCCCACGCCCTCCACCAAGAGCATCCACACCTTAGTAGGCACTTCCCCTCATCACTCAGAGGGATGGGCAGGAAATACCCGCCATTCCATACCAACACATACACAAGGGAACCGCATAGCGCTCTGTCCCTGCCGGGGTACCTGTCACCAGGCAAATCCCCCAAATTAATCAACTCCAGGCATCCCTGGGTAGAGCAAAAAGGTCCACGACCACCAGTAGGTCAGTCCCCCTACCTGCCTGCCCAGTGCCCACACAAATCAACACCCCTTCACGGGAAAAGTTCAGAAATTCAGTCCACATTTGGGGTAGACCCCCTTTTCAGCTGCAATAAAGTCCGCCAATACCGTCTTCATCCAGGAGTTTGAAAATACATTAGGATGTAATCCGGTTCGCAGTGGAGGGAAAAGAGGCGAACTCCTTGCCCGGTGATGCCTTATATTCTGTCCTCCCAGGCGGCGCCCCCAGATGACGTCAGCAGGAACTCCCCTTGATAGCAACACCGATGAGGGACTCCCACTTCGCTTGTGCTCGTGGTGCGACTAATGGCGCCCCTCTGCTATTTTCAGGGGGCTCCTAGTCATAAACATAATAAGAATTTTGCACAGGCCTAAAGTGATACCATACATGTTATACTACGTTGCGTCATGTTATGTTTATCAATAGTATTATAGTGACCTTTTGAATAAATATCCTTTTTAGGTCTCGCTAGAGCCAGCGCATGGCCGGCCACCAGCTTGCTATTACGCGCACAAGCGCACGCGCCTCGCTCCGCCTCTCCAATGTTCTGTTGCTGATCTCTTTCACTTTCACACGCACTTTCACTTTCATGGCTTTGGGAGCTATATGGTTATGGAATTCTCATCGATCAACAGTCTATGATATGTTGTGTGTGTTTGGTTAGTAGAGATAGTTTAATAGTCTAGATTACTAATGGTTAGTGTTGGTACAAATTTTGCTTGACATATGCGTGCACTTCTCTTATGTTGCCAAATGACGTATCAGGACAAATACTATTCCTAGAACTAGCATCAAAATAAAACGATAGTAGAGAAAAGCGCACTGCTTCTCTCTCCCTATACCATAGTTTGATCGTGTAATTTGGGTTCGGAAGCAGCTGGACCTATAGGAAATAAAGCACCAAATTTGACACTGCCACATGTCAAGCTTGTACAATGTGTCTACAGCAGTGCTGCTGAACTGTGAATATTTTTCCAAAAATGTAAAACATAACATTTATAACGACCGCGAGAAAATGCAATTATTTAATGGCTAATTTTATGGCAAGGCCCGGAGGCCAATATTATGCATCGTTCCTTTATTACTACTCAAACAGCAGCAACATCACATGGAATTAGAATACGAGTAAACACTCTAGAACACTGAACATGCTTATATCCCCGAACAGGCAGCCATCTTCCTCTTTTGTTGCTGCTCGAACAACAAGATAAGTACATTTGCATGAACTATATCATTTAAGGAATATAGATGTTGAAGCTAATTTAGCAAGTAATGTAAGGTTAGAAGAAATCATTATAAAGTTTAAGGTTGTGAGATAAGCTTAAGAGGGCAATTTAAAAAATAAAAAATAAATAACGGAACGTTTTAAAAGATGGATGACGGATTTTTAGCGAGAATGACGCATGGAAAGAGAGGCTTAGGTAGTAGTCGTCATAATTATGAGGATGTTTTGTAGGCGGTGAAACGGACAGCAGGTTTGATGTAAAGTAAATTTACCGTTAGAGGTAGAGGAGGTTGTTACGTGCGCGAGAGCAGTAGAGCCACGCACGAGGGAGTTGAGAGGAGTGTTGCTATGCGCGCATCAGCGCGTGCACAGTTACGGTCCATGAGCGGGTTTTAGGTGGCACATGAGCGTGTTTGATAATTCAAAGTAAATAGAATGGGAAATTGAATTAAAGGAGCCGCCGTACAAGCGCAACGTACGGCGGCCATTTTGCGAGCTTGGGGAGAGAGCTTTACAAAGTAAAGAAAACATTCGGCCATATTTAGGGAAGTCAAAGTGATCGGATGACAGTTTCTGACTGAGAGCGATCGTTTTTTTCATACAGAAAGGTCGAGTTTTGGTCAGGAAGGTTAGGAATGTGAGAGGTGTTGTTTTGTGAGGTAGGATTTGCAGCTTTGTTGGAGAGTTTAAAATAGGAGGATACTTATTTGATTTGAGAGAAATATTTGAAATTAATAAATTAAAAAATTAAATTGAAATGGAGAATATGGAGGGAAATTTGGAGGATAAGATGAAATCTTATATGGAGAAAATGTTTGATGGATTGTCAGCATCAATAGATAAGAAAATAGAGGATACTTTTGAAAAAAGTTTAAGGAAAAGAGACAATAGACAGAAAAGTGGTGAGGAAGAGAATTATTGGACGACTGAGGATGTCGAGGTTGTGGCAGGAAGGTCTGGTGTAAGTGGGAAAAGGAAGGAGAAAAGAAAAAATGTGGAGAAAGGTAAAAAAATAGTTGGTGATGAACGTAAGGTTCAGAAGGAAAAGGCTATAAAGGCCAAAATAAGCGCAATAAAGGCGCAAAAGAGGAAACACAGTGTGGTATCCTGTGATTCAAGTTCAACCTCAGGTGATGTGGAACTGACTTGTAGTTCTAGCCTGGAGGATGCAGATGTTGAAGGGGTCCCTATAAAGAAAAGGAAATATGATGACAAGGAAATTAAAATGGAAATAGGGGAATTTGTGGATCCTCAAGGAGAGGATATGTTTGACCCACTATTGATTTAGCATCCATTATCACCACAGTGACCTAAAGAGGTAAGAACAAGGCTACGTTCGGAGTGCCCAAGGCCTAGTCTGAATAGTAAGGTGGCATACACATTAGGGGTGGGCGACAGTTTCCGTGCCGCCCGCGGAAATTGCGACAATTTGTCATTTTCGCGTTCCGCACGGAACGCAAAAATGTCGAATTGTCGCAATTTCCGCGAGGGGACGGAAATTGTCGCCTCGTCGAGTTGAAGGCAGCAGGCAAGCTCAAATTCAGTAACGCATTAATCAGCACAAAACATTCGGGAGCTAGGTCGAGGCTGGGCAGGTATGCTTTTCTCCCCATATCTACCGTCAAAAATTAGCTGTGGTCCTGGCGACTCCTTACCTGATGGAGCTCTGTGCAGGCATGACTTTCTCGAGCGCAATCCCCGTGTAGTTCCTGACACCAGGAGGTTCTGTCTCCTCGTCTGCTGCTCTGATCGGTCTATGGCCCGCAGCATGTGAACTGCATGGAAGCCCCGCCCCACACAACAGCGGTGGGCAACGTCTTCTCGCCCTTTCCCCCACTATGATGGACAGCTGACTCGAGGGGGCCCGTCGGCGCCATGGTGTGCTTTTCTCCCCATATCTACCGTAAAAAATTAGCTGTGGTCCTTGATGGAGCTCTGTGCAGCCATGACTTTCTCGAGCGCAATCCCCATGTAGTTCCTGACACCAGGAGGTTCTGTCTCCTCGTCTGCTGCTCTGATCGGTCTCTGGCCCGCGGCATGTGAACTGCATGGAAGCCCCGCCCCACACACCAGTGGTGGGCAACGTCTTCCCGCCCTTTCCCCCACTATGAAAGTGAAACCCCAACCGGAAGCACAATCTCCGCGATCACGCGAAATATCGCGTGATCGCGGAGATTTTGTGCCGTTTCGCGATATTTGGCGAAAGGCACTTCCGGTAATTCCGCCCACCCCTAATACACACCTGAATTAGATCAGAAGATGTTGGCCTTTATAAATAATGGTGGAAGGGATCCAAGAAGAGGACTTGACAAGGGTTTAAAGGGTTGCCAAGACAGGCTTTTAGACGTCTTGGTCCCGCTGACTAAAGTATTTGATATGTGTGAGGAAGCTCATAGCAGTAACACTGGTGTGGATGTAATTGAGATGCGCCAGTGGCTGCAAAGGGCAATTTGTTTGCTGGGAAATGAGAATGCAGCTTTGTGCATAGAATGGAGAAAGAGTATTCTTTTTAAAATAGACCCAAAACTTGCAGAATTGGCTGGCAAGGAGTTGGGTGAAGAAAGTGAAGGCCTACTTTTCGGAGATGATTTCGTGAAGGACATGGCCAGATATGTAGGCACCTTCAATAGCTTACAAAAGGTCCAAAAAGACATTAGGAAGGTTCTTGGGCCGGCCGGGAGAACACGGGGTCGGTTTCCCGGCCGAGCACAAGGCTTCACCAGAAGCAATTTTGGAAGAGGTTTAAGACCCTATGGAGCAAGTTTTGGAGGAGGATATGTGTACTCGAGGTCAGATCAGGGAAGTTTCTTTCCGCAAAGGCAGAGGGGAAGAGCAAGAGGCTCGCGTGCTGAGAGGAGACCAAGAGGAGTTTCAGGTAAGACCTCTAGCAGACCATTCTGTTACACGATCAAAATTGGGCGGCAGACTAGCCCAATTTTTTTCACGATGGGAGGAAATTACTCAAGATCCTTGGGTGTTGGAAACTATAGCTGGTTTCATCGGTACTCCAGTTCAGGTGAGGGTACCAAAAATTTTAAGATTCACAAGAGAGATGGAATTGCTTGTGACAGAGGAGGTGTTGGCATTGGAAGAGAACGGTGCAATAGAGCCTGCAAGAGAAGTTCAAGGCGGATTCGTAAGCAATTTGTTTTTGGTAGAGAAAAAAGAGAAAGGAATGAGACCGGTAATAAATTTGAGGGAGCTAAACAATTGGGTTGGTTACAATCATTTCAAGATGGAAGGGATACACATGTTGAGAGACTTGTTGAGGAAAGGAGATTGGATGACGAGGTTAGATTTAAAGGATGCATATCTAACGATTCCAATGTGTCAGGAGCAAAGAGACTTTTTGCAATTCAGGTGGAAAGGGAAGAGATGGAGATTCAAGAGTCTTCCGTTTGGGCTGACATCTGCTCCATGGTTCTTTACCAAGGTGATGGGGCCTGTGGTAGCATGGTTGAGATCAAGAGGGATTCGTCTGATTGTGTATCTGGACGATATTCTGATTATGGCAGAGGAGAGTACTCTGGCGAAGGATCAGACAGAATTCGCGGTGAAGGTCATAGAGAATCTGGGTTTTGTAGTGAACAAGGAGAAGTCTTGTGTTGTACCGCAACAGAAAATGAAGTTTTTAGGTTTTCAGATACTGACATTGGAATGTGTATTGAAGTTGCCGATGGAGAAGGTAAGGAGAATCAGGAAGGAAGTGAGGAGAGTCAGGAATGCGGAGTGGATAACTCTGAGACAGTTGGCTCATTTGCTGGGTCTTCTGTCATCATCGATTCAGGCAATATTCCCAGCTCCTCTATATTATCGTGCTTTACAGAGGTTGAAGGCATATCATTTAAGGAAGGATGCAAGATATTCACAGAAAGTGAGAATGAATCAGGAAACTCAGGAGGAGTTGGATTGGTGTATAATGAGTTTGGATGCTTGGAACGGAAGGGCAATTTTTGGAGAAATGCCAGAAATAGAGATAGAGTCGGATGCGAGCATGCACGGATGGGGTGCAAGGTGTGGAATGGTTGCAACGGGGGACAATGGTCGAAGAATGAAGGAAGGATGCACATAAATTGCTTGGAACTTCTAGCAGGATCTTTTGCGATAAAGAGTTTTGTAAAGGATCGGGTGAAGTGTTATGTTCTTTTGAAAATGGGCAATTTGTCAGCAGTCCGGTATGTGAACAAGATGGGAGGTGCTCGGTCAAGGGGATTGGCAGAGCTTGCCAAGGAGTTTTGGGAGTTTTGCTTGGAAAGGAAGATAAAGGTTCAGGCACAGTATATACCAGGGCTGAACAACGTAGAAGCGGATTGGTATTCAAGATACCTGAGGGATGTAAGCAATTGGAGGCTGAGGAGAGAAGTTTTTCTGAGTTTGGAGAGGTTGTGGGGTCCGCTGAAAGTGGATCTTTTTGCAGACAGATTGAATGCACAGTTGAAAGATTTTTACAGTTGGAGACCGAATCCAGAGGTGAAGGGGGTAGATGCATTTCTTCAGATATGGAAGGAGGGAAGGCATTATGCGTTTCCTCCTTTTTCAATGATCCAGAGAGTCCTGAACAAGGTCAGGAGGGAACAAATGGAATTAATACTGATAACCCCCTTTTGGAGAGCTCAGGTGTGGTTTCCGGATGTGATGGATCTTCTGGTGGAGGATCCGGTACTATTGCCAAACATAAGGGAAATTCTACAGGATGTTCAAGGGAATGTTCACAAATTGGTGGTGACAGGGCAGTTACGGTTAATAGCTTGGTTGATTTCAGGAGAGTATGGCAGATGCATGGATTATCAAAGAGAGCGGAGGATCTTGTGTCTAAATGCTGGTCAAAGGGGACTTCAAAGTCATTTGGTTCAGCATGGAGAAAGTGGAATGATTGGTGTATTAAGAGGGATTTGGATCCCATATCGGCACCTGTGGTAGAGGTGGCAGATAATTTGTCGGAACAGTTTGAAGAAGGTTTGGCGTATAGTACAGTAAATTCAAGCAGGTCGGCGATTTCAGCAGGTCATGCTTTGGTTGATGGAGTTCCTGTTGGTCAGCATGCTTTGATTAAAAGGTTAGTTAAAAGTGTGCTTATTATGCATCCACCAAGAGCGAAGTATTTATCACTTTGGGATGTTTCAGTAGTATTAAGGGAGTTGGAGAGTTGGGGAGCAAATTCTAGTTTAGATTTGAAACTCTTATCATGGAAGTTAGCTATGCTTTTATGTCTAGTTTCTTTTAGGAGGGTTTCTGATGTAAGAACATTGGAGGTGAATTCAAGGTTTTTTCAGCTAGAAGGGGTTTGTTTTGAAATTAGGAAAAGAACAAAGACTATGTCTAAGACAATTTTGTATCCTCTTTTTGAGGGGGATAGAATGTTGTGTGTGGTAAGTTGTTTAAAGGAGTATGAAAAAAGAACCTTGGGTTTGAGAGCAGGAAATTGTACACAATTACTAATTTCATATGTAAGACCATAGAAGGCTGTTTCAACACCCACTTTAGCAAGATGGATAAGAGGAGTAATGATTAAGGCCGGTGTGGATATTAGTGTTTTTGGAGCTCATTCGGTTAGAGGAGCTATTGCAAGTAAGGCCTTCATGAGAGGATTTAGTTTGAATGATATTATGAAATCCGCTGATTGGTCTAATGATAATACTTTTAGAAAGTTTTACTTTAAGCCTGTAGAAAATGAGTTGGATTCTGTTTTAGAAGAGCTTTGAACATGCATAATATTGGCCTCTGGGTCTTGCCATAAAATGCAGATTTTCCACAGTTTTAATGTATAGAAAATCATGATGTTATTAAAGGCACGGAGGCTAATATTATCCCTCCGCTGTGCCCGCCCATGATTGTTAATAAATTTGTTTGTTTTATAGGTTAACAAAGAAGAAGAGATTTGGCATTGAGGACGGAAGAATTTGGAAGAAGAAGGAGTATGTTTATAAGGGACTTGGTTTTTCGCAGCTACAAAGAGGAAGATGGCTGCCTGTTCGGGGATATAAGCATGTTCAGTGTTCTAGAGTGTTTATTCGTATTCTAATTCCATGTGATGTTGCTGCTGTTTGAGTAGTAATAAAGGAACGATGCATAATATTAGCCTCCGTGCCTTTAATAAAATCATGATTTTCTATACATTAAAACTGTGGAAAATCTGCATTTGTTGCCAATTATGACCCCTTGAAGTCTTTGTGGGCATTTCAAACCTTCTGTGTTATTTGCACATGCATACATATTTTAAACTCTGTTATTAAAAATGTAAAATCGGTGTGCTAAAACTGCAAGACAGTCACCTTAGAATACGAATTGAAAGTTTGAAAAAACGTTCACGCAGATCGACAAGTGAAACAAATGGCTGCTTACTAAAAGGCAATTGTTCACTTGTCATGAAACACCCCTGTCTTCCAACCATGGAGGAATAGGGGCGAGTTATTACAATGCCATAATGATATAAATATATGAAATTGGATCTAACAGCGAGAACGAGACACTCTGCTTTCCATTTATATTAAATTTCAAAAAATGCGAACACAGCTATGTAATAAATTCAAAGCAAAACAGAGTGGTATGGCTGCAAATCTGTGGCATACTAAAGCAAAATATGCATGGCAGGATAAACCCAGAGTCCACAGCGGGAAGGCGAGAAATCCCACTGCTGTTGTGGGCGTTATCAGTGCTTAGGCCTGGAATCACAAGCAAAGCCACGGTTTCCTCACCTGGTTGGCAAGGCTAATGAAAGCAGTATACACATGCCTTCTTAACAAATTGAGATGGAGGTGTTAATTAAAACAAAGATAAAACAACAAAAGCTGATGGGTGTGGAGCACCGTAATCTAGACCCCATCCTTTACATATACTATGCCTTAACTCATTAATTTGTGGGTTTCACCTATATGCATTATCGTAGATAATAAGCATTGCTGTGCATAGTTAGAAGCCACATGTAGTGTATTTGAGTGAATAAATAACCCACGTATTTGCATTTATTTGATATTCACGTAATAATGATGGCAACTTACTTTCCTATGGTGATTAATGTTATAATGTGCCTCCATTTTGATTCTCACGCTAACTTAGTTTAACATTAGGCCTAAGCTGAGTTTTACACATTTTGAAGTTGCTAGTATGCTGTGTATTTCTCCCTTGGCAGGTGCTTGTTATTTTCTACTAGATTGACAGTGAGGCATAAAGACGAAAGTTGGCAGTAGAGGCAGAGAAATGACAATTAAAAGAGTCTCCTGTACCTGGCGTACTAGGAAGATGAAACTCTCAAGGATGAGCAGATGTGTACCTAATTGTGTTGGGATGGTAGTTTGTGAAATTATTGGCTCCTGGCAAATGCAGCAGTGGGATTGGCTCTGGACTGCGGGAGTAAGATCTGGATGCTCTAGAACTTTCACTTGTGTTTTAATTGTTGTTCTACAGTAGTTGGGGGGACCTTTTTGTGACTAGAAAGAGATCATCTCTCTCTACTTTCCTGATGTCCTTGAGTGTAAAGCTTCATGCTGAACGCTCTTTTTGTTTGAGGTTCATATGATGCAGATACCTTCCTTTCTTTCCCTTTAGAAATCCCATTGGCCCTTTCATTGCTCGATTTTGCTGGGGTTAGTTTCTTTATGGAAAACTTGGTTTAGATGCTTCACATTCTTTACATATTGATTGTTTGCATTCAGTACTTCATAATATTTAAATTCAGAGTGCTTGAGCGCCTTTAGCCTTTTCCGGTAATTATATATTTTATTAATCAGTTTGGCTAATTGTAATGAACTAATAATTTTAAAATAAACCTGAATGATTGCATACCATCCTCTCTGTCATTATTGTGGAACTATATTGGTTTAATTTAAATTCAAATGAACTCTGAGTTTTAGCTCTCCCTCAACGGTTCAAGTTATTTACCAAAGCACCACATGTGCAATGGGGGATTCTCTTTGAGGACTTTACCAAGAGATTGAGGATTAAAATTCCCCGCTCGATCAGATAGATGGCTTGCAAATGCGCCACATAAATCAATCTCAGGAACCTCATATGATCTATGTCTAGATTCTCCACATTATGGCGTGAGAGATTCTACCCCCAAATGATTGTCTCTGGGCTCAAGATGACTGACTCAAGACAACTAAGAATGCTATTTACACTCTCTGATTAAATGCAGAGATTCAATTTGCACTTTTAAAATTAATTTGTGTTTCAAATTGTTTCGATTTTTGAGCTAAACAAATTAAACAATGCATTGATTGATTGACTGAGTTGAGGAATATAAATACAAAGACCTGTTCATTAAAGGCTCCTCATCTAGAGGATAGTTGTATAAGTGGAGGAGGGGGTTCCATCACTCTTTTTCCCATAAACACTCCTTACTTTCACCAGAGGTAGTGTCCTCCCACTTTACTGCCTAGACATTCTTTTATTATATAATAAAACTTTTTCATATGACTGTCACTATATCGCCGTACCCCCTATACATATAGGGATGTACCTTTGATAATGTGTCAAGAAAGGTTACAGCAATCTATGTGTGAACCTAAAAATGTGAAAAAGGACAAGATGGCACCTCACGTGCGCACCACCAATAGAGCTTGCTGATTTGTACTCACCAGCTATGCCCACTTATCTCATCATTGGTAACCATCTTGCCTTAAACAATAAAGATGTGTCCCCAAAAAAGTGCAAAAAATATTAATGTGGTGTTTATAAAACACGACCTCGTGAAGATAAAATTGAAATAAGTAGCACAATTACCAGTTTTATTTTTCACGTGTGCACTTATTCAAATTTAAAACCTTCGTGCTAGGCCGACATGTTTCATTGCCAATACTGCTTTAAGGCAATTTCGTCAGGGCAGTAGGGTCCTTAATCACCAATCAGGGACACTGGTATAGTTCCATACAGTGACTGTCAAATGTAAAAAGAGACACAGCCTGGTTACTAAACCAAGTTTTTTTACTCTCCCAAGTTAAGCACACATCATTACTCAATACACGCATTATCATTACCATGTGGGAGCCAAAGTCACTCGTACCAGCCCTCCACTTCGTCACAATGAGGGTAACTCCAACCGTGAGTACCTCTTGTGGGCGTGTACACTACTGTCGTACAAGATCTAAAAACAATAAGAACATGGAATTATGCCAACAACAACATTTCGCAATCATGTCGGTACCTCACTCGGTATTTCAATCCATTCATCTACACCGCCACGGATCGATATTCGTCACTCCAACATCACCTGTAATTTAGGCTGTCATTCAACATTACTGCCAAGCCCTCTCACTTACTAGTTTCAACCCTGGGGTAAAGCAATGGCAGTCTTACCGCCTTCTCAAACCGGAGAGCGTTTCCTCATTCCTCGCTCCCAGCGTGCCGGTGATTCGATTTAAAAACACTTCAGACGTCGTCAACATGTCACGTGACTACTCTCCATTATTACAACCTTCGATAACACCTCAAGCGAAGAAGAAGAAGTTGGTCAACAAACATCTAATCCGAATAGAGTGAGGTTCAACCATCAGGATAAAACTAACGAAGACTTGGGAGCTATAAGCCGGTCTTTTTTAGGGCAGAACCAAAGGGGCAGCAGAGGCGAGGGTCAGATAGGCAGAGGCCGTGCACGAGGCAATCAGAACCAAACATGGCAAACATACTCCCCCCCGGATAACACGCAGTCGGGGGAGGAATCATTTATGAATGATATAGTGGTAAATCTATCTGACCACACTCTCACTAATAGTGAGGTGAGAGTTTTAAATAAAGGGTTGGGGTACGGTCCGACACCCAACCATGACATGTTTAAGTGCAGGGTTGAATTTCAGGAGACCATGAGAAAGATAAAACGTAAAACGTTTTTTGCGAACAAACTTCAGGACCCCCCATCCCTCTTTAGTATCACACTGAGAAAACCATGCCAGTTCTGTCCTACCAATATTCTGATGGGCCCGGAAGTGGCAGTATTTTTAGAGTAAGGTTTTGGAGGACATCACAGCACTTGATCAAAGCAACAGACATCAGAAGTTTAACAACATGAGTCGGGACGACTGGCAGGCAGTCAGTAGTCTACAGAATAACCAGTTGCTGGCAATTAAATCAGCTGATAAGGGTGGGGCAGTGATTGTTATGAACTCTACAGACTATGATGCAGATGTGTTGAGATTATTGGGGGCACGTAATAATTATCGACCTCTTATTCGTGACCCAGTAAATGAACTTCAAGATACCATTAAAGAGATGGTAGGAATAGCCAAAGAGAAGAAATGGATCACTGTGAAAGAAGCCGAGTTCCTGATTAACACTAAGCCCAGGACTCCGACATTCTATATCCTGCCCAAAATACATAAACCTCAGCGTCCACCCCGTCGACCAATTGTGTCGGGGATCCAGTCGGTTTTAGAACCGTTATCTCAGCTTGCCGACTTTTTCCTTAGAGAATCAGTGGTGAACCAACGATCATTCATTCATTCAGGACACTACAGATGTTTTGAATATTTTGGAGGATACCCACTTTGATTCTTCATGTGACTTTTTGGGAAAGATTGACATAGAGTCACTCTACACCTGTATACCCCAAGACGCGGCGCTGGTGGCAGCAGCGCGCGCCTTGGGTGAACAGGAGTGGTTCTATGATACACCACAGTCCTTCGTACTACAATGTATAGAACTGGCACTAACTCGTAACTATTTTAGTTATAAAGCTAACTTGTACCTACAAACCACGGGGACATCTATGGGCGCAACTATTGCGCACAGTCTGGCCTGCATTTATGTAGGCCAGTTTGAGGAGCACTGCATATAATCCCTTCCAGAGGTACCTCCACCTCTGGAAGCGGTATATAGACGATGTGTTGTGCATCTGGTCTGGTGGAGAAGAGGCTCTACTTGAGTTTCTTAACTGGTTAAATGGTCAAGATGCCAGTTTACGATTTACATGGACTTACAGCAGTCAGAAAGCGATGTAACTCGACTTGGACATCATTGTGGAAAATAACACACTATGTACTGGTGTGCATCATAAATTGACCGATAAGAACTCTCTTTTGCACTACCAGTCATACCACCCGAGGGTACTACGAGATAACCTTCCGGTAGGTCAGTTCCTGCGTTACTGCAGGAACTGTTCCACAACTACGTCATACCTTGAACAATCGGAAGGCTTATGTGAGAAATTCAGGCAGAGGAGTTATCCTCTGAAGATTGTTAATCAGGCTAGGAAAAGAGCGCTCAACACCCCATGCAGTGCATTATTGGAAAAAAATGTAAGGGCTAAGGAACACTGCCTGCCAGTCGTGATGACTTTTGATCCACTGACGACTCAGATCCGCCAGTTGATACGGAAACATTGAGCCTTATTGTCGACAACTGATTTTAAAATGACACCCCCGAGATTTGCTTTTAAACGGTCAAGCAACCTCAAGGACAAACTGGTAGATTCCCGGGCTAAACCACACCAGGAAGACACTACTATCCCTCCTGGACATTACCCTTGTGGTACATGTTCAGTGTGTAATCTTACAAAGAAGACTCTTAGTGTGGATCTGAGCTCTGGAAAAGTATAGCATTTGACTCAGTTTAGTAACTGTAATACGGCGAACGTCGTTTACAGGTTGACGTGTCAGTGTGGACTACATTATATAGGGCTCACTACACGAAAAATCAAAGTCAGAGTGCAGGAACACTTGAGCACTATCAAAGCTGGGAAATTGTCTACCAAGCTGGTACAACACTGTAATGAACACAAACATTCATTCACGTGGGTTGTGTTAGAAAAATTGGTAGGGGTTTGGCAGTAATGTTGAATGACAACCTAAATTACAGGTGATGTTGAAGTGACGGATATCGATCCATGGCGGTGTAGATGAATGGATTGAAATACCGAGTGAGGTACCGACATGATTGCGAAATGAGGTTATTGGCATGATTCCATGTTCTTATTGTTTTTAGATCTCTTACGACAGTAGAGTACACGCCCACAAGACATACTCACGGTTGGAGTTACCCTCATTGTGACGAAGTGGAGGGCTGGTACGAGTGACTTTGGCTCCCACATGGTAATGATAATGCGTGTATTGAGTAATGATGCGTGCTTAACTCAGGAGAGTGAAAAAACTTGGTTTAGTAACCAGGCTGTGTCTCTTATTACATTTGACAGTCACTGTATGGAACTATACCAGTGTCCCTGATTGGTGATTAATGACCCTACTGCCCTGACAAAATTGCCTTAAAGCAGTATTGGCAATGAAACATGTCGGCCTAGCATGAAGTGGTCTGCATAAATGCAGCCGGTTTTAAATTTGAATAAGTGCAAACGTGAAAAATAAAGTTGGTAATTGTGCTACTTATTTAAATTTTATCTTCACGGGGTCTTGTTTTATAAACACCACATTGGCATTTTTTGCACTTTTTTTGGGACACGTCTTTATTATTTAAGGCAAGATGGTTACCAAACAGAAGATAAGTGGGCATAGCTGGTGAGTACCAATCAGCAAGCTCTATTTGTGGTGCACACGTGAGGTGCCATCTTGTCCTTTTTCACATTTTTTAGGTTCACACATAGATTGATGTAACCTTTCTTGACACATTATCAAAGGTACATCCCTATATGTATAGGGGGTACGGAGATATAGTGACTGTCATATGAAAAAGTTTCATATATATTAAAAGAAAGTGTAGGCAGTAAAGTGGGAGGACTCTACCTCTGGTGAAAGTGAGGAGTGTTTATGGGAAAAAGAGTGATGGAACCCCCTCCTCCACTTATACAACTATCCTTTTGATGAGGAGCCTTTAATGAACATGTCTTTGTATTTATATTGTATACTGAGTGGAGGGCAACCTGTTTGTTCTTTCCCTCTGTAGCTCCTTATTGATTGAGTATAGTGACTGAGTTGAGGGCCTGGATGCCTCAAACACTTAACACCGTAGTACAGCTTGACAAAGAATCTGTAGTCCGGGCCACTGACCGTGATTACCATGAGGGGATCCAATATGAGACATCAGAAGGGAATGCACTGGGTAACCCCTTTACCCCCAACTCTGGGGCATTTTGCTCTTTATCTAAAATTACATCATCTATTCAATATACGAGAGAATACAATTTAGCATTTATAAGGAAGCGCAGATACCATGAGTTTTAGAGGGAGGGGGCGGGAGGAACACAGGGGCAACAATGCATGAAAACTTCCACTCATCATTGGATCATGGCAGGTGGCAGGGAGAACAGGGTCTTACCTCTGTCCCTGTCACCAGGCAGGTCGCTTCCCTCACCGCCGCACAGCCCCTGGGAGACTCGCGCTCCGCTGCTCCAGCCGCTTGCCAGGTGATCACTGTGCCCCGCACTGGTGTGTCCCTGACTGTGTGTCCCTGACTGCTGTTCGATTGTACTTTGTGCCTTCTCCATTTTTTCCTTCTGTATCCCCTCCTTACCGCCCTTACTTGTACCCGTGTCCTTCATTTTTGCCTTCTGTACCCTGTGTGTCCCTGACTGCTGTTCAATTGTACCTTGTGCCTTCTCCCTCTTTTTCCTTCTGTACCCCTCCTCATCGCCCTTGCCTGTACCCCTGTGGCCTTCATGTTTGCCTTCTGTACCCTTGTGCCACCCCCCTCCCTGCCCCTCCGTTTTTCCCGCTGTTTTTTTTCACCTCCGTTGGCCCGCGACCCCGCCCCCCTCGTCCCCATTGGCCACCCCGCTCCCACCTCCCAGCTCCTCCTCCCTCCCTCTGCCCTCTTATGGAGGCCCCGCAGCGGTAGAGAGAGCGACCTCTGACCCTGTCACCAGGCAGGTCGCTTCCCTCACCGCCGCACAGCCCCTGGGAGACTCGCGCTCCGCTGCTCCAGCCGCTTGCCAGGTGATCACTGTGCCCCGCACTGGTGTATCCCTGACTGTGTGTCCCTGACTGCTGTTCGATTGTACTTTGTGCCTTCTCCATTTTTTCCTTCTGTATCCCCTCCTTACCGCCCTTACTTGTACCCCTGTGTCCTTCATTTTTGCCTTCTGTACCCTGTGTGTCCCTGACTGCTGTTCGATTGTACCTTGTGCCTTCTCCCTTTTTTTCCTTCTGTACCCCTCCTCATCGCCCTTGCCTGTACCCCTGTGTCCTTCATTTTTGCCTTCTGTACCCTTGTGCCACCCCCCTCCCTGCCCCACCGCCTCCGTTTTTCCCGCCGTTTTTTTTCAACTCCGTTGGCTTGCGACTCCGCCCCCCTCGTCCCCATTGGCCACCCCGCTCCCAGCTCCTCCTCCCTCCCTCTACCCTCTTATGGAGGCCGCGCGCCGAAGGCGCGCCGAAGGCGTGCCTAAGGCAAGCCCATCTGCGCCCGTCCGCGCCTGGACCGCACCCAGTGCCAGGACCCCTGGCCCCCGCCAACGCCAGCCCACACGACGGACCTACGACGCCGCAACCCTCAACGCACTCAACACCGGCCATAACCCCACCTGCTGCCGGGCCGCCCCGAAAGGCTTCCACGGACCCGTCACCTGCACAACCTGCAAGTTCACCTGCCTCCGAACATACACCGCGCCAGCCAAGCCAAACTCCAGCAACAACCACCTCAAGTGCATCCTGCTCATCACCCGCTCCGTCCACAGACACGCCGTCGAACTCTGGAACCTCCTGGACACAACCTCACCAGACATCGCCTTCCTCACTGAAACATGGATGAACGCCTCCTCAGCCCCCGACATCGCCATCGCCATCCCGGATGGATACAAGATCATCAGGAGGGACCGCGTCAACCAGACTGGAGGAGGCATCGCCATCGTCCACGAGAACACCATCCGCATCACAACCGACGCCGACAACAACTACGCCACCGCCGAATACCTTCACTTCCAGATACACACCGACCCATAGACGACCCTCAGAGGCACCCTCGTCTACAGACCCCCGGGACCACGCATACAATTTAGCGAAGACTTCACGGACTTCATCAGCCCACACGCCCTCCCCTCCACCGACTACATCCTCCTAGGGGACCTCAACTTCCACTTGGAGAACAACAAGGACCGCAACACCGTCACCCTGCTGGACAACCTCGCCAACCTCGGACTCAAGCAACTGGTCAATACCCCCACCCACTATGCCGGCCACACGCTTGACCCCGTCTTCTCATCCAGCAAGATCGTCACCTTCAACCACTCCACCGGACTTCACTGGACCGACCACAGATGCGTCCACTTCAGCTTCAGAAAAGCCACAACCCACCACCACCCGCAACAGGCCCCTCACAGAAGCTGGAGCAAGATCACCACCGACCAGCTCACCACCGCCCTCAGCCAGAACCCCCCTGCCAGCACACCGGACCCCAACGTTGCAACCCGCAACTTCACGCAGTGGCTGACCGCCTGCGCCGAAGACCTCGCACCACTCAAGAACCCTCCCAGCAAACCCAGAAGCAAGAAGGCCCCCTGGTTCACCAGCGAACTCAAGGACTCCAAGAAGACCTGCCGCACCCTCGAGAAAGCCTGGCTCCTCGACCAGACCACCGACAACATGACCACCCTCAAACACGCCACCCGCAAGCACCACCAGCTCATCCGCACCACCAAGAAGAAATCTCTGAAGGATCGACTGGACAACAACGCCCATGACAGCAAGGAACTCTTCAGCATCGTCAAAGAGTTCTCCAACCCCAGCACCGGCAACAACGACATCACCCCCTCACAAGATCTCTGCGACTCCCTCGCCTTGTTTTTCCACCGCAAGATTGCCGACATCCACAACAGCTTCGGCACACCACCCTCGCACCCAAGCGCCGAACCAACGCCCCCCACCGCCACTCTCCGCACCTGGACCACAGTGACCACCGAAGACACAGCCCACACGATGAATACCATCCACTCCGGATCTCCGACTGACCCCTGCCCCCACCACGTCTTCAACAAAGCCGCCTCCACCATCGCACCCTATCTCCGAGACGTCATCAACACCTCCTTCAACACCGCCACCTACCCGGAGAGCTGGAAGCATGCCGAGCTCAACGCCCTACTGAAGAAACCAACAGCAGACCCCATGGATCTCAAGAACTTCCGCCCCATCTCGCTCCTCCCTTTTCTGGCCAAAGTCATCGAGAAGATCGCCAACAGACAGCTTGCTGCCTTCCTCGAGATGAATGGATCCCTCGACCCCTCGCAGTCCGGTTTCAGAGCCAACCACAGCACCGAGACCGCCCTCATCGCAGCCACCGACGACATCCGAGCCCTGCTCGACAACGGGGAAACTGCGGCACTCATCCTCCTGGACCTCTCCGCAGCGTTTGACACTGTCTGCCACCACACCCTTGTCCAACGCCTCAGCAACACCGGCATCCAGGAGAAGGCACTGAAGTGGATCATCTCGTTCCTCGCCGGAAGAACACAGAGAGTCCGCCTCCCCCCGTTTCGATCAGAGGCCACCGAAGTCATCTGCGGCGTCCCGCAAGGATCATCA
The DNA here is from genome assembly GCF_964204655.1 of Triturus cristatus. Taxonomy (NCBI): domain Eukaryota; kingdom Metazoa; phylum Chordata; class Amphibia; order Caudata; family Salamandridae; genus Triturus; species Triturus cristatus. Next base: position 1,267,072,178 of record NC_140590.1, on the reverse strand, counting down.
CTCAGCCCCACCCTCTTCAACGTCTACATGAGACCTCTCGCTATCATCGCTCGCCAACACAACCTCAACATCATCTCCTATGCCGACGACACCCAGCTGATCCTCTCCCTCACCAGAGACCCCGACACTGCCAGAACCAACCTCCACGAAGGGATGAAAGACGTCGCCGAGTGGATGAAGAACAGCCGCCTGAAACTGAACTCAGACAAGACGGAAGTCCTCATCCTGGGACCATCACCCTCCGCCTGGGACGACTCCTGGTGGCCCCCAGCCCTGGGCACCGCCCCCAAGCCGACAGACCACGCACGCAACCTGGGCTTCATCCTGGACTCCTCCCTCTCGATGACCAGACAAGTCAACGCCGTCTCCTCTTCATGCTTCCACACCCTCCGCATGCTCCGCAAGATCTTCCGATGGATCCCGACCGAAACCAGGAAGACGGTCACCCAGGCCCTCGTCACCAGCCGACTAGACTACGGTAACACCCTCTACGCTGGAACAACAGCCAAGCTACAGAAAAGACTCCAACGCATCCAGAACGCCTCCGCCCGACTCATCCTGGATATCCCCCGACGCAGCCACATCTCCAGCCACCTGAAGGACCTGCACTGGCTCCCCGTCAACAAGAGGATCACCTTCAGGCTCCTCACCCACGCACACAAGGCTCTTCACGACCTGGGTCCCAAGTACCTCAACGACCGCCTGACCTTACACACGCCCACCCGCCAGCTACGGTCTGCCAGCCTCGCCCTCGCCGCCGTACCACGCATCCGAAGGGCCACCGCCGGAGGCAGATCCTTCTCCTACCTGGCAGCCAAGACATGGAACTCCCTCCCCATCCACCTTCGGTTGACCCAAGACCACCTCGCCTTCAGGAGACAACTCAAGACCTGGCTGTTCGAGCAGTAGCAGTCCCCTCCCCCTAGCGCCTTGAGACCCTTCCGGGTGAGTAGCGCGCTTTACAAATGTTTTGATTGATTGATTGATTGACAGTGTCAGATAAACTTGTACAACGGCAGATTCCGCTGTCAAAGTATGTCTCTGTTAAACTTATTTAAAAAACACATTTGTAGAACACGAGGAGAACAACTTAGTCAAAGACTTGGCACTGAAGCACAATCAGTGGAATACTGTATTTTGATGAGAGAATGCACATTCCTCAGAAATAGCATAATATTTTGTTGACGCTGCTGATGTTGTGGAAGGCGTAGCATGGGCCTGGAATTGATCCTTCCTGTCAAGCAGGGAGCAGTGTTGTCCACTGCACCCAACCTAGTCATTCCCCATTGTCTTCTCCTTTTGGGTACCGTGTAGCTTTGTGTCATTCTACACCCGTTCCATCATATACCTCTACCCATGGGTGCCATTATTTCAATCCTTTGGCTTTACCTGTTCACTGGCACAAGATAAAAAGTTGACGTCTCCATGCAAAATAAAAGCCATGACTGACACTAGTCCTACTAAGAGTATTATGATACATATATAGAAAGCCAATCTATTTCTGCTTTTTGTATCTTGCATATTACTCATTTTTTCACTCACTACTGTGTGTTATGTATTTCCTTTAATATGCGATATTATAACGTGAAATTATGCTATCCTTATTTTTACTCTTCGCTGTACATGACCTTTTTCCTGTAATTCAAAACAGGTAGCGTAACATTTTTTTGCTGATTCAGAGTGTTGACCTCCCAGTAATAGGGAACAAATGCCAGTACCATGCTTTCCAACCAGTATTCACCCGACTGCATAAATTCCTAAAGGTATTGCCTGACGAAAATGTAAACGCTGGGGACCAAACACAATTTGCACAGAACCTGGATTTAAAATACAGTGCAAACACAGATGATGCCATATTTCTTATGTACTGCTGCCTTCAGAAGACGGCAGCATAGGTCTGGGACCGTAAGTGACACTGGAGCCTCTTACTGTACTCCAGGCAACTAAACTACCTTTTTAGTATGTTTCAGTTGGAACCATGGCTGGGATGTGTATTTGGGAATTATGTCACCTTAATCAAAAACATCAGTGCAAGCAGAATGCAGCGCTAAGGTTTCCCATGTGCACAGCTTGATGAGCTCAGACCATCACAAATGCCCTGGGACACAGCACATGTCTCACAAGGTGCTATGTGTCATTCAATGACCTTTTAATGGGAAAGGCCCACCATGTTGGATCTCGGCATTCACACGTGAAAGCAGATTTATTAATAAAGATTAACATTCATTTTCATGTGCTTAGTTTAACGTAATTAAGTCACAAGTTAACTGGGGCTCTGGGCTGGTTGCACTGACTGCTAAAAAACGTGGTGTTTTGAAAGTTGCACTGTGTGCATGATATCTTTCACTAATTTTCTGTCCTTCCTTTTTCATAAAATAGATGAAAATGTCAGACCTTCCAACTCACATGGTGTCACCGTGTGACACACGATATCAGCTCCCATCACACGATGAGGAGAAGATATATTATGGTGGCAGGGGCAGCGAGCTGAAAACCACTGTAAACAGTGGTTTTCAGATCGCTTTCGGAGGCTTTCAACTGCTGATGCCCATTAATGGGTGTGAAAACACCCCAGGACATCGGAAAAAAGTCTCAGGAAGCTTTTACTTTTTATTTTTTTTTAGACGAGGGGGCTTGGGGCCGGTTTGGGGTCAAAAGTGCTTCCTGGGTACTTCTCAGCATGAGGTCCCGCCCCTCCAAGGCCCTGTCCCCTCCTCACACTGTGAGCTTTTTGTTGAAGGTGGCAGGTATAAAATGTGTTCTTCACCATGGTGTTGTTTATTTTGCTTGTATCAACTAATGTGCTTCGTAGGAAGCCTTCTGGGGATATACATGTAATGTTTCCAAAGTTCAAGGCTGATGCTGCTTGCTGGTTAACTGTGCTCCTATTCATAAAATTGTTAGTAGTTCCATGGTGGGAAACAACCTTTACATCGCGGATTTTACACCGTGATACATTCAAAACGCGGTTGTTACAACGACCACGTTGTCACAACGCAGTGCCATTACAACGCAAGTCGTTACAGCAACTTGTGCTAGATGGTGCTCTGGACTAAGGAATAGCATGATTTACTATTCCAACACCTTCCCTACTGTTTCACACACTGGTGTTGGAATAGTAAATCATACTATTCCTAAGTCCAGCGCGCCATCTAGCGCAAGTCGTTGTAACAACTTGCGTTGTAATGGCACTGCGCTGAAACAACGTGGTCGTTGTAACAACCGCGTTGTGAATGTATCGCGGTGTAAAATTTGTGTTGTAAAGTGCTATATTCTTCAATGGCATTTCCTTTTGTATGTCGATTAAAGGCATTCACTGCTTATTCAATTTGGGTGGAGCTCTAGAGGTATCCTATTTTACGTAATTTAAGTTCTGCAGTGTTGATTAGTCTATGCCATGTAACTATAATAAGTACGACCCACAATGCCACTTCACACTGTATGAAGAGTGTGGTGTTCTACTCTTCTGTAACTATAAAAAGTGCTGTTTGGGATGTACGCCAGATTTTCCTTGCTTTCTTTAAGAGCAGACTCTATGACAGTCTGTTATATGACTCTATGCTTTGATAATTCTTTATTGATGCTGATTTGAATTAACTAACCATTTGCCTCTTGCCTTCTGTAAAGATTCCTAATTTCAAATAAACATTTATGGTTTGGACTTTGAATATTATAATGTATGGGTTTTTCTGTGTTGATTTATTTTATTTACTTAGGGTCAGCGTCCTTTGCCACTCATAATGCCCTGATCCGTCTGATCGGCCCTTTTAATTAGTGAAACGTCCGACATGCACACTGATTCAGGTGACATTGAGAGTCTGCACCATCACTTCTGGCAAAAAATGTATTGGCTTCCATGAAGTCACAACGAGATACTGCACATGCTCCATCCTAGCAATCTACCCACTTATCAGAGGAAATGCTGATTGCATGATGTATACAAATAAATTGATGTTCTAAACATATCATATCTTATGTCCATCGATTTGCCAATTCGATGTATGTCTACTCCTCCCATGAAGGGTACTGATATAGTCAGTCTCCTGCTGGGATGGGAAGACATGTCACTATAAAATAAACAATAACTAATTATGACAGACTGATGATATTTTAGAAAATGTAATTAGTTCAGAGGTGAAACCTGCCATCAAAGGTAAGATTAAACAAAGTAGGTGCACCACAACTTAGGTTTCTAAAGATTTATCAAACACTTTTTTCTGCTTAAAATAATGATCAGTATTCCTACTATTGTATAAAATTGATACCGAATGTATTGATCGGTTTCTTTCAATCCTTTAAGTGCAATACCAAGAAGCCATGCCAACTTTGTGTTTCGCGATTTGTGAATACTGCTTCATCAGGGAACTCTCTATTATCAAACAGCAATGCTTGCAATATCAATCTTATAAATTCCTCGCTTCTGTCTGCAAATTCTACGCCCATGAAAAGGACTACCAGAAGGTCTACAAGAACCAAGTTCAGGTGATTGCTTTTCAGGTTCTTTTGCGACTTGCTGCTTCTTTCCCCTGTCAATTGTAATTGCATTTATGTTTCGGTTCCTATTTTTCTGCATCTGTGTCTCTCTCTTCTCCGTGTTTCTATTTCTCTGTCAGTGTCTTTCTCCTCTTTCTTCTGCCTCTCTCTCTCTCTCCACGCCCTTCTGTCAGAGGATATTGAATCACTCAACGCCAAGTGTAGCAAAAGTGGCATCATACTCCCTTCAACCTTAGTGACATCACAGAAAGCAACATTAGATGACCTTATTCTTCCTATAACAATAATTGGCTTCACTTAATCCCAGTATATACATAAAAAAGAAATGGTGTTTATAGATCACAGGGAGTCACTCAAAAAAGAGATTAAAGGTCATGTCTACCTGTATTAAATCGTATGGATAATAAAATGAATATGAACTATGTTAATTGGTTTTAATTACTTCTTATCATTGTTGATTAGTATTGTTTTGTGATCACTTGTAAGGAACTGTCACTCTTGTGAATCACAGAGGAAAAATTATCATTGTAAAAACATTTTTATGTATTTTCAATATTGAAACATGGAAAATTTTGAAAACATGTTTCTTTTTTAAACTTATTTCATTTTATGCAGTTTTCTATAGAGTGCACATCACACGTATGAATATATTTAAGTTAAAAAACTCAAAGTGAAATGTCCTAGTAGGGGTTGTAGAAAGTAAACAGTGCTCATGAGGCCACTCAATGAGACTGCTGTTTGCCTTCTGTTCTTGGCACTGCTTTGCCACCTCTGAGGCCCAAGTCGCATGTACAGAGCTAGTAGTTGCAAGGGGGAAGTGAGGGGTAGCAACTGCTACCTCTGGCGACCCCTAAATGATGTACACCCTCTGCCTGTGTCTTTCTAATAATGAATAAACACACACTATGTATGTGGGTAGAAAAGAAAAGTAGTGGAGAGCACTGCTCTGTTAGGACAAGAACCCTCACTCACCCAAAGGTGAAATACTTCATCATAGGGTCCCCTCCTCACACTGGGACCGCAAGGCACCCACTGTGGGCTACAACTACCCGCGGGGGAAGAGCAGAGGTGTTCTACAGCACAATGAGCACTACAGATGTGGGGCGAGAGGGGGGCAGAGTGCAGATGTAGATAAAGAAAAGTGAGTAAAACGATCTCCTGGTGGGCAAAAAAGTATTTTATTCTGGTGGTGCCCCAATGGAAAGGGTTAAAAAAAAGCAAAATGAATAGGGATTATGGATATTACCCTATAATATAGTCAACATGTTTCTGCCAAACGGGACTTAAAAAGTTCTAGGCATTCCTAGGGACCAGAATATATATGTCACTCTGTAGTGCATGTCGTGCTGTAGATTTCCTCTGATCCTCCCCATGGGGGATTTATAGCCCACACTGGGTCCCTATGATGAAGCATGCCACCTCTACACTTGCCGGCTAAAATAAGTTGGTATCTTTATTTTGATTCATTGGAGCAGTACAAGTAAAGCAAACAACAGTGTGGACAAAGGTGGCCTCACAGGAGCACTGGAATGCTTTGACAAAAAGAGAGGCTGCATTAGGAGCATAAGAGTTAAAGCAATTTGTGAGAACCTGTTCCATTACTTCGTTTTTTTACAATAAAATCACATTTTGAAAAGCTTCAACCTTCCCAATAAAATCAAATTTCGATTTTTGTTTCCGGATTAAAGAAAATTGTTCACAATTTGTGTATTTGTTTTATAAATTCTTCTGTCTGCAGTTTTGGGTATTTCCTTGAGTTTAATGTATTACAGATAGTTTAGGTGGGGATCTGTGGCTTCCAATGGTGATGTTTTGGGGGTCCATGTAAGCCAAACGTTTGAGAGGTTAAGAACCGCAGCCCTACATTTTACAGATTTCTTCTGGTCTCAGCATATCACTGTGAACGATTTTCATGATACTTGGTGCCAGACTGAATGCTACAAGATGATATGCAACATGCTATGTTGCAATCTGATGTATTCACCCTTTACTGTACTGCCTTAAAAGCATTGCTGCAAGGTGGTTTGAGTCCAGGTAGCTGAGAGCTTGAGCTGAGAGCTTGTCAAAAATCCCCAAAACTCACAACTACCACACCCTCCCAATCCACAAAGTATATGGTGAAAAGGTGATGCCAAATTCAAAGTTCCAGCATCCAATTAACAGGATCATATCTGATCTAACAATATGCTTTACAAATGCGCATACATATGCCCATTGGCGTAACACAAAATAATGGGGCCCCCTGCAAAACGTGATGAAGGGCCTGAGCCTCCAATGTCTCATATACATTCTTTGGCTTTGTGCTGAATGGGACCCCTCTTTTATGGTTGGGTGTCCCCTGGACGGTTGGGCTCCACCAGTGCACCTCAGAGGCTTGGTTACACTCCTGCATGTGCAGGGTTTTGTTAGTTACAGCTCCACTGGTTATCAGTTTCATTGTTTGAACAGGGGCACTATGGTGCTGAGGAGAAACTTAGCTTTGTAAATAAGCACAAGGGTCAGAATCAAAATTAGGGATGCCTTCCATTTATCTAAGACTAATAAAATAACTCAAAGCCTGAAGCAGGGCTGCGTCCTGACTCCAACTTTGTTTAACCTGTTTTTATCAGGTCTTACTCCCATACTAAATGCAGTCACCTTTCACCCGCCCAAATTGGGAGGCATCCAGCTTTCAAATAACCTGTATGCTGATGATCTAGTCCTCATTAGCAGAACCAAGGTTGGCCTGCAGTGTCTTTTTGATGTAACCTTGGCCTACTCAGTGAGGAATTGACTGACAGAATGAAAACAAAGATACTGGTAGTCCAAGGCAAAAGGTTAGAGAAGCACACATGATCCTTGGGAAGTGAAAAAATGGGACTGACAAACAGCTTGAAGTATCACGGAGTTTACTTCAACGGTAACGAAAGGTACATTGATTAGCTCGAAGAAATAAGAAAGAAAGGCAATGCCTTGGCCTTCGGTCTGTTTATAACATAATAAAAGGCCCAACGCTTACACCGATCTCGCAGGTGGCTTAAGCAAAAGTCTTCAGAACCTTGACCTATGGGAGTGAGGCTCTTAGGGGACTAGATAGATCCTGGGCAAAATGATACTCAAAGTATATAGGTCAATCTTCCAACTACCAACTTACACATCTTCGGCCCAGATCAGGCTGGAGTTCGGTATTGCCAAACAATCATTGGCTCTGAAGGCGGCCTTCACGATGTGTTGTCACAAACTGAAGCTGGCAACGGAAGGCTCCCTGGGCCATCATCTCTGATCTGAATTGGAAGAAAGACTGACCTCCCTGGCACGGATTTACATGCATTAGGCCCTGTGCACCCCTGATCTAAGCAGCATTTGGGACTTACCCCTAAGTCACCTGGAGTTGAAAAACCTGGTTAAATCTAGCACAAAGCTCCGGTCAGTGCTTGAGGACAAAGACTGTCCAGACATAAACATGGTTGGATGGCACTTCATAGTTATACCAGACTGAAATCTGATTAAGGGACAGTTCCTGAAATATAGCCTGCGGATATTACCTATCCTAAGTCATTACACCCCGAGGAAAAGATGGGAAGGTCAAGAGATTTGTCGGCTATATGAGCAAGGGCAGGAGGACATTATTCATGCAATCTGCTTGTGCGTCTCTCTCATGGAGTATCGGCTGGAGCTCCCACACAGAAAACTAAAAGATCATGGAATAAGGTCCTGCAGGGAGGCGGTAATGGCCTGCTTGGAACCAACGAAGACCAGGCTGAGCTGTGGAACGGTGAAATTCCTTCAGAGGTTGGGGGAAAAGGCCGGGGCCAAGGTTGGCACTGCTGATCAGTGAGGATGCAGCCCCTGTAACACCAACAATTCCCCCAGCCTAGTATTACTCAGCACAAGGGACTGCTTGGTCGGGGAGCTCAGAAAAAAATCACTAAAGCCACCTGCCCCAACCCTTGATGACTCTCTTAAAGCTGCCCACTACCTGCTCTTTATATTACAATGAGAAGTGGCATTTTAATCCAGATAAGCACTGCGCACTTTATCTACTGCACTTGCACTTTTACACCAATAACATCTTTTGCACTTTATTTACCACACTCACCAGTAAACTCTCACACTAATTAAAATAATCGCTAGAAGATCTTGGTGTGCGTCTCCCTGGGAAAGACTGGGTATTCCCAGGTAACCACGTCCTATCTTTTAGGAATTTTAAACCGTATGTACCGCCCGCCAAGCTGTAGGGCGCCCATAGTTATGGGGTCAACAATCCTGAGTAGTAGGGTAGGCAGAGAGTCCTCTCCCTTAAATACGCTCAATTAAGGCTTAGGCAAAAGGGATTTAAGCTTTTAAAGTGCAGATTTAAAAGTACTTATAGAAAATAAACAACGGCTATAATTTTCTAGATGATGGCACAACGTGTTTGTTTTATGTATTTTAAATATATTTTACCATGCACTATATTGCAACGGTTTTAACAATCAAGCAATAAAGATTTTTCTTCTTAATTAAGCACATGGGAGTGCATACCTTAATGGCCTCAGATGCTACTCATTGTGAGTCATAAACAAAAACCACTGGGGATTGGGGAAGATGGTGCTTAGAGTAATGCTCCCACTGCATCATTAAAGGATGAAATCTCTACTACTACAGGTGAAGTGAATATGGCCCAAATGGCTTCTGGAATCAGAGCGACCAGTCTCTGCTAACAGAACACGCTTGAAGAACCTAAGTTAAAAAGAAAACAATTCAGCTCCTTTATAGCTACTAAAGGGTGCCCAATAGCCTTAGAAAACAAAGGGGGCGCCGATAAACAGAGCTGGCTCAGCACATGGCGCATTCTTCCTCAGAACCCTCACAGCCTCAATACTCAAGCGATGCAGATGATGTCAGATGCTTTTTGGATTTGAATCAGTCCAGTAAGACTACAGGACGTTGTGGTTGTACAACAGGTTATTTCATTCTAATTGTATGGCTCCTCCCATTTTCAGAATGGGACAGCCTTGTTCTTCAGAGCAAGCCAAAGGAAAATGGCCTTTTCAAATGCTAGCACCACAAGGTCCAGAGCTGGAAGGCAAGCTCCTCCTAAGTCCAAAGAAAATGCAAGGACTTTACTCTGAAGGTCCAGCTCTTATCCAGTTTAGGCCTACTGATAAGCAGGGTCAATAAGAAGGAAACTTCAAGAATCATAGTTTCATGCAGTCCCATGTTGGGCACATCTTGTCGGGTAAATCTCGACCCGGGGGGAGGAGCAAGCAGCAAACGTTCAAAGAAATGTTTATTACAGGACAGAAAGTAAATATGTCTTCACCTTGGTCTTTGATCTTCCTAGACAGCTCAAGGCACAGATGAGGGGAGATCACAGAGGGCCTTAATAATTAGAATTCCAAGAAGCACAGGCCAGATGTCGATTAACCGTGACATTATGTTGTTTGTAGATCAGGGGCAGAAATGTCCAAGTTGGTAAACCTGCCATGACAGTTTGTTTTTGGCCAGGCCTCTGGGCTGAATATTTCTTGCAACTACAAACCAGACAAGGGTTAAACTTCTACAGGGTCTCTAAGGTGCAGGCCGAGATTGCGAAGGTGGAACTGCCTTAAATCCTCCAAAGAGAGCAGCAATTGGATGCTGCATGTTACTGACTCTTGCAGATGACTCAAGTTCCACTAGGGGTGGGAAAAGTTTCCCACATTGTGTTTGCAAAATGCACGTTTTTAAGCATGCTTGTTTAGATTTTGCAACCTTCGTGAAATTCATTAAAGGTGGTAAAGCTTTTCAAACGGTGTGGGGAAAAAGTCTCTAAAATGTAGGCTTTGTAGCAAGTTAAGCTACAAATAAAATCATTTTCAGCTGGATATTTTTCTTTAAAAATTTTTTAGCTGGAAACTTCTACAGGGAATACTGTTTTGACGGGGATTTTGCCTACATGTGCAGATTTACGAACAGGACACTTTTTGTGACTGTCATATTGCAAAGATGGTCACCTTCACAAAACTTCAACAGCAAAATTCAAATCCGGCGCACCAATAATTTATATCTCATTCAATGTACATGCACGTAACTCTTAAGTAATTCAGGCAAAATACACTCAGGTGAAAGGAAGGATGCCAGTCATGGGAAGCTGCTTGGACGTCCCATAGGATCAGCAGGCATTGCTTTCAGAGGAAAAGTCCTGTATTGATGTACTGTAAATCAAAGTCCTATATTGATGTACTGTAAATCAAAGTCCTATAGTGATGTACTGTAAATCAAAGTCCTATAGTGATGTACTGTAAATCCTCTGCCACCAACTGTCCATATTAACGCAGCATGGCCACTAAGCCTCTGCTATAGGTCATGGTATTTTTAGAGTATATCCCCAGTTCTGCAAAGTCTAGCATTCAGATGGTGGCAGCAAAATATGAAAAGTACATCCCTCAATGGCCTTGAGACCCCACTGAACAAAAAGCCTTGGAAGGCCGGAAGACACAAAACGCACCAGAAAGTCACAGTGGCCGTTTACCCATGAACCACTAATAGGTAAGGAACAATGTCAGATTTCAACCTTTCACTCTATCTACTTGAAGGTACTGAAGCGTCAAAAAGCTCTTGGTTGAAATTTTTATTTATAATTCTCAGAACAAAAAGATTAAAAAATGAACATTTTGGGACAGTTTTTCTCCCCGGGGTGAATGATTCACCATGATAAACGAATTCAGAATAATGTTCACGGGGCTTTCTCTTTCTGCTCCATTCCCAATCACCGTCTCCTAGAAAACCTTTGGTAATACAAGGCTTTTCGCATCCTCCCAAGGACATCTAACCAGCCCAATATGAAGAGACGGTAATACAGCTGTGAGTTGATCGGGGTGGTTTGTTGCTGGGCGAGGTGAGGGTTAGGGCTCATGGATCCAAAAGATAAGTCCATTTTACTTGCACAGTCTTCATTGTCATCTATCTATACTGATGCGACTGAGGTAGGCCCCATAATGTCTTGACACTCACACTAGCTACTCACCAACACCCTGCACTCAAGACGACACATGCTCACACAGTAGAACCTGACACACCCTCACTGGAACAAGGATGAGCAGCAAGAGACAAAGGAGGAACAAAAGAGTAAAGAACCCCACACATAGGGCGCAAGAAGACACGCACACTCGAACAGATAACCAATCAATAATACATTGCACACGAATAAACCAGGACTGTTCAGAGGCATACACTCGAGAAGAACCTCTAAATTGAGCATGAAGTGGAAGATGAACACAGGGAAAATTATCAGAGCCAGACAGGAATTATAATGAGTTGGCCAATGTAAGACCTTTTTCAGGAGACCCAGGGAAAGCAGGTGCTACTGGGTTCTTATTAAGTCACTCAAAGGTGCCCTGGGGTTTACCTTTACTAGTGACCCAAAAACTGAGTATCAAGTACACCCCTGTAGCACTTGACCCTCATAATAGCGATGTCAAGCAGTACAAGGCTCATTCAGGGTGGCAGCGTGGACTTAGAGTCTCCGAAAACAGAATAATGCCCAACAAATTCTGAATCACTGTATAGCCATACCTTAGTTTAGGAAACGAAAAATGTCTTCTTTACTAAACACAGCACAATACATAATAATGAGAGGACACTTCATGTGGTATACAGTTTGTAATTAGTAAGCATGGACATTTCTGGGTAAACTCTAAACGGCTCTCTATGGACAGGTCTATGCATAGTAATACTCATTAGTACAGTTATCTATAGGGAGTTCCCACAGCTCAGATCACTCTGTGCCCAAGAGTTTGTCTTTTAGTTCCCCAACCAGTTCGTCACTACATGGAGTCACAGTGACACCATATATTTTAGTCCTTCCTTCTGGGGCTGTTTTAAGCTGGCTCAAGGTGATGCTCAGCGTGCACTGCTGAATCCGACCACAAGGAACTACTGGAATGAATGGATTCTCACATTCACCAGGACATAAACTTGATGTGAACTGTTGGCTCAGCTAATGGAACAGCTTCTTTTCTGAACTGTGCACAAAGGGTTCCCCATTAAGATATCGTTTTTTCCAGATACTTCAAAAAAGTGTTTTTTTATATACTGCACATATTGTTTTTAAATTGTATATTGCATGCTAAATATGAATTTTATGAAATGTTTATATGTTGTGATTATAAGCAGTAAGAAATGACAATCTGATATAAAGTAGAAAACCTATTCTATTAAAACAACTTTTTTATATAAAGAAAATTCTCTTGGTTGTTGAATCTCATAATTGGTGGCATACAAGCTTGGAAGGTGGGTTCGACTGTAACCTCTTGTTGAAGTTGTGTACAGGTTATAAGTTACCAAAGTGAGCCTGTGTTTGCATGTGAGTGTGTGTGTTAAAGATTTCCAAGGGGAATTTTTGTTCTCTTCACTGTATAGCAGTGCCCTGTCCCCTTGGGCTGGGGGGCCCCCTCTCTTGTACAGTAATCAAGGTGATGTGCCCCAAGCATGGCCCTCTGAGTGGCCCTCACCTGCTTCTCTTCCCAGGGTCAGCTGATACTTACTGTGGTCCACTGTAGATGTGCCGGCACTTGCTTAGTTGGGGGACCTATGGCAGTGTCAGTACCAGCAGTTGAGTGGCTGTATGGAGGGTGCGATGCTTGCAGTTGGATGAGTCTTGATTTTTGGGTTCTTTCTCTAGCCTAAACAGCATCTTCTTAACCAAAAAAAGGTTAGCTCACACCCAAGATGCAGCAGCGAGGTGCTCGATGTCCTTGGCCATGGACAGTGGTTGTCTACTCTTCATGCACAGTTCAATGCAACCATTGCCTATGATTGTAAGTCATATGGTGCCTCACACCTCTAGGGGCTAGCTCTTGACAGTGGAATCATCCGCCATGTACTTCATGGATCTTCAGGATCGCCCTGGGTTCTCAGACACTTCCACCAAACAGCACATGGTGCTGTGACACTTGGGACCTCACACTTCATCCTCAGTGACCGTAGCAATTTGTATCCTCCTCAGCTCTGTCACTGTCTTTATCTAGGTAGTGTCTTCCTCGTGCAAGGGTATCTCCATTAACAATTTCAAAGCACACGCCAAGGCAGCTTTTTATGGCAGACTCTCAAAATTCCTTAGTTTGTAGTCTACAAACCTGGCAAGGGGAGTTAGTGGTCTATACCTCAACACTGATGCACAAAAGAGTTTCTTATTTGACACTGGTGTTGAACAACGATTACTGGTAGCAAAATGTTGGCACGCTAGGTTGCCCCATCCTTTTACTGCAGATTCAGACAGCAGTTGTGCAACCCAACAGTCAGTTTGAGACCACTTCAGCCCTTTCGCTTTTTCCACGCAGAATAGTCTAACCAAAGTCTTTGTCGCAAGATGCGAGTGGAGTATCCTTCCAGGAGACGCCATAACTTGTAAAAGAAGGCAAGAGAAGCAGTCCCTCTTAATTATCTGTTAACCTGTGAGGAAAAGCAGGTAACCCATCCATTGACCAATGGACTGGGGAATGGCATTGGAGTCTCCCTTGCTTCAAAGAGGCCTTCTTTCCTTCACTTAACAGTCATCAGCCTGACCCACTATAAAGGATCTCTGCAATGTTCTAGGAGGAGCGCTGTAATAGACACCAGCAGTCTGGGCAGTGATGGAGCATTTAATGAGGGAACCCTGACTCTCCCATCTCTCACAGATATTCATTGACATTGGCCTGATTGAGGGACCGCTGAAGGGTTTGAGGGCAACCAAATTGGTTCGGGCCCACTACACTGCAGGGGCTGCAGGGGCTTAATATGCCCCTGTGTCTGGGCTGTCCCTTCAAGCCTCCATCACTACTAGCATGTAGGAAATACAAAATGCATCCTATTGACCACTGTTTCACTAATTCTCCACACAAGCATCCTCCACACACACCAAATGCTACACAGATGTGACATACATTAGACACATAGATGGGCGACGGATCCCGTTGCAGGGTACTGGCAAAATAATTTAAAACCATGTGAGAATCTGCTGGGCTATGCTCCCTGGCAGGCAACACTTACAAAGTGTTGCGCTGCTCCTTGAGCCATGTTGCTGCCACTGCTGTCTGTCCTCGACAGCCCAGTGTGAAAGGTTCTATGTGCCACCGCAGACCTCTGCTTTGAGTGCCAATCCTTCTCACAAAAGACACCTCCAGGACACAAGCATGATCATCATGAGTGCTGACGCAGGTGTCAAAAAGCAACAGGTTGCTACAGTGAACTGAAGGCCAGGACGCAATCTTCAGAGCCAAGCAAGGGACCTTGTTCCATCCGAATATCCTAGTTTTGGGATACGGGCATGCTGGGAAAATCTGTTGCAAAATTAGTGTCATTCACTTTTATTTCACCACCGCAATCCTGCCGCCAGGTATGGGTCTCGCGAATCAGCAATTACAAAAACTAAAGAAAATACCAGCTGCACACTCCGACTTCAAATATTAAAAAAACACATACATTTCATCATTTAAATCTTCTAATGTGCAAGCGGCAGCACCACACCAAAAAGTGTTGGAATCTGATGAAGTTAGCGATTATTACAATTTACCCAATTCGCCATGACACTTTAAATAACAAAGTATCAAAATGTTTAGTCGCTAGTCACTAATTCATCAGGGATCTTGCTCGTCTACTGGTCTTCAGAATCTCTAAGCTTCATTAACTGATTCAGTTTTTCTTTCCCTCTGACATTAAGATTTGGCGGACATGCGCTTCGAAAGATTTGAGGTAATTGTGGCTACATTGTAAGGGTGAAATGCTAATTCCTTTTCATTCCGTCTTTGTCAAGTGTATTAAATCCAACAATGAATGAGCGTGTCACGTGACCTTTAACCTGTGTTTCTAAAACCACAATCTGTAATCTGTGTGCCAGACCCTGTCCCCACACTCCATTTCCAAACATTTTACCTACCCTTCTATAACGACCAACACCATTCTGCACCCCAGCTCTTTACCGCAGAAAGCTGTGACTCATCCTGCTATACCTCTCTGCATCATACCTTTTCTGCAAGTGACTCCTCTGGCACCTGTTCCTCATACTCAAAGGAAAGGAGACCATGGAGAGCCAAATAAAAAATGATGTAAGGCGTCTTCAAACTGATAATGAATTAATAAAACAATGGCATGGACTAGATAAGTATTTCCCTAGGATCACACTCACAATGCTGAGACTCACAATGACACAGAGGATGTAGGCAGTCATTGAGCTCTATAAAACCACACCTATATTAAAATCTAATCGCAGACTCAAGTTGAGAGAAGGCAAGGCCCAGGCCCCCTTTGCGATACCACCTGTTCTCACTGGCAATATTGGGCCTACTCACAGGCCGCATGCACAAGCATTCGATGATGGAACACAGACTGGCCAAAACAACTGCCAAGCCATCCAGGGCCCACTGGATCTACTCATAATATACAAACTGCTTAAACAAAGTACTTGGGCCACATGGGAGTACGAGAGATGAATATTACCTACAAAGATCCCTTCAATAGCCCACCCCACCAGTTGTCATAGCTGATAGCTGCAAAAACACCCCTACTGTGCCGGGTCAAATAATTTGTGAATGTTGTGCAATGCAATAAATCATATTGTAAAAAGTTGAGATATAAGACTTTATGTTACTAACTTGAGTTATGGTTGAGCTGATTAGTCTACTCTACAGGAACTTTTTTTTAGTTCTTACACAGATCGCATTTTTACAAAATTTCACGAAACGTTCTAAAAACTTACAGAAACGTTTGAATCTGGGCAGCTCTCCGTATGTTAGTTAAGGTTGCGAAAGGCTGTTGGATAGTTCTCTAAAGTTGCATTTCACATTGACACTAGTTTACTTTCAAAATATTTGGCCGCCTCAACCTCATTAGGCTCTGGATTGATCAACTGCAAAGTTGAACAAGTTTATGAAAACAATATATTTAAAAAACGCAGGTTAAAAATTGTACATGGAATATTGGTTTACTTGTGAACATACCTCTGAATCAAAACATGATCTGACCTCAAAACGAAAAACTTCTTTTACCATCTTTACTCTACGTGAGGCGGTATAGTATTATCTGGAGGTTAAGACAAGATGGAAGCTTTCATGACAGAGCCTACCACCGAACTAGAGGTAACCATGGGCACTGGAGTAGCAAATCACTCAGGCAGACTATCTCCATCAGCATGCAAAGTAAGCTTATTGGCAGTGACAAACTGCATGGCAGAGATAAAAACACAGTGTTCATCTTCTGTTGATGAGTGTAATTTATGTCTCTAGATTACATCTGAACATCCTTGTTTTCATTCTACAGTGCTATTGAGACAGATAAGACACATTGCATTTTTTACAAACTTGGTCAGGATCACATAATGCAATTTGACAAATACAGCTTTTGTGAGTTGTATATATACCTCATCTTCTCGGAAGGAAACGTCAGGCAGTCAACCATTCAGGTACAACTTCAGGTACAACTCCCTCTGACAAGCTGCAAAAGGTCATCCTTGGATAGCTCAATTTGAATGAATATTAATTTTTATTACAGCAATGTACACAAAGAATACAAGAACCCTCTTGTCCAAACATGATCATCCATCTGGGCGATGTGTGGCTTTACAGGATATCAACTTCTGCAGAAAAGTGATCAACAAGATTTACTTGGAACTATTGTGAGAAGCCCCACAGGGGTCTATTGCATCCTGTGTCTGAGATGATCACATGGTCATACTGCAGGTGACGTCACCTCTGTAACCACAGCCTTCAGGGCCAAAGGTGGAGAGGAACAGGTGACTCTAACCCTAACCAAAACTCTTTTTTTGATTTTTCTATTAACCACTTTTGAAAACGTAAATTTTCGAGAAATATTATACGGAACAATTTATACACCGATGTAAAAACGATTGTAAATGCTGTCCCAGCTGCAAATTGTTAAATTAGCAAGGGTACCCAAAGCTCCAGTGTAAGCCTTTTGTCCCTACTTGGAATGCAAATTAAGTACATAGGGGCATATTTGCTACGGTCACTGGATCCCTTTCCATGAGCACACAGATATATTCTGGTACAAGAGGGTGGTGCCACAAGGTACCATAATGCAATACTGCTGCCAAATGTGAGTACTCTCACAGTAAGCCATTTTAAGTTAGATTTAATTTTGAGACTGAAGACTTTGTTTAAACGTTTGTGGGTAGGGTGCAAAGGGGTGGTGACTCTGGCGCCTTTGTCAAAACTCACCTGCTGACATTACAGGTCCCAGATGGTAAATATTTTGTGAAATTGGATATGCTGACACAGCAGGAACAATTTTGGGAAAAATACACAATATGCCGGGTCCACCATGTCATAGCGGAATGGCAGGCCAGATGGCATTTTGTTGTATTTTCCCACAATAAACCCATAAAACAGATGTTTGTTTTTGGAAGAAAAAAAAAGTAAATGGCTTGTGCATACATTTTTTCCAATTCAGGACCGTAATGCCATGGATTGAGGGTCCTCCTAAGTGAGAAGCATCGACGGAACCAAAGCACTTAAAAGGGCACGCCTTGGAAACGAAAGAGAAGGCATCTACAACTGCTGGCTTGTTAAAATGTGTATTTGATAACGAAGTGTTAGAAATGAGGTTCTCTAGTTGGCAAAGGCTTGCACCTTTGTCCAAATAGGGACCCTTCTTCCTAGTCAGGATAAGGGAGTTACACTCCTAAAATAACCCCTGCTCACCCCCTTGGTTGCTTGGCACGAGCAGTCAGGCTTATCTTAGAGGCAGTGTGTAAAGTATTTGCACATACCCAACAGTAATACAGTGTAAGCACTACCAATGGACACCACAGCAGTTTAGAAAAATATCCAATATTTATATACAAGACCCAAAACGATGAAAATCCACAATACAGTACTTAAAAATCTACATTTATCAAAATACGCTTTAAAAACTGTTCCTTGATGTCGATAGATCCGTCTGGAGCTATCACGGTGTCGTGAGCAAACAAATCCAAACAGTTCTGGCTGACCGCAAACAGTACCTTTTAGAAATGCAGGGCGCCTGCGACCTCTTGTGGAGTTTCCGAAAACATGGAGTCCGCAGGCATCGGTTCCGGAGGTCGGTGCAGGAGTCACATGCGTTGCAGGTCGATCTCCTCTCTGTTCAAGTCAGGAGCGCTGGCGTCGGCAGGCGTCGGGTGCTGCGGTGCGAAGTGCAGCGGTGCCCTTAGGTCGCGGTGCGAGCAGCGGCTCGGCGGCGGCATCAGATGGCGTCGTCGGTGAGACCAGGGTCACGGTGCGAGATGAAGGCGGTGCTCGTCACGGTGCTAGCAGGTCACGGTGCAAGCAGCGGCGTCATCGTTGCTAAAACGCTGTCGTCGTCTGGCGAACCAGAGTCGATGGCACCGGCATCTTTAGGCCAAGGCTGCAGTGCGGGATGAGGGTGGTGTGTCGTGTAACTTTACGAGCGGTGCCCTCGAACCACGGTGCAAGCAGAGGCGTCGATATTGGCGTGGAGAGGCAGTGTCGGGGATACCAAGGCATCGTTGTGAAGTGAGGCGGTGCGGAGTGCAGTGCCCACGGGTCGCGGTGCGAGCAGCGGCTCGGTGGTGATGTCAGCAGGCGTTGTCGGTGAGACCAGGGTCGCAGTGCCGTGTTGCGGCGGTGCCCTCTGCGATGCCAAGGCGTCGTCGTGAAGCGAGGTGGTGCGGAGCCCACAGGTCGCGGTGTGAGCAGCGGCTCGTGGCGGCGCCAGCAGGCAGCGTCGGTGAGACCACGGTCGCGGTGCGGTGTTGCGGCAGTGCCCTCTGGGGTGCAGTCAGGACACTGAGTCGGCAGCGGCGTCGTAGACGTCATCGAGTTGCTTTTCCTCTGTTTGCAGCACAAAACACACAGTCCCCAGTGCTGCGGGCAGAAGAGCTTGAAGTCTTTGTTGTTCCTGAGACTTCTTGAACAGGGGGCAAGCTCTACCTCAAGCCCTTGGAGAAACTCACAAAGCAGATTGCAGAAAGTTCAGTCCAGTCCTTTCACTGCCCAGGACAGAAGCAGTCACTGCAGGCCAACACAGCAAAGCACACAGCAAAGTGATAGGTCCTCCTCACAGCTTCTCCAGCAGTACTTCTTGGAAGTCTTCTTGATACAAAGAGTTCTAAAGTCCAGGGGGCTGGGCCCCAATATTTATATCCAAAATTCCTTTGATGTCTTAGGCAGAGTGTGTCTGTGCCCAGCTAGAACCAGTTCTGCCTTCTCTGGTGTGATTTCCTGGCAGGAGGTGGAGACGGCATTGTCAGAGGCAGACCAGGCCCTTTGAGGTGCAAGGAAATCCCCTCCCTCTTCCCCCATCGCAGCCCAGGTCTATTCAGCCCTTTCCTGACCTACCTAGACTATCTGGCGCCCCTCCCGCTCCCCAGCCTTCTATCATCCAAAACCCAGACAGGCAATCCACATTGCAGCAGTGCACACGGGATGACTGAGCAAGAAAATACTTACTTTCTAAAAGTGGTATTTTCAAACACAGAATGTAAAAATCAACTTCACTATATGATGCATCTTTAGATTCTGAGTTCAGGCATACTAAATTGTATCTTCCTACCTAGTTCCCAGGGCCAGTTATGTTTATAAGATGTTATAAACAAACTTCCCATTCTGTCATATGGTGACAGGTAGCCTTGCAATAGTGAAAAACGAAATGGGCTGTAATTCACTATCAGGACATGCCACACACACCAGGGCATGCCCTACCTTTCACATACACTGCACTCTGTCCACAGGGGTACCTCGGACCTACCTTAGGGGTGACTAACATGTAGAAAAGGTAAGGTTTAGGGCCTGGCAAGTGGGGGCACTTGCCAAGTCGACATGGCAGTTACAAACTACGTGCCGACTCTGCAATGGCAGGTCTGAGTTACCTTTTTAGGGCTACTCACGTGGGTGGCACAATCAGTGCTGCAGGCCCACTAGTAGCATTTGATTTACAGGCCCTGGCACACGCAGTTCACTTTACTAGGGACTAACAAGTAAATCAAATATCCATTAATGGAAACACCAATTTACCACAGGAGCAATTGCACTTTACCACTGATCAGCCGTGAGAAAAGAGCGCAGAAACACTACGCCAGCGAAAACAGAGTCAAAACCGGGAGGGCAGAAAGCAAAAACTCAAGGGAAACACGCCAAAAGATGCCAAGTCTAACACGAAGCATGCTGAGAATCTGCCTTCAACAACAATCCGGTTTTCCACCAACAAATGAGAGAGGAACAAAGAGGTGAGCAGGCAAGATATTTTCGGTGGATTCCCATCAAAGCATACCCCAAAATGGAGCCCAAAGTTTCACAAAGAAAAAAACTTGAACAGATATGGAACCCCTGTCCTAATGACATGAACTTGTGAAACCTTAGGATTAAAAACATTAAAGTAGTAATTTAGACTCTGGTCCATTGATCTTTCAGGGGGCTTGTAGCCTTGGCCTCCCCCTGGCAGACGGAGGACTTTAGAGTTCTTCGCCTATCTGGTGGAAATCTCTGTGAAGGTGAAGAGAGTTGCCGTGACGGTTCCTTGACAGGAGCTGAAGGTGTGTGAAGCATTGTCGAGCAGGCGCCATGTGTAGAAGACCCACTTGGCAAACGTTTTTAATTAAGAAAACAAACTCTGAAAGTAGAAGTTGGTTTTCGCAATATAAAATAAACAGATGCTCCCCATGCCCCGAGATTTCTCCTGGCATGTAGGGGCGATTCCACATTTCCCCTACCCATGTCTGCCATGCAAGGGGTCAGTGATTAGACTTACGCCATAAATAGGGCAACTGACCATCATTGTGATGAGGCAGCCTCTTGGCAGATGGGCTAGCAGGTTGAGGTTGACAGGGCAGGGGCAGAGTCAGTGGAGGCTGCACTGGGGTAAACCTGGCTGGAAATAGAGGCAAGCACTAGTTTAGTGGACATCGGTGCTCCCACTTTGACAAACTCTAACTAAGGGGTTTAGACATCCATCTTTCATTCACAAATGGCCAAATTATTTGAACAAGGTAATCAAAACATAAAGAGTATTTTACAAAAGGTAATCATGTAGATGGGAAGAACATGGGATGCAGTTTTACTCCTGGTGCTGTTTCTATTGTTTATTCCCGATCATTTTACTCCGGCTTCTCCTACTTTGGGTTTTTGTCCTTCAGTCACCCTAGATGTGCTACTAGACAAAATCAGTGTCGGGAAAATCAGCCTAGGACATAAAGCAATTAGCAAACACGTTTATGGTTTCATGATGTATACATTCTTTGCAATCCATAATATTTAAAAGTATAGATAGCCAAAGACCACATACTGACATGAACATGACTTTCTACAAATATTTGCCCTGGCTCAAAGGTACTTGTATTACTACAAAAAAACAACAACAACAACAAAATCGTTTTACTAAATTGTTTGTGCTATATAAAATTCTTTCACAAATTAATTAAGAATACTGAAAAGAAGTTAGGAATTGGCTGAGGTAACTGAAGGACGTATAGCACCGATAATCCTCACGGGCAACAATGAAGAGGAGTTGAGAATCTCATGGATAATTACAAATCTGTTTAATCTGGGTTACCTAAAAATAACATTACGTTTTAGCACCGCGTTTTCCTTGAAACTCGAGAAGTCAAAAACAAATTGCTTACTATATTCAAGTATTTCTAGAGATATTTCACCAAGTGGTACCTTAAACATTAAACTCAGGAATTTTAAACTCATCTGATAATTTGTAGGTTTAATCAGACTTCTTGTTTTGTTATTGTACCAACACCTAATGACTCAATTCATTTCTGTGTTGACACTCATCATGGTTATTAGGATTGCCAATTCTGTTTCTTCCATATCATATATCCCAAGTAAAGAGAATGACCAATAGTTTTGCCAGGATCCTGTAAATCGAAGTTGGATTTGATGAAGAGATATCCTCTCGACCCTGAAACCAAAAGCAAGACTGCTCCCTCAGCCCCCAACAGTTTTTTCAAATGTAAGAACTAACAATGTAATGGTTTGGATGTCCATCACCATTCAATGTTTCACTGGGCCAACTTCTACTTTCTTACTGATCTTTGTGGCACTTCTGTGGCATGTTTGGAGGACACTGATTGCCAGTCCAGGATAGACACAGCTACAGCCTCAAACTATGTGATAGAGGGCTCTTTGGTGAAGTACTTGGCTACAATCTATACTATGAGATCTGACCACAGACAGGCAAATGAGAGGCTATCCATGAATCATTGCCCTGGCACTGTAGATTCTGGGGAATAAAAATACAGAAAAAGTCTAAAACGACGGATACAATTACAAAGAAGGGCAGTAAATAATGTATCTTTGTGGTCTACTCTTATTATCAGTATAATACAAAGATCGTAATATGACTCTTTTATCAACAATGACCACTTTGGGGGCCCATGTCTACCTCCTTCCTAATAGTGAAGGATTATTATATGTTGGAGACAGTTTTGGACGATATTAACCCCATTGGTCTTAGGAAACTATTCCTGCAATGGCGACACAATGCACTACCTATTAGAGCCCTTACTAGTCGCTGGCACCCACCCACTTCTAAAAATTGTCCAGCTTGTATAAATGAGCTGGAAAATGATATTCATTTTAATGTTTTTTTGTCCATTTTATATGAAACCCAGGAAAAAGTGGATTATTCCTATTTGTAAAAATTGGGGTTTTAGGAATCATTTGGATGCTTATCGCTTGCTGAAATCTGACCTATCCCCTCCCACTGTTTTTGCTGTTACCAAGTATTTAGCCGCTGTATGGAACATTAGAAGAACTCTTTTGACATTATGAAATATAATTGTATCTATGAAGTCTATGTTCCTGACATATTATATTATTTGCAGTCGATGTAACTTTTCCTTTACCCTGGGTGCTTGTTTTCTGTTATTATTTGACTGTATATTTTTCTTTTGTTCTTTTATGACTCTATGGAGTCGAAATAAAGATTAAAGTAAGTATAATACAAAGATTGCACCTTTAACAGATTTCTTCAAAAACGGTGTCCAAGAGAACGATATTAAGTCAATTATCTATTAACACTTTAAAGTATTTGTAGTGAGCCTTAAGTTCACACTCAATACAGAAACTTATTTGCAGACTTTTTCTTTATGGCAGACACCTCAGATTTTGGTCTGGGTGAGGGAAGGGGTTATCTTATTTAACTTCATCAAGGCACTATCAATCAATCAATCAATAACACTTTATTCGGTTACAGACATAACCATAAAAGTACATAAAAACATATTAAAATTGTTAAAAACATATAATTATATTATCAGTAAAATAATGGACCGAATTCAAAAAGGCACTAAACTTCCTGTCCCTTTCTTCAGCTAGAAGTGTCTACCTTGCAAACAGTGTCGATCTACATTTGGAAAGGTGTGTGTGGCAAAGAGTGGGCTATCGAGTCACTCCTTTGTTACCGTCTCTGAAAACATGAACTCATTTGTATTGACTATCCTCCCCTCACTTGACTCTTCATTACCATACAACCATACAACAAATGATACAGTGATTGGAGGAAATCTTGGACTAATCTCAGCCAATATTGATTGCTCTGCCACATTCCAGTCCATTATTTCTCCAATGACAAGGATGTCACCTCACTCCCTCCCCGCACACATACCCACAAGATCATTTTGCTGGTTACTCGTGTTAGACCCCTGTTCCTTTGAGGCTTACCACTAGGCTGACATCTTTCAAAGTAATCCAAATTTCCCACATTTCAGAACTGAAACATTGGCTTGTGAAACTCTGGCCTTGGATGCAGGACCCCATTCTTCGGACCCTAAACTCAGGCCAAGACTTTTGCATAGCTTTGAGACGGCCAAACTGAGTGATGTTTTAAGGGCCCCTGAGCAAACTAGGGCTGTGTGACCTTCATCATTTTGAAACATGCCACTGCAACTTGCTGCAGTATTAAGCAGCAGTATCGTACGGGGTCTATACTACACTATCCATTGCACATACCACTCAGGGCCTAAAGTATCCATCAACACCATTGACAGGATCAACACAGTCCTTGATGTTCACAACTTTCACACCATGTAGAGGACTTGGAAGGACTAATTGCATAAAAACAGGTTAGGATTGAGCCGTTATAGCGAGGCAGCTGGCGACGTTATAGTGAGGCAGCTGGAGACGTCCCACCTTACTAGTGGGAGACTTTAGATCAGGGGTCTTCAAAGTGTGGGGCGCGACCCCCAGGGGGGCCATGAAGTGATGGAAAGGGGGTCGCGCACTCCCGGTCACACTTCTGCCCAGGCCCATCGGACAAGAAGGGATTCAGCCCCCCTCCTCCCCCGTAGTGTGTCTCAGCTCGAGCTGCTGTGGGCTCCGCTGGGCTGTGTCTGCAGTCTTATCTCCAGCACAGCAGGGCACGGCACGCCTGAGTTTTTCACAGGTTGTTAAAGACCATTTGCATGTTTACATAACTTTAGTAAACTGGTTACTGAGGCTTAGTTTTTTTCTAGTTCCAGTACCCCCTGGGCCTCAACTCTGCCTTTTCCTTACATTTGTATTTTACATTTACTACAGTAGTGTGTTAGAACGCATTTCATGAAAAGAAATATAAAGTAGGGTTGCAAGAAGAAAAATACCAGCCATGTGATGTTTAAAGAGCCTGCAAAGGCCTCCTCTTGACACTAAATGGGATTGTAAATAAAATCATATGCATTCATTCGTAATGTGACTTTTTTGTCTTTGTTCCCTTTAATTATCAGTCATGGATCATTGAGGCCGCCCTAGAACACAATTAAAAGTGCTTTCTATTTATATTTGCTGTTCCAAGTACGCACAGATGAGTGCTGAAATATACAGCTTTAGGTGACTGCTTATTTTTGTACCGTCTGGGACATCAAAATAATGAGTAGGCAACCCTACCCATAGGAGTGGAAGTGTGTTGCAGGATCAGCACATTATTTATTTCCTCCACCCTCGATCCCTGATTAATGTCATAATAGCAATAGTTTAACTTGTATCTTTAAACCCTACGCTGCCGTCAATAATATGCTGAGTTACTTCAAGTGTCTGGGAATGCACCCTGCATTCAGAAGACTCACTTCTCATTCTCGCACTTCACTTTCACGCTCACCGTGCACTCACAGCGATCACAATGCACTCACACTGATCACCATGCACTCACATCATTCACCCTCTCACCCTGCACTCACAGTGATCACTCTGCAATCACAACGCACTTGCGTTGTTCACCCTGTACGTCAGCCTGCAGTCACACTACTCATCTACACTCATGTGACACCTCATTCACCTGCCCCCTCACTGCTCAATTTGCAACTCACTTAAACAAGCCCATAATTAACCATGCATTCATTTGTCCCACTCTGCACTTACATCCGCACCCAAATTCATATGGTCACCTCACTCACCCTGCAGTCACTCCTCTTTCCCTACTATCACACTGTTGCATCGCTCACCGCGCACTCACATGGGCACTCTTCTCATCCACAGAGTGCAGAGGGTTAATGTGCCTGCTACAAAGAACATGTACTATGCAGATCACAGAACTGAGTGTGAGTAAACTATGAGTAGCACTATAAAAAAAATGTTTGTCAGAAAGGTGCAACAGATAGATTAGGTGCTTTGTTTGTGAGTGCTAGTGAGGGAATTTATGGAGAAGGAGGAAACGGGGAATGGGGCACCAAAAACGACTGTTGCGCCGTGTGTGACCAGTGCTATGGCCAGCCATGCCTGGGAGTGTAGGTCCCTGCGAAGGTTGGGTCTAGTGGCTCCCCTGCTTCTGCCTATTACTATTATTATTTACATTTGTAGTGCACTACTGTTACCAAAAGGTGTGCTGGGGCTAATAGCCATCTGCTGCCTGAA
This sequence comes from Triturus cristatus, assembly GCF_964204655.1. Taxonomy (NCBI): domain Eukaryota; kingdom Metazoa; phylum Chordata; class Amphibia; order Caudata; family Salamandridae; genus Triturus; species Triturus cristatus. Next base: position 1,267,045,914 of record NC_140590.1, on the reverse strand, counting down.
GGCAAATGAGAAACACACAGAAGGAGAAGGAGAACCAGCCAAATGGGGTGACCTACAGAGCATAGAGCCAGGTTTTACATCTTCCTAAAGGATAATAGATTCTTGGTGGAGCGAAGCAAAGGAGGATGCACGTTCCATAACTGTGTGGCCTGCACCAAAACAGCAAGACAGACAATTCATGCCTTCCTGAATTAGGGAACAATAAGCAGAGTGGCACAGGCCAAGAGGAGCATACGGGTCCAACCCGTGTGCTCGGTGAGGAGAGATGAGAGGATGAGAAAGGACAGCAAGGGAGTGAGAGAATTTGATTGAAGAGGTCAGGGATGAGGAGAAATGTGAAGCGCCGAAGGGAAGTGCGGATACGCAAGAAGTGAGTGTGAGGGAAAGTTGAGGGCACAGAGGAGGGCTACTGTCAAACTGTGAGAGAAGATTGCTGAGAGATGATCTGTGACCTAAAAGGTAATTTGACGCGACAGGGGTGAGGAACAGCAGCGATAGGGGAAGAGAGGGAGTACAGGGGTGGGTGCTGAGCAGTGATTAATTTGTAATAAAACATGTGCCAGGGCCCTCACCAGTAGGCCACTGCAACTTTAACTACCCACCAATTGCCTTGCCTGTGCAGCCAATGACAATACCTGTGCAACTACCAACCATAACACTGTACAAGTGTGACTATTTCAAGCCCCCAAAGTTATAAGAATGGCATGGATGTCAGGAGTTTTTAATGTATATTGATGAATTAATAAACAGCTGTTCTGCTCATCTCTAAATTACACAGACAGAGCCGCCATGTGGCAGACAGTCATAGTGCCAGTGTGCACAATTAGGTGCCAGTGCGGAGCACCGGAAACCACCTGCTCAAATTAAGCACTGGTGCTGAGGTAACAGGGGAGAGGGACATTGGTTCAAGAAGGTGTGAAAAAACAAAGGAGAGATGTGAAAGATGAATGGGGGACTGGAGAGGTGTAACATACAAATAGACAACAATTTGAATGGAGAGACTTGAGGTGAATGAGAAGTGCAGATGGGCACGGGAGGTGACGGGGCCAGAGAGGCCATGAGATAAATGCGAGAAACTGTTAGAGATGAGGGCAGTGAAAAGACAGGATGGCAAGAGGTGATTACGGGTGAAGTGAAAAGTTGAATGGGGAGAGTTCAGAAGTTGTAAAAAGGGGTGAAAGAAAATGGCCTGCAAAGTGAGAGAGGGATCCGGGATTGGGAGATGAGAAGAGAGAGGGATGGAAGGGAGGGGTGAGAGGAAAGCGGCATGGGTAAATTGCTTAACTCTGCACAAGACCGCCAGGGTTTTAAGGGACCCCTGCTGCTCCCTGCCAGGGCCAGGTGAGCTTCTAATGTGGCAGCACGTATGCCTGCGGAGTGGAAGGCCCATCACAAAGGTTGACTAGACATCTTTCTGATGTTAATGGCTGTATTTTGGTTATAAACTGGTACTGATGGGTTGAAATCTTTCCACAGTGTTACTGTGTGCAAAAAAATGTCAAAATAATGAAGCAATTCTATCCCAAAATAACGCGGCAACACATAACATTATTTAAATTTTCTTCCCACACAATTTAGTCAAGCCTGTCGTGTAATTTGGTCCTCACCTGCCTTGTAATTCCAGAAGCCCGGCCTACAGGTTTAGAAATGTTTGTCAGGAGGGGGTCCTTACGACTGAAAATGTTGACAGGGGGGTCTCGGCACCCAAAAGTTTGAAGACCTCTGCTTTAGATGCATGTTGAACTCAGATGCAGCCACACTAACAGTGTAGTGGACCGGGCGGTTGCAGTGGGAGTGACTGACAGGGTTCTGGCAGCACCCTATCAGTAAGTGGACTGTAATGAACTGAAGAATGCATGGGAGGAATTAGGAAACCTGTTGGCAGATTCCAGATCCACAGAGAACTGAGGTGAAGGTTCGAGAAGACTTACAAACATCTTGGGACAAGGAAATTATCAAGAAGACCTTGAGGAAATAGGAGACATGTAGGAATGTTAAGAGTGATGCCTGGAGCTCCCAACCACTGCCCCTGGGGACAGAGTCTTGAAGTAGACAACTATGCACATTTTTCAACCATATTAAAGAGACAGGGCCTACCAAAGTATACGTATGAAAGCATCTTCATGGTGGACATACTAGTGGTTCGGGGCAGGGATGGACTGGGACAGAATGTAGGTCCGAGCACCAAAATAAAAGTGGCCCCATCAATGAATCAGATAGCTATAAAGTGGCCCATGTTTCTAAACTGGGTCCGTTTTGAATGTGTAAAGACACACTGTGTACGTGTTTTGCAAGGTATGGGAGGCTGCATGGATTTGAGCTCGCTGCAGGCAGTGTTTTTTTTTATTAGGGAAATAGTTAAAACTGGCCCAGCAGACCATGAAACAGGCCAGAACTACCAAAAAATGGCTCACACATTGACCTGTCAGATCATCCCATCGGGCACTGCCTGACTGCGGTATAGGCCAGTCCGACCCTGGTCCAGTAAGATGAGGATGCCTGACATGAGACAACCTAACATTGTCCTCTCGCCAGACCATGTAAGAAAACCCCTCATTTTAGTGGTTTGAGAGATCATGGTGTATATTTACCATCGTAAATTGAGCAAGTCTACGCAATAATCCAGGGAACCAGCTTCCTCTTCAACAGATATGAGCTGGCAGCAGGGTTCCATGTGTTAAGTACTCGCTTAAAGATATATACAGGTAAGGAGTTTAAATGTTCGTTTTTTCAAGCTAGGTGAATTGAGTCTTTTTACATTTGATAATAGTAAAATCTTCAGATTACAGCCTGTAGAGATGGCAAAACTAAGGTATGTTTGCTCCTAACAAAACAATTGTTATGGCACAATAATCGTCAGTCATTCACTTTGAGTGACACTGTAAGTTATTCCACGGCACATTTACAGCCTTCGCTAGTCCCCTACTTGGCTGCCAGCCCCCTCTGCCTTCGAAATATGAATCCAGCTGAACTAGACATCCCCTCAGCGCCAAGAAGTCATAACAACGCCAAATTTTGTGTTTTACCAACAACAACAAAAAAATCAAGAAAACATAACAACATTCCTTTACTTGCCAGAAAAACACGTTAGCCACCAGTAAATACCCTCCTATTGACACAACTGTTTTGGTTTTGCTTGTACACCCTGAGCTCTTGTGCACCCTCCACGCCTCCCCGGGCATTACTCTGCTCATAATACCCCCTCTCCCACCCACATCCCTCCCGGACAGATCTCAATGCTGAGAACTCACCTTCACATACATAAAAGATGTAACAAGGGAGGGAGAAGCATGCTGAATAAATGACTGTCAACCAAGCATAAAAGATGTCAAAATGATTTCCTGCGGCCATACTGCGCTATGAACGTGTCGAGTGCAATAAAAGACCCATTCGCATTCCCTCTCATTAATTCACAGCTCTGCAATCCGAGGCGATTCATGGGAGCCTTGGGTATGAAAGTGAGAAGGTGGTTACCGAGCTCAGTGACGAAAAAAGGAGCTCATTCAGCTGGCTATACAAATAACCTGTGTTTGTACATAGCGGTCATACTGTCGCTGCCCAAGATGTTGATTCTGCCCAATTCAATTTGTGGACTTCCAGGCCAAGTTGGCCCCAGAGAGATTTTATGCAGTAGCCTTAAGGTTACAGACATTTCTGCAGATATAACATTCTTATTTATCTTGTTGGGTTGGCCAGGAAGTTAAACGCTCTCACAAGAAGGTTCATTATTCTCTTCTGCTATTTCCTAGCATTGCAACATGCCACCTTTACACTACACACAGTTCTATGCAGCAGGCATGTTAACAAATTGACCTGTGCTACTGAAATTGGAGCATGGTCCTACACAAAGCACTTGGTGTTAACCTGGTATGCAGTCTTCCATGTCAATGGACCCCAGTGAAGTTATTATCTACTATCATGTATTCCTTGCTTTCCTTCTGCTCCTCCCTTCCCCACACTGAATATCCCACAGCAGTTTCTTAACCTTTCGCTCTTCATCCGTTCTTCGCTTCCTCTCTTACTTCATCTTGATAACTTATCCAACATATACTTGCATTGTCTCATTCTTTCTTATCATTTGCTTGTTCCAGAAGCCACGTCTGAAGTTTTTCAACCAGTTCTGAGGCCAATTTTTTAGTCCTGTTCTCACTTCTGAAATATCTTGTGATCTTCAGTAGGTCACATCTGCAGGGTCTTGCCCAATGCTTGAGACCACTCCTGGTAGATTGTGTCTAATGCTGGAGGCCACATCTGTAGTATTGCATCCATTTCTGATGGCCCTTCTAAAGTGTTGTGTTCCGCATTTGGAATACTGTTTCCTTCATGATGTTTTGTGTGATCTTCAATTGTCATATCTGGAACACTATGTACCGTTCTAAGAACAACATCCAGGGCATCATACCTGGTTTTGGAAGCTACCCTTGTAGTATCATGTACAGTTACAGAAACAATATATTCTGGATAGTGCATGTTCTGGGGATGCAGGTTGAGAAGCATGCGCTGCTCAATATTGCTTCCTGTTCTGGAGTGCTGATCTAGAGTGGTATGCCCAGTGATTGAGACTTGCTCTGAAGTACTGTGTCCAGTCCTGGAGGCCACATCAAATGTACTGCTTCTAGTACCGAAGACCACTCCCCAACAGGCCTTTTTATGATTCTGAGGCTAAGTTTGCATATTAGTCCTAATTCAGTCAGCCATTTTTCAAGAAATGCTGTCAGCCAATTCCCCAAAAACGCTTAGACCCAGAAGGAAATGCCTACTTTACAACCTCCATCAAAATGCTTTGGGTTTAAAACAACATTTTTACCAAGTGTAATTTCCACTTGAAAACGTGGTCAGAATGCTTATTTCCGTAGGCATGTGGGTTGCAGCTGGTGCTATTTCTTTGCAAACATAATAGTCTGCTTCAGTAATGTATTTTCTCTTTTCAGAAATGTGACTTCACTCTTGTTTAAAGGATAAGATTTGATTGCACCTAAAGGATGGAGACATGCATTTAGGTGTTATGGGCCAGTTTTGTAGATAACGTGTCTCTAATTGTACATATTTGCTGGATAAGGAACCGAGGCATGGGTGATAAGGTGATGTGCAAAGGATCACACACTTTTCAAACATGGGAAGCTGTAGGTAAAATGCGGATATTCTGATTCTTCGGATAATTAATTACACAATAACCACTTTTTCAAAGTTGACCATAAGCCATAGCATTGTACTACATTGCTAGCAAACTGCATTACATCACATAAATGCCATCAACATATCTATCATGAAAAGGAGAATACATACTGGTAAAACAGCTCAGTGGAATGTGCGCCTGCCACAGAGGTTTTTGTTCATCTCCAGCTTTAAACGAAACCCCGCGTGGAAGACTTGGCCTTTCACTTTGGGGAAACGGCATTCATTGGTAAAAAGCGACACGAGGCAGCTCAGAGTGTGGTGCGGCGCTACGAAATGCATGGCTGTTGGAAATCTAAAAGACAGTAGCGGTGTGGCCAAACATGAACACCCTTAGCCGCCTCCCCCAGCAGGAAACCACTGTGGCCCCCGACCTTCTGTGCTGCAGCTAGACCACCGTCGCGGCCACCGACAAAGTTGGCGCGTTCCCTCGAGCGGCGTCCCCCCTCCCGGAGGTTGCGACCCGCGCGCACAGCGGCGCCTCAGCTCCGGCGGCGAAAAGGCGCGAAGCCAGCGAGAAAAGCCGCTGCTGTCGCCGCTCGTGCAGACCACGCGCCCCGCAAGCGTGCACTTAATTAACACCGAAAAACGGAAAAGGCACGCACCAACACAATAACAAACAGGAGCCTCTGACTGAGAGCCGCCAAACTTCGGAGGACCACATTTTACACCTCCCCCGTCGCGCTGTCCACGCTCCGAGGTGCCGTCTCACACCCTCGTGTGACAAAACACCTCACATGTATGAAGAAATGGTCATGTACCGAGCAAGTGCAGTTACTGCCGCGCTGCTACACTAATGCACCAAGCTCCTTTCCCAGGCTGGACGGGATCTCTGACACCTGTTCCCTCTCCTCCCAGCCACGCCCAGGGTGGGGAGCCACCTTCTTACCTGTATATCCTGCCCCCCACAGGTCCTCAGTTGGGTAGAAGGACAAGCGGCTGGCACCTTGGCAGCGAGGAGGGGGCTTCTCCCACAGCTCAGACGGTGGGTGGGTGGTGGAGATTGGGGTGGGGGAGTTAGGAGTCAGCGGCTCTCTGTGCTGTATCTCTGACTTGCTGCGCGTGAGGGGAGGAGAGGAGGAGGAGACAGAGAGAGAGAAGGAAAAGAGCACGAGAAAGCGGTGGGGACCACGAGAGGAGAGAGGGTGATGGGAGAAAAAGACGAGATGTACACAAGAGTGAGCGAGGGGTGGAAGGGAGCGGGAGAACCGGAAAACACAGGACTGAAAACGATGAAGTGGAAATGTGAAAATGGGGGGGAAAGAAAGAAAGAAAAACAGAGTGTAAGGAGAGGGTAAAGAGAGGAAGGGATACAATGGCCTACAGATGCTCGAGAAAGAACACAGAGGTGACAGGGGAACGATAAAATGAGAAAAAGCTGTGTGTGAGCAAGAGAACACAGCTGAGACGAGAAAGAGAAAAGTGTTGAGAAATTCCACCGTGGGGTAGAAGAAGAGGGGTGTTAGTTAGAGTGTGAGAAGTCAGATAGAAATAAGTCAGAAGGAGAAAAACATGGTTTCCAACAGGCAAACGGATTGTGTAAAAGGGAGATTATGTGTGTAAGCCTGAGTGTTTAAGCGAAATTATGTGTAAGGATCATGTGTGCAGTTGTGTATGTGTGTAAGGGAGGTGAGTGTCTTTAATGGGATAAAGAGATAGGGAGAACTGTATTTGTGTTTAAGAGCGGTGTATACCTAAGGGATGTGCAAATGTAAGGGGAGTGTTTGCTGTTGAAGCAATGTGTGCTTGTGACTGATATATGCGTGCATGTGTGTGTTTGTGTGTGTCTGTTGTGTAAGGATGTTATGTGGTAAGGAGATGCGTGTTTACTAGCGGTCTGAGTGCAACGGGGATCTGTGCAAGTGAGATATGTGTTTAAGAGTAATGTGAGCCTCTAAGCCTAAGGGCTACACGTCTTCATGGAGACTATGTAAGAGAGCGTTGTGTCGGAAATAGATGTATGTGTGTATGTTGTGTGGATATACAGTGCGTGGTAGAAATGTGTTAAGTAGATATGTGGCCGGGTAAGCTGTTTGTAAATGAAGTGTGCGAGTGAGGGAGAGGTGCCTACGGCGGAGTGACCCATAGGTGCATTTGAGGGGATGTGTTTCTTAGGTCAAGACTTAACATGCACTTGTAAGAGATCTGTGCGTGTGTTTCTGTACGTGTGTTTCAAGAGAGAGAGTGAGTGCGGTGTAGGGGGCGTGTTGGTGTAGCTGTGATAGCTGGGTGTTTAAAGAGATGTACGAACGTTAAAGAATGACCTAGGATAGAAGTTAAGAGGGGCGCCAGAGGGGAGGGGTGTGTTTGTGAGATAGAAAGAGAAAAGTGGCCGGGAGAGGGAGTTGTGAAGAAGAAGAAAAGTGAAGGACATAAGTTAAAACGGAAAGGAACAGAAATAGAGAGACGATAGAGTAAAGGGTAAATGTGGGGAAAAGGTCACCAAAAGGAGAAAAAGACAAAGAAAACGAGTGAGTGTAAATCAAGAGTGTGTGTGGTTGCGAGTGGACGGGAGAAAAAGGGATGGGCGGATAGATGGATTGGGACACAGAACGCGGGAAGGAGATTAGACAATGATATGGAGAAAGAGAGGAAGAAAGAGTAGCGGAAGACGACGGAGGAGGATAGTGGGCAAGAGAAGGCACGGAAGAAAGAGTGAGCGGAAATGAAAGGAGGGGGAGGTGTGAAATCAGGAAAGCGAAAGGGGATCGAGAGGCATAATGTAAGGAAGAATGAGAAGGATGAATAGGCAAATAAAGAAAAAGGAGGAGAAAGAGAAAAGGAAGAGGCGAGAGATACGGAAAATAAGCAAAGGGAATGCTTAGAAAAAAGAGGGCGGGCAACGAGAGGAGGGGGTGAGAGCAGTTGGATGAAAGAGTGAACTGGTAAAGAGGAGGGAAATCGAGGTGGAGGAAGCAAAGGCTGAAGAAATCGAACGAGAGGAATTAAAAGGAAAGAGGGAGAGTGGACAAAAGGAAAAAAAGATCTGAAATGGGAAACGAGAGGGAGCAGTGGAAGAGAGACGGGAGGCGCGATAACGAGAACATTAATCCGGACCTCATTCATCACAGGCAAGCACTTCATTCAGCACCGCGCTCACACCACTGCGGTCAAGGATTGCACTCAAGAACCTGCAAAGAAGAGGGGGGAGGGTGGGGGAGGGGCTCCTGAATAATGAAAACGGAGCATATCACAGACACGGAAATAATGCACCCAGCGGCGCGCGGTGTGACTTATCTGCAGAGCATCGAGCACTGCATAATGCCAGCCTGGGGGTGGGGGCGGCACTCACCCATGGAGTGAGACAGATGGGCATACCCCAGAACCGGAGGCACAGACACACGCACACAGATGCACACACGCACGCACAAGTAGGCACATGCACACACATGCAGACATACGTCACATAGTCACGCACACTTAAATGCGCAACCCACAGATGAACAGACACGCACACATACACATACATCCAAACACATACACACAGGCACACACGTACACATATGTACACATACACATGAACACACACATGCACCCACACACTTACACACAAGCTTATAGTTGCACACAGACGAGCAGCAGAAGGTTAAGCTTACCTCAGGCAGAGAAAGGGCACAACAGAACAGGTGAGGAAGGTAGAACAGCAGCGTGTGAGCCTAAAGTCTGCTGAAGATAGAGAAAAGGCAACCTTCATTAAACACACGTCGCATGTACAATGCACCAGCAGCATTGCAGGATTCCCGCACACACAGAGTAGGTCGAATATGGGCAGCAGCAATTCCATTCGGAACATAACCAAAAAAGAAAAACATATCCTCTCCCCCCTTCTGTACCCTGAGGGATGGGAGGGTTGTAAAACAGCAACTTGGGTTCCAAGAAGCAATGGGTGCGTCGGTGGGCGTCAGGGTTAACCAGCTGGGACAAGTAGGCTGTAATGGCTCATCCAGTTCATATGCCTCTTTCTTTGCCCCTGCCTCCAATCTGGAAACTCTGCGGTACCCTGGCAGCCAATGGGCACGGAACTCAGCTTCCTGGGCCGTCACCCTCCCCGGGTCAGAATTCAAAAGTCCAACAACAGTGGCCATGGAACGTCGCTCCCCCTACCCAGGTGAGGCCCAGCCTGCATACCGTGGTCTGCCCTCATTGCGAACCACTTTTCATAACAGGTGGCATACCACACCTAAGCACGGGATGACGAAGGCCCAAAGCGAGCCATATAGGATAAAATGACATTTAACTCTATTTAATTCTCCAAAGCAGGCACTAACAAACTGAGACCAGTTGCGTATTGTGTTATAGAGTAAATCATTCTCTGGAAGTATGCATTACACCTTCACTCAAACACGAACTATAATTCACACTATCTCCTGTTTCCATAACACACTTAACATGGCTATAGTCATCATGACATATTGTATGACTGACAGTAAGCTAGACATTGAATGTTCTAACCAACATTTCAGTGGAGTCATGGTTCACATCCCGCTGGCCACTACAGCAACGGTTAATTGATTTGGGCACAAGTGTACCCAGGGCCCTCTAGATGTGACTTTCACTGGACAAACCCTCCCGAAACCCTCACACCACAGGGAGCCTGGGCCAGCATGTAAGCTGCAGAACCCACCTAGAAGAGGAATTACTCAGCACCAGGCAGGAGATAGGCCTGAGCAAGTGGGCCAAACCTTGGTATCCTGGTGCAAGCATCAACTTCCAACATTCCCAGGGAAGTGCAATAGATTTCAGTACCGCAGAGGGCTAAGGAGAATCCCTGTTGTGCATGTCCTCAGCTTTATACTTCACAATGCAGTACCACTGCCCAGGCTTAAGATAATATTTCAAGCCAAATCAATCTAGAATTCACCTGATTTTTAATGCCAGATGCTAAGGTGTCTACCTGATCTTTGCCAAGCGCGACTCTACCCCTCACCACAGGCCTGGGCGGTTGACTGTCTATCCCCCCCCCCCCCTCAAGTTGGTATTCTTATGACTGTGAGAAATGCTGCACAGCTAATGCTAGCAAAGATTCAACAAACAACTTGTTGCCCTATTTAGATAAATGAACACTATCCTTGTGAAAACATATATTTATAAACAAGGGTGACCCCATTATTTTAGAGAACCTGCGGTGGGGTAGTGTTTCAAAAGAACAATAGTTCGCTAGGATATAAATCAATTTAACACCTTAAGAAAAAGTCTTCTGTGTATGAAGACACCACAACAATATAACTTTATACCGAGGCATAAAAACGTAAAAGGCCAAAAAAACACTGCATCAATTGCAATTGCAATGTTTATTGCATTATATAGACATATTTATCATCAAAAGGGAAGATCTGGTGCTCATGCTATAAGTGACATGGAAGGTGCAGTGCGAAGTGCGAGATGAAGCAAAACAAGTGAATTGCTATTAAAAAGAGACATATGACTCCTACCTGCACGTTTATGTAATTGATATTGCTATCTAAGTCTAGTGTTGATGGCGTTTCGACCTCTCTGACTGTGAGGTCATCATCAGGACATGAGCGAGAGCACCCAGTATCTGAATTTTAAGCAGAGAATGTCAGTGTAAAATATGCCCTGGACAGATGTGACCTGTATATGAAACTGTCATTAAACAGAGCTTGCCTAGTAAGAAGGAATGAATCATGAGATAGGTCCATCAATAAAGGGTAGGCGTAGTGAAGGGCAGCCAAATGAGAGCATAAGCAGAAAAAAATTAATTAAAAATAAAGAATAATAAATACCATAAGTAAGTAGAAAAACAAATTCTGTATTTTTGAAGAAGAGAATATACAATCACCTAAGGGGGACCAAAATATCCGACTGGTAATTGACAAACTCAGTTTGAGTACGCATAGCCAGTCTGCCAGCGAAGGTGGAGTGCAATAACTACTAACGAGTTCACATAAAACAGTGCAGGGACCCTGTGGTCCTAGAGCTAGAAAAAGCAATTCTTGAATCCAATACCCTGACTAGAAAAACTGGATAAAGCAACACTATAAGTCCAAAAATTCGAGCGCCACAAGAAATCTAACAAACCATCAAAAGACATAAAAATATATAATAAAGAAAGGCCGTACCCATACCTCCTGACGAATATTTTACTTCCCACCCACAAGGGTCACAGAGAAACTGCAACAACACATGGGACAGGTTCAAGAACCAACAGATGATTGCTTTTTGTTCCTACTACAACGCAGGAAATTCAGACACTCGTCGGAGCTCCTCCAGCCGAGTTCTATTGCATGTACATTTAAAGTTTTCCCTGATGAAGGGAGGGATGTCCGAAATGCATTGGATTACTTTTTGAATGTATAGTAAAACATGCAACACATTGTATTATGACTCTCATGGATATTTAAGTATCATGAATTGAATTTAAGTCCATCTTCATTTCAAAATACAAATTGGAAAACACCGCGATTACGTGTCTTCATTATTTGATACAACAAACAGTTCAATACCCTACAGAGGGTATAGATTGTGCCTAGGGTGAGTCACCCCATTTCCTTTCGGGTGAACTAACATTCAGTATTAAACACGCTCGTGATCGGAGAGCGATACCCCGGGAGCACATTAAACAGTACACATTTCTTTAAACTCTCCATCGTAACTTTGAGGCTGTGCCCAAGTAAAAACTCTACTTTTGATACTTTTTCGGTGTCCTCAGCGGAGTCGGACTATTCTGACCCCGGGGATGGCCTGAGTACATCTGCACAAGCCCAACAGGCATTTTTAGCTAGAGGCCAACAGAATTACAGAGGTAGAGGCAGGACCAAGAACAACTTCTCCTCAGGGAAACGGAAAACGAGACGGAAATTCTAACAATGGGGTCCCCAATACTATCACGCCTACTGGCACTCCCAATCCACCTACTGAGGTACCCATATTCAACCTCTCTTCACATCAGTTATCTTCTGCAGAGAGTGACAAGCTGAATAACGGGTTGTACTTTTGTAATAACTTAAAAACCTGATTGGTTCACATTATATACCAAACTCCTACAATTCTCTAGGAAGATGTTTTTTCTTTCTGGATAAAGAAAGCAGTGCCATACATGACACATCAGGGCTCCATCCTAACTCAGCCTTCCAACCACCCTCCCATTTGATGCCTCCAGAAATAACTACCTTTGAAAAATTGGTAGTTAAAGGTTTTGATTCTCTTCAGAACTAGCAGCTGTTTGTCCCATACAATAAAATTCGCAAAGAAAAAGAAACCGTTTGGGCTCTAAAACCTAATGATAGCACAGTAATAAAACCTTGTGACAAAGGTGAAGGGATAGTAATCCAAGACAAACAAAAATACAATGATGAGATTTTACATCAGCTTAATATTAGTGACCATTATCAAGTACAGACGCAGTGCCCTCCATGTGAGATACAGGCTGCTTTCCAGACTCTCACTAAAACAGCTGAGTAAGAAGGGTTCCAAAGCCACAATTAATATATATTTTTGAATACCCTCAACCCTTCCATCGTATATACGCTCCCCAAAATACACAAAGTCTTGAGGCACCCCAGGGAAAGCCCTTACTGTCAGGATGTGGCTCAGTTTTAGAACCTCTTGTAAGATACATAGATTTTTTTTTAAATAAAAGACATAGTACCTTCCTCGGCCACCTATGTAAAGGATACCACTCATTTTTATTATCATTGGGACAGAGGTTTTCAACCCCAATATAAAATTTCTAGTGACACTAAACATAGAATCTCTATGTACAAATACACCACAGACAGGCGTATGAGAAAACAAACCATCTGAACTCACGGCCTGCCCCTACACAAGTTCATACCAGTTTTATCATCTCCCTACTTGAAATTGCTCTCACAAAAACTGCTTCTTATTTGAAGACAAGTACTACCGACAACAGAAAGGGACTTCCAAGGGAGCAGTTTTTGCTCCCAATTTTATCATACTTTTCGGGACAATATTGAAGTACACTCTCAATGCCAGAAACCCCTTTTTCTCAAAAATATTTATTTGGAAAAGGTATATAGATGAAGTTTTCATGATTTGGTCTGAAACTGAACAAGACCATTCCCTTTTCTGCGATTAGCCCAATGATTGCCATCCTGATTTGAGATTTACACACCACCATATTAATACCAGTATTGACTATCTGGACGTAACAGCAGGGGCGTTAGATAACCAGTTATGTACCACTTTATTTCGGAAACCAACCAAGAGAAATACCTTCCTTTAATACTCAAGTTGGCATCCATGTTCATTGAAAGATGACCTTCCTTATGGCCAGTTTTTGTGCATTTGGCACAATTACAAATACAAAGAGGATTTATTAAAAAGAATCTGAGGTCCTCTTTAATAAGCTCATAAAAAGAGGATAGCCGAGAAGGCTTGTCAAGTGTTTGCTAAAACAAGCCGGGTACACACACACACAGAAATACTTTTGAAACCCAAAGACAGAACGCCACTTGAAAAAATCCAGTGTGTTACTATTTTTTGCCCAATAACTAATAAACGGACAACAAATATTTTAAAAAAAAAACCACTGAAATGTCCTATCCACAGCTAATCTAGCTCTGGAAACATCCCTTTTTGTCTTTAAAAAAGGAAGTAATATTAAGCATCATCTAGTCAGGGCACACAAGCCGACTAAAATAGACAACACCGTTCATCCCCTCCTAGGACTTCCGCTCATACGAGGCCGCTTCAAATGTGGAAAATGTCAGGCATGACACCAAACTAAAAATGTTTAAACATTTGATCATGACAAAGTCCACCAAACACTGAATTTTTTTCTCCAACTGTAATACTAATAATGTCATTTACTGCATTAGTTGCATCAGCAATCTGATATACATTAGGCAAAAAACCCAAAAGGTTAAGTCCAGCATCATTCATCACAAAAGCATGATCCGCTGCACAGTAATAACGGCACCGTTGGTCGAACATTTCCTTCAAAAAAGTCACACTGAGAATGACTTCACGTGGCAAATAATCAATGTGCGGAGACCACAACCCAAAGGAGAAAACAACCAACAAATACTGAACAGACTTTAATGTAAATGGATTTTCAAATGTGACTCTGTATCCAAAGGACTCAATACTCAAGAAGAATAGAACAACATTTTATAATAAATGATGGGATCACAACCACTCCTGCCCCGTTCTTCTGTTGTTTCAGCAGTTCTGAGCTTTCCCACAAGCTCAGGGAATTACTCAGTTTAAATTATTGAGCTTTGTTAGCCCCTTTTTAGGTTTGGCCTGTACAACGCTTTCCCTGTGCTTGTGAAATCATTTGTATTTAACATACATCTTAAAAGGGGCTTACATCCCGCCTCCTTGCTTTCCTTGCTTTTCATTGGTTCCTGTGCTTGCCACTTACTTTTGCTCTATTTCTATTGTCTATAGCATACTGATTCCTGCATTTACCAATGATTGTTCCTGTGTATTTCCTCATGTGCTTCTCTTATCAGTTTCCTGTGTCAAAGTACTGTTTCCATCCGCTTTTCTGGAAGTATTTTCTTTGCCATCAGCCATCATTCCCCTTCCTCTATCACTCTTGCACTGGCTGCAGAGTGCATGGCTCTCTACAGTTAGTATGTGTCCTTCATGTTGGTCCCCCTCCCCTTTTCCATCCTCCCACGCACCACTTCAATTACAAAAATCTCCACACATCCCCGTCACAGCCTATGTTAGATTGCCACCATTTGGAGTCAGGCATAACTTTTAAAACCCCTAACTTGTTGCCTGCTTCGTATTATTAGAATTGCAAACGCACAATTCATCCTTCCAACTGGCTCGGTGTAACGTTACCCCGTAACCTGAGCTCCTCAATTTTATGGTCTAATATGAAAGATGCGCTCGCAGAAACAGTCCTTTCTCTGTGTCAATAGTTTTTTCTTAGCGCTTGTGCTGTGCTTGTTAACGTAATCGCCCTGCACAGCACTTGCACTGTGCATGTCTACGAAATCATTCTCTGTGTCACTGCGAGTTGAAAGTCAGCATTATTGTAGTCATATCACCCCTGCACACGCAGTGATATCATGTAGAAGTGCAATTGTTCTGCAAAACGGGAATACGTTTCTCTGATGTAATTGTGCACATCACTGCAAAAGGTTAAGCAACATGCTTCGTTCACTTCAGTGTGCGTCATGCCATCTCTGCCCACGCAGTGATGCCATGAAGTGAAGTGACAGTGAGGAAAGAGTCGCCTTCCTTCCTGGAGCACACACGAAGGCAAGGCAGTCAGTTGAGATGCGCCTCAGTGTTCAACAAATATTGTAGCTGCAAAGAACACATGTACGGGCTCCTGAAGACACGTGAATTTCAACTCTACACACTACAGCTCATATACAGGTAGGAAAACCAAATGAATTTACAAATCTTTTTTTCACGCTGCTTACTTTCTGAGACATGGAAATAATGTGCCTGCCATAACATATCGGCTGCCCTCAACAATCTTTGTTCCTCTTTCCAGGCTTCTACATGTGCCCGGGTACACTACATACCAAGAGCTCTGGAAATGGAGGGCTTTGTTCAAGAGCATCGACTCCTGGAGGTCCCTCCACATCTCCACGGATCTTTTCCTGGAGCAGCCTTCCGCTGTTACACGGGTGTGGGCAGGCAGAGATGCTTGGCCATTGTAAGGTAAGGTAAATTTTTATTTGCATGATTAATAAATATCTTACAATTACTACATTCTTTGCGAAAACGCACCAATTAGAAATATAGTTCCATTTTTTAAAAAGAATTATAAAAGTTAAAAAGTTTTCTTAGACATAAATACAATGTATAAACATTACATCAGGCCATCATCTTTCCAGAACTTAATATGAATAGTATCAATTAATATTTCTATAACTTATGCATGAGATCCTAAACTTAGTCCTAAGTTTTGTCCTTAGCTATTTTAGACTTCCAGATTTCCTGTGGCCAACTCACAGGCATCCAACTTCTTTTTAGCAAGTATTAAAAATTTATTAAAATTGGAAATCATTTGAATATCCGTTGGTCTAAAACAGACTACCATGGCGTGTCTGCAGGTCCGAACACCTCTGTCAATGAAGCAGTTTTTCAAGTATCGTTTTCTTTCCACCATCATTACTGTACATATACAAACAAGATGTAGAATACTTTCATCCCATAGATTGCATAATCTGCACATAGTCGGCTTAGATGGTCTCAACCAGGGCACTGCATGTTTTAAGCCAGGTAAATTGCCAAATCGTGCTTTAATAAAAGTGTTTTTAGTTTCTGCAGACCATGGTATTTCTAGGTATGGCTGGACCTTAAGACTTGTATATTCCTGGACCAACATCCATGCATGAGATCTCTTAATAAACAGTTCTTTATCTTTTAAAAGGGACAAATGTTTAACTGATTTATTAATTATTTTCTTAAAACTTTGTGCTGTTAAGGACATTTCCCAGATTTTAGCAACTGACAAATCTTCAAGTACTTTTTGTAAATATTTATGGAAGGACAGTTTTTTATTTTGTTCCATTTCTTTCCACAAGAATGTGCACATTGGATTATTGATATTAGTTTTAATTTGTCTCCAGGTCTTAATGTACTGACCCATTCTTGCATATTGTTGATTACAAAGGCCAAATTCTAGCCTTTTCTGAGCAGGTGATACATTAGGTGGAAGCCGAAATAGATGTTTA
Organism: Triturus cristatus; assembly: GCF_964204655.1. Lineage (NCBI taxonomy): Eukaryota > Metazoa > Chordata > Amphibia > Caudata > Salamandridae > Triturus > Triturus cristatus. The sequence continues at coordinate 1,267,029,106 of NC_140590.1, read as the reverse complement.
AATGTATTTGTAATAGCATTATTTAATAATGCAGAATCTATTCCACACAGTGCTTGGCCATTGGTTGGGGTGTTCTTCCTACCCCCAGCAACCTCCGGGGGTGGTGTCACACTGATGCATGTGTAAAAATAATCCTTTGGATGTCTGTTTCAAAAGTCCCCGTTCAATCAAACGACTTCCCACAATTCAGCAAGACACGCATAGGAGGACAGGCCAGCTCGTACAGCATCTAGTGAATGCTACAGAAGCACAATGTCCCTTTGAGCATTCCTGGTTACTAGGGACCGGTCATGAAATAAATCTGGAAATCAGCACTTGGACATAGTGGGGCCGATTCCGATCCTGGAAAAATTTTCCCCGTACGAATCGTATCTGGATTTTTTTCCGACCGAATCGTACAAGTCCCGTGCAAACTGGCAAGTACGATTCGTATGGGAAAAAGTCCATACTAATCGCATTGGGAAAATTCCCCCACACGTCCTCGGGTCGGGAAAAGTCTCCGACACGTCCCCGGACATTTTTACGTGCAAATGGGAAAACTGAAGTCCGAATGCGCAAGTACGATCCGTCCGATTGTACAACTGTATGGAAAAAAGACCGTCCGGAGCGAACTCCCATAGCAACCATGGAGATGTCCAAACAGGTGCCTGGTACGCGCCGAACACCCCCCTAGCCCTCCCCCGTGTGTACGCGCCGTAGCCCCAGCACCCTCGCGGATGGACGCGCCGTACCCCCCAGCCCCCGTATGTACGGAGCGTACCCCCCAGCCCCCGTATGTACGGAGCGTACCCCCCAGCACCCCGTATGTACGGAGCGTACCCCCAGCCCCCCGTATGTACGGAGAATACCCCCCAGCCCCCCATATGTACGGAGCGTACCCCCACACCCGTATGTACGGTACGGACCGCCAGCTCGTAGCGCTGGGGGTACGCTCCGTACATACGGGGGGTTGGGGGGTACGCTCTGTACATACGGGGGTGGGGGTACGCTCCGTACATACGGGGGGCTGGGGGGTACGCTCCGTACATATGGGGGTGGGGGTACGCTCCGTACATACGGGGGGCTGGGGGGTACGCTCCGTACATACGGGGGGCTGGGGGGTATGGCGCGTCCATCCGCGAGGGGGCTGGGGGTACGGCGAGAACATACGGGGGGCGGGGGGGTATGGCGCGAACATACGGGGGGCGGGGGGGTACGGCGCGTACCGGGCCCCCTAGTCAGCTCGCATCGCCGCGTACTTAGCTTTTCCGGCACTTATTGGGTGCCGTAAAAATATTCCCATCCGGACTGCAGTCAGTACGAATCGTACTTGCTGGTACGTAAAAGCATGCCTAACTCCGTCCGGACGTTACGTCCGCGGTGTCCCGGGTCACATTCGGATGTATTTTACTGTCGGTCGGTGTTTTTTCCGACTCGTACGGAAAGGGTGTTTCCGTACGAATCGTACTTGCAAGTTTGTAGGTTTTTTTTCCCGGGTACGAGTCGGACGGAGAAAACGCTCCGACCGACGGTTTGTAACCGGTTTTTCCAGGATCGGAATCGGCCCCAGTGTGTGCAGTTCACTCACCAGAGGTGTTTTTTAGCTTTATTTTTGCTTTGTTATCAAAACCAGAAAGGCCTTTGTGTGTAAGAGGCCCAGAGAACATTTCTGGGGTTTGGTATATGTATTTTCTCTAAATACTAGCCCTTTTTTTTGTCCTCCTCAGCTCCGTTCCTCTCCTGTAACTAAACATCTTCAGATATCTTTGAAACACTGTATTGTTAAGATGTGCAGCACTTATATAATACTTACTATCCTTTCATGGGGTGCTGAAGCGCTTGCCGATTTGGACTGCGTGCTACACTGTATAGAGCGCGTGGTCGGAAGGGTGTTGTCCATGTTTTGATCCTACGTTAGAAGTATTTCCATAGCATGTGTGCGGACTGTTGAACTGTGGTTATCGTGTTATGGGGGCACAACTTAGCTGAGTGATGAGTGAAGAAGTGTTAGAGATAGGTTTGCAGTTTATGGTCTTACTAAGCTAGCAGCTTGGAGCAGCTCTCAAGTCTCAATAACATCTCATTGTAGGTATACTTACAGAAAATTGTCACTATGGCTTCAGAGTTGTAAACTGTATTTTTTCTGTAGATGTTTTCCAGTGTTTTTTTTTTTTCTTTGTCCTCATATGAAGATAACATGTTCCAAGAAAAAGAAACAAGAAAAGAGAGTCTCTAACCCAAATTGTAGTCTGAAGGAGTACTCCTGTAATTACCGATTTAAGGACACCCCTCAAAGCGAGGAGGATACAATGTAACTTCCAAAAAACCGAACCTTCGACTCCTTATATGGGTTTTCGACTTTGTCTTGAGTCTACATTTGGCCCCCGATAACACGTTGCCCATAAAAACAAAACAAAAACAAAAGGCCTTCTCAGCCCATACGCCTGGGCTTTACCTTGGGCATGTTAGATAATCATAGAACCCGAAAAAAAAAAAAAAAAAGGGAAAGGAAAAGGGAGATCAACAATATATTTTAATTTCTATACATTTTGGTTTCTTTTATCTCTCATATCGCCTCTCCCCCCTCCCCTTCCCTTTAAGTATAACTAGTCCCTGACTCAACCCAATTTTCCCATATTTCCCACAATCTGGCTTTTTTCTTATGGGTCCCAACTTGGTCTAGCATAGCTATCCTTTGGATGGAATGTACCCATTCTACTTCCGTAGGGGAAGATGGCAATATCCACTTAATACATATTTCCCTCCTGGCTAAAAGGATCAGGACAAAAAATAGCGCTTTATGGTTTCTAGTTAGTCTTCGATCATTAATTTCCCTAGGGAGTAACCCGAAAAGAACCGAAACTGTTGTTAGCTATATTTCTAATCCCATAATTTTAGAAAGAGTCTTACCAATTTTATCCCAGAAGGGAGTTAAGACCGGGCAACTCCAGAACATATGTACCTCGTTAGCCATTTCATCTCCACATTTGGGGCACTTCTTAGTGGCACGACTTCCCATCTTTGAAATTTTCTGGGGAGTCCAGTATGCCTTGTGCGCTGTAAAGATGTGATTCTTTTTTAAAGAAGCAGCATTTACATAGGACCAAAGATTGAACATAGATACTTGCCCAATATTTTCAAGGTCTTCATCCGGAAGGTCTTTTTTTCCAAATTTCCATAAAAGCAGCCTGGTCCTCCTCTCCACCTTGGGCAAGTAGCCAGTACCAGGCAGCCACTTCTTTTTCTTTGCCACTATGAGTGCATATCTTATACGCCAAATTTGAGTTCCCTTTCACGTCATTCCCGGCAGATCTGATCCAGCTTGTCAGCTGATAAAATTTGAACTTGGAAATCGAACCTCCAGTTAAAGATGATCAATGAGGCCAGGAAATTATTTCGGCTTCATGTAGAATTTGCCCCCAGGTATTGATCCCAGATCTTCTTAACAGGGCTGCCAAGCTGTCCATTAAGCATTCCGGAGTGCCAGGAGAGTCCCAAATTGGCGCAGATTCATTGTAGTATGGGATTTTTAGCAATCGTCTTACTTGTGTCCAAATTTTTATTGCCGCACTTAATATCTTGAGTTCACTTTTTTGAAAAATTTGGGGTTCCCAAATTTAAGAAGAAACTTCCCAGCTTGTTTAGAAAATTCTTTTGTACGGGCATTAAAGAGGGGAGAGAACAAACAGTCCTCTAACATTAATTGACGAAAGTTTTTTAATTGGAATGCACACATGTACAAATAGAGGTCGGGGCTTGCGATTCCACCGTACTCCTTTTTTTTCCTAAGTTTATTTCGTGCAATCCTCGGACATTTATTAGCCCATATGAACCTTGAGAGGAGCCCCTGAACTTTCCCGAACCACATTTTTGGGAACTCTAGAGGGATAGCGTTGAACAAAAAAGTGAATTTTGGAATAATGGACATTTTCACGATATTAGATTTACCCAAAAAAGAGAGAGAAAGCGCTCCCCATGATTGTAGCTGGGAGGCTCTTTCTTTAGTTGTTTTGTCAAAATTAACTTGCGCTATTTTATTGATGTCTTGCACGATCTGAATTCCTAAGTATCTTATCTCCTTTTTTTCATAGGGACTCTCAAAGTCTATATGCCACTTCATAAGTTCTGTTTTTTGTTGATTGAGAAGATAGCCCGAGACCCTTCCAAAGTTCTCTATTTCCTGCCATATCCCCCCATATGATTTTTCCAAATTTCCAGTGAATATAACTAAGTCGTCCGCATAGAGGCCTATTCTTTTTTCCCACCCATTACATTTAAAGGGAATAATGTTCTGAGATGATCTTAGATTGTGTGCTAACGGTTCGATATACATATTAAAGAGTATCGGTGACAGGGGACAACCCTGTCTCGTTCCTCTCCCAATATGTATTGCTCTAGTTAAGTTCCCATTAATCAATATTTTAGCTAGATGTTTTCCAGTGTTGTCTATGTGCACAATTTCAGAATTCATTCTTCATTATTGTTTTTTCATTCCTCCAATTTTGTAAAGCCCTTTGCCCATTATTATTGTTGGGCTTACTTGATAGCTGGAGGGTACCAAACTGACCAAGATGAGGCACCAGGTGATTCCTCAAGTCAACCTCTAAGCCCCTTTATTGCCACCCTCAATACTCTCTCTGCGCACAGCCTTATTGGAAGCTTTTCCTGGAATTCCCTTTTTATACAAAATTTGTTTTCAATTTAGTGGTACTAGGTTTTCTTCTTCTGTGCATGTACAGTTCCCACTTGCACATCCTCTGTTCCCAGGAGCAGGGCACAAGTCGGGGGTACACATGGGTACACAGAGCCAACCCACTATTTCACAGGGTGAATGCCGTCCACCCTGCAAGAAGCTGGACCCCACTGAAAAATGCTGAAGTTGTTCTGGCGTAATTTCCAGGCTCCGGGACCCATTCAGCTGCACCTGTACGTTGTCTACTTTCAGAGCAGCAATGTGCAGGCAGCGAGGGGGCTTTCCTATTTCAAACTCCAGCTGGGTCCATAACAAAAGCCGAATTTAAGAGGCCATCAGGTCTCCTTTTGTTCAATCATCCTGGATGGGAGCTATCTGAGCTGTCACACCTAGATGCAAGGGAGGGGAAACAAAGGGTCACAGCTTGTTATCTCTTCACAAATACTTAAGAGAGGAGTGCTTTTTACTTTGTTCAATCCCTGTATATAAGGGATATGCATGCACTGTACCAATGCCAAATTTGCTGGTATGTCCCAGTGTCTAGTATTCACAAAGGAGCAACAGAGGGAAAAGAAAGCCTGGTCGCCCTCCACTCATCAAACATCAACACAACAAAACCAGGTTTCTAAGGCGCTTTTTATTATTAACCTTCCAACTTTCATCAACGTGTGTGAATTACTGCCATTTGCTCAGTTGTACTACTCTATTTTATATATATTTTTATAGTAGTCACACTCTGTGTAGTCGCCTTTCTTTTAAAAAAAAACAATTTTTACAGAAGGCAGTCCTCCAATAACAGGGTTTCTTCAAACTAGCCTGATGTGAACCCTGCAATCACAAACTGTGAGAAATAATACAAACAATGTGGAAAGAAAAAATGTGGGAAGACAAAATGATCCCTCACGTGCGCACCACCAATGGCATAGCTGGTTGGTACTCACCAGTTGTGCCCACTTTTATCGTCATTGGCGGTCATTTTGTAAAAAAGAAAACAAAAAAGTGTCCAAACAAGAAATTATAAAAATCAAGTGCGGTGAAGTGAAATAGGTCACATCCCTCGATGTAACCAAATGTGATATTAAAATTGAGCAAACACTCACAAAGCAATCCTTTATTATTTCCTGAGTGTTTTTATCAAATTAAAATGAATAGGTTGCCACTCATGCATACCTTTTCAAATGCCAACATGTTTCTTTGCTGCAATAATTTAGGCAAATTCATCAGGGCCAAAAGCACTTCATCAAAGCACCCGTATTGGACACAGCGTTATGGAAGACCTCGGATAGCCAACGTTTTGTATACCAGCTTCACTATTGAGGTCACCTACAGAACTCCTTTTATGAGCCCTCCTTGCGAAATGACCATATAGTTATTATGTCAATTTCTTGGGGCCTCACGGAGCGCGTTGTCAGCTGCCGTCAGTCATTGGTATGGTCATTTCGCAAGGAGGACTCATAAAAGGAGTTCTGTAGGTGACCTCAAAAGTGAAGCTGGTATACAAAACGTTGGCTATCTGAGGTCTTCCATAACTCTGTGTCCAAAACGGGTGCTTTGACGAAGTGCTTTTGGCCCTGATGAATTTGCCTAAATTATTGCGGCAAAGAAACATGTTGGCATTTGAAAAGGTATGCATGAGTGACAACCTATTCATTTTAATTTGATAAAAACACTCAGTAAATAATAAAGGATTGCTTTGTGAGTGTTTGCTCAATTTTAATATCACATTTGGTTACATCGAGTGATGTGACCTATTTCACTTCACCGCACTTGATTTTTATAATTTCTTGTTTGGACACTTTTTCGTTTTCTTTTTAACAAAATGACTGCCAATGATGATAAAAGTGGGCACAACTGGTGAGTACCAACCAGCTATGTCATTGGTGGTGCGCACGTGAGGGGTCATTTTGTCTTCCCACATTTTTTCTTTCCACATTGTTTGTATTATTTCTCACAGTTTGTGATTGCGGGGTTTACATCAGGCTAGTTTGAAGAAACCCTGCTATTGGAGGACTCCCTACTGTAAAAATTGTGTTTTAAAAAAAAGAAAGGCGACTACACGGAGTGTGACTACTATAAAAATATATATAAAATAGAGTAGTACAACTGAGCAAATGGCAGTAATTCACACACATTGATGAAAGTTGGAAGGTTAATAATAAAAAGCGACTTAGAAACCTGGTTTTGTTGTGTTGATGTCCCAGTGTCTACACAAATTACATTTTACATACCTTTATTTTATTTTTTTGTAGCCTTAAGATATTTAAAAATGTGGACTTTGCATCCAATTAAGCAGAACAGATTTACTGTCATGCTTCTCCTTGTTGCCAATTTTTATGTGCCAGACGTATAAGCTGAGGCTCAAATTTTGCTTTGGTATGTCACCTTTTTGGCACAACCCTGACGCAAAATCTAATTTGTTAAATCTTGTAATGAGCTCATGATAGACCTGCAAAACCTATGTGTGAGGTGTTAAGATCTGATGTCACTTCCTGTGAGGTCATGGGTTGTGATGTCACATCCTGTGAAGCCGCGCCATGATGTCGCGCTGTGATTTCATGTGCCATGATGTCACTTTCATACTGCCTAACTTGGTTAGTCCCCCACTTCTTTATTTAGGACTTGTGCACTGGACTGGGGTAATTCAGAAATAGCTGCTTGTAGGGTAATTCCTAAGATTGTTCAGTCTCCTTCTGTAAATGCAATTTTTAGTAGCACATTCATACTTTCTTCGGGGTTATTCGTCCCTACAGCTAGATTTGAGTGGCACTTTAAATCCAGAAATCCGATAAACAAGCTTGTCATACTAACATGTCTTTAATATAAAAAAACGTTTCAACTGAAACGTAAGGGTGAGAGCAGTTCTTCTAAACCAAAGATTTGGAATGTCAGTGAGGGTGCAGAGGAATTCAGAATAGTCCTTACGTATTTGCAAGTTTACAACTTAGAAAAGTCTCCAGCTGGTAGAATCATGGTGGTTAACGGTAACTAAGAAAAATATCCAAAGTATTTTGAGAGTTCTTCTTATGAAAAACAGTGCCAGATCGGAACACTAAGCAAGTAGCGATGTTTAGGAAAGAATCCCCTTCCTTCCTGGAGCAGATGCAAAGGCAAGGCAGCCACTTGAGAAGCACCTCAGTGTTCAACAAGCATTGTAGCGCAAAAACACATGCATGGGCACCTAGAGTCTGAGTTTATTAAATGCAACTTAAATATTGATAAATTACCTTCCTTATACATATATACCTTCCATGTACTTATGTAGCAAAATATAAAAATAAAAACAAATCAGCCCACCAATACACATCCCTATATCTCACCCTATACCTTTCTCAATATATCCTCTAACTACACTTGCTGACTTATCCCAAACCTCATTCCACTACTATGTTCCCTAAAATAACCCTTTCTAGACTCATCCCTTCTCTGTCACTCCTTGCATCGTCTCATACTCGTTTTACTATTCAGATCTCCCAAGCAAGCCTTTCTAAACCCTTCCCTCATGTATCTCTCCGAGACTCATCCAATACCTCATCATCTTTATCACTAATCCACTTCTAGAAACTCTTCCCTTCTCCATCTCTCCTTTACTCATCCCAAATCCCCTCCTACTGCAATGATCTCCAAATAGACACTTTCTAGACCCTTCCCTCTTCTATGTCTCCACTATCCTTTTCAATTCAACTAACAGACTCACATGTCCACCACTCAAATGAATTCATATTTCCCTTTACTAATTCACCACGAATCCTTTGTGGGTTCTGGAGTAGTGTGCTACTCGCCGAAAAGCACTTCAACGCCTCATCAGGGGTAGTAAGCACCATATAAATGCAATTACAAGTATTGCTTATTAAATGGGGTGTAAGACTTGGATTTTGGTGCCCCCCGACAAAATCTGTATGTCTTGCTGTTCACAAGACATTTATCCAAGTAAATATAGACAGGTTTTAATAGTAGTTGGATGTTTTGCAGCTTATTTTTCTATGTCTATACATCCCTGCAATAGAATCCAGTCTGTCCTTTCACTGTCAGCAAACACATGAAAATAGCAATTGTTTGCAGCACCAGCTATACTCTTAATGATGTTGGTACTGAAGTGATATGGCAAGTCACCAGTAATGTTACTAATGATCTCATTTCTTATATCATCTGTGTACATAAATATAATTCCCGTTGCAGTTAAAAATACTGTAGCTTGCTGGTAATTGCTACGTATAAAAATAGACTGTAATTCCATTGTCAGAAGAAATATCTCCAAAACACAAATGCAACCATGTTTCAGTGATTATATTAAGTAACTGGTGCCATGCTTGACGACACCAGTGATGTCATCTTTGATGCCTCCTGCGATGTGTGAGGTCCTGTGCAATGCGTTGAAAGAATTACAGTTGCCTCGGGCACTTATAATAATGAAATTCAGAGGGGTCGTAGTGCTCCTTTAATAGAAGTCTCATGAGGGAAATTTTATGAGCTTTTTAATAAGGTTAACTAGACACTTCTTGAAGAGCCATAATATTCCTCTATAAAAGTTATCCGTGATTCTTTTGAGTCTTCTTTGGTGTAATTCCACAACTCCCTGTAACTTGCTGCCCTCTATATTTTACAAGAACAAGGGAACCCAATTTTTATGGTCAGGGACCCTAGGTGCAAAGTATTTTGCAGGAACAACGGTCCCTAACAAATAAGCAATTTTTTGAGAAAATTCATATAGAGATACAATGATGTCTATATTTATCTGTCCAACTGGACATGATCGTTTAATGTAAGAAATTAAAAGAACGACATACAAGTGGGAACATATACAACATTAAAAAGACAGAATGCAGGCATTCAGAGTAGAGTGGCCAAAAACACAATTCATCATTTAGGCCAAGGAAAATACATTGCGATACCCAAGCACATAGTAATGAGGGGTATAGGGTTGTGTCAGAGTGCAAGAAGTTGACAACGTTTCGATCCCTTTTAACACAATACTGGGATCATATTCAGGACAAGACAATTGGTGCCTGAGACAGATGCCTTTTAAAGTCACAGACCACGGCTCCGAGCATTCACCGCAATTACGGCAGATTCATTGGGCCCCTAATTCAAGGTTGTAGGAAAGTGGGTTTCGGTTGCAGTAACCCCCCCCCCCCCCTTTTTGCCAGATTTCTGATGCACTTTGACTTGATGTGCCCTGGATCCCTGCCAATCAGGTGCCAGTGCCTGTGTTCTTTCCCAAAACTGTACCTTTGTACCCCCAATTGGCACCTCTCTGGCCATATGTAAGTCCCTTGTAAAAGGTACTATGGGTACCGAGGGCACTGTGACCAGGAAAGAACCTCTGAGGGCTGCAACACATATTGTGCCTCCCATAGAGGTCCTGTACCTTAACACACACACATACCCATTGCAGGCTGCATGTTTTGGTGCAGAGAAAAGTGAAGAGTCGAGATGGCACACATACCTGTGTGTCATGCCTGCAACCCACTGCCTATGGTATAGGTAAGATACCCCTATAGCTGGGTGCACTATACCACTGGTGAGGGTACAGCTGCAAGAGCACTGTACCCTTGCAGTGTCCAAGTCCATTCTTAGACATTGTAAGTACAGTACAGCCATAAAGAGTGTATGGTCTGGTAGATTGTCATTACGAACTCCACAGCACCATAATGGCTTTATTGAATTCTGGGAAGTTTGATAGCAAAATTGTCAGCATAATAAAGCCCCACTGATGCCAGTGTAGGATTAATTATACCATAGAGCTGCCCCCTGAAAAACGAGCAGCCTCTAGTGAGTTTCCTGACTGGTAAACACCAGCCTACCACAACAAGACATGTTTCTTGACCCCTGGGGGGGGGAGCCTTTGCTCCCTGAGCCAAGAAACAAAGCCTTTTCTGGTCGGAGGTGGTCACCCCTCCCACCAGGTCAGGAAGAGCAATCTGTGGCAGGGGAGCTTCAAAGGTCTTGTTGCCTTTGTAACACGACCACCAGCCTCTCCTGCTATTAGGAGCAGGCCCCCTTCCTGTCTCACCCCCTTTTCGGCTGGAGTACAGGCGGGAAAAATTTGAACAGCCCAGAAGGTGAGCCCACCTCTGCCAACCCCACCCCTCAGGTGGGGGAGGCGAGGTGAAGCCCACTCTTCAGTGCCTCACTCTCCAATCAGTGTTAGCGGTTGTGCCCACTCCCCCACGTGGGGTGAGTACACCAAGGGTGTAGTCACCCTAAGGTCAATAGCCCCTTTGTTACTGACCTCGAGACCTCTAAAACCCCCTCTAAATACAGTATTTAGGGGGCAGCCCTGAAGCTACAAGACAGATTTCTGCAACGTACGAAAGAAGATGCCCAGCAGAGGGGACTGCAGAGAAGAACTGACATGGCCCCAGCCCTTCCGGCCCATCTGCAGTTTCCAGAGATCCTATGCCAAAAATTGTCTTGTCCTGCAGCCAGCGACCTCCAGAATTCCTGGGAGGACTGACTGCCTTCAACAAAGACTGGATCTCCTGTTAACAACAACTCTGTTAAAAAAAATCACCAAAGAACGACACAGAGCCTGCTGAGGAAAAGAAACTCGACGCCTGGACACAACGCTGCACCCGACGCCTACGACCTGAGTCCAAGTGGGCCATCGGTCCCACCTAGGTCCCTCAGCGCTCCAGAGTCTGAGTCTACCATGGGTTGAGCCCTCCAGTACTCCTCGACGTCGCCTTCAGCCTCTGCACAGAGAACCCCCCCAAGTGACCTGGTAGGGTTAAATCCAACCTCAAAAGAGACCCCTGCATCCGGCCGCCCTGAGCCCTGGAGAAGAGGACCTGAGGTGCACCTACATCCCAAGCCCTCCGATTTAGCTGCCCAGCAGTTGGTTCCTCCTGGAAGACTTCCTGGGCCAAGCCAGCAGCCAAAACCAAAAACTGGCAACTTCCATTGAAAACAACAAGGCACCCGATGCCAAGTCAGCACCCTGCACCTGGCTGCCCCCTGTGTCACTGTGGGTGCACCTTGTGTGCTAAATCGGATTCCCCCTTTACCCTGAGCTAAACCCTAGGAGCTTTGCTCCCACATCCAAGTAGCGTGCCGGTGACCGGCCACAAACCGTAGGCCCCCTATCCCCCATTGAATAACATTGGGCCTCAGGACTCTTTACCCTGCCCCACTAGTGCCGCTGCTCTTTGAGTGCATGCTTGACCCTGGGGGAATCCTGGTTCTAACCCCAGAAACTCAACTCCCAAGACCGAATACTCACCTTTTAACCGATAATCAGAATTTCTCCCTGAGGTCAGACCCCCAGGCTGAAGGCATAAATGCCTTCCTGCAAGTCTGGAGAGGCCTGACTCCCTATGCCTTCCCGCCATTTACCATGCTTCCCGACTACGTCTACATGCATGACAGTACAGAAAGACACTACTAGGGTCTTTTTGTACTGTTGTGCTTGTAGAAGTAGATAACTCCCCTTTGGAGATCACAAGCCAGGTTCCCAATCATTCTAGAAATGAGCATAGACTTCCAAATCCTAATACCATCATTCAGAGAAATACTTTTAGGCCCTGAGGGAGAGTTCCACTCCCTTGTGGAATAGGGGCTACTGGTTCTGACGGCCTGGAAGATTTCAGGAGACAATAGCGAATCCCGGGCCTTTCGCCAGACGCTTTCACATAGAAAAAGGAAAAAGAGGATGCGCCTACCTAATGCCCCCCCTGGGGTGGCGTTAATTTCTGACGCATTCCCAGGTTTACGATTTGTCTGAAATCTAGGAATGCTTCAGATTCCATGGGTGTTGCGTGGGAACACCCACAGCAACACGCATGGAACTCCCCTTTCGGGGCACATATTTACAAGGCCATGAAAAGCCACGTAAAGTGGCTTTACGTGGCCTTGCAAATATGCTGGGGCACATTGCGCCACCGGAACATCAAAAATTTAGGTTCCAGTGCCACAAGGGGCATCATAACGGAGGCCCTAAGTTTATCATTAAGTAAGTAAGTAAGTAAGTAAGTAAAACATTTATAGAGCACAACTACTGTCGAGGCGTCTTGGCGCTGAGCTGTAATGTGTAGTGATAACTGTTGTGGAGGGGCATGATTAGGTTGGTTTAGTTGGAAACAGCCAGGTTTTAAGCGCAATCAATTACCGGGCAGATGTTTTGGTCCCCCTCAGGTGACTGTATATTTTCTTCTTTAAAAATATAGAATTCTCTCTTCAACATACTTATGATATTTATTATTCTTTATTTTTTATTTAATTATTTCTGCTTAGGGCCAGATTTGGCTGCCCTTCTCTACGCCCACCCTTCATTGAAAGACCTATAACTTGATAAATTTCTTCTTACCAGGCAAGCTCTATTTAATGATAGTTTCATATACAGTCCACATCTGTTCAGGGCATATTCCATGCCGCTTATAGCATGAGCACCAGGTCTTCCGTTTTGATGATAAATATGTCTATATAATGCAATAAATATCTCAATTGCAATTGATTGCATGTTTTTTGGCCTTTTAAGTTTTTATGCCTTGTTATAAAGTTATATTGTTTTGTTGTCTTCATACACAGACGACTTTTTCTTACGTTGTTAGATTAATTCATATCCTAGTGAACCATTGTTCTTTTTAAACATCCTTGTGAAAACAAACCCTACCCTTGAGACAACGGTGGGGGGTTGATTTCAGTAATGCTTTGCCAAGAAGGCGCCGCACCATAGACAGTTAGTGAAGTGTCTGACTGGCCTGTTAAGGCCCCTTGAAGGATAACCAACCTTCCATGCCCCCACTGAATAATATTATGAGACCAAACATCCACAGTCCCCCTGGAACCTCTTTGCTAACAAATAGGTCTCAAGCCATCAGAATCTTAAAGAGGCCTTTTCTCCCCAACAGCGGCAAGTTGTTACCACTGATGTGAAGAATGATGAGTACAGGTGGCAGTAGAACCTCTGCCTGCCACGTCCTTGAAGAGCCACGCAAGCCAATTAAACAAAGACCACCTATGCCATCCAAAAGAATCTGCAAGCCAGCCTCAGCTGCTTGCATTTAGAAATGATCTTGATTAAATGCTGCTCCTGCTCTTCTAAAAAATGAGTGCCCAAGAATCCATGCACTGGCTTGAGCCATGTGACCAAGTGCAAACAGTCAGAGAAGGTACAAAGATGTCATTAAACAATCAGTACAGCTATACAGTATCAAGCCCTAAATCATGTGAGGCAGAGACAGCATTGGTTGCAGCTGAATTTCCACCTTTGTATTTTCTTGAGCTAAGACCGGTGCCTACTACTGACGTAACAGTACCTATTCTGAAAGAGTTGGTTCTGCATTGCCAAGTGTCTATGCCTGCAGAGCCTTGGCCATTACCCAGTTTAACTGGTACCTCGTGAGATGGGTAACTGTGTTGTGACTAGTAGGGAGCTGGATGCAGCATTGAGGAATCAGTCGCTGTGATGATTGGACCACCTCGGAATCCTCTCATTGGCCACAAGATCATCTGCTATCCTTTTCCCAGTTGATCGGTGTTAGTGTGGGGTAACATCGCCAACAAGCCTCCCTTCAGCGAGGAGATGTGGTTAAGGAACAACTGCCCAAAAAATTGAATTTTTGGATTCTGCCACTAGCTCACGTATCCAAAATGCCATAGAAGGCGAGGGGGTGCTGAAATCAGCACCGTCTCGTAGTTGGAATTCCACACCGTGGATATAATCCCCAGAATCCTCCACAGCTTGCCAGTATTAATGAGGCTTCTCTTGTCTGGCTACCCTCTCCCCCCAACCCCACAGCCTCTTCCAACCCTTCAGAGCCCTCATGATTAGGAGTAATTAGGAAAGGTCTTGTGCTTCGTCCAGTTAAAGAAAAAGGAAATGCTAACATGTGGATCCTAGCGAATGCCTCTGACTGCCCGTGTTACAGGAATCTTAACCAGCTATCCAGTAAGAATTGATGCACTTGCGTGTAACATGCAGTGTATGGAAGCTAAGATTGAAACACCCTCTTATAAGACCTTTTCATTTAGGTGCCAGACTGGCTGCAACTGGTAGGGCTGAACACCAAGATTTCAGAGTAATTATCAATGGCTGAGATGAATTCAAGGATTCCATCCATCACTTTTTTGTATACTGTAGTGTGTCATCCTAAGTGGGCCGGACATGCCCAGGCGTGGGTCCTGTGCACACTGGGTCACTGGATTCATTCTATACCTGGCTGATGAGCCCTAAGTAGGGCTAACCGGCCCTGGGTTGCTTGTGTTCCAGTTGAGTGAGGACCTGGCCTGGCAGTTCGGGCTAGGCTGTTCCCACTGGAGCAGGGTCAAGACTCATCAGCATATGGCTGGGGCGAAACTGCAAAATAACGATGGACCGGGATAAGACCCAAGTAATTACCAGTGGCTGACATTAATACAAGTATTCCATTCATAACCTTTTTGTATACTTCAGTGCGATGGCCTAAGTGGGATGGGTACACCCAGCCATGGATCCCATGCACACTGTGCCAATGAACCAAGCTTTATCCAACTGATAAACCCTAAAAAGGGCAAACCCAGGCGTGGGTTACTTGTGTTCCAGTTCAGGGAGGACCTAGCATGGCAGTTTGGGCTGGATTGCTCGTATTGGAGCAGAATTGAGACTGATTTGCATATGGCTGGTTCCAAACTGAGGTGGCAGGGTGTGCAAAAAAATGATGGACAAGGAAGCAGCAGAGACTTCGATGGGCAGCAGGGACAACCGGTCGAAGACAAGGAGGCCATAAATAGCCTTTCAAGCTTATAAACCAGTTCCATTGCCCCTGCATCCTCCTGCCCCCAGGTGACCCGGGCGCACCCAGCAGCCAATGGGTGTGGGCTGCAGTTTTCTGGACTTTTACCCTTTCCTCCAAAGTGGTATTGCCCATTGAATATCCCTCCTTCCCGGCCAGGTGGCTCAATCTGGATGCTAGGGTCCTTCATGGAGGAAAACCCCTCTTATTCAATGGAAGCACGGCATGCTTCTTCATGTAGGGCAGTCCCAGTTCAGGTAGTAGCAGTTGAAGCTGTATTTGCAAACAGAGATCAGTTATAGCACCAGCAAGGATCAGTTTGAGCTTGACACAGACATGCGCACAGCCAGGGTTGCACCAATTCAGAATTTTGTTCACAAAGCTGACAGGTACAGTATGACCAACATCAGTGCAGGCATCCAGCTGAAATACAGATAGTTACACACTAAGAGCAACAGAGTTAAACGTCCTCACAAACAGAAAAGTTACAACGTGGAAAGAAGCAGTTCAATATTTTCACCCACAATTGATAGTTAAGTATAGGAAGTACTAGGGTAGGGGTGTGTGGCCAAGATGGAGGCCGGACCGGACACGCAGTGAGGAGCTCCGCTCAAGTAGCCCGCCCCACTTCATTCTGTAGACCAGACGACCTCCTCATGAACGTTGCGGGGGCCATCCGGCGGGCGGCCATGGCAGCTGGGACCAGGCTGCAGCGGTGAATGGAGGAGGCAGTGAGACACTCCCAAGGGTGAGGTGGCGTATTTGAATGGGCCACGGCAATGCATGCCCCTGCAATTTGGCTGCGCAGGGGGTGGGCAGGTCCCCCGGTTGGAGATGCAGCGCTGGGTACAGGTGGTGCCCTGTTAACCCCACTGCTTTGGGCCCCTGCACTTTGGTATTGATGTATGGCATCGTGGGTCTCTGGGGGGGCCGCCTCCTCCTGCATCTAACCCATGTGGTCTGCCTCTTTGCTACCAGACCAGCACTGATTGTGGGCCTCAAATGCCAGCCTGCATTTCCTTGCTCGTCGGAGAGGACGGGGGGCCTTCCTGTCTGAGGAGGATTTGCTTGCTGTGGAGGGCACCCGTGCGGTTCCCGTGGAGCCCTGCATGGAAGACTGCAAGGCACCAGGACATGCTTGTGCAGGCTGCTGCCTCTGCTGGTAGATCCCCCTATTGGGTATGTGTGATTGCCTCCTGGGGCACCTTCGTGTGGTGCGCCTTGGGATTCCTTGTTGACCCCTTCCCCCAGGGCATGACATGATTGTCTCCACTTACTTGGACACCCCATCAGCCTGCTTTATACCATCTACAGGTGCCTACTGATGCAGCGCGGCTTTAACAAAACCCTTGTAATTGACACCAACCCAGAAACCCGTTACACCACTTGTTCATCAGTGGGGCCCATAACACCGAAACACAACACACATTCACCCAGTTTTCTGGATCAGTGATAAGTAGACGAGCTGCAAGACATACTTATTACATTATATACAATTAATTTTGGAATTGTCAGTTCTAAACATCAAGATTCTCCGCTATTTTGGTCGATGGACCAACTATTAGGAATCAGTTGATGGCGAATAAGTCCAGCTCAATCACAATTAAAACCTTTAACGTTTATAGATCATAACTTTAATTTTAATAACCACAGACTCAGTTTGAGTTAGCATGAAATGTTATCTAGATTCATTGAATACATTAAATAAGTATAGTTTTATTAGACAAATTCTAAACATAAATGTCATAAGCATTAATGTAAAGATTGAAATATAAAAGGAAAATACTCATTACCCTTGGCCTTAGGGCGATGACGAGAATAGTTCACTACAACATGAATCGTAGATCACAGGATAGGTTCTCAAAATTACTGACTGTCCCTCTAACCTCCTCGGACGTATTCCCTCCCAGGATAGAATCCTGCGACGGTCTTGTTCCTTTTCCCCATCAAAGTTCAAAGTTCAAATTTGTCAAAGTCTTTTCAGCATCAGGAAAAATCGTCTCAACAGACAGCGTGTCGTGTTGAATAGAAAAATAAGCAAGTGTCTGCACGTCATCATAAGCACCACTTTTTATACCCTTTCACTAACTTGCTATACCCACAACTGAAACTTTTTAGGGGCTATATACATTCTTATTGGTCCATTGGAGGGGTGGTGATGGTCACCTCAGTGTCCTCCTTGCCTAAACCGGTTCTGTAAATTACACATTCATGCACATCCTCGTGACTTGTCAAGTCCCAATATTTGTAACAATTGCTATTATTAATGAATAGGATAATCTTCTGCAGTTCGAGTCTCTCATCCGTTCCCAGGCCTTTGTACAGAAAGTTTTGGCATTCACTCTTGTCCTAGGTCAGTGCGGCCTTGACATCTCTCACTCCAGGCATAGGCCACACACTCGTGACTGTAACTTCCATTCTGCTCATGCGCAGGGGCCGTCTTTGTTACACGAAATCGCATCTCTCGGCAGCGGCCATTTTCTCAGCGAGGCCTAGCAGGCCCAAACGGAACTAATTTGAAAACAACATAACAGAAATTAGACATAGAAAATAAATCCTTCTGTTTACCACCCGCCATTCTAATGACCCGTCTTAGGTGTTACCTAGCATAAGTGACATTTAAAGCCATTTTACTTACCATCTGCATTCTTTGCCATAATATGTTTTACTACAAACAAAATACATGCAATTTACTTCTATTATCTACACGAATCACAAACCTATGTTAATTTAATTTCACAGTTGTAAATAAATTAGATTTTTGCATATGCCGGTTAGTTTTCCCGTGTGTAGTGTCTAATTAAAGGTACATTTGTTGGTTAATAAATACATTCAAACAGTTAGTATTTTTAAGGTTATGAGGTCATTGATTTCGAAGGGGTACAACATTTTTTTGTATTTCCCCTCCTCCATCACTACTTCCCCATCATGGTTAAGCAGCACTGTCTGAGAGGGGCCCTGAGGGTGGGGGCGCCACCCCCCCCCGGTAAATGCCTTGACAGCGGGAACTGTAGCCACCAATGCCTCCTCTGGTATGCCCTCATCTGAGGTCAGATTAAACAAACGTTTTGGGCCATTAGGGATTTCAAGGCCATGTTGAACCAAAACTGGATGCCTTGATGATTGATAGGAGTCTTCTTAGGACTGATCAGGCCAAACCAAGAGATATGGTGGAGCCCAATGAATAAGCGTTGGCTAGCCTGTGCCACTCGACGGTGGACATGCAAGCCCAACTGAAGGCCCTCCAGTTGAAGGTGACACTGTTGCGTGGCAGGGCGAATGATGCAGAGGGCTGCTCAAGGCACAACAATATCCACATGGTGGGTCTCCCGGAGAGCCCTAACATGACCCTTTTCTTGAGGACTGGCTGCTTAACACTGTGCTTGATGGGGAACATTCCACTTTTTTGATGATGGAGCACGCCCACAGGGTCTCCAGCAGGCTACCTGCCCCACGGACCTCGCCACAACCAGTGGTGGCATGGAACTTCAACTATCCAGACCATGGCCATATCCTGCAGGTTTCTCATACAAAGGGCCCATGGCAGGTAGATAACAGCTAAGTGAACATCTATACCAACTACACAGCGGATGTACAGCTTCAACAGGGATCCTTCATGCTGATCAAATGCCAGCTCCGACAGATGGGCCTGAGCTACTCTCTGATGTTCGTGGCCAAGCTGCGAGTTATGGACTCTGGAAATACTTGCCTCCTCGCGACCCTCACTGAGGCCTGATGAGCACTGGTGGATGACGCCAACGGCGACGCTGTAGGCTGCGACATGGCTTCCCCAAGGGTAGACCTACTGAGGAGCAGGCAGCGAGGGAGCAGGTGCTGGAGATCGCCAAACTGGAGTCTCACCACAACCAAACTACTGGTTCACCTAATCGCTCTGTGACCTCACTGGATGTGGAGCAGCACATGCTATGGCTGACATTCCCTTAGAGCTGCAGTCTGACCATGCCCTCACCCCAATGACTGCGGACTAAGTGATTTTATTTGGAACGCTGTATCCTTTTTTGTTGATCTGTTCATTGGCTCGCTGCATCTAACTGTAGGTGGGGGTCCTTCTCAGCTACTGTATGGCCAGCGGGATAGGCCCTCACAATGTCGCCAGAGATGGATATCCCGTTCCCCCAACCATGGTGGACTTTGTTAGAACTGCTTTGTTTTATGCCTTGTTACTGATCTGGGGCTAGTTCTTCCTTTAACCTGGGAGGGGAGTTGGGGTTTGTGTTTATATGTTTGATTCCTGTTTCTTATTTGCCTGTGGATGATCACTGCTGTGCCACTGGATGGCCCGGGTACAGGGGAGCATGTGGGACCCGAGGAGAATGGGGGGCATGTGGAGGAAGGACGACAGACATATCACTCATGACTTCACACACTGCTGATTCTTCACCCTCCTACAATTTTCTATTCTGGAGTTTGCAGGGGATGGGTATGCCCAGATGTCGTCATCAGGTATACTCTTATCTGAAGGGCAGGCACATAGCCTACCTCCAGGAGTGACACATGACGGGTGCAAAGTTTCTTCGATTGCAGTGTCGATGGAGGGGACAGATTGTAGTTACCGTTTCCTCGGCAAATGCCAGAGAAGTGTTGATTTTGGTGTCACCCACAGTGCCACTTTCAATTTTGTGCCAGAAGGTAGACCCTGAAGGGTGACATGTGGTGGTCAAAGGGAAGTTAGATGGCATGCTTATCACCCTTGTAGCGCTTTATACACCTAACACTGGTCAATCTCCTTTTCTAGATACTCTCACTCCCGCAATGGTTAATGACCTTAACGTGCCAAGCCTATTGAGCAGGGATTTCAACTGTGTACACAACGCTGACATGGACAGGTATACTTCCTTATTCATGGCAGGCAGGTGACCCGGACTGAACATATCTTTGTGGATTGCCTAACTCACAACCCGCTCCAGGACATCTGGAGCTCCCTGCATCAGCTCATGCGGGAATATTTCCACTTTTCCTCGGTCCACCAGGCTTACACGAGAATTGACCTTGTCCTTTGAAATTCCGCAATGACCCCCTTCATCTGGTCAGCTGAATACTTTTGCCGCACTTTGTCGGACCACAATCTCCTCTTGATTCCTGTTGTACTGGGGTAGGCGGCAGACCCCGGTCCCCATGTGGAAACTGCATATCCAGGCTCTACTGGATAAAGTGTTTCATGAGACAAGGAGCACCCAGAGGGCACTGGAACTGACAGGGGTTGTTAAGTGGGACGCCTTTAAGGTGGTGACACAGGGTCTCTATATCAAGACTAAATAGGTTGTGAAACTCGCATTACGACAGGAGTTAATGGCACCGAAGCAGCCATACGTGGGCCAGAGATTCAGGCAGGTGAGAGGGAGGTCAGTTAGACAAAATGGACAACCTTTGGATCTGGAGGGATTACAGGGTATTAGTGGACAGACTTGGGAAGCTGCATTACCCAGACTCCATTGCTAAACAGCATGTGGAGGTTGACAAAGCAAGGTGCATCCTGCCATGGTTGTTGCGCTCAGAGGTCGATTGGCCTCAACTCACTGCCATTAGGTCCTCAACGGGCAACATATTCACTGCATAGCCAGACCTTAATGCAGCTTTTTTTGATTACTAAAGTTCCCTGTTACCAGGTGGATGATGAGATTGGAGAGCCTGATTTATCGGTGTACCATGACAGCTTGCCCATTCTCACCCTAAACTCCTCCAGAGCTATACCCTTGATAAGGCTTCACCTGGTGATAGACCAGATGGCACACAAAAGGACTCTGAGGGCAGATGGGTTCCCTGTAGAATTTTATTCCGCTAACTGGGCCACTCTTGCCCCAAAGTTTCTGCAGCTGTTTCAATCGGCCAAGGATAAAGGAGTTCTTCCTGCGTCAATGAGAGAGGCCTTGATTGTGGTTCTTCCCATGCCAGATAGTGACCCGCTAGAGGTGTGCTCCCATTGACCACTCTCCCTCCTCAATGTGGAATGTAAGATCCTTGGGAAGGTCATAGCGAATCGCCTATTATCGTATGTCGCAAACACTGGTCCACAATGACCAGAATGGATTCCGTCCCCTCAATCTCTGCCATCTGTTTCATCTAGTGGTTGAACATCCTCCTGAGTCACCTCCATGGGTAGCACTCTGGTTAGATATTGAAAAAGATTATGACACCCTGGGCTGGCTTGGCCTGGTGAGCTGCAACATATGGGTTTGGGTCCAGAGGTACTGAGATGGATTGCTCTCTTCTACACAGAGCCGGTTGCAAGGAAATCTCAGCATTGTTTCAGGTGTGCAGGGCTACCATACAGGGTGCCCGCTCATTCAGATTATATTTGCTCTGGCAATGGAGCCATTGGCTGGGCTGTTCCAATGGCAGGGTCCTTAATTGGACATATCTAGTGGTGCCTACTGGGAGGCAATCTTGCTCTATGCAGATAATGCTCTTATTTATCTCCTGGACTTTTGCAGGGACGTGCCTCAGGTGATGGAGGCGCTGGATGACTTTGGTAGGGCTTCTGGCTTGCGGCTCAACTGGACCAAGTCCTGCCTTTTTCCCTATTTTTAAGACTCTCTGAGTTGGAGCAGAAGAGGCCCCGCTACCTGGGGTTGTGGTGAATGTCTATCATGTGAAGCAGGATCTGATTAAGTGTAACCTGGGAGGGACTTGTCAGGTGTTCCTCGCTCCCTGATGTTCTGGAACTCTTTACCGCTCTCCCCGATGGGTAGAGTTTCCATTGTAAAAATGTTGAGACTGCCCCAGCTGCTTTACCATTTGGCCGCCCTGTCTGTTCTCCTACCACAGCGCTGTTTTTGGTAACTGAACTCACTCCTTTCCAACTTGATTTGGGGCAATGGGAGGTAACGTTGAACACCCCTCTGTAGAAGAGGGACTTGAGAGAACCTCACTATGAGGCATATTATGCTGCTGCACAGTTACAATGGCCCATGCGGTGCAGTCCGTTGCCATATGCGCCCACTCTGCCGCTGTGGGCGCTCTCAGCATTCCTTGAAGTAACAGACTGTCAGAACACAGGCCCTTGGGTAGAAGCAAGTAACTTTAGGGTGGGTGACCTGTATGAGCATAAACCTTTAGCGTCCTACCAGGACCTCCGGGGGTTCTACAACATTTATAAGAGCCAGTTTTTGACCGACAATGCTCAGGCTACAGGCAAGCACACGGTAACACTGCTATTCAACCGGTTGTTGGAACCTCGCAATCCAAATCTCCATTTGTTAAGAGATAAGTGGGCCCTTTCTCTTGGACGGGACCTTGTGGACAGGCAATGGTCCCGGGTGTTGGAGCAGATTCCTAGCCCCTCTACACCCAGTTCATCAGATTTATCTTACCCCTGTGCAGCTTCATCACATCTTTCCAGGAGTAACCCCAAAACCCCGATGCCCCTGCTTAGAGGCAGAGTTTTATCATATGGTGTAGACCTGTTGGAAGTCAATCATTATTGGAGAGAAGCCATCCAGATCCTGTCTGACGTTATCGGCCCTCCCTTACAGCAAAATCCTCTCCACTACGTCCTGGGCCTGATTGCTCACACACGTAGGAATAAATACGCTACCAAATTTGTTGGTGTGGCGTTCATCTTACTCAAACGCCACATAGCTATGGCCTGTGGTGGTGCCCTCACTGTCACTCTGGTTGAAAGATTTTCTTAGATAGGCTACTGCTGAGACGACAGCGTTGCGTTCACTCCCTTTGCGACATGGGGTTCGGCGCCTTCATTGGATGCCTAAGACACATACTTTGGCAGTTTGACGGCTAGGACAGACGAGACCTCCTTGAAATTTTGTACTTACTGATGAAGCTCCTTGCTATACTGGGGATCCTTTGCTGGGGTCTCCCTTCTGATGGCTGATGACACGTCCCCGGAAGTTGTGACAGTATCTCCGTCGCCGCCGCCTATTCCCTGCACTACTGGGACACTTGGGGCTCCCTCCCAATGGACCCCTTGCGGGGCTTACTGGTGGTACTCCTCCCTCCCCTCATTTGGTGGCTGGGACACAGAGTTATGGCACTCTACAGGCGATTTTCACTCCACAGACAGTATGGATTACACCCACATTTCGGATTTGGAAGAATGAGGATTTGGGGGGCAGCCAACAGCAGGGAGGTCTGCCCTGTGGTTAATTTGGGGAAGTGGAGCAGTCCAGTGACTGCTCCAGGGTTATGAATTTTTTGGGCTACATTTATAGCCCAACGGTTACTTAATCATGCATTTTGCACCATTTTTTGGGCAACTCGGTAGCTGGTACTCAGGCAGCATAGTTTTTGCCTCAGGCAGTGTAGTTTTAGCGTGCAAAGTAATATTGAGTCAGTTAGAGATCACTTACTGTGGTAGAGATGGCTCTGTCCAACAAAAAGGAATGATCGCCCAGGCCTTGCGGTTGTTAGAGGTCGCGGGGCACCTGGGTCTTCTGAGAGGGTGTTGCAGCATGGCAGCTGCCTCATGAAGAAGGCAGCGGAGGGTGTCACAGTGGCGTTGATGGAGTGTTTCTCGCTGCCCTGGACCTCTGAGGGTTGTGGTGTTCAGGTAAGGAAGTATGGCCACTCACGAGTTAGGAAGGCGGCCCCGGTAGTAGAGGGTTCGGCGAGGTAGGTCGGGGTGTGAGCCAGCTGGGGATTGCGGCTGCAAGGCCTTATGCAGCAGAAGAGGGTGCTGACTTGGGGGAGGGGTGCGAGGCCACATGGCGCAATACCTCACATTTGGCAACAAGGGGCGGGGCCGATGCGTAAGCGAGCAAGGACTCAGGGAAAGGAAGGGGGAGGAGGGAGAGAGTGAGTGTAGCCCAAGGCAGGCAGACAGCAGAACATGGGATTGTGCTGTATGAAGGCAGCACTGGGGGGGAGGCTGCACTAGCGGCTGACCTTGTGGAGGGACAAGTTGGGGAGGGGCAGGAGGTAGATTTTAGGGACATGTATGAGGAGCTATTGTGGGAGAGTGGGGAGGGCCAGGTGCCTGACATGGAGATGGAGAAAGAGGCAGGAGGAGTTGGAGAAGCTAGTGTCAGCTGGAACCCCATAAATTTGGACAGCGGCGCCTGGCTAGACAGGGCTTCGGCAGGGGGGAGAGCACAATGGCAGGGGGAAGAGCATAGGGCAGGGAAGAGCATAGCCCATGTGGGTGGTTGGGGTCACACCCACATTTTGAGGGGGCATGGAGCAGCAGATGAGGGGAAGAGGCCTCCTTTAATGGGGGCCCTGACTGCAGGAGCGGCAGAAGAGTTAAGCTGGAGCAAGGATGAGGGGGAGGACGGTCGGGGGGCTGAGAGGGGGCTCAGCCCCTATTGAAGGTTTATGGGAGAGCAGGCCAAGGGGGGGGGGGGGTGGGACAGGAAGGTGAAACAGACATAATAGATTCTAGTAGGGAGGTGTGTGAGAAGGGGGAGGGGGCGGAGCCTGGGTGAGGGGCAGGGTAGTCAGTCATGGGAACGTACCAGCACACTGGGCCTACCTTATTGCTTGCAGGTTACCACAGAAATGGGGGGACCAGACTCGGGTGAGCTTAGTACAGCTCAGCGGCACCGATGAGAAGTGAAGGCTTGGCACTATGGGGATAGCAGGAGATCACACACAAGATCACTGCACCAGGAAGGTCTGCTTTGATCTCAGCAGTACAACAAGCAGGACATGTCAACTCCAACTCAGATGCTTCTACCCTAAAGAGGAGTAGGACTGTGTCAGTGGATAGGCTGGGAGAGCAGGACTGCGCCCCTCAGTGTAGGTGGTCACAAAATGCCAAGGGGCATGAAATTAGTGTGCTGGATTTTGATGAGGAGAGTCTTGAGGAAGGTGAATTGCGTGACGACAACAAGGTGCAAATCAAAGAGGGGGAGGTTAGGCAGTAGCAGGAAGGGTGGAGAGGTGCCACTAATCGTTCAGGCTGTAGTGTCTTGCAGGTGACATGTTCCCGGCACACTCCAGGTGGGAGACCGGATTTGGTGAGATGGCGGGCTCCTACTAGGGCACCGACTTTGGCGCCAGGTAAGACACCTCGGAACAATGTACGCCCTTGAGATGGTGTCAGTGGGGGTTGAGGCTAAGGTGCAGCAAGGGGCGTGGAGGCCCGGGTGAGCTAAGATTGATACCTAGTGGATGCAGGTGTTGGCTCACACAACTATGAAGAAGAATACAGGGGCTGCAGGCTCGGGGTGCAATGCCAGGGTAGTTCTGGAGAGTTTAAGTCAGCAGAGTCACGTAAGGATAGGGTGGGGCTACCCAGTAAGGGGTCCAGCAAAGACGCAGCTGGGGGGAGGTTACACAGGAGGCTAAGACAGAAAGGGGGACATGTCAGACAAGCTGGAGAGCAAGGAGCTGATACTTAAAAAACTACATTGTGTGGAGACCTCTAAACTATTTGGGGCGCATCTTATGGCAGCCACTAAGGAGAAAATAAAAAAAGTGAATCTGTTGAAATGATGAAATTGCTGCACAGGGAAGCAACGGTCAAAAGAGGGGTCCAAAGAGGAGGAAGTGGAATTATCCAAGCGGCCCAAAGTCCCTGTCACTATTGAGAATTAGTGTATGCTGTGAAAAGTACCCGGAGAGGTCTGTCGCAATGTTCCAATATATGGATGTTATTTGGAAAGCACACATCAATTATGGCAGTTATGCATGGGTCCAGTACGATGAGGAGGCCCGAATGACATTTGTTACAGAGGCTCAATGGGGTGAAATTGACATGGATCTGTGGCAGCACACAATGGGCCCTGCCAAGTTTGGCAAAACTATTTTCAGAGCAAGCGAGTTGTTTATCGGCTCTTTCAAGGTTGTCCCATCCGGAGAGGCATGGGGGAAGCAGGAAGAGGCCAGGCAAACACCTTGGGCTCATGCTGGGATTTCAACAAGGTATGCTGCACAAGGGAATACTGCCAATTCCGTCATGAGTTCTCCAAATGTGCAGATAGGCACGCCTTGGCTAACTGTTTTGGGGCGGGGGGTGCATGCTTCAACCTGGCAGGGTCAACAGCAGGGTTGCAGTGGGTGGGGCAGCAAGGACAGGCAGGGGCTAAAGTTCAGGGAAGGGTAGGCAGGGACCTGCATTGAAAGGCTTGTATGCCCATTAAAATAGACAGGCTGGGTTTTTGGCTTGCGACACACGACAGGCAGGATAATGCGCAGCTTTTGCTACAGGGGTTTACATGGGGTTGCAAACTGTGTTACCAGGGGCCAAGGGTGAGACGCTGGGCTGAGAATTTGAAATCTGCCAATGAGCATAGGCAAGTAGTGAGGAACAAGATAGTGACAGAGATCCAGGAAGGTGGGATGGCGGGGCAATTTGACGATTGGCCAATGGAAGCTTTGTGTCCACTATTGGGGTGGTTCCTAAGAAGGAGCCAGGGTAATTTCGTCTGATTCAACATCTGTCTTGACCGGAGGGCCAGTCAGTGAATGATTTTATTCCTGTGGAGCAAGTGTCAGTTAGATACTTATCAGTAGACGTGACCTTATCTCTGGTGGAGAAAGCGGTATGGGGGCGCTGATGGCCAGGAACACCATTCAATCGGCCTTCTGTCTATTGCCTGTACACCCTGCCAACTTTCAACTGTTGGGCATACAGTTTGAAGGAAAGGGGTACATGGTTAAAGCACTATCCATGGGCTGCTCTATTTTGTGCGCCCTGTGTGAATGCTTCAGCACATTTTTGCAATCGCTGTCAAAACTACAGGCCATGCCAATGTGACACACTACCTTGATGACTTCTTCTTCATGGGGAGCCTTGAGACCACTACCTACCAGCAAGCTCTGGCAAGGTTCCAAGAGCTGATGGGTACCTGGGAATGCTATTGGCACTGGAGAAAATGGTAGAGCCTACCTCAGTAATCTCATTCCTAAGGACTGAAATTTATTCTGGGGTGATGGAAGCCAGGTTGCCTGAAGATGAGAAACGAGCCATGCTGCAGTTACTAGACAGGATGCTGGGGGACAAAAGAAAGTGACAGTAAACGGAGTGCATGTGTTGTTGGGTACCTACATTTTGCATTCAGGGTGGTGAGATTGGGGAGGACCTTTTGTAGAATATTGGGCTTGGTTCTTTCAGAGTTTCCACAGCCACATTATCACATACGCCTGTCAGCAGGGGTGGAAGATTACCTGAGGGTGTAGAGACATTTTCTACACTCTTTTTAATGGGATCCCCTTTACGTCCTTGACATAATTTGACTGGAATGCACAGGTTTTCTCTGACACTTTGGGTGGCATTGGTTTTGGTATTTACTGGCAAGGGCATTGGTGCACAGAGGAACAACTGCAGGCCTGGAAACAGGGTGGCCGCAGTAGTGCCTTTTTATAATTCTTCCTATTTTTGGTAGCGTTAGCGCTCTGGGGTGACCAATTCCAGCATAAAAAGTGATGTTTAGGGTGGACAACATGGTCATGGTGCAGGCCATTAACAGGCAGTCAGCGAGGGACTTACAAGTGTTGAAGTTGTTTAGGGTCCTTGTCTTGCAGTACTTGCAGCTTGATATGATATTTAGAGCAAGATATGTGCCAGGTTTGGTCAATGATAATTGTGGATGCCTTCTCTTGTTCACAGAGGGAGAGATTCCATGGCCTGACCACGTAAGCGGACATTGTCAGGACCAGAATGCCGCAGCACTTATGGACTGTGAGAGAAAGAGGATGCTTCAGTTGGCAGCAGAGTTGCTAGCTGTAGCTATAAGAGTGCAATACTCACAAGCTTGAGCCGAGTTCTTGGCAGGGGGGGCTCGACATAGATCTGAGGAGTGGTCTAGAGTGGAAGAGGTAGTTCAAATCATGATGAGATTGATAGAAAAAGGTCAGTCCAGGGTGACGAATTTGGGGAAGTTAACGGGCATTGCATTCATGGGTAAGCTTTGGTGGGGATATGCGCCTTCGGCAGGTGAGTTGGGGAGAATGAACCTGGAAGAATGGTCAAGGGAGAGGGGTCAGTCAGGTACCAAAAGGAAACATTTGATGCTGGATATCCTGGCCAAAGTCCTTACGGGTTGCTGGGCATTTGCAGCTCAATTGCTGAGACAGTTCTGTTTCAAGTCTCCGAGCTATTAGGTAACAAAGGGAGCCGAGGGTTACTTTGGGGGGAGGTTTCTGTAGGTAGAACAGGGTTACAGGTGTGGCTGTATAAGTCCAAGATGGATCAGAGAGGGCAGGGTAAGAGCATATCCTGGGGCTGGATTCTGCCCCGTGCATTGGGGTCTGTCACTGAAGCAGCGGGCTGCCTCAGGGGGCAGGTTAGTGTTCCAGCACCTGGACGGGAAACCAGTCTCTGCTTTTCAGCTGTTGGCAAACTTGCGTAAAGCTTTAGCGTACGTTGGGTTAGATGCTCGGGGCTTCAGGACCCGCTCCATTAGGATCGGGTTAGCAACAGAGGCGGACAGGCAAGGGTGGAGCAAAGACAGAATCATGAACTTGGGGTACTGGTCATCCAACTGTTTCCAATGTTATGTTTGTGCAGAAGAAGAGTCTTGCACAGTGGTGCATAGGATGTCATCCTTTGTTTTTGTCTTTCAGGTTCTGTTCCTGGCCCATTGGAAATTGGTTTGCATATATGGATTTTTAGACACTGCTTCATAAAGTGGGTTGAGCGACAGGCCAAGTCTTGCACTCACTGGTCAAATTTGGGGTTTAATGTTGGCATGCATACTATCTCTTGGCATAGGAAAGGGGGAATGCGTTGGGGCGAGTTGTTGCTTTGCTTGAACAAGTTGTTGGTAGGTGGGAAGTGGCCAGATATCATGCTACTTCACTTAGGAGAGAACGATTTGGTAGTCAGGAAAGGGCTGACTTTAGTTAAAGATATGAAAGAGATTTGAAGGAGGTTAGCAGGCATTGGTCAGGTTGCCATTGATCCAGCGGGTTACCAGACACAGATACTCAAACACCATATACTCACCTGGGCCCATAAACACACACTCACATAGGCTAGTAAAAACACCACTGGGGGTCAATTTTTTGCAATATGCTTATTATAAGATTAATTACCTGTCATTCCTAACTAATCTTTCATTGATCAAAAAGTTATTGCCTTAGGTCAATGGACCTATTAGTTGGAACTAGTTGATGGTGAAATGACATAGAATTATATTTCCTTTCTATGTTGAAATAACCACAGACTCGGGAAAAGTTTAAATGTTTTATCTAGTTAAATTCATGTGAGCCAAAATCAAAATACAGTATGAACTCCGTCTCTCCATGGAAGGAAAAATCAATTAAAATAAAACAGTCATCTATATTAGAGCAAAATTTCACAATGACAGTACTCAGAAAGGAGAGGAAAGAGAGAGCAGTACAATGACATATTACACAGAAGTATAATTACCTAGAATCATGTTGAAACCAACCCCTTGGCCAAGGAGCTGGAAGGGTCCCCTGGAAAAGATCAGGAGACAAAGGCTTCAGGACAGGTTTCAGGACAGGTTTCAGGACAGGATTCAGGACAGGATCGATGACCTCTCTAACACTGACGCCTGCGTCGCTCCCCTCTCTGACACTTTCTTCCTCCTCGAGATTCTTCCACGATCTTCTTATAATTTAATTTAAAGTATTGGTTCTGTAATTTGATTCTTCTTCAGCATTCGCTCAGCTCTCGGACAACATCCCGGTCTCTCAGCATCTCAGCATCACGCGCCATAATTAACTGACTAGAACTACCTTAATTACACCTTCGTACACTCATGTACCACCCATTAATGTTTCAATTTCATGAAACTCCTAATTCTGATTGGACAGGCAAGGGGAGATGATCATTACACTATGCTAAGTGTTAATATATTTTCTTTGGTTCTTTGTTTAATGTTCCCGTCCCTTAATTTTAATTCATAGACTTTATTTCCCACCCATATTCACATCTTTATCAACCAAAAAAGTACACATACAACATTTAATCAATCAATTCAATATTCAGAATGTTCAGCAGGTTCAGCAGGTTCCCAGGACATGTTGCTAAGACGTCTATGGACGGGATTCAAGTATCACATCATGGCTTCTGGCTTGTTATTATTGCGCGTGCATATAGATCACGTGTGGTACAGGTTTCACTCTCTCTCAGAGGCCCAAATATGAACTAGTAGAGAAGTCAGAAAGAAACATATTAATTTCAAAATAAAATGATTTAACTGTATACCACCTATCTCTACACTAATCCCATTTACTTATAAATGCTCTCCTCGCATTAGCACTTAGTAAATAGCTTGTTTTAGTTTCAATAAAGCAGATGCTTAGCATGTGAGCTTTCAAGCGGCCATTTTAGACCCTCTTTCTGCGTAGATGCAGCTGTCGCATGCGCAGTATAGTTTCCCGCGTTAGCAGCCATTTTAGATTTCACTCGAGTTACTTGTTAGTAAAACACGTAAGCAAGTTTTGTCTTGCAAAAATATGGAATGTGGTGCATATTAATTATACAATACACAATTAGTATGACGTTATGAGTTATATGAGAGGATTGCTTCCGAGCAAGTCTCTTTTATACGAGTCCTTGCTCCATCAATCCCCTCTCTGATGGCATTTTGTGCCATCACAAAAATACCCATTACCAACCAGATGCCAACTTTCACACATCTCTATTCCCTTTCTGGTCTTTTCATTTCCCACTCATTTTTATCTTTTACGTTTTTCATTTTCTTATATAATTCACCTTTTATTTCTTCTAACTGGATTTCTTCATATTTTCTTTTCTTTCCCTTTCCATTTATTTCATATCTCTTTCTCTTTCTACAGCATTTGCACCATGTCATTATTGCTAAGACTAATATTGTTATCCCAAGTATAGGTAGTAATTTTTGGCCTATAAAATTCTTGCCTATATTAGTAAACCAAGTCCCTATTGAGGTAATACTATTTGTTAATTTCTTCCATACACTATCAACTTCCAGTGGTTTCAATTGTTCTTCCAGTTTTGAAATATTTTTAATGTATCCACCCTCTTTCGCTAATAATATATCAAGCGCAAGTCGAATCTGTAAAACCATTGATCTAATTGCAACCATTTCTGTATTGATCATTAAGAACCCCCTAGCAGTATCAGTCGATAGACGATCAACTACTGTGGATAACTGACAAATTTTCAGTGAATTCGGAATGACTCCCTCTGAAGGTATCAATGCACCAAATATATCACCTATTATTTCTGAAAAACAAGCTCTCTTTCTACGTGTTAGTTCTTTAGTGTTTTCATTGCTTCCAGTGATTCTTTTTACGTGGTACACTTTTGGGAACACTATCCCGAAATAGCGACTCCCGTACCACCGGTCAGGCAGCCTATAATAAGCTTTATTTCCACACACATAATAGACTCCAGGAAATACTGGATCTGTTCCCCCTTTTAGTCCCCATCCTCCAATGATCAAAACATTATGTTCACAATCACTGGAACCAATAAATACATTGTTATAGTCAGTCTTTAATCTATGGAGGTATATCTTCCCTTTCTTTTAAAAATCTAGGGACATCTTCTTCATGTAATGAACATGTTAGATTGTTTTTGTATGCTTCTGCTTATCTATTGTTTTCATAGTTAAGAAATTTTCACCCATAAACTGTGCATCTTTAGTACTAAAACCTGGATTCATACTCTTGCGAATAGGAATCTCTGAAAATAACACATCTAAGTTTGAATAATAATACTGTAATCTTCCTGTTGTATACGATAAACTAGTTAAAATGCTACATGAAATACTATATGTTAATGGTAAATGATGGTAAGTGATACCTTCTGCTACTGAAGCTGGTAGTTTCATACATACATAAAAATCACTAATCTCCATGGTGTCTATGTATTGTAATAATAACTTTGTGAATACATTTAAAGCAGTGTCATTATTTGTCACAGTGTGATGTAAGTCTAACTCATCTGGTGCTTCTAGTTCCACTCTATCTCCCTTTATGTTAGCTACTCTTTCATTAGTATCTGCGTTATTTTTCTTTTCTGTCATCATTAAATAAGGGATTGTTATGGTTACTACTAACCAAGCTATGAGTACTAAAAATATGCTACATATACATATTCTACAACACTGCTTTATACAATTTTGTTTTAGTCTTCCAGTAACCCTATCTTCAGCCATTTTAGTTTAAGAAGATTTCTCTTCTTATCTTCACTTTGCTTTATGAACTTTATTTCCTTTGATCTTCAAGGGGGCCTCACTTCTCCTCCGTCAATCTGTTCTGCAACTATTTCTTCGTCACTTTCTTCATTCAAATCTAGATTCTCAAGTTCCTCAAGAATCACATAGGTCCATTCAGGGCCTTTGAACCTATTCTTCAAAATTCTCAGTCTTTGGCTTCTTCGTCTGGTTTTCTGAGTCAATTGTTCAGACTAACTAGTGACTTCATTTACTTTTCAGGTTCTTCACTTATTGTTTTTAAGTTATATTTTAACCTTTTAATACCACCTGGCCAGTTATCACCTTTTCTGACCCTTTTGGCTTGCACTGCACTTTCACTTTCTTTGTCTCTTTCGAGTATCCTTTTATTTTCGTTAAGTTGTGGCACAATTTGATTATCTTTGTCTTCATAGTCCCTCTCTATCTGTCCTTGTCCATGGCTTATTATTGTGGCTTCATCTGCATGAATGTGATGTTCTTCCTCCATCTGGTCCTGTTCATGTCTTATTTCGACTTGTTCTTCTTCTTCCTGAACTTGTTCTTCTTTTCCTAACTGGTCCTGCTTAGGTCATACTGCACTTTGCTTTCCTGCAGCCTGAACGTGTTCTTCTATACCTGTCTGTCCCTGCTCAAGTTCATTGAATTTGTTGTTTGCCTGAGTATTGTTTTCTTTCCCTGTTTGTTCCTGCTCAAGGTCTCCAACAGTTTTATTCACCCTTTCCTGAGCTTGTTCTTCTACACCTGTCTGATCCTCTCTAGTTTCCTGTCTTTCTAATCTGGTTCTGCTTCTGGTCTTAACAAACACCTCAGGTATGTCAACCACTGGTATCCAGTCTTCCTGACTTGTGATCGGTTGTTCTTGCTCAGCTTCTTCAGAATCTGTTATTCTAGAATCTTCAGCTGCACAACCTTCAGAGGCCTCAACTGCTTGTGTCAGTTGTGGTTCACTTTCGTCAGGAGCTGGAACTCTTTTGGTATGACTGGCATGTATCCAGTTAGGCAACCCTACACATTTCACTGCTGTTGTTGTAACCAGTATGACGTGTCGCGGCTCATCCCACCTGGGTGCTAGGCCCGACTCTCAGGTGTGATTCTTCACCACCACCCAGTCTCCGGGATTCAGATCATGTGCTTGATCCGGCTGCCTGGCGACTGCGTCCTCTCCAACCTGGTGAGACATAGAACGCACTAGGTCAGCCAATCCTTTACACTATTCCAATACCAGATCATCAGATATATTCAACAGTTTAGGTCCTGGTATAAATGCTTGTCTCATTGCTCTTCCCATGAGAATTTCATGGGGACTCAATCCTGTATTCCTATCAGAAACACTTCTAAGTCCCATCAGAACAAGAGATAATGCATCTGGCTCACACAGTGATGTGGATGCACACACCTTTGCCAATCTTGATTTGATTGTGCCATTCATTTGTTCTACCACTCCAGAAGCCTCCTGGCGATATGCACTGTGCAGTTTTTGATAAATTTTAAATGCTTCACAGATTAACTGAATTATTTCATTATTAAAGTGTGAGACTCTATCTGATTCCAAAGTTACTGGAAAACCAAAACGCTGAATTAGCTCCCTCAACAGCAGTCTGGCAACTGTTATGCTGTCATTTCTCTTAGTTGGGTATGCCTCCACCCACCGTGAAAACAAACATACTATAAAAAGGATGTACTTCAATCCCTTGCATGGTGGTAATTGTATGAAATCCATCTGCAACCTCACAAATGGTCCTTCTGGTTTTCCAATGTTTCCCCAACTGACCACTATCTTCCTGCCTGGGTTTATCTGTTGACAAGTTAAACATCTCTGGCAAAGACTCTCTGCGACAGCCCTAAATCTTGGATTATACCAATCCTGTCTAAAGAGTCTGATCATGGCGTTCCTGCCTACCTGTGTGTCTCCATGATACATTCTGGCCATTTGGGAAAGCAAACAATCTGGCATGACTGGTCTGCCATCATGATAAATCCACACGTCATCCTCTGTTCTCCTTTGACACCCTGTTTTTATCCAACGCTCCTTTTCACTCACTTCTGCTTCATCCTGCAGTTGTCTCACTTCATCAGTTAGAGAAAGGTAACCCCCTTAAAAGTGCTATTTTAGGTCAGGGATCAGGGGGAAGATACTATAAACAAAACTAATAAATATCCCTCTGGACCTATATTTCTTTTACTTAGCAATTAATTTTTTGTGGGTTCACATGAAGAAGAGACCACCAATTGTATAATTACATTCCAACTGATGAATTTATTTTTATAATTGCTAAGTAAAAGAAATATAGGTCCAGAGGGATATTTATTAGTGTTGTCTCACTTCATCCCATGTTCCTAATGCTGAGAGTATCATAAGTTGGCAGCTGATTCCACTTGTTTCAGTTTTCTTGTTTAGTGCCATTTTATTTCTGGCACAGTATTGAGCAACCTGGTCAGCGTATCGATTACCAGCT
Organism: Triturus cristatus; assembly: GCF_964204655.1. NCBI lineage: Eukaryota > Metazoa > Chordata > Amphibia > Caudata > Salamandridae > Triturus > Triturus cristatus. The sequence continues at coordinate 1,266,994,194 of NC_140590.1, read as the reverse complement.
ACCACATAGTCATTTCCTGACTGATAAGCAGCACACTTGACCACTGCCACTTCTTTTGGCAATTGTATCGCTTCTAACAATTCTTTCACAAATTTCCCATTTTTAATAGGGGATCCTGAAGAAGCCATGAAATCCCTCTGCATCCAGAGCTGGCCAAAGTCATGCACAAACCTTTAACCATACTGACTATCAGTGTAAATGGTTACTTTCCAGTTCTTCCCAATTTTGCATGCTTTAATTAAAGCTATCAATTTGGCTACTTGTGCAGACTTGACTCCCCGTAAATAGGATGCTTCAACTAGTCCAGCTATTGTGCATACAGCATAAGCGGCACTTAATCCTCCTTCCTCATGTCCCATACATGAGCCATCTACAAATAGCTCATGTTCAGATTCTTTCAGGGGTTCTTCCTGTATGTCTGGACGGGGCTTAGTACATAACTCAGTTGCATTCAGACAGTCATGCTCAACTTCATCTCTCACTTCTTCTCCACGTGCATCTGGCAATATAGTAGCAGGGTTTAACATAGCACACCTGACCACTGTCACATTTTAGGCTCTTAAAATTATTCTTTTAAACTTAGTAATCCGACTTGGGGTAAGGTATTGTGTTCAAGTTCTAGTCAAAAGAATGTCCTCTGAATGCGGAACATACACTTTCACAGGATGTCCCATCACAATTGACTCACTTTGTTCCAGACTCATACAAGTAGCAGCTACTGCTTTTAAACAACCAGGTAATGCTGAAGCTACAGGGTCCAAAGTAGCAGAGAAGTATGCTACTGAACGTTGGCTCAAACCATGGCTTTGTGTTAAAACTGAGAGTACACAACTTTTTCTTTCACAACAGATTAGTGCAAATTCCTTTGTATAGTCTGGTATACCTAGGGCAGGGGCTTCACACAAACAATTTCGTAATTTCACAAAGGCTTCCATACTTTCATCGTCCCAAACTATTGGGTCCTTTGCATTCTTCCGTGTCATCTGAATTAGTGGTTTCGCTAACAAAGAGAAACCTACAATCCAATGCCTACAGTAGCCCACTACACCAAGAAACATCCTGATCTCTCTCTGGGTTTGTGGTAACTGCATTTGTTTTTTTATTTTTATTCTCTCAGGGGTCACTTTTTTCACCCCCCTTTCTATTTGGTGTCCTAAATATTTGACTCCAGTTTGGCAAAATTGTAATTTTTCTAGAGACACCTTATGTCCACCATCAGCCAAATGATTTAATAATGCAATTGAATCAGTAACACAATCATCTTGCGACCTTGATGCTAAAAGTAGGCCGTCGATATATTTGACTAGAACTGAATTTTTAGGCATGACTAGTGTCTCTAGACACTTTTTAAAAATTTGATTGAAAATTGAAATACTCTCTGTGTACCCTTGAGGAACTCGGTTCCATACTAAAATACGGTCCTCAAACTTAAATGAAAAGAGATACTGGCTGTCTGGGTGTAAAGGAATGGAGAAAAATGCTTGGCATAACTCAATTACAGTAAACCATCCTGCATTCCATGGTATCTGATACAAAATCACTGCTGGATTTGGCACTACAGGGCAACAAGGCACAACAATCTTATTAATCTTTCTTAAATCTTGTACTATCCAATATTTTCCTCTAGGTTTCTTAATACCAATTATAGGTGAATTACAAGGGCTGCTCATTATTTCTTTTAAAATGCCTTGTTTAATCATTTGATCAATTTCAGAAACAACACTTGCTCTGAATTCAGGACTCATTTTGTATTGTCTGGTATTTGGGTAGACTGCACCTTCCTTCACAGTCACCTTCACTGCATCTACATTTACCATCAATCCTACTTTTTTTCAAGTGAAATCCCACACTTCTGGATTCATAGTAGTTTTTAATTCTTCTGTAAATTGTCTTCTGTCATTAATGAACACATTCATCTACCTCTGTGCCTTGTTTTGCCAACATTATTTTGTAAACACCGTCTTCATCAGGGGTCTGAATCGCAACACCATCCGGTGTGCAATAAATTGTGCAGTTCATCTTGCACAATAAATCTCTTCCTAGCAAGTTTACAGGACTGGAATCATACACCACAATTTTGTGCATTTCCCTGAAATTGGTAATGCTCACCTCCATTGGTTCTGTAATTGGGGTTCTAATCTGTTTATTTGACACGCCTACAACTTTGATATTTTCTCCCGAGAGGGGTAGGTTTGGGATGTCTGCTGTTCTCACAGTAGAACGGGTAGCAGCAGTGCCCAACAGAAAAGTGATATATTTTTCTTCTACTTTCCCATCAATAAATGGACCAGACTGATCTACCGGCAAGGATGCACCAAGTACGCACTCCTCTTCTCCCCCCTCAGGCACCATCATTGTTCATTTTCGCTGTTGTAACTATTTTGTAAAAGAAATTGTGAAGTTACAGAATTTTTCTTACCACTTCCTCCTGGAAATCTGGCATCCGCACTGTACTTTGCTCTGTTCACAAAATTTTGCATAGGGGCAGGTGGCACCTGACTCTAGTGATTAACAACTTGCTGCGGTTGACTCATTATCACCTCATTCTGCGTTTGTAGATTTAAATTTTGATTTGGGCCATTATTATTCTGAATATTTTTAAACTCGTTTTTCCAATGTCCCAAGTTTCCGCACCCATGACAAGGAAATTTCTTCTTTGCTTCCTCTCTACTCATTCGTCCCCTTGGTTTTCCCCCAGTCGCTACATTATCATTCTGACCCTCTCTTTTCAATTGATCATCAGTCAGACTATTTAATTTAAGCTCTTGATGTTCTGCCAATTTAACTTGTGCCCACATCACTTTCTCCTCTAACTTTTTACGTCTGTTCTCAATGTCATCCTCGCAATACTTGGCATACTTAAATATTTCATCTATGGCTTTTCCCTGCCAGCACAGCATGTGCTGCTGCTGAATCATCTGACAAATTTCTGGTCTTAAACCATACACAAAACGATATACAAAATGTCCCATGTCCTTATCTCCAATGTTTTCAAATCCGCTATACTGCTTGAACACCTGCAAAGGCGTTCATAATAGGCATGTACAGACTCATTTAGTTCTTGGGTTGTCCTATCTATCTTTACCCAATCTGTTTCCTTTGGTGGAATTTTCCCTTTCAAGAAAGTAATCACCTGATGATATTTCTGCATTACCTCATCTGAAGGGGCTCCTGTTTTTGAGTCTCTTGGGCAATCATCACTAGGCCAATCAACTGTGATTTTACATTCTGTTCATAAATCAGCAGGCACCACTATATCAAACAGACCATCCAAATCCTTCAACAAAACCTTAGAAACCTTCACAAACCTTTCAACCTGCTTGTACCATTCAACTGTTTTTTCTCTCAACTTGGGAAAATCAATAGTACATGACAAAATATCTTGTCAACTCCATGGAACATGTACATATCCTCCTCCTGGAACTTCTCTCATTGGGCACAATCTCTCTGCTTTTCCTGATTCTTTCAAGAAGAATTCAGATGTTGTTTGACTTGCCTGTGCTTCCTCCTTTTCCCTCATCCACCTAGTTTTCCACTTGTCTAAGTCTCCCCACTTTTTTAAGATGATCATTAACTCCTTAATCTGCAATTTTCTTCCAGACACATTTATGTTTTCCAAATCATTATCAGTAAATTCTGCTCTATATGGCTTCTGTAGTACTTTCGATCTCCCTATTTCAATCCCCATTTCGGAGGCAAGATCTCTCAATTTCTCATGAAACATCTTTGTATTTCTAGTGATGCTTCTACAAATGAACAGTAATTCTTCTTCACTGTAAGCATTTAGTCTATCGAATCCTACATTTCCATCTATCATCTCTTCCAATTCTATTTTCAATTTGTAAATATCAAAAATCTTTGGTGGTGGGTTCGGTTTCTCTATTCCCTGTGCCCATCTTTCTAGATCTTCTGGGGATACTATTGTTGCACTTTTGACTCCTGTGGATGTTACAAGTCGTGCTTCTTTTGAACAGCTAGGTGTAACTCTTATCGGGTTTCATTTACCTGTCCTCTTATCAGCAAATCCATTAATGATATCACCAAATCGCATTCACTCACTTGATCATCAGTTATTACATTTTCTTTTCTAGGTTCGATTATAGGAGTTTTTGCAATTGGCGGTTTGGGACAGTTCGCTTTATCCCCATACAATGGAACAACGGGACCTATAGTCACGGGTATGGTCAATGCATCAGGGTGAGTATTCAATTGGGTTATTTTCTGTATTAGTTCTTCTCTGTTTTTATTTATTGCTTCTCTTTCCTTTTCCTGAAGTACCTTTCCAAATATTGGATCATGTATAACCTGTGGAACCAAGGGTGTTCCTAAGGCTGGGGCACTTGGAGTAGTTCTACTAGGTCCTTCCTGATATGGAGGAGGGGTTTTGGTTAGAATGTCCTCCATAAACTCATCTTCTGATTCCCCACAACCTGTCATTGTTAAATGCTTAGTTTTCTCTGTACACTTGCCCCCTGACTGTTCCTCAGCCATTAATACAGGATATAATCCTTCTGTAATCATTGCTTGTCTCCATTGTTTCATCTGATTTTCTCGTGAATCGCGCATCTGTTTAGGGAAAAATCCTCTATAACTCCTACTACTTCTGGATCTGTTGGGCTCAAATGACTCAGTTTTCCATTCTTCTAATGATTTATGCTGCGTTAATCTAGGTCTGGGCTCTAATTCCTTCATTCTCATTCTCAAATTTTGAAGAATTCTCCCATTGAACGTACCATTTTCGGGAAAAGCTAACACTCTGTCACCTTTAGTGTATTCTTTCCATTTTCTAACCACACACAGGTATGGTAGCCTCTCTCCATCATCATAAATGATGCAGGTGTTTTTGGTGGTGGGATAAGAATTCCTTCTCTAGTCTTAATGGGTTTATCTTTCTTAAAGTAATTTTTAATTTTCAGTATAAATGACATCTTTTTCTTTTCGCCGTACATTTTAGGTAAAGGTCTATTTATATATTCGTATCTGGCAAATCCTAAATATCTTCTGTCTGGGCGATTCCCTATTAATGTCGGATCGTATTTCCACATGCAAACTCCACTGTCCAATACTATTACAGCTTCTATTTATGACAACCAATTAGATTCTTGCTCACACTCGTGGTTTGACCAATCCTAGCACGGCCTTTTGAAAGGTCAGTATCACTCCTCACTACTGACCCCTCCTTTACAAATTCGCGTCAGCCACACGCCCGCTGTTTCAACCAATCCAGCGCCGCCCTCTGTGACGTCAGTGCAACTCCGGCAACTGAACTTCCCTTCACAAGGTAACACAAGAACTTATTTTCTTACAAATTTGCAATTAAAAGTTTCATTAATAACAACGTAAAAACATTTGCTACTCTGTCTGTTCCACTAAGACCAAAGAATAATTTATTTTCTGTTGCTGCAATTAGACCTTCTGCTTACTTTTCATATACTGCGAGTAAAACCTTCCGCTTACCCTTCACTCAACCTCAGACGAACCTGTTACTCCTTCGGTGTTACCCTTTCTAGGTGATATAAGACCAACGTTTCACCAGCGAACTCCTTTGCTATCAATCACTCTCACTTTTATACAAAAATAGTCCCTAATTCAACACTGCCAGCCCTGCGTAGTTTCTCAGTGCTATTACAACAGACGAGTAACCTCACTGCAGTGTGGCTTCCATTTACCACCTGCTATTCACTTCCCGGGAAATTCCCAGACAACATAAAACAAAATAGAAACACGTTTGTTAAACCATAAATCAATAATCAATATTTATCACTAAACTAGTCAATAATATCCATAGCTCTGCTACCAGAATACTGATCCAGCGGGTTACCAGACACAGATACTCAAGCACCATATACTCACCTGGGCCCATAAACACACACTCACATAGGCTAGTAAAAACACCGCTGGGAGTCAAATTTTGTAATATGCTTATTATAACATTAGTTACTTGTCATTCCTAGCTAATCTTTCATTGATCAAAAAGTTCTTTCCTCTGCTCAATGGACCTATTAGTTGGAACTAGTTGACGGTGAAATGACATAGAATTATATTTCCTTTCTACATTGAAATAACCACAGACTCGGGAAATGTTTAAATGTTTTATCTAGTTAAATTCATGTGAGCCAAAATCAAAATACAGTACGAACTCCGTCTTTCCAAGGAAGAAAAAGTCAATTAAAATAAAACAGTCATCTATATTAGAGCGAAATTTCGCAATGACAGTACTCAGAAAGGAGAGGATAGAGAGAGCAGTACAATGACATATTACACAGAAGTATAATTACCTAGAATGGTGTGGAAACCAACCCCTTGGCCAAGGAGCTGGAAGGGTCCGCTGGGAAAGATCAGGCCACAAAGGCTTCAGGACACGTTTCAGGACAGGATTCAGGACAGGATTCAGGACAGGATAGATGACCTCTCTAACACCGACGCCTGCGTCGCTCCCCTCTCTGACACTCTCTTCCTCCTCGAGATTCTTCCGCGATCTACTTCTAATTTAATTTAAAGTATTGGTTCTGTAATTCGATTCTTCTTCAGCATTCGCTCAGCTCTCGGACAGCATCCCGGTCTCTCAGCATCACGAGCCATAACTAACTGACCAGAACTACCTCAATTATACCTTCTTACACTCATGTACCACCCATTAATGTTTCAATTTCACGAAACTCCTAATTCTGATTTGACAGGCAAGGGGAGATGATCATCACACCATGCTCAGTTTTCAAATATTTTCTTTGGTTCTTTGTTTAATGTTCCCACCCCTTAATTTTTATTCATAGACTTTATTTCCCACCCGTATTCACATCTTTATCAACCAAAAAGTATACATATAACATTTATTCTATTCAATATTCAGGATGTTCAGCAGGTTCCCAGGACATGTTGCAAAGACGTCCTTGGACGGGATTCAATTATCACATCATGGCTTCTGGCTTGAAATTTATACGCGTGCGTAAAGATCACGTGTGGTACAGGTTTCACTCTCTCTCAGAGGCCCAAATACGAACTTGTAGAGAAGTAAAAAAAAAACATATTAGTTTCAAAATAAAATTATTTCACTGTATACCACCTATCTCTACTCTAATCCCATTTGCTTATAAATGCTCTCCCAGCATTAGCACTTAGTAAATAGCTTGTTTTAGTTTCAATAAAGCAGATACTTAGCATGTGAGCTTTCAAGCGGCCATTTTAGATTCGTGTGCGCAGGTGCAGAAAATTTCCTCAAAGCGATAGACCGTAATTCTGCGTAGATGCAGCTGACGCATGCGCAGTATAGTTTCCCGCGTTAGCAGCCATTTTAGATTTCACTTGAGTTACTTGTTAGTAAAACACGTAAGCAAGCTTTGTCTTGCTCAAAAATGGAATGTGGTGCATATGAATTATACGATACACAATTAGTATAACGTTATGAGTTATATGAGAGGATTGCTTCCGAGCAAGTCTCTTTTATATGAGTCCTTGCTCCATCACCATGTAATGTGGACAGAATTTATTCCCAGGAGGATTTGGAGAGGGGCTCACTGCCTGGCAGCTACAGACAAGGCAAGGAAAAAGATCAATAAGGAGATGCGTGTATTTTGTAGAGAAGCAGGCATAGGCAGAGTGGTGCATTCGGATTTACGCTTCTAGAACACAAATTTATTTTAGAGATGACGGCGTTTACCTGTCCTTTAAGGGCATGGAATTGTATCTGGTGCAGATGAAATTGGAGTTGGCCAAGGTTTTCAATGCGGGGGTGGGGAGAAAAAGGTAGGGGGCAACCCCCCTTTTTTCTGGGTGTCGGTTGCCATTGTTTAGCAAAGTTTATTCTTGTTCACTGTGCCAATTTAGGCTCAAAGGGAACGGCTATATTAGGTTATGCCTCGAAGTTCAAAGTTATGTAGAAAGTCTACTTAGTAGGGGTAAATAGTTGTAGTAAAGTGTTGGGCTTTTAAAGGTCACAGTTACAGTTAAACAGATCTGGAGCATGTACAATATTACTGTATTAAGCCATTGTGAGGGGGAGATTTTAGGGGAGGGCTAGCTTAATATAGGTGAGATTATTTGTATAGTGAGGTTTTCGTTTTTCGAGGCAAAGGCCTAGGTTGTTTTGTGATGTGCACCTGTTTCGATAAAGTGGCCTTTTTCACACAATCCTGGTGTCAGACGTCTGTGCTGCTCCCTGTCTTCCCCAACCTTCTTGTTTATACTTCTGTATGCATGACTCGCTATAGGAGACCTGTATTGCCTCTACACATAGACTCCTCACCGTGGCATCAGCCTGGGGGCTGAGCTAGTACGGGTTTGTGATCTATCTCATTAGACACCTTTACACAAGGGGAAGTGACTCACGCTTTGTTCTCCCAGACGGCTGAAATTCTGTTTGGTCCATAAATACAAGTTGTAATGGCTAAATATGCTTGATGCCACTAAATGCCTACTTTGTGATTACTGTGCATAAAACTTTACTAAAGAACAAGGAAGTACCAGGAAAATATTTCATCACAATGAGAGAGTGATAGAGCTGGACAGAAAAAGAGGAAGAGAAAAAAGAGCAATAATGAGAGAATGAGTAGTAAGCATGCCACAGCATAGCAATATTTCAAGCACAATTAACAGTTTCTGGATATGTTATGCCAGGCAGGACTCCCATCACACACAGAATAGTTACAGCACAGGAAAGTGCAGAGCAAATTTCACTTGCATTGGACAACAGGGCTGCATTAGTATCCATCTCTCTTACAGACATGCAGCCATTCATACGCATACATACAGATGCACCCATGCACCCAGCCACTGCAGATACAGTATAGACAACTGAAGGGCCAATTAAATTATGTGTTGTTATCGATTCACATACAGCTCCAGGTATCTTTAAAAATATCTCAAACCCTGAAACACAGTGCATACTTTGTAAAACTACATAAGTGCCAGGACCTTCATCAGGAGGCCACTGCAGCTTGAACTACTCATTGCCCTTGCCAGTGTATCCAATGACAGTATTAACACAACTACTAAACATCAACTCTTACAAATGTGACAATTTAGACGATTCCAGACCCCGTAGCTATGTGAATGGCTAGGGTGGCAGGCTGTATTATTTTTTAATGTCCATGAATTAATAAACAACTGTTGTTGTGCTCCTCACTAAATTATACGGTCAGCGCAACCATGTGGCAGATTCCCAAAAGTTCCAGTGTTGACAACTTAAGTGCCGGTGCCAAACCCTGGACACGACTGGCTCAAATTAAGCACTGCTTACATACCATAAGTCCTTGATGCCTGCCACATTTCCGTGCTCTGCCTGCATGTCTGCCATGAAGCCCTCACTTGTCAGCCGCCTCACCAGAACAGCTCCAGTGAGGCGGCTGCCTAGAATAGCTGTTTTAGAGAGGTGGTGCCTGATGTAAGATCCCTCAATGAGAGGTGCGCACCCTCCCAGACTTGTACAAAGGCAAGCCCAAATGACTCAGTAGACACAACTTTTTAAATAGTGAGGTATCTTGAATAGCAACCTCCAGAAATGGATGAATGTGTGACCCCCCTGCCACTTTCATGATCTTCTTCTGGTCATACATTAGAGGTGCAAAACACTCAATTCACACAGCCAACACATTTTACCTAAAACACCTAGACCTTTGAAGAAGGTCCTGATGAACATGCTTGATCCCCAGAGGACCTAGGTGGGGGCTAAAACATGTTGATACATCTTGAGACCTGAAGAAGCATACTTATTTTCCTCATTGTTTTTAGTTTGGTGATAGGGGACTCAATAAACGTTTCTATTGTTCCACCCTTACACAATCGTTATTGTTGTGGTCAGTTTTGAGGCCACTACACACTCAGTAAGGCTGACATTAGTAGGTTTCCCATTCTATATGAACGCATTAATGGCATTAATAGTGAAGGGATTGCTCCCCAGACATTAAAAGGCTGCCCTGGGCCATGTATGCCTGGTCAGGCTCCTAAGGATGTTAATACTCTTAGGTAACAGGCTTGATGCCCCATGCTGCTTCCTGGTACCCCTTGAGACCCTGAACTTTGGCGGAGGGAGTTAAAGACATCAATGTCAGGAGATGTTGTCTAGTTTCCCCAACATGCAACTCCTTGTTTTGAGAAGTGGGCCCAGTTCCATTTGGGGTTTTGGGTTTGTTGTTTTTTTGGATGTGGCTCAGGTTGACTGAGCTATCTTGTTTGAATCAACTAGTACAGGGCCCTGAAAGAGGCATCGTTGGAGTCTGTCTTTCAACAATACACTATTGACTTAGCTAGTAGGGACCAAAGTACAGTCTACAGGACCAGAGGATTCGATTTTGACAGGATTTAGTAATCTATCTCTATAGGCTAATATTGAACACATGCCTCCTTGTTAAATTCTCTGGCCTTTTGTTTTATGTGTTTTTCTTAATTTGAAATGTTCTACTATTTGATTCTGTAGACGACGACCTAGATATTTCCAATAAATATGGCTCTGGCTGGAGAGCGATCATTATTGAATATTATTACTGTGCCAGACAGAGTTACAAACCTTCACCACATTGGTAAGCCATGTCTGCTTGATAACTCTACCGATAGAGAATCAGGACTCGAGTACATTGTTTGTAAAAGAGTTTCACAGTTTATGTAGATCATCACCATCCTCAAAATATTTCACCAGTGTCTACCAGCAATCCACCCCAAACTTATTATTTATATATTCAAGACTATTCAAGCGCTGTCTTCGTTCTTGGCACTGGTTGTGATTTTTGGCAACTTTTGTGACAATCATTCCATTGGCTGTTTCCACTGCTTTACCACATATTATTTTCTATTCTTGTTGCCAACTTGTTGGTAACCCTTAATATCTGCACCCTTCACACATCACAGAATGAGTTCCATGAACATCTACCAGCATTTATGGCCATGGTAGTGCTCTTCACTATGGTCATAGGCAAAAACATTAATTGTACAGGGATCCAGGCCCCCATCTCACAGGTACAGCTGTGTAGAACTGAGACCAAATTGCACAACTGGTTAACTGGTTGAAAACTGTTAAATATTTGGCGGAAGGGTCAACTCAGTGCTAAATTTGTAAAAACAATAAGTACCACGGCCCTCGTCAGGAGGCCACTCAAGCTTGTGCCACCCATTGCCACTGCCGTTGCTGCCAATGACAGTACTTACAAAACTACTAGCATACTGCTACGAGTGTGACCATTGAGAGTGTTCGAGGCCCCCCAAAGCTGTACGAATAGCTCCGAAGGCAGGTATTAATTGCTTTAATGTCTATTTTCTTAATGAACAACTATTGTTGTGGTCCTCTCTATATTACACAAATAGCTCCACTATGTGATAGCTGTCATAAGTCCCGGTGTTATTAATTAAGTGCCGGTGCCGAGTACCAGAAACCACCGGCTCAAATTAAGCACTGGGTCAACTACAGCCAGGGAATATATTTAAATAAATACACATACATTACCTATCGTATAGATTGGATATGTGTCTCTGCACAAAACAGTGGAATCTCACACAGAGAGTATCTCAGCAATATACTCTTCGATCACAACTTATTTTTAATGGTCTTGGATTAGGGAAATTCCACACCATGAATCTCAAATTGACCGTTGCAAGCTGCAATATTAAATTCTGCAGCATTTAAAAGGACAGCGAGAGAATCTATTCACAAGAGAAGATGGGCTCAGTGGTAGAGGGTAGAATGGAAACCATTTAAAGTTGTGATGAGGAGGGTCTGCATTGAACTGCATCTACAGTCCACACTGTGTTAAATAGAGAGACATTAAGAGTACACTACTAGACAGCTCGCATAGGTAACGAGACGCGCATTATCCAGATAGGCTCGACTGGATCACATCACCCACAGTTACTACACGGATATTGGCAATAGTGACATGGGTAAGCTTGGCACTTTAAATACTGCTTTTTTAGAGTATTGCATCATTTTATGTTTGTGGGACTTTACACTTAAGCCTTCATTATGTTGTTCGTACAACAGGCCAAATTGTATTTCTTTTTCCGACATGTTGGCGATTCTAAAGGCACCCAGGGTTTGTGCATTGTCTTGAAGGGATCAGAGAAAATAGCCAAAATATAGAAAAATTGCTCTGCACTAAAGTGTATAGTTTTTTTTACTGGCATCAACAAATGTTTGCTGTGCCTCAATCACCCTCTTCCCAGTTTTTCTAAACAGACAGAGTTGTAAAAAACATTTTTTACCACAGTTTTTCTAAGTAGCAGCCAATTTTATATTTTCTTGTGATTTCTACCTACATGCATTTTGTGGTAGAAACAGGTGTGAAACCCATGGGTGAATTCTGAAAGATAAGGAAAGAGAAGGAAAATAATTGTAATAAAAAACTTAATGAAAATGATTAGGAAAAAATCGATATAGGTGACAAGGTTTTCATCTGCAATCTTTTGCCTGTCTGGCCATTTTACACAAGTATACATGTCGTTAAGTACATCACTCATGTGGTCACAATTATATGCGTTTCCTGTTGTCTCACCAAAAATCAGTGATACCCAGAGTCAGAGACTGAGTTGCAGCCTATAATGATTTTTCTTTCTGTTTGAAAAATCAATAAAGTATTTTTTTTAAAATGATTTTTCATTCTGTTCTGACCATGCAGCAATTCATGTGGTAAAATCGAATGAATAAAAAATGGGTATCGTTGCAAAGTATATCCATGCTCGCCGAAATGATCCACATAGCCATCGTGAGTAAATGATAAGGATACTCGTTATTAACAAGTACAAGACATGTTGGACCAAATAAAGATAACGATTGATTGACAGGTTAGTCAAGTCCATGTCAAAAAGTGAAAGTGATAACCGTCAAACTCCTTCCTCTATCTAACCTCTACCACATTTGGAAAGATTGCACCCACAGTTAGGCTCAATCTGCAAACAATAACACGTAGACATGAGCATGCATAACATGTTGCACTCACGTCTTGTGTTCACAATAATGACTGGTGCACGAGTGAGTTACACGAGTGCGACCTACAAGTAGCACTCGTGCACGCCACTCATGCACCATGTAACACATGTAGCACACCTTCCCCCTTTTGCAAAAAAAACTGGAAGAACCCAACACCATCTTACACTAAATCTCTGCTCACACTAACACATAATCTCGAAACCTCACAGGAGGTTTGCATGTTCTCATGCTCCTAGCTGCACCCAGAATATCCACTCCTCCACTGAGCTGCATTCCTCTAGACATACCAAAATGCCCTATACAATCTCTTTTTCCCACATCCCAAAAAACATTATCGTGGCGCTCCACTGGGCCAAATCCTTCCCATTGAACAAAGATACCCAACTCAAATTCCAGACTCTGCCACCTTCCACCCGCACAGCACTTTTAAACACCTCAATGACTTGCGTGGGATCCGACCAACTCGCTAGCCCCTTACCACTTATCCTCTCCTTCTTGAGATGCACCATGTCACCACCATGTCACCTTCTGTTTAAACTGAGTTCCTTTTCTTCCTCTAATGCATTTCTCATTTTAAGTTTATGCTCCTCTACTCTACATCAGATCGCCTTAAAATGCACCTCGGCCAAATCATCCACATTTTTCTTCTGAATCCTCAACCACCAAGGAACAAGTTTAGTGCTAGGTTTACGCCCCCTTAAACACTAGAAAGGAATCACTGAAGTCACCGAATTAGGAGATGTTCTGTATGCCAACAACATAGACTGCAAAGCTTTCCTCCATTCAATCCCCCCTTCACAGATAACTGAATTGCTTCCTTAACCACATGGTCAAACCTTTCCACTTGACCATTGGCCTCTGGGTATATACAGAAATGTGTCTATGCACCACAATACATTTTTCCAGACACTTTTTCATATAATCACTTAGTCAGTCAAATATACTTTTATTTGATTTCATAAAAAAAACATAAAAGTGTGGAAAAATCACAGTGAATAAAACTTACGAGGATATACATTGTAATTGTTTTTGTAAAAGTATAAAAAGGCGGAGTATATATGATTTTTTTTTTGGAGTTACATTTAAGCAGAGTTATCGGGAGATTTCGGAGCCAGACGTTCTAATGCTGCATGAGTTGGTTAACAGGTTCTGCAGTGGCCAGTTCTCTTGCTGCGTTTTTTAGGAAGTTAATGGCTCTGCAGGACAGTGGGATAGATGAGCCCGTGAAACAGTGAATCACTGCTGCTCTACAAGTTCTTATTTGCTCCTTCCTGAAGAGCCCATTTTGCGCGTTTCTGTCAAAGCAGGGCAGATGCATAGTAGGTGCAGTAAGGACTCATCCCAAGCTCCACACAGGCGGCATTCCTTTGATTGCCATGCGTATTTCCATTTTGGGGTCAGGTCCTTTGATGGGTATGACCCAAGCCTTAATAAAGTGAAAAAGTGTTTTTTCTGATGCGGAAAGTGATCTAGCAGATAGGATTGGGGTTACAACCTCTGGTATGACTGTATCACGGCCCAGGCGTGTTTGTTTTTTTCTAGGGAATTTTTGTCTTATTATAAAGAATGCCGTTTTATGGCATTGTTGAACAGTGATTTAAAGCCGGAGTGGGTAGGAGCTGTAAGCCATGCCTCCTCTAACTTCAGTGCTGAGAGCGACGCCTTCAGAGCTTCAAAGATTTAATTTTTGAGGTTGGCTTGCTTTTCAATTTCTGCCCAACAATAGTGTTCAAGTGTGTTTTCCTCTGCGTCCCGCATCCTCCAGTAGTACTTGACTAGTGTGCCTTGTTTGTCGGGGATCTGGTTTCTTAGACCATACTCAAGTCGGATTTGGGCTTGCGAAATGTGGAGGGGGATTGCAAACAGTTTCTTAAAAAGAATTGATTGTTCCAGGTTCAAGCCTGTAGCATCCTTGCCATTCAAGATTTCTGTGCCATATGAGATAGAGGGCAGGAATTCTGCTGCTATAACCTTTAGCAGGTGGCCAGTGGAGCCACCTGCAAGCTTGTTTTTTAAAATTTTGAAGGCAAACTGCAGCTGTTTGGATTTCGTATGACCTTGGGACAGATGAATCTTGAAGGTGAGTTTTCTATCAATTTGGAAGCCTAGGTATTTGTATGAATCCACCTCGGTCAAAGGTCGCTTGTCCCGTGTCCAAGTGAATTTCCGATCGGCTTTATGATTTTTGTTAAAGCACATCACCTTCGTTTTTTGGTGGTTGATGGTCAATTGGACCGAGGTGGTATAGACTTCGAGTTCAGTGATTAATCATTGCAAACCAATTGGCATTTGCGCCAGTAAGACGACGTCATCTGCGTATTGAAGGCTGGGTGTGGGTGTTGTGCCAAGTTTCGGAGGGTCACATTGGATTGACCGAAGGTGCTCATCCAGGTCAACTGTGTAAATGGTGAAGAGGCACGGTGCCAACACACACCCTTGTTTTAGCCCATTGAGTGTGTGGATCTTCTTAGTAATGCTAAGCCCATCTCCTTTCCTAATCTGGACCCACGTCTGGGAGTACAGATTGATAATGGCCTCCAGCAACTTAGCTGGGATCCCCCATTTGCGCATTTTTGCCCATAGCTTAGCTCTTGAAACCTTGTCAAAGGCCGCTTTAAGGTCGATGAAACATGCATAGAGTGGCCTTGATTTTCTAAGGGCTTGATTGGCCAAAAGGTTACTGCAGAAATGTTCGGCAGGGTGCCCTTCCCGGCCCTAAATCCGGTTTGCGTTGGAGGAATAAGGTTTGTTCACGCCGCCCAGTCCTCTACATCTACCAGCACATTTGATGCGTAGATTTTAGCCTCCACATCAATTAACGCAATCAATCTGTAATTTGAAGGATCGTAACGAGAACCCGATTTGTGTATTGGGCTTAAAATGCTTCCCCTCCAAGAGTCAAGGTTCGTGTTGGAAGTTAGAATATCCGAAAATAGAGGAGACAAGTGATCTGCCCAGAATGGTGGGTTGTGCCGAAACAAGGCGTTTAGGAGGCCATTAGGCCCAGGGGCACCCTCAGATCTTAGTTTTTAAATTGTTATTAGAACTTATTCTTTAAGGATCTGCGGAGGAAAGTCTGAATCGGAGGGGTAGTTGTTTTTCACTGAGTCTCTAGTGGTAGCTCCATTACTTAGTTGGAAGCCGCGATCGGCGATGCCTGGGGGGGAAGATTTCGTTATATAGTAATTCAATGTGGTCTCTCCATGTTTCCTCCATAATGTCCGAGTTATGATGTCGGTTCCTTCCGTTTGTTAACTGGTTGATGATTTCCCAGAAAAGCTTGGAGTCTCTTTGTTTGCAAGAGTAATGGAGTTTCGCCCAGAGATGTTCCTGGAATACTTTCTTGGCCATCTTGATGTCTCTTTTAAGGTCTTTTCTGGTTTTAGAAATTAGAAGCAATTGGACTTTGGTGGAAGATGAGCCCTGTGTTTTTAGTTTTCGTAAGTATTTGTACAGTTGTTGTTTTTGAATTCTGAGGCTTTTGGTGAACCATGCTGCCCCCAACGGTTTTCCTGCTTTTTTGCAAATAGCTGGTTTAGAACATTTTTGAATTAGTTCAAAGGTGAATGACTCCCAGGCCCGGATGCTAGATGGTTCGGATTTGGATTTCTCCAAGATGCTGGTACATGTTTCCATAAAGTCACTTATATTATCCTTTTTCCAAATGAGGCGTTTGAGGTTATGGCAATGAAGTTGTTGCGACGTTGTGTTAGTGAGGATTGAATTTGTTTCTTAACAGTATGAAGGATTGCGGTTGATGGTCGCTCTCTGCTCTGTCCAGGATTTGGAAGTTTGTGATCTGGGGAACAAGGTTCTGGTCCGTGAAGGAATAGTCAATGATTGAGGCTGACTTTTGAGTGACCCTTGTGTATGCCGCTGGGGTGTCTGTCGGGCTATGACCATTAAGCATTCGCATTGAAAGGTCTTAAAGGTGAACTGCGCATTGCTTGCCGAGAGTGTCGCGTCGAGTTTTGGCCTGAGTGCGCCGCCTGGTGCCATTAGTTTCTTGCAATAAAGTCATGTTGAAGTCCCCTGACAGAATGATATTGGCGTCGGGGTAGGCAAGTTTTAAAGTGGCAAGTGAAGCTAGTAAATGGTTAATGCTTGCCCATTTTTGTTTGGGCGCGGGGTGAATGTAAATGTTTATGATCAGTAGGCTGGTGAAAGGCGGAGTGTCAAGTTTGACGCATAACAGCCAGGGGGAATCAAGGTCTATGGCAACGGCGAGTCTGGAAGTATCGGTTGAAATGAAGGTGGAGAGGCCCCCTTTTGCTCTCCCTTGGTTAGTCCCCTTTGTGGCCAGATTCTGAAATTCCTTGTAACCTACTAGGGGAGTTGATTTTGTTAGCCAGGTTTTCTGGAAAAGGAGTATTTGGTACTGTGTAATAAACTCCATAAAGTCCGGGTCTTCTAATTTCATCCCGAGACCAAACACGTTCCAGAAGCAGATTTTGTGGCCTTTGAGTGAGTTTATGGCAACTTGTGAATTTTTTCATTCCCCGGCTTGGAAGATTCCAGGCTTGATAAAATGCCGGGGTTCGGTTGGCTGACAGGCTTCAGGGTGAGCAAAGGTGATTGTGATCGTCCTGGCCTTGGAGTTTATGCCTGGGAGAGGACTTCGGTTATCCGGTCCTTTGGCGCCTTTTAACAGACCTGCTGGGTGTTTAGGCATGTGTAATGGGCTGGGATAACACAGGGGTCGATCTTTTTTAGCTCAATGCCCCATTTTTCAAAGGAGACCCTCTGCTGCCAAATTTGCGCAGTGAGGAGGGAGTTAGTGAACGTTGCGGTGGTTAATTCTTGGAATTCCACAGAATGTTGATTCTGGTAGAACCCTATGCTTTCAATGTTCCTGGAGTTAATGTGGCTCAAATAAGGGAGTGCCTTGAATAGCTTTAACAGAAGACTTCTGTTAAGGAAGTCGTGGTTGCCCCTTGAGACATAGTGGGGGATAAAGTCCAATTTTTTATTATTTGTGAAGATCTCAAACTGTGGCGCATATTCAGAGCCATGTTTCATTTTGGTTGCTCCCTCTATGGGCCCTGGGAGCGTCAAAGGCAAGTGCGGAGAGACGTTAGTATTGTTTGGTGTTGGAGTATTATTAACCTTTATGTTAGTGGTGATGTTGCATCCCGGACTTGGCTTGTCAATATTGTCAAAATTGCTGCAGTCTTTCCGGGCATTGTCCTTTAGCATGTTGTCCTCTCTGGGGCACATTGTGGTTGGATCTTTCGGTTCAATCCTGGACGGGGATACAGAATTTGCTGTTTGTTTAAACGAGGTGTTAAGGTGTTGCTTTTCTTTCCTGGTCGGTGGTTTAAATAAACTGTATAGATTGTCTGGCAACATTTGTTTAGTTTTGGTATGATTTGGACTGCTAAGTGTAGCGAGGTAGTCAAGTGGGGCAGTTAGGGGTTCCTTGTTGCTTATTGCTTCCAAAGTATTTGAGACCTTATCTTTGATGCTTTGTTTCCTTCCCTCTTCGGACTGGACAGTAATTGCGTTGATTGACTGACTTGATTGTTTGCTTTTTCTCGCTTTTCTAAGGCGTTTTTTTCTCCCGCTTAGTTAATGGCTTAGTTACTTTAGTTGGTCTTCCAGGTGACTGGTCATAATTATTGAGAAATGGGGCGGCCGAAGTATTGGAGTTATCATGGGCGTTTGCGGCCAAGGGTGCAGATGTATTTTCTAAGATTGACGTTGAAGATGGGCCCATGCTGCCGATTAGTTGTCCTTCCGTGGGCCTGGGGCTTGCCATATCCTTTTCCCGTAGGTCCACGTGAGCTTTCCCTGCCTTCTGAGAATTGTTTGAAAGGGCTTCCTTGGTGGTGCCCAGGAGGTCTGTCAGTCAGATTGGAACCACAGCAAGTTTATCACTGATTTGAGTGCAATGGCAGTGGCACGATTGGTAAGTAGTCTCTTGGTCTCGCTGTACCTTCACGATCATCTCGTTGAAGCTATGTATTTTTTGTTCGATACCCTGGACGTGAATAGCTGGAATATTTAAAATATCTACTTGAGTGTCAAGCTTGTCAGCGTGGAGGGTCATAGATTTACTGATTGTGTCTAAGGTGTTGAGTAGGAGTGGTCAGACAAAAGATGTTGGGGAACGGCTGGATTCTTCAATGGGAGCCTGAGCCTGGTGTTCCATATTACTGGTGGAGTCTGGGAGCCGATCACTCTGACTCTGGCTTCTAGGTGGCGTGCAAGATAAGCCCCTTATTCTTGTGCCCTTGGTTTGGAAGAGTGGCAGAGCAGGGGTGGATCTATATGTGTCGAACTGAAAGAACGACTCCTCCAGTGGTTCAAATTGGCTGGGGTATTGGCTTTTATGTTGTGTAGCTTCCAACTGGTGCGAAGATTGTACGGGCCTATCTCTGCTGTTTGTATTAAGATTGGTAGGCTCTTTTGCCTTGAGGTGGCAGCCGCCTGATAGCGTGATCAGGTTGCCGAGTGCACTCATGGTATTTGAGATCAATTGAAGTTTGGTGACGCCGTCATTGAGGCTTTTGGGGTCTTGGGAGCATGATGAGAATAAGGGTGAGAGTGGTGACTGCAAGCAGGAGGGTGCTGAGAGAGACTTAAAAGACCGGAAGTGATGATGAATTTGTGCCTCAATTACAACAGGTGTTGGCCTTAGGTGCAGATCCGGGGAGTACAGTGCATTAGAAGATAGGGTTTCAAGGCTTGGGACTACGGTGGTTGTTTTGGATGTTTTGGATGTGGCAACACAGCCGCTCCTGTTATCCTCACTTCTTATAGTTGTTCCGTCCCATGAGGGACCCATGGGGGCCTCACTTGTGGAGGCTGTCGTAGATTGAGTTGATTTATTTCTATTCGGAGTCTTATGGTCATTGTGGTGTCGATTTTCCGAGGTAGTTTTGATGGCGATTTTTAAAAAGTCAGTAATCAAGGCCCATTTGCTGCTGTTTTGGCCTGAGTGTGGCCTTATTTGGGTCGTACAAGAAGCTGTGATGACTCTTTTTCACTTGGCGTCTGAGGCCGATGCTGTGTATTTACTCGGAGTCGCTATTGGCTCAACACTTGCCTCAAATTGGGTTGCGCTGGCAGAAGCTGTTAGGAGTTTCGAGGATGCTGGCTCGCGCAGAAAGTCCGGATCGCTACCACATGGTGGATCCGATCCGGACGGTGACCTGCTGAGAAGGGCTGTGGTGAGTGCCGTGGGTTCCTCCTTAGCTTTGTGCTTTGATTTGGATGGGGGCGCTCCTCTGGTTTTTTCTGAACGCATTTCCGGCTGCTGGATTGTGGTACTTGGTGCTTGGTGGTTGATGCTTTACTTTACTTTACTTAATGCTTTACTTTGCATTGTGCTTTGCCTTGCTTTCCTTTGCCTTGCCTTGCCTTGCCTTGTGCTGCTTTGCTTGCTTAGCTTGCTCTGGTACTTAGCTTTACTTCGCATTTCGCATTTCCTTCGGGCCCGTTGCAAACTACACGTCTGGTCTCTTTAAGGTCCGCTGGGCGGTGTGATCAAGCGAAGTTTTGGGGAGATCAAATACAATCAGGCAGTCAAGCAGTCAGGCAGTGAGGACAGTATGGACAGTTTAAGTGCCCTGAGACCGAGCTTGCAATGTAATATGGTTGGATCGTGATTAAATCGTGGTGCTGTTGGTTCTGTTGCTTCCGCACGTTTTTAATTGTAGTTTAAATTTAGTTATCCAGCTCAGTTTGATACTTAGGGCTGGGTGCGAGGGTGCAAGGGTGCGAAGGTGCAGGGGAACTACCAGAGCCAGAGCCGTTCGGAGCCATGGGAGGAAAAGCGTGAAGGGAGAGGGAGGCGGAGAGGGGAGTGGGGAAGATGGAAAGGCCCTGCTCGACCCAGCCCTACCTGCTTTTTGCGCTGCTACTCCACTCCACTCTGCTCTGCTCTGCGCCACTTGCTCAACTCTCTGTACCTCTGGCCACCGGATCTTCACCTCTGGTTGGTCAGGTCTGCTCCGCTAACTTGCTGCGGACAGTCAGAAGTGCCTTCACTGGGTTGGTCGCAGACGCCAGCACAAGCGACGGGGGGGGCAGTGAAGCAGTGAAGCAATCCTTTGGTGTGCACAGTGAAGCGATCCTTTTGGTGTGCACAGTGAGGCAATGAGGTGGTAGACGAGTGAGCCGCTTTAGCTTCAGTCCCGCTTTGCAGGTGGTTGTTCCCGCTCACACCCCTTACTGCCTCGCGTTCACTTCTCACTGCGGAATGCGGGGGAAGCGGAGGAGCGAGGACGCGGCTTGTCAGTCCCCCCGGACCTCTGGCTTGTCTGGCCCGATCGCCGCCTGAACTCCTGTTGCGGCCGGGGCTGGGGGATTTTGGGGCTGCCGCTTTGCGCTCCTCGCGCTAATCCTGCTGCTGCTGCGGTATGTTGCGGTATGTCGGAAGACACGAAACGGAATCACTTACAAATTGTGGACCATTGTCAGTCACCACCTCCTGAGGAATACCTTCCCTGCAGAAGACCTCATCCATAAACTCCACCACACTCTTCGAAGTAGCCTCATTTACCATTTTGATCTCAGAACAATGCGAAAAATAGTCCACCATGACTATACCAGATGCCTCCTGCCTGGGTAACACTGAAAATGGACCAATGATATCCAGACCTAACTTCTGCCACGGTGCAACACTCAACTGGCAGAAGACCAGGAGTCAATGCCCTTGCAATTTTGTTGCTCACAGCACCAGCTCCACACATCCTCACATAATATTTTACAAATGCATCAATTCCAGGCCACCAAAAATTCTCCCTGACTCGCCTCCTAGTATATGACAAATCCAAATATCCTTCATGGGCAATGTCCGCTATTACCTTCCTCAAATTTAAAGGCGGTACAAACTTGTCCCCCCTCACAAGAATAAAATTTTCCTCTGCCAATTTTTCTTGTACCTTAAAAAATCCCAGCAACTCTTCTGGGACTTTCTTTTCCTCTGGCCTTTCACTTCTGGCACACTGGATTACCCTGTCCAATTTGCCATCCCTTTCCACCTTGTTTCCGGAATCACAGGATATTCCAAATTTAACAAATTAATATCCTGCAACATGAAAGCCACTTCACATTAATCTCCATTTATTTACAGATGTTCTTTACTGGGTAGTGGAAGCCTGGACATGTAATCAGCTTGAACTTTACATTTCCCAGCATGTACTCCATGCGGGATTTGGAAACACTGCAATCTGGACACTAGTCTGGCCGACCTTGCCGACATAGCACACCCTCCACCTGTCTCCATTATATGCACTAACGGCTAATGGTCAGCTTTGTACCCCTAAAAAGGTCCTGAAATGCTCCGCACCCCACACACAAGCCAACAGCTCTCTCTCTCTCTATAACAGAGTAATTTTAATCTGCATACTGCAATGCATGTGACACGTAAGCCACAATCTACTCTTTGCCATGCTGTCGTTACATTAACACACTGCCCAGACCACAGTTGCTGGTATCAACCATCACTAAGCACTCTTTCCCAATGACAAAAGGTGTGAGACACAGAGCTTCTACAGCCATCAATTTCAGTGCATCAAAAGCAACAGTCATTTCT
The DNA here is from genome assembly GCF_964204655.1 of Triturus cristatus. NCBI lineage: Eukaryota > Metazoa > Chordata > Amphibia > Caudata > Salamandridae > Triturus > Triturus cristatus. The sequence goes on along the minus strand of NC_140590.1, from coordinate 1,266,971,743 downwards.
CCTGTCCACTCAAATCTTTTATTTTTTATTTTTTTTTATTGGCATTTGCAAATACAGACATTACATATAGGTGCATGGGCCTTGGTTACAGTCTGCCCTCACATGTTAACAGCATCCTGACTCATACACCTTTTCATATCTGTCCACTCAACCCTTGCATCTGTTTTAAAGACATCTGTAATTATCCACCCAGGATGTATTGTTAGAAATGAACTGTGCATAAAACTCTGTGAGCCCAAGAAAGGCCATCAGCTGTTCCTTGAAGTTGGGAATAGCCGCATTGGTAATATTTTCCACATGGTTGCGCTTAGGTTTGATGCCAGAGCCACTAATCTGTTGCCCTAGATACTCTACTTCATGTTTCTTGAATTTACGATTCTCTGTACGCCACGTAAGGCCCTTGGATGATACTGCTGCCAAAACATTTCTCAAATATAATCATGATCCTCCTCGTTCTTGCCAAAAACTAAAATATCGTCCTGGAAGGCAATTGCTCCCTTAATACCCTCCAAAGTTTCTTTTATCAGCCGCTGAAACACTGAGGCTGCACTGGCCAACCCAAATGGCATCCTTCAGTTTCTAAAGAATGCAATCACATTTTTGGAATCCTCCTTAAGTCTGACCCACTTGTCAAATATATACATGAGAACACCTTTGTCCCAGGTAAAGTGGTAACTATTTCATGGAGATTAGGAAGCGAATGAGCATCCACCCAAATCGCACTGTTAAGGCTGAGCAAGTCCACACAGAGTCTCAATTCGCCTGAAGTCTTAACCGAAATGACAACTGGAGAAACCCACAGTGAAGATTCCACAGGCTCAGTGATGTCTTTCTTGTACAAGTCTTGCAACATATCCTTGAGTTTTCCCCTGTACATGAGTTGTGCATTTGTCACCTTATGCTGTGTATAAATTGCATCAGCATATTATTTGATACAGTGTTAAAATTCCCAGTATTACCCACGATTGTCACTAAAAACCCCAGGAAATTGCATCTTTAACCCTTGAATAAACATATCCAAATGTGCTCCTATCACTCCCCCCTCACCTTCAGGGGCATTCCTAATAATGTAGACATGAGGATCAGCCCTTGGATCCAGTTATTTCCCCATCTCTTCTAGGTGAGGCCAACCCAACAAAGACTGACCACTCCTTGCCACATACGCTCTCCTACGAGTATGTCGGCCTGAAAAATTTATATCAGCCCAAAAATAACCGACAAGATCTATTTTGTGACCCGTGTAACCACCCGGGACCACGCCTGGTGATACAAATGTTTTGTTAGGCCACTTTTCATTCACGATGGCAAGTGATAGAATAGTATAGCGTGCACATGAGTCAACCAACACAGGAATCAACACCCCATCAAAAGTGATGTCACACTCTGGGAATTTTTCTAATATCCCTCCCATCACTTATGTTAAGTATAGTATTGGGATCTTGATCAAAATTATCATATTCAGATTTGTCATTATCCCAGGACTGCGCCAAATTCATTTTCCTGAATGCAGAACTGCACACTCTGCTAAAATGCTCTTTCTTACCGTACTGTGAGCATATTTTATCCACAGCAGGACAAATTTAGCATTTCCTAAATGTGATCCACTTCTGCACCTATAGCACAAAGCTCCTAACCTCTTCCCATCAGTTGTTTGCCACAAGGATTTTTCCTCAGTATGTTGCCCATCTGTTCTTTACCACATAGCGTTCACCTCATTTTTTTGCCCCAACTCTCCGGGCTTTATCCCCACCATTTCTTGACGCCACATCTGCATTTGTTTCTCCATTCCCTCTAATTTCATGCGCAAATTTCTCCGAATGCTCAATGGCTTTAACAATTTCAACTGCGGCATTAATTGATATATCAGATATAGTCCGTAGTCTTTCTTGTATTTTCCTATTGTTGGTCCTCATTAAAATGTGATCCCTAAACACTTGCTCACACACAATATGCTCGAAGTCACACATCACACCCAAAGACCTAAGTATAGACACATAATCCACTATGATTTCATCTGACTTCTGTCTTCTAGAGCAAAAGGTATATCTCTCCATTACCACATTTGTTTTCCTACCATAGCATATACTTATTTGTTTTGCAGCATATGAATACACATCAGTGTTCCCTGGTTTGACTAAAGCTGCCACATTTTTAAACTCCTTTAAACCTATACCGCCTGAGAAGTGCTTCAACAAAGCTAACAGACTTTCAGGCTCACAATCATCCTATTCCAAAACTTTCACATATGCCAGGAAAACGGCCTCCCATGTCTCAAATCCATGGGTGGTTCACTTGGCACTGTGAGAAACGAGGAAGGTGGAACACTCCCTGACATTTCCCTCAAAACAATACCACCAAACCCCAAGCAAATACAATCCTAAACAATCACCCTCAAAATAACAAAAGTAGTCAATATCAGTATACACAACCACTGTAAAAATAACAAAAATTGTCACAGTTGTCTAACAGAATGCACCAACCAAATTTGCAACAATAGAACTGGTGTGCACATCACTCTGTGTGCAACAAGTGCAACAGAGGGCCTCACCCTTAAAGCGCACTTGCTGTAGTATTTCTCCACACAACACAGGGTCTGCTGTGCCTTGGAACTGGTGTGCACATCACCATATGCGCTGTACCAGAAAGAATGCACCACACCCTCAACACTAAATGCCATAGGCTCACCACACAGATAACACACTGGCCAAAGGTATGTGCAATAAACTAGGTAATCGCGCCAAGCGTTGAAGGCGAGTAATGAAATCCAACGCCCCTTCTCAAATACCTAGTGCCAACAAATCCAGATGTAGAGCGGCTGTACCCCTCGGGCCTCCACCAATAAGATACGCTTGCCCAGTGTAGTATCACCAATCAGGATACAGAGAGGTGGTTACCGGTTGAGCCTCTGCTAATCTGGTGCACCCATATCACTTTCTAGGTATGCCAGCCACTGAGAAGCTGCCTGCAATAAACTATAAGATTCAGCCACAGTACAGTCCAATAAACCAACGATTCTCCACTCGTCAACATAGATTCACTGCTATTTGTCGCCAGTGTTAGAAAGATAGATCCACACTTGTTGAAATTGTCCACATAGCCATAGTGAGTAAAAGATAATGATACTCTTTATTAACAAGTACAAGACATGTTGGTCAAGTCCATGTCAAACAATGAATGCGGTAACCGCCAACCTCCCCGCTCTATATAACCTTCCCCACATTTCGATAGATTACATTCCACGAGCCTGCCCACAACGTTATGCTCCATCTGCAATCAATAAAACGTAGACATGTGTGCGCATAACATGTCGCGCTCATGTCTAGGGTTCACAATTATGCCGCATTATTTGAATTTCCAGAGCACAAATAGGTGACATGAGCACAACCAACAAGTTGTGCTTTTGCATGCCACTCATTCTCTATGTAACACATGTAACAGTATGAAGGCAACTTATGCAGTTTTTTAATATGCCCATGATACTGAGTTTATGACTAGTTTTTGCACAACTGTTATTTATTTTTATTTATTGAGTTTTATATAGCGCTGGCTAGACTCAGAAGTATCAGAGCGCTTTACATGAGGAAGAAACATTGTTTCAGAACATGGTTACAAAGTTACATCAGTTACTGGAGCGTAGTTACAGGAATTACATGAGTACAAAAGCATAGCATAAACATGAGGGAAAAAAAAATAGGCATGGGGAGAGAAGATTAGGGGAGAGAGAGAAGGAATAGGGGAGGTAGATGGAGAATAATGGCAGGAAGAGGAGGGGGAGGGTGTAGGAAGCACAACAGGGAGATGAGAAAAAACAGTGTCCGATGTCCGGCTGGGTAGGTGACGGCTGAGGGGTGAACCAGACCCAAACTCCTCTATAGCTGCTTGGGACAGTTCCAGCGGTCATCGCCAAAGGTTGCTCGGGCACTGTAGTACATACAGAAAGGTTATAGTTTCCGCCTAGGGGGGGCATAGTCCAAAAGTTCCATTGAGCGCGCAGGTCACGGGGTACGGTGCTGTGCTCCCAGTGGTAATGGGATTAAAACCCAGGCCTTCGTTGTGTGAGACTCCCTTGTCGCTGTGGACTCTCTCAGAGGGGTCTCTGAGACTCCTGGGCATAAATGCTGGATCCCTCCACAACAAGGAGAGAAGGAGTGGTTTGGAAAGGGGCCCACTCATGGTGGCCATTTTTAGAAAATTGTAGTCCTGGCAAAATTCACCGATGTTGATAACACCTCAATTTCAAAGTGCTCCTGTCCTCATGCGCGCAGTTATGACAGAGTAGCGCTATCTGTTTTGTTTCCTTGATCAATGAGGCTCTCCCTCAGCTATATGTGGGTTACTACTTGTGGCCTACCCAGTGGATCTAGGCCCCGATGCGGAGGAAGCCTCCTCTTCGCTGATTTAACCTCACGCCTAAAATGTCCTCAGCAATCAGGGCCTCAACGCACCATGGGTCATGTGCTCTATCCGTGATGTTCACTCCCCTTAATCCTTGTGATTTTCACTCAGTCAGGGAGGATAAGAGCAACTCGAACTCTTAACTTGCCGTTGCCCACTGTGGCATACCGAAATCTTAGCCCCTCCTCCCGGGAATGTAACGTGAAGAGTCCGCATATACAATCATTCTGACACATACTGTTGTCAAGCACCTCACCCTTTCAACCTACCCCTAAGCTGTTAGCAGAATTGTCAGAGATACAATTAGCTTCAAGGAGATCAACAAGTTCTGTTGTCAGGGAGACATCAGGCCATATCAAAAATTATCTTTGGTGAGAATCGATATGGTTTTGGAACCAACTCCCCCTCTCGGTTATTGGACGGGTGGACCTGGCGAGGATGTTCATGCTTCCCGGTTGCCTTTCTGCACATCATAATACTTTTTGCATCATCCCAAAATCCACTTTCGATATCTTGAACAGTTTACTGGTCTCGTTAGTGTGGGCTGGAGGACGCAGTAGGGTAAAGTTAGACATACTTAAATTGGACTTGGACTCAGGGGGACTGGGACTCTCGGACTTTAGACTCTACTACTTTGCAGGGTTGCTACAATATGCTGCACAGTGGTGCGCTGAGGCACAAAAAGTGCTACTGGCAGACTGGGGCAGCAGGACATACTTGCCAAGATATCTCATGATGGGTACACAGGCCCCCAAGGAATGCCCATACATAATCCGGCAAGTAACGGAGGCTTGGGAACAAGCCATCACCTGGGTTATCCATAGGGCACCATATGCGAATTCACTCACAGTTCGACGGCTATAGGTTTTCACCAAATCCAGTCAGTCATGGATATCACAAAGTGGTATGATGGGGGCTGCGCGACAGCTGGAGATCTGTACATGAACAGGACTTTCTTGTCCTTTGATGACGCGAAGGAGTAATTCCAAGTCCCGGAAGGCCACTTCCTACAATATGCACAAATGTCACGCACAGTCCGCGAAATATGGACCTCATTCCCAGACAAGCTGGTAGAGTCACACACGTTACCTTTATTTCTTGACCTGGGGTCTACAAAAGGGCTATTTTCGCGCATCTATAAAGCTCTAAAGGAGGACCGCACAGTTGAGATTTCCATGACAAAGGATGGATGGACAGCGGATAGACCGGTCCTGCTTACCGAAGGCAAGTGGACAAGAGTGTCCACGCAGGTCCAAGAGGTAGCCAATAATGCAAGGTTCAAACTCACTCAGTTCTACTACCTAAATCGCACTTACCTGACACCTCAGAGGCTGGTCTGCTTCAACCCGGGCACCCCTCGGCATGCCCCTGATGCGGTGTAGATCCTACAACATTCATACATACGACCCGGGCCTGCGTCTGTCTGCAACCGCATTGGAAACAAGAGAACCAGGTGCTACGCACAGCCACAGTGGTTTGAATAGTGGCGTAAATTAAGCATTGCCTGCTAGGAGTACTCCCGACACCAAAAAAGGGAACTTGCATAAGACACAAATTTGCGTAGACTTAGTCCTGGCGAAAAGGGGTATTGCAATACATTGGGCCCAAACTATCCCCCTAGATTAGACAGATGGAGGGCAGACATGTAAGACTTGGGGGATGGCTGGGAAGGGCCGCCTGCGAGAAGTACGTGTGGACGAGAATGCAGAATGTGATTTAGAAGACTGGGGGCGCGTGCTGGAGGGATTGCAGTAGGCCGATGATCCAATTGAGAGGAAGGAGGGCGCAACACCGCCATCACACCACCACCCCCACACTAAACACAGCAACTGAAAACAATTCACCCCCCACGTATAGAAATAACCTTCACTGGAGAGCAGTAATGATCACCCCTCTGTTTCACTGGATTAATAGCAATGGCCTGCTCTAGAAGACATGTACACAGTGCCTATGGGATGGAGTTCCGTTGCTAGTCGCTGCCAAGGGTTTGTTCTTTTTGTTAATTAGTTTCTCATTCTAACTGTAAACAAATATTGCTGCACGTATCCCTCCTTGGCGTGAAAGACTTTAAGTACCACATAGCTAATATGCACCCACCGGTGAACTAAGGAGATGAGAGGGCGGACTCTCATATAGACTGCTGTGGTGCAACTTTAATGATCAGCCCTTAGTGGCATACTGTACACCAAATACAGTTAATATGTCCTGTGAGAACTGTGCAGTGGTTCAATAATGATCAGCCCTTAGTGGCATACTGTACACCAAATACAGTTAATATGTCCTGTGAGAACTGTGCAGTGGTTCAATAAAAATAAGTTGAAAAAATTGGTGTCAATGATTTACAAAATGGATTTAAAGGAGCACCAAATGAAGAAATGGTCGGTGATATGGATGGATACCAGAGGCCATTCAAAGGGCTACAAACATATTAAAGATGACAGAGCACAAAAGTGGTGCCTTTGTGCTAGTGAAAATTCAATTTGCAAAGTGCCAATAGACCTTGTTGCTGGTCATGTATTTCTTTTATATTTCTTGATCCCAACTTACTGAGTCTGCTCTCATATTTAGCTCTCATTCTTTCATCACATTTTTTGCTTCAAACACATGACCAAATCTCTCATTCTACGCCACTCATCAACATATTTAAACCTCCTCTCGCTTGCATTACTGTCTTCTACCTCTGTCAATCTTATTTCTATCTTTCTCAGTTTTCTTCATTTTGTCTCTTAACTTCACTTCTGTCCTCCGGTTACATCCTTTCCCTTGAGTTTCCTCTTCACCCTCACATTTTTATCTCTCATTCTCAACCCCTGCCATGTTCCTTCACATCGCCCCTTCTTGTTCTGAGAATTTTGCCCTCTACTCTATTTCTCCTGGGGGTCTTTGCACCTTAGTCTCTCATTACTTCACTCTATCTATTCTAATTTGCTGCTTACCTCCAACTCTCAAATTCTTATTCGCTCACCACTATCTTTCCCAGTTTCACTCCCACTCTACCGGTTATTCTTCGCCAATCATATTTGTATTCTGCCAGCAAACCTCATGTTCTCTAATTTCTAAACCATCCACACTCTCTTTCACATTAAATCCTACCTTTGACCACTAAATACATCTCTCTTCAATTCATTTCTTACTTCCAGCTTTACTCCTCTAATTCTCTCACCACTTTAACCACCATCTCTGCCCCTGCAATTGTCTTGCTTCTACATCCCCTAGTTTCCCATCTACCTCCACCTTTACTCCTCTTTCTTATTTTCAAACTCTCATCACACTTGATTTATTCAATTCTACCTATCTCATTCCCAAGCATCTTCTAACGTCTCATTTCCCACCCCCACCTACTTTTATCATTTACAATTTCCGTTCAGCTCCCACAACTTCCTGCTTCTTCCCTTATTCAGCCTTTAATAAAAGGTGCTGGAGGTAGGGGTTCGGGAGGTGCTGCAACACCCCCACAATAACCATGCTGGAGTTCAGAAGGTGAATGAGCAATAAAGGTGCGTGACGACTGGGTTCTTATGGCACTAAGGCAGTCAGGGGTTAATAGGCTTCAGTTGCATCAATTGGAGCTGTTCGCCACTGTTGTTCTGGGTGACAGTACTACTGGAACGCAAACTGGATAACCAAGTACTTCTCAACAGCACTTTAATCTCTCAGGGCAGCGAGACAGAGCAGTCATTGCCTTACTTGAAGAGGTGAGGTGGGTTAGACATTCAGACTACAGTTTGCACCATAATACCAGCTAGTATGTCAATGTACAGTCAGTGCTTTACTTCATAAAAGAAAAGTACTTTAGTACACACACGATAAAAATATACCACGCATAAAGATAAGATAAACAGTGAAAATCAGAAGTCTCTACCACCCTCTGGACCAGAGTTCTGGCCACAAACAGTAATATAGTGCCTAGACACTAAGGGGCATATTTACAAAAGAAGTGACGGAGCACTGCGTTAACCTCCTTGGCTTAACGCCACGCTCCCCCACTTCTGAAACACAGGACTGCACCGTATTTACAAGGATACGGTGCAGCCCTGCGTTACCCCCTCCACTGGCACTAATTTAGTCACCTAGCGCCAACACAGACACGTGTGTTGCAGGGGAAGATTGTTTATGTGCAGGAAGGTGTCCCTTCCTGCACATAAACAATCTGAAATGGCGTTTTGTAACTTCTATGTGTGCTGCTTAAAGGGACAACTTCCTGCACATAAACAATCAATGACATTTTGCTCTTTCTATGTGTGCTGCATTGTTCAGCACAACACGGCACACATGGAGAAAGCAAAAACGAGGAGAAATCAAACATTTCTCCTCGTTGCACCAGGGTAAGACCAGGTTTTCCCTGGTCTTACTTTTGGCACTGCCCCATATTTATGCCACCCTTGTAAATGTGGGGCAGTGTCAAAATCAATGGGTGTTGTGGTGAAATGCCCACCGCAACACCCATTGCCCGGCCCTTTCACGCTAAGTATAGCGTGAAAGGGTGCCTTGTAAATAAGGCAGCCTTAAGGCACATTAAGTGGCTTAAGACTGCCTTGTAAATAAGGTGAAACCCATATCGCCACCACAACGTCAAAAAAAGTGATGTTGTGGTGGCGATAGGGGATGGTAAAAATGCCCCTCAGCGTCTTATGGGTAAAGAGGTCAGCCTGGGGCCATTGCACCATGCAAAAGGAGTTATAGATGGGGTTGCTGGCACTGTCTCCTACTTGTGAACCCAGAGCAGGCCACACAACCCCCTTCTGTTGGTCTCAGGTTCCATTTCCTCTGCAGTGTTTGGGTCTGAGGCCCTGAATGTGCGCATTTCAGAAACATTAGGCATAAAGTGAAACTAACCTTTGCTAAGCACAGCACAGCACATCTGCTGTGCAGCTGGGTTCATCCCACCCTACCTCAGATAGCCCCCGCCTTCAATTGACAGGCACTGATCTGTTGTTTAGTACCACTGCAACAACTGATAGGAATTTGTCGGCCTCTCTATATATGCAATGTTTACATTGTGTTTTTAAAAACATATGTAATTAATTTGAGCCTGGAGCTGTGGGGGACCCATTCAGAGCAGTTTGCAAATTGACTCTACACTAGTGTACATTTAGGAGTCAAAAGTGTAGAGAAATTAAATGGCTAATAACAAATATTCTAATATTGTGTATTCCTAGATAGCTCCTGATAAAATTATACCCTACTTGTGAGGCTGGGCCTATCGCTTGCAGCAGGAAATGCACTAAAGCCTAATGTGAAGACATCAACTTTTTGTTAGTAATTTGACCCATTCTGCCGATGTGGGGAGATGCAATATTTTGTCTTGGGCTGGGCCGCTTCCCATGGAAACCTGCCAAATCCAGATTGGTCTGAAAACTAGACACACTGGGGAGTCCGGGGGTGACTTGCACGGATCCCCCTATGTTTTCTGACTCAAAATGCTCTTCCATTGTCAGAGTGTGTCAAAAATCGTTCATTTTCCTCGCTATTCGGTAAGGGAAAGTTCCAGAGTCTGCACTCGTGTGTTGGGGCCTATCACCTGCAATTGGAACCAGTAAAAATGTGTACAGTTTGAAGTCAATGTGGTGTCAATGAGGCCTTCACATTGTTATAATTTTGCTCCATTCCAATAACATATGCAAAGACCATCTACACATGGAAGTAAGTGTTTCAGCTGGGGAAAAAGTGGGAGAGAGAGTGGTAAGACTTTGGCCATTAGCTGGAAGTGCTAGAGTTTTCGGTCACTTAAATATGAGAAAAATAGCTTCACGTTTTCCCATACGTTGGTCTTTGCAAGGCATTTTGTGTAAAGAAACAAGCTAGGATCCAAACAAGGCACATTACCCTGGATTCTTTTGGGTCTCTAGATTTCAGAAATGCCCACGGGTGGTAGGGTTGCCAGCTGACCAAGCACCTGAATAATGCAGTCATTCACAAGGACAAGTAAGAGGAAATTGAGATTTCCTTGGACATAGTTATGACCTATGGGATGTCAAAGAAGGGAAAGCTCCCCATCTGTGACCCCCTAAGAAGCAGAAATAGTGGATATGCACCCATTCTGTCTCCCCTCAGATGAAGGGACATTGTCTGGTTCCAGAGCATGGGGACTGATGCTTATTTGATCCAGCAATTTACCCCATTCCTTTTATCATTTTTACCCTGGTAGTCTGGTGGGCTTCCAGCCTTCCTGGGTGGGAAGATTGGTGTTTTTACCACCTAGCCGCCCAACCTCAGATGGAGACCTAAGAGATGCATTTTTCTCATTTTCACAAAGGACAAAGAGGTTTGGTTGGGGTCTTTCTAAGGGTAGCAGGGATTTCCAAATGTTGATAGCAGCACCTGTGACAGATTACAGAAGACACATTTTGTAGTTTAGAGTTTCCAGGTGAAAAGTGTCTTTGCTCTTGAGGCATCTTACAGAGAAATGTATACTTCTTTACTGAGCCCATGCAAAACATCTGGTGCCTCCCTCAAAATGGCTTTGTAGCTCCCAATTTGTGAGCATGATCTTAGGATATAAACACTTCTGCAGCCAGACCCTACATTAAACTGCTCTAGTTTAGGCTACAGTTAGTGTTGACTGACAGCCAAAGCCAAACAGCATGGTCCAGCAACTTACAGGCACCTACTCCATAATACAAACGTGTGCTGCTCCAAGTAGTGGCATCATGGTAAATGATGGGGTGTCCTGCAGGATATGGTAATTTAAGATACAGTCTAGCTGTTAGCCTGCAACCACCTTGACAAATAATATTTGGTTTCACAGGGAGGGAGTGGTTCTCTCCTGCAGAGCCCAATATTTTAATGAGAAGGGGTCCACAATGTCAGTGACAATTTGGGACTTGCCTAATGCCAAGGTCTGGTGCCATCAATGTGAATTACAGGGGATCTCAAAGCCTTTGTTAACATGGGTGCAGATGGGGTTTAACGCGGCAGAGATTGAAGCTGTTAGGTTGACTTTTTCTAGTTTAGCATGCACCAAAAATGTCTTAGCACAGGATCTGGTGGTGTTCTGGATGGTTACAAATGTCTGGTCCCTTAATTTCGATGGCAGTGTGGTTGGGCCTTCTGCCAGCATCTTGGCTCTCAGTTTTAATCAAAGTGTGATCGGTCCTGCTGTCAGTGCCTAGTCCCTCAGTTTCAATGACTAGGTGATTATGACCTGCTGCCAGTACCTGGACCCTTGACTGTAATGAAAGAATCATCCTGATCCGTTGTCATTGTCTGTGGCCTTTAGGTTTGATCACATTGGACATCAGGCCTTCTGATAGTGTCTGAAGCCTGTGCAATGCATAATCACAGACTGGTGATAGGATATATATGTTGATTAGTGGAAACCGCAAAATTGGGAATTTGGCTTAATATTCATTTGCAGATACAATAACATGAAGTGCATCTTTGTGGAAAGGGAAGGAAAGTGTCACATTTGGAAATTGTTCTCACACAAGAGAGATGAATACACATGGGGTGTTTGCTTGGTCCTGCTCAGGGTTAGGTTAATGCTAGTGATATTTAGAGCACCCTGGTACCGAAAGGCATCTTGGCACTAGTATCAAAAAAGTAGAGGGGAGGTACCCCAATGTGCAACACACAACGGGACGGGGGATAAGTGGTGGAAAATTTACAAAATGTCCCTCAACAGACAGATCAGAATTGCTTATGAGCATAGACAGAGTACTGTTGTTATTAGAACAAATTATTCGGGTTTATAAAAAAAACACTGTTCATATCAAAAGCACTTTTAAAAAAGCTCTATGAGAGACAAAAATATTAAAAATTATCATTTATTTCCATTCATAAAATAACAGATAGACAGATACCTATGACTCCCAATATTGGGTTACAATCTATAATCCTTGTAAAATGAATTGATACAATACATTTAAAACAATAATTAAAAGTCGACGCAGCGTTTCGGTGTTGTGTGCAATATTTCACCTTCTTCAGGACTAAAAAACTGTTTATTTCATCTAAAACAAAAGAAAAAATTATCCATTTTAAACATTTTTATGTAAAAAAGTGCAGATTAACAAAGTAAAATGACAGTGTTCCCCTATATCTTAACAACATCCTCTGTATTTTTTCAAGAGCCACCCCACGGTCATATAGGATTGCGTTTTGTGTATCTTCTGGTATTTACACAGAGTATTCTATCTCACATGCGTTTTGTAAATTTCAATATAATAAAAAACCGCATACCTCATCTTTTTTTTTATTTGAGAGTGTATTAGGAAGTGGAGGATGACCTTCCAATTTCGAATTCCTGCCAGGTTAATTTATTTTGCCTATATTGTAAACAGAAATCTCTTTTAGGTAGAGCTATACATAACCATTTCAGTTGTTCTATTTATTTATTATACACAAGGACTGGCATACCTTAAGCGTGTTTAAAATTTTTTCACTTGTACCACGAGCAGCCACCAAAATGGTGTCTTTTTTTCGGAGACCAAAACTACTTAAAATAATTTGTATTTGTAGTCTCTGTTGAGAGGCAAATAAAGAAGAACCTTGTTAGCTCAAACACCCCCTAGAAACATATTTGTGTATCTAGAATAATGCTAACACCTCTCACCTCAGTATCGAAATAGATCAAGCTTTTTTGTCCTTGTCATAAATTCTTAGGACGATATCATTGCATCAGGTTGAAGATATTTCAATTTTCTTCAGTTTCATAAATGCCTAAATATATAAGAGGCGTATCATAAAATTGCCCACATGACATATATTCACCATTATGTAGTCGTTTAGAACAAACACTCAATGTTTTTATCTAGATTATCACCCCTAAACTCATAAAGTTGCAATTATACAGATTTGTTAGCTATTTAACTATCTGAAGAATATATAATAATGACATTTTTTGCAGGATGTTGTCTTATATTTATGATCGTGTTTTATGCAAAGAAAAATAAAAATTACGGGTTATTATTGATTGCCAAAACCCTTAGTTCTATTAATATGCATCTTACAGATCTACGTCCTCATGTGTCCTTGTCATGTCTTAAAATACATTGCATATTGATTAAGTTATCTTATATAGTTGCTCTCAAAAGCCCGTATTGTTTATAGATAGAATATAGGGGCTTGTATGGCAGATAAAGTCAACTAGTTAAGAACAGATACTGGCTAATACCAAAACATAGAGCAGGGGCGATTGAAAACGCCTCACGCAAACTCAATGCGTTAATCTAACTGCAGCCGTGTGGAAACTGATGCCGCTTACCTCGTCAAGTTAATTCGGCCTCCCTGCTCTCGTGGTACATCCAAATCGGGTTATCGAAAGGATTGCAATATCCATTTGTTTTAAACCCGTGTTAACCGGATGTGTTATTGACGTCATATCCTGAAAAAACGGCTAATTGCACTGTGTCTGTGTAACCGTCTTGGTTCTAAGTGGCAGTGGCGGCCATTTTGTAAAGAACGAAGACTAATGCAGGGGATAGTGTAAATCAATGACCTACAAAACCTTTTTAGAAAGATTAGATTAAATGAATTTTTAAAAAATAAAGAGGATAGTCGAACTGTTGTAGATAACAAATCTGGTCTTAAACCTAAGTCTCATTGGACCCTGTCTCTAAGTCAAGTGAATAAAAGAGTTGACCTCTTTGAGAAAGTCATAGAGAGTAATATTGATGATTTGCTCACAAAAAATGTACGGTGGCAAAACAATCTAAATAAAAGTGAACGTACAGCCTTAACTAATGTGGAACGTCGCCAGGATTTAACTATTAAACCTGGCGATAAAGGAGGGAGTATTGTAGTGATGGACACCACAGACTATAACAATAAGATGCTTAGTATGTTGAATAATCCCCTACATTATGAGAAATCTAATAAATTAGAATGGAAGGCACTAATGGAAAAAGTAGGCAGACTTTTAGATTTCGCGAAAGAAGATGAGATCATTTGCTCAGAGGAATATAATTTCCTCAGAAATTCTAACCCTAAAATTCCGGCATTATATGGTTTGCCCAAAGTGCATAGAGATCAAAAAAAAAAAAACATGAGACCAATAGTATCCAGTATTGATTCCTTTTTTTTTTTTTTTTTTTTTTAAATTTTTTTTTCAACTATCAAAAGTAGACATTTATTAGATGGTGATGAATGTAATGGAAAAAGTGCAACTCGAAGCAATAAAAAAAGGTGAACATTTTGAAGACAAATTGTGCAGTTACAAATGGAAAGGGAACCATCAGAAAAGGACCAAACTACAAGGCTACATGCAACCTTTACATGAAAAAAGCAGATGCTATGCATCTGTATACTGATTGCACTGCTTAAATTGTATGCTTCTGCGTGTAATCCACTGAACCAACAATTGTATACAAATGTTAATGAAATAAACAACTAAATGAACATTGTTGATGTTGGCATTTACTCATTGAAGTCATGAGCTTAAACAACTTCTTACCAGTATTGATTCCTTAACGGAACCTCTTAGCAAATACGTGGACAAATTTCTACAGCCATTGGTAGTGAAGCAGAGGGCCTATATCAAGGATACAACTTCCATCATTAACAAAGTTGAAGGTATTGCATACCATCCAGTCAATCAATGGCTTGTGACGCTTGATATAGAAGCCCTCTATACAAATATACCTCAAAATGACACAGTGCAAATGCTTGAGGGTCTGTTAGAAGACGAAAACGGTGATTTATCAACCCTTTCATCGTTTATCATTGAATGTGTGGAAGTCATCTTGAAAAACAATATTTTCCTATTTGGTACAGAATTATACAAACAAATCAAAGGGACCAGCATGGGGGCCACCTGTGCTCCTAGTCTGGCCTGTTTATATGTAGCCAATTTTGAAGAGAAACATATCTTCAATTCGGCGGCACCGTTTTATGAAAACATCTCATATTGGTCACGTTATATCGACGATGTTTTCTTCATCTGGAGCGGTACCATCGAATCACTTAACGAATTCATCACCTGGTTAAACTTAGGAGATGTCAATCTTAAATTCACATCCACTATGGATAGGATACAGTGCGACTTCTTAGACATCACAATAAAACATTTGGATGGTAAACTCAAAGTAGAGCTGTTTACTAAACCAACAGACCGTAACACCATGTTACACTACCAAAGTAACCATCCCATGTGCCAGAGGGACAATATCCCGTTTGGACAATTTTTAAGAATACGCCGGAACTGCACTGACATTAATGATTTTAACAGACAGTCGGATGCTCTATCACAAAAACTTAGAGACAGAGGATACCCTAAAAATCTTATACGTAAGGCCTATAAAAGAGCGAAGTATTTTAATCGAGACTCGTTATTCAGAGAAAAGGAGAATAAAAACATGGAATCACAAAATTTACCATTAATTTTTGTAACAAACTTTAGTAGCATTAGCAACAAGGTTAAAAACATTATCAACAGGAATTGGCCGTTACTTAGAGATAGAAATGATACTAATTCAACAAGACCAATGTTTTCCTTCAGAAGAAACTGTACTATTCGGAATAAATTAGTACATACATATAGAGAAAATAGGACACCTAAACAAAGTACCATTGATAATATGCTATTCCCTGTTGGTACTTTTCCTTGTAATTCGTGCAAGAGTTGTGGTAACATTAAAAGCGGCAGCTGTATAACTCATAATGGTTATAAGCACCACATAAGAAGCTTGATAAATTGCAGAACTCGTAACATTATCTATATGATAGTCTGTCCATGCAAAAAAGCATAAATTGGAGAAACTTCGCGTGAAATTAGAACAAGGATCACTGAACACAAATCCGCAATTAGAACCAAAAGAATGACAGCTCCACTTGTGGAACATTGGTTAGAGGCCGTCCATTCAATAGAAGACCTGGAATGGTGTGGCATAGAAACTGTATTTTGTGACACACGCGGCGGCGATGTAGCTTTAAAAAGAAAGAAACGTGAACAATATTTTATGTCACGCTTTGATACTTATAAAAATGGATTAAATAACAGGGAGGACTGGGAGAGATTACTGTGATTTCTTTAGAATAAGCTTCACCCTTAAGTTCCTAGTTCGTTTTCTCCATCTTGAGCCAAGCAATGAATGAATGGGAGGTAATCGTAATCAACCCTTTTGCAATGCCCTACATTACAATTGGGGCCGCTATAAGCCAGAATTTCAGGGCCATATAGCAGTCGGTTTAATATAGAAGAGGATACGATCTCCTTTATCCTTAGATAAATTATCATGTAATCTTCAGTTTAGGTATTTCAAGATGGCCGCTCTGATCACCTGGAGGCCTTCTTTACTTTCGAGCAACGGATACTATGTATCCATCTATGTATAAATAAATAAAATGTATTGCTCATGATTAATCAATTATTAATTCTAGATCACACCGAGGCTCTAGTACCCATGTGGTAAAGAGAATTATTGTTATAGAAGAACAATATATATCGTTATTATAAATATACCTCCATATGTATAACTAAACAATGATAGGATGAATAGAATAACAATATAATAATACGCAACATTATAAATTTCTAAAAATGCGTTTAATGTTTAGTCTCCATTGATTTACACTATCCCCTGCATTAGTCTTCGTTCTTTACAAAATGGCCGCCACTGCCACTAAGAACCAAGACGGTTACACAGACACAGTGCAATTAGCCGTTTTTTCAGGATATGACGTCAATAACACATCCGGTTAACACGGGTTTAAAACAAATGGATATTGCAATCCTTTCGATAACCCGATTTGGATGTACCACGAGAGCTGGGAGGCCGAATTAACTTGACGAGGTAAGCGGCATCAGTTTCCACACGGCTGCAGTTAGATTAACGCATTGAGTTTGCGTGAGGCGTTTTCAATCGTCCCTGCTCTATGTTTTGGTATTAGCCAGTATCTGTTCTTAACTAGTTGACTTTATCTGCCATACAAGCCCCTATATTCTATCTATAAACAATACGGGCTTTTGAGAGCAACTATATAAAACTTAATCAATATGCAATGTATTTTAAGACATGACAAGGACACATGAGGACGTAGATCTGTAAGATGCATATTAATAGAACTAAGGGTTTTGGCAATCAATAATAACCCGTAATTTTTATTTTTATTTGCATAAAACACGAACATAAATATAAGACAACATCCTGCAAAAAATGTCATTAGTATATATTCTTCAGATAGTTAAATAGCTAACAAATCTGTATAATTGCAACTTTATGAGTTTAGGGGTGATAATCTAGATAAAAACATTGAGTGTTTGTTCTAAACGACTACATAATGGTGAATATATGTCATGTGGGCAATTTTATGATACGCCTCTTATATATTTAGGCATTTATGAAACTGAAGAAAATTGAAATATCTTCAACCTGATGCAATGATATCGTCCTAAGAATTTATGACAAGGACAAAAAAGCTTGATCTATTTCGATACTGAGGTGAGAGGTTTTAGCATTATTCTAGATACACAAATATGTTTCTAGGGGGTGTTTGAGCTAACAAGGTTCTTCTTTATTTGCCTCTCAGCAGAGACTACAAATACAAATTATTTTAAGTAGTTTTGGTCTCCGAAAAAAAGACACAATTTTGGTGGCTTCTCGTGGTACAAGTGAAAATTTTTGAAACACGATTAAGGTATGCCAGTCCTTGTGTATAATAAATAAATAGAACAACTGAAATGGTTATGTATAGCTCTACCATGTATAGCTCTACCTAAAAGTGATTTCTGTTTACAATATAGGCAAAATAAATTAACCTGGCAGGAATTCGAAATTGGAAGGTCATCCTCCACTTCCTAATACACTCTCAAATTAAAAAAAAGATGAGGTATGCGGTTTTTATTATATTGAAATTTACAAAAGGCATGTGAGATAAAATACTCTGTGTAAATACCAGAAGATACACAAAACACAACCCTATATGACCGTGGGGTGGCTCTTGAAAAAATACAGAGGATGTTGTTAAGATATAGGGGAACACTGTCATTTTACTCTGTTAATCTGCACTTTTTTACATAAAAATGTTTAAAATGGATAATTTTTTCTTTTGTTTTAGATGAAATAAACAGTTTTTTAGTCCTGAAGAAGGTGAAATATTGCACACAACACCGAAACGCTGCGTCGACTTTTAAGTTTTGTGTTTTAAATGTATTGTATCAATTCATTTTATAAGGATTATAGATTGTAACCCAATATTGGGAGTCATAGGTATCTGTCTATCTGTTATTTTATGAATGGAAATAAATGATAATGGTTAATATTTTTGTCTCTCATAGAGCTTTTCTAAAAGTGCTTTTGATATGAACAGTGTTTTTTTTATAAACCCGAATAATTTGTTCTAATAACAACAGTACTCTGTCTATGCTCGTAAGCAATTCTGATCTGTCTGATGAGGGACATTTTGTAAATCTTGGCACTAGTGTCAGTGAACCATTGTAGAGTATACTGCGAAAGCAAGGATATACAATCAATCAGAGGCTGAGAAATGTTTGAATAAATTAGGAAGATTTTTAGGTCGGTGAGCTAAAGAGCGAGGTCTTCAGTTCCTTCCTGAACTTCAAGAGATTACGCTGAGTTCTTAGGTGGTTGGGCAAAGAATTCTACCATTTGGAGGCAAAGTAGGAAAAACGTCTTCCACCCCAATGAACTTTTTTCATTCTGAGAAAAAGGACTTTCCTTGCTTTGCTGGATGGAGAGTTCCATTTAAAGATATTTTGAAGGAAACAAGGGCCATTTTGTTGCAGGGCCTTATGGACCCTACTCAAGGCCTAAAACTTTATTTGTGCCCTGATGGGAAGCCAATCAAGATCTCTGATGGCTTGAGCATCTGGGCTAAATTTTGAAAGATACAACAATAGTCTCAAAAACAAATAAAAGCAGGTAGCCAGGCAATGAGGGGCACTCACCGATTGTCGGGGACAGGTAATAGGCTACTAATATATTATTGTGGGGCTCTAGAACAAAGGTTGGCTACCATGTAACCTCAAAACATAACCCTACACTGGGGTAAATGTAATCATAAATGAAAGAAGAGTCCTGAGCACTAAAAATCAGTCATCGCATTTCTGAAGTATGAGAAATTCGAGTTTTCTTCATTCTATTTTCATCCCGTGGTTCATCAGACGTAGATACAAGAAAAATGCAGTCAAGAACAGAATAGCCAACGTGTGTTTCGTCATATGGTGTAAATGCCGTCGACATCCTCCGTTTCGTAAAAGGCAATGGTTTATATAAGGCCACTCGGTCCTGGTAGTGATAGATATTTACAGAGAGGTGAATCAATTAGTTATCCTATGGCATAAGGCACTTTTTTGAAAAAATGTATAGGAAGGGGCACATGTGAACATTGTAAGGAAGTTTGTTTATTTAACAAAATTTACTATATCATTACAAGCGGATTATAGATCCAGTGCTCACAATTTAGTGAAAAGGAATGTGATGTGGTGAGAGAAGACAATTTAAAAGCATACATTGCATTGTCAATAAGAGCTAAAACTCCTTACAAAATTAAGTCAAGAAATTAAGGAGTTTAGTTGTAGACAGGACGACGGCGTTTTGATCTCAACAATTTGAGATCTTCATCAGGACAGAATTGTGAGCATGTGATATCTATAGGGTAAAAACAATGCAAGGTTCAAAATCCATGAAGTGGTCCCGAAATAATGTTAATAAACAATGTTCTACATTTCCATGCTCGAACAATGAGAGAGCAGCTATATAGAATAATCATGCCAGAAAGGACAGATTAAGAATTCTTCAAGGTATAAATGAGGAAATCACACAAGACCAAAAAGATTGTAGAAATATAGAACATTAAGAAAGAAAGGGTCTCGGCTGCGTGATTAGTGTCTGATTCAACCATACAAGAGTGAATCACATGAGACCACAGCGAAGGGGGTCTTCCTCAGGGCTGCAAATTTGTACTGCGTGGAGTAAGTTCAAGAGAGGCCAGTATGACAATCGCAATTTTAGTCATCAGTCTTATCCTGCAACCTTCATCAGTGGAAACATCAGCTCTTAAGTGATATAATAGTAAGAAATGTGCCAGTTCCAGTACTCAAAATGTATCCGGTCCAAAGCATTCCTTGTCGGAAGTACTCCCAGCAACAGGTAACTGCTCGCACTTGTTACTTGAATGCTTTGGACTAGATACATTTTGAGAACAGGCACGTTTTCTTCAACAATAGTCTACCTTCTGCATTTTGAAGTATCTGCAATTTTTTAAGAAGACGAATTTAAGAGCCTACATGTCATGCATTGCAGTAGTCTATTTTAGAGATAATCAATGCCAGAATTACTTTTTTTCCTAACTCTAGTAGGGATGAAGGGAAGAATATATTGTTTACAATTTTAAACATCAGAAAGCAGGAGGATGTTACCTGCTTTGAGTGCTCTATGAAAGTTAATTTGGTATCAAAGATGACCCCAAAGTTTTTTACCTTCTATACTGGGAGTGGAAGGGGCCCAAGATTGGTAGGCCACCAGGAGCTGTTCCAAAAGGAGGTATCATTACCAAATAGTGCTACCTCGTTTTTTTTCGAATTCAGCTTTAAGCTGTCCTCTGTACCCAGTTAGCTATGCTGCCCAAACAAGTTTTGAAATGTGGGGCCACTTTTTCCGATGAGACAGATACCCCTAGTTGGGTATCGTCAGCATACGAGAATACCGAGAATCCACAAGTGGGGTAATGTAGGCATTAAACAATGTTGTACTTAATGAAGTTCCCTACGGGACATTGAAGGGATGCATAAAGGGGGGGGGCAGAGATATATTTTTCCAATGCTGCTACTTGCTCTCTGCTAGACAAGAACAACCTAATCAGTTTGAGAGCTGTGCCTTTAATAACTATCCTTTCAAGACAGATGTCCAAGAACTATGTCAGATGCAGCTGACAGATCCAGCAGGATCAGGGCCGTATTTTCACTTCTATCGATAATGGCTCTGATCTCTTCGGTGGTCGCCAATATGGTAAATTCAGTACAATGTTTAGGTCTAAACCGATGCTGTGCAGGGTCAAGACAATTGGGGGTCTCAAAGAAGGTAGTTATGGCCTGATTTATGGCCTTTTCTAAGAGTTTAGCAGGAAGAGGAAGGCACGATATTGGCCTATAATTCTTTACCTCTAAGGGGTCAAGGTGGGGTGGTTCTTTACAAGTGGCAGTATGGATACCTTCTTCCAGGCCTCAGGGAAACAGCCAGACTCAAGAATCTTGTTTAACAACAAGGTGAAAGGGACAGAGATGATTTCTGAAACCTGATGCAATACTTGGGCTGGGCAAGGGTCCATATGAGCTCACAATTTAGTAGTTTTCATGAGAGTAGCTACCTTCTCTTCAATGAGTGGAGTAAATGTGCTCAGTACTTTGGGGAAATCAGATAGTAAATCAGTTGTGTGTCCCTCTACTGTAACTGTCCTTACGAGAGAAATCGTATTATTGGGTAATGTCTTAAAATCCAGGAATATTGTATTTACCTTTTTAACTGTCTAAGATAGCTCTTTAGTGGAGTTCTCCGTAGCTCTAATCTTATTGGTAACAAATTTAGTTTTAGTTGGCTCTATCTGTATTTTATAGTCTTTTATCATATTTTTATATTTTAAATGGTGCCTGCATTTCCTTTTACATTTACTGAGCTCTTGAGAATACCATGGCGCTGAGGGGTGAGACTGATGGTTTGGCCTTACTTTTAAAGGTTCTTATTGGGAGGCTGCTGCACCAACCCAGGCATAGATGACAGCCTCTTGTCTGCCTCATCACCTCCACCTCATCATTAATTGAAGGTTCAGATTCACGCAACAGATTGTTAAATTTAGCGTAATAAATTTTCTCCAGAAGTGCTGCTGTAACTTTGAGAGAACAGATTTCAGAGGTGGACTGATTAATTTAAACATAATGGCTCTATGATCCGTCCAAACCATGATGATGGCTGGGTAATGTCACCTGTGCTTTCATTGGTTGATATTACAAGGAGTGTTCACCCAAAAAATAGCATCATGTCTGTGGTTTTATAGGCCTTAAATCCAGTGCTATGTTGGTTTGTGTGATAAGCAGCTGTGACTCTGAACTGTATTAAAGGAATAACTTAATATTGATGGTTCCCTCACATCCTGCAAAAGTACAGTCCTAAGAATATTTGTAAGAAAATGCTGATGGCGGTGCAAAACAGTGTCAAGGGCTTAGGAAAGACAACTGCACTTCTATCGGTAATGGTCTTTCAATTGAACAATTGCAATGCCTTGAAACCCACAGTCACTTAAAAGGAATTGGTTTGCCCCCAAAATAACCCTTTAGTTCCTCTTCATTAGTATGCTTGAGGACACAAATGCTCTGCAGTTGAAGACAGAATCGTAAAACTCACATTTTTTCCAGGTTATGAAGATTTTATTAGGGAATTATGTTAGTAGGTATTAATTACATTTCTGCTTTAAAATGTGTTATAAAAGGTTCTACTATGCTCTGCTTTTGAGAATCTTCAAAAATCTGCTAAATGAAATATTTCGCACATGTGAAAGGTCAGTAGTTAATTAAAAATAGTATTGCATTAAGAGATTATTGATAATTATACTCCACGCATATTGGAAAACTGTTTTCTGTAGACTTTAACACTGTGTAAAGTAAACAACAGTTCTTGGCAATGGGACCGCCATTTGTTTGGCTGTGAATTCTTCTGCCAACTTAAGAATGATGGGCAGAAAGAAATATACCATTCCATTCATAAACTTTATTTCGGCCCCAGAGGCCATAAAAGCAACATAAGGTATTACAATTCACAATTTAAAATATCAAGATCAAATCACAGTTGTGAACTATAATAAAAACATTCATGGGGTACAAAAGAAATGTGTTAAAACTTACAAATTAGTTACAGAATTTCCTACGTTTTATCCACATAGCGTTAAGAAACCGGGAGACTGCAAAAACAATTGGAGGGTGGGTGTCATACTTCAAGACTCTCAAAGCTTTTTCACACTCTCTAAATCCCAGGTTACTGCATATGGGCTTGACCCAACGTTTTCTTAGTTGATGGTATATGGGACAGAAAAAGAAAACATGTTTTTCGTCCTCTATTCCAAAACCACAGGCCGGGCAGACAGTGATGTTATTAGCATCCCACCTGGAGGTGAAAGACCTGAGCGGTAGACTGCCCATTCTCAATAGGCAGTACAGCTTCCTAGCAGCCGGAGGGGAGATCAGATCTAAAAATGCCTCTCTCCTGTAGTTGTCTTTAATTTGGAGAAATTGGGCGGTCAACCTGCCAGTACCAGAACACTCATGCAGGCGCGAGAGGTGGAAGTTTCTGAACTGTTCAGCCAGTTTTGCCTTCGATAAGGCCAGACATGAAGCCTCCGGAGAGGCCCATAAGTCAGGAAGGCCAATCTTGGCACAAGTATCCCTAACAAATCTCAACCAGGAAATATTCTTGTTTTTAATTAGGGGCCAAACCCCCTTAAATTCGTCTCGGTAGGAGCCCAACTCTGCATTGGACCAGAGTCTCTTCCAGTAGATCAATGGACGCAGCGTCACCACCTCTTCCATGGGAATCAACCCAAAATCCAACCTAATAGGGACCAACGGAGAGCTAGGGGGCAAACCCAGCAGGCTCCTCATAAAATAATTTTCAGTCCCAATCAGGCTGTGGATTCTGGAATGACCCCACAGTTCTGCTCCATAAGTGGAGGCTGCTCTTACTTGGGATCTGAAAATTTCTATTGCTGGTGCTACTGGCTTGGATACCGAACCTCTAAAAAGTTTGGAGATTCCCCCAGTAGTTTGGGAAAATTTTAATATGGAGTTAGCGATTTGTCCCCCCCATCCAAAATCTTCTTGTAATATAATCCCCAGATATCCGAACGTTTTTACCCGTTCAAGGGTAATACCATTCAGCACTGGGTTTGGGCGTGTGTGCTTGGGGGGGTTAAGAATCATAAATTTAGTTTTTGCTAAATTAATCTCCAGGCCTCTATCACCACAAAAATCCACAAAACCATCCAGAATGCGCTGGATGCCAGTTGATGTTCGCGACAACAACAAAGTGTCGTCAGCGAACATCCACGCTGGCACCATACCCGTGGCAAGTCTTGGCACATCCGTGTCCCTGATACCTTCCAGATGTTTGATGAGCCCGTTAATGTATAGACAGAGTAGCGTGGGTGCTAACACGCATCCTTGGCGGACTCCACGGTTAACAGGGAAACGATCGGACAACTCTCCATGTTTCCCACATCTGACCTGGGCGAAGTTTTCTATGTGGAGTCTCCTCAGGGCATCCAAAAGATATAAGGGTCTATCTGTATTTTATAGTCTTTTATCATATTTTTATATTTTAAATGGTGCCTGCATTTCCTTTTACATTTACTGAGCTCTTGAGAATACCATGGCGCTGAGGGGTGAGACTGATGGTTTGGCCTTACTTTTAAAGGTTCTTATTGGGAGGCTGAAGCACCAACACAGGCATAGATGACAGCCTCTTGTCTGCCTCATCACCTCCACCTCATCATTAATTGAAGGTTCAGATTCACGCAACAGATTGTTAAATTTAGCGTTGTAAATGTTCTCCAGAAGTGCTGCTGTAACTTTGAGAGAACAGATTTCAGAGGTGGACTGATTAATTTAAACATAATGGCTCTATCATCCGTCCAAACCATGATGATGGCTGGGTAATGTCACCTGTGCTTTCATTGGTTGATATTACAAGGAGTGTTCACCCAAAAACATAGCATCATGTCTGTGGTTTTATAGGCCTTAAATCCTGTGCTATGTTGGTTTGTGTGATAAGCAGCTGTGACTCTGAACTGTATTAAAGGAATAACTTAATATTGATGGTTCCCTCACATCCTGCAAAAGTACAGTCCTAAGAATATTTGTAAGAAAATGCTGATGGCGGTGCAAAACAGTGTCAAGGGCTTAGGAAAGACAACTGCACTTCTATCGGTAATGGTCTTTCAATTGAACAATTGCAATGCCTTGAAACCCACAGTCACTTAAAAGGAATTGGTTTGCCCCCAAAATAACCCTTTAGTTCCTCTTCATTAGTATGCTTGAGGACACAAATGCTCTGCAGTTAAAGACAGAATCGTAAAACTCACATTTTTTTCAGGTTCTGAAGATTTTATTACGGAATTATGTTAGTAGGTATTAATTACATTTCTGCTTTAAAATGTGTTATAAAAGGTTCTACTATGATCTGCTTTTGAGAATCTTCAAAAATCTGCTAAATGCAATATGTCGCACATGTGAAAAGTCAGTAGTTAATTAAAAATAGTATTGCATTAAGAGATTATTGATAATTATACTCCACGCATATTGGAAAACTGTTTTCCGCAGACTTTAACACTGTATAAAGTAAACAACAGTTCTTGGCAATGGGGCCGCCATTTGTTTGGCTGTGAATTCTTCTGCCAACTTAAGAATGATGGGCAGAAAGAAATATACAGTTTTGATGATGTCACATGTTACACATGCAGTGTAAGGAACAATTATCCTGTGGAAAATACTAGATTTGAATAAACAGTCCTAGTAGGACAAGGCATCCCAGAGGTTTAAAGGGAGGAGTTATGTATTAGGGAGTAGTGCTGAGAAGACAGGAAAGACACACAAGACACACACCCTTCCTTCATTGTATGGATGAAAAGTAGAGTCCAGGGCATTTACTGGTGAGCCGATGAGAACATTTCCTATCCATATCCCCTAATTAAAGAGAAGGCAGAGGCCATGTTGTGTCAAGCCTCACTCAGCATGGAGTACCTGCCACAGCTATAAGCTGTTCACAGCTTTGGGTGTGAAATCTGTGTTTACACAAAATATTGGAACAAAAGATATCGTGGGACAAAATGTTGTGTCAAAAATATCGAGGATAAAAACCTTGTGAAGGTACGTTTCTGTAGGTAAGTACATGTTTACTATATTTAATTCCACATATATGTACCTTGACGATATATCTTCTAGGCATGTAGATGTGAAGCTAAGAAAAGTAAATATTGAAGTAACTATTTGCCTGTACCTTCTCGAAATTGTAGTCCTCGATATTTTGACCCGATATTCTGTCCACACCATATGTTTGATTCTGTTATTCTGTCAATGATCCCTGAAATCTGGATAAATTCTGCAGGGATGCTTTGATCTGTAAAAGTTTTTCTACTCAAATATCCTGGTAAGATTGACAAACACACATACACA
Organism: Triturus cristatus; assembly: GCF_964204655.1. Taxonomy (NCBI): domain Eukaryota; kingdom Metazoa; phylum Chordata; class Amphibia; order Caudata; family Salamandridae; genus Triturus; species Triturus cristatus. The sequence continues at coordinate 1,266,945,234 of NC_140590.1, read as the reverse complement.
CTCACATGTTTCACTTAACTAAGCTCATTTTTCATTTATGGCCTGATTTTGATTTTGGCCTATGGATGTCACGTGTGCCAGGGAGGCAGGTGCCATCATTAATGGACGAAAGTTTGCTGCACCCAAAGTTTTCTGCCCTTATGGCAGGACCTCTAAAGAGAAGGTCTACCCCGAAGGAGGTGCCACTGCAGAGGAGAAAAGAAAAGATCAAGCAGAAATGAAATTCTTCCATGCTTATAATAGAGTGTGGATTTTTTCAGTGTATGTGCACGCTAAAAATGTATTAGCAAAGTGGGTTTACATAGTACCACTGTGACATGCCTCCCTAACATAGTGGGTGTCATATACCTGCAACATTTAAGGTCATCCCACACATTTTTATGAAAGACCGCCGTCCTCTTGTTGGAGTTGTGTTGTACAGTTGAGTGAGGTAGAGTACACTAGAGTGTGGTACAGTGTGCCACAGTGTAGTGGCAAATAGTGTTGTCGAGTGTAGTGCCATAGAGTGCCGTTGAGTGAAGCGGTGTACACTAGAGTGGCAAAATCACCAAACATAACATCAGACAATTCTCCCTAAATGGGGCGACCAATGCACCACCATATAAGGTGCCATTTGCAAAACCCGTTGTGTGAACCTTTAGTAAATATGTCCTATTATGTTTTCTTTAATATCTTTAACTGATGTAGACTTTTACACCTCAGCCCCTACACACTAATATTATAATCGTTTACACTAGCCACAATGTTTTATTTTGTTTAGTTGCTCTGTTTTTCCATTTTTATTGTCAGTCTAAGTTACAGTACAATCATAACAATTTCTATTTGTGTGGTAAGGCATTTTACAGCTAAGAGTTGTGTACCTTAATTAGAAAGAGGCAACTGTCAAAATATTAGTTTTGATTAGTTTTTAGTGCTTTTTTGGGTTCATTTTCTTTATTGGTACATCTATTATCTTTTGAGCAGCAGGTGTAATATTCTGTTATGCATGATTGATTTATGCATATGCATTTCTGGTTTTAATGTGTGCTGGAATTTGAAAGGGAATTTTTGATGTATGCATTCATTCAGAAGTGTTTTTGTTGTAATAAACTGTAATTGTTTTTTGATTGCTTCTCCGCCAACCATTGTTTTTTTTTTAAAGAATGAATAGCCTATTAGTGCATCTGAGATGCAATTGTCTTCACTCCAGACAAATGCAGTTTAATTTCAGTCCTGTATATCACATACGAGTTCACCCAGTACTGTCTTTCATTGATAAAGAACCTTTAAAAACACTGTCAGAGTCACTTTTATTACAGTGGCTCTCATTACGAATGACCCATTCTTTTTTGATCCCTGCACACATTACTGTTTGCACAAGGACTAAGTGTTATGGTATTTATCAGACCCTCACAATTTTCGAAAGAAAACCTCAGTATATGCGGATTTCGGTGGGCAAAGCAACAACATCTGCATGTTATGCCCCATTTAAAGGGGTCCAGCTTCAAAAATCACATCTTTTTAATTCTGATCCCCCAGTGATGGCACGTGATTTGAGCAGATGTGGGGGTGGACCGGCCACACACACACACAAATATACATACTCACACTCACCAATCTCAAAGAACACCCATACATTCACAAGCATGCACACATACACCCACCATTCAGGATCACATATACATGCACACTCCTATTCACAGTACGCACTAATTCACATACATTCATACACACACTCATGCACACATGCACCAAACATTAAAAAAAAAAAACTTGCCGGTTTGCAAAGTGATCTCACGTGGAGGAGGGAAGACTCTGAGGTTCCTGGAGGGTTGGGACTGCCATCTCCTCTCATTGGCTTACCTCCGTTCAGCCAGTGAGAGGAGGAGGCAGTCCCTTACTCGTCATAGAGCGGGATGAGGTCAGTGAGAGATGCTGACCCCACCCCACTCACTGGGCTGTCACTGATGGACACTCGGCCCTGGGCACTTCAGGGCTTAAAGGTGAAATGCCCAGGTAGAGTCTATCAGTGACATGCCCACTCGGCATGAGGGAGTGGACCTCCAAGCGCTATACCAGGCTGAGGAGGTCATGCCCACAGGGCTGTGAAATCCTTAGCTTGGAAAGTTCAGCGTATGCCTCCAGGCGCCCGAGCAATTAGCACATATACAGTGAGTGGCTGCCTTACCCGAACATTAAGAGTGTCTGTCAGGTTCACTTTTGTTCAGCCCAGAGACTCCTTATGCTTGCAAAAGATGGGGGCCTGGGCCTCTCCACTCTTAAGGATGGGCCACACTGCCGATCCCCATGGATCAGATTTTAAAAGGTATGATAAATATCTCATTCCTAGCCACGCTATCATAAAGGCGACCAGTGTGTTTCTAGCCAGCTGCCCATCCTGGAGGTGCAGTTTTAATGAAACAGTGGTCTTTTGTTGCTGTTAGTGTCTGTGGTCCTTAGTTTAGATAACAATGGGGTATTGGCGTGCTAAGGGTGTTTCAAACCCCAGTTTTAAGGTCTGGCATGAAGACAGCTTCAGCTGTCTCACCAACCTCAACGTTTCTCAAAAAATCATAATAAAATTACATACATATATAGGCAAGGTTTCAGGCAGCCCTCCTAATACGTTGGTTGCGCAAGTGGCATTCACATTTTGCTTCCGTCCATCACTGCATGGGGAAATGGGTCAGCCTCATTCACCCAACACCTGCAATCATTAGCACAAACTAAGCACTTGTATTTGGGGGTCCTCAAATTTCACGTGAATGGGGTATGATTTGCTTTCAATATCTCGTAACCCCCGTTTCTGGTGGAAATGTGGTCGGGTCTGCCACCAGTGTTTGTAGATCTAGGATTTAATTAATTACATTTTAATTTATCTCTAATAGCTAAGGAAATTATGCATTAAGTTTGTGAGTATCGGTGTGCGAAACTTGTGTAATTTACTTCCGCAAAATTACGCGACATTTTCCGGAACCCTTGCAAAATGCATATTTCACACAAAAATGACTCAAGCATGCATTTTGTGTTAACAAAAATAACACAAAACGTCATTACATTCGGAACGAGGCCATTTTGAACAAGAAGTGCCAATGACTCTCGCATGCTGCCAGTTCTTTCCAGCTGTGTTCTCTAATTCAACCCCATCCATCCAGTAATGGCCATCTTTCCCATTTTTTTCAATTTACTTTTCACTTTTTTGTATATATCCCACAACCTTGTGCCTTTAATTAAAATATTTCTACCCCACCTATCTGTTTTGCTTATTTTTGTGTCACCCCTGGCCCCCACAGCTATGGTAGACCCAGTAAATGTACCAGTACCACAGGAGGCCCACCAAAGAAGAACTTGGTGCAAGGGGCTCATCCTGCGTCATATTTTGTCTGAGGAGGAGGTGGCAACACTTGTGTTTTAGTAAAGCTTCACACTCTCCCTCGTGTTAGCCTCCGAGGAAAGGAAGGACAGGTGAGAGGGGGGCACGGTGCTACCTCACCTGGGTTGCACACACACAGATGCAGGTAATGTACCATTCGGCTGACATGATCGCCCGTGAGCTGGGCCTGCTTGACATGTGTTGGACTGAGGTGGCGGAACTGACACATAAGAGACGTTTAACATTTTTTTATGTTGTTTTATTTATGTTTTCTATGCTGGAGGCATTATATAGTGGCACGTTTAATTGCATAGTAATACATTTAATGTTGGACTTTGACATTGGCCCGGCTATGGCGAGTCCCGCTGATGCGTAACCGCAGGTGTTGCCCCTCCCCCTGATGGAGTCCATGATGGCGTGGTGAGCGTGGAGGGCGAAGAAGAAATCTGCCTGAAAATTTTGCCATTTTCACCTACTTTTCGGCACGGCTGCGGTCCGGTTCTAGACGTGGTTCTAGGCGCGGACGATTAATCGGACCATGAAACCTCGGTCGGCCGGTCTTGGAGATGCGTGGTGGGTGTAAGATATAACTGATTCAGCCGGTTGAAGGGCTTGCGGGTGCTCACTTCTGCCGGTTTTTGACGACGCCTTGGATTGCTGCCTGCTGCTACTGCTCGAGGTCAAGGCTGTGGGATCCCGTCCTGTGTCTGGGGGTCTCGCGCGCTGGTGTGGATCGAACCAACAGATTAAAAAAATTCCCACACCTGCATTGTTTAGTGGGGGTTACTTTTTCACTTGGCGTTCCGCCCGGTTTTTTGAGTTTCTCGAGCACCCGAGTTGGAGCGGGGAATCATGTGGAGTTGAATGGTCTGAAATCCTCGTTTCACGGCTGAAGCCCGAAGAAAGCGCTGTGGGACCGTTTTCGGCAGGAAAGCGAGGTGAGGCGGTGCCAGGGAGGTGAGAGCTATCTGGGTGCAGTGGGTGCAGTGGCAAAGTCGCATTAGTGGACTGGTTGAAAGGAACATTATAAGAACCTTGGGCTTGTTTGTACAACACTAGTATATTTTGGCTCAGCTGTCTAAAAAAAAAAAAATAAGAGGGGAATCTTTAAGATAAAATGAGGAGACAGCTAAAGCATGCAGAAGCTGCTGCAAAAACGGACACCGCAAGTACAGCAAAAGCCAAAAAGCGTTCAGCCAAAGCCAAACAGAATCAGACTTCAGCAAGTGCTGTTAGTAAACTGAATCAAGACGAATCTTCATCTAGTACTCAAGGCTCGGAGATTGAAGATTCAGTATTGAACGAGATAAATCAGGGGGAGGCCACGGAACTCACTGGGAAGGATAAAATCCTGGCTACACCACCAGGAGCTCTTGAAGCTCGGAAGAAGCAAGAGCTGAGGGGTTCCAGAGACTTTCCTCTTTTCGTGAAGAAGAATTTACTCCCTTTCACCACTCCAGGGCTTGAAAAGCCTAGACAAGACTCTGTAGTGCAATCTACTTTCATCTCAACAGGAGATTTGACTGCACTTTCTGCCACACAATGTTTATCTTCTTTGGTAGTTTCGCCTCCTGTGTCTGCACACCCTCTCCTTCTAGAAGTCTCAGCTCCTCCGGTGCAAGTAGAAGAGTTGCTGCTAGAACAGCCTTCTCCTGATCATCTTCAAACAGCTGCTTTGGCCATGGCGTTGGCAACTCCGCTTCCACATTCTCCTAATAGTGAGAAGGAACTACATCAGTTTGACACTACTGTGAAAGTACAGCAAATGACATCAGCATCGTCGAAGGCTCAATCTCAAGAGCAGGACTGTTCCAAGATATTAGAGCCCTCGATGCTAAAAGAAAACTATCAGCTGCTTCCAAGATCCGCTGAATCTGAATACGCAACTCCAAATGAAACGGCCACCACGCATCAGGTTGATATTAAAACGATGTTGAATTTAATACTCGAAGAAATTCGGGATATGAAGAAATCACAACAAATCGAAACAGCGGCTTTACATCTTCGATTGGGAAAAATAGAAGAGGCAGGAGAAAGTCTTCCTATTCGAATTCAAGAGGCTGAATCGAGGAATTCCCAAGTCGAGGACCAAATGAACGACATTCACCATCAAGTGAATTCGTTGTATCGGGATAAAATAACTATGGAAGATAAAATGGAAGAACGCAAAAAATGTTCACGCCGTTCAAATCTGCGGATAGTAGGGGTCCCGGGGAGGTCTGAAGGAGAAAATACACTTCAATGGGTGGAGTCTACGCTGAAGAAAGTGGTGATTCCTGAATTCTCTGGCGATTTAACACTGACTTGGGCTCATCGGGTCCCAGCCCATCTCCCACCTAACATTAAGTTCCCCCGTACTATACTAGTTAACTTTGTGGACTATCGAATAAAGGAAAAAATCCTGTCACAAGCAATTCAGATGAGACAATTTGACATTAATGATGGAGTTAAATGTAGAATCTTCTCTGACATGTCTGTAGCGGCTGCAAGAAGGCGTAAAGAGTTCGTCAAACTTTTGTACCTTTTTAAAGCTCAAGGGCCGCAAGCCCCTATTGCGCAACAATCAAAACTTTCTTGTGCAGGGGAATTTTCACTTGTTTACGCGAATTGAAGAGGCCCAGGAGCTGCTCAAGACAATTTCAGCTGGGAAATAATCTGATTTCGTTTTTTTTTTTATTTGCATCTACAGAAATGATGCTCTTTTTTCTTGTTGATTATTGGATAGTTTCACTTCAAGGGGGGGTAGGGGTATGAACCCTATGGTGCAGCACCAGGGCAACAGTAGTCTAGTAGGGGGTAGGGAATGTGGTTAGCGGGCAGGGTCACATTTCTTGGGGGTTGGTCTGCCCCTTCGGTGGGCACCCTCGGGGTGGGGGAAGGAGGAAGGGGGCTTTAAATAAAAAAATGAGCAAGAGTAATCAGGATAGAAAAATACAGTTTTGAAAATGGAATCCTAAGATTGTTCATTATTGCAATTATGAATCCAAACAGTAGATGTTGCATAATATCTCTCAATGTTAATGGTATTTTAAATAGGCAAAAATATGGAGGATTGGTTAGGTGGTTGGTTACATGTAAACCACAAGTCCTTCTTTCAGGAAACCCACCTGAAAGCGAATCTACCTAAATTGTTTATTCCTGGATGGGTTTCAAGTGCCTTTTTTGCATCAGCTGGTGTCGCCATGAGAGGGGTCGCAATCTATTTTTCTAGAGATGTTGATTGGGAATTTTTACAGGTAAATCGTGATCCTCAAGGTCGATGGATCTGGATTAAAGCTAAGACTGATGGTAGTATTATAAATTTCATTAACTACTACGGACCTATTTCAGATGATGCATCAATACTATCAACAATACACAAAGATCTTATTGGTGTGCCAGCGCAAATTATTTTAGGTGGCGATTTTAACTATATACAAAACCTGAAAATATATACTTCAAATAAGAATAAAAAAAATGTTAAAACCCCAGACCAAGAAAGCTTTTGATGCCCTGACGCAGAACCTGTATTTGATTAATGCTTGGCGCTCGGCTAATCAGACAGCTCGGGAATACACTTGTTATTCTCATCAGTTTCGCACTGCCTCGCGTATCTATTTTCTTTTGATTTCACGATCTACGGTACTTGCTGCCACCAAAATCAGTTTCAATCCTTTCTCTGACCACTCCTTTGTGCAACTCGATCTCGAGGTTGGGTATGAAAGGAGGAGGAGGTCCAGGTGGCAGATGGACCGCCTCCCTCTTCAGGATCCTCACTGGCTGGTGAGTTTTAAGGTTTGGATTACTTTAATCAGAATGAAGGCACAGCCGAAATTTTCTCGGTTTGGGGTGGCTTTAAAGCAGCAGCTAGGGCCCAAATGATTGCAGTATCTGTAGGCAAGAGCAAAAAACGTTTGGAAAAAATTGTAGAACTCCAGCTCTCTCGGCTAAATGCTTCTAGACTTCTCAATTCGCCAGCACAGGGTCAGTGGGAGAAAGCCAGGAAGAATTTGAGAGATTTTTTTATTCTTGAGGAAATGAATAGCTCTCAGTCTTACATGCAAAAAGTCTCTGGAGAAAGCCAAATGATGGGGAAAAATGCTAGCCTGGACATCAAAAGCTCGCCAGGAGTCTACTTGTGTTCCAGAGATAATGGATCCTATGACAAATGTAGTAGTTTCAGATAGACTAGAGATTGCCGGGGTGTTTTTACAACATTACCAACAACTATATACTACAAAATACACTATAAGGCCGTAAGCGACTCAGGAATATTTTGCAGGAGTAGAATTTCCCAGGCTATCTTTAAACTCGCTAAAACATCTTCAAAGCGAAATAGCCATATCTGAAATTCTGGAAGTTATTAATTCAATGGCAGGGGCAAAAGCTTCAGGGGATGACGGACTACCCATCGAATTTTATAAAACTTTTGCAAAAGAGTTGACTCCATTCCTTAAGAAACTTTTTAATTTTGTTAAGACTGGTGGTGTTGTTCCGGCTGAGTTTAAGAGAGCTATCGTAGTAAGCTTTGTTAAAAAAGGTAAGAAACCCAATAACGTTAACTCATATAGACCCATTAGTCTCTTAAACGCTGACTATAAGATTATGATGAAGATCTGGGCATTGCGCTTTAACCCACTGGCACAACAGGTAATCCATGAGGATCAAACGGGCTTTGTTGCAGGGCGGACCATGACATCTAATACCGGGTTTTTGATTCAAGAATTGGATTATTTTAATGTTAATAAGACATCAGCTTGCATTATTATGGTCGATGCAGAAAAGGCTTTTGATTTAGTCAATTCGGACGCTTTATTTTTTGGGCTTGAAAGTTTTATAATTTTCCGCCTCAAATTATCTCTATGCTACAAAATATTTATCAGGGGGCTCAGGCCCAGATAGTTATAACTGGTAATCAAATAGGTTCAGTGGATAGTAATGGGCGAACCAGGCAGGGTTGCCCCTTATCACCCTTATGGTTCACTTTTTTTATAGAACCTTTAGCAATTAGAGTAAGGGGCAATAGGAATAATCAAGCTCCAATACCAGGCATGGCTAAGCTGAAGCTATTTTCTGAGGATGCCATCTTATACTTATGTCCTGCAAGGTTACAGTTTGTTCAGATTATGAACAAGTTTATTCAATTTGAATCAATAGGGGGATACAGGATCAATCCAATAAAAACGGAGATTATAATATTAAATACCGGATCTGAATTTCTACCGAATAATCTTGAGCAGCAGGCTTGCAAAACAGACCCTATACGCTATCTCAGCATTTTCATAACTGGCCAATTTAGTCAGTTAGCCAAATTAAATTATGAGGCCACTAGTCATAAAATACAGAAACTTTTGGCAAGATGGGCAAGTCTTCCGTTAACCCTGATAGGTTGAATGGCGCTTATTAAAATGTCGATAATATCCCTAATAATTTTTATTTTCTCCAATATTGTCATCAAGATTAATGCTAGTTATTTTAAAGGTCTAGATTCAATGATTAGATCTTTTATTTGGAATAAAAAGGTGTCCAGACTCAAACTCTCGGTTCTTCAACTAAATATAGAATCCGGTGGTTTAGCCTTACCACATATACGCTCATATTACGATTCTGCTTTTCTCGATTTCACCGCCTGTCTATTATCCAATACAAAATCTAGAGATCATTTTGTTATTAATAACATGATTGCAGAAACTCAAACTCCTACTTTCCTAAAAAAACTCAGTGAGTTATCCTCTATGGACTATCTTGCAGGTCATTCCCTCGTAAGAGTTCCTGGTGATTCTTACAAGTTTATCTGGGACACCATAGTGGCAGAGCCGTTTCCAAAGGGTCTCTCTACCCACGCTGTTGAATACCTTCTCCTAGTCAATGAAGTTGACATAGAGGGGGGAGTTCCATTCCATTGACTGCTCAATGATGATGTGCAGTGTTGCCATCTGGTCTGTGCAGTATATATCTTTGTGGAAGCCAAGTTGCTGGTCTTGCAACTGAGCGTTGACTTCATTCTGTTCAGGGAGAATCTGTTGAACACTTTGCCTGGGGTTGATAGAAGCGTTATCGATCTGTAATTGATGCAGGTCACCTTTCTTGGGATCTTGATCAGCTATCCCACCTTTCAGTTTGATAGCGCCTTTCCTCTTCCCAGATCCTTCCAAATATGGAGTAGAGCATGTCTACTGATGTTTCAATGTCTGCCTTCAGTGCCTCTGGAGAAATGTCAGCTCCTGCTGCCTTCCCATTTCTCAGATGTTTGATGGCTTGCCATATTTCTTCCTTGGTTGGTTTGCTGCAGTTTGGCAAGTTCTTGTCAGCTAGCTGTATGTCTGGTGGAGACAGTGGCACGGGCTGTTTCAGTAGTGCTCCACCCATCTTTATGGTTGTCCTTTGTTATCCATGATTGTTTTTCCAGCTTTGTCATTAACTGGTCTTTCTGGTTTGCTGTATCTGCCGTAGAGCTTTCTTGTTTTGTTATAGAGTTCTTTCAAGTTTCCATGGCTTGCTGCTGCCTGGGCTTCTGTGGCAAGATCATCATTGGATCTTTGCTTGTCTGCTCTTAAGCTTCTCTTTGCTTCTCTGTTGGTTTTGGTGTAGTCGCCTTGAGCTTTTGCTTTTTCTGCTCTCTTTTGGCTACTGTTGACTGCAGCTTTCTTTTACCTTCTTGCTTGAATTTTGGATTCTGTGGAGATCCATTCTTTATGCGGGTGTTTCATGGGACCCAGTACCTCTAGGCAGGTTGAAATCACTGTTTATATGATCTTCTCCCATTGACTTTTTACTGGGCCTCTGTTGTCCTCTAGTTCTTGCAGGACTTGAAACATGTTACTGAGGGTGAGTGAGTATCTACTGTGCATCTTTGAGGAGGGTAGTATTATATTGCTGGTGTTGATTTGTCGGTTGCATCCATGCTTACTTCTGCTATAGCTTTAGCCTGGCCATGACAAAGTGGCCGTCTGAACCAACGTCCACTCCTCTCATCACTCTTGCATCCTCCAGAACTGCTTGGCAATGCACACATTGTGACACCCACATTGCTTTGTGTATTCTTTTGTGTGGGAATACACTACTTCCTATCACCAGACTGTTCAAAGGCACAGAGATATGCAAGTTCCTATCAGTATGTTGATATCTCTCTTAAGGAATTTCTCCAGGATGGACTGGAGTCTGTTGTAAAGCTGTTCTTTTTCCTCTTCTTTGCTGTGATTTGTAGATGCGGAGAACTGGATAACATTCATGTTGATCCTCTTTTTCTTTATGTGGAAGGTTACTGTGATAATTTTGGAACTGTGGTCTTCCCATCCAATCAGAGCTCTGTTGGCTTCTGGCGTTCGCATCAGCGCTATTCTCTGAGTAGCATTCTCTTCCTCATGTCCAGACTACAGTAGCATTCCTCCTGGAGCCAGTCTTTTCTGTCTGGACTGTGTTCATGTAGTCTCACTGACGCCAAGCAGGGCAAGGTTGTATTTTTCATCTCCACTGCCACTTGGGCAGTCTTGCCTGTCTCGTACATGGTCCTCACATTCCATGTCCCGATGGTGATGGTCTTGGTTGAAAGCAGGTGGATCGGTTTTGTGGCTTCAAGGAATCGCTGGCTTTCACGACATGGTGTCATAGTGCTCCGTGAAGGAGAGTCCTCTCTCCCCAAGACTGTGATTTCTTTTGCTTGACATTTCTGTAGCTAGGGTTTTTTCACATGGTGGGGTAGCTAGCGCCATGCAGATCCCTTCTTCTTTTGCAGCTGGGCTTGGGACCACCCATGGCGGAGTTATGGTAAATTGAAGGTGGTATGTAAATTGTAAATGTAAGATCTATTTAGTGGTGCATACATTTGAAATGTAATTTATAACTATAACATTTTATTTCTCCTGTTCGTATAATTTAAGTTTGGTTTGTATATATAGAATAAATTAAATTTTATCAACTATACCTTAGCTTTAACCTTGGTTTTTTCATTAAATTTGAATGGCTCTTATTTTAAATAAAAATCTGTTTCAAATCATAGTGTTGAGGGCCATTTAGTTGAGTGTTGTTAAGTGCAGTGTGGTGGAGTATAGTAAAGGACAGTGTCATACAGTGAACACTTATATAGTCTAATGTTGTGAAGTATGCAGTGGAATGGAGTAGAGTGTAGCGGCATTGGGTATAGTGGAGAAAGGTGTTATGTACTGGAGTGCCGTGGTGTGTTGAGTGGAGTACTGTAGAGTGTAGTGGCAAGTTGTACGGTGAATTGGCATATCGTACAGTATAATTTAGTGTTGTACAGTGGAGTATTGTCGACTATGGTGTTGTGGAGTCATGTCGTGGAGTGCAGTGTCTTCGAGTAGCATAGAGTTGAGTAGAATGTCGTAGACTGGCATAGATGGAGTAGAGTGTGGTACACTGCAGTGTAGTGGCATACAGTGTAGTACGGTGTCGTTCACTGCATGGAATGTAGTAGAGTGTTGCAGAGTGCTGATTTACAGAGTATAGTAGAGTGTTATAGAGTGAAGTGAGGTACATTGGTGAGTTGTCAGTGGACTAAACTGTTGTATAGTGTAGTTGAATGGAGTGGCATAACGTAGAGTTGACAAAAGTGTTCCATAGTAAAGTGGCGTCTCATATTGTAGAGTGCTGTGTAGTGTAGTACACTGTAGTGGTATTGCATATAGTGGAATAAAGTGTTATAGAGTGGAGTAAAATCCCATTCAGTGAAATGGTCTGCCGTGTTGTAGAGTGTGGGAAACTGTTGTAGAGTGGAATATAGTGAAGTGGCATAGAGTGGTGTACAGGGTAGTTTAGTGGAGTGAGGTAGAGTATATTACAGAGTGGTACAGTGTGCTGCAATGGAGTAGCATATAGAGTTATTGAGTGTAGTGCCACAGAGTGCTGTTGAGTAAAACAGCTTACAGTAGAGTGGCATACAGTGGAATAGTGTAGAGTGAAGTGCCATAGAGTAGAGTGGCATCCAATGCAATAGCATGCAGTGGAGTGGCGTAGAGTGGAGTAGCATGCTTGGTGTTGCATATAGAGGAGAGTCATTGACTATATTGGCATACCGTGGAGTGGGATAGAGTGGAATAGTATACAGTGGAGTGGGGTAAAGAGGAGTAGCATACACTGGAGTGCCATGTAGTGGAATAGTGGATAGTGGAGGGGCATAGAATGGAGTGGCATACAGTGGAATAGCGTAGATTTGAGTGGTATACAGTGCACTGCTGTAGAGTGGAATAGCTAACACTTTTTATGTATGTGCATACAGTCGAGAGGTGTACACTGTAGTAGCATACACTGGAGCGGCGTACAGTGGATTTGAATACAGTGGACTAGCGGAGAGTAGATTAGTTTACAGTGGAGTAGTGTTTAGTGGAGTGTTGCAGACTGGAGTGGTGTACAGGGGAGTGGTGTAGAGTGGAGTGGCATAGAGTGGAGTGGCATAAAGTGGAGGAGCATAGTGTGAGGTGTGGTACAGTGGAGTGACGCGGGCAGGCTAAGAATAGATTCCACCCGCGCTCGATTTGATCTAGCTTCAGTGTCCCCATAGTTATTGATAATGATGGCCGGAGAGAGAGGTCGTCGTTGGACTGAAGAATGAAGGGTGCCCCCACTACCATCATGCAGTCCTGTGATGTTTAAGAGATTAGATGTATTGTTATCCGTCCTGATCATTAACATGGGTGTATCTGTATGTGTGGTAGATGAAGCAGTAACCGGTGACCTAGAAAGGCGACGATTAACCAGCTCAATCTCCTTATCGTGGACGGCTGCGGCATGCTGGAGAAATGAATCCATGGTCGTCACTGGGGCAGTAGTGCCAGCTACGGGCCTTCCAGAGGCTAGTGTCGCTTTGCGTCTGACCATAGGGATTTTGGTGGTTTCAACAGTTGGCTGGTGCTAGATAATACTGTTACTTGTATGACGTTGTCGATTGCTAAGGCCTAAATTAGCAGTATGACAGAAAGCAACTTCGTGGTACCCCTGACACAAAGGCACAGAAACAATCGTTGACCAGCAATCCTAGTAGTAACGTAATTAATAAAAAACAGGCTAGGCGCCTTCCTACCTCCGCCTTGATCACTGAAGCTATTACTGAAGAGCCTGTAACAGTCAGGGGCAATCAGCGGTGCTCCAGTGGGTATATAGAAAATAAATCTGGTAAAAGGCCAAGAGAATGGGCCCAGCCCAGCCTCTTCCGGGCTTTGCCTGGGCGCGGCCCACGCGCGTCTCGCACTGCGGGAACATGCGCTGGTTTGAATAGTGCCTCCAGGCGCATCCCGCTGCTACACACGGCTCCTGCCGCAAAAACTGCTGGGCCTTGAGGTCCTGTGGTGCGGGCAAGCATTTGGCGTTCAACAGAGAAAAACACTCTACTGAAATCCATGCCACTCGACAACATTGCACTCAACTCCACTACACTCAACTCCATGACACTGCCGTTTACGATACTCCACTGTAGGACACTCAGCTGTACTGTACAACACGCCACTGCACTGCACAATACGCTACTACACGCTGCCGTACTCTACTTCACTATAAGACACACCACACCACTCCTCTATATAACACTTTACTCCAATATATGCAACGCCAATCCACTCTACTCCACAGCATGAGACTCTATGACTGTACAAAGTGGTATTGAGACATAATATCGAAAAAATATATATTCCCATGCCAAAATATTGAGTCTAAAATATCGTGATATGGAAATATCGTCAGCAAGAATATGGATGTCAAGAATATCGATTTTAAGGTAAGCAATATCAATTTTTAAAATATAGAAGTCATTAATCTCATTTAGAAAAATATAGTTGTTTAATTATTGTTATGTATTCTAGTATATATTTTAAAAGTTGTTTATGTTTTAAATATATGTGTAAAAAGTTTTGTAGTTATTAAATTAAACTTAATTAAATTTTGTGTTTTTTAGTTCCGTAGTGGGTTATGGGTTTATAGGGGAATAGGGTAAGAAGTAATTTATTTATAATAAACTAATGATTATTATTTATTGAATACATTTATTTAAGTGATATTTAATTGTGTTAATTGTGCTTTTAATGTTTTTTGGGGTGACTTTTTATGCGTGGGTTGGGGGTTTATAGGGGTAAAGGGTGGGAAGTATTTTATTTTTAATTAATTATTAGTTGTTAATATTAACTAATTAATTGATAATTAATTATGTTAATTGCGTAATTGTTTTTAGGTGTGAGTTATGGGATTATAGGATAAAGGGTGGGAAGTAATTTATTTTTAATTAATTAATAATTAGTTGATAATTAATATTCATTCATTAATTATGTTCAGTGTTTTATTACATTTTTTTCGGTGTGGGTTTTGGGTTTATAGGGGTAAAGGGTGGGGTGTAAATTATTTTAATTAATTCATAATTAGTTGTTAAATACTATTAGTTATTTAATTGAAAATGAATTTTAATTGTGTACTTAAATTTTGTTTAAGTTTCATTTTAGGTGCGGGTTGTGGGGATAATAGGGGTAGAGGGTGGGAAGTTAATTAAGTTTAATGATTTATAATTTGGTTTCTAATTATTAGTATTTGTTTAATTAATAATTATGTAAATTGTGCAAATATTTTATTTTTTATATTAGATGTGGGTTTTGTAGGGCTATGGGGTCGGAAGTAATTTAATTTTAAGCAATTAATAATATATTTTTAAATTAATATTAATTATTAATGTAATAATTAATTATGTTAATTGTGAAATTAGTTTTTGTTAAATGGTATTATTGTGTTGTGTGTTTTGTGGGGGTATATTGTGGGAAGTACATTAATTATAATTAATTAATAATGAAAAATGCCCTAGCTATTGTAATGGAAAGTTTCAATTCTATTAAGGACTCGGAGGCGAGGATTGTGCCTTCTTTCTTCACTTTATTTTTACAGCAGCCATCATTTGATAAGAATACACAAACTATGTTTTCCATGAATACATGGGAAAACTGTAGAAGAAAACATTCAACCAGGAAACAGTCCTGTGATCTCCAATCAGGGGGCACCTTGGCTCAACATAGTCCGTCTTTACTGGCCCTTCACCCTCTTTCGTTGTGCAAAGTCAGCCGTTGGATCCCCTTCATGAATCCTGTTTATTTGCATCAGATCCTACAAAGACAAAGGGACATTGTCACCACCTGAGCACGTAACCACTAAGCCTGCGGACAAATAGTAGTGAAAACAGTTTTGTGTCAACAGATCTAGTGCGTCAACCAAGATAATTTCAAAACTCAAGTAGAATTACTTACTCTTGTACGGGAAGGGCGAGTTTCTTAGGCAATCCCTAGGGTGGGATAATCCCCGCCTCCGAGTCCTTAATAGAATTGTACATTTCCGTTACGATAGCTAGGAAATGTTTCATTCTATGTCAAGACTGGAGGCGAGGTTTATGCTAGTTCAAAGCTTGCTCACTACGAGGTGAGCCATATCCAGCAACGGCTTGCAGTAAAACCTCTTAAAGGTAGAGTTTGAGGACCAATCTGCCATGTTGAGGATATCCTCAAAATGGGCACCCAAGCCAAATGCCTTAGAGGCCATTGCACCTCGTGCCGAGTGGGCCCCAAAAATCTGAAGGTTAATTCCAGCTCCCTGCATTACCCATCTAATCCACCTAGATATGTTAGGGGAAGAAACTGCCTTAAAAGGCTTACACAGTACAATGAGGCGCTATCACTCCCCCAGGGGACGGAACTCTTCGGTCATTGTCTCATATGCCTTCAGGCATCGGACAACACACAGCTTAGAAGAATCCGGGAACTCTGGGTAAGTGATGACTCTTGTGTGGCACTTCGTTCTTCTGTGGAGTGTGAACGTTACTCCATTAGGGGAAAATATTCTGCCCGTGATGTCTAATGCCCTCACATCCGAGACGCGGCAGCATGAGATGAGGCAGAGCAGCATAGCTAGCTTAGCAGACAATTCCTTCCTTGACAGGAAACGATTAGGTTGCCAGGAAAGGAACAGGTTCAGAACCTGGTTCACTTCCCAAAGAGCTGAGTAGCGGGGCTCTGGAAGTAGAGAAAGTCTGATACCTCACAACAACCTGCATTGTAGGGGGTGCTCCCCAACTGCCTCATCATTTAGCGGCACGTGGCGAGCTGCAATAGCTGACTGAAAGGTATTTATCGATCTGTAAGCCAGACCACTAGAAGCCAAGTGTGCTAGAAAATTCAGGATGTGCACTACATCGGCATCTAGGGGATTAGGACTCTGTCGCATACACCAACGGGACCATCTGCCCCATGCAGATCTGTATCTTTTAAAGGTACTGTCTGCCCAAGCCTTGGACATGAAGGTTTCAGCCTTTTCCGAAAGGCCTGGGACCTCTCATCGTCCCCTGTATTCCGCCACGCCACGAGCCACAATGATTTCTCCAGAATCAGTGGATGGGGAGCTTGGTCGGGATTCGGGAGGAGAGTCAGAAACCGGGGGAGTAGGTTTGGAGAATCCCAGGATAGTTCTAGTAGAACCAGAAACCAAACTGGCGATCTCCAAAGGGGGGTGATCAGAACCACCTCTGCTCGTTGTCTCCTGACATGGGCTGTTGTCCTTGTGATCATTGCGAAGGGGGGAAAACGTACCCATTCTCCCAACTCCAGTCGTGGAGGAAAGCATCCGTGGCTACTGCTACTGGGTCCGACTTCTAGCTGAAGAAGCGAGGAAGCTGGTGGTCTAATCTTGAGGTGAACAGGTCCACCGAGAAAGGACCCCAACAGTCGTGGAACATCGCAAAAATCTCTGGGTACAGCTTCCAAAGTCTGGAGTCCCTGAAGTTGTGGAACTGAAAGTTGGCCGCTTGGTTCGCCCGGCCGGGCAAATACTCCACCGTGACCGATACTTGATGGTCCAAGCAATACTGCCAAAAGCCGGCAGCGAGGTCCAAGAGGGCTTTGGACCGAGTGCCCCCTAAGTGGTTGATATAACGGACCACCGAGATATTGTCCATTTTTAGAAGGACACATGACTGGATGGAATCCCTCGTCCAACAGTGGACTGCGAAGGAGTCTGCTAGAAGCTCAAAGCAGTTGATAAGTAACTTTTGTTCTTCTGGAGACCAAAATCCTGCCGTAGAGAAAGAGCCGCATCTGGCCCCCCAGCCTGCCCTGCTGGCATCTGATTCTATGACCAAATCTGGAGCTGATCCGAAGATTGCTTGGCCTTCCAAGCATCCATGTGGTCTAACCACCATTGGATTTCCTCTTGAGCCTCCTCGGAAAGTACCACCGTGAGGGAGTAGGGACACCCTCTGCATAGGTTTGAGGCCTTCAGACGTTGCAGTGCCCGAAGGTGGAGATGGAGAGGTCCTGGGAAAATGGTCTGGATCAATGCGGAGAGGAGGCCCACTACCCGAGACAGCTGCCTGAGATACACCTGTTGTTTCGTGAGGGTATGCCTCCGTTCCTGTCAAATCTTCTACACCTTCCTGGAGGGAGGACTTAGAATGGATGAGGTGGATTCTATTATGAATCCTAGAAATGTCAAGCTTTGAGTAGGCGTTAGTAACGACTTTTCCTTGTTCACTACAAAGCCTAAGCTCTGAAGAAGATCCACCACCATTCGGAGGGGGACAACAGCTGGCGTGAGCAAATCGTCCAAGTACACTATCATTCGTATGCCCGAGCCCTCAGGTATTCCACCACTGGCTTGAGAACCCTGGTGGAGCACCAAGGTGCCAAGGATAGGCCGAACCCGGAGAGCAGAGAACTTGTACATCTGTTGCCACCATAAGAACTGGAGGAACCGGTGGTGAGGTGGGAAAATCAGAATGACCAGGTAGGCGTCCTTGAGATCTAGCCGTACCATCCATTCCAAGGGTCGTAGGACATCCCTGAGAAGGAGAATACCTTCCATTTTAAAGTGGTGGTAAACTAGCCACTCGTTGAATTCGCTGAGGTTTAACACTGGTCTTTAGCCACCTTCGGTCTTGTCGACCAGAAAGATATTGCAGATGAACCCCCGGGGATGAGGGATTGAGAGGGAAATAGCGCCCTTGGTTAGGAGGAATGTGACTTCTTCATCCACCAAGGCGTCTTGTTCTGAGAACTGGATGGTCAGGGTCTGTCCCCTTGGGAGGGTTCTCCAAAACATTCTATGCAGAATCCTTGTATTGTCTGAAGGACCCAGGAGTCCCCTTCAATGGAACTCCAAGTCTGGAAAGAATTCGCCAGCCTCCCCCCTACCTTTAAACGGGAAGAAGGGAGAACACTCACCGGGACTTGAGGAGGTTGCTACTCCTCTGTATCCTCTGCCACGTTTGCCTCTCGTGGGGTAGAAATCCCCGAATCGGGATTTGTCCTGATACTGGCCTTGCCTGGAGCCTTGCCCTGTTGAGGGGTGCTGGTTGGAAGGGCGGCCGGTCGAGCAGCCCCTACCTTGAACGGCCATGTGGAAAACATGAGGAAACCCCTTTATAATGGATTTCTGGGCTTTGCCAAGGGAGGTAAAGGTGTTCATGAATTTGCCTAGCTCCTTGACAAATGGCTCTCCAAAGAGCCCTCCCTACGCAGTGGCCCCTGCCTCAGAATCTGCCCGATCTCTCAGCTTTGGTTCCACCTTAGTGAGAAGGTAGCTGTGATGCTCTGTGGACAGGGCACAATTTGTGTTGCCAAAAATATAATGGCCCTTTGTGCCCACCCCGAAAGTGGGCCTCGGGAAATCAGGGAGCCTGCTAGCTTGGCCTCTTCTGCCATATCCATGATTTTTGTGAGGGGACCCAGGGTATCCAGGAGCTTGTCCTGGTATGCCCGCCAGAACCTATCAATCCCTTTCATTGGGTCCTTTATGAATTTCTGTAAGAAGGTGGCCATACGTGAGTCAATTTCCAGGGTGAGAGCCACTTTACCCTCCAGGGAGGGGTGAGGGAACTCGGCCTGGAGGCAATTACGGGCCTCTTTGTCTAGCGGCCTGCGAATGCGCCCCGCCATTTAGCTTGCAACTTTGTCAGCAGGGGCCCATTCGGAGGACCCAGGGTGGATGATGTCGTCGGGTCGAGCATGTCTGAAGTACCCTGGGTGGTCTGAGAGGGGATGGAGGGGAACCACAGCCTGGATGGTCCGGGTTCATTGTCTGCATCCCCTGTATCATTGGTAGGGGCCAAGTTATCAGGCGTCGGGAACCCTCATCTCCTACTGGTAAGGAAGGCTGCTGGCCAGGAAAGCTTGCTTGAGCCTTTCAAAGGCATTCAAGTCCACTCCTGTATCGATGGCATTCTTGACTGGGGGTGGCGCTATGTCTGCCGAAGGGGGAACCCCTGTGGTCTCTGAAGGGGGGAAAAGAAGCTATGGGGGTGGGCAACTTTGCGAAAGCTTGGGAAATTTAGTGGGACAATCTCTCCTCTAAAGGGGTCATGGGCTCTGCCACTGCCCTGTATATGGATGCGTCCACCTCATAGAAATCATTGTCCAAAGGGAGGTCGGTCATGGGGTTTTCTATTCCTTGGGAGTCATCTCATAATCCATTATTAGCACGTACACAAGGACTGGATGAGGCTTTCAAATAATAATGGGGGTCTGGAAGACAGACTAAAAGGCCTTCGCAAGAGGTGTCAATTTATGGGAGGCTGGGTGGCAGCCTGATAGCTCTGCACGATGGTCTCGCTATTGTTAAGGGGTCTCAGCCCTGGAACACCTCACCTGGTGCACAGTTAGTAGGGAGCCGGCCTGGGTTAGTGTCCCAACAGGCCTCTGAGGCCTGATTATACTGACCCAGAAGGGAGTAAGAAAAGGAAGGTACAGACTCTCTTGCATGTTTAATAACCACAGGCAGCAAAGCTGAGCGCGATCAGCCTTGATTTTGCTGAGGAAACGGCACGATTGGCTTACGGACCCCGCCGGGGCGTCTCCCTCAGGCAGGCAGGCTCGATGGACCACGGCACACCAAACAAACGCCTCTGTGAGGAAATTTAAACATGCACGCCGTGGTCTCGCGCCACCTCCCGTGCCCTCTGGTGGCAGGAGGTCGGCGACTTGAGCTGCACCAGAACAGGCTGCGTAGAAGCGCAAAGCGCTCCCACGGTCGTGACAAACCTGCAATGAAAAAACAGACAAAACAGCAAGAACAGACGCGGTAGAGCTGCTTCACAAATTAATGCCTATACTTGAATACCACAATGAAAACCAAAGAAAACCCATGCAATTATAGTACACAATATTGAAAGTACTTATGTCGGCTGCGCAGCAGCAAAGAAAGAGGATGAAGGGCCAGGAAAGACGCACTATGTTGGGCCAAGGTGCCCCCTGATTAGAGATCATAGGACTGTTTCCTGATTGGATGTTTTCTTCTACAGTTATTAGCAAGCGTTCATGGAAAACATAGTTTGTATTTTCTTATCAAATGAAGGCTGCTGTAAAAATAAAAAGAAGAAAGAAGGCATAATCCTCGCCTCCAGTCCTAACATAGAATTAATATTTAATTAATGAAAATTATTTTGTTGATGAATATTTATATCAATACTGTAAATAATTTTTTGGGTGCAGGTCGTGAGTTTTGTTGTGGTATAGGGTGCACAGTAACTAAACTAAATGTAGGTAATAATTAATGTTTTATAATAATCATTTTTAAATAAAAATTATTATTTGTATGAAAATTATTTTTGTATTTTATTTATAATAATATTTGTAGGTATTTGTGATATGTCTTTACCATTGTAATATGTTTTTCGTTTGTACAATTTTAAATATTAAATATATTTTTATTTTATTTTTCAATATAATTATATATATTTTTATTTACTTTGTTTTTAATTTTTTTTATTTTGTTGAAGATGTTTTGGTTGTTTTTAGTGTAGAACTGACTGGAGTGGGAATAGTAAATTTTACCCCTCCACATTCCAACACTTTCCCTACTGTTGTACTGAATGAAGTGGAAATAGTGAATTTTACCCCTCCGCAATCCAACACTTTCCCGACTGTTGTACTGACTGGAGTGGGAATGGTAAAGTTTACCCCTCCGCTATCCAACACTTTCCCTACAGTTGCACTTATTGGAGTGGGAATGGTAAATTTTTCTTTTCTGCTATCCAACACTTTCCCTACTGTTACACTCATTGGGGTGGGAATAGTAAATTTACCTTTTACAAATTCACTATCCAACTAATGCATTATAAATTACTAATTGAATTATAAAAAATACACATATAAAATTAGAAACTACACTTTCAAAAATGTATAATAATTACACTAATAAACCGAACATGTAAAATTAATATACTAACTACTATATATTAAATGAATTAAACAACATTTTTGAGTGTAAATTATATTAAATACTATAACAGAAAACAATATTCCTACTTTCTTTCAATATTCTGTTCCATGATATTTTGTAGTGATGATATCTTAAAACGATCTTCATGTCATATGATAGTCTGGTATTGATATTTGTGTCTTACACCGAAACAAATTATCTCCCATTTTTGTTATAGATTTTCAAATGTATATTTGATGTGTCGGAGTCAAAAAACACAAAAACACACAAACTATGTCCAGGAGATGATTCATGTAGCCCATTGAGGCATGATTTGGATGAATTATGATCACAATATAGGTATTATACTGCAACACCCAATGTGAAATTGTGCACATGTTCTCAGAAAGCATAATTTTTCACAACTGTTGTTCCTGCAAACTAACAGCACACTTGGGATAGATTATACCGTGATTAAATATATGTGATCAATATCACATGGACACTTCATGATGGTCTTGGTATGAACTTGGATTAATTCGTCTCTGCTCCAAAATGGCAATCCCCTCTTCCTCCACTATGCTTTAGGCACTTGGACTTAGAGTATTTCTTTGTTTGTATCTATGCATTCACTTGTAAACTATTTAATGATGTGTGAGCTAATAACACGCTATCCAGTATCAAGCTTCGATGTTTGGAACACATTGGTTGATGCAATCATTCCGAAGCACTATGATTAAACCTTTCACCAGCACTTTGTGTGTGTTTATCTAGTTTTGGAATCGGGTAGGGAAGCATTTGGATTGATAGGGGTTCCTCAATCCTCACATCCAGTTTGTTGAAGTGCTTGAGGTTGGAAGACATACTACAAAATTGGTGCAGCATGTGTCGCTGTGCATAGGCATGATGTGTTTGGGAAAACATGAAAGAATAGATGCAGGTGCACTTAGCTACTTACAAATTTTTAGTTTTCGCCTGAGACAGCCCTTGCTCTGTTGCTTGTGGGGCATTAAAGTTAGCCACAGGGGGCTTAGAGCCCACCCATTTTTTTTTTGTACCATTGGTTGGCCTCATTGTTACTCTCTTTACCTTGCTTCACTTTCGTCAGCACGTGCTGGCTTTACTTTCTTTTCGTGTTTTTGACCCTCCCCTGAAACATGGCCCAAGTACTGCTTCCTTGGCGAGTGTCTTTCCACTGCTCCCACTTCCAGAGTTACTGTTTTCTTAGTTGCAGCAATCCATAAGAGTGGATGTGTTTGGAGGCAATCTCTCATCTGCTCTACTGCCTTCTTCCTCTCACCCTGCGTTGTTGCTTGGCATTGCTGTTGATTCCCTCTCCCATCCTCCACATGTTGTTTTACTTTCCCCTCTGTTGTTTGCCTTCTCCAGTGTTGTGCACGTCCCTCCCACCCTCCCATCCTGTGTTCTTGATTCCCCCCTGCCATCCCACATTTTTGCTTGCCTGCGTAATTGATTCAGCCTAACCCTCCCATCCTTTGTTGCTTTGCTTGCAGTTGCCCCATTGTTGATTCCTCATCCCATCCTCTTGCTCTGGTTGATGCTTGTCCCTGTTTAGTTTGACCAGAATTTTAAAGCCAAATCCCGGGACATTTAACAAACATAGAAGAAGGACTACCATTTTACTTAAAGGAGAGCGCACAGAAGGCCCTTTATTGCAATGCCATAGGTCTCGCATTTGCAAGAGTTTAAGCTATTAGTATTGTAAATGACAATGCCTTTTATTTATGTTTTAAAGCCCAAAACATAAATAAAAGGCATTGTCATTTACAATCCCAATAGGTCAAACTTGCGTGAATGAGAGACCCATTGCATTGCAAATGGTTGTTTTTTCTTGTGGGACAGGAGGATGAGAGGGGAATCAATATGGGGTAGGACGGGCAAGGAACAACAGGGATAGGGTGGCCAGGCGTCCCGGATTTGCCCAGGAGGTCCCGCTTTTTCACCAGCTGTTCCGACAGATTTCAGGAAATTTAGCTCATGTCTGGGTTTTTAAAGAGGGTTAAATGAAAACGGCGGGAGGTGCTCTTGATGTTTTACACAGCAGAGATAGTTAGCAATTGTTTCAAGAAAACAATTTAATTAGCAGGCAAGTTACTGTGTTTAAAAAATGCATTTCATGTTTTGAAATTCTCTGCTGAGGAGTTGTCATTCTCGACCGCTCGTTAGATTGTAAATATCAGAGGAAGCGACCGGCCTGCGACTCTTCAAAGTAGTGATAAATAGTGCAGTGAAGAAGATGTGTAAGCGTTGTAAATTGCACAGACACAAAGTGTGAAGTGAGAGTTTCATATGATCCGAGCTATAAACACTAACAAAGCGATCCAACACCTTTTGCCCTGTGATTACACTGTCATGGCTGAGGAGGAAGAGCGGGAGGGGGGGCTATTTCCTGCCCTCTCCTTGATTTGAGTGTGCAGTGTGGCATTGCATAATGTCATTGCTATCATTGGCCTAATAAAAAACACCCCAGCTGAAGTAGGAACCTGGCTTCACTTCGTGGTGCATGGCGGACTGTGCTTTATAGCAGGCATGGAGAGAGGGAGGGAGGGATGGTCTTGGCTGCAACTCTGGCCTCGTGCAGTGCCCCTGCTATTACTAGTGAGCGAGAGGCGCTGAGGTGGTGGTTTTGGTATTGGTGGTATTGGTATTGGTGGTGGTGGTAATGGTGGTATTGGTGGTGGTGGTATTGGTGGTGGTGGTATTGGTGGTGCTGGTATTAGCGGTATTGGTGGAGGTTGTGGCATTGGTGGTATTGGTGGTGGTGGTAACGGGGGTGTTGCAGGGATTCTGCTCATGCACAGAACTATGCGCAGGAAACCAGGACCTCGGCGTATTGTTGTGTACCAAAAAAGTCACCGTAGTGCCCAGAACCCCAATCCGACTAGCATTAGTGTCTCATTCGTTCTCCGTACTACAGCGAAGCTACCAATGATTAGACAACCTAGAGCATGCAACTTAGTAAACTCTCAGGAATAGTGGGAAACAAGAACATTTTTTCGCTCACACTCATACTTGTCCACAACGTGAGTAAACAGAGACACTGTATAGTTCAAAATGTTTATTTTTAACTAACCTGCTCTAAGATGCTGTACTCTAGCCAATACGAGCAGCATAATGCATAAAAACAATATAATTAGCATTGTTACAGTTCCATAAAGCACAAAAGAGGAAATCATATTATAATGACAGTGGAAACAGGGATATAGCTCCTTTTACCACCCTCCCCATGCTCATGAGCTAGTTTAGAATAATTATAGAAGACCTCTGGGCTTTGTCAGCGAGACCTCATACCAACGAGATCAGATGCAGTGAATTACATCTCAGGATCAGCCCAGCTCTTCCATGTTGGAAAGGTTTTCTCCAAGTGCCTTCTCATGTATGTAATGCCATATTAAAAGCCCCTGAGTTTGAGTTGGGCCACTGTGCTTCATGTTATGTCTATGTGCGTGGAACTGGCCAAAGTGAATCAACAGCATACATTGTTATTCAACCTTGAACAGGCTGTACAGACAGAGATCGCGGTGCCCCGCTGGATATGTGAAAGGTAGACAGTTCTCATGTGAAGCAGCGCCAGCAAAGTATTTCACGAGAACGGAGCCCTGTAGCGTCGTGTGCAAAAACAACAGTTGATGGACAGAATGCAGAACAATGTCATACATTCACCCCAGTACAGAGATCTGGGCCTAAAACCATTATTGTTTTGCTCACCATGCCATTCCAGTTTGAACCCAGTCATATGAAAATCAGTCTTGACCCTGTGCCTCATGGGAACAGTCCAGCCCGAACTGCCAAGCCAGGTCCTCCCTGGACTGGAAACAAGCATCCAAGGACCGGTTTCGGGGTTTCACCCCTCTTCAGCCAGGAAAGCTTGATTCCAGTGGCATGGAGAGCACGGGACCCACATCTGGACATATCCGTCCCACTCGGGGTGACAAATGCAAAAACAACAGTTGATGGACAGTATGCAGAACAACGTCATACGTTCACCCCAGTACAGAGATCTGTGCCTAAATCCATCGTTTTTTGCTCACCATGCCATTCCAGTTTGAACCCAGCCATATGCAAATCAGTCTTGACCCTGTGCCTTATGGGAACAGTCCAGCCCGAACTGCCAAGCCAGGTCCTCCCTGGTCTGGAAAAAAGCATCCTAGGACCGGTTTCAGGGTTTCACCCCTCTTCAGCCAGGATAGCTTGATTCCAGTGGCATGGAGAGCACGGGACCCACGTCTGGGCATACCCGTCCCACTCGGGGTGACAAATGCAAAAACAACAGTTGATGAACAGAATGCAGAACAATGTCATACATTCATCCCAGTACTCCGTCCATCATCCCCTTTGGTTTTGATTTGTTTGCCCTAATTTGGCAGGGTATGCCCAGACGTGGGTCCCTTGCTCACTTTGCCACTGGATTCAAGCTAGCCAGACTGATGACGGCTGATTTGCCAGAAACCGGTCCCAGGATGCTTGTTTCCGGTCACGGGAAGACATGGCTTGTCAGTTCGGGCTGGACTGTTCCTATGAGGCACAGGGTCAGACTGATTTGCATATGGCCATGTCTGAACTGGGGTGGCGGAGTCAGCTAAAGAATGATGATGGATTAAACCCAGATCAGTTGGCTGGGGGTGAGTGCTTGCAATGTTCAACACTCCGTCCATCATCCCCTTTGTTTTTGCCCTGTAGTGTTGTGTGCAAAAGCGGCAGAATGGCAGCCAAGCTTATACTAATCTTGCTAACTTAGCAATTATCTGCTGTTAACCCCATTTCCTCACTACACCCTCCCATTGGTCGGACCAACGGACAGTGGACTCAATAGAACACAGAGTTCAAGTAAGAGTGAGCAAGAATTAAGAGCAGCAGTCAAATTTGGACTAATAGTCAAATGGTGCACCAATTTGTGTTTAAAAACTCAATTTGAGAGAAAAAAGAGAAAACGAAAAACCATTACAAAACATATCCGGCAGACGATGGTAGTCATCCAGGTTAGTCCATTAAGGTGTATGAGCAGTATGTTGCAGCAGCTTCCAAGAGGAAGTCATTGATATAATCAGAAAAGAGAGTAGCCATCCATTCCAGCAAAGAGACTGAACATACATGTTCATCAACAATGGGAGCTTCTAGCACTATCAGTGGACAACTCACGTGTTCCTCAAGAAAACTTTGTTGTAGGAAATCATGTGCAGCTGCACAGACATCTCATTCCGCTAAAACTCCAAGCGCAGCCGCGCAGGCCATAATCCCAACACCAGAACATTCCAGCTCATGCGCCACTAGAGGACTCATTAGCAGGTCATAATCCGGGGCAGGAGACACCATATTAGAGAGGCAAAGATCCAATGCCCATTCGAACGAACATTCCAGACAGTGAAAGACTGGTTGCACGCAAGTGAAATAACCAAAACGGAAGGACAATCCATAAGCCACGCTCAAAGTGGCCAGTGGCAAAGTACAGTAGCATTCAAGCATATGACTACGAAGCAGCAGCAGCCGGTCCTGGCTGTTTGGTGCCACAGGAAGAGCATCCATTCCGGTGCAAGCAAATTAACAGCAGGACTCCAGCGGCTAGTGCAAGAAACAGCGGCAAGCCGCCGAAAACGCTGGAAAAAATAGAATGAATAAATGATGGTATTACACCAAATATAGTTTGAAAAGAGGTCACATGCCAGAGCCCACAGCTTTAAAAAAATGGGCAATGCCTGTTGTGTTAGAAGCATTGAAGATAGTGTGAATCAACGCCCCAAAATGTAGTGAGAGATCGGTGTTAAGAAGCGCATGTACTTCCGTACGGGTGTTAGCCACGTGAAGGACGAAGGTCTCACGGACAGATGTGAGAGCAACTTCGTTTTGGGACAACAATGCTCTTATTCTGCTCAATTTGTTGAACTGTGCTTTCAAGGTCAGAATGGAAGGCCAAATCGAGATGTCGAGCCTCCCATGCGGGGGTGGAAAAAGCACATTTTTACAGCAAACCACACGTTGTGAGAATGTTACAATGTAAGGGATGCCAGCAAGCATGCCGCAGCAATATTCATTATTTAAAAGCAAATAGCTACTATTTGCTAGCAGGGTAAATGTAGGTGTGATAGCTGGTACTGGATGACCCTTCAAAATACACGCCAGATTACGCGCCGATAAATTACATGCGCCGTGCAATTGTATATTCTTACACATAAGAGAATGACCAGGCGAGGAATCACATGATTCCCCAGTGAGATACGCCTCTTTGTCACCCTGCAAGCATCTGTATGTGAATGGTAAACACCACACCTCATGAAGAAATGCACTACCTAAAGGTTCATAGTGTCCCAAAGGGTAATGTTTCATACATGAACTAAATTTAAACAAGGAAAATGGCAAAGTTATTACCCCATGTACGAGCCACACTGCAGAATTAGTTTCAGCAACTGAAAAAGGCAAAGGTTCTAATTTTTCAATATGTTACATGGGTTATGTGGAATCCTTAATAGACATAAACTGTTGTCTGTCTGTCAAGTTAAATGGTGTAAATAAGGATGACGTGTTCATGTAATCCCATGGAACTTTTCCCATTTTCAAAGTTTGCAATGTCCAGGCAAACTGCATAATTGAACGCAATTGATTTTGACCATGATACAAAATAGATACTTCACCATGAACAATATCCACAACCGATGAAACAATATTGTCTAATGTGTAAATACGGGAAGAAAGAGTGTTAATACCATTATCAACAACAGCAAGCACTTTTTCTAAATTAGCTTGGTCTATTGCCCTTAGACGCGACGTAGCTTCAACTTGGGGCAGCTTCCAGATTTCGTTGTAAGTGGCATCAATAAATCTTTTTGATCTAGGACTAGCAGGCCCTTTTATAAAATCAGTCACGTCAACGTCACCTGATAACAACGACAAATGGTGTTTAACAGAGTTAAGGGCCGAGTGTTGCAACCAATTTTGACATAATTTTCCTACTGAATAGGTAGTAACTGAATGAGAGTCAGAAAAACGTGGATCCGGTCGATCCTGAATGTATCCTGGGGCCTTGCCTAGAAAACGGCGTTGGCAAGAATCTGAACTTGTTTGCCAAACCTACCAACCCTGGGGGTCCAGACTAGATATATTAAAAGTATTATTGTGAAGCAACAATTGCAAATCCTCAATGGCCAAATCAATATGATTATCCCAGGTGTAATAAGGAGCCAGTTTTGGTATTTTAGGTGCATTCATTTGTTTTGCAGTGGCCAAACCTAAACAGGTTGTCTGATAAATCGAACTATTAAAAATAGTATTTGTTTTGGGATAAGGCAGGCACGATGCAAAGTATGGGTGGGAGGAATTTGCGTAGTCACGCTACGCAAAGCTCCGCGAAATGGTAAAAATTGTAAAAAATCTCCGCGAGCATGCAGAAATTCCGCGAACACACGGAGTTGCATTTTTCCTGTTCGCGAACGCTGTATGCATGCTCTGGGGGAAATATCTTGCGAACACGCATTTTGAGAACGTAAATAAGCAAACAATTCCGCAAAGTCGCGGAACGCAGAATTCTGGGCAATTCCGCGTTCTCCGCGTAACACGAAGTTACCCAAATTCCGCAAATTCCGCGAGCGGAACGGAATTTACCACCCAGGCCTAATGCAAAGCTTCAGAGCCTTGCATCTGCCAGAATTTAGAACCCCAAACAGACTTAAGATCTACAGTATCCTTCCATAGCTCATAGCCACCCACTGCCAGTTGATCAATAAAGTATTTGGAATACACTAATTTTGTGTGGGTGAGCATTACCTTAGAAGTGGACGTATTATTCAATTTAAAATAAAATGAACCCGGGTTGGAAATATTGAAATCAGTGAAATATACAAATTTTATCAAAAGAGTTTTCGAACTGCCTTCAATGTAAGCTGGGCAATGTTCCCATTGTGTTTAATTAAAAATATTTCTAAATGTATTAGCTTTATGCAGGTAATGATGGCCAAAATGCTGGGAACAAAATAAATCAGCATAATTTGCAGTTTTTAAGTACAAATCTTCAGCATCAAATGCAGTATAATACTTTAAATCAGAAAACAAAGATTCATCGGCTTGTACGTCCCAATCATCAGAGCGTATATTCAGTTTCTCTACATCCCCCATAGAAACACGAAGTACATTGGGAACATTAACTACCTCTGTGGGGCCAGGAATTTTGAAGTTCACTGCATCCCACACTATTCCCTCCGCAACTGGCCAGGCAGAGATGTTGACAAAAGTCTGGTCCCTTTTCATGATGTGTGATGAGGAGTGCGGTGCCAAAGTTCCATCAACTGCAGAGCGTTCGGTGAGGTAGAGACCATTAATTAAAAGGAAAAAAAATGTCACAAATCTAATCGACATGAACAAAAAAATGGCGATGAGCACCAACCAAATAGATGTTGAAGGAGGAACCAAATAATTTCTTCTAAACCATGCGGCAAAAATAGAAAAATTGGAGGGGGGACTCAATGATGTGGAGTTAGAGTCAAAGGAAAAACGCGACAGTTCAGTGTGTTGTCTTGCAAACCAGGCAATGACTCTGTAGCGGGATACGTACATTCAGTTTCTTCATGAAGACTGCCAGCCGGAGCATTTAGCAAAGGATCTGTAACAGCGGTCATCTCTATGGCAGTGTCAGGCCTGATGTTGTTGGATTTAGCCAAGTCTGTATTCCTGCATATTGTTGAACAGCAGATGTCATACTATGTAGAATCGTCCAGGCGTTGTAATTTGACATTGTCCACTGAGATGTATCTGCTATCTTTGCGACCAGGAAGTGGTGGTAAAATGACTGTACGAGTCCCCTTCATGCCAAGCACTGGGACAGGTGCACGATAAGAGGGGCCAAACTCTTTCTTGTTCTCCACCTTCTCACGGACCAGGTCTCTGATCTTGGGTAGCCAGCCGACTACCGGAATCTGCAGCGCCGCTTCAGTGGCGGAGGGTAAATGTTCCTTTGCAAGACTGTCTCAAGCCTCTTGTAGTTTCTGTAACACATCAGAATGATCATCTATGTCAAATGGCGCGGCTGTAGCCGCCAGGTCTCGACCATCAAGGTCCGGAACAAACATTTTCATGCCATAGAGCATTTCGTATGGGGTCCGCCCGTCCAGAGATCGTCTAGGGAGATTATTTAGTGCATGTTGTATACTATACAAATGAGCGAACCAGTTCCTGCCAGTACCCATAACTCTAGCTATCAAGGATTGCTTTAAGTGACGGTTCATTCGCTCCACAACTGAATTGCCTTCAGGCCTGTATGGAGACGAAAATTTGACTTGTACCCCCAAGGACCTCATGGCATCCTTGTACGCCTTTGAGGCGAACGCAGGACCCTGGTCAGAGTGAAAAGTGCCCCATGCAAAAAGTCCCATAAAGACACGCAAACCCCTGATGACAGTTCGTGCGTCAGCACTGCGTTGTGGCCAAACCCAAAGAAAACGTGTGCACGAATCAACTGCAACTAAGATAAACTTATACGCAGTATCTGAAAAAAACGGACCACAGTGATCTAAATAAACACAACTGAATGGTTTATTAGAAATGTATAGCTGTGTTTGTGGCGGGCGTGCTGCTGTTGAAGGTTTAATCTGCTGACAAATGTCACAAGAAAGCACATAATTACGGGTTTGTTTATATAACCCACGCCACCAGTAACATTGCTGTAAGATAGAGACAGTCGCCAAAATGCCTGCATGAGCCGAGGCCATGCCTTCGTGCGCGGCTGTTATCAAGACTTGTCTGCGGTCCTGGTTGGGAATTAACCTGTCACCAACGTCATTAATTCTCACATAGGGAACTTTACCTTAAATGTTAAGAGTATTTTGAAGGGAAACCCTGTGGGTACTTACTTCCCTTCTCTGTAGCAGCTATAGCTGGCAAGATGTCATCATCAATTTTAGTCATGGATCTTGTAACTGCTGCTACTGAATCAGTGACTTCTGCCATTTTAGTTGCTCCGTCAGCCAAACTGTTACCGACCGCATGTTCCCGTATGCGCTGGTGGCCAAGAGTATGAATTACTTGTGTGAGAGGCAGACGTTCTTTAAGCTCTGCGACTCGAACCCAAAGCATTTTATGCTTAATAGCGCTGCCTTTAGAATCACAATAGTCATTCTGAGACCAAAAGAATAAGTTGTCATTAAAAGACTGAACACAGTAGTAAGAGTCACTTACGATTAAAGTAGTCACATTAGGATTAGCAAACTCCAGTGTTAGCACCAGAGCATGTAGCTCCGCCAACTGGGCGGTACAATCCCCTAGTGCCTGCGTGTGTACGACACTGGACTTGAACTCACCGTTCATCATGGTACCCGCCACTATTGCGCAAGTTGCCAAGTAAGAATGTTTTGATCCGGTCGCCGGTTGCGCAGAACCGTTGGTATAAATGATACAATGGTACAATGGTAGTCCTCGAGTGGGCGCATAGACAGAGGAGCAGGATGAACAAATTCATACTGTAAGAAGTCCTGAGTTTGCAACGAGGAGTCAAAGATATAGGTGACATCAGATGATGTCAACAAATTTGCCCATTGTACCCAATGCAGATGTAAAGCTTTTGAGTTTGGTACACTGGCTCTCGTTACAGCTTCAAGAGCAGGATATGGTGTTACAACCATCATGCGTTTTCCTTGCGCCAGTTTACGTTCCTTTAGGATCGCCATCTGGACTGCGGTTAAAACTTTCGAAAAAAGCAGTTCAGCCAAAGTGTACAAATGTGACTTGTAAGCAATAGGTACTGTGTCACCTTCATTAAACATCAAGTAGGTGAAACCCACAGCCCCTGGCACAATTCTTATCACCAGGTTTGTGTGGTTATCACATGTTAACAAGTATTTAGATTCAATAATAAGATCAGACTGCAAGGATTGCAGAATAGCTGAATGTTCCAGAAACCAACAGGCTTTTGTAAAGGTAGGTTTATCAAGGCATACAGCAGCTTGATACGCTGAGCATAATCAGTAATGTAAGTTCGTCCGATTTTTAAAAATCCCAGCAAAGACTGCAATTTTTTCAAGGTTGTAGGAGAGTGCAAACATGAGCATTTCTCCAAGAAGTGAGGTGCCAGGCCTCTTCCTTCATTATTGAGCTCATAACAACACTGTGTACTCTGCAATGTGTGATTTTGCAAAGTTAAATTTGTAACCGTAGTCCGCAAACAAAACTATGATGCAGTCCAAGCGACAAAGATGCAGCCATAATTCATCGTCCGTGAGATAAATATCATCAACGTACGAGTACTCATCAGGGTCTATGTCGTCTAACAGAGAGACAACACGTGCGGCAAAAACACCCGGGCTGTTTTTATAGCCCATGGCCAATCCTGTAAATTGTTTTTGTTTACCGCCCAGGGTGAAGGCTCTCCATTGACTACTTATAGAGGACAGATTGGAAATATCTAGGGTAGTTTTATATTTTTTACGCACAAGACTGTCTACAAGTCCTGAGCTATGGGTATTCTGAACCGCACAGTTACGACAATGAGAGTAAATGTCAGTAATCCAAAACAAGCGGTACAACCCATCTGGTTTAGTTACTGTAAAAAGAGGGTTAGTCATCGGTGAAACACATGTCTCAATTACTCCTTGATACTCCAATTGTTCAAGAATTTCAGAAACAGGAGCTTTTGCTTCCCGCCGGAGGGGATATTGGGATTGTGGCTGTGGCATAGACCGCAATGGTATCTCATGAGGCGGAAAGGTTTTATCCCAGCCCACCTGAGTACGGTACAGCATCAAAGCCCACCCTTCTGCAAAAGCCATTGCTTGCTCCTTGGCTACGTTGTGTGAAAAACTAGGGAGGATTACCTCCTCTCCCCTTGGAGCGGCTAAAACAAAAGGCGGGGGCCAGTCTGCCTCAGCTAAC
This sequence comes from Triturus cristatus, assembly GCF_964204655.1. NCBI lineage: Eukaryota > Metazoa > Chordata > Amphibia > Caudata > Salamandridae > Triturus > Triturus cristatus. Next base: position 1,266,911,870 of record NC_140590.1, on the reverse strand, counting down.
AAGATGTCGCACGAAGAAGTCAGATTTTCCCCAAAAATCCCTTTAATAACACATTGTATATCAATTAAAAGTCCAATTTATATATAATCTCCCAGGGGGAGCCACTCGGGTGTCAGCAGTTTCTACTGTGATGAAAGTGTCACTTGCTGTCGCCTCCAGAAATGGACGCAGTGTTTGCCGCACTATGGTAACCTCCGATGCGCTGTCTAGCAGTGTTACTGCCCAAGTTAGATTCCGAAGGCGGGTTCTAACCGTCCGTGGCATATCTCGCTGTTAATGCAGCAACTTTCTTTTTCTGAAACGGAGGGCGTTGACAAGAAAAGTTGTCCTGCTTCCCTTTACCGTCAGTCTGACGAGGTTGCTCGCGTCCTTGCGGGGCACCGCGGCCTCTGCAGCAATCCTGGCGATCACCTCCACCGGCTTGTGAGCCTGATGTTTCCTGTAAAGAACAAGGAGAACGCTGGTCAGGGACCTGAAACCTGTCAGGAGACCTAATTCTCGCACGTTCGCGCAAATCATAAGCGCGCTCAGAGGGTTCGGGTGCCGGTGACGCTGCATGTGACCCTTGTTTCTGTTGTTGCTTCTCCTATTTTTTTTTTTTCCAATTCTTTTTAGGAAAATTTGGATGGTCATCTTTATTAGACTGCGCCGTCTGAGTTTGCTGTTGTGCTGGTATTTTAGCAAAAGGCTTAAAACCCAAACTATTGCGTCCAATGGTCTTATAGGCATCGGGAATAATTTTTGGTAACTCTTGGGGTTTCTCTTCCTCCGGGACAAAACGCAAAGCATTAGACACTTAAAAATTAACAGCATCCCCCTTGACGTTCGCATATATGAGATCAGCAACTACGTCAAACACTCCGTCAAACCTCATTCCCAGCTCAGCTGCCGCCTCTGGGCCATGCTCATCCTGAACACACTTAATCACGGAGGGTAGCACAGTCATAGAAGGTGTGCCAAAGCACTTCGCATATACTGCTGCGAACACTTTACCCCAATTCTCACAATCGGTTACCTCTGGAACTAAGTCTTTCTGCAAACTTATTGTTAAAATCCTGTGCTACTCCACAGGATTGGTATTAGGAAATACCGCTTCAAGCTGGTCAAATTTCTCAGCAAGCCAGTAAGGTAAATCATCCTTAATCTGTGGTCGCTTGCCCATAAACAAATTAACCATGACAGGACTAATAGATATCCCGGCCGGGCCAGCTGGTTGCGCCGCAACCCCAGGTGCTCCCATCTGGAGATTGTGGGAAACGTATTGTATTAGAGACCTATGCACCTCAATTAGAGAAGTATGCAAGACACGCAATTCGACTACAGTGGCTGCTAGATAATATGGCTGTGGTGTGTACCCGGCCAAAACTGGCCAAGTGGCCCCTGGAATTGACAAAGGGCCTAACCGAACCGGAGTCACGGTGTGGGGGAGGGCACCATTAAACCAAATACGGTGTTGCCATGACAACATCGGAACCTTGAGAGTTGTAAATGGCCGATACGCTACAAGTACTGCAGTGTGAGTGTATGTATGAAACAAATTATCATCACCGTTCACTGCCGGAAACGTTACCCAAGAGTAAAATACCTCAAAGTGGTAAGACGGATCGGCTCCAACCACAAAGATTAGTGCGATACTAGCGTATGGCTCTCCATATGCCGCCAAATGTTGACGGACTGGGGTGCGGCTATGCGCCGCAATATCAACATCAACCATAAGGACTAAGAAAAGGAAAACAACTCAAAAGTGTGGCAGCGCAATAGGTTCGTAATTCATATGAATGAGAAAACCTTTTTATAATATCAAGCTTGAAAAGACCTATAAAGTATCAATACAGGTAGGTTATGCCGTCACCACTGTTTACCGGAAAACAGGAGTGAGGGTATTGTGGACAAGTAGAAGCACTACTAAAGCGTCTCGTAAATAAGTACCAGACCAAAAGTTAAGGGTGCCATGTTGCAGGGATTCTGCTCATGCACAGAACTATGCGCAGGAAACCAGGACCTCGGTGTATTGTGTACCAAAAAGCCACCTTAGTGCCCTGAACCCCAATCCGACTAGCATTGGTGTCTCATTCGTTCTCCGTACTACAGCGAAGCTACCAATGATTAGACAGCCTAGAACATGCAACTTAGTAAACTCTCAGGAATAGTGGGAAACAAGAGCACTCTTTTGCTCACAATCATACTTGTCCACAACGTGAGTAAACAGAGATGCTGTATAGTTCAAAATGTTTATTTTTAACTAATGTGCTCTAAGATGAGGTACTCTAGCCAATACGAGCAGCATAATGCATAAAAACAATATAATTAGCATTGTTACAAATCCATAAAGCACAAAAGAGGAAATCATATTATAATGACAGTGGAAACAGGGCTATAGCTCCTTTTCTCACCCTCCCCGTGCTCATGAGCTAGTTTAGAATAATTATAGAAGACCTCAGGGCTTTGTCAGCGAGACCCCATACCTACGAGATCAGATGTAGTGAATTACATCTCAGGGTCAGCACAGCTCTTTTATGTTGGAAAGGTTTTCTCCAAGTGGATTCTCATGCATGGAATGCCATATTAAAAGCCCCTGAGTTTTAGTTGGACCGCTGTGCTTCATGTTATGTCTATGTGCGTGGGACTGGCCAAAGTGAATCAATAGCATTTGTTATTCGACCTTGAACAGGCTGTACAGACAGAGATCGCAGTGCCCCGCTGGATTTGTGAAAGGTAGACAGTTCTCCTGTGAAGCAGCGCCAGCAAAGTATTTCACAAGAACAGAACCCAGCAGTTTCGTATGCAAAAGTGGCAGAATGGCAGCCAATATTATACTACTCATGCTAACTTAGCAATGTCTGCTGTTGATGTAGCGCCCAAAGGTTTGAAATTTGTAGGGGTGCATCATATTCACCGTTAGTTGGCACCCGCATATAATCAATGTATATTTAGATGTGTCGTGTGAAATGTATTAAGAAAGGTATCAATTATATCGCAATGTAGAGGTGTTAGAGATGTGAAAACATATTGTGAACGTATTTAGTAAAATGCATAATGATCAGTTCCCGTTCAATGTAATGTATTAGGATAAACGTGTAACTTGATTAAAAGTACTCATGTAGGTCGCTAATTCATGTATATGAAAGTAAAAGCACTAATGCTTAGAATGTGATTTAATAGCGTGTTTAACCTAGTAGAGGCCCGAATTCACATATATCGTTGAGAAGAAAGGCCTGGTATTTCTTATGTTAGCTGAATGCGGTAGGCCGCAATTGATTTATTCTGGTAGAGGTTTAGGGCTGCAGTAAATTGTAAAGTTAAAAGATGCGAAGTATTTCTCCATCCCATGATCTCACCGCAGGTGCAAGGACAGTTGGTTCGTTAGTAGGAAAGGTCTTTGTCTAAGAGTTGAATTATGGGGAAAGCCAGACATGGGAGTGCATTGGAATGTGCCAATCGCAACTCCTAGTGCGGACGGTGTCTGGGACTCAAGGCCAAGCTGATGGACGACGGAAGATGGACAGAGCTGGATGGAAAATTACTGGAAGAAGACCTGGTCGAGGAGGTGTGCCGGAGGGCGTGTTCGGTGATTTGGGGTTTTGTATTAGGGACAGCGCCCCGTGGGTTGAGCAGAGAAGAGGTAGGCGAGGAGCTAGAAGGAGTGTTTAGATCAAGCTCTCTCTAAGTGAAGACTTCTTAGGAAGTTCACTTCTGACACCTTTTCACGATTTCTTGGGTCTTAAGGAATGGTAAGCAGGGATGTCATCTAGCATAGAGTAGGGATAGAAATGCTTTGGTTTAATGATTCCAAATATCGACATTAGCTTGGTAGTTATCTACCTCATGCTTTTAGAAGCTGTACTTTTGTTTATATTTAGTCGAATGCGGATTCTTCATAGAGTGGCATTTGTATTAGTACCCATTTACCTGTTGTGCCTTGTGCTAAGGTGCTTATATCTGCAGATATTTTTCCTGATAATAAAATCCCGAGAGAAATAGAGATTGAGTTTCGAGTCCTTAATTATGTCAAATTGCGGAAGATATTCTCTGATAATTGTGTTTGCTCCCTCCACGCTATTGGGCAAGTAAAAAGGTTCAGTCGACCAGAGTGGGTTCTTGAGATAAATGGAAACAAGAAAATTGGGCCCCACCAGTTGATAGCAGGGTCGGATGGTTACTTCCGATAGCGAGGGACGATTAGATTAGGATAAGTGATCCTTGAGACCCATAGACGATAAGTGATGGTGAACCATCAGATGGTGAGCAGCAGACGACGGCAGATGATGAACATTGACGGCGAGTAGCAGTGCGGCAGGAAGCAGCAGTTCGTGGAGTGAGTATGAATAGGATTAGATGTTATAGATTGCGGTGTTGATTTGTTGTGTGATATCTTGCGGAGTTGGAGTGAATGTTGAGTGATTGTGAGATCAGGCTGTGAGTGCGTGCAGCCCGGGAATTGTGGTGTAGAAGACACCCGTGGTAGATTTTGTTGACCACCCAAAGGAGATCGTGAGGTACCATCGATCACCTGGACCGAGATAGGGGGAGCGAATGTGTGAGTGCATGACAACTCGACGCTGGTCGTGGGTTGCTGTATGTGGATTTGAGTATTTGTAACCTATCCGAGGCGAACTTTCTGCCCAGACGGGGACAGACAGTTGCCGACCGAGGTCAACAATTTCAAGAGACTGTGGACGAACAGCCAGAGAAGTAACTTGTTTGGGACAAACGGTTATTTCAGTGTATGAATGGGACGAGTGCAGGCGTGAGAAAGGGAACTGCTGCGAACGAAGGAAGGTGACGTAAGAGAGTGTCGCGCTGTGATAGGCTGGTTGGTGTTAGTCGCGCTGTTATTGGAGGATTCGACATCAAGAGGTAAACAGTGTGTGAGATCGAATTTTGTCAATCATGAAGTGTTTTAAGGTTTTTCGAGAACTGTGTAGAGGAGATAAACATGTGGTTACACGAGGGGGAGAAGAATCCCCTCCCGAGGATACACCAGCACATTACATGGCAAAGAATGTGGGATTGCATACGATAATTTGGCTTGAGAATTGGCATAAAATGACTCAAAGTGAAGGAGAATTAGCATTCCCGAGGTATGGCTCGTTCAGGTTAGCAGTGTTGTACCAGTTGAAATCTGTGATGGCGGGTTTACGACCTTTGCCAAGGCCAACACAATTTGAAGCACTACATGTGTGGATTAGAGCAGCGCATGATAGGGAAAGAGGAAGGAATCAGGGAAGGGTGAAAAAGTCGATCAGGGCTTTTTCAGGATGCCAGATGGGATGCAGCGGAGAAAAGGTGGAGAGTACAGGCGATAGAGGGAGATAGACTATATCCCTTATTGATCACTTCAGAGGGGGTAAAGAACGTAAAGTTAGAAGATGAGGATGATAGCGATACCGATGATAGCCTATTGGAGAGGTTGTTGTCAGAGAGACCACCTCCGTATAATCCAGAGGTCCCAGAAGGGACATTGGTTCAGATAGAAGAGACTAGAGGAGTAACAATCCACCCAGAGATGAGAGTAGAAGGAAGGATCTCGATAGGAACAGAGAGTACAAGGAGCCCGTCTGAGGCTAGCGTAAAAGTTGAGAGAGATGTGAGGTTACCGGATGCTTTCAAGGTACCGGTCACTATTGGACCTATTGTTTCGATTTACCACCCAGATTCAGAGGAAGTTGCGAACCCAGAGCGGACAGCAGAGGGGGTAAGGAGAGAGGTCGCAGGAAGTGACCTAGTGGGTGCGAGGGCTCGAACTCCGGACCCTATAGAATGGAGTACACCCTTGCCAGCCATGTCAGATTCCTCTGGGGAACAAAGAGAGCAGAGACCAGAGAGGCCGAGGTCTCTGATGGAGTCGAGATCAGACTTACGATCAAGGGTACCACCAGTGAGAAACCAAAGCCCAAGAGTGATGACAGCAGAGAGAGAACGGGTCATTTTCAGGGATCGGTCCGCTCCAATGGGTATACCAGAAGAGAATAGGGCGCAGGACCAAGAATGTGAGGACAGCGGTAGGGAAGGGGCAGCCTGACGAGAAATACTGAGAGGAGCCCTGAAAGGGGGAATGATGTTAGACGTAGTAAGGTTAAAAGCGGAAGTGGATGAGATAGTAGGCGGAAGCTTACCCCTTGAGAGAATATTAATATATGGACCAGATGAATTACTCTTCGTAGCGAAGGATGTGACTCGGAAGGCACGAGTTGCACATGAGAAATTGTCAGAATTGGCTAGACGATATGAGGTGGATTTATCCAAAACGAAAACATTGCAAGGAGGTCATAGTTTGCAGTACAGTGACCAGGAACTGGAGGAGAAAAGGGTTGCTGGATTGAGATCCCACAGTAGAGATCTGATCACATCCATGCGTGAATGGATGATGCTTGATAAGTGGGAAGAAAGGTGGGCCAAGAAGAAAAGCTCTAGGGGAACGACAGGAGAGATCCCACCTCCGGGTGGAGGGGTGTTGGAAATAAGGAATTTCCTTTTGAGGGAAGTGCAGAATGGAGGATACGTGCATGTGCCCTGGAGCAGGGGTGATTTGGCGGCGTTTACCAATGATTTTCCCCGGCTTAGGGAGAAGCCCGCAGAGTGGTATAAGCAGGTTGACCGCTTTGTAAAGATTTCGAAGGTATTGTGGATCAATCTGAATTCCTTATTTGATATTGTAGTTCCGGGAGATTTGTGGGCAGCATGCAAGATTGCCGTTGATTGGCCGACTTATGAGCCTGTTAGGAACGCGATCACGAATGGTCCGGCAATGATAGTGATGAGGAAGTACGAGCAAGTGATTGCCTGGTTGAAGTCGAAGGTTTCCCCACAAGACATCGATTGGGTGAAGATAGACAGGACAGTGCAGGAACCTAAGGAGACGGTACATGAATTCTATGAGAGACTCTTGCAGGCTTTTAAGCAGTACAGTGGCCTAGATGCGTTAGACACGAAAGATATGGGACAGTTTGTTTCAAAGTTTGTGTTGGGACTGAGGCCAGAGGTTAGTCTCATGATACAGCAGCATTTGATTTGTTGGCAGAACAAGCCTGTTGATGAGATTTTACGGTACGCCCGATATTGCACAGATGAGATTGAATCCAAACCCAGGAAGTTGAAGGATAACCTGATGCTTGTCCAGATGCAAACCGCTCAAGGACAGCCTAATGGGGGAGCGTTAGTAAGGAGACAGGGAAATTATCAGGCGGGAAATCAAAATGTTCAGGGGCAGGGAAGGCCAAGACCAATAGACCCTAGAACAGGTATGGATGTGGCGACATTGAAAAAGACTACAGCATGTCATCAGTGTTACCAGGTCGGACACTGGAGACGCGAGTGTCCCCTGAACCCGTGGAATCAGATACAGCCAGAAGGAGAAGTAGTTCAGGTCCCTGGGGTGGAGGCGGTACCGACAGTGACTAGACCCAGAATGATAAAAGGGAGGACTGGTGTTCCGCAGGTTCCCCAGCCACCCAGAATACAGAATGTACAGCAGTGAGCTCGAACTTATTTGCAGATGCCAATGTTTGAAGTGAGTGAGGAAAACGATACCAGCCTGTTGGCACGATTAGGGTCAAAGGGAGATAAGGATTGCATGCTTAGAGCCATTCTAGAGGTAGATCAGAAAGGACCCTTCGTGGAAGCAGACCTTGACGGTCACCCTACAACCTTTTTGGTTGATACGGGAGCTACCAGATCGACTATAAGATCGGTAGTGGTCCCAGGGTTAGCTCTTTCTGGACAAAGTATCCAGGTTGTTGGTGTGGCAAATAAGAAACTGATTAGTCCACTGACAGAGCCAATTCCAATCAGGATAGGAAATTTCAGTGATCGACACCAGTTCGTGGTGTGCGATTCTAGTCCGGTTTGCCTGTTAGGAAGAGATCTATTGTGCAAGCTCAACTGCACGATCTACTGTACCCCGAAAGGAGTGGAGGTACAGACGAGAGACGATGACGCAACCTTTAAGGTTGCAAATCAGCGGGTGTGTGTGGAAATGTACCCAGCCTTGACGGTGGAGGAGCTTCCACTTGATCTGAGGGACTCAGTGTCTATTGACGTATGGGACCTTAGTGGTGAGGAGATTGGTTTAGTCAAGGGAGTAGACCCAGTGAAAATTCAGATTAAACCAAATGTAGAGTTTCCGAGGACGCCCCAGTACAAGTTATCTCCTGAAACTATTACAGGGATTAAACCTGTGATTGAGTCCATGATCAAGCAGGGAATACTGATGGAGATTATGGGTAGCCCATGTAATTCGCCCATCATGGGACTACAGAAGCCAAGTGGGAAATTTAGGATTGTGCAAGATTTGCGAAAGATAAACGAAATAGTTGTTCCATGTTGTCCAGTGGTACCGAATCCATCTGTGATCCTATTTCAGATCCCATGTGAAGCTGAATGGTTCACTGTGATTGACTTGTGTCAAGCTTTTTTCTCGATTCCTCTACATAAAGACAGCCGATTTCTTTTTGCATTTCGGCTGGAAAATCGTGTGTTAACGTGGTGTCGTATCCCACAGGGGTATACAGAGAGCCCATCTATCTTTAATCAGATCTTGAAGAAAAATCTCGAAGGTCTTGTGTTGCCACAAAACTCTGCTTTAGTGCAATACATTGATGATCTGCTTGTTGCGTCGGAGATGGAAGACGCCTGCAGAATTGATACCGTTGCTCTGTTGAATTACTTGGGAGAGAATGGTCACAAGGTGTCTCCAAACAGGCTGTAATACTGTTTGAGCGAGGTACAGTATTTGGGGCACCGAATTGAGAAAGGCAAGAGAAAGGTGTCTCCAGATCGTATCGATGCGATTTTGAGAATGCCGATTCCCTCGACACAGAGGGAAGTCCGAATGTTTCTGGGAATGGTGGGCTATTGCCACCAGTGGATCCCAAACTTTTCCTTTGAAGCGAAGCCTTTACAGCGGCTGACGCGAAAGGATGTGAGTGATCCGGTACAATGGGATGACGACTGTTTAAGGTCATTTCTGAGGCTGAGAGAAGCTTTATGCAGCGATCCAGCTTTGGGAATGCCAGATTATAACAAGGCATTCGCCTTATTCTGTTGCGAAAAGGAAGGTTGCGCATTAGCAGTGTTAACTCAGAGTCATGGAGGTGACAGTAGACCAGTTGCCTATTTCTCAGCTACTTTAGATCCAGTAGCTTCTGCGTTGCCCGGATGTCTCAGATCCGTTGCTGCAACAGGTGTCAGTATCGAAAGATGTGAGAGCATTGTGATGGGTCATCCGCTTACTGTTCATGTGCCACACTCTGTTGAATTGTTGATGACTAGGACTAAAACACAGCACCTCACAAATAATAGGTTGACTTGTTATGAGCAAGTCATCCTCGCTGCAGATAATGTGACGCTGAAGAGGTGTTCTGTTTTAAATCCTGCTACACTGTTGCCTATTCCAAAGGTAGACGATGATGAAGATTGTGAGGACCATGATTGTCTCGATGTGACGGAACTATGCACCAAACCGAGACCTGACATCGTCGATGAACCGCTCCCAGTTTCAGATGAGATTTTCTTTGTGGACGGTTCATGTTTAAGAGACAGTGTCGGTCGACTGAGAGCAGCGTTTGCTGTGTGTACCATCACAGGGGTGGTTGAAGCCGCTTGTCTAGAAGGAGTACACTCCGCACAGGTGGCTGAGCTCATTGCCTTGACCTGTGCCTGTTTGGCCGCTGATAAGATCCGTGTAACAATTTACACGGATAGTCTATATGGGTTTGGTGTGATTCATGATTTCGGACAGCTATGGTCCCAGAGAGGGTTTATGACATCTTCTGGTTCACCCATCAGAAATGGGGATTATGTACGACAATTGTTGGAAGCATTGCAAAGCCCAGACGAAATTGCTGTTGTTAAATGTTCTGCACACACTAAAGGAAACGATTTTGTGTCACTGGGTAATAATTACGCAGATGAAGTTGCTCGATTTTGTGCAGAACAGGGATGTAATTATACTGAGAACCATGTTGTGGAAAGCGAAGAAAAAACAGATTACAATGTAATGTTAGCTATGGCAGACTCATAGGAGGAACTGAAGCAGTTGCAAGATGGGGTCTCTGATCAGGAACGGGATAGTTGGATACGAGCGGGATGTGAGAAGGGAGATGTGGATATATGGGTTTCGAATGATGGACGAGCTGTGTTACCGGAATGTTTGTTGAATCCTATGGCGAGGTTGATACATGGTGCCGTACATCTTGGTAGAGATGCAATGATGCGAGTGTTTCACCAGAATGGTACAATCCGAAGTTTCGGACGGTAGCTGAGGCTGTGTGCCAGAGGTGTGTCACATGTCAACAGATGAATGTAGGAAAGAGGACCGCTGTGACGTTGAGTCACATAGGTAGGTCAGGCGGGCCTTTCAATAGAATGCAGCTGGATTTTATTGAAATGCCAAAGTGTAATGGGTTGAGGTACATATTAGTCATAGTATGTGTCTTTTCCAGGTGGGTGGAGGCTTACCCGACACGGAGGTGTGACACACTCACTGTAGCTAAGTTACTATTGAGAGAACTAATCCCGAGGTACGGTTTCCCGACCTCTTTTGAATCAGATAGAGGGACGCATTTCCACAGTGAAATCATGAAGCTGCTTTGTGCTGCCTTAAATGTAGACCAAAGATTGCACTGCAGTTATCGACCAGAGGCTTCTGGGATTGTGGAGCAAGTTAATGGAACTTTGAAAGCCCGAATGGCGAAAGTGTGTTCTTCGACATCTTTGAAGTGGCCAGATGCATTACCTTTAGTTCTCATGAGTCTCCGTAGTGTCCCTGATAGGAGGACTGGATTGTCACCCCACAAAATCCTCATGGGGAGAGCGATGCGCTTGCCAGCAATACCTGCCACTGCTTTGATTAACATCACTGATGATATGATTTTGGACTATTGTAAAGGCCTGGCTGACGTGGTCCGTTCTGTGTCTCAGCAGGTGCAAAGAGCAACGGTTCCAGCCGCAAGTGACCTGTGCCACGACTTGTGCCCAGGGGACTGGGTATTGGTGCGCAAACACGTGAGGAAGAGTTGTCTGGATGCTCGGTGGCTCAGTGGCGTGGGCCATATCAAATCATTTTGGTTACGAACACAGCAGTGAAGTGTGGAGGATTGCCGAACTGGGTACACACCTCCCATACCCGTAGAGTTCCAGCACCCTTGGAAGAAACAGCCCCTCTCGAGAACGAGAACCCAGCTGAGGTGGCAGAGCCATCTGAGAGGGCAAGTCAAGCTGTAGGGGTTGCTGACGCAGCTGGTTGTGCACTAAACCAAGCCGAGAGGGAACGTGAAAGTAACACTGAAACGGACTCGGAAGAAGAAGAAAGAGCTGCAGTGGGCAATACCGAGTCGAATTCTGCTGAAGAAGGAAGTAGTGCACAGGGTATTAGTAGGGAGCGTGGAGGTGCCACAGAAGCAGAAAGGGTTTGGCTCGGGAGTCAGAGACGGGTAAACTCGAGAGCGGCACCCAGAACAGATCTCGCCCCAGTTTCCGAATAATCAGAGGCAGAGCAAAGTGACGAAGATCGACCCCAAGGTGCTCTTAGAAGATCGAAGAGAACAAGAGTGCCGTGCCAGAAGTACACCTCACCAGAGTGGGCATACTCAGTGACTGATGCCAAGTTTACTGAATACGGGAAGGTTGAGATCGATCACACTGGTCAACAGTTTCCCGTTTCCGAGAGTGGAAGTGTTGTTGAAGATTCCAGGATTGGAGATCGAAGGAATATTGACCATCAATATTCCGACTCCACCATTCTTGAGTATCATCCATGGTCTGATTTTGGAAACGCTGGACTTCCCAACCTTTGCAGTCATACCAGCTCCCCAAGAACTGACAACCCTTAAGCTTGAGATTTTGCAGGCAGTCCTAGAGCTGTTGGGACCGGCAGTTATTCTGGACTGATTGTAAAAGTTGCTGTATATAAAGGTTGAAAAGAAGATAACCTAGGCCCGAGAGGAAGAAGAATAAATTTAGGGATTTTCCGTCAGAAGGTGAAGAAGACCTAGGGGAGTCTTCCTGATCAAAAGAGACGAGAAATTGAACTCTGTTAAAGGTTTCCCCGGTTGAGGAGAGCAGCTGAACTGAACTTGCTGGATGAGAAAGAGACTTTTGTCAGCCGAGACTGGACTGAACATTGAGAACAATTTAGAGATGGCGGAACCTGGAAATGCACACCGTAGAGCCAAAATAGTGATAGGCACACTGTTAGGGGTAGTGATAGCCGTTATATTTTCAGTAGTAGTAACTTCATACATGGTGGCCCATAGACAGGAGGGGAGGTTCAGGGAATACCAACACCTACCACTCTGGAACAGGGAGGGGTCACTATTAGAGATCAGAGAGCTCAGACACTTGAGGAGAGTCGTATGTTTCACATAGATTTGTCCAGGGCTGATTTTAAACTTAATGCTTATGCGAAGCTGTTGTATGAGTATGTTGATGCGATGGATGCGAAAGATTGTTATGTGTGCATGCAGTTGCCTGCTTCAGTAGACGAAGGTATTAGATACCATCATCTCCCATTGACATATGGGATTTCTTGTAGCTTACTGCTTAGTTTGTTTTATGACAGGAGACAGTTTGAGTATTTCTTTTCAAATTATGATACAGTACTTCCTGAAGTTCCGGCATACAAGCATTTGAATAAGTATGATTATTACAAGTCAGAGGATAGACTTCGGAAGTATTTCAGACCGACTGTGAAGCTAGATACAGCTTATGCTCATAGACATAATTTGACCTGTTGGTTGTCCGAAACGGAAAAGAAGTTCATAGGTCAGATAGAGGATAGGTATAGAAAACTGACCCAGACACGAAATACAGGGGATAGTTCAGTGGATAGGACGGATCAGGAGAGATTGCACAAATCTAAGGGAAGTTATGGACCGATTGCATTAGACGAGGTACAGAAGGGGAAGTTGTGTGTTGCCCATCCTCAAACTCCTAAGGAGAAGGTTCTAGTGGGGCATAGTACGTGTGAACATACCTTTACCATGGAGGACTCTGCTAAGAATTTCTTGCAAGGTTCGGTACAAGTGATTCCGACTGTGTATTATGTGTGTGGGAGAAATGCATATGTGAAATTGCCTGCGAATTGGTATGGTACGTGTTATTTGGCCATCATCTTCCCCAAGATTTATCATACTGAAGACTTGAAGCTACTAGAGACGGGACGTCATTCTAAAGTGCGTAGAGCTGCAAATGCAGGAATGGTGATTGGTGATATATTCGGAGTGACAATACCTAGTTTGGGTGTGGTCCTGAATGATGTGAAGATAAGAAGATTGGCGACTGTGGTGGATGAATTGTCAATGAATTCGGCAAGGTCATTGCTGTTGGTGAATGGAGAAATGTTATCGATACGGAATATGGTTTTGCAGAATCGACTTGCGTTAGACGTATTATTGGCAAAAGAGGGCGGAGTCTGTAAATTGCTGAAGGTCCACGAATGTTGCACGTATATTCCAGACAATAGTAAGGACCTGGAGAAATACATAGACAACATTACCATGATCCATAAGGAAATAGTAGATTTGACAGAAGAGAACGTGTGGGAAAAGATTGGTCAAGGATTTGGTCGAGTGGGGACTTGGTTTGCAAATTTGGGAATGGGATTTCTTGGATCTGTGTTGAAGCCAATAATAATTGCTGTGGTTTGTGTGATCTGTCTGTGGGGACTCTTAAGAGCCTGGAAGTGGTACAGAGGGAATAGGGCTGAAAGAGCACTCAGAGCGACTGAGCAGAGAATGGCGAGATTGCAGGACCGTCAATATCAGAATCTTAAAAGGATGGAAGGGATCCGACATGCTAGAATGGTAGCAACTGCAGTTTAGACCAGCTTCTTATTCCAGGAGAAATGAGAATATGATGGTGTGATGACAGTTGTCATCAAAGGGGGGAACTGATGTAGCGCCTAAAGGTTTGAAATTGGTAGGGGTGCATCATATTCACCGTTAGTTGGTACCCGCATATAATCAATGTATATTTAGATGTGTCGTGCGAAATGTATTAAGAAAGGTATCAATTATATCGCAATGTAGAGGTGTTAGAGATGTGAAAACATATTGTGAACGTATTTAGTAAAATGCATAATGATCAGTTCCCGTTCAATGTAATGTATTAGGATAAACGTGTAACTTGATTAAAAGTACTCATGTAGGTTGCTTATTCATGTATATGAAAGTAAAAGCACTAATGCTTAGAATGTGATTTAATAGCGTGTTTAACCTAGTAGAGGCCCGAATTCACATATATCGTTGAGAAGAAAGGCCTGGTATTTCTTATGTTAGTTGAATGCGGTAGGCCGCAATTGATTTATTCTAGTAGAGGTTTTGGGCTGCAGTAAATTGTAAAGATGCGAAGTATTTCTCCATCCCTTGATCTCACCGCAGGTGCAAAGACAGTTGGTTCGTTAGTAGAAAAGGTCTTTGTCTAAGAGTTGAATTATGGGGAAAGCCAGACATGGGAGTAAATTGAAATGTGCCAATCGCAACTCCTAGTGCGGACGGTGTCTGGGACTCAAGGCCAAGCTGATGGACGACGGAAGATGGACAGAGCTGGATGGAAAATTACTGGAAGAAGACCTGGTCGAGGAGGTGTGCCGGAGGGCGTGTTCGGTGATTTGGGGTTTTGTATTAGGGACAGCGCCCCGTGGGTTGAGCAGAGAAGAGGTAGGCGAGGAGCTAGAAGGAGCGTTTAGATCAAGCTCTCTCTAAGTGAAGACTTCTTAGGAAGTTCACTTCTGACACCTTTTCACGATTTCTTGGGTCTTAAGGAATGATAAGCAGGGATGTCATCTAGCATAGAGTAGGGATAGAAATGCTTTGGTTTAATGATTCCAAATATCGACATTAGCTTGGTAGTTATCTACCTCATGCTTTTAGAAGCTGTACTTTTGTTTATATTTAGTTGAATGCGGATTCTTCGTAGAGTGGCATTTGTATTAGTACCCATTTACCTGTTGTGCCGTGTGCTAAGGTGCTTATATCTGCAGATGTTTTTCCTGATAATTAAATCCCGAGAGAAATAGAGATTGAGTTTCGAGTCCTTAATTATGTCAAATTGCGGAAGATATTCTCTGATAATTGTGTTTGCTCCCTCCACGCTATTGGGCAAGTAAAAAGGTTCAGTCGACCAGAGTGGGTTCTTGAGATAAATGGAAACAAGAAAATTGGGCCCCAGCACTGTTAATGCCAATTCCTCACTACAGTGGTGATATTGGTATTGGTGGTGGTGGTATTGGTTGTGGTGCTATTGGTGGTGGTATTGGTGGTGGTGGTATTGGTGGTGGTATTGGTATTGGTAGTGGTCTTGGTACTTTTACTGGTGCTATTGGTGGTGGTGATATTGGTATTGGTGGTGGTGGTATTGGAAGTGATGGTGGTATTGGTGGTGGTGGTATTGGTGGTGGTGATGTTGGTGGTGGTGGTATTGGTGGTGGTAGTATTAGTGGTGGTATTGGTGGTGGTATTGGTGGTGGTGGTATTGGTGGTGATGGTGGTGGTGGTGATGATGGTATTGGTCGTGGTGGTATTGGTGGTGGTGGTGGTATTAGTGGTGATGGTGGTGGTATTGGCGGTGGTGGTATTGGTGGTAGTAGTATTGGTGGTGGTATTGGAATTGGTGGTGGTATTGATAGTGGTGGTGGTATTGGTGGTGGTGTTGGTGGTTATGGTGGGGGTATTTGTGGTGGTGGTATTTGTGGCATTGGTGATGGTGGTATTGGTGGTGGTGTTGTTTTTAATAAAACAAGCTTTTGAAAAAAACACGTCAGGTGGCTTTAATACAGATGACATGTAACACAGATGGGCTGTTGTCAGCTTCAGCCCATTATCACAGGATTATGTGCTACCTGGAATTCTCATTACTTAATTCGCAAATCATTTCTAAATCCATTTTACTTGGGGGGTTGAAACAAACAAGAGATAATGCCGGGTTAATGTGATTGAAAGCAGGCGCTCTTGTTACAGGCCGGCCGTGCTGCTTAAAAAAACACAAGTGGTTTTAGCTGAAGCAGCGTATGTCCGGCCTGCAGTAAGAAAACTCAATAAAGTAGATAGTGCTTACAGACTTACTAAATAACAAGTACCGTGTAACAACAGAAGTAAAGGGGCCAGTCGCCATGGGAGGGTTCAAATGAAGACAATGCCATACTAAGGAGGGACTAAAAAGCCTATTAACGAATCGGGAGGCTGCATTTACGAAAGACAATGACACAAGCCAATGAAAAATATGGGAGGAGAGTGGGCACGTATTCTGTTCCATACTCTACCACAGCAGTCTCGCAGAGGAAGCAGCGAATGAGCGCTGCCGCTGGGCTCGACCTAACAAGATTTGGCAAAGTCACCTATTAGCTTTATCAATGCATGTTGCACAGCTGCATGGCTTCTGTGTAGCTTGGATTAAAGTTTTTTTTAAAGCGCTATGATGTGGCCATGCTGGCCGCAAAGCACATTTTTATTTTGATGGTGGAAATTCGGGGTGGAAGTCAGTCATTATGCCCTCCATGCTGCACTCCTTCCCTCCCTCCGAGACGCCTCCCTCCCTGCCCTCTCACAAGCAGACCACATCATATAGCTTTATTTTTTCTCAATTTTCAGCCATGCTGCACAGAAGCCACGCTGCTGTGCAACAGGGCTACAAATATTGAAAAAGGCATTAGCTTGTTTCTTCTGCACCGATTGACGGAACACTGGGTTTTCTGCCTGGGGCAAAACAACCGCTGCTATTTCCTTTTGCTGTCTGATTTTCTAGGCTCGCCTCCAGTGAGAAGGTCAGCCACTTACAGAAGGGAGCCGTCTACTTGCTCGATGCCTGTCTGGCCACACGAGAGACCCTCACATTCAAGCTGTGCTTGTAGAAAGGCCGTGTGTTACCGTGCGCCTCTCGGACTCATTTCTTTCTTGGAATAATTGACAACGACTCCACACAACAAACCGTCTCTTCATTAGTGTTTGATTAAACAAGGAATAGTACAGGCGAATTCACATAATCGAAGACTCCAATAGAAGCCATCATGTTGGTTGGTGCTGCTTGGCTTCTTCATTCCTCTCTCCCTGTTTTGTGATTGGACTGTTTTGTTTTTACTAATTTCCAGAATGTGTACATTTTCTGGGCAATAAAAGGAGTGTACCTTTTATTGTCACTCTGCGTAACCAAAATTTGTCAGCAACCCTTCTTCCATCCCAGATGTAGTTTTCGTTATTTAACTGTAATTTCAGTAAATCACTGTGAAATGGGACAACACCAAGTGCAATGTTAGCATATATATGGATTGAATCAGAAGTACTAGGAAACTGGCAGGTTGGAGGGAAGGTTGCGGGAAAAAAAGCGCTATGATGCACATAGCTCCTTTTTTGAACTTTCAGCCATGCTGTCCAGCAACCTGTACCACACCGGCAGGTGTTTCGTGGGATTTACATTGTCCACCCTAAATAGGTCAGATAGTGTGATGTCCTTCCTTCAATGGACCCCACTCCATTGGGTTGTTGGAGGAAGTATATTGTTTATGGACCCAACAAGGGCTCTATCACCAAATACTTAAGGCCCGCCCCATCTGTAAATGAGGTAGGTGAACCGATGGTTTGGCGGTCAGGGTTCTCCGTCGTCTTTGCAATAGAGTTCCCTGTCTGCCAAACTCTAAATCAGGCTCTTTGTCAACATTCTTTTTAGGTCTCGCCTGACCCAGCGCATGCGCTGGTCTGGCGAGACTTATTGAGAGGTCTCGAAAAAGTGCTACCAAGCCAGCCTAGAGCTACAGTGCATGAGCGCCGCACTTTTCCGCTATTACTTTCACTTTTGCGGCCGCACGGCCGCTTTGATGTTTGATCGCGATCACTTTCGCGGCCGCACGGCCGCTTGGCATAGCCAATAGGTCTCGCTTTTGGGACCTTATAAGTATTTAGTTATGCAACTGTTGCATGGCTAAACACTTATAAGGTCCCAAAGGCAAGACCTATTGGCTATGCCAATGCTTGTTACAACTAGTTTCTATTCCTTGGTGATTTTTTTCATTACTGTTGACTTTCCATTGATTTAGAATAATTCGTTTTAGCCCATTTATTTGTATGGTGACATTTCTCCTTTACTCACAACCTTTCAACCCTTATCCTTTTTTTTCGTTTTGCCTTTTGCACTTCTTGAAAACTGTTTAGCTCTGAGCACTGGACTCCTTGGCACACCGAGAGAGGACAGCCACTCACAGAGCTGGCTTTACTCTGAGATCGATAGCACAACATTATCCATTGATAGAAATCTTATCTTTTACGTGGACATTACCTGTGTCCTATCTGTGTGAACTGGCACCTTTGGTGTCTCTTCCAACTAGTACTTAATTTGAGCCAGGGGTTTCCTGTGCTGGGCACCCACATTTAATTGTCAACACCAGCACTTATGACAGTTTGACAAAAGGTGGCGCTGTTTGTTCCAATCAGAGATGAGCACACCAACAATAGTTTATTAATTCAAGTCACATTAAAAATAACTAATTCCTGTTGCCAATACCATCCTTATAGCTTTGAGAGCCCGCAATGGTCTGAATAGTCACACTTGTAGGAGTGTGATGGTTATCTGTTGTATTGATACTGTTTTTTGGCAAACCCAGCAGTTGCAAGCTGCAGTGGTCTCCTGACAATAGCCCTGGCGCTTATGTTTTTTACAAATTAAGCAATGCTTCCAACCCAACCCATCTAGTACTTGGCATGGTCTGAAAATGCGATTTTCGCCCCCCGGGCTGAATAGTGGGTCCACCTTGACCATATACGATTTGATGACTGAGAGTGTCACCTCACTGACTCGCCTATAGCCTACTGAAAAAAAGCCTGAACTGTGTGCTGTGACTGTTGATGCCTGCAGGTCGGGCCAGGGTGAGGATGCAGAGTACCTGGCAGTAAGCAGCTGTGAGGTCTGCATATTCATTTATGCTTCCTGAAGACATGAAAATGATATGGAGCTAGGGCCGGAGTAGGAACCCAAAGCAGCCCTGGCAATGTTGACGGACCAGCCCTCCTGCTGCTTTTGTTACTGGGGGCCGATATAGTAGCACCTCTGCAAAACCGGCCCCAGTGACAAAAACCACCCCCGCTGCAAAATCAGCCCCCACCCTTCCAGCCTCCCGGGGAAATGCCTGATGCCCACTATGGCCAGTCCGGCCCTGTAAGGAGCAGAGGAAATATTTATTGGGGTAAAATAACTGTAACACGACTCCAAAAATAAGGCACATTGAGAGCTTACCAAAATATTTCAACTGGATGACCATTTAAAAGTATACCAGACTGTTGCATCATTTACTATGGCTTGCCTAAGAACAAGGCCTTCAACTGAAGAGGGTTAATGGGATTATAACTAGGCCTGGGCGGTAAATTCCGTTCCGCTCGCGGAATTTGCGGAATTTGCGTAATTTCGCGTTCCGCGGAGAACGCAAAATTGCTCAAAAGTCTGCTTTCCGCGATTTCGCGAATTTTTTGCTTGTTCGCGTTCTCAAAATGTGTGTTCGCGAGATATTTCTCCCCGAGCACGCAAACAGCAATTGTGAACAGGAAAAAAGCATCGCGAACATGCAATTCTGCGTGTTCGCGGAATTTCTGCGTGTTCGCGGAGATTTTTTACCGTTTCGCGGAGATTTGCGTAACGCAATTACGCAAATTCCGCCCACCCCTAATTATAACCAGCTGAAGTACAAGCTTCTAGTGACCAGAGTGAAACTCGCGAGAGTAAAAGCACACATTGTGAGCCTTTACTGGTAATGACTCATTGTAGAGGAAACTGTGCGCAAAAGAGAATGTGAGAAAAAGCTGAGACAACCTGTGAGAGCACATTCACAGTTCAGACATTTAGACAAAGAGTTAATGTAATCTACTCATTATAGAAAACCACTCTGTAGGAAAGAAAGCGTTCATACTGTGCAGACAGTCTTGGCGCCTTGTGTGCATGGAGACTTATGCTGACCCTGAGTGAGTGATTCACAAGATGATCATTCACTCTTCCTCCATTGTCCTAAGAAGAGAGTCCCTCTGTCCTGTGTCTTGGAGAAAACATAGGGGTTCCACTCTTCTCTGGACTCTGGGTTACAACGCGCACACAAGCAAGAGAGCTACTCTGAAGCATTGCACTGGCTCATACCATTTTAGTTGCATAGGCAGTCATATTTACAGATTTGCCAATACCATTTCACACTAGGTAAGGGCCTCATCAACTTATGCACCCTCCCACAATTAAAAAGATTCACCATTTTATAGTAAGTCGCCACAGCCCCCTGGGCTCATAGTGGTCATAAAAATGGCATCCCTGGCATCCAGACCTCAAATCACATCTGTACTGGGGGGAGGACTGAAGAAGGACTGCCCTGCTGTTCCCTGGGCCCAGCAAAAAGAGGCTGCATCATAGGCTGGACTACACCTGAGGCTAGCAAAGAAAGGTCTGCATCTGTGGTCTCCCACCCAAGGAAAAGTAGGTGATTGCAATATTCAGTTGGCTGACTCTCTGCTATGGCCACAGAGCCATAAAAACTGAGAAGCCTGCTCCTTTGAGAGCCCAGCGCCATGAATCCTGACCGGCACTGGACGCTGTGGTGCAGCTTGGGAGACCAAGTCACACCCTTCAAAAGTTGCACCTGAGTCGGCTGGACCCGCAAGAGTTGTTGAAGTGCACTTTGGTCACCCAGCGTGGAAGTTACTGCAAGGTAAAGTGAACTGCTGTTTTTTTCTGTAACCAGAGACGAGTAAACCTGTGGCAACTGATTTTGTGCTGGGATTCACCTGGACTACGTAGTACATTGACCACTGAACCCCTAAAGCCAAAGTCGCCCGTCCATTTTTGTGGACCAAGAGTTGGCCACAGGAAGACCCTTGACACCGGCTCAGCATCCTCAATTTCCTCAAGCTTCTTCAGTATCCTGAATCCATTTCATCAGGACCACTCCATTGACTTTTATGGTAGTTCACCAATCTTGGGATGAAACCTATACTTTGGAGATGTAGTGTTGCATGAATAGCTGGGACTTTAGGACCTTTCAGAGTTGTAGAAGGGGATCATTCTGTTCCTAGAAGCATAGATAGAGATGGCTTGTCTTCTGGGTTTCTCTTTTTTGCAAATTTATAGCTTCCAGTCTGGCAACATCCTTGCTTTTGTTTAGGGGCGTGTGAATTTCATGTCGTTTCTTTTTGTGTAATTACATTATACTTTGGGAAAATCACTCGAAATTACACAAAATGAAAATCTGGTATTTTTGCACTTTTTCAGCGTGAAGTGAATCCTCACTTACAAAATTGATACGAGGACGCAAGGACACATTTAATGCTAAACAATAGCACACAAAAGACATGTGCTGCGAACATGAGGCACTTTGTTCTGTTGCTTCCACAGTAGGAGTTTTTACTCCAGCCACCCCAATCAAGCCCTGTGGCATAGTGGCATAATTTCACATAAAAACATAATTTGGAATCCAGAAATTGCATGAATTATGCCGGAATAATTACAATTTTGCCTCGGTCAACTTCTGGTGCGACACTGTCTGACTGCGGTACTTAATTTCTCCTCTGAGTAGGGAATGATGCTGGTTCTGGTGGCCCTTGCACATGATGCAGCTTACCTTGAAGATGATGGGGTCTGGGGAGCCTGTGAAGTTTAGACACATCAGGGTTGGAGTGATGCACTTAAACTTCTTTTGGCCTTTAATGAGACCGTGATGTGCTTACACGCATGTAGAATGTCTTTCAGGAGAAACTGTGTGGTGTCAGAGAGACTGCAGAACAGAGATTTGCCTTCATCTGTCTGTAGGATTAAATCTTGGACTCTTCTGATATCGGTTTCACTGGTGGTGGGTTTCACTTGCTTCAGGAGGGAGAGTAAGTTACAATAAGATCAAAAGGTAAACAGTAGTGTTCGAGCAAGGATGTCACAACACACCGTGGGGCACATTTTTTAGTCAGAGGGAGCATGAATGGTATCACTTTCTGCTCTGAATTTAAAACTATTATCAATTGGAATGCATTAGGAATCAAGAGTGACATTTTCTCCTACTGTCTTTTAATGCTTTGTTGTAAGTAAAATGATACATCTTTTAGTAACAATCTATCTTTCTGCTTAGTTGTGTTGAGCTTTTGTGGTGATATGTGTCATCATAACTACCTGAAATGTGAGCTCTTTAATTCAATACGCAAAATTAGTTGAAATATTTATTAAATTCTGTCAAACGGAGAAGAACAGATATTAATCTTTGCATGCACATAAGAAATAGAAGCTAACAAAAATATCGTATCACAATAATTGGTACTTCTTAAATAATATTTCATCAAATATGGCTGCCTGCTTTGCCGCAAGCGATCCCTACCTTGCCAATTGTCCACATGTATTGATTCACTGCACTTATAAACTTTTCTATGTTGCCCCTTCCCTGAGCGGCGATCAAAATAATAATCTAGATTTAAATCTTTATCTTGGAAAGGATGATCACCTTTCTGATCTATTTATTTCCAGGGCTCAGCACTGGGGGGGGGGGGGGGGGCAGGCCCAGCAATTAAGGGGTTAACTCTTTATCTTGGAAATGATGATCACCATTCACCTTTCTGATCTGAAAGCCTGATTTCCTTATCATAATATTTATTTCCAGGGCTCAGCACTGGGGGGGAGGGGGGGGAGGAGGCCCAGCAGTTAAGGGGTTAAGCACGGCTCCTTCTGAGAAATCGTCTAGCCCCAGACCTGACACCCTAAGTCCTTTACAATTATACTCATTAAAAAGCCGCCCCCACCAGCACCCGCAGCTATTGAACGCAGTGCTGCACCGCCATGCTTTGCTGGTCCAGCTGCTCTTACCAATGGCCATTGGCTAAAGTGAATTGAAATTAATCACGTAGTGCATGGTTATCCGTAAACTATGAACCTGACACAGACCAGCCCCCCCAGAGCATACAGGGTTGTCTTACACAGTCGCTTATGTGAGAGACCCTTGCAGTATCTGGGGGAGATGCTGCGATACATGCAGGGCCAACGTTAATGCTAAACTGCCCTGGGAGAAGTGGCCCACATGGATGAAAAGGGGTAGCCTTTCATGCTAAGTTATTGCAATCATGGGAGGCAACCTGGCTCGGTGTTTCCGCAGAAAATAATGGGACTCGATCATTTCCGTGGCATTTTCCATTTTGAATAAAATCAGGAGAGATAACCATGTGTAACGCTCGCCAATCTGTAACATTCTTTGGGAGAAGAAACACACACACATATATGTGTATGTGTGAGTTTATGTATATGTACTATATATACCTCATATGTAGATGTACAGATATGCTATTTATCACCATTATTGACTACAGCAATGTTTATTTCGAAAAAAAACACAAAGCAAATAAAACAGTACATTAGTACATGAACTAGATTAAAAACAAAGATACATTAGATTTCCATCCTGAAGCAACAACCAGCTATAAACAAGATCATTAAAAATTGCTAAAAAAATATATATATATACAGCAGCAATCGATGTGGGCAACAGTTTCAGGGGCATTGTAAATTGAAATCGTCCTCCTCATGTCCCTCGCTGAACTTTCAACGTTTGCAACACTACAAGTGAATACACTTTCTGTGCTGGTTCTCAGGATTCTCAGTGCCCAGGCACATTGCTGAACCCCTCTGAGACGACATATTGGCATTATCCATCTCTTATGAGGCTGCTCATAAGCCTTGCAAGTGAAACACAGACGATGAACCGTTTCTATCTCACTGGGGCAGGTCGGGCACCCATCATTTGAGCAATATTACTCTTCCCACCCAATACAGAAATTGTTGGTTGGTAGAATGTCATATCTAAATCAAATATATAAATATTTGGCCGTGGGACTTGTGATATTATATAAAACAATTCAGATGATGGAGTAAATTTGTGATCTGAAAATGCAAACGTTTTCCAGTATATTGTGCATAGTTTCAAAATCTGATCAATAGTGCTAATATTCGATCAAAACTCTACCAGGAGTTTAGAAAGAATCCTGTTATCATTGGCCCACTCTAGGAGTTTCCCCAGTATTTGCCAGCAGAAAAGCTTCTGCAGGCCATCGATCAGACTGATCGTCCTATAATTTCGGGGATCCACCCGGGTACCCTTCTTGTATATGGGGACTATTACAGCCTCTTGCCACGACTTTGGGAACACATTACCTTACAAAATGGAATTAGTAAGCATGCTCATTATAAGGGCCCTGAGATTCCCTGAGATGCAATCAGGGCCTGGAACCCTTGCTGGTAACTAACCCTGTGAGGGCATCATTACATTCTTCTAACATGATCTTTAGTAAACTTGAATTTACGGCTAATGGAAATAACTCCATACCTGGTGTTTCACATGTCACAGCATCAACTTCTGAATAGAACCCATCGAAATGCTTTAGCTGAACCAAGTGCTGCGGCAACGAATGATGGACGGAATGCTGAATGAATCAAACATTCACCCCCAGGCAAGAGATCGGGGTAAAATCCAATGTTCTTTTGCTCACTACGCCACCTCAGTTTGGACCCAGCCATATGCAAATCATGCTTGACCCTGTTCCTTGTGGATTGCAATATTGGATCCTTTACAATAACCCAAGGATGTCAGTTAAGTTAATTGCTAGTCTCTTGATACAACAATCTAATGAAGCTTTCACCCAAATTGTTAGCCAGCCAGTGGGTCTCTGTTTTCCACAAGAAACTACCTCAATAGAAAAATTTGAGAACGCTGAACTATGAACTAAATCCATGCACTAGGTCTTTTGGAATAAAGAAATGTCAAAAGGGTTTAAAAAATTCCCCCAGGTGGGGTCCAGCAGCTTCAATTTAAGGCCTGCAATGTTCCAAGATAATAGATTCCAGTTTTTAACCAACAGCTAAGGGGTGAGACCCAGGCTTTCATGCATCCACTCTCTCAGCTGCTTGGCTTGAGTCCACTAAGATCTCTTGAAAGTTAGCATTGTCCATTGTTCGGCTCTCTATCTTTAATGCAGGGTGATTGTACTTCATGCTTATGCTCGAAGATAAAGGGGCGGTACATTGAATCTCTGGGGCTATCAGGCCATCTGCGCTGATTATAAGATTTTGACATAATCAAATTTATCTCCAGGTGCTGGACGCCGTATGGTACTCAAAAAGTCCGAGCTAATCACTGACATACATTTGTGTGTGGTTCGGATTCAGTGAATTACCTTTTTTTAGTGATTCGTTGTCTTCTCTTGCATACGGGGAAGTTTAGGCACATTATGCATATACATATACATTGTCCCCACAGGGCTATTAATATGATCCTATGACTTATGTTTGGGTCCTTTTTGCCAGAATTTAAAGAAGTGGCACATGACCCAAGATTGCCCTGTTTTAGGTGCAGCCCAGTGGCCTAAACTGGGGTCCGTACATGTGAGTGTCAATTATACCTCTTGGTTTGGGGTAGACTAACTACAAAAAGGCATGTAGGCTGCATAGAGGGTCAATCAACTGAACTTCCTTATTGATACTTGGGACGAAGTGGAGTGGCCTAGCCTATCCTCTTCCGATCGATGACCGGTGAAGACAAACCTGCTCTTGGCCTGCTCTTGGCCTGGGCACTAACCCGGGTGCGTCCCGCCCTGAGGTTGGGATGGGAGGAATATATAGTCACAGGCCTCTCCTCCAGGGAAGCACAGCAGTATGGGCAGTGAAGTCCAGCCCCAGCCACAGTTCCACAGATGGAGCGTTACCAATATTGATTGTGGTGAGGGACCATGGCTCATTAGAGGGTCTTGATGTTCCTCTCCTACCTCAACAATGGCAAAAAAGGGTTCATGACACTCTGCACAGCTGCATCTATTACATTAGTCTTGTATTATTTTCATGAGTATATCTTTTTTTTAAAAACACATTTAAAGAAAACCAGAGTGAAAGGAGTTAAATTTGTGTAGTAAGTTAAAATCACATTGAAAAAGCCGTACAACCGTTAATAAGGTTTCTTCCATGTGTGAAGTAACTGTAATATGTAGGGTGACCAACCGTCCGTCCGTAAATTTCACGGACCGTCCATTGTCCATGATGATCACTTTTACGGACGCCTTTTGTCTGTAATTTTGGGCATTGCGGGGAGCAGCGCTGTACCCCTGCAAGAAGCCTCAGCTCCCTGATGGGGCCGCCTCGCACTCATCCTCTGAGCACAAGAGCAGCCGCACCCGCCCATTGTCATTTTGTCTGCGGCTGATTGTCACGTACAGTATGACAATGGGCGAGTCTGCGCTCTTACAGCATGTGGTGGCCTCCTCCTGCCTTGGCCTAGGGCAGGGCATTCTGTCTTAACAGTACATAAAGAAAAATGTTGCACCTCACCAGATGGAAGAACGGTACAGAATCCAGTTCATGAAAAGAAGCCAGCGGAAGAAGGTAAAAAGAAGGGGTTATAGTTCTTTCACAGTCTCATAGTTTTAGAACTGAAGCATTTTCAATCGTATATACAACAAAGCCATAGTTGCTGCTATTTTATTTTATGCAGCTAACAACCATTGACAAAGTCAATAGTCCTGGCTTGTTGTAGGTGTAATGTATTATATATCTGGATGCAATAACAGAAGTAGCAGAATTCCAGTCGGGTAGCACACTTTGCTAAGCACAGATTTTTCACTTATGTGTTTGAAGCCACGCACTTAATTACATCAGGTATGCCCTTTGGAGAGACAACCCACTTAAAGCCCTGGAAACAACACCATGTCACAGTCACCTCACGTCCTGGCACTATGCCGCATGCATGACTCATGACTTCCAAGTTTTCAGATTGCCTATGTGCAGGGGCATAGTGAACCCTCCCCACCGCTTGCTTTGGGAACTACAGCAGGGGTGAAGTTCTTAATGGGTGTGAAAAGGTGGGTGAGTAAGTAATAATGGGTGAATGGCTGGATTGATTAGTGAAAGGATGAATGAATGAGTGAAAGGTTTCATGGATGGATAATGAGATAAAGGATGGATGGATGAGTGAGTGAGTGGAAGAATGGATGAGAGAAAGGGTAAATACATAGATGAATGGGTGGAATGGTGGATGTATGGGTGGAATGGTGGATGTATGGGTAAAAGGGTTGATGAATGGGCAAAAGGGTGGATGGATGAGTGAAAGGATGGATGAGTGAAAGAGTGGATGATGGGCGAGTGAATGGGTGGATGGATGAGTGAAATGATGGATGGATTGATGAATTGATAAGTGAAAGGGTGAATGGATGGACGGATGAGTGAACGGGTGGATGTAAGGATGGATGAGTAAGTGAAAGGGAAGGTAGATGGACAAAAGGATGGATAAGTGAAAGGATGAATGAGTGAAAGGGTCAATGGATGGTTTAATGAGTGGATGACTGGGTGGATGGATGGTTGAAGGGATGGCTAAGTGAAAGGGGGATGGAGAGATAAAGGGAGGAAGGAGAGAGAAAGTGAGGATGGATGGATGAGTGAAAATATGGATGGATGGGCGAATGGGTGTATGGATGAGTGAAAAGAAGGATGTAAGGATGGATTAGTGAAAGAATGCATAGATGAGTGAAAAGGAGGGTGAAGAGCTAGAAGAAAGGATGGATGGATGAGTGACTGGGTGAATGGATGGACGGATGAGTGACTGGGTGAATGGATGGATGGATGAGTAAGTGAACGGATGACTCGATGTGTGAAAGGGTAAATGGTTGGATGATGAGTGAATAAACGGATGGGTGGAAGTATGGATGAATGAGTGAAAGAATGGATGGGGTGAAAGGAGAAATGATGGAGGGATGAGTGAAAGGATGAATGGAGGGATGGATGAGTGAGTGAAACGATTGATGGAGGGATAGATGATGGATAGACTTAGAAATGGTTGAATAGGTTTAGATATGGATGGGTACACAGTTGGAAGGACAGAATGAATGGTGAAAGACTGAATGATGGATGAAAGAATTAATGGATGCCACACCATCGGTTGACTCAACCCGCCATCCCAAACCAACACATGACGTCAGGCAACAAGCGCGGAACTCAGGCTTGAAATGCTCCTTCTGCCTGCAAAAAGGCAGAAACTAATTCCTTGTACGGCGCTGTGGTAGCACAAGAGACGTTCTGTTGTTGTACTGCTTGGCGGCGCTGCTCCCATGCCACTGGGAAGCAGCACGAGCAGCCCTTCACCTGCCCCGAGGCCATGAGAGATGCATGAGGGCATGGCTCTGTGCAGCCCTTGTGCAGGGAAAGGCGGGCAAGACAACATAACCTGCACTTGCAGACAACAGCACTGACGTGACTCGAGTCCCTTCCACCACAAATCTCTTTCCTTTAAAACTTTGCAGCAAAACCAAAATCAAGTAATTCGAAGAAAACCTGCCCGAGGGAAACTGATAGGAAACAGCAAGGATCCACTGCAATCGCTCATCTAGAAATAATACTTTTTTTCTAGAGACCCCTTACCCACCAGGGTTGCCCCTAGGTGGCATGCTTCATCATTGGGGTTCATCTCAATCCTCTACGGATTGAGGAGCGCTGCAACTTGCGAAATACATAGGAGCACTCATTGGTGTAGACAAAATGAAGTGAAGTGGAGTGGAAAAAGGAGAAAGATTAAAAATACCTAACTAGTGGGCCACTCTTTTATTCCCGCCCCTAGTTGGTAAGGTTAAAAATCAGGAGTTGTTACCGAGAGGAAACAGGACCGGGATGAGTCTGGTTGTTTTTCGAACATGTTTTGAGCCGTTCCCCTATTGGCTCTTCGTCAGGACTCCACGGGGTCCAGCCCCGTGTGTGCCAATCCCAGTCTATCCTATACTAAGGATGCAAAGCGTGCACACTTATTGCGCATGCACTATTTATACATACGGTTTTCAATTAAATAATCCGTATTTCTAGAAACACTATGCTATTGCGTCATGGTCAATACCCATGGATTGAGGGGCCTGTAGTCAAACCTTCATCAAAGCCGCCTCGGTCGAATAACCTACTTCATGCCCTGGAGACCGCATACTCGATTTTTGTTTCGCTACATAACAGTCAGGAGGTTAAACCTACCTTTACCTCTACCTCCCTCTCTTCTTTATTTGTAACTTTAAAATTTTGCAGCATAAGAATATTGCGCCTGGGGCAACCGCCCCTGTGGGCATGCCCATGCTACGCCATTGCCTATCAGGATAGATGACATCTGACCCTTACACCTTGTAGCACTTATTGTCTTAAGTAACATTTCCAAAACATTGACTTTCACATTTATCAGTCAATGTCTGTATATAATATGTGTGTGACATCCTGCCATACATACTTCGGATGAGTAGCACTATAAAATAAATTAAGTACACATAAGAGAGAGTCTATGTGAAGATGAGCATCACCATTGGAGGGTGGTAACAAGGCCAAACTGGCCATCCCTGGCATCGGGCGTTTTCTTGGGAGTCTGGAAAGGTGGGGGGGGGAGGATTTTGTTACTGGGGGCTGGCACTGCAAAGTTCCTTGTATATCCGGCAGTTTTCAGGCAACAATAAAAGTGTCACAATAACCCTGGTGATTAATGAACCCACTGGAGAGAGATTGGAGTTTTGTTTAGTGGCAGTTTTGAATCATCTAAGGTAGCACAGAGGGTTTATATGCCTGCTGCAAAGAATGTGTACCATGCATATCAAAGAACAGTATTTTATGTGCAGAGCTCAGTGGGTTACTGCTTTTGTCACTGAGATTCTTTTATCACTGCGTAGTTCATAAGTTACTTACATAATCTAGCACAGTGTGCTATGAACTGCCATTAAAGAGCTGCATGCAAGATGCATGGTACAGCTTACAAAGTTATGGTTTCTTCTCAGTTTTTCATTATTCTGATGTTGCTAAAAAGGGGTTTGTTTGGGTACAATAAATTCTTATCATTAAAGTCAACGCTAACTACTGTGTTATGTTCCTGGATTCTGAGTTTGTGCTTCTTCAGGCCAAGCACTCTTACAAAATGCCTACCAGTATGGGTGACCTGTTTGTGTGTGTGATGTAAAGTGCTCTGGCACCCTACACTGGTATGAGAGGCGCTATAAAACAAATGAAATACATGAGAGAGAGAGGCACTGTTGATGATAGTGAGGGAAACATTAAAGAGCCCCATCAAAGATTGTTGTATCCTGGTGCACAGTAAGGTCATCATTTACTATGCATTTACTATGCTTTTGCAGCTAATACAATTGAATATAGAATCACAAATGTGTCGAGGAATGCACCATGTTTTGGCAAATTTTTCTTGGGGGTGCAAAAACGAAGGTCTGTAAGCTGTCAGTTTGTTTGTAACACACAACTTCTAAATATCTGCAAAGAAACTGTGCAAATGTTTCAAAAGGTAACAGCAGTTAGGAATCCACAATTGGATCACTTGTTTGTGATTCAGAAGTGTGCTGGAAACAAGATTTTTCTTAGGACCAAAACAATCAAGACACTTTACGTGGTGATGTTCAAGTGATGCATATTTGCCGAAACCACATTTCCGCACATTAGTATTTGTGCGCTATATAGTTTTATCAGTAAAACTGCATGTTGGCATTTTGCTTCCATTCAGTAGAAAATGTTCTGAATGTAAAGGACAGTGCCTCCTTCTTCTTACCTACAAAAATGCCTCAACAATATATACAGTTTCTAGTCTGTAGCACACTTCCGTGCATCAATGTGAATCTGCAGTTTACAGCTCACAGAAATGAAACATCCCAAGCAGTATACTATTTCCCATATACAGGTAAAATAAGGAGGGCTGATATATGATTAGCCAGGGCATTATATAGTAATGTCAACTCCTATCTAACCATTCTAACCCACAATAATACCATAACGTTCAGCAGTCTGTGGCTAATTATAGCTCATGCAGGCTGGTTAACTTCCTTTTATTGCTTCATGCTCTTACCCTCACACAAGATCTGTCCGCTATGGGTCTTATCCATCACTCTGTACTGTACCAGCCCCTAAACCGCTCATCACCAGCTGAACAGACATGGAATACCTGAAGCGATCTGACACATAAAGCTGGCCACTGGGAGGACTGTACTCTAGTCCAGCACTGCAGGTCCCCAATCAGCTAAACCTTATGCATGACGCTTTACCTCTCACAATCGCACTGATGTGTCTGTAAAACGTACCTTTTGTCGCGAAGTTTTGTCTTGAATTTTGGACCTTCTGTCCTGAATTTGTGTCCTGAATTTTGACCCTTGGTCCTGAATTTTTACACTCACCATCCTGAATTTACACCTATGCCAGTTGGTCACAATAGCAATATGCAATCTGTAAACGGGTAAACAGTGTTTTTCTTCTGCCAGTTTTGCCCTGCTGTGGAAGTAAACTAGAATTTGACCCCTGTACTGTAGTTATATGTCTGTCAATGAGCGTTTATTAGTACACTTGCTCTAAGTAACGTGTTATTGGACCACATTTATTTTCACTGCCATCGCTTAAATCAACTGATCACAGTTAAATTATGGTTGTGAATTAGATCCTAGAAACAGTGAAATTCACCAGTTATGATTAGATTCCCAAATCATAACTCACAGCAACAGCCAAGTCAACCATCAATCACACACCAGATATAGTGCTCATGACCGCACCCTTGATGTGACAAATGACAATTACAAATGTTGTCAAAAATCTTATACAAGACATTACATATCACATTACCATTATCGCTATGAATGAAATGTTTATGAATATAGTATTATTTATTGATTTGAATACTTGTTGGTGTTTAATGATGTGCTTTTAGGTTTTTGTACTTATTTCTATAAATATTTTGAGGTCATTAGCATTGCATTTAGTGTGTTATGCCACATAATATGCAGCATAAAGTGATGATTTCAACAATAACGCTATTTATACTTCAAATGGATCAAAATGATACTGCCAGAGATTGTTCCAAATAAGGAACTTTAATTTGCCTTTTCTCCCACACAGTTTAGATAACTCTGTATCATAATTTGGTCCTCCATTTCCAAATAAATATTTTCTATGTTTTTAAATATCGTTTCTTTTATGTCATTGTTTTTTGTCCATTAAAAGCATCTAAACCTTAAGAATGTGTACTCAAGTCCTAACATCATCTCCAATGGTCACCCTATCAAAAAAGGGCTCTCCATACCAGTAGCGGCTGGCATGACTCATGGGTGGGGGGGTGGTCGAGGGTCGCGCGGGGAGGGAGGGGGTTCAATAATTAAAATAAAAAATGTTAACTTACCTTTCCGCTGCGCCGGATCCTGTGTCTTCACTGCTCCTGCTCTCCTGCCTCCGCCAGGAACAGCAGGCAGTCTGCCTCCCCTAAGCCAATCCCAATGCTCCAGTGGAGCGTTCTGATTGGTCTGGACGCCTCCCAGCCAGGGGTTGTAGGGGATGGC
This sequence comes from Triturus cristatus, assembly GCF_964204655.1. Lineage (NCBI taxonomy): Eukaryota > Metazoa > Chordata > Amphibia > Caudata > Salamandridae > Triturus > Triturus cristatus. The sequence goes on along the minus strand of NC_140590.1, from coordinate 1,266,879,570 downwards.
ATGTTCTCCATGTAAGCTGCAATGCAGCCTGCATGGAGAAGTGCAGAGTGCGCATGACACGCATGACTGGCACGAGGGGCCGACCGACCCGTCTTTTCTCACACAGGAGTGGGCAAACCCTCCTGCCCTGCCTGGGCAACTCCACCCACCTGCCCACCCGCCCGCCCGCAATGCACAAAGAAGCATAAAATGGTAATAACCAAAAGTTATTACCATTTTATGTTTTGGCTTTCTCACACTGTGAGAAAGCAGTGGGGCTACGCTCCTTTGCCCTATGGAGGAGCCGCCCCTGCTCTATACCCAATAGTCTTTGGATGCAGGCAGTTAAACAATTCTTCCCAAGCCATAGAACTTATGATTTAAGAGAGAAATGTGAAAAAGACAATTTCTAGACAAGGTAACTTTCACAATGGCCAGTCATAAAACAGAGCCATATTAAGCATGCTACTCGTGCAGATACCTTTGTGACTGAGTTGAAATCACTTCAAAGCCAAATAGTCTCTTCTTCCCACCTCTCTCATTCGGCTGGGCTCAGATGAGGGCTGGTCTTTCTCTGGTGCTTCCAGAGGGGGTTGCAGGCCAAGAGTTTGCTTTCAGGTCTGAATTGGCTGCCATCATCTGTCTCTGAAATCCCTCATTGCCGCATTTCATCCCTAGCCCCATACTAATGGCTGCACCCGGTTGAGAGACCTGCTTGCTTATCTGACACAAAGCAGCACCAGTAGGTTGTTCTTCCAAGACAGAAACATGTACCACAAGTAAACAGTACTACTATGCAAGCACATGCCAGCAGTGGCTGATGTGTGGGATGTGAGGTTCAGGGCTCCACCATTCAGAAGAGGCAAGGAGGAAGATGGGAGCACATGAGCAGCTCACCTAAAGGCTGGCTGCTCCATATTAAGAGTTAAACAAGATGTTCTGGGTGCTGGAGTGTAACTGCACATTCGCTGGTCCTCTTCCACCTACTAGAGGTCCGGCACGACCGATAACTGCCCGCCTGCTCAATCAGAAGGGCAGGGGTACAATTCTGCACCTAGCTAGAGACTGCTTGGAGGTACATTACCAAAGGAATCTAATTTCACTATACTCAGACTTCACCTAGACTGTCCAGGCTACCCCCTACCGCCCACTATCTATAATAAATTTCGACAACAAAATCCTGGCTATGCTGCTAGGCAACAGATTGCTACCATTGCTGCTGGATATTATCCGACCTGACCAGTCTGGTTTTGACCCTAGGCGTAGCACATCTCCCAACCTTCGAACTATGTTTGCGCTTATGCACTCCAATTGACCCCTAATTGAAGGTGGTGGCAATCCTTCTTGACGCCACCAAGACGTTTGACTTTCTGGAGTGGCCCTATCTGTTCGAGCTGCTGAGGCGCCCATGGGCTCAGTCCACGGTTCATCAGCTTGACTGAACATCTTTACTTGTCATAGTGCACTAGACTGTGCATAAACAGTAAAGTGACAGACTACTTTCCTGTGACCAGGGCCACCGGCAGGGATGCCTCTTGTTTCCGATCCTATTTGCCATTGTAATGGAACGGTTGGCAGCTCTCCTGTGATAGCATAATTCACACTAGGGTCTTGCATTTCGAGATATTGGTATCCTGGTCTCCTTATTCGAGGGAGATATTAGATCTCTATGTCAGCAATCTGCAGATTATTCTGTCTCTCGTATTACAGGAAGTTCTACAATTTTGTGCGCATTCTGGTGTCCACATTAGCTGGTCCAACTCCATACGTCTTCCACTTACCTCGGTGACAGACCGCTTTGATATTGACTATCCCATACAGGAGGTGGAGGAACCGGCCCTATACTTGAGTGTTTGGGTCAACACAAATAATGCCGATATCTTGAAAGCTAACTATGGCATGTTGATGAGTTGGCTCAAAGAGCAAATACCAATTTGGACCTGTCTGCTTGACTCTATGGCAGATAGAATTGCGACCACAAAAATGATTGTACTCTCTAAATTTCTCTACTTGTTTATTAAAATCCCCATACCCCTCCAGTTGCACTTTGTCCGTCGACTGTGTACTCAACTTGTGACACTGGCCTGTGCCGGTAAACAAGCAAGGGCTAACTAAAGAACGCTGACTTTTCCCTTCTAACAGGGTGGACTAAGTGCCCCGGATATGGCACTCTACTACTATTGCTCCCAGGTGCAATTAGCACACTACTGGAGATATCCCATTCTATTCCAGCAGCACTGTGCTGTTGCAGTGGACGGTGCAGCACCATGCCCACTGTAAATGGCGATTTACCTTCCCTCACACGGACAGTAATTGACACCGTGGCCTGTACAATCTGGGCATGGGACCGACTTCGCTATCGAGCTTGTGCACCCTGCCTCAAATTGCCTAATGTACCCCTGAAGGGCCACCCTCTGCTACTGGTGGCTGTAGATACTGGGGTGTACTGTTAACTCAACCAGCTGTAACTCCTCCTTATTGGCGACTTTTTCCGTATAAGCAATTCCTGCCATGCCAACATATACTACTTGACATTTTCACATACTATAGATTCTAGGCGGCCTACATAGCCATACACGATATGTTCCTCAAGGCCTCCCATACCATTCATGCACTTGACATGCTATTGACCACCACCACCACTCAGAAATTGATTTCACATCTTTATGGGACTATTCAGACCAATGCTCCTTTGTGCACCTAAAGCATTTAATAGCTGGGCGGCAGACCTAGTTCCCTCACTCACAGCGAGCCAATTGCTGTGGACTAACCAAGGTGCTCTCCCCCAATTATAAACTGCACTTGCTGCATCAATCAATCAATCAATCATGCATCTCTGCCTTCTCCATCAGATGTATCATACCCCTGCCCAGCCGTACCCCATGGGTCTCTTCGAGGATGCGCGGTGTCGAAGAAGCAGAGTAGACAATGCCTCCTTTCCTCACCTGGCATGGAACTGCCCGAGTTGGCTCAGTTTTGGACCACAGTCTACAATACCATCGCCACTATCCCTGACCACCAGCCCGGTAAGACTACCCTGGTGGCTCTAGTGGGCCACGTGAAGGAGGCCCCCATGATGTCCAGCATCTCACTGCAATGCTCTTGCTATTGGTGAAACGCCGAGTTGCAATCCATTGAGGATGCCGCCTCACCCCTAAGCTCACTAATTGGCTGTTTCATGCGGCAAGTTGTCCCGAACAACTGACTCTCTATTGGGAGTTAATGCCATTACGAGCTCGCCCAACCTACATCTGCCCACCCCAGTCCCCTATCTCTCCTCCCTCACGGAACCCACTACAACTGTAGATGGGCTACACTCCCCCACTCCTAAGGGATTTTCTGTCCTTTTGGGGGAGGATGGCTCCCCAGTCGATGCATGACCTGGCCTCGAACACCGAATCCACATGATGTGCCTTTCTCTCCGACCTTCTGCACTATGCATTGAAATTTGGGGCAAATGCTACTCTATATTATACCACCAATGATCGTTACTGATTGCAACCTTGAATACCGTGCTATAACTGTTGCTCTACTTGTTTAAGGTCTCTGTTTCTTTTAAAATATATAAATTTAAAAAAAAATCCCTGGGCTGGCTCATGCTCCGCTGGTGAGTGTTTTCTGGTTCGCTTATGTGACTGCTCTTTTTTTTTAACTATTGGTGTGGTGATCACATCAAGCTGTCTGCACCTTAATCTGGCCTTCCATATTATGGTAATCCATGCCAGTCAGCCCTCCATTACTCTGTTGCATGGCAAGTTGTCCTCCATCTAACTGACCGCTGCACGGAGCGCAATGCGAGGGGCGACTGCTCCGTGGCTCACAGTGGGCAATAGAGGTTGATCTGCAAATCAACGGGGGGATCCGAGCCAAGGATCTGGTGGCTTGGCTCTAAGAGCCCGTGCACTAGCTGAGCCCTGAAGTGTTTTAAATTTTTTAAAAAAACGTCTTTAACTTACGGAACTGTTTCACCTTATTAAGAGGCATTTTGTTTCAAAATTTGAACTAAGATTGAACTTAGAAACATTCCTGCCTCCCTGCCCTAACAACAATGCTATCAATGAACAAAGAGACAAGTCCATGGTGTCCACCGGACATGTGGTCTAGTTTCTTTTGAAACATGAAGCAATGTTATTTTCTATTAAATATAAGATGTTTTTACACAAAGCATATCCTGAACTTTTGTATTTTAAGGTGCTCTCCTATGTGATAATGAGGAAGATGGAGGCTTGGTGAAATAAAATATGTTCCTAGGATGCCACAGTTTGGTCAAGCGAGGAAGCCAGGTTTCGGCTCAGGTGTTATGCTTTCACATTGCACAGTTCAGATCTTGGGACTCTGTGGAAGCCCCTCTCGTGCCATGAAAGTTAGAAAGAACGTTGATGCCTTACCACTTTAAAAAATCACCAGCCGCCACTGGCACATACATGTAGAAACTTTAATTTACAGATAGAGGGAGGCATGGGGTGGAAAGCCCACACTAGCTTTCCGCAGCCCCAAAAACTGAGATGCCTCAGGGAAAGAAGGACTCACAGGCTACCATCTAAATCTGGAAAAAAATACTAAGCAGCTTGCATCGGGACCAGTTGTAGGTGGGCCAGCCGTCCTGTTACAACTGTGTGTCATACCAGCGCGGCAGCCACTGATACCCACATCAGCACAGTTCTGAGAGTCCAGAGGGTGAAGACAGAGAAAAGGGGGTGACAGCTGGGATGAGTGTGAAGGTGGCAATGGAGTCTATGCTCCAATGGGGCTTCATGCAGTAGAGCACCTTGGTTTTTGGCATGACAGTGCTACTATCAATGTTTACTTGATGTGGGTCCTGGCATGATTGCAAATGGTGCAGTTGAAACCAGGGTAAAGTTCATGCAGTTTTGATTTACACCAGTCCATTTGGTTTCTGCAGTGACAATGGTGTGCACATATACAGCATGGCAGTTGCGTTTTACGTACTTAAACATTGTAGACAATGTCTTCGCATTGTGCAATTTTTTCATACAAAGGCAAGGGAGACACTGACAACATAGCAACACTAGCGACCTAGTGGATAACTCTAGTGCCTGGGAACTGAAACAGTATAATTAGTAAACTTTCAAGCAATGAAAAGGAGCATACAATTATACACAAATACTTTGTAAATTACAAACAATTTCATAAGATCCACAAAATCCCCAAGTATTGAGCAAGGAGTCTTGAAGTTTCTTTTTCAAATTATTCTTTATTTGTATTCATATGCGATATGCATACATCAGCCCAGCCAACGCGTTTCGTCCAACATGGACTTCCTCAGGGCTGTAAAAACAATTTAATAAGTAACATTTCGTTTTCCATTATACAAGATAGGTTTAACAAAACCTAAAATTAAAAGACCAGATATACATGAAGAAAAAGGGGAGAAGGAAGCTACTCCATCTCCTATTATACAAGCATTAATTGTCAAAAATCACCTCTCATATGTGACCCCCTGCCTATGTATATTCTTACAGCAATATTCTAATATCAACTAATCAATGAAAACAGCAGCCATATTTATCCAATCAAGGGTTTCCAATTGATCAAAATAAATCATAAATGATACTACATTATCATATTGCTATAGATAGAGAATTATCATACTTGTGCAGCCCACATTTGCCTACACTGCTGTCCGCATAATTCTTATTAGTAAATTTATAAGGCTTCTGAGTAGCCCATTGGCAAGACTGTGTGGACCAACAAAATTCAGCACCAGGCTACCCTGCGGGTGAAAGTGCACTTTACAAATTCACATAACATAAAACAAACCTTCTTCAAAATCAGTGATCACCCTTGACTCTTGCACTTTGAGAAAAACTCGGACATTCTTGAACAGCACACTGGAAGGCTGCCATTTTAGCATCATATTATTAGCAGCAAAGGTGAGTTTGATGGATTTTTACCTCGCATAGAAAGAGGGATGGGCATACAGTCTTGGCACAGACTTAAAAACTGGCGCAATTTCTCTCTTGTTTAAACATGTATTCAATGAGGCACACTGTATCAGATAGGCACTGCATCTCCTGTAACCAAACATCTGCCGGCTGCGCATATAGGGCCAGATGTATAAACATCTAGTCACAAAATACTGCTTGCATACGGTGACCAGTAATTTTGCAACTAGTAGAGATTTTTAGGAACCGACCTATGTGGTTTTCGGCTGGTTCTTACAAACTAGAATCGTAGTAGGTCACAAACCCACCTATCTTGTAGATAATAGTAAGGTAGGTCACAAACTGTGACGCCCTATGATGAGATTCCATGACCGGGATGGTGGCCTGCTGGGGTCAGCTGTCCACCATGGGTGTGATCACATTTCAATAGAGTAAACTTTTTTAAATGCAGCCGGTTTTCCTTAAAAAACACTGGGTTGAGTTTAAAAAAAATCCTTTTTTTTCTTTGTTTTCGAGTTTACAGTGGTACCATGGACCACTACCTACTCAAACAAACTTTCTTACAATGGGAAAGGGGTACCTTTTGCAAATAGGTTACCACCCCAACTTGAGGTTGGGTTGGCGATAACTTTTCTGTGGTTTACAACCTCTATATCGGTCCTAAACCATTGATACATATGGTTAGGATCCCCTAGTTGGAAGGAAACCCTACTACATGCCCCTTTAAATTTCTAAATCTATCTTAGGACTCAGGACAAAAGTTTTTGACTCCTACTATGGGTTCGGTACTTTCCTACAAGCATTTGTTTAGTTGGAAACTCCAAATCGGAGCGTTTCTAACCGATAAACTGCTATGTACGTCTGGCCCCAAGTTTTCTTTATACATGCACATAACTGCTTTGGCAAAATGTTGCTCCTGGGCAGACTCTGAAGAGGTGGAATGTTACATTTCCCTTTAGAATTACCTCTAAATTCTGCAAAATGAGCCCTTATGGTGTTTTCTTCTAAAGAAGGAATATAAGAAAATATTCCTTTAGAGTAATGATCTCCAAATGGTCTTCAAACTGCAGTGTATGCCCCCTTCTCCTGGGGGCTTGAAGCCAGGACTACGGTGGGGGCGGGGGGCGAGATCCACATTAAAAGACATTTGCTGCCTGGTGGCTGTGTTACATATTCTGCTCTGGCAGAGCAGATAGATTGCTTAAAGAAAGTGGGCCCTAGGCTGCTTGCTAAATGTTAACAGGCTCGTGCTGACTAGGTGTCAACATACCTTCTTGCCATACCTCTGCAGGCAGGTGAAGCGAGGTGTCTAAAAAATAATTTGCCAAGAAAATATCCTATGATGTTGTTAGAACAAGTAAGAGAGAAAGAGAACGAGCAGATGGGTTGTATATTAATGCATGAAGACTGGAGTCATACAGGTAGCATATCTAAATTTAAATCTATCTATATATCTATATCTATCTCTATTTCTATCTCTCTCTCTCTAATATATATTCACTGAAAAAACCATGGATGGAGTAAATTTGTGATCTGAAAATGCTAACGTTTTCCAGTAAATTGTGCATGGTTTCAGGGGCGTTATAGTTAGCTGGACATTTCCCTCGTACAAAACCCTAGAAATTCCCCTGTTATAGTTAGTTCAGCTAACTATAACTCGCGCCCCCGCAATGCACTGCTGATGACGTCACATATTACTGATTGCAACCTCATCCAGTGACTGTGTGTTTCTGTAAATTTTAAATATGTTTTAAATATTTATAGTGAAAGGCCTGTGGAAGAATGAGTGGCTGTACAAGTGTGTGAATGGATGATATTCTAAGTGCGTAACTGACTCTATAAGTGAGTCATTAAATGTATCTTACTGCAGACTAGTGACTAAACTGTGTGAATGTCTGTATGTTTCTGTCTGTTGGTGTATAAGCGGCTGCATGGTTTTGTGAATTGCTATATGAGTATCTCTATGGGTTATTGATTGGTTGTCTGAGTATCTGTTTGGGTGCCTGAGTGTTTGTGTGGGTGGGGTGTGTGTGACTCTGTGCATACATGTGTGAGTGGGTGATTCTATGGGTGCATGGTTTAAGAGTGCATCTGTGATGGACTGTATGGTTGGGTGAGTGTATGTATGGGTATGTTAGTGATTGAATGTATATCTCAGAGTAACTACATATGTGAAAGGCAGTATATATGTGTGTTAGAGTATATAAGTGGGTATATGTGAGAGTGTGTGCTTGTGAGAGTGGCTGTATGGATGAGTGTGTGCTTGTATCAGTGATTGTATAAGAGCGTAAGAATGTGGTACTATTTTTATGAGTAAGTGAACTTGTGTGTGTATAACTGCATAGGTGAGTAAATGGGAGTGTGATTAATTATTTGCATGACTGACTAGCTGTGAGAGTACCTCTCTGGATGATTGGTGGTGTGTGAGTGTCTATGTAGGTGTATAAATGCATATGATAGTCCTGTACTGAGTGACTGTAAGTATGAGTGACTGTACGGGTGAGTGAGTGGATGTGTGTGTAGATCTAAGAGTCAATGAGTGGGTATGTAGTTATTGGTATTGGAGTATCTATGGTTTTGAGAATGGACGTCTGAAATTTTGATTGAGTATATCAAAGGGTGTGAGAAGATGCACTAACTTATCACATGGATGACGTCATCAGTGATGTCATCAGTGATGTCATTTCAGATGTCATCAGGGATGTCATCAGTGATGTCACTGACCATGTCATCAGTGATGTAATATGTGACGTCATCAGCAGTGCATTGCGGGGGCGCAACTTATAGTTAGCTGAACTAACTATAACAGGGGAATTTCTAGGGTTTTGTACGAGGGAAATGTCCAGCTAACTATAACGCCCCTGAAACCTATGGTTTCTTCAGTGAATTTCTAAGGTTTTTTAAATGCCAATTCCTAACTATAACGCCCCTGAAACCTATGGTTTTTTCAGTGAATTTCAAAGGTTTTTTAAATGCTAATTCCTAACTATATCAGGCCTGAAACCTATGGTTTTTTCAGTGAATTTCAAAGGTTTTCTAAATGACAATTTTGAATGTATTAATTGTTATACTGATTTTTTTGATACTGATTTACTAAATTTTTTAAACTATTTATTTTTAGATATATTTTTTTTAATTACATTATAATTACATTATACATTACAATACAAAATATACTTTCTCAGAATGAATTACTTTAGTTTAAATACTTGGCAAATAGGCAACAGACTTTTAAGTACAGTAGTTACAGTTGTTGCAATGGGCAACACAATTTCAAACACAAAGCAACATTGAGCTCAATGTGAATTTCTAGTTAAATGCAATTAGTTACTTTATGGATTACTTTTCTAACCACAAGACTGGATCCTAGATTCAGTCCTTGGACATCTCCTGTAAACAGTTGAGTAAAAGCGCTTTGGTTACAGTAGTGATTTTTAAGGAATATTATTGTATTTTAAAAGTTGACACTTAGAAACTTTTTCCCATAGAATCACCAATGTTATCCTACGGCAGAAAATTCACTTAGCAGGTAAGTAGTATTATCGTTACTTTTTCTTACTCAGTGGTGGATCCTGGATCCAGCACTGGCCAACCTCCTGTAAACAGTTGAAAGAATGTGTTTAAGTCATACAGACGATGTTTTAGGAATATTTTTAGTCTGTGAAAATAGACACTTAGAAAATGTTCTGGTGAAAACCACACAATGGATTCCTATGGAAGGAAATACAAGTTACTGGTAAGTACGCTTAGAATTACTTTTCAAGGTCAGTGCTGGGCTAAAAGATGCAGCCCTGGGTTCTCTCCTGATAACAGGTGAGTAAATCGGAATTCGTACTTCGGGTGATTTTAGAGGAATATTTGTACGTTTCAAAAATGGACACTTAGAAAATTTTCTGATGAAAACCACACAATGGATTCCTATGGAAGGAAATACAAGTTAATGGTAAGTACGCTTAGAATTACTTTTCAGGGTCAGTGCTGGGCTAAAAGATGCAGCCCGGGGCTCTCTCCTGATAACAGGTGAGTAAATCGGAATTCGTAGTTCGGCTGATTTTAGAGGAATATTTGTACGTTTCAAAAATGGACACTTAGAAAATTTTCTGGTGAAAACCACACAATGGATTCCTATGGAAGGAAATACAAGTTACTGGTAAGTACGCTTAGAATTACTTTTCAGGGTCAGTGCTGGGCTAAAAGATGCAGCACTGGGTTCTCTCCTGATTACAGGTGAGTAAATCGGAATTCGTAGTTCGGCTGATTTTAGAGGAATATTTGTACAATGGTGAAGGAAGGGGGAGGGGCCTGATCTTGGAAAGGATGATCACCTTTCACCCTTCTGATCTATTTATTTCCAGGGCTCAGCACTGGGGGGGGGGGAGGCCCAGCAATTAAGGGGTTAACTCTTTATCTTGGAAATTATGATCACCATTCACCTTTCTGATCTGAAAGCCTGATTTCCTTATCATAATATTTATTTCCAGGGCTCAGCACTGGGGGGGAGGGGGAGGGGGGGGGAGGGCCGGCAGTTAAGGGGTTAAGCACGGCTCCTTCTGAGAGCCCCGACCTGACACCCTAAGTCCTTTACAATTATACACATTAAAAAGCCGCCCCCACCAGCACCTGCAGCTATTGAACGCAGTGCTGCACCAGCTGGGTCCAACCCCAACTGCTCTTACCACTGGCCATTGGCTTCTGGGGGTCTGGGCAATGAAGAGATCTGGGCATCCGACTGGGCAGTTCATAGTCGTGCAGGTACCAGAGGTTTGTGAAGTGGATCATCCAGAGCTAACAACCATGCAGTGGCGCTTCTAGATAGCAGTGTCCAATGCAGGTCCACAATGGCCCGGTTGATGCTAGATTTTCAGTACACCCAGCTAAAGTAAATGTGAATTGAAATCAATCACGTAGTGCATGGTTATCCGTAAACTATGAACCTGACACAGATCACCCCCCATAGAGCATACAGGGTTGTCTTACATAGTCTGGTGTGAGAGACCCTTGCAGTATCTGGGGGAAATGGTGAGATACATGCAGGGCCAGCGTCAATGCTAAACTGCCCTGGGAGAAGTGGCCCACATGGATGAAAATGGGTAGCCTTTCATGTTAAGTTATTGCAATCATGGAAGGCCACCTGGCTCGGAGTTTCCGTAGGAAATAATGGGACTCGGTCAGTGAGTTCCGCGGCGTTTTCCATTTTGAATAAAATCAGGAGAGATAACCATGTGTAACGCTCGCCTATCTGTAACGTTCTTTGGGAGAAAAAACACACACACATATATGTGTATGTGTGAGTTTATGTATATATACTATATATACCTCATATGTAGATGTAGAGTTTAATATGCTATTTATCACCATTATTGTCTACAACAATGTTTATTTCGGATAATACTTCGAAAAAACCCACAAAACAAATAAAATAGTACATTAGTACATGAACTAGGTTAAAAAAACAAAGATACATTAGATTTCCATCCTGAAGCAACAACCAGCTATAAACACGATCATTACAAATTGCTAAAAAAAAATATATATATATATACAGGAGCAATCGATGTGGGCAACAGTTTCAGGGGCATTGTAAATTGAAATCGTCCTCCTCATGTCCCTCGCTGAACTTTAAACGTTTGCAACACTACAAGTGAATACACTTTCTGTGCTGGTTCTCAGGATTCTCAGTGCCCAGGCACATTGCTGAACCCCTCTGAGACGACATATTGGCATTATCCATCTCTTATGGGGCTGCTCATAGGCCTTGCAAGTAAAAAACAGACGATGAACCGTTTCTATCTCACTGGGGCAGGTCGGGCACCTATCATTTGAGCAATATAACTCTTCCCACCCAATACAGAGATTGTTGGTTGGTAGAATATCATATCTAAATCAAATATATAAATATTTGGCCGTGGGACTTGTGATATTATATAAAACAATTCAGAGGAGGGAGTACATTTGTGATCTGAAAATGCCAACGTTTTCCAGTATATTGTGCATAGTTTCAAAATCTGATCAATAGTGTTAATATTCGATCAAAACTCTACCAGGAGCTCAGAAAGCATCCTGTTATCATTGGCTCACTCTGGGAGTTTCCCCAGTATTTGCCAGCAGAAAAGCTTCTGCAGGCCATCGATCAGACTGATCGTCCTATAATTTCAGGGATCCACCCGGGTACCCTTCTTGTATATGGGGACTATTACAGCCTCTTGCCACGACTTTGGGAACACATTACCTTACAAAATAGAATTAGTAAGCATGCTCATATAAGGGCCCTGAGATTCCCTGAGATGCAACCAGGGCCTGGAGCCCTTGCTGGTAACTAACCTTGTGAGGGCATCATTACATTCTTCTAACATGATCTTTAGTAAACTTGAATTTACGGCTAATGGAAATAACTCCATACCTGGTGTTTCACATGTCACAACATCAACTTCTGAATAGAACCCCTCGAAATGCTTTACCTGAACCAAGTGCTGCGGCAACAAATGATGGACGGATTGCTGAATGAAGCAAACATTCACCCCCAGTCAAGAGATCGGGGTTAAATACAATGTTCTTTTGCTATCTACGCCACCTCAGTTTGGACCCAGCCATATGCAAATCATGCTTGACCCTGTTCCTTATGGATTGCAATATTGGATCCTTTACAATAACCCAAGGATGTCAGTTAAGTAAATTGCTAGTCTCTTGATGCAACAATCTAATGAAGCTTTCACCCAAATTGTTAGTTCGCCAGCGGGTCTCTGTTTTCCACAAGAAACATTTGACAGCCCTGAACCATGAACTAAATCCATGCACTAGGTCTTTTGGAATAAAGAAATGTCAAAAGAGTTTATAAAATTCCCCCAGGTGAGGTCCAGCAGCTTCAATTTAAGGCCTGCAATGTTCCTAGATAATAGAGTCCAGTTTTTAACCATTTTGGCTAACAGCTAAGGGGTGAGACCCAGGCTTTCATGCATGCGGAGTCAACCCACTCTCTCAGCTGCTTGGCTTGAGTCCACTAAGATCTCTTGAAAGTTACCATTGTCCATTGTTCGGCTCTCTAGCTTTAATGCGGGGTGATTGTACTTCATGCTTATGCTCAGAGATAAAGGGGCGGTACATTGAATCTCTGGGGCTATCAGCCCATCTGCGCTGATTATAAGATTTTGACATAATCAAATTTATCTCCAGGTGCCGGACGCCGTATGGTACTCAAAATGTCTGAGTTGTGTGTGGTTCGGATTCAGTGAATTATCTTTTTTTAGTGATTCGTTGTCTTCTCTTGCAGGCTGGGAAGTTTAGGCACATTATGCATATACATATATATGGTCCCCACAGGGCTATTAATATGATCCTATGACTTATGTTTGGGTTCTTTTTGCCAGAATTTAAAGAAGTGGCACACGACCCAAGATTGTCCTGTTTTAGGTGCAGCCCAGTGGCCTAAACTGGGGTCAGTACATGTGAGTGTCAATTATACCTCTTGGTTTGGGGTAGACTAACTACAAAAAGGCATGTAGGCTGCATAGAGGGTCAATCAACTGACCTTTCTTTATTGATACTTGGGACGAAGTGGAGTGGCCCAGCCCATCCTCTTCCGATCGATGACCGGTGAAGACGAACCTGCTCTTGGCCTGGTCTTGGCCTGGGCACTAACCCGGGTGCGTCCCGCGCTGAGGTTGGGATAGGATGAATATATAGTCACTGGCCTCTCCTCCAGGGAAGCACAGCAGTATGGTAGTGAAGTCCAGCCCCAGCCACAGTTCCACAGATGGAGCGTTACCAATATGTTGTATATGCATTAGTTATGCACATGCGTCCGTTAGTCAGACGCAGTCTATCTTCCATGTTGCCGGGTCACATGTTATTTCCAGCCAATAGGAGTGGGAGGTGACGTCAGTAAGGGGGGAGTTACGAGAAATGTTCATATCGCCCGCGCTGTTGCGGTAAGCGGATCGTGGGCCTCTGTACCAATAAACTTATTTCAACACGTACCCAGATTCCAGCTTCTTCTTGGTACGACAAATGGCGACGAGGATTTGTACCTTCTCAGAGGCCCACGAGCAATCCTTGTGATGCGGATTGTATTCCGAACGGACGGCGGAGGCGAACTAACTGTACCGCGGCATTTCCAGTTACGAGTGGACGTGCTCGAAGCGCCGCTAAGTGCCTTGCGATCACCGCTCCTGGTGCCAGTTCCTTGCTGTGCTGCTTGTGCCTTACTGCGTGTCCCCATTGATGCCGGCGGACGCGTCTCGCCACAGCGGGGGCCGTGCATGCCGACACGTGTCTTCCTGCCTACTGCCGCACGAGCCCTGAACAGCGTGCCTTTTGCCCTGCCTGCTCTCCTGTGGCGGCCATTGGACCGCCCGTCACTACTTCCAGCACGCCCTAGAGCCCGTCCACGCTCTCAGCTGCCTACACGCCGGAATTCTGCAACCCCCGAGTTCCAGGACTCTGAGACAGCCATGAGTCCTTCCGTGACTCCCCTGGAGGTACTGTGTGCTGCGGCCTTGCTTTTGCTAATCAGCGCAGTGAGCAAGTGTGGACTGCTTGGCCTGTTGTTTTGCGCACGGGACATCGCAGGCATCTACGCCACCCAGCCTGCGGTCGCTTTCCAGTGCATAGGGTACGAACTTTGTCACCATGGCGCAGAGTAACAACATATGTGTGCCGCCCCTCTTCCTCGAGGAGCCGGGAAAACCATGCATGAAATGGAAGAGTTGGTTGCGGGCCTTCGAGAACTACATAGTGTCGATCGATGGGAAGAAGTTCGACGCGGAACGCAAACAGGCGCTTCTGTTTGGGTTGCTGGGGAAGGCTGGCCAAGAAATATTCAACAGTTTGCCGGAGTACAAGAACCCTCCAGGGGTGCTTACTGCGCTCAACATGTATCAGGAGGCGGTCAAACGTCTGGAGCGACAGTTTGCGGAGGAGACTAACATAATGGTGGGGCGTCACAAGTTCGCGCTGCGGAAACAGGCAGAAGGAGAGACAATTGAAGAGTACATTGCTTGTTTGCGTGTTCTGGCGCAAGACTGTGACTTTGTGGATAGAGTCGACACGTACATCCGAGATCAGGTGGTGTTCTACTGTCATTCCAAGAAGGTGCAGGAACGCCTGCTGGCGTGCAGAAACCCTACTCTCAGAGAGGTGACGGACATCGCAAAGGCAATCGAGAGGTCGCTTCTCTCTACTAAAGAATTGGCATGTAGTAATCCGAGCTCTAACGTGTTTTACGTGCAGGATAAAAAGAAAGCTGAGCATAGGTCTACGAACAAAACTTGGACTGCCAAGGCAGGAGATAGGAAGCTGTTCAGCTGCTTTAGGTGTGGCTCACACGACCATCTTGCGGATAGCAAGTCTTGTCCTGCACTGGGCAAAACGTGCACTAAATGCAAAAAAGTGGGTCACTTTGCCACGGTTTGTAAGACACAAACCAACGTGCACAGTGTGAAAGTGAGCTCCGTGAGAGAGGATGATATGGAAATGTGTGCGAACATTGTATTGTCCATTGATGTGGAGAATGGCCATGTGAGGGGGCCTATAGGCTCAGTGATGATTGGATCGGTGGAGTTGCCGTTTACAGCTGATTCGGGTTCACCCATTACGCTGCTTTCCGACACTGTGTTTCTTGAAAAATGGAGTGACGTACAGTTGAATGAGACGGATGTTAATCCGAAAGCATTTGGTGAGCAAGACATCGAGATGCTGGGCTACTTCTGTGATACCCTCACTTTTAAGGGGAGGGTGATTACCACAAAGATATACGTAGCCGAGAAGGGCAGAAATCTGGTGGGTTGGAAGGATCTGGCGAAACTGGGGGTGATCTTGGTTCCCGGAGCGGATGACCCCATAGTCCTGCGTGATGAGGAGCGGGAAGGCTTGTCGGAAGTGTTAGACAAGTACGATGGAGTGTTCAGGAATGAAGTGGGGTGCGTGAGAGGTTTTGTGCATGATATACAGCTGAAAGAAGGTGCGATGCCAGTAAAGCACAAGGTTAGGACCTTGCCTTTATCCGTGCGGTGTGAACTGAAAGCCGTACTGGACAAACTTAAACAGGAAGGTGTGATTGAGGAAGCCGGTGCGTCGGAATGGGTTTCCGCAAACGTGGTTTCTAAAAAGAAGAAAACGGGTGACATCCGTCTATGTGTCGACCTCCGATCTTTGAACAAAAACATACTGATTAATTGCCACCCGCTCCCCAACATACAGGAGATTCTGTCGTCAACGTCGGGATCCCGGTTCTTCACTCTTATTGATTTAAAATCAGCCTACCACCAAGTCTGTTTGACCAAGTAATCCAGAGGTCTGACTACCTTCATTACCCCGTTCGGTGCTTACCGCTACGTCAGGTTACCCTTTGGGCTGGCCTCGGCGTCAGGGGTTTTCCAGAAGCTGATGGATCTGTTGTTCCGCGAGATGCAGGGGGTCGAGGCGTTCCAGGATGACATCTTGATCCACACGAGGAGCAGACAGGAGCATTTGGCGTTACTGAGCACAGTGTTGGGGGTCCTTGGTGCCAAGGGGATGACGGTTTCGAAGGACAAGTGCAAATTCATGGAGACGAGAATTGAATACCTGGGGCACGTGCTGACTCCGGATGGCATAGCACCGAAAGATGACCTGGTCCAGGCAATCCGCAATGCTCCGCGTCCAGAGGACAAAGACGCGCTACGGTCCTTCCTTGGTCTCAGCGAGTACTACTCTAAATTCGTCCAGGGGTACGCGGATAAGGTTGAACCGCTGAGGAAGCTTTTGCGGAAAAACGTGAAGTACCTGTGGTCAGGTGAGCAGGATGCTGCATTCGAGTCTGTCAAAACAGCCATTGCCACAGCTTCGGTTCTGCGACCTTATGACAAGGATTTGCGCAATGTGGTCACAGTCGATACCAGCGCCAAGGGCATAGGAGCCGTCTTCTGTCAGTGGCAGGGGCACAAGGAGAACACTATAGCCTTCATTTCTCGCACGCTCAGTGACGCGGAGAAGAGTTACAGCACTATTGAGCGGGAAACACTGGCATGCGCTTGGGCGGTGGAGAAGCTGAAGAATTACTTGTGGGGCAAGGTGTTTGAGATTGTCACGGACCACAAGCCGTTAGTCTACATGATGGACGGGGAAGGCCGTGGAAATGGAAAAGCGAGTTCGAGGCTTCTGCAACTACTGTCCAAACTGCAGGAGTATCACTTTACGATACGTCATATCAAGGGTGGCCTCAACTACAGAGCGGACTGTCTATCCCGGATGCCGGTGGCCGGTGCAGAGGAGAACTCTTTGGATGACACCGAATGCATGGTGGCATTGGTGGATGCGACAGTAATGTGCAGTGGCTCTGTCACTGAAAACGAATGGCTGCGCAGTCAGGAGGAAGACTCCATTCTCTCAAAAGTAATGGACTACATGACGACCAAGTGGCCTCCTATCAGGAACTTGCAGTGCGAGTTGGGGAGTTTTCAACAGGTGAGCGAGGAACTTACCATCGAAAATGGATTCCTGAAGCGCCACGACTTGTTCGCTCCGCCAGCAGGGCTGCGCGAGAAACTGATCAGAATAGCGCACAAAGGACATCCGGGTGGCAGTGCGACCAAGAATATCCTCAAAATGTACTACTGGTGGCCAGGAATGTCCAGTGAGGTGTGTGCGTACATAGACAGGTGCGAACAGTGCCTGAAGGCAGACAAGCATTGGAAGACCAGTAAGGGAGAACTGCTCTAGTAGAAATTCCGGTGGGCCCCTGGAGTAAACTTGCGATAGACTTTGCAGGCCCATTCACCGTGCTGCCTGAAGACTGCCGCTATCTGATTGTACTCACAGACTACTATTCGAAATGGGTGCACTACAAGTTTGTCAATGCCGTCACAACGGACCGTGTCTTACGGGTATTGAAGGATGTTTTTGCGTTGGAGGGACAGCCGAAAGTCCTGGTCTCCGACAACGGTACTCAGCTGGTATCCAAGCAGATGACGGATTTCCTGGCCGCCCTGGGGATCAAGCAAGAGAAGACACCCTTGTACAGTCCCAAGAGTAACGGCCAGGTCGAGAGGATGAACAAGTTCCTCAAAGAAGGCATTCAACTAGCCATAGCCTCACATCTTGATGTGAAGGAGTTCCTGGCTGAGAAAATTTGCACTTACCATAACACTCCGAACATGGTCAAGGGACACACTCCGTTTTTTCCTCATGAGGGGAAGAAGCTACACTAATGAGCTTACACCCAAGTACAATAGGTGGTACATGTGAGTGAGGACACGCAGGTCATACGTGACGAGATGTTGGGTGTGAGGGAGAGAATTGTCTCCAGACAAGAGTGTTCAAAGAAGTACGCTGATGCGGCAAATAAAGCAAAGGTGTAGGTCATAGAACAGGGAAATTGGGTTTTAGTACGGAACCCGCATAAGGTGGTGAAGGGAGAGTCCGTGTTCAGTCTGCCGGTACGTGTGCAGGAGGCGACCAAAGGTGCTGTGTGCTTTGAAGGCAGAGGGTGGCACAGCAAGGATGATGTGGTCAAACTGAAGAAGGGTCAAGAGGAAATACTTCTGAAAGGGAGTTCTGAGAGCAGTGAATGTGGTGACGATAGTGTCCTGGAGTGGCAAGACGAAGAGGGTGCTGATATGGGAGCATGTTGTGAGGAAAGAGGCAATGATACGTCCATATATCGTAGGCCCAGGAAGAGCAGTGGGGTCGAGGGTGAAACAGGCAGGTGTGAAAGCGGTTATGCTGAGAGCCGCGCGGAAGGTGGAGTGAAGAAGGGGCACTCGAGTGGGCAGGAGCCTGCTGACGCGGGTCATAGCGTCCGCAGCACTAATGCTGGAAGCCGTTCCCCGTTGTACGCCGCTGGTAGACCTAGGAGGGAGGCAAGAAGACCAAGGCGCTATGATGACTATGTTATGGACTGAGTTCAGTTTGTTTGTTTCGTGGGAAAAAGGGAGATGTTGTATATGCATTAGTTATGCACATGCGTCCGTTAGTCAGACGCAGTCTATCTTCCATGTTGCCAGGTCACATTTTATTTCCAGCCAATAGGAGTGGGAGGTGACGTCAGTAAGGGGGGAGTTACGAGAAATGTTCATATCGCCTGCGCTGTTGCGGTAAGTGGATCGTGGGCCTCTGTACCAATAAACTTATTTCAACACGTACCCAGATTCCAGCTTCTTCTTGGTACGACACAATATTGATTGTGGTAAGGGACCATGGCTCATTAGAGGGTCTTGATGTTCCTCTCCTACCTCAACAATGGCAATAAAGGGTTTCTGACACTCTGCACAGCTGCATCTATTACATTAGCCTGGTATTATTTTCATGAGTATATCTTAAAAAAAAAAAACATATTTAAAGAAAACCAGGGTGAAAGTTTTGTGTAGTAAGTTAAAATCACATTGAAAAAGCCGTACAACCGTTAATAAGGTTTCTTCCATGTGTGAAGTAAGTGTAATATGTAGGGTGACCAACCGTCCGTCCGTAAATTTCACGGACCGTCCGTGATTTAGATCTCACGTCCGTTGTCCATGATGATCACTTTTACGGACGCCTTTTGTCTGTAATTTTGGGCATTGCGGGGAGCAGCGCTGTACCCCTGCAAGAAGCCTCAGCTCCCTGATGGGGCCTCCTCGCACTCATCCTCTGAGCACAAGAGCAGCCGCACCCGCCCATTGTCATTCTGTCTGCGGCTGATTGTCACGTACAGTATGACAATGGGCGAGTCTGCGCTCTTACAGCATGTGGTGGCCTCCTCCTGCCTTGGCCTAGGGCAGGGTATTCTGTCTTAACAGTACATAAAAAAAAATGTTGCACCTCACCAGATGGAAGAAAGGTACAGACTCCAGTTCATGAAAAGAAGCAAGCGAAAGAAGGTAAAAAGAAGGGGTTATAGTTCTTTCACAGTCTCATAGTTTTAGAACTGAAGAATTTTCAATTGTATATACAACAAAGCCATAGTTGCTGCTTTTTTATTTTGTGCAGCTAACAACCATTCACAAAGCCAATAGTCCTGGCTTGTTGTAGGTGTAATGTATTATATATCTGGATGCAATAACAAAAGTAGCAGAATTCCAGTCGGGTAGCACACTTTGCTAAGCACAGATTTTTCACTTATGTGTTTTAAGCCACGCACTTAATTACATCAGGTATGCCCTTTGGAGAGACAACCCACTTAAAGCCCTGGAAACAACACCATGTCACAGTCATCTTACGTCCCGGCACTGTGCCGCATGCATGACTCATGACTTCCAGGTTTTCAGATTGCCTATGTGCAGAGGCATAGTGAACCCTCCCCACCGCTTGCTTTAGGAACTACAGCAGGGGTGAAGTTCTTAATGGGTGTGAAAAGGTGGGTGAGTAAGTAATAATGGGTGAATGGCTGGATGGATTAGTGAAAGGATGAATGAATGAGTGAAAGGTTTCATGGATGGATTATGAGAGAAAGGATGGATGGATGAGTGAGTGAGTGGAAGGATGGATGAGAGAAAGGGTAAATACATAGATGAATGGGTGGAATGGTGGATGTATGGGTGGAATGGTGGATGTATGGGTAAAAGGGTTGATGAATGGGCAAAAGGGTGGATGGATGAGTGAAAGGATGGATGGATGGATGGATGAGTGAAAGAGTGGATGATGGGCAAGTGAATGGGTGGATGGATGAGTGAAATGATGGATGGATTGATGAATTGATAAGTGAAAGGGTGAATGGATGGACGGATGAGTGAACGGGTGGATGTAAGGATGGATGAGTGAGTGAAAGGGAAGGTAGATGGACAAAAGGATGGATGAGTGAAAGGATGAATGAGTGAAAGGGTCAATGGATGGTTTAATGAGTGGATGACTGGGTGGATGGATGGTTGAAGGGATGGCTAAGTGAAAGGGGGATGGAGAGATAAAGGGAGGAAGGAGAGAGAAAGTGAGGATGGATGGATGAGTGAAAATATGGATGGATGGGCGAATGGGTGTATGGATGAGTGGAGTGAAAAGAAGGATGTAAGGATGGATTAGTGAAAGAATGCATAGATGAGTGAAAAGGAGGGTGAAGAGCTAGAAGAAAGGATGGATGGATGAGTGACTGGGTGAATGGATGGACGGATGAGTGACTGGGTGAATGGATGGATGGATGAGTAAGTGAACGGATGACTCGATGTGTGAAAGGGTAAATGGTTGGATGATGAGTGAATAAACGGATGGGTGGAAGTATGGATGAATGAGTGAAAGAATGGATGGGGTGAAAGGAGAAATGATGGAGGGATGAGTGAAAGGATGGATGGAGGGATGGATGAGTGAGTGAAACGATTGATGGAGGGATAGATGATGGATAGACTTAGAAATGGTTGAATAGGTTTAGATATGGATGGGTACACAGTTGGAAGGACAGAATGAATGGTGAAAGACTGAATGATGGATGAAAGAATTAATGGATGCCACACCATCGGTTGACTCAACCCGCCATCCCAAACCAACACATGACGTCAGGCAACAAGCGCGGAACTCAGGCTTGAAATGCTCCTTCTGCCTACCAAAAGGCAGAAACTAATTCCTTGTACGGCGCTGTGGTAGCACAAGAGACGTTCTGTTGATGTGCTGCTTGGCGTCGCTGCTCCCATGCCACTGGGAAGCAGCACGAGCAGCCCTTCACCTGCCCCGAGGCCATGAGAGATGCATGAGGGCATGGCTCTGTGCAGCCCTTGTGCGGGGGAAAGGCGGGCAAGACAACATAACCTGCACTTGCAGACAACAGCACTGACGTGACTCGAGTCCCTTCCACCACAAATCTCTTTCCTTTAAAACTTTGCAGCAAAACCAAAATCAAGTAATTCGAAGAAAACCTGCCCGAGGGAAACTGATAGGAAATAGCAAGGATCCACTGCAATCGCTCATCTAGAAAAAATACTTTTTTTCTAGAGACCCCTTACCCACCAGGGTTGCCCCCAGGTGGCATGCTTCATCATTGGGGTTCATCTCAATCCTCTACGAATTGAGTTGCGCTGAAACTTGCGAAATACATAGGAGCACTCATTGGTGTAGACAAAGTGAAGTGAAGTGGAGTGGAAAAAGGAGAAAGATTAAAAATACCTAACTAGTGGGCCACTCTTTTATTCCCGCCCCTAGTTGGTAAGGTTAAAAATCAGGAGTTATTACCGAGAGGAAACAGGACCGGGATGAGTCTGGTTGTTTTTCGAACATGTTTTGAGCCGTTCCCCTATTGGCTCTTCGTCAGGACTCCACGGGGTCCAGCCCCGTGTGTGCCAATCCCAGTCAATCCTATACTAAGGATGCAAAACGTGCACACTTATTGCGCATGCACTATGTATACATACGGTTTTCAATGAAATAATCCGTATTTCTAGAAACGCTATGCTATTGCATCATGGTCAATACCCAGGGATCGAGGAGCCTGTAGTCAAACCTTCATCAAAGCCGCCTCGGTCAAATAACTTACTTCATGCCCTGGAGACCGCATTCTCGATTTTTGTTTCGCTACATAACAGTCAGGAGGATAAACCTACCTTTACCTCTACCTCCTTCTCTTCTTTATTTATAACTTTAACATTTTTCACCATAAGAATATTGCGCCTGGGACAACCGCCCCTGTGGCCACGCCCACGCTACGCCACTGCCTATCAGTATAGATGACATCTGACTCTTACACCTTGTAGCACTCATTGTCTTAAGTAACATTTCCAAAACATTGACTTTCACATGTATCAGTCAATGTCTGTATATAATATGTGTGTGATGTAACAAACTCTGTCACCCTGCCATACATACTTCGGATGAGTAGCACTATAAAATAAATTAAGTACACATAAGAGAGAGTCTATGTGAAGAGGAGCATCACCATTGGAGGGTGGTCACAAGTCCAAACTGGCCATCTCTGACATCGGGCATTTTCCTGGGAGGCTGGAAAGGTGGTGGAGGGATTTTGTTACTGGGGGCTGGCACTGCAAAGTTCCTTGTATATCCGGCAGTTTTCAGGCAACAATAAAAGTGTCACAATAACTCTGGTGATTAATGAACCCGCTGGAGAGAGATTGGAGTTTTGTATGTTTCAGTTTTGAATCATCTAAGGTGGCACAGAGGGTTTATATGCCTGCTGCAAATAATGTGTACCATGCATATCAAAGAACAGTATTTTATGTGCAGAGCTCAGTGGGTTACTGCTTTTGTCACTGAGATTCTTTTATCACTGTGTAGTTCATAAGTTACTTACATAATCTAGCACCGTGTGCTATGAACTGCCATTAAAGAGCTGCATGCAAGATGCATGGTACAGCTTCCAATGTATGTTTTCTTCCCAGTTTTTCATTATTCTGATGTTGCTAAAAAGGGTTTGTTTGGGTACAATAAATTCTTATCATTAAAGGCAACGCTAACTACAGTGTTATGTTACCGGATCCTGAGTTTGTGCTTCCTCAGATCAAGGACTCTTACAAAATGCCTACCAGTATGGGTGACGTGCATCCTACACCTTGTAGTCCCCGTTGCCTTGTGTAACATTTTCTATACGCTGATTTACACATATGATTCATTGTCTCTGCTTGTGTGTGTGACGTAAAGTGCTCTGGCACCCTACACTGGTATGAGAGGCGCTATAAAACAAATGAAATACATGAGAGAGAGAGGCACTGTTGGTGATAGTGTGGGAAACATTAAAGAGCACCGTCAAAGATTGTTGTATCCTGGTGCATAGTAAGGTCATCATTTACTATGCTTTTGAAGCTAATACAATTGAATATAGAATCACAAATGTGTTGAGGAATGCACCATGTTTTGGCAAATTTTTCTTGGGGGTGCAAAAACGAAGGTCTGTAAGCTGTCAGTTTGTTTGTAACACACAACTTCTAAATATCTGCAAAGAAACTGTGCAAATGTTTCAAAAGATAACAGCAGTTAGGAAACCACAATTGGATCACTTGTATGTGATTCAGAAGTGTGCTGGAAACAAGATTTTTCTTAGGACCAAAACAATCAAGACACTTTACTTGGTGATGTTCAAGTGATACATATTTCCGCACATTAGTATTTGTGCGCTATATAGTTTTATCAGTAAAACTGCATGTTGGCATTTTGCTTCCATTCAGTAGAAAGTGTTCTGTGTGTAAAAGTGCCTCCTTCTTCTTACCTACAAAAATGCCTCAACAATATATACCGTTTAGAGTCTGTAGCACACTTCTGTGCATCAATGAGAATCTGCAGTTTACAGCTGTCAGGTCCCCACAATTCTTACCTCCGGCTTGTGGAGAAATCCCACGGGGACGACGTGGACAACCCCCTCCTATCCCCTTTTTCTCCTGGAAGGACCAAATACCCCAAGCAGGTCAAAGAGGGAACCGGGGGAGGCTGCCTGGAAGCGGGTGAGGGCAGAGTAGTGAATGTCGTGAGGGGACACCTCCCGTGGTTCTTGGGGTCCTGATGATATACCACCTAGTAGTGAGAAAGAGGAGACAGGGGTAACAACTGCGCCAGGCACAGGGGGGCAGACATATGCACCAATACAGTGGGCAGACACTAGTAACACTGGCTATGCACCCCTTACTTGGTTACCTGAAAAGAAGGCGCTCCTGCGCTGGGGTGATGGCCCAAGGCAAGTGGGACTTCGTGCAGGTTGCACGAGCTGTAAGGAAAGGATGAAGCGCTCCTGCGCTGGGGTGCCTGGGACAGTGGGAACACGACTTTGTGCATCTGCACGAGTCGCTAACAAGGATTGAGCGCTTCTGCGCTAAAGTAGCTGGTAAGTAGTAAGCGCGACCTCGTGTCTCAGCACGAGTCGCGAGCAAGGTGTAAGCGCTCCGGCGCTAGGGTAACAGGCAAAGTAAACGCGACCTCGTGTCACTGCACGAGTCGCGAGCAAGGTGTAAGCGCTCCGGCGCTAGGGAAAAAGGCAAAAGTAAACGCGACCTCGTGTCACTGCACGAGTCGCGAGCAAAGGTGTAAGCGCTCCGGCGCTAGGGTAATGGGCAAAAGTAAGCGCGACTTCGTGCTTCTGCACGAGCCGCGAACAAAGGTTTAAGCGCTCCGGCGCTGTATGGAAACAATGTACCCGCGACCCCGTACCTCCGTACGGGTCACAAAGGAGAATCTTGGGGCGCCCTTGCTCGGTCCAGACGGAGCGTCTGGTTGCAGATAGAGCCTTTGTAACGCTCCTGCGTTCAAACGAAGCTCCATAGCAGTATCCGAAGCGTTGGTGAGGGCGTCTTTGATCTTGATAAGCATAATCAACCGGAAGTGCCGGTTGGCTGTTGGCGTCAGCAGCGCCTCCTTTCAACAACTAGACTGCCATCCCATGAGGCGGTGTCAGGGGGAGGAGTCTCGTTATGGTGTGGGAATGCCTCGCTTCCGTTCCTCAGGAAGCTAGGAGGCGAGCAGGAACATGACAACAGCTCACAGAAATGAAACATCCCAAGCCATATACTATTTCCCATATACAGGGTAAAATAAGGAGGGCTGATATATCATTAGCCAGGGCATTATATAGTAATGTCAACTCCTATCTAACCATTCTAACCCACAATAATACCGTAACGCTCAGCAGTCTGTGGCTAATTATAGCTGATGCAGGCTGGTTAACTTCCTTTTATTGCTTCATGCTCTTACCCTCACACAAGACCTGTTCGCTATGGGTCTTATCCATCACTCCGTGCTGAATCAGCTCCTAAACCAGTCATCACCAGCTGAACAGACATGGAATACCTGAAGCGATCTGACACATAAAGCTGGCCACTGGGAGGACTGCACTCGAGTCCAGCACTGCAGGTCCCCAATCAGCTAAACCTTATGCGTGACGCTTTACCTCTCACAATGGCACTGATGTGTCTGTAAAACTTACCTTTTGTCGCAAAGTTTTGTCTTGAATTTTGGACCTTCTGTCCTGAATTTTTGTCCTGAATTTTGACCCTTGGTCCTGAATTTTTACACTCACCGTCCTGAATTTACACCCCTGCCAGTTGGTCATAATAGCAATCTGCAATCTGTAAACGGGTAAACAGTGTTTTTCTTCTGCCAGTTTTGCTCTGCTGTGGAAGTAAACTAGAATTTGACCCCTGCACTGTAGTTATAAGTATGTCCACAAGCGTTTATTAGTACACTTGCTTTAAGTAACGTGTTATTGGACCACATTTATTTTCACTGCCATCGCTTAAATCAACTGATCACAGTTAAATTATGGTTGTGAATTAGATCCTAGAAACAGTGAAATTCACCAGTTATGATTAGCTTCCCAACTCATAACTCACAGCAACAGCCATGCAAACCATCAATCACACACCAGATATAGTGCTCATGACCGCACCCTTGATGTGACAAATGACAATTACAATTACAAATGTTGTCAAAAATCTTATAGAAGACATTACATATCACATTACCATTAACGCTATGAATGAAATGTTTATGAATATAGTATTATTTATTATATTTTGAATATTTGTTGGTGTTTAATGATGTGCTTTTAGGTTTTTGTACTTATTGCTATAAATATTTAGAGGTCATTAGCATTGCATTTAGTGTTGTATGCCACATAATATGCAGCATAAAGTGCTGATTTCAACAACAAAGCTATTTATACTTCAAAGGGCTCAAAATGATACTGCCAGAGATTGTTCCAAATAATTAACTTTAATTTGCCTTTTCTCCCGCACTGTTTAGATAACTCTGTATCATAATTTGGTCATCCTTTTCCAAATAAATATTTTCTATGCTTTTAAATATCGTTTCTTTTATGTCATTGTTTTTTGTCCATTAAAAGCATCTAAACCTTAAGAATGTGTACTCAAGTCCTAACATCATCTCCAATGGTCACCCTATCAAAAAAGGGCTCTCCATACCAGTAGCGGCTGGCATGACTCATGGGTGGGGGGGTGGTCGAGGGTCGCGCGGGGAGGGAGGGGGTTCAATAATTTAAAAAAAAAATGTTAACTTACCTTTCCGCTGGGCCGGGTCCGGCGTCTTGACTGCTCCTGCTCTCCTGCCTCCGCCAGGAACAGCAGGCAGTCTCCCTCCCATAAGCCAATCCCAATGCTCCAGTGGAGCGTTCTGATTGGTCTGGACTCCTCCCAGCCAGGGGTTGTAGGGGATGGCATGTTCTCCATGTAAGCTGCAATGCAGCCTGCATGGAGAAGTGCAGAGTGCGCATGACAGTCATGCGCATGACACGCATGACTAGCACGAGGTGCCGACCGACCAGTCTTTTCTCACACAGGAGTGGGCAAACCCTCCTGCCCTGCCTGGGCAACCCCACCCACCTGCCCGCCCGCCCACAATGTGCAAAGAAGCATAAAATGGTAATAACCAAAAGTTATTACCATTTTATGTTTTGGCTTTCTCACACTGTGAGAAAGCAGTGGGGCTACGCTCCTTTGCCCTATGGAGGAGCCGCCCTTGCTCTATATCCAATAGTCTTTGGATGCAGGCAGTTAAACAATTCTTCCCAAGCCATAGAACTTATGATTTAAGAGAGAAATGTGAAAAAGACAATTTCTAGACAAGGTAACTTTCACAATGGCCAGTCATAAAACAGAGCCATAGTAAGCATGCTACTCGTGCAGATACCTTTGTGACTGAGTTGAAATCACTTAAAAGCCAAATAGTCTCTCCTTCCCACCTCTCTCATTCGGACGGGCTCAGATGGGGGCTGGTCTTTCTCTGGTGCTTCCAGAGGGGGCTGCAGGCCAAGAGGTTGCTTTCAGGTCTGAATTGGCTGCCATCATCTGTCTCTGACATCCCTCATTGCCGCATTTCATCCCTAGCCCCATACTAATGGCTGCACCCGGTTGAGAGACCTGCTTGCTTATCTGACACAAAGCAGCACCAGTAGGTTGTTCTTCCAAGACGGAAACACGTACCACAAGTAAACAGTACTACTATGCAAGCACATGCCAGCAGTGGCTGGTGTGTGGGATGTGATGTTCAGGGCTCCACCATTCAGAAGAGGCAAGGAAGAAGATTGGAGCACATGAGCAGCTCACCTAAAGGCTGGCTGCTCCATATTAAGAGTTAAACAAGATGTTCTGGGTGCTGGAGGGTGAAGTACTGTGTATTTTAGTCCCAGCGGTGCAGGGGCACACACCCTATGACTTCTGGGTTCACCCTGTTCCAGACCTACAGAAACACAGAGTCTTCTGGGTGAAGTCAAAGATCGTTTATTGGCTGCAGACCAATTACAGGTATCCTAGAAGTACAACAGCGTGTATGTTCTCAGGAGACTGCTGCAAATCATAGAAACGGACTTCATCTTAAATACGCTTTTCCCTGCCTCAAGCATACATTCCTAGGTTTTATGATATGGTAATAAATAAGTGTACATTACAAAGAAAAGGCAGAGTCATGATGACCATCCCACATTCCAGTTCGGCCAGCCCACAATGATTTACACAGTAAGGTTCAGATCCCACATTTGATATCAATAGGCCCCAATAAAACACGGGCAGCTCCTGTTTTGGGAAACAAGTCATAAGCAGGAACAGTCAGGTGTGAAAGAGATTAGCCGGAGGCTCGTGTAGAATGAAAGGGTTTTATGATGGGTCAAACCCTGATGCTAATCACAGGTGGACGGAGGAAGGGGAGCTCGTGAGACCAGTTTGACCTGGGGCAGCAGAGCCAGCTGCCCAGGTCACAGAGAAGTCACGGGAAAGCACATGTACTGTGAGGCCCGTATTTGCTCCATTATAGCCTATGTGAGGGCAATGACAAGATGGCCACCGCTTCCAAAATGGAACCCGCGTAGTGAAGCAGAATAACGTGTACACAGTGCATTCATAGCTAGAACGATATATAAAGCACTCGTACATGCCGCATTATTCATTTGCGGTTTGCTAATACCAGATAAACAGGGGTAGGGCCCTGTCCCCTACGCGGTGCCAGAGATTAAAGTACAACAGACCCTCCTTTTGCCCTTACATAGGCAATCACTATACTCATCTTAATCCGAGTCCAGGTCGATGTTCACGAAGTCATGGAGATGTTGCTGTAGCATCATCCTATTACTTAGCTCGTCCCTCGATACAGGTTTCCTTACACATAAGGTAGCACAGAGGCCACATATCGCAGGAGTACACTGTATGCACAGACAGAACAGGAAAAGAATGGCTAAGATCATTCCAATGACCATCAGAACTTTCCAACCCCAGGCAGATATCAATTCCCAGAACCACCCCACCAGTGACCAATCTCCTTTATCCACGTGTATGGATTCAGATATTTTATGGAGTTTGGAGATGGCTTGATAGACTGTTGGAGCGTTATCTGGTATGAAAATGCAGCAACTAGATTGGATAACCTTACATACCCCACCGCGGTCTGCAAGAATAACGTCTAGAACCATGCGGTTCTGCAAAGTCATAAGGCGATCCGCTTGGAGCTCAGCTGTCAGATTACCAAGGGCACCAGCCGTTACATTTACAGTGGATTCAACCACACGTGTCAGTTGTCTCAGGTTCCTACTATTCACCATAGGTCCCCAAAACGGCAGGAAGCCCAAAAAGAAGTCTCCCGCTTCTTGACCGGCAGTATCCTCCTTACTAATCACACCTCTCACAACTCTGGTCTTGTGATAATCAGAGGCAGCAGTAAATGTAGGCGGTAGCAGATTTGCAATATAACACGTGCCCGAGAAATCAGGGGGCAGCCATGTATATGCTCGGTCATTGCAGATGAAATATGTGCCCTTGGCAGCCAAAAACGCAGGGGAGAACTGTGACGGGAAAGTGTACGTTTCAGTACAGTCACTTCTTCCCAGTTGAGCTCTAGGATTCTGACCATTACCCTGTAAGCAGAACCGACCCATGTGGGGTACGACCCAGATTGGGGATGAGATTTTTCGCTGTCTTTCACCCAGACTAATACTATACCCCGTCGCGTTCCATCCTACATAAGGTCTCAATTCTTCTTTGGGAATGGATGAGTATGCATCAATATCCCTACTCATATCGGCAACTCCTTTCGCCTTATTATTGGTGATAGGTCTGATGGAACGCGGTTGGCGAGGGGAGTACGTATCTAGAGCATAGAGAAACATGGTCTGGAATGCCCATGACGATCCATTGTAACTGTACGGCAACACTAGATAGGGAATACCCTTATTGATGGTATGTGGCATTAACCCACACACCCAGCAATTGGTCGTGTTCATTACTAGTTGGTGCTGGTGCAAAAGCTGGATAAACGAGTTATTTACGAACTCGGATCGTCTGGTCTGTTCGTGCTCAGGCAGAGGGTGAAAAGAGTGAGAGGAGGCAGTAGAAAGAGGTATAGGCTGTACAGTGGGCGCAATGGTCTTTTGAGAGGAGAAAAACACAAATCCTACGATGAACATTATTATACTACACAGCGCAAATAGGCACAGAAATACAAAACATTTACTTTTTACAATTCTACACATCCTTGCTTTAGAGTTTATGTCCTCAACGGGTCTCTCCATCTTAAAAAACTCCATCCTCTAAACGGGCCGCTCGCGGCGGATGAGTTTCTTCTGCTAAGGAGTACGCCTGTCAGTCCAGGGAAACACCCTAGACCAACCAGAATCGTTGACCTAACGTCTTCGGCCTGTACCCCAAAGTCTTTGCACCGCGACCCTGCGGCTGAACCCGGATGGTGGTTCGAAAAACAAAAATCAAGAAAGTCCTTCAGATGGGAGAGCCAAAAATGTCAAAAAGGGAATAGTAAAGAAATCTTTATTTGTCCATGGGCCTTGGTCTCAAATTATAGCGGAGACGGCCAGGTGCTGTTTGGTCTTGGAACAAAAGTTCAGGCTCAGTGGTGTCCAGTCGATTTGATGGTGGCACAGCCTCTTGCAGAATATTGTCACTCTCTTGGTCTGAAACTGTGCCTTTTATGCGTGCGTCACTGAATGGTACAAAACGAGGTACAATGTCTGTCTCAGAGTCGACGATACCCTCCTGGACCCACCGGTCATATGGCAAAGGCAAGGGGACTACTTTGCAGTGGGTGCCATGGATCCAGTGCTTCTTCCCTTTTACTCGCACCGCTGATCTCGTTGATAAAAGCACAAGGTGAGGGCCGATCCAGCGAGGCTCGTCGTTGCTCTTGCGCTGGAAATTTCGGACCAGGACCCACGAGCCAGGGTTGATAGGGTGTCCAGGAGGTTCAGAAGCTTGGGGAAGAGTATCATGTACCTGTTGGTGCAAAACACGCAGTTTAACAGTCAAATCATACAGGTAATCGAGTAGTACTGGATGCTCAATCTCACTAAATTTCGTAGGCCTCGGTACACCCCATACGTTGGCCGGGCGGCCAAAAACTACTTCATAAGGACTAAGTCCCACTCGTGAGTGTATGGTCATTCTGGTGGACAGGAGTGCTAAAGGCAGAGCATCAGGCCATTTAAGACCGGTGCTCGCCTGAATTTTGGCCAGCTTGAGCTTTAAGGCTCCATTGTAGCGCTCTACTAGTCCAGCTGATTGGGGGTGATTTGCAGCGTGGAACTTTTGCTTTATGCCTAAACCTTCACATACATTCTTCATCACTTTACCCACGAACTCACTTCCATTATCACACCACACCATTCTTGGCATCCCAAACCTAGGGAAAAATTCTTTTACAAGGGCTTTGGCTGTGGATAGGGCAGTGTTATCTTTCAGAGGATAAGCCTCTATCCATTTTGAGAAAGCACAAACAACCACCAGTACATATTTCAGGTTGTTGCATCTTTCCATGTGAATAAAGTCCAGCTGCAAGACTTCGAATGGACATGATGGGGGTGCAAAGTGACCAGCTGGAGTTGGGGTTCCCCTACCAGGGTTGTACTTCAAGCATACCATGCAATTCTTGACCACATTATCTGCACACTTGGGAATTCCAGCATTCTGCCATACTGGAGCCAACAACTTACAAATTCCTTTCGTACTGATATGTGCCATTCCATGTGCCATAGTAACCACTGGGAGCACATATGCGTCAGGTAACAACCATCGCCTATGTTCTGTCAGATCAATCCAACAACCATTCTCATCCAACTTACCCATACTTTCTCTCCACTTGCTTAACTCTTTCTCTGTGGCCTCAGCTTGAAGCGACTTCACACTCTCTATTGTGTTCTCACACATTCCAACATTATCTACCCATCTTGCGGGGCCTGCAACATACATTCTAGTCTTCACATTCTGTGCTGTTTCTTTCGCGATCTCATCAGCAAACGCATTCCCACGTCCAACATCATCTGTAACTTTCCTGTGCGCACTGCATTTCATGATCGCAACTTGCAACGGTAGGGTCAGTGACTCAAGGAGATCATTCACCAACTTGCCATTCTGAATTTTAGCTCCATGCGAAGTCAGAAACCCACGCTCTTTCCACAGTCGCCCAAAATTATGAGCCACGCCAAAGGCGTACTGGCTATCTGTGTATATATTCACTCTCTTTCCTTCAGACAACACGCATGCTCTTGTGAGGGCGATTAATTCCGCTGCTTGGGCCGAATTATGTGGCACTCGTGCAGTTTCCACGACCGTGTGTAAAGTCGTGATAGCATATGCAGCAGTCGTGTCACCATTAGGGAGCTTGAAACACGAACCATCCACCCATAAAGTACCATCACACTCAGTCAGGGGAGTATCTTTTAGATCTACTCTCCCTTTCGTCTCTTCCTCTGTTCTGAACAGACAGTCATGTTGCTCAATCTCATCTGAGTCTGCTGGAATTGGCAATAACGTAGCTGGATTCAGCGTATTGCATCTCTTTATGTGTATGTGATTTGATAACAGTGTAAGCTCATAGCCCGATAATCGCGCACTAGTCAAGTGTTGTGTCTTGGTCCTATTTAATAATGTGTCTACAGCATGTGGAACCATAACGATCAATGTGTTGTCCATTACCAAACCAGCAGATTGTCGGATAGACATTGCTGCAGCAGCTGTCGCTCTCAGACAGCTTGGCAATGCCCTCGCTACAGGGTCCAAGGTTGATGAAAAATATGCGCATGGGCGCGGTCTGTCACCAAAAGGCTGTGTTAACCCTGACAACGCACATCCATCTTTCTCGTGAACATACAACGTAAAAGGTTTGCTGTAGTCAGGAGTACCCAACACAGGAGCTGAGCACAATGCATTGCGCAATTCCACAAAACTTTTCTGGCACTCTTCAGACCATGGGATAGGATTCGGTGTGTCTTTGCATGTTAAGGCTAACAAAGGTTTTGCCAACAAGGAAAAATTAGGAATCCAATGCCTACAGTATGAGGTAATGCCCAAGAAAGCACGTACTTCTCTCTGTGTTCTTGGCACACTCAACTGTGCAATGGCTTGAATTCTTTCTGGGGTCAGTTTCCTTCCCTCCTTCGACAAGAGATGACCTAAGTAGGTCACTTCTTGTCGACAATATTGCAGCTTAGAGAGAGACACTTTGTGATGGAAAGCAGACAAATGGCGCAACAATGACAATGTGGCTTCTTTACATATCTGTTCAGTATCCGCGGCGATTAGTAAATCGTCCACGTATTGAATCAGAATAGCGCCACTAGGTAAAACAAGTGCATCAAGCTGCGCTTTCAAAGCTTGACTGTATATGGATGGACTCTCACAGTAGCCCTGGGGAGCGCGTTTGAAGCGGAAGCTTCGGCCTCCCAGACTAAAGCCAAAAATATCTCTGCTCTCCTTTGCAATTGGGATGCTAAAGAAAGCATTCTTTAAATCGATCACTGAAAACCATGCAGCAGAGGCTGGAATCATCGTTAACAAGGCAGTTATATCAGGGACATCCGGAAACTGTGGCACAACAATCTTATTAACCTCTCTAAGATCAATCACAAATCTGTAAACAGGTGGCTGTGAAGGGTCCGTTTGTTTTAAGACAGGTAAAATCGGACTATTGCAAACGTTGCCTCTTGTCTCTTCAATCACACCCTTGTTAATCAAGTCGCTGACAATGTCTAACAATGCTTTCTGGCCTTCATTAGAGATCTTGTTCTGGGGAATACGTGGCAGTCTGACATTAGCCTTTAAAGTCACCACGTATGGCGGTATCTCCAAGAGGCCCACATCATTGGGACCAGTAGCCCAAAGGGCATCCGGAAGGGATGACAATTCAGGTGGCATTGTATTTTTAGACAAGTACATTGGGGAAATCACTTTCTTGCCTAATGTAAGCTGTACTCCTGACGGTGAACAATACAGTGTAGCATGCAATCTTTTCAACAAATCTAACCCTAGCAAATTCTCACCACAACCTGTCGTCAGAATCAGGGGTGCTTTCAGCTCGCAAGGCCCAATAGAAAGTGACATGGGACTAGAAATCGGGTTCCTAACCGGGGCGCCAGAAAAACCTACTGAAACATTTATATCGCCAGACAAAGGTGCGCCAGGGAGTTTTGAATGCATGATTGAACTCTTTGCAGCACCAGTGTCTAGCAGAAAGGGCTCCGTTACATTTGCTGTAGTTACCTTAACATACGGTCCACTCTGATCCACTGGCACTGAAACAACTCCCTCTCTCTGTCTACGGCTGTCCTAGTAATCATTACTTTCTGCATCACCGTCCTCTGCATAATAATCATTATTGTAATACTGAGCCGTATTACTAGTCGCATTGGCTTGCTGATCAAAGCTATTAATGGCGCTTTGGGGCGGAAGAGGACGCGCGTTCTGGGGAACACTTCCACGCCCTCTGCCTCTAGGAGCTTGCTGACCACCCCTACCTCTTGCGCCATACGCATTACCGTTCCGCTGCATTAATTTAGGGCAACTATATTTAAAATGACCTTCCTCTTTGCAATATGAACATTGGTTGGGACCTACAGGGACACGTGGGTGATAATACCCGTTCATTTGCTGATTGTTCTGTAATTGTTGGGGTTGGTGATAAACACCTTGGGGTTGCCTATAATTATTCTGACCTCCACGTGGCGGATAGGCCTGCTGCAAAAGGACCTTCGTCTTTAGTTCCATCGTTTTCTTTTCTGTTCTATCTTTCTCGTCTTTATCTCTGTTTTCATAATACTGTGCAGTAGCCAGTATTTGCGCTGAAGAGGAAACAGCCCAAGAACTTTCTGAATCTTTTAACTTTTTACACAGGTCAGGAAGTAGATTCTGCACAAACTTATCCACAAATAACCGTTGGCCACCCTCAGTACTCATATCTTGCCCACTGTGGTCAACAAACGTTTCTTCAAACCTAGTAAAGAAGTCTGACACTGTCTCATCTTTCTTCTGCTTGCATGCAGATAACTTGTCCCAATTTACGCGCATCGCGGGCATTATTGTCTTCATATACGTGATGATTCTACTAGGCAGTTCTGCTATTAAAGGCTCAGGTTTCGCACCACCAGTTTGTCTAGCATCAGCAGCGATGATGTTAGCCCATGTGTCTCCTAGTTCTGCAGCATGATCCGTATTACGTATGGATCCCCACAAAGGCTGTGGAACCACATTCCCAAACAGCATATCTACATCAGCCAAATTCATTACACAAGATTCTGCAGTCTGTGACAACTCCTTATAATAACCAGTAGGGTTTTTACGGGGATCAGGCAATGACTGCTTAAGTGCTAACACCTCAGATCTTTTCCATGGAACATGTACCCAAATACGCTGGAAATGTGCTACGACAGGTGGATTAGCATTTGCATCAGCGGGTCTCCAAACTGGGGGAACCTCACGCATCGGATATTGGCGTGCTTTTACCCTCTTTCGCACAGAAACATCAGGTTCAAACAACGACTGTTGACAATCATCATTCCTGAAGGACAATACAACCGCAACTGCTTTATCTACCTCGCGATCCACAATTATACCAGTTCCAAAGTCAAACCTCACTCTACACAACTCATGCGGGCTCGGGTCTTTACCACTATCCTCCAATTCTTCACAGAGAATTTCGCACATTTTCTCAAACACATATCTCTGTTTTGGGGCATCCCACTGATGGAAAACGTTGACAACTGATTCCACATCATACAGTGAAGGGAAAACAATCCATCTACGCGCCATGCTATCTATTACCTTTTTCTCATCAGGGTTAGGCAATTGACTACGCAGTTGCTTACGCTGTAAACCAGGAGTCGCACCAGATGACTCAAAGAGAGGCGACATTAATGTAGTAACCACATTAGCTAAGCGCTGTCGCGCTGAAGGAGAAGCTGAGGCGAAAACAGGGGGAAAAACAGAGGGAAGAAAAGAGGATGCAGAAACAGGTACTGGAGTGGTGGAAGGAAGAGTGTCAGGGGAGGCAGCTGCTGAATTAGGCAAAGTCGCAGGAAGCGCGGGGGCAGTCGGGAACACAACTGGCGGCCCTTGAGAGGGCTGCGCTATATAGACAAGAGCCGGCTGCGCAACAGCTGGCGGTAGCGGCAAGGCTTGCAGTATATTAACTGGAGGTGGCATATTCACAAGCTGGGGAGGTGCCGTGGCATTTTGAGCATACGGGGGTGGTGAACTCAACAAATGCGACATCAGGGGATCTTTCTCCTTTTCTTCTAACTCATTCTGCTTAGAGTGTGGTAAGGCTGGGTAACATTTGTCGATCCCTAACTTACGCTGCCTGTGCAATTGTTCATTCATCTGCTCCTCCTCATTATCTTTAAATTGTACAGCTGCTTGCATTACTGTCATACCTCTCTCCCTTTTATTCTTTTTCGCTAGCTTAATTTCCTTCTGTTTAGCTTCCTTTCGCCATAAGCGGAAAGAGTCAAACATCGCCGGCCGGGCTTTCTTTTTGAACAATTTAATTTCCAAATTATCTAAAATATCGGTATCGAAACTACCATTTTGGGGCCATTTTAAAACACCGTCTTTCCTGGTGTAGTGGATCCATACTTCGTTATATGCAATGGGGCCTACGCCATGTTTTACATAGAGCTCATAAGTTGGAGTTCCAACCGGAGGAACCGGGCATGATTCCTCCAGCTGGAAATCTTTTCCACAACCCAAACAGAATAATCTACCAAATATTCTAGAACCAGGCATCTTTGCTCACTAGTCTAGATCCAAACGTCAAAGGATTATCAATTACGATAGTCTCGTGAATACACGAGTCCTCTGGCTTTGGCGTTTGCAAACTCCAAATTACCAAATCAAACGATCCAGAGGGATACCAAAACAAATGGGAGATGCTCCACTTATACTTAACTGAATATTGCTGATCGATGGCGTCACCAGAAGACTCTCTCGATTGTTTCGCTCTCTCAAAACTCGTCAAGGGTCCAAAACAGGTCGATTAATCAGGGCAGCAGTCCTTCGTAGCCGTCGGGACGTGGAGAACCTCGCAGAAAAGACTTTCGGACCACGTCGACATGCAGGGGTCGATGAAGTGGCGGCCTTCCTCCGGAATTTCCACACGAAGCTCCTCACGAACCTCTGGCTTGGACTGGTACCGCTGAAATCGTCCCGAGTTGGGCGCCAAACTGAAGTACTGGGTATTTTAGTCCCAGCGGTGCAGGGGCACACACCCTATGACTTCTGGGTTCACCCTGTTCCAGACCTACAGAAACACAGAGTCTTCTGGGTGAAGTCAAAGATCGTTTATTGGCTGCAGACCAATTACAGGTATCCTAGAAGGACAACAGCGTGTATGTTCTCAGGAGACTGCTGCAAATCATAGAAACGGACTTCATCTTAAATACGCTTTTCCCTGCCTCAAGCATACATTCCTAGGTTTTATGATACGGTAATAAACAAGTGTACATTACAAAGAAAAGGCAGAGTCATGATGACCATCCCACATTCCAGTTCGGCCAGCCCACAATGATTTACACAGTAAGGTTCAGATCCCACATTTGATATCAATAGGCCCCAATAAAACACGGGCAGCTCCTGTTTTGGGAAACAAGTCATAAGCAGGAACAGTCAGGTGTGAAAGAGATTAGCCGGAGGCTCGTGTAGAATGAAAGGGTTTTATGATGGGTCAAACCCTGATGCTAATCACAGGTGGACGGAGGAAGGGGAGCTCGTGAGACCAGTTTGACCTGGGGCAGCAGAGCCAGCTGCCCAGGTCACAGAGAAGTCACGGGAAAGCACATGTACTGTGAGGCCTGTATTTGCTCCATTATAGCCTATGTGAGGGCAATGACAAGATGGCCACCGCTTCCAAAATGGAACCCGCGTAGTGAAGCAGAATAACGTGTACACAGTGCATTCATAGCTAGAACGATATATAAAGCACTCGTACATGCCGCATTAATCATTTGCGGTTTGCTAATACCAGATAAACAGGGGTAGGGCCCTGTCCCCTACGCGGTGCCAGAGATTAAAGTACGACAAGGGTAACTGCGCATTCGCTGGTCCTCTTCCACCTACTAGAGGTCCGCCACGACCGATAACTGCCCGCCTGCTCAATCAGAAGGGCAGGGGTACAATTCTGCACCTAGCTAGAGACTGCTTGGAGGTACATTACCAAAGGAATCTAATTTCACTATACT
This sequence comes from Triturus cristatus, assembly GCF_964204655.1. NCBI lineage: Eukaryota > Metazoa > Chordata > Amphibia > Caudata > Salamandridae > Triturus > Triturus cristatus. Next base: position 1,266,841,362 of record NC_140590.1, on the reverse strand, counting down.
CAGACTTCACCTAGACTGTCCAGGCTACCCCCTACCGCCAACTATCTATAATAAATTTTGACAACAAAATTCTGGCTATGCTACTAGGCAACAGATTGCTACCATTGGTGCTGGATATTATCCGACCTGACCAGTCTGGTTTTGACCCTAGGCGTAGCACATCTCCCAACCTTCGAACTATGTTTGCGCTTATGCACTCCAATTGACCCCTAATTGAAGGTGGTGGCAATCCTTCTTGATGCCACCAAGACGTTTGACTTTCTGGAGTGGCTCTATCTGTTCGAGCTGCTGAGGCGCCCATGGGCTCAGTCCCCGGTTCATCAGCTTGACTGAACATCTTTACTTGTCATAGTGCACTAGACTGTGCATAAACAGTAAAGTGACGGACTACTTTGCTGTGACCAGGGCCACCGGCAGGGATGCCTTTTGTTTCCGATCCTATTTGCCATTGTAATGGAACGGTTGGCAGCCCTCCTGTGGCAGCATAATTCACACAAGGGTCTTGCCTTTCGAGATATTGGTATCCTGGTCTCCTTATTCGAGGGAGATATTAGATCTCTATGTCAGCAATCTGCAGATTATTCTGTCTCTCGTATTACAGGAAGTTCTACAATTTTGTGCGCATTCTGGTGTCCACATTAGCTGGTCCAACTCCATACGTCTTCCACTTACCTCGGTGACAGACCGCTTTGATATTGAATATCCCATACAGCAGGTGGAGGAACCGGCCCTATACTTGAGTGTTTGGGTCAACACAAATAATGCCGATATCTTGAAAGCTAACTATGGCATGTTGATGAGTTTGCTCAAAGAGCAAATACCAATTTGGACCTGTCTGCTTGACTCTATGGCAGATATAATTGCGATCACAAAAATGATTGTACTTTCTAAATGTCTCTACTTGTTGATTAAAATCCCCATACCCCTCCAGTTGCACTTCGTCCGTCGACTGTGTACTCAACTTGTGACACTGGCCTGTGCCGGTAAACAAGCAAGGGCTAACTAAAGAACGCTGACTTTTCCCTTCTAACAGGGTGGACTAAGTGCCCCGGATATGGCACTCTACTACTATTGCTCCCAGGTGCAATTAGCACACTTCTGGATTTATCCCACTCTATTCCAGCAGCACTGTGCTGTTGCAGTGGACAGTGCAGCACCATGCCCACTGTAAATGGTGATTTACCTTCCCTCACACGGACAGTAATTGACACCGTGGCCTGTACAATCTGGGCATGGGACCGACTTCGCTATCGAGCTTGTGCACCCTGCCTCAAATTGCCTAATGTACCCCTGAAGGGCCACCCTCTGCTACTGGTGGCTGTAGATACTGGGGTGTACTGTTAACTCAACCAGCTGTAACTCCTCCTTATTGGCGACTTTTTCCGTATAAGCAATTCCTGTCATGCCAACATATACTACTTGACATTTTCACATACTATAGATTCTAGGCGGCCTACATAGCCATACACGATATGTTCCTCAAGGCCTCCCATACCATTCATGCACTTGACATGCTATTGACCACCACCACCACTCAGAAATTGATTTCACATTTTTATGGGACTATTCAGACCAATGCTCCTTTGTGCACCCAGAGCATTTAATAGCTGGGCGGCAGACCTAGTTCCCTCACTCACAGCGAGCCAATTGCTGTGGACTAACCAAGGTGCTCTCCCCCAATTATAAACTGCACTTGCTGCATCAATCAATCAATCAATCATGCACCTCTGCCTTCGCCATCAGATGTATCATACCCCTGCCCAGCCGTACCCCATGGGTCTCTTCGAGGATGCGCGGTGTCGAAGATGCAGAGTAGACAATGCCTCCTTTCCTCACCTGGCATGGAACTTCCCGAGTTGGCTCAGTTTTGGACCACAGTCTACAATACCATCGCCACTATCCCTGACCACCATCCCGGTAAGACTACCCTGGTGGCTCTAGTGGGCCACGTGAAGGTGGCCCCCATGATGTCCAGCATCTCACTGCAATGCTCTTGCTATTGGTGAAACGCAGAGTTGCAATCCATTGAGGATGCCGCCTCACCCCTAAGCTCAGTAATTGGCTGTTTCATGCGGCAAGTTGTCCCAAACAACTGACTCTCTATTGGGAGTTAATGCCATTACGAGCTCGCCCAACCTACATCTGCCCCCCCCCCCCCCCCCAGTCCCCTATCTCTCCTCCCTCTCGGAACCCACTACAACTGTAGATGGGCTACACTCCCCCACTCCTAAGGGATTTTCTGTCCTTTTGGGGGAGGATGGCTCCCCAGTCGATGCATGACCTGGCCTCGAACACCGAATCCACATGATGTGCCTTTCTCTCCGACCTTCTGCACTATGCATTGAAATTTGGGGCAAATGCTACTCTATATTATACCACCAATGATCGTTACTGATTGCAACCTTGAATACCGTGCTATAACTGTTGCTCTACTTGTTTAAGGTCTCTGTTTCTTTTAAAATATATTAATTTAAAAAAAATCCCTGGGCTGGCTCATGCTCCGCTGGTGAGTGTTTTCTGGTTCGCTTATGTGACTGCTCTTTTTTTTAACTATTGGTGTGGTGATCACATCAAGCTGTCTGCACCGTAATCTGGCCATCCATATTATGGTAATCCATGCCAGTCAGCCCTCCATTACTCTGTTGCATGGCAAGTTGTCTTCCATCTAACTGGCCGCTGCACGGAGCGCGATGCGAGGGGCGACTGCTCCGTGGCTCACAGTGGGCAATAGAGGTTGATCTGCAAATCAACGGGGGGATCCGAGCCAAGGATCTGGTGGCTTGGCTCTAAGAGCCCGTGCACTAGCTGAGCCCTGAAGTGTTTTAAAATGTAAAAAAAAAATGTCTTTAACTTGCGGAACTGTTTCACCTTATTAAGAGGCATTTTGTTTCAAAATTTGAACTAAGATTGAATTTAGAAACATTCCTGCCTCCCTGCCCTAACAACAATGCTATCAATGAACAAAGAGACAAGTTCATGGTGTCCACCGGACATGTGTTCTAGTTTCTTTTGAAACATGAAGCAATGTTATTTTCTATTAAATATAAGATGTTTTTGCACAAAGCATATCCTGAACTTTGTTATTTTAAGGTGCTCTCATATGTGATAATGAGGAAGATGGAGGCTCGGTGAAATAAAATATGTTCCTAGGATGACACAGTTTGGTCAAGCGAGGAAGCCAGGATTCGGCTCAGGTGTTATGCTTTCACATTGCACAGTTCAGATCTTGGGACTCTGTGGAAGCCCCTCTCGTGCCATGAAAGTTAGAAAGAACGTTGATGCCTCACCACTTTAAAAAATCACCAGCCGCCACTGGCACGTACATGTAGAAACTTTAATTTACAGATAGAGGGAGGCATGGGGTGGAAAGCCCACACTAGCTTTCCGCAGCCCCAAAAACTGAGATGCCACAGGGAAAGAAGGACTCACAGGCTACCGTCTAAATTGGGAAAAAAATACTAAGCAGCTTGCATCGGGACCAGTTGGAGGTGAGCCAGCCGTCCTGTTACAACTGTGTGTCATACCAGCGCGGCAACCACTGATACCCACAGCAGCACAGCCCTGAGAGTCCAGAGGGTGAAGACAGAGAAAAGGGGGTGACAGCTGGGATGATTGTGAAGGTGGCAATGGAGTCTATGCTCCAATGGGGCTTCATGCAGTAGAGCACCTTGGTTTTTGGCATGACAGTGCTACTATCCATGTTTACTTGATGTGGGTCCTGGCATGATTGCAAATGGTGCAGTTGAAACCAGGGTAAAGTTCATGCAGTTTTGATTTACACCAGTCCATTCGGTTTCTGCAGTGACAATGGTGTGCACATACACAGCATGGCAGTTGCGTTTTACGTACTTAAACAATGTAGACAATGTCTTTGCATTGTGCAATTTTTTCATACAAAGGCAAGGGAGACACTGATAACATAGCAACACTAGCGACCTAATGGATAACTCTAGTGCCTCGGAACTGAAACTGTATAATTAGTAAACTTTCAAGCAATGAAAAGGAGCATACAATTATACACAAATACTTTGTAAATTACAAACAATTTCATAAGATCCACAAAATCCCCAAGTATTGAGCAAGGAGTCTTGAAGTTTCTTTTTCAAATTATTCTTTATTTGTATTCATATGCGATATGCATACATCAGCCCAGCCAACGCGTTTCGTCCAACATGGACTTCCTCAGGGCTGTAAAAACAATTTAATAAGTAACATTTAGTTTTCCATTATACAAGATAGGTTTAACAAAACCTAAAATTAAAAGACCAGATATACATGAAGAAAAAGGGGAGAAGGAAGCTACTCCATCTCCTATTATACAAGCATTAATTGTCAAAAAATCACCTCTCATATGTGACCCCCTGCCTATGTATATTCTTACAGCAATATTCTAATATCAACTAATCAATGAAAACAGCAGCCATATTTATTCAATCAAGGGTTTCCAATCGGTCAAAATAAATCATAAATGATACTACATTATCATATTGCTATAGATTGAGAATTATCATACTTGTGCAGCCCCCATTTGCCTACACTGCTTTCCGCATAATTCTAAATAGTAAATTTATAAGGCTTCTGAGTAGCCCATTGGCAAGACTGTGTGGACCAACAGAATTCAGCACCAGGCTACCCTGCGGGTGAAAGTGCACTTTACAAATTCACATAACATAGAACTAACCTTCTTCAAAATCAGTGATCACCCTTGACTCTTACACTTTGAGAAAAACTCGGACATACTTGAACAGCACACTGGAAGGCTGCCATTTTAGCATCATATTATTAGCAGCAAAGGTGAGTTTGCTGGATTTTTACCTTGCATAGAAAGAGGGATCGGCATACAGTCTTGGCACAGACGTAAAAACTGGCGCAATTTCTCTCTTGTTTAAACATGTATTCAATGAGGCACACTGTATCAGATAGGCACTGCATCTCCTGTAACCAAACATCTGCCGGCTGCGCATATAGGGCCAGATGTATAAACATCTAGTCACAAAATACTGCTTGCATACGGTGACCAGTAATTTTGCAACTAGTAAAGATTTTTAGGAACCGACCTATGTGGTTTTCGGCTGGTTCTTACAAACTAGAATCGTAGTAGGTCACAAACTCACCTATATTGTAGATAATAGTAAGGTAGGTCACAAACTGTGACGCCCTATGATGAGATTCCATGACAGGGATGGTGGCCTGCTGGGGTCAGCTGTCCACCATGGGTGTGATCACATTTCAATAGAGTAAACTTTTTTAAATGCAGCCGGTTTTCCTTAAAAAACACTGGGTTGAGTTTAAAAAAAATCCTTTCTTACAATGGGAAAGGGGTACCTTTTGCAAATAGGTTACCACCCCAACTTGAGGTTGGTTTGGCGATAACTTTTCTGTGATTTACAACCTCTATATCGGTCCTAAACCATTGATACATATGGTTAGGATCCCCTAGTTGGAAGGAAACCCTACTACATGCCCCTTTAAATTTCTAAATCTATCTTAGGACTCAGGACAAAAGTTTCTGACTCCTACTATGGGTTCAGGACTTTGCTAAAAGCATTTGTTTTGTTGGAAACTCCAAATCGGAGCGTTTCTAACCGATAAACTGCTATGTACATCTGGCCCCACGTTTTCTTTATACATGCACATAACTGCTTTGGCAAAATGTTGCTCCTGGGCAGACTCTGAAGAGGTGGAATGTTACATTTCCCTTTAGAATTACCTCTAAATGCTGCAAAATTAGCCCTTATGGTGTTTTCTTCTAAAGAAGGAATATAAGAAAATATTCCTTTAGAGTAATGATCTCCAAATGGTCTTCAAACTGCAGTGTATGCCCCCTTCTCCTGGGGGCTTGAAGCCAGGACTACGGTGGGGGCGGAGGGCGAGATCCACATTAAAAGACATTTGGTGCCTGGTGGCTGTGTTACATATTCTGCTCTGGCAGAGCAGATAGATTACTTAAAGAAAGTGGGCCCTAGGCTGCTTGCTAAATGTTAACAGGCTCGTGCTGACTAGGTGTCAACATACCTTCTTGCCATACCTCTGCAGGCAGGTGAAGCGAGGTGTCTAAAAAATAATTTGCCAAGAAAATATCCTATGATGTTGTTAGAACAAGTAAGAGAGATAGAGAACGAGCAGATGGGCTGTATATTAATGCATGAAGACTGGAGTCATACAGGTAGCATATCTATATCTATCTATCTAAATCTATCTATATATCTATATCTATCTCTATTTCTATCTCTCTCTCTCTCTCTATATATATATATATATACCAGTGAGCAAGACTGCTTGGCAGTCGAAACGCGTTTGGTAGCGGCAGAAGAATAAAAATTTAAACCGCAATTGGCGTTGTCACCGTTTTTTGGAATATTTATGTGACTCGCCCCGAGGAGTCAAAATCGACGACGCAACTCTCGCTTTGGAGTGGCAGGGAATACTCGAGGAGCACAAGAGAAATATACATATATATATATTACCTACTGGCGGTCGCCAGTAGGTAGTTATAGTTAGGACCACGTTTCCATAGGAAATCCGCAACATTCTATTTTAAATAACTTTGGCGCCGGTCGACGAATCCTCGCGAAATTTTCAAAATAGGTGGGGCGCTACGCTCCGCTCCTACCCTGAAAGTCTCGGGGGGATTCGTCAAGCGGGGGCTGAGATAAAAGGGGGGTCCCAAAACACGTTTTTCCCATGCATTTTTCCATAGGACCTTTAGACACAGCTACAGCCCGAACGGCTGAACAGAGTTCCTTGAAATTTGGCAGAGAGGTAGTCTACAGGTCAAGGAAGTGCCTTTTGTAGGTTTGGTGTAAATCTGTTCAGTAGATTCTGAGAAAATAGCCTTTAAATCAATATATATATCTGAGCCAGCTTACGGTGCGCTTACCGTGCGCTTACCGTACGCGTACGGTGACGTGCGCGAGCGCGATTCTGATTGGCCGTTAGATCTTAGTAAACATTCGAATCGGTCGAAACCAGGAAGCGGCGGCCGCCATTTTCTCTCTCGCACTCTGACAGGGGGTTGAAAAACAAAGGGCAAAAACATGTAAAGGGGCTGTTTAGACAGCTCCCATGCACCTAGCCATGTTTAGCGAGTCCCCAACGATCCCCCAAGGCAAAAAAGGCCATTTTAATTTTTTTGAAAATTTCGTCGATTACGCGTACGGTAAAAAATAATAAAAAAAAAAAAAAATATTCACACTTTCCCCACCCCATTTGTGCATGGCATATGACAGTTAAGCAAAATTAATATATTACCTGTCACAACGATGCTCATCATATGTCCTCCATGTGCGCACGGTGTGCGAAGCGCATCGTGCATTCATGGCCCATCTAGCGTAACGTGGGCACGAGGCGCGCGAAGCGCACCGCGTGCTCACTGTGTGCGCACGGTGCGCGAAGCGCACCGTGCGCGCACGGAACGAACTGCGTTAAGTGGGCGCGCACGCCACGAATGGCGTAAAGTAACTTAGCATTTAAAAAACCGTACAAATTCACTGAAAAAACCATAGGTTTCACACACGTTATAGTTAGGAATTAGCATTTAAAAAACCTTGCAAATTCACTGAAAAAACCATAGGTTTCACACATGTTATAGTTAGCTGGACATTTTATTGATAAAAAATCAATGAAATTCCCCCGTTATAGTTAGTGCAGGCAACTATAACTCACGCGACCGCAATCCTCTGCTGATGACATATGTGTCTTTATGAAAAAAAAATATTTGTAATATATGTATAGCTAAAATTTAATGGAAGAAGACATGGGCATATAAGTGTCTAAATACAGTATTAGCATCAGCAGAGGATTGCGGTCGTGTGAGTTATAGTTGCCTGCACTAACTATAACGGGGGAATTTCATTGGTTTTTTATCAATAAAATGTCCAGCTAACTATAACATGTGTGAAACCTATGGTTTTTTCAGTGAATCTATATATATATATATATAAATATATATATATATATATATATATATATATATATATATATATATATATATATATATATATATATATATATATATATATATATATATATATATATAGATAGATATATATATAATTCATAATTATGTAAATAATGCTGTATGTTACTACCCCTCAAGAGCATTAAGTTTATCAATGCCAGAAGACTGAAGACCTGCAAGGACTTAACGTATGCATGCTCATCTCGTGTAGATATGTGCAGTAGGCACGGGGTCGGCTTTAGCACTGGTGGTGGCCGGTGCGACAATCTACGTTGGTGTCCCCTCCAACCCCACAATGACCTCCTCCTTCACGGTTTCCCTCACTGTCATCCTCCAACCGTACCCTTCATCTCTTCCTAGCCCTTCTCTCACATTTATTTATTTTATAGTGCTACACATCCCAATTAGAGTGTCAGAGCGCTGTACACCACAAACATATTATACAGAGACATACAAGTGCGGAAATCAATACATAGGAAATGTTAAGACAACCAGGACTACAAGATGTAGGAGTCACATGTCATTCATACTGTTAGGCATTATATGCTAAGAGCGCTTGGTCAGGAGAAATAAGGGGGCAGATGTACTAAGGTTTCACACAGGTAGACATCAAGGTTGCAGCGCTGCATTGCATGAAAAAGAGAGCACAACAGGACCATATCTACTAATAAATAAGCCTTTTGCTCTGTGCCCAAGTGATAGCGCACCGTAGGCTGGCTTGTGCCAATGCACGTACCAGTGCAAGGGTGTGTGCGTGATAGCAAGCATAAGTTTTAAACTGGAAGTTTACCCTCCGGGCACAAAATTCTATGCTTTGACAAAGTTTATCACTTTACCACTTAGAATGTGTGCTGTATGGTGCAGCACACATGCAAAGTTTGAGAGGATTGGAGAATAGAAATCTTTTCTCCAACTTTACGCCTGTTTTGAGGAGGCCGAATGTATTGATGCAAGTCTCTTTCTCTCAACGTTAGTAGATACGGATTAGCATCAAAATCCATGGGTTGGTTCATGGGAACATCCATGTCCCACCCATGGTACTCCATCATGCAAAGTCGAGCATGGTCCTATTTTATGTTACTTTAGGGCTACTGTCTAATGCAATTCAGGAGTCGCGCTGGAAAGTAAACCCCAAAACAACACTTTGCACCAGGGTTGCATTACTTTTGTGATGCAAACCAGGTTGAAAACATTAGTAAATACGCTCAATAAATTCAGGGTTTGAAATGTAACAGTGATTTGGGATGCCATGCTAAAAAAATGTATTGCTTCCTAAAGAAACCTTTTAAAGTAATTTTAGAATACTGAAAATTTGAGGAAGAAAATAGGGATTCTAAACCTATGCTTGCAATTTGCATGCATCTCTTTAAAGCCAGCTCATAGCTCAATGTGCTATATTAAAAGGAATGTAACTTATGAACTCCAAGTAACAAAAGGGTCTTTGTGACAAAATTAGTACATCACTGAGCTACCTACTTAGAAAAACAAATCTGTGACCTGTATGTTACATGAACATTAACCCTCTGTGGTGCTTTATAATGAGTCAAAACTGAGATTAGACAAATCACAGCTCTCTCCATCAAGTGCATTAACCATCAGAGTTACCATGCCATTGTTATCATCTCCTGAAAAGTCCCAGGCATGCTAAGAGCTCTGTAGGCAGCTCTTATCTCCAGTAAAGACGTCCTTTGGAGTTTGGCACTTGATGCAGTGGCATCAGTTACACAGCCCTGAAGCCGGCACTGAGAAGACACATGACCCACTGAACTATTTCTAAGGATTGAAATTGTGACCTGCAGATTACACAAGAATCTCTGCAGTCCCTGTATGAGCCTAGTGATTTTTCAGGAATGTAATGGTTAGTAGAAGGATCCGGGGGTCCGCTTAGGGAATGATGGAATGAGCATGGTTGGTGGATTGCTTCTGAGAGGCCCTAGAGGACATCTGAAGGTCTCTGAAGGTTGTCAGGGTGGGCTTAGGGTCTGTGATTGCCAGCTGTTAAGGCTGCCACAGGGAATTGAAGAGTCCGCTAAGGGCTTCTAGGTTAAAGGGTTCGTGGCGCTGGTTTAGGGGCTCTTAGGCCCACTGGGAGCTGAACGCGTGTGACTTTTGGTAGGCTGAGGGTAGGTTGTTTATGAAAAGGCAGCAGACCCGTGGAGTTCATTTGATGGGCTCTGAGCAATAGCAGAGTAAGCCTGGAGGTCAATTAAGGGAGACTTGAGACCTGTGAAGACTGAACGGCAGCCGACAGGCGAATATTTCCTATTGTTGATGCCTAAGGGCTGGATGAGGGTGTCTCAGGACTGGCAGCAGGTCTCTCAAGGTGGCAAAGTGCTAGTCTGTGGATATCTCGGAACTAATTGGTGATCTCTTAAGTTTGGCTGATGGGCCTTACCTGCTTTCTGCGCATCTCTGAGCGCCACATGCACATCTGTGAGAGCGGGCTAAAGTGAGTAAAAACGCCCAACTAAGAGGGTGACCAAGTACACGCTGTGGCAGCCCTTGGATACGTATAAACGAGAGGTAGATTGCTTAAAGATGCTGTCTAGAGGATGGAAGAGGTGTTCTGTGCGATGAAAGAGGAAGAGCAGTGGGCTGCTTTCCAAACACCCCGATCAAGCTCCCGCCTCCCCTTCACCAGCACACTCTTTAGGAGCAGGAAGGTTTTTGGACTTGATCCCTGTTCCTGCCATCTCCCTGGCTCACAATGCGAGGGACAGAAAGGCCCTCTAGCAGGCACCTGTCTGCAGTAATACAAGTCAGGAGGCCGCCATAGTAGGCAATGCCTCCCTGCTTGTCTTTTACTGCTCTAACTATGATGGAAGTTTATAATCCTGACACTCATCCAGTATTGGTGTTTAATGTAAGGGAAGCTGACATCTGGTGCTCCTGCAGGACTGGTCTATGTGTAAAGAGAAGGTTGCAGTCCTGGTGCTCGACAAATACTAGTTTTATATGTAAGGGTAGTTTACAATCCTTGTGCTTGTGCACTACTGGTTCTATGTGCGCAGCAAGCTTGTAATCCTGGTGCCTATACAATCATGGTTTTATATGTAAGGGAAGCTTGTAATCCTAGTGCCCTTACAATAATGGTTTTATATGTAAGGGAAGCTTGTAATCCTGGTGCCCATACAATAATGGTTTTATATGTAAGGGAAGCTTGTAATCCTAGTGCCCGTACAATAATGGTTTTATATGTAAGGGAAGCTTGTAATCCTGGTGCCCATACAATAATGGTTATATATGTAAGGGAAGCTTGTAATCCTGGTGCCCATACAATAATGGTTTTATATGTAAGGGAAGCTTGTAATCCTGGTGCCCATACAATAATGGTTATATATGTATGGGAAGCTTGTAATCCTGGTGCCCATACAATAATGGTTATAGATGTAAGAAAGGCTTGTAATCCTGGTGCCCATAGAATAATGGTTTTATATGTAAGGGAAGCTTTTAATCCTGATGCCCATACAATAATGGTTTATTATGTAAGGGAAGCTTGTAATCCTGGTGCCCATACAATAATGGTTTTATATGTAAGGGAAGCTTGTAATCCTGGTGCCCATACAATAATGGTTATATATGTATGGTAAGCTTGTAATCCTGGTGCCCATACAATATTGGTTATAGATGTAAGAAAAGCTTGTAATCCTGGTGCCCATAGAATAATGGTTTTATATGTAAGGGAAGCTTGTAATCCTGGTGGCCATACAATAATGGTTTTATATGTAAGGGAAGCTTGTAATCCTGGTGCCCATACAATAATGGTTTTATATGTAAGGGAAGCTTGTAATCCTGGTGCCCATACAATAATGGTTTTATATATAAGGGAAGTGTGTAATCCTGGTGTTCATACAATAATGGTTTTATATGTAAGGGAAGCTTGTAATCCTAGTGCCCATACAATAATGGTTTTATATGCAAGGGAAGCTTGTAATCCTGGTGCCTATACAATAATGGTTTTATATGTAAGGGAAGCGTGTAATCCCGGTGCCTATATAATAATGGTTTAATATGTAAGGGAAGCTTGTAATCCTAGTGCCTATACAATAAGGGTTTTATATGTAAGGGAAGCTTGTAATCCCGGGGCTCCTGCAGCACTAGCTTTATGTGTAACAGAAGCTTCTAATCCCAGCTGCGACCGGTACAGGTAACACCGGTAGGGCAGTGGGGGGAGATAAGTGGACAGACGACGGGATAGGGAAGGTAAAGTAAAAGAAAAATAAATAATAAAACCACTTACCTTGCAATTAATTAATTTTATTTTATTTGCCCTATCCCGTTGCCTGCCCACCTTCCACCCACTGCCCACCCGCCCTACCACACCGCCCCACTGCTGTTACCTGTGTCGGCCATGCCTGTGTAATCCTAGTGCTCATACAGTACTGGTTTTATATGTAAGGGAAGCTTGTAATCCTAGTGCCCATACAATAATGGTTTTATATGTAAGAGAAGCTTGTAATCCTGGTGCCCATACAATAATGGTTATATATGTAAGGGAAGCTTGTAATCCTGGTGCCCATAAAATAATGGTTTTATATGTAAGGGAAGCTTGTAATCCTAGTGCCCATTCAATAATGGTTTTATATGTAAGGGAAGCTTGTAATCCTAGTGCCTATACAATAAGGGTTTATATGTAAGGGAATCTTGTAATCCCGGGGCTCCTGCAGCACTAGCTTTATGTGTAACAGAAGCTTCTAATCCCAGCTGCGACCGGTACAGGTAACACCGGTAGGGCAGTGGGTGGAGATAAGTGGACAGACGACGGGATAGGGAAGGTAAAGTAAAAGAAAAAAAAAATAATAAAACCACTTACCTTGCAATTAATTAATTGTATTTTATTTGCCCTATCCCGTTGCCTGCCCACCTTCCACCCACTGCCCACCCGCCCTACCACACCGCCCCACTGCTGTTACCTGTGTCGGCCATGCCTGTGTAATCCTAGTGCTCATACAGTACTGGTTTTATATGTAAGGGAAGCTTGTAATCCTAGTGCCCATACAATAATGGTTTTATATGTAAGGGAAGCGTGTAATCCTGGTGCCCATACAATAATGGTTATATATGTATGGGAAGCTTGTAATCCTGGTGCCCATACAATAATGGTTATAGATTTTTAAAAAAGCTTGTAATCCTGGTGCCCATAGAATAATGGTTTTATATGTAAGGGAAGCTTGTAATCCTGGTGCCCATACAATAATGGTTTTATATGTAAGGGATGCTTGTAATCCTGGTGCCATACAATAATGGTTTATATGTAGGGGAAGCGTGTAATCCTAGTGTCCATACAATAATGGTTTTATATATAAGGGAAGCTTTTAATCCTAGTGCCCATACAATAATGGTTTTATATGTAAGAGAAGCTTGTAATCCTGGTGCCTATACAATAATGGTTTTATATGTAAGGGAAGCGTGTAATCCCGGTGCCTATACAATAATGGTTTAATATGTATGGGAAGCTTGTAATCCTAGTGCCTATACAATAAGGGTTTTATATATAAGGGAAGCTTGTAATCCTGGGGCTCCTGCAGCACTGGCTTTATGTATAACAGAAGCTTCTAATCCCAGCTGCGACGGGTACAGGTAACACCGGTGGGGGGAGATAAGTAGACAGATGACGGGATAGGGAAGGTAAAGTAAAATAATAAAACCACTTACCTTTCAATTAATTATTTTTATTTTATTTGCCCTATCCCGTTGCCTGCCCACTTTCCCCCCACTGCCCGCCCGCCCTACCACACCGCCCCACTGCTGTTACCTATGTCGGCCATGCCTGTGTAATCCTAGTGCTCATACAGTACTGGTTTTATATGTAAGGGAATATTATAATCCTGGTGCTAATGCAGTACTGGTTCTCTGTGTGTGGCAGCTTGTTATCCTGGTTCTCATGCAGCACTGGTTTTACATGTAGCAAACTTGTAATCCTGGTGCTCCTTCAGTACTGGTTTTCTGTGCGTGGGAAGCTTGTAATCCTGGTCTCGTGCAGCACTGGTTCTATGTGTGCAGAAATTTTATAATCCTGTTGCTTTTGCAGAACTGGTTTTATGTGTAAGGGAAGCTTGTAATCGTGGTGCTCGTGCAGTACTGGCTCTATGTACGAGGGAAGCTTGTAATCCTAGTGCTCGCGCAGTACTGGATCTATGTGTGCAGAAATCTTATAATCCTGTTGCTTTTGCAGCACTGGTTTTATGTGTAAGGGAAGCTTGTAATCCTGGTGCTCCTTCAGTACTGGTTTTCTGTGCACGGCAACCTTGTAATCCTGGTCCTGATTCAGTTCTGGCTTTATATGTAAGGGAAATTTATTATCATGGGGCTCGTGCAGCACTGGTTCTATGTGTGCAGAAATCTTATAATCCTGTTGCTTTTGCAGCACTGGATGCAGTACTGGATCTATGTTCGTGGGAAGCTTGTAATCCTGGTCCTCGTGCAGTACTGGATCTATGTACATGGGAAGTTTGTAATCCTGGTGCTCATGCAGTACTGGATCTATGTACATGGGAAGTTTGTAATCCTGGTGCTCATGCAGTACTGGATCTATGTATGTGGGAAGCTTGTAATCCTGGTCCTCGTGTAGTATTGACTTTATTTGTGCAGGAAATGTATAATCCTTTTGCTTTTGCAGTACTGGTTTTATGTGTAAGGGAAGCTTGTAATCCTGGTGCTCGTGCAGTACTGGATCTATGTACGTGGGAAGCTTGTAATCCTGGTGCTCGTTCAGTACTGGATCTATGTACGTGGAAAGCTTGTAATCCTGGTCCTCATGTAGTATTGACTTTATTTGTGCATGAAATGTATAATACTGGTGCCTGTGCAGTACTGGTTTTATGCGTGCAGTAAACTTGTAATCCTGATGTCCATGCAATACTGGTTTGATGTATGAGGAAAACGTGAAAGGCTGTGGCATCCTGTGCTGTACAATGTAATATTTGAGGGGGGTATGCCTCTATTACTACATATCATATTTTTCTGCTGTCTTTAGCCCTGAATCCCCTTAACCTCCAATATGCTGTGCCAGGCGTATTCAACACACACCATTTTAAGATGTCACTAGCCATTTTTTTAACTCGTATTTTTACTTAAGGGATGCTCTGCATAAAAAATAACTAAAGATCACTACCATTTGAGAGTTGAGTTTGTTCACTACGCTGACTTGCCCGGTGCAACATGGGGCAGGTTGTGAACATTTTCGTTTAGGCGGAGGAATGTCGCCCCACAGGAAAACTAAAATGATAGTAACACAAAGTTATTATAATTGTATTTTTCCCGTACTGGCCCAGTTTTGTTTAAAGGGCGGGGCTGGGCTGTCAGTCAGCAAGGGGAGGAGGGTATGTGCACTTAAGTGTGCATGACGATTTGGCCGGCCAAACTGCCATGCGCCCGTTGCATGTTCTCCACCCAGGTTGTTTTTCAGCCTGGGTGGAGAACATGCCCAGGCTCCCACTTCCTGCCTGAGCACCGAAACACAGCACTCGGACCAATCACGATGCTGCTATCAGCAGAGTTGTGATTGGCTAGGGGAGTCTGGGTGCTTCCTGTTTCTGCATCGTGGACATAGGGATGGAGGAGAGGCGGCGGCCAGGTAAGAAAAATATTCTTTCTTTTTTTTAAACACCCTCCTGCCTGCCCCCCCACCACTACCCCGTAGCAGCTGCAACTTAATACATGAGATTTGACCAGCGTAATAAAGTTTTAGTCCCGACCTTTGTCGAATATCAGGGAAGCGGACATGTGGTGATGAGTGGTCATTGGCGGAGCTGCGCGTGCCTCCCAGTAACTCAAAAGCAGTGGATGCCACAGGTCACAGCTCTTTGGCAGGCCTTGAACAGATACTGGATGTAATTTGGGCCACAAAAGCAACAAACTGAGCTCATAATCTTAGTTGATTGCTGCGCTGCCTCTTTTTCATTGGACCTTCATTCTTGTAAACTGTGGACCGCGATGGGGCGAGCTGGAGGGCCTGAAATCATCTGGAGCTAAGCCAGGGCTGGCAGGGGGATGTCTCTGGGACACCCTGTTAAGCAGATTACGGTTATTCCTGGAGCTCTCAGCGGCGGGGGCATCCCCTGCCCCTGCATGGGAACGGCCTAAAAGGACCTCACAAGCATTAGACAAGAGCTTAGCCAGCGTGTGGCATCCCTCTGATAATCTCTGCAGGCTGCAGCAGGCACAACAGCAGGGCACGCGAGGTCTGACAGGCCGCGGGAGAGGGAGTGGAGGGACATGGTAGTACGCGCATGCATGTGAGAGAAAAGGAGAAGTACATTTAGTGGAAAGAGAGAGCGAGGACAAAACACCCCACAAACACACACACTCTACTTAAAGGAACTGACCGGCGCCCCCCGCGCCTAGAGGAGGGGCGCCCTTAGTAGCGCCACGGGACTGGGTCTCCTCTGGGGCAAAAAGGGGGCTGGATGAGGTGATGTCATCGGGATGCGCTGGGAGGCTATGTAAGGCCGCGCCCCGCGATCGTCAGCCTCTTTATCCCCTTGGACCTCCGGCAAGCTGCAGAGGCGCATCGTCGACCACCCACCCACCCGGCAAGAGAGCGAGGGCGGAGTGTTGACAGTTAACAACAATAGGGCATGCAGAAAAATGGCGGTACAGCAACTGGATGGGCCCAGGAGGGGGTAGGAGCCACGTGTGCAGAGGGTAGGCGGAAAGGGGGGACTGACCTGCTGGTGGTCCTGGACTCTTCTGCCCTAACCCACAACGTATGGACTGAGGGGAACCTTGGGGAGGCTGCCTGAGTGCAGGTACCCCAGTGGGCATGCCAGCGTGCCATGCGGGGCCCTGGTTTTCAAATAGTGCAACTGTTTGCTGGAGCGCGTTGGGGCCTGCTGGCACAACGTACACAGCAGAGGGAGGACTTGGTGGGCCGGGACGGCCAAGTTCAAGTGTATGGCCGAGTTCAAGAGTTCAAATGTAATGTGGTGCATATCTTATTTACTGCCTTTGACAGGTCAAGACCACTAAAGTGTACGGCCAAGCTCAAGTTCAAGTGTAATGTTGTGCCTAATTGCCTTGCAGCCTTCGTCATGTGTATTCTCGTGTTGGTCACTGGTGAATTACCTGTTCCGTGAATAAAAAGGCTACGCCGTGAACAACACGCTCTGATTCTGAGAGTTCTTGAACAATTGGGAGGAGTGAATATCACGTTGTGCGCATACTATCACCCACACATGAATGACAAAACACTTGGCTCACACAAAGTACTGATCAAACACCACACATGCACACTACTATCAGGATAGGAACACTTAGAGAAATCAGCCACCATCTTGAGGTTGGCCCAGTGCTTTATATGGAAATATGGAAGTGCAGGTACTTACTATTTGAGGTACCAGCTTGTTCCTGAGAAGTGCAGGTACTCTCCCATAAATCTATCGCAGCAGTGCTGAGAGGTGCAAGTACTCTCTCTCCAAAATTAAATTAATGCGGATGCTCAGTTCCGGACAGTACCTGCCCATTTAAAGCAGTGGGGTAGCCACAAGGTTCCAGCATGTTGGAAAGGGTCTCAGTGTAATACCCACAATCCAACTGGTTCTGGAACAAGTTGAATGGGGTCTTGCGGGAAGCGGGGTAAATATGAGTTCTTTTATGACTTCAGCCGGTTTTCAACACTTATTTAGGATTCTACAAAACATGTTTAAATAGCATAACAGCAAATCCACTTTGCTCTATTGTTGATAGTATATAATAAAAACAGAAGAAAATTGTAAAGCATAATAGAAATAATACTGTTTGATAGTCAGTCGATTTATCAAGTGAACCTCTACAGAACTTGAAACTTTTTTAGTGTAAAATTACTTTTCATCATTTGTGACCAGACTAGACAAATTAAACTTTTAATGTTTTAGCCCCAGTAAAAAGGTGGCTCGCTGTTTGCTTCCCTGATGAACTGATCCACCCTCTTCCATAAATGAATATCTTGACACTGCTATTTTGGTTACAGAATATGTGTGTATATGGCTAAGAATTATGTGAAGTTCCTTTCACTGGTTTGGAAAAAGGTATCGGGCACAAGCCAATTTCTCTGAAGGGATTGATTTTTTTTAAATTGACATAATACAGTAGTCTGGGTTCCAACCAAGGAGTAGTGGTGGGGGTGCTGGTGGAAGGGTCAAAGCTGATTGGCCTCAGGAGCAATATGGTTAACCAACAACTAATTTAGATGAATGCTCGCTGCTGCAATTCAGCGAGTTCTGAAGGTCTTGACCTTGAATCCTGGGGAAGCCTTATAAACTGCCCTTTTCAAGATGGTGGTCTGTCCTAAAAATTCTATCTGAGGTTCCTAATCCAAGACGTGGAGTCTTTTCCTGTGTTGCGGTCCTTGTTTAAATTACATATAAGGGGGCATTTACAAGTGATTAATGCATTGCAACGCATCCATTTCCTTATTTTTTGTTGTTGCGCTCTTCACCCACTTGCTTCTATGTTTGCCCTTGGTTTTTGCCCTTGCTTGTGTTTTTTTCTACTCCATCTTCTTCCTCTTGATATCACTTTCTTGGTTATTTTCTCTTCCCTGAAGTTGGGGTGTGGGAGGGGGTGTTTTTGGTGACTTGCCATTAACTTCTACATGAATCTTCATCTTCAATGACGAACTACATTTCCAAGGAGATTTTAGGAATAGCTAATCAGGAAACGGTGGTGAACGCACACATTTTTGAGGAAAACATCTCTACTGAAACGATCGCAGCCTTTTATCTACAAATATAGAATTCGGGGCTGGGGGGCGCTTTGGGGCGCCACAACAGCTCAGTCGAGTGCCGATGCAATTTAGGGCACAGCAGAGCTGCTGCTCCACATACATACAGCCCCAGGCGCCTAGGTATGTATAGTTATACACAAACATTACAGGGAATTAAACAAAACAGTTATTCAATTAGATCCAATTTTGTATTCGCGCCTGAAATACCTCGAGGCTCCCAGCATCTGCAGGTCACGTGCGAGCAATCAAAATGTCCATATGAATATTAAAGCGCATTTTACTCAGAGTCATCCGCAGCTGTAAAATGCTAAATATGTTTCATTATTCAGTTCCCGACAGTAACCACCAGCCATGTCTCCTATGGGCCACCCGGAGTGCTCCACTTTCCCAAACAAGCAATTCTTTTAAAAAAAGAGCTGTGTGGCCTCTTTCTTCAGTCCAAGCCCGTTGGATTGATTAAACCCCCAACTGAATAAATACACGTTTATGTTTGTTTTTAATTAGTGTGATGTCCTTTGAGGGTGCTTTCTTTTGATTTACTCCCTAAAATCGGATTGTAGGGAGTAAATAAAAAAAGCACCCCTCAAAGAACATCATTCTAATTAAAAATTAATTTGAATTAATTTTAAAAATCCTTAAAAGAGAGATCCCCCTACACCGCGCAGTTGAGCGAGAAAGAAAAAAGCAATTAGGAGAATTTTTGTACGGTACAGTCTGCTGCACTCTGGGTAGACATCTGTTGGATTAATTGTTTGTAGAAACACTTGAAAAGTGAAAGGATATGCATAAACCAATGCTTCCTAAGCACATGGAATTGCTCGTAGAAGCCTCCCATTCCATTGTTTTGAAGCTCGTCTGTGCCTTTTTAGAAGGAAGGCAACCATATGCAAAGCAGCCTGTACCCCGCCCAGAAAGGGACGTTGAGTCAGATTTACTAGGCCACGTGACCCTTCACAGAAACACGAGCACTCTGGTTCTCGTGCACGAGACGCCACTTGCTTGCCTGAGCACAGGGACCTCGGGATCCACATCTGTGCACAGCCCTCACAATTAGGGCGATTTGATGAGGGAACAAAAAAAGATGCCTGAGTCGTCACTTCATAGCCTCATCCATTGGTTCTAGCTTGTCTGTGTTATGAAGAGTCCACAAGGAGGAAGTTGAAGTAAGCTTTATTGCAGCCTTGGTGCTGAATAACCGCACCTCAATTAAAGTAAAGGCAACTGACATTAATTTAAACAATACATTCCAAACAGCAATTAAATGTTGTCAAGAACAGAGCAATACAGTGAGCATGAGCCTAGTCAAGCTCCCAATCCAAGGGAAGAGGTGTGGCGCCGCGGCCAGGGCGACTGACTCCGGAATCTGGGGATCACGGTTCGATCGGCGGCAGATTAGCCCAGCACCATGTGACTGACGGTTCGTCGGCGGCAGATTAGCCCAGCACCATGTGACCAAGGGCAATAGCTTGCTTAATCTGCCCGACGGCTCCCAGTGCCTAGAGATCCTTGCGGGTGATTGTTTGCGCTTTACAAATGCGGATTATTATTATTATTATTATTAAGGTAAGTGTTCACAACATAACACATCTTTCACTTACAATTGATAATAAACATTTGAGAAATAACAAAATATTTGCATTAAAAGGAACTACGAAGCGACAAAATCATCCAGTCATGAAGGCCTTTCAATCACACTTCCGAATTTGCTCATGCTTGTAACCTCATCACCAATTATACATAGTGTGACTAGATCTTGAGAACCAAAAACCGGGATATTTGCAAAAATATAAGAACAACTCAAATTTTACATCAACAGACTGGCACAGAATGAGAGCTCTCATCAACATAGGAACACAGAAGAGGTATTAAGAAACTTAATAAAGCGGAATTTCTAAAATTAGTACCATACCTGTTAATTAAATTGCTTACTCATAACATCTGCTAAAAAGCACGACTTTAGAACACCTAAAAGGTGCCTTTCACTGTTTTCAGTTGACCCCCCTCTAAAAACCGGGACATGAGTCAAAATTGCCGAAATCTGCCAGGACAGCTGCTGAAAAACCGGGCGCGCCTGGTCACCCTAATTATACCGTGCTCACACGAAGGTGAACTTTAATCCATCAAATGACCATCCTCACCCATCAACCACATAACCTTCCTCTTCACTAAACCTCCCATTTCCCCTGTTCGCCATCGTAATGCATGAGAGCCACTCCAACAAACGGCCAACCAACTGAAATGCCACACACTGCCATTACTCAATTTGGCAGCATTGGTGAACACATCCATGACTTCTGTAGGTCCCAAAAATACATCATCTACTTTATGAGCCTTGACAGGTTCACGTTGCAGGAAGGAGGAGGAGCAGCACCCGAGTGGTGTAGCAAGTCCGGTCACCCTGGGAATCAGCCCGGGACAGCGAGTTGAAGAAGCAGAACCCAAGATGGCCTCAGTAGTTGGACCCACTTATTTTGATACTGGGGTCTTGGGGACCATAGGGTGGTCTGCCCCCATATTTTGGGGAATAGAGCAGTCCATGCGACTGCTCCGAATTTTGGGCTAGTATTGTGCTATATTATAGCCCAGGCTATAAATACAGCCATTTTGTGATGCTTGCCACCATTTCACAGTGGTACATTGTGGCTGGTAGGAGGTTGTCAGTGCTTTTAGCAGTTAGATTGCTGTCTTATTTCGTTCTGCTTACCTTCAGCTAGGAGTGCTAAGAATGTTCGCTGAGGAGAAAGTGGCTGTGGCAATGCCACTGCTTAAGGAGGCTCAACCTGTTGGCCCAGTGCGAGGACGATGGAGAGCACCAGATGTGGAGGGCATCAGCAGGGGTTGTGGCAGCTGTGCTGGCCTGTTCACCACTCTGCCTGACCCCCGCTGCCCAGATTTTGGAGGTGAGGGAGATAATAATATTAATAATCCACATTTGTAATGCGCGACCAATCACCCGTAGGGGTCTCTAGGCGCTGGGGGCAGTCGGGAAGATTAAGCAAGATATTGCCCAGAGTCACATGGTGCTGGGCTAATCTGCCGCAGGTGCTGGGGATCGAACCGTGATCCCCAGAGTCAGTCGCCCTGGCAGCATCAACATGAAGACCGTAAAGAGATGGACTGGAGGAATCGAGTGGTGACGCACCGGGCTACTGACGTCAGGTAAGAATACTAGATAAGAGCATATAGCAGCTAGAATGGTATCGGTTGGGGTAGAGACGATTGAGTAGCTGAATGGGAACACCTTGCGGTTGAGCAAAGGTTCCTATGTATCTGACATGGGGGTAGGGACGGAGTAGCAGCACACAGTTGGTGGGCTAAAGGAGGTAAAGGCAGGGCTCAAAGACGTTCAGGAGAGGGAGATGCAAGGGTCCCAAGTCAAGGCAGCAGAGAAGGGTGTCGAGGGCAGTGGTGGAGAGTCCGCAGGGAAGGGAGGGGACAAAACAGACCAGGGGGGGGGGGCGCACCTTATGCTTGCCTCTTGTATACCCTTTCAGGGTTGCCCCACCTGGGGAAGACTGGGAACCTATGGAAAAATGGTTGACAGACAGGCACCTTCTGGGATTTCAATAAAGGGTTCTGCAACAGGGAGTTTTGCAGTTTTCACCATGAGTGCCCCAAATGTCCAGGCAAACACGCCCTTATCAACTGCTACGGGATGGGTGGCCAACCTAGTAGTTCCACCGGGGTAGTGGCAGCAGAAGCAACAGCAGCAGGGTCTCCCGGAAATCAGCAGAATAACCAGTCATCACGGTTTAGGGGTGGACGGTGCAGGGGCCTGGGGGCAAAAGCTTCTACGTCTATTCAGCTGGACCACTTTAATTGTAAGCTTTCTCTTTATGATCAAGAAGAGGACGCCCAGTCGTTGAGGGAAGGGTTTACAGTGTTTTTATTTAGGATACCAAGATCCGAGGCTGCGCAGGTGGCCGAGCAATCTTAAATCAGTTAGTGCTGCCAAGCAAGTGTTGCGGGAACAACTGTCAAAAGAGATTCAGGAAGGGAGGGTCGCTGACCCCTTTAATGACTGGCCATGGGAGACTTAATTGTGTCACCGATTGCGGTGGTCCCAAGGAAAGGAAAAGGGCAGTTCAGGCTCATTCAGCATTTGTCCTGGCCAAAAGGCAACTCAGTTATTGACTTCATCACAGAGGAGTAGGCCTCTGAGTGATATTCTTCAATAGACAGGGCAATGGCCATAATTGATGGAGTAGAGAGGGGGCGCTAATGACCAAGAGAGACATCAAGTCAGCTTTCTGCTTGCTCCTGGTACATCCAGATCCCTTTCAGTTGCTGAGCATTCAATTTGAGGGCAAGTAGTATGTGGATAAGGCACTCCAGATGGTTTGCTCCATATCATGTGCTTTGTTTTAACATCTCAGCACATTTCTACCAAGGGTCTTTTCTTGGAGTGCGGTCCATACACAGGTAATGTACCTTGATGTCTTCATCTTCATGGGGAAGCCTAGTTCTAACAACTGCCAGTGGATGCTGGACAGTTTTTGGAAGCTCATGGGTGACCTGGGGTTATTTTTGGCGCCAGAGAAGACAGTTAGACCCATAGACCCATTACGGTACTGTCATTCTTGGGTATTGAGATTGACTCAGGGGCAATGGAAGCCTGTTTACCGGTTGAGAAAAAAATGACAATGCAACTGCTTTTGGGCGCAAATGCCGGCAAAACACAAGGTGACTGTTAAAGAGGTGCAAGTGCTGCTGGTACACCTGCACTTTGCATATAGGGTGGTGAGAACAGGGATTACATTCTCTAAAAGGTTGGGGATGTCATTGTCCGGACTACCGTTGCCATGTCAAACTGTCAAAGGGGACTAGGGAGAAGTTCAGGATGTGGTGTTTGCTTCTTGGAATCAATCAATGGTGTGTCACTGGTGACTTTCCAGATTCTGACTGGGATGCACAAATCCACTTGGATGCTGTAAGAGGGATAGGTTTTGGCCTGTATTGGCAAAGGAAATGATGCGCTGATGAATGGTCTATTGAGTGGAAGCGCTGGGGCAGAGTATAGCATTTTTTTAATTGTTTTCCTCTGCTAGTTGCTGTGTCGCTCTGGGAAGAACAGTTGGTGCACAGGAAGGTTTTGTTCTGCATTGACAACATGGCAGTGGTACAAGTAGTCAATCGGCAATCTGCCGATTGACTACACCTGAGGGACACCTGAGGGACACTCACGTGTTAAAATTGACATGGCAGTGGTACAAGTGGTCAATCGTCAGTCTGCTGACTGACTACACCTGAGGGACACCTGAGGGACACTCAGGTGTTAAAATTGACATGGCAGTGGTACAAGTGGTCAATCGTCAGTCTGCCGACTGACTATACCTGAGGGACACCTGAGGGACACTCAGGTGTTAAAATTGCTGCAGGTATTTGTATTGCGCTGTCTGAAATTTGACATTGTATTTAGAGAGCGACATATGCCATGTGTGGACAATGACACTGCGGATGCTTTATCTCATTCACAGTAGGAGAGATTCCATGAGTTGGCCACAGAGGCAGACAGAGTACGGACCAGGATGCTGCGGGAGTTATGGTCTGCTGGTGTTAGAATTGCTGGCCTTGTCAACAAGGAGGGATTATGGTCAGGCTTTAGGGAGCTGTTAGATAGTGGGGCGCAGAAGAGAGGGGATGCTTGGGAGTGGACAGGAGACCTTGTCTAGTTCATTTTGAAGGTGATTGCGAAGGATCAGTTCAGAGTAACGATTGCAGGTAAATTGTCAGGCATCGCATTTATAGGTAAGCTTTTCTGGGGCTACCTCCCAGCAGCTGGAGAGCTGGGAACCAGGATATTAGAGGGATGGGACAGAGAAGCGGGGTGAGCGGGGATCGGGAGAAGACCTTTGACTGAGGTAATCAGACATCTACCTGGGATCACTGCGAGTGAGCATGAACAAGTGTTGTTCGTGACTCTGATGACATGGATGTTTCTTGGGGCATTTCGGGTGTCTGAGCTATTGGGGTTAGGGGGATGAGTGGGTCAATTTGGGAGGAAGTGCATCCATGTATGGGGGGTTTAGAGGTATGGCTGCAGAAGTCTAAAACAGATCAAATGGGTCAGGGTAGTTGGGTTTTACTGCGTAGGTAACCAGTAGACAGTTTCAGCCCGGTGAAGTGTGCCATCTTCCTGCGGGCTAGATCGTCAGGCGATGTAGGTCTGGTTTTTTGGCATAACAATGGAAGGGGTTTTCAGCTTTTCAACTTTTGTATGTATTACGTAAAGGTTTGGCCCAGGTGGGGGTTGATGCAAAGTGTTTTGGGACACATTCCTTTCACATAGGCATGGCAACAGAGGCAGGTTGGCAAGCATGGAGCAGAGCAGACATTTCGGGTCTGGGTAGATGGGCATCTGATTGTTTTCAGCACTATGTTCAGGAAGTAGAGGGGTATTGATAAGCCATTTCATTTTCTGATGTAATATTGTTGTTTTGCAGGTTGGGTTCCGGGTACAGAGGTCACAGGATTGGATGTGTGGATAGTGGGGCATTTGTTTACTAAGGGGGCTGAAAGACGGGTGAAGCTGAGCAGACTCAGGGCTAATCTTGGATTTGCCCCCCACAGTTGGCATGGTAAAGAGGGTATGTAGTGCAAGGAGTTATTGCCATGTTTGAATAAATTGATGGCAGGTGGTCAGTGCCCTGACATTTTATTGCTGCATCTGGGAGAAAACAATTTAGTTGTTTAGAAAGGGGTGGCCTTGATGAGGGCAATTAAGGATGATTAGCGGGAAATATAAAGGCAGTGGTCATGTTGCCACATTATGTGGATAGAGTTCATTCCTCTGAGGGCATGGACGCAGGGTCACCAAGCCTGCATTGATAAAAAAGGCGAGGTGGGAAGGTAACAGAGAGCTGAGGGTCTTTTGCAGGGATGAGGGTATAAGTAAGAGAGAGCATTGAAATATGATGCTGCAGAGCGTTTCTGAGGGGGTGGTGTGCCTCTCTCATATTACGGGATGGAACTATATTTGTTGCAGTTTCAGGAGGCGCTGGCTAATGTACTGAATGTCCGTTATTGTCTGGCGGGGGCACAAATAGTCAGTCTGGGCCTTTTTCTGGGTGGCAGGTTGGTATGCTTAGCCATGTTTATTGCTGTTGACAATGGCACTCCAGGCTGAAAGGGAACAGGTAGACAAGCTCATGCCCGGACTAGCCAGAAAGTGTAAGGTTCATTAGGAAGTTAAGTTATTCACAGGTTAACAGTTGGTGTTAAAATGTAAGGAAGGTAAAATACCTCAATTGATGAACATCAGCCCAGGAGGAGGTAGAGAAAGGTAGGTTTACATTTTGTGGGTGGGAGGGACTTTTAGGGGTGTGGGGTAATTTATCATAGGCAACATACTGTGTAGTGAGGTTTTAGTTTTGTAAGGCAATATACCAAGGGGTTATATTTGTGATGTGCACCTGTTTCAATAAAAGCGTCCTTTTCCATAACAAATGCGGAGTCAGTGGTCTGTGCTGCTCCCCATATTCCGCAATGCCAGGCTTGGGTGGAGCAGCAACTACCCCCAGAAGCGGCTGGGGGCAGGGTGTGCACCGGCAGCGCGGAACCAACCCCTGCTTGCTCTTTACAGTCTTTTGCTTTGGACCAGTTGCCACCTGCCACGCCCTTGAGGCCTGTAGGAAGACACATTGCGCCCACTGCATCCCCGCTCAAAATACTAAGAGGTTCGGGGATGCAGCATGTGGGGGGCACGTAGAGGGATGTGCCGGTCAGTGAGTTGGGGTGGGTGGATGGGCAAGCTCTGGCCTGGGTTTGTGAGACCTAGGGGCACAGGGAGACTGCACAGCTGGTTGGCAGGCCCAGTGTGACCCCAGATAAAGATTCACTTCCCTGCTCCTTACTGCTTATATTATCTTCAAAATAAGCTATTCAAGCCTTCTGTTCCCTGTCATCTCACAATACTGCAAATCATGAGCCCAGTTTACTGCCCCCCTCCGTCATTCATCTCGCTAATCAGTAGGGAATACCAGAAATGAAGTGGGCTGTGCTTTCAATTTCATTCTGCATGCTAAGTAGCCTGGAAAAAATAATCCTTGAGTGAACCGGTGCTGGGACGTGGCATATTTCAGATTGAGCACCCAAAGCACCAAGAGGGAATGTGTTGCAAAAAGACAGACTCTAAGAAGAAGATTACACTTAAACATAATGCCCCCTGCCGCAGCTCTTCGATACACCCTAGAGCGCTGGTTGCTGTTAATAAAAGCGGTCTATTGGCTGACTCTAATTGTTTTGTGGAGATGGTGAAAGCCACGGCAATGGCATCTCAACCACTAAGAAGCCCTGATTCTAATGCCAGTGCCCAACTGAACAGTGAGACCAGAGAGAAGGGAATGTGATCACCCATCCCTGGGCATGTTCTAGGATTTGTGGGGCCCCGGGCAGAATAGGAACATGTAAGGCCCCTCTAAGATGTGACATCAGAGAAAGTTATAGCACTTCTCTGGCATTACTGAAGCAGCTTTGCAAGATAATACTTACCTAGTGTGGATATCAATAAAATGGCTAAAACTATTAATAATAATCCTAATAAAATAAGTACATATATTTTGAAGCTATATAACATGGAAATGCATGACATTAATCAGCCTGGCTGAAAAAGCTAGGCCTCGCTCTCTCCAAAACTGATATGATTACTACTGTGTTCACTAATTGTTTCCAGATTAATTCATGATTTAAATTCCAAGTCAGACTGTCCCTGAACTATACAGGGGGACTTCAAGTGACTCCCCAGGCCTTCTTTTGCTCTAGTGAAGTTGAAGGATTTGGTATTTAGCAGGCAAAGGGATCAACACAAACAGATACATGCTACCGCAGATTCCCAAAAATAAGAAGATGAGACAGCACAAATGTCATACACAGGTGGGGTGGCTAAAACATTGGGAGACAGAAGCACCAAAGACTGGACACCTGCACATTGAGCGCATAAACATAGCGATTACACTCAAACTCAATTTTTAGGATGTGCAAAGAGCTGTACTAACAAACTTATACAGAAGAGATGGCTAAAAAGGGAAAACAGTTTGTGGCCAGGGAAAAAAGACTGCCAAAGCTATACTGAGAGCCAGTCACAAAAGAGATGCATTAAAGCAATCATTAAAGAGATGCATTAAAGCAGTAAAGCAAAAATGACTTACTATAGTAGACTCTGTGCAGTTTTCTACTATATGTAAAGGAAATGTAGCAACGTGGAAGAGGTAGGTTTGGGATGGTGATGCTTGACAGAACCTTAAAGTAATATCAGAGACTTACAGTTTCAAAAATGTAAGTCACATATCCCTAATATCAGAAAGGACACTTGCCAAATTGCAAAGGGACCAGAAACATGCCACTAAACTCATATTTAGCTTAAGAAATGACAACAAAACTGTGCCTGCCCTCAGGTAAA
The DNA here is from genome assembly GCF_964204655.1 of Triturus cristatus. Lineage (NCBI taxonomy): Eukaryota > Metazoa > Chordata > Amphibia > Caudata > Salamandridae > Triturus > Triturus cristatus. Next base: position 1,266,813,300 of record NC_140590.1, on the reverse strand, counting down.
TCTGTTGGATCTTGGTTAAATAGATAATTGAATGAAAGACCATTTCCATCATCCACATGTCACTCCAGTCACTTGCCTAATACCTAATCAAACACTTTTGGCCTTCCAACCTCCAATGCTAGATCTACAGCTCTGAACCTACTGGCTACCTACTCACATAGGTTCAGTGTTTTTTTTCAGATCACTCCATATGCATTGATGTGATCTAAGTAATGCTCCTTCACTTCACAGCTGCCCTCCTTCCCAGCAACACCCATCTCCAGTACACTCCCATCCTCCCCTCTCTTCCCATAGGAGGCTAATTGTACCTGTGATTCTGAAAAGTAGCCATTTCTTCAGGCCTCGCTGTCACTTCCTGAGGTTTAGGAGTATTTGTTGTGGGAGGCGTTGCATCTCAAACTGTGCTTGCAGAGGCTGGCATATTGTCATTCTGCACATGACAATGAGCTGGCTGGGTTGTAAGCACAGTCACACTGACTCTGTGCACACCAACCATAACCCTGTATCAGCCTTTTTTTTAGTTGTGCACTAGTGGCCAAGTAAGCCCAGGAAGGATCCCAGTTTATCCACCAGAATAAAAAATATCATCCCACTAAATGACCCGGCCATATGCAGCACACAGTGGTTCAGCGATATTTTTGTCTCTTCTACAGCCTCTTACATTTTTTGCCTATCCGGCCTACTTACATCCAGCGGTTCCCTCCATGCTCTACTTTTCACCTCATCTCTTCCAAACCAATTACCTACTTTTGCTGGTACAGCCCCCTGTTATATCTACTTAACCCACGCATTGTCTCCTTTTCACCTCTCATCTCTCCCCAAGCATCTTACCTTCTCTCTCTTCTGATTCTACCTCTCTTACATCCATATTTACTCTAAATGCTCTACTCCTTTCCTCTCTTCTTCTCACCAAGGCTCTACCTCTTGCCTCAGCTGTTTCTGCTGGTTCTGCCCTCTTTACATTACCTCTCCCTTTTCCCCAGCCTCCTCCTCTTGTTGATTCTGCCCCACTTGCATTCACATCTTTCTTCCATACGCTGCTCTTTACATTCTTCTCCCCCGGCTTCTTACCTTGTTTTAGCTGTTCTCATTTACATCAATCTCTCCTCTTGCACCCTCCCACTCTCTTAACTATTTTTACATGTGTGCATAGATTCTGCCTCTCCTAACATTACTCTCTTGTGTGACCTAATGGCTATGGCGGCCCACCGTGCATCATGGAGAGCCAAGCTTGAATCCCAGCCTCGGCTCAGCATCCTGTGAATCCAGGCAAATCTCAATGTTGGAAAACATATTAACTGTGTCTGTTGTAAAGCACTTGTATGTCCATGGCCAAGCTTTGTGCTATGTAAAACTGCCAAAAATACAATGTGAACTCCTCCTATCACCCAAGGCCGTAGTCTCATTCTCCAAGAATTAAAGATGAAGCATTAGGCTTTTATGTCAAAGAGATACCCATGCAATGGCTGAATTGTTCAGTGAGAAACTGGAAAATCTAGGATCAATCCCGGCTTCCCTGCTTGACCAAATTGTGTAATCCTAGGCAAATGCTGCCTTTCACCAGCCTCCATTTAGTTTTTTTTAAAAAATTTAAACATATTTTTAGTGGCATTTGGTGTGATAACATTTAGACAAGTACAATCATAGCATTGCATATGTCACCCTTTCAAGCACAACATAGTGTACAAATAATGGACATCTTCGAGCATCTTGTGGATATTCATTCCCTCCAATACCTGTTGTCAAGAACCTGCAGCAAACACAATGCTTGCAGCAACGGTGGAGCCCATTATCTGTAGGTTAACCTTTGGGGAGTGTGCCAATGCATTGCACTAATCAGCCTTTGTGTATCTACATTTTTAAGAGGATCAAACCTAATTTGGGAAGGAGCTTCTGAGGGGGATGCCTCCTGTATAGAACTTAACTAAGTTAACTTTCAACAAACTAGTGCATGGTGGGCAAAATAATCAGATGATCTAGGAATGATCTGAGTGAGCTCAGTGTATAGGGCGGGTGGGGTCCCATCCTAGCAACATGCTTGCCTGACAGCTTTCCCATCCTGGTCATGTTTGAGTGTGGGGAGGGGCTAGGGGGTAGGTGCTTCTCTCACCCCCATTCCAATTTAGAGGCGTGCCAAATTGCCCCGTTAGTGTCCCTCCCATTCTTGGGATCGTAAGCAGGAGACTTCCCTCACACCTGTCTCCCCAGCTACAGGTGGGTGCCCTCATCTGCCCAGATCTCACCCTGACCCCCTGCATCACTAACGGAATCATGCTCTGGGTGCTCCCAGCCATCAAGGACCTCCCTCCACTGCTTCGCTATGGGGCGCCGTTGCACCCCTCGTGATTCTCTATAAGTAGAACCAGTCCCTCTGCACCAGCCGAATAAATGAATGAATGAAGATACTTTTGTATAGCACATGGCTACCCGGAGGCATCCCAACGCTGACAACGGAAAGATCACCGTAGCAACCGGATTAAGGAAATAGCCAGGTCTTTAACAGTTTATGGAAGACAGGGTGGTTGGGTTCTTTCCGTAAGTCAAGAGGAAGAGAGTTCCACAACTTTGATGCATTACAGGAGAACATACGACCTACACTTCTGTCTTTCCCAATTTTTGGAACCATACCTAGATGTAAGTGGTCTGATCGAAGGTGTCTGTTGGCACAATAGGGACGAATAATGGACTGAATAATGGCAGGAATTTTCCCGGCCAGTGACTTGTGTACTATGCACATTGCCTTTTGTATCCTTCGCCGGTCCCGCTTTCCCGCCGCTGCATCCCCTGTGGCCCCACCCCCCTGCTCCCATTCGTCCACTCCCTCCTCCCAGCTGCCTCCTCCCTCCCACCTCCCCTTCTTATGGCGGCCGCTGCGTGGCCGCGAGCAGCGGGCACGCCGCTGGCACGCCAAAGGCGCACCTAAGGCAAGCCCATCTGCGCCGGTCCGTGCCTGTACTGCGCCCAGTGCCAGAACCCCTGGCCCCCCACAAACACCACGGTGCCGTCTCTACTACGATGCCAGAACCCTCCACACACTCAACACCGGACGAGCACACTCCTGCTTCCAGGCCGCCCGAAGCACACCTAAGGACCCTTCTCCTGCCGGAACTGCAGCTTCTCCAGCAGCAAACCCGCAAATCCACATACCAGGACAGCACGCAACCAACTCAGATGCATACTCCTGAACACCCGCTCCGCATGCAAACATGCTGTCGAACTCTGGGACCTGCTCGTCACGTCCTCCACGGACGTCGCCTTCCTGACAGAGACCTGGATGAACGACTCCTCTGCACCCGACATCGCCATAGCCATCCCGGACGGCTACAAGATCTCCCGCAGAGACCGCACCAATGGAGTAGGAGGTGGAATCGCCATCATCCACAAATCCACCCTCAAGGTCTCAACCAACTCTGATGACACCCTCAACACACCGAACACCTGCACTTCCAGATCCACACTGATCCCAAAACCACCCTCAGAGGAACTCTGGTCTACATCCTCCTCGGGTAACCTGAACTTCCACCTCGAGAACAAAGACACCAACTCCACCAGCCTGCTCGACAACCTCACCAACCTCGGACTCAAACAGCTTGTCACGACTCCCACCCACTCCGCCAGACACACGCTTGATCCCATCTTCTCCGCAAGCTCCCCAATCTCTTTCAGCCACACCACCGAACTCCACTGGACCGATCATCGCTGCGTCCACTTCACCTTCGAGAAGCCTACCATGCACCACCGCACCCAACAGATCCCCCGCCGCTGCTGGAGCAAAATCTCCATAGACCAGCTACACATCACCCTCGCCCGAAGCCCACCCACAGACCCCACCGACCCCGACGCCACCGTCAGCAACCTCAGATGCTGGCTCAACAACTGTGCCAACACCCTTGCCCCGATCAAGAACCCCTCCAACAGTCGCAACAACAAGACTGCCAGCTGGTTCACCGCAGACCTCCAGACCTCCAAGCAAAACTTTTGAAAGCTGGAGAAGAAATGGCACCACGAACAGACACCAGAGAACCAAGCAGCCCACAAGAACGCCATGCGCCAACATCACCACCTCATCAGATCCGCCAAAAAGACCTCCTTCAAGGACCGCCTCGACAACAACGCACACAACAGCAAAAAGCTCTTCAACATTGTGAAGGAACTCTCCAAACCCAGCTCCAGCACCAACGACATCCCACCTTCGCAAGACCTGTGCAACTCCCTGGCCTCCTTCTTCCACCGCAAGATCACAGACATCCACGGCAGCTTTGACAACCAGTCCACCACGGCAGCCAACGACACCTCACACCCCACGGCCACCCCCTACTCACCTGGACCAACATCAACGACAACGACACCATCAAAATCATGAACACCATCCACTCCGGCTCCCCGTCAGACCCGTGCCCTCACCACATCTTCAACAAAGCCAGCGCCGCCAGCGCCACCATCGCACCCCACCACCGCAGAGCCATCAACATCTTCTTCGAGACCGCAACCTTCCCAGAGAGCTGGAAGCCTGCTCAAGAAAACCCAAAGCAGACCCCAAGGACCTCAAGAACTTCCGGCCCATCTCCCTGCTCCCATTCCCAGCGAAGGTCATCGAGAAAACTGTCAACAAACAGATGACCCGCTACCTCGAGGAGAACAACATCCTGGACCCGTCCCAGTCCGGGTTCCGCAGCAACTACAGCACCGAAACTACCCTCATCACCGCCACCGATGACATCAGGGCCCTGCTGGACAACGGCGAGACCACGGCCCTCATCCGCCTGGACCTATCAGCCGCTTTCGACACAGTCTGCCACCGCACCCTACGCACTCGCCTTCACAACGCAGGAATCCGAGGCAAAGCACTGGAATGGACCACCTCCTTCCTCTCCGGCAGAACGCAGTGCATCTGCCTCTCCCCCTTTCGATTCGAAGCCACCAGGATCATCTGCGGCGTACCCCAAGGATCCTCCCTCAGCCCGATGTTGTTCAACATCTACATGGCCCCGCTTGCCCACGTCGCCAGACTGCACAACCTCAACATCATCTCTTACGCCGACGACACACAACTGATCCTCTCGCTCACCAAGGACCCTCTCATCGACAAAACCAACCTCCACAAAGGAATGAAAGCCGTCGCCGAATGGATGAAGAACAGCCGCCTGAAGCTGAACTCGGACAAGACGGAGGTCCTCATCCTCAGCTCCACCCCCTCTGCGTGGGACGACTCCTGGTGGCCGACCGCCCTGGGAGCAGCACCAACAGCAACCGACCACACACGCAACCTGGGATTCATCCTCGATTCAACACTCTCCATGACCAAGCTAGTCAACGCCATCTCATCCTCCTGTTTCAACACCCTCCACATGCTCCGAAAGATCTACAGGTGGATCCCCACCGACATTAGAAGAACGGTCACCCAGGCCCTCGTCAGCAGTAGACTGGACTACAGAAACACCCTCTACGTGGGAGCCCCGGCCAAACTGCTGAAACGACTGCAACGCATACAGAACACCTCTGCACGCCTGGTCCTCGACATCCCTCGCCACAGCCACATCACACCCCACCTGAGAGACGAGCACTGGCTTCCCGTCAACAAGAGGATCACCTTCAAGCTCCTCACCCACGCACACAAAGCACTCCACAACACCGGACAAGCATACCTCAACAAACGACTCACCTTCTACACCCCAAACTGCCAGCTCCGCATCGCCGACCTCGCCCTCGCCACCGTCCCCCGCATCCGGAGAGCAACCACCGGCGGCAGATCATTCTCCCACCTCACCGCCAAGTCCTGGAACACCCTCCCCATCCTCCTACTGGGAATTGAAGACCTACTTACCTTCAGGGGGCTACTCAAGACGTGGCTGTTTGAGCAGTAGCAGCAGCACTCCCCCCCCCCACCAGTGCCTTGAGACCCTCACGGGTGAGTAGCGCTCTTTATAAATGTCTTGATTGATTGATTGATTGCCTTGAATTGAACTCTCTCCTTGATCGGTAGCCAATGAAGGTATTTTGGGGTTGGTTTTGCTGATTGGAATTTTGGAATGTTCAGAAGAATTCTGGCTGCCCAATTCTGTACTGTCTGCAGTTGGACAATGTTGCACAGGGAGCACCTAGATAAAGGGCATTACCATAGTCAAGGCGCGACAGAATGAGAGCCTGAACCATCAGTTTCCTGGCCTTTAAAGGAAGGAGAGGGAGGACCTTCCAAAGAATCCTCAGGATACCATAGCATGAGGTAGCCACCTTGCGTGCCTGAGCCTTGAAGGTCAGGTCCTGGTCTTCCCAGATACCTAGGCACTTTATCTGGGGCTTGGGAGTAGGGACAGGGCTCAATGTATTTGGCCATATAGTGTTAAAGTCAATGGGAGACCTGTTCCCCAGGACCATCAGCTCGTTTTTTTCCCCATTTAATTTCAGAAAGGAATTATCCATCCACTTAGCAGTCTCTTACAAACACTGTCGAATGTTGGGGGATGCGATGTCGGCATGGTTGAGTCCTACCACCAGTTGGTTGCCCATTGAGTCAAATTTCTCGCCCAGGCCCCCACTATGGGCCTGCCAATGGACTTACAGGCCACTGCTATCTTCCTCCTGGCCAGGACCAAGGAGAGATCAATAAACCTGTTCCCAATCCTCCATTTGGGTGGTCGAGGAAAAAGTCCCAGCAGACAGACCTCAATAGTGGAATCAAGTGTGCATCTCAATGCGGCACCCACTGCCACCAATAACTTGTCTCAGAACCGATGCAGTGTGGTGCATGCCCAAGTCATGTGTACAAAATCTGCATCACTACAATTACACCTCGGGACACAGCGGGATTCGCCTCCATAGGCAACTTGGAGTTTGTGGGATGTCATGTAGGTCATATACAAGTAATTAAACTGTGTGCATTTTGATCTCGTGTTCCTTGACACCATCTTAGGGTAGGCCTAAACTCTATTCTAGTCTGAGTCCGAGATTTCCTTATCCAAAACTGTTTCCCACCGCCGTCGCTACTTTGACAAAGATTTGCGAATCATCTCTGACAACGAGCTATAGAACTATTTCACCAAGTGCTTTGCCGTGACCAGGGTGAGCAAAGCTTGGAGTACCCTATGTGTTGTGGGTTCTGCCAGCTTTCATTTAGTTAATTATCACAGATCAGAACACATTTAAATACATGCAGTCGGGGTGTGTCCTGTACAATACCTCTTAACTTTGATGTAATAGACTATAATTTTGCTCCTTATTTACCAATGATCGAGTCCACATATAGGGTGCACTTGTACCCTGACATGTCTCCTAGTCAAGGCCACTGGAATTATGCAATTTTATGGTCCCTGCATTTTCCACATATTTATGGATTTGCCACATAAGCCATCTGCTGCATAATTTGCAATTTTTATTTGTTTTAAAGGTTTCTAGTCGAACGCGTCCAAAGTTACTAAAAATGCAGCAGCGCGTGCTGCTGCACAGTGGAAAGCCCTTTGCTTTAACTATTCATCTTTCTGTTGCTTATTGATGGATTTTCTGGATTTGGGTGTCAGACTGGTACTAATGAAATGAAACCTTTGCCCAGATAGGAATAATATGACAATAAAAATGACAAAATAATGAGATAGGACTATCACAAAATGCGCTGCATTGTGGTACATAATTTGCCTTTTCTTGCTGCATAAATGAGTAAACCCTGCCGCCTAATTCTAGTGGCCACGCTCTTAGTTCACTAGCACAATTGTAATCTGGGCAGGTGCAGGAATATTTTTTAGTTCATGTTTAAAAACTCTCACTTTTACTTAATGCTTCTCAATGCAGTGATATAATCTGATGAATTAAGGTAAAACGCTTCTCCGTGTTGAATATGCTTTTTGCATTTTTATGACACTGTCACCCATGCTAGGTGAGTAAGGCCCATTGGGGATGAGACATGATTCTTTCTTTTGTTGTGAGCCCTTTAGGACACCCTGCTTTTGCTTCACACACTTGAACCCTTTCAGCTCATGTCAGTGAGTCCCAGGGGAGGGAGCCCCTCCCTTGGGCTTCGCAGCGCTGCACCACTGCTGCACCACTGGTGCTCACTGCGCCTCATAACACTTAGGCATTTTGAAAGGTGGTGCTCTGGTGCGGGGCCCCTTAGTGACCAGAAGCGAGGCCCAGGGCATCTGCCCACACTTCCCATGGCTAGCACCGGCCTGAACCAACCCTATAACACAAGCCAGCGGGATGGTATAAAGCACACCTCAGGAGCAGCAAGGTTTTGCGAACGAATTCCAGTCGGTTGAGGCCTGGAAGCGTTTGAGAAAAAAATTGCACCATCATCTATTTGGAAATAATGCCCTGGCCATTAGTCACTCCATGGGCAGGAGCGAGCTAAGGTGTGAGTCTGTTGTTTGTTCTGCCTCTGAAGAAGGTCATGACGTCATCAAGAGGTGCCCGGAATAGGAGATTTAAGGCACAGTGAGGCAAGGGATCTGCCACTTTTCCTCTCCACCATCAAAATTGTCTCTCCCCAGTGAGTCTTTTTCGGGGGGGGGGGCAACTAGCACGTTGTGAGCGCACTATTGTATTGTATTGTATTGTAATTGCATTTATATAGCGCTTACTACCCCTGACGAGGCGTCGAAGCGCTATGAAGAAGAACACTCACTTCCGTATTATATGGATGGTGCCTCGTTGGGCCAAGACGTTTAAAAGCATCTTTTTGATACATTGGAAAAAACATCAAGGACACTAGAATTCCAGTCAAACAGTTCTGACATCGAGATATCTCTGTTGGAAACAAGAGCACAGTATATTGCAACCATTGACTCCCTTTTCACACTACAGTTAAGGAATTATTGGTGGGTACTCCGGCGGGGACTCAGACAGTTTAGACCTGCCCTATACAGGCATGCTTGTGAGAGCCAATTTTGGAAAAGCGAACATCTCTTCTTTCCACCTTACTCTCTACTTTGGTTGATGAAGCTAAATGTTCTATAGGCCATGTGGCCTCACAGAGCAAGTCTAGAGCTCACAATTTCAAACCTAGAAGCCCTAAAAGAGGCAACTACAACTATAATCCTGCACAAGCATCAACCTCCAATTCAGTCATCTCTACATGCAGCAGTAATCCGAGGTGACTCTGGCCATGCCTTCAGTGCGATTTTAACGCAAGGGAAAACATCTAATCAGCAACAGCGCTATTGAATTAAAAGACTCTTCAGGGGCTTCACAGCTTTCTTCCCCTGTCCCATCAACCTAGTGAAGTAGTTAAATCTGCACTGTCAAAAGGGAAGCGCAAAAGACTAAGGAGGCAAATTAAAAGATGAGAAAGTAAACAAAAGCCCAATGAATAAAGGAATCAATCTCAAAATTCTTCCTAATTTTTAGAGCTTCGTCTGCATGCTTAGACACTGCAGTCAGTTAAGTGAGTGTAGTTAAACCAGTATCCGCTAATCCAAAAATAGAGCTAAAAGAAAGCAAAAACGCACCACAAAAGCTGACGGAACGAGAAATTTGGCCAAAAGGCAGCAGGGCTCTAATTCTGTACCAGTATCTGATTCAGTCTAGGCTCCTGATTGTAAGGACCTAAGGACAGGTAGCCCTGCATTCCATCTGCACCAAGGCAACCAAGTCATGGGAAAGACAAGGAGGTCCCCACTTCCCCTTAGCCACCCGATAGATCATCTTTGAAATTTAAATATGGTCCACTTCCATCCATGGATTTAGAGAGCCAGGATATAAGCCATAGCTGCAGGAGTCCTTCAAAACTAGAGGAAAATTAAAGAGAAAGGGACTGTTTCTTGTTGCCTTTAGAATCAAATAGTCATCAGGCGGCAGTGCCTCTTTCTCAACACCGTCTATTGAGGTGCAATGACTATTCCAGAACTAAGACTGCCTTCTATCCCGAATATAAATTCAGAGGGCAAAATGATATCCTTAATAGGGGGGACATCTGAAGGCTTATTGCTTCTCTCAGTGATCTCAAGCCTCTAACATTAGCTGATATTGAAGCTGTTGAATTTAAGTCATCAGTAGAGGGGAGGCGAAACAACACCTCAATCGTCACTTGGGCTTCCGAGGACATTACAAATCTAAACCTATCAAAAGCAGGAGATAATTGCAGACAGGGTCATCACCGTGACCAGACCACCAGATGCAAGGTACCCAAAGTTATTGTTGGAAGAATCTCAGAAGCCAGTGGACACTGAACTAAAGCCCCACCTGGAAAGGCCTTGAATGCCGAGCTTTGAAGCAATTCTAAAAGACGCAAGGGGATCTGGTGTAAACCATAAGACATCAGATCCTGAAAGGGTTCTAGTGTCATAAAATAATATACGAAGCCGTCAGTGCAAGCTAGACCATCTCCCACACTGTGAGGCAGAAGACTGGGGATTATTCCTGCTTGCTTTGATTGGCAATAAAAATGCATGACCCGATCCTCGGGATAATAATACTATGGGAGAACCAGTTTCACCTGTGAACTATGCGACAGGCCAGGGTCTTCAATTACCTGCTGGGAGGGTCGCGGAATTGTGAAGCCCACCGGGGGTCAGAAAGGTCCTTGTTGCCCAGTACATTGATTTTCAAAATACATAAAAAGCTGGAAATGTACTGAGTACGAGACCATTGCTTTGTTATCATGGAATAAAACTGGTCTAAAGAATACATTGTTAGATCCTGAATGGCATGCTTTTATTGATCAATATGACCTCTGTTTACTGCAGAAAACTGGGCAATGGAACCGGTGTTAAATTGGGTTTTTCAACCTTCTCAAAACCTACACTTCCACCTAAGTCAGGAAAGGCTTCTAGTGGACTAATTATTTGGGTTAATATAACACTAAATTGCAAGGTGAAAAGATTGGATATTGATATGCCAGATATTTTAGGGTTCAGTCTGAGAGGAAATAAGGGTTGCACATGGAATGTTTATAACATTTATATTCGGCCCATTCCACGAAATAGAGAGTCACCCTTAATATCTGGACATACATTTGAACAACCTTTCTAAAAGGCCTCCCCTGTTATTGGCATGTGATTTTAATATTACTTTTGAACCTCTTGTCTGCTTACATTCAGTTACAGAGAAAGAGGATGAAGCAAGGTGCATCCCTGGTCTGGCTATAAAATCGCTTCAACCGTGCACTGTATGGGACACACAACTGATTCCCTTGACTCTCACATGTCCTGAGAGCTCATTACAATCTGATTACAAGGTCGCTCGCTCTTGGTTAAGGAATGGGCTTGCACTTACGAAATGGTCGGTGCTCTAGTAGGATTGGTTATGCATTGTTGGACGTGAGGTATTGGAGCATTATGGTTAATTTTACTATGGAACTCAGAAATGATAGTGATCACAATGCATTGCACCTCACTCTTCAGAATTCCCTGACACTATACTTTAGCGAGCGGCAAACTATATTCTATTAAGCCCATAATATGGAATAATCATAGGGTAGTGAAAGGGCCTAGTGTTTTTTTTAAAACAGATTTTATTGGGGTTTTACAAGTTATGCATTAAAGATGAACATTATGATTGAGATATCATTTGTGAGTCATCAACGATTTAAGTTTATGTTCAATCCCCTCAGAGTAAGAAACATTCTCATTCCCCACCCACCATGTGAAAGAGCCTAGTGTTGTAGGCAATGCTCCATACCAAAATCTATAATATCTTCTGTTCTGCTCTAGCTCCTTTTGTTGATTTACCCTACGGGGACATCCCCATAGGAGCAATTCACACAGCATTAGTTAATTAATTAAAAATAATGTTTTCTTGAATCAACTAGAAATAGGGTAGGAAGGATATACTATGCAATACTAATTTGATAAGAATGGTCAGAAGTAACTATAATCAAGTACTGGTGGCTAGCAAGAAGCCATGGGATGAAGCTTATTGGGCAGAGCTACTCCAAGCCACCATAAGACGAGATATGTCATGCTTTTGGTGCATTGTAGCCCAGGGCAACCAAGAGGGAAATTTCGGATGGACCATTACATACATAAGTGGGCACAACACTTAAGGAGCTTATGTTCGAGAGCAATAATCATACTAACGTAGATTGAGTTGATTGCCATCTATGTGACTCCAAAATGAGGGGTAAGAATGAATTGTCTTTCTCTCTATTAGATACCCAGAAGTCTACTGACTTATTGTGTTTCATGTGGTTTGCCCCAAATAGACAATGAGTATTGAGTGTTCAACCACCTTACTGTTCATCATCCATCTCTGATTATCTTTAGTAAAAGGTATCCTCACACGCATAAAACTGCTAAAGACCTGGATCTTTAATCTCCCGGACGATCACTCCAAAGCTTCCATCTAATCCTCTTGCACTGGCTCACTTAGGTTCCCTAGCGCCAAGATGCTCCCTCCGGAGCGAACGTCGCGCTCTATAAATACCCCACAAATATACAAATATATATAAAAGAAAATGGGATATCCTGTTACAGTGGGAGTAATGCGATACACGCAAATAATCTTCTTCACCTCTCTTTTTCAATCAAACGCTTTTGTTCTTGCCAATTGTAGTGTTTCTTTTACTATGTTAAATTTCTCAATTTCTCCATTGCCCTGAAGGCGGTACACTGAAGTGTGCTTGAGTGAAACACTGTTTCTGTTTAAAGATAGATTTAATTCAACAGAGATAAACCGTGCACAATTATCTGAGAGTTCATTTTTCTAGGAAGACCCTCTCTGTAAAAAAAACCCCTCTACATCTGCACTGGTATCAGCAAACTCCACAAATCTAATTTCTGCTCACTTAGAAAAGTAAATCGGGTCATCACAAATAGATTCCTTCCATCAGGTTACATCACCGGTCCCATAATATCAATAACTACTGTCTTCCAAACCACGCTGAGACACTCCACCGGATGAAGCGATGGTCTCAAAGTGGCCTGTGACTTATCTGCCCCCTCACTTTCACCACATGGTATTACAAGGGCTTCCATTTCGTTGTCTAATCCTGGCCACCAGTAAAATTCCTTCACTCTCCCTTTAAGTCTGACAATCTCCAAAAGTTCTTCATAACACCACTCCAAAATTATTTTCCCTGACTAGTTCGGAAGAATAACCTTGAAACCTCTAAGTAGATCGCCATCTTCCATTTATATTTCACTGCGAATTTCCCCAAAAGGTTCAATTTTAGAATTGCCTTAAGTATTCATGCAACTCTTGCAAAAGTTCATCTCCATCTTTGGCTTTGATCGAGTCTTCTCATGAAACACTCTTCCAGCCTTCATAATTCAACTACACCACACTCAAATCCTCTATACTCTCCTGAGAAACTTCTTCCAACTGCAAAGATAATATACTCAAGCAGTCGGCTACTCTGTTTTTAACACCTGGAATATACTGTACACTGCAAGCTGCACTGGTGTTGCTTGGAGGGCAGGACTACATTGCCCATACTCCCACATGCCTGGAGGAGGCGGGGTTTGCACCAGTGGGTGGCCCTAAGTCCATACCGGGAATTCCGCTGCATGAAATGTGCATGGTATGCCACCGAGGGCATGCCCAAGTGAAGACTGAGCCAAGAGCTGGCCTGTCTGCGGCCGACCAAGGCTGTGCTGGGCCACCACCTTGCCTCCTTTATGACGAGCCACTAAGAAGATATCAAATTCTAAAGGTACCTAAGCTATTGCCTCCCTGTGTTTTTGAACTGACTTCCTTTGTCAATCCGACGTGGGCAATTTGTTCCATTAGGTGTCTCTTTAGCTTGCCCAGCCTACTCCGGGTTTTTGGCCCTAACCCCTGTCATATGAACTTTCCTGATTTTTCTATAGCTCCTTTCTTTGGACTCTTTGACTATAGGCATGGGGAAGAGGATAGCCCCAAGCTCGAAAGCTGCTACGGAAACACATAGTTCACCCTTAGACACTATTTTGGCGCGGGCTGTCGACCTGGCAAAAAGGCGTCTTTCTTTGAACATTAGTCATTTGCCTTTTCCATCTACCTCCGCTGATATCCACTCAGCTGAGCAGCAGAGGTTGTGGACAGTGTGGCTAACATGGATTCAACAACTGGTTGTCCGATTCTTGTACAGGAGCAATTGTGTCAACAGAGGTAGCATATAAGCAGTCCAGCAGCAAAAGAAAGACTAAGTTTGCTACCCACCGACCTGAGGGCCCCCGATAAACAATCCAGAGTCACTGCACGCCTTGGATCCGAAAATCTTAGGTGGTCGCGATGATCTAACTTACTCCCCTTTAATTGACAAGCTCACAACTGTATTTAATAGGTTTATTGCACATTTAGTGGAGAAAATTGTATATTTGGATGCAGTGGTTGCAAAAGAATCCAAACACTGTCAACAAATAACTATCCCCACTTCCCCTGAGGCTCCATCACTTATCGCCTCAGTACTGCCAGTGATGAAGGCCAATGGATTTCCTGACAACACTGCCATGATAACAGAGTATACTTGGAAAGCCCCTTCAAGGTTGGGACAAAGGAACCTACCAAGGCACAGCCCTGGTAGTGCTTTTCATGGTCCTGGCCTGCCCAATTCTATGTCCACCTGTACTCTGAGCACCAAGTAGTCTCCACTCAGTTTGAATCTCCCCCTTAAAAGCAGTCCATTTGGTGTAGTTATGACTAATGTACTGAAGCCAGCTGAAACAATAACTGAATCTATCTCCCAGCTAAAAACAAGGTGTGGTATTGGCTCACCAAACATACAGACTTTAAACTCCGGGATTCTAATAACATTCTTTTTGTGCAGAGAGTTAATTTGTCTGGGGTGGATTTCACCAGTGCAAGCCAGCCTTGAATTTTCTGTGTTTGCTTCCGAATGAATTCACATGTGGGAAGTTTTCTTAAATCGGCTTTACGCAACGGAAATCTGATGAATGTCTGAATTTCTTTCCTATCATTTTTAATTGTATCTCTGTGCTGAATTTTTACCATGATATTTTGAACCAGGTGACTGTTATTAAATAATTAAATAAAGCTTATGATGATGATGATGATGATACTGTACACTACAATCACAATCTAACAACCTCACAGCAAATCTAGCAGTTCCGAGAGTGGATCTAGTAACCCTCTTGTAGTTAAAACATGTACTAAGGGTTTCTGATCACATCTTACAACAACATGTTATCCCCAAACATATTGCCTATAGTGGTCTAGACCCCAAACAACAGCTAGGGATTCCTTTTCTTTTACTGAATACCATGTCTCAGCTGGAGACAAGGAAGTTGAGGCAAATGCAATTGTCAATTCTTTGCCTCTGTGATCCTTTTGAATTAACACAGTCTCTAATCCCTTACAACTAGCATCAGTGGTTAGAATAGTTTGTAAGGTAGAATCAAAACTTTGGATAGGGTCAGCAGTACACAATTCACTTGTTAAAAACAAAAGTTCTTGTTGACAACTATCTAACCAGACAAATTTGATTTTATTCTTAAATAATTGTCTCATAGTATAGTTTTTTCAGAAAACGTTTAAATAGATTTCGAATAAAACTCAAGAAACCAAGTAAAGGCCTTAACTTATCCTTATTAATGGGAAATGGTGCATCAGCAATAGCTCATAACAAATTTGGTTTTGGTCTAATGCCTTTGTAACTGACTCTTGCCCAAGATAATTACATTTTTGTACAGCAGATTTACATTTTGCATACTCTGCAATCAAGCCACACTCTCTCAAGGTACGCAACACTTTTTTAGACGTTGATCATCGATTTCCTTTTATTCTCCCATAATTACAATGTCATCTCAAAAAAAACATCACACCCTCATGAGAGCGGAACAAGGTGAGCATTAACTTTTGAAACACTGCCGCGGCTGAATCAAACCAAAAACGGCATGCATAAGAATTGGAAACAACTCATAGGAGTAATGAATGATGTACATTTCTATCGCAGGATGTAAGTGAATCTAGTGTTATGCCAATGACAAGTCAATAGAAGGAAAACATTGCATTCATTTCGTGAATGCCGGCATTTCATTTCACTTAGGCAAATGGAACCTTTCCACGAACATATTCTAATTACAATCCCCAAATCCACACACAAACAAATCTTTCAATTAGAATGCCTAGCTAATACCAAGGGTGAAATCCATTCAGAAGCTTCAATAAGTTCAATGATGCCATCTTTGAAAAGTTTCCCAGTTTCATTGTTTACTTCATCCCTCACTATCATGGGTACGTTCCTTGGTTTATTCCCCTCAGGTGTTGCATTTCTGTTTTGAATTATTCTATGGGTAAAACCTTTTAAGACACCAATTTCACCAGAAAGCGCACCTGAGAACTAATTCAGTATGTATTGGCTGACTACATCACCTTCTCTCACAACCATTACTTATTCTGGACTATTTTGATTCAAAATGATATCCAGAGCCTGTTGGTCAATCGCTCCAAGAACAGATGGACTTTCTTCATTTCCATAGCTTTCCTATTTTTGAATTCAAAGGAAACTGTGTGATATAACCTATCATGGGTATTGGGTCCCCAGTTAAAACTTTCCAGTCTCACATCAGGCAGTAACAATTGTTCACCTAGAATCTTGTCAAATTTGTATTTCTAAGTGTTCTGGTCAATAACAGCATATGGACAGCGGGAATCTGTAACAATTGACATTTCCACACACCCCAACTTAATATTACTCACTGGTTTACTACGCAATTTTGTATTAAGAACACATACTCTGCTCTCAGGATGTCTATCAGCACTAACACTCAATAGACATTCATTACTTCCATCTGATTCTGTACTATTTTTCTCAGAACCTGAATTTACTTCCTTCTTCACCATTTTCCTTTATCTTGAATCTTTTTACAAACTCTAGAAAACTTATCCTGAATTCCACAGAAGGAACACTTCTGATTTATTGCTGGAAGTGTTTTACAATAACCCAACCATTTCTTACTCCCAACCTGTAACAAGTTCTTCCATCACTTCCTTTACTCACATCCTTCTTTTTGCGAGCATTACTGCGTTAGTAGATAATTTTCCTTTCCTTGTATCCTCTTTACGTTTAATCTTTCCACTTCGTACCTTGCCGACATAATCCTTGCTACCTTTGTTTCTATCACTCATGGCTGTCTTCGTGCACTTGCTAGAGATTTAAGCCTTTCAAACTACCGAAGTTACAAGTATGCGCATGTTTTTAAGACTTCCATGTTTTGTATCCGTTCTTGTTTCCTTTGAAAATTGTGACAATCTATAGCAATACAAATGCAAGGTGCAAAATGCTCATCTAAATCCATCAACACATGCGAGAAAACCCCTCCCTTTGCATTTTTTTCCATTGAATTGTTAGTTCTCAAACCTTCAGGATCCCAATGTACATAATAAAGTTTTCTTCTTCCTCTCAGGTGAAATGTCATCATCGTCGGTAGTTTCAATGTAATTAATAACGGGCTCCTTGCACTCAGGCCATTTTAAGGGTGGTTGGCCTTTAACTGTTGTAAAAGGAAGATGAGGAGTTAAGAAGAAAGTTACTGAAAGCTGAAAGATACTTGAAGTATTTTAAGAAAGTATGTAGTGCAAAATTAAAACGTTCTTATTCAAAATATTAAGGGCCAGATGTACGACCGTTTTTGCATGCGCAAACAGGTTTGCGCATGCAAAAACAGCAAGGGTCATGTACAAAGCCTATTTAGCGAGTGGCAATTTATTTGCGACTCGCTAAATAGGTTTTTGGACTCGCTATTTGGAAGGGGCGTTCCCTTCCTAATAGCGAGCGCAAGCCCATGTATGATGTTGTGCATCCGCAATTGCGGGCGCAAAACAATAGCAAATTAACACCTTCTTGAAGAGGGTGGTAATGCACTCGTAAAAGGTAAGAGGTCCCCAGGGGACCCCTTCCTTTTGGAAAAGCAGGGGAAAATATTTGTTTAAGGGCAGGCAGTGGTCCCAGGGACCACTGCCTGCCCTTAAAAAATTTAACAAAAACGTTTCATATTTCTTTTTTCAATGCATCCCGTTTTTCTTTAAAGAAAACGGGCTGCATTAAAAAAAACTGCTTTATTTAAAAGCAGTCACAGATATGGTGGTCTGCTGACACCACACCTGGGAGGACCTGCCATTCCCAATAGGGTCACAAATTGCGAGAGGCTCTTTAATATTCATGAGCCTCTCAAATTGTGACCCCATTGGGAATCGCAAACCGTGTGATACACACTGTTGTACATCCAAAATAGCGCTTCGCAAAGTGCGAGTCGCAAAAAACTCGCAATTTGAGAGGCGCTATTTTGCGCGTCGTACATCTGGCCCAATGTGTCATGAACAAAGTCACAGAAAAGCAAAATTAATTGTACTTTCAACACCTCACCTAATAAAAGTTTACTGCACCTAGCAGAAACATATGGATTAACAATAAACTTTACCAATTCATTAGAGGAGGACATAAGAAAGAACCAACAGGTAGCAGGAACAACTCAACCATTGGACAAATGAAGATGTCAGTACTTCAAAAGGAATGCGCACATCAACTGCAATGTGCAAAGTAGAACTGCTGAAACAAGAGGAAACTCCTAAACGAAACCTCGAGTTCCGCGTTTCGATGAAACATTGTTCGAAAATGGGCCCTTGCAAGGTTAACCACCCGATACACATTTCCAGATCCAAAATGACCACCAGCAATCGAGATCACATGTTGCACGTCACCATATCTCCATGGGGCAATGCAAAAAAAATAATTAATGTGTGTCCTCATGTAACGTAACTGATGCTATGTAAAGCGCTTTCATACCTGATTGGATTCGGGTCAAGTTCGCGCTATATAAAACTCTGCTAAAAAAAAAAAAAGTTGGCCCCTTTGGGAGTGGCTGAAAACTCCTTTCTGAGAGCTTTAACTAACCTCCCTAAGAACACTCCTCTAATTCCCCTTGGGCGAGACAAGGGCATTGCCCCGCTGATCTATAAAGCCCAATTAAGACCCTTGCTATATTGGCACAGATTTAAATATTCTCTGGTCCATGAGGACTATTGCAGAATGTTTCAAGATGTAGTTTCCGTGGAAAACTTCTATAAAATCAAGTGGCTGTACAAAGTCAAAAATCTTTTGTGTAATCTTGGTCTAGGCGAGTTTTGGTCTCCTCCTCCTTCTGTGAAATATCTGTCCAAAGCCACCCTGAAAGATGCTTTTTGGGGCTACCTGCAGGATTTTGAATTGAGGAATGTTTGTGAGGGATCTCTTGCAGGCAAATTTCTGAAATTTTTGGGATTTAAAAAAAGGGTCCCCCTTTGAGCCTTTTTTAGATTACATTACCCCGCCAGCACCTAAGCAGCTATTTTTGCTACTTCGTTACGGCACATTGCCACTAGCCATATTGCTTGCCCACTGGAATCCACAAACCTGCACAAGTACAGCATGCTTTACATGCTGCCAGTCTGAAAAAACTCTAGCACATTTTTTAGTCCTTTTCCGGGGTATATGCGTCACAAGAAAGCCTGGATTATTCCACTTTGCAAGCATCTTGGATGTAGACATGTTGTGGCCGCTCTGCGAATTGTCTGTGCAGAAACATCCCAGGTGGTGGTTTGTGCAGTATCCAAATACCTTTTTTGGGCATAGTGTGTTAGGTTTAAAGCGATGCAGTGAGATTTTTATTATCTGTGGTTTTTGTTTTTAGAAATCTTTCTTTTTTCTGCTGATCATACATCATTTAGCTACACAATTTTTGTCCACAAGATCTATTTTTTATTATTTATGACATAGGAAACTAGAGATAGACTTTTATCTTGCTCTTACTCTTAATTATTTATCTCATGTTTTATGTATTGTGTGTACTTTTATGCTTGAAAAACCGAATAAAGTACTTTGATGATGATATCTCTAAAGCAACGAGTCACACCCTTGTGGGCAACATATAACACGCAGACTTCCCTACTCACAATGCCGACATCTGAGATCATTTGTCCGCGAGGTGCCACTTACAGGAGGAACTCCTTCAAAAACACCACAATCTTGTGGAAGTAGGAGTCAATCCACGTGGTATGATGTTCAAACACCTTCTCCTAAAGAGGAAATCATCATTGTCAGTGGCACACCCTGGGAAAAAACACACCAGAGATCAAATGGTCCAGCGCAGGATCCTGGAGATAACAGGATCCAGTACAGGGTTCTTGTGCCAACCGAGGATGCTCCAACTTTATTAAGAAGAGTCCACAAGGTGGAAGGAAGTGAGTTTTATTGCAGCCTTGGCGCTGAACGACCGAACCTCAGTTGAGTCAAGGTAAAGGCAGTTGACATTAATTTAAATAATATATTCTAAAAGGGAATGATACGTTGTCATTAACAGAACAATAGGAGTGAGCACATCCTAGTCATGATCCCAATCTAAGGTAAGTATTATGAGGCATCAACCATATTTTAATCTGTCTTGAACCTGACCCCATAACATCTGTCTAAGCTGAACAGCCATTTTAACAAATATAAGACAAAATTCAGCCTAACTGGATCTCCTTGGTGACCTGCACCTTAAATGTCTAGGCAGAGCGAGTTCAGGGCACACTCTGTGGTTTTCAAAATGTAGTGTGACTCAGCATTTTTTCTGATCACTGACCGAGGAAAGGTTGAGTTTCAGGTAACACCCTATCTCTCACTGAGAACTCCCTTCAGAATTCGCTCCCAGCATTCTTGAATCAGTCACATCATGTTCAGATGCTTTTGCTAGACTTTTCACAACAATGTCTGAAACACAAATTTCCTTCATGTTACCTTCTACATACTTTCTTCCTGCTACCTCGCTTCCACAGACCTGTCCTTCCAGGACATTCTCAGTGCAAAAAGCAAAATAAAAATGCTACTTCGCAAATGGCACAGGAAGGAGCCCTTTTGTAAGAAGAAGATCCCACCAGCACAATCCTTTTCAGGAAACAAAATAATATCCTAAATCAAACTATTGGAATTTATTGACCCCTCCACCACTAGAACCCCATCCTGCAGAGATCATGTGATATTTATTTATTGTATTTATTTATAAAGTTTTATATAGCGCGAACAAGATGCCGAGGGATATCAGAGCGCTGTACAAAGGTAGGGAGGAAGGACATAAATCCAGTATTGACCACAAGTAAGAATATACGACAGGAATAATCACATATATCACAGACAAATAAATGCATAGTTTCCAGATAAATGACATAAGGAGAATAGTACAAAAAACAAGTATGTAACAGTCTAAGAAAGGGGGTATACAATGCAGAAAAAAGAGCATAGACCCAGTATCGACAACATGTATGAATACATAACAGAAATACTCGCATGTTTCCCAGACAAGTGGATCACGGAGAATAATATGAAAAACCTGAATATAACAGGCTACGAAGGGGGACAAAGAAAACAGTAAAGAACGAGCAGCCTCACATGAGGGTACAATGGTTGTAGGAACAGAGGTTTCGAGCAAGTGATCCAAGCCCAAATCAAGGTAAAAATGTGTTCATTAGGAATCTTTTGACTTCAAGTTTGAAAATGGTCGTTGAACAGATTCTGCGAACTTCTGGTGGAAGAGAGTTCCAAATCCTTGGAGCAGCGCCGGAGAAGGCTCGGAGAGCAGTTCTCTTTTTTTTAAGGATGGGTGGTTTCAGGAGGAGAGTGATAGCGCTTCTTGATGCTCTCCCACCACAGGATAATTCAAGCTTTTGGGCAAGGTACCTGGGAGTTTTGAAATGCAGGGCTTTGTGCGCTAGAACGGCAATCTTTAGTTACATTCGCGCTTCATAAGGCAACCATTTAAGAGATTTCAGGATTGGTGATATGTGCTCACTTCGTTTGGTACCTGTGACCAGTCTTGGCCGCTGCGTTCAGTGATGCCCTTAGAGGTGCCGGGGTGTATTTGGGCAGGCTGCAGAGTGTCACGCTGCCATAGTCCAGCCTCGGCAGGACCAGAGCTTGTACCACCTGCTTGAAGTCCTTTTGTGAAAGGAATGGTTTGATGTTTCTGAGTGTCCTCATCAAGTGATTAGCTCCCATACACACTTTGCTAATATGATTTTTCATATTTAGGTGTTTGTCCAGGGTCATTCCGTGAGATTTGGCTGAGTCTATAATGAGAGGGGTGCAATTGAAGGCAGTAAGGTAATTCAGCCAAGGGACTAGATTAGGGATGTGGTTCGGACGAGAGATGAAAAGGAATTCAGTTTTGGAGGTGTTGAGCAGTAGATGGTTCTCAGTCAGCCAGTTTTGCGTAGCGTTTAGGGTAGAGTTGAGTGAGATGATGTTGTCCGGTGATGAGATTTTCAAATAAAGTTGTGTGTCATCCACGTACATATGGAAGAGAATGTTCGTGGAGTTTTGATATCTCTAAAGTTGGGGCTATAACCCTGCTCATCCACTGGAGCAACAGGCCTTTCTAATTATTCTAAGCCATGTATTAAATCTAAACTCATTGAGTCGTACCTCTCTTGTATAGAACAATTTGATGTGTTTTTAATTACATCATTCTTTTCATGAAGGAATATTACAGATCTCTGAGTATTTTAGAACCAAATGTACCTTCATATCTGGAGCATATTCTCTTTAAGGGATTTGAATTTATGCAGAATAAAATCATTTGACTATTTAATTGTACATTCTTCAAATAGATTCTTAAATAACAAGAAGATTGTACATTGTCTGTGATTCAATATTGATCTCTCATAAAAGTAGAACGATAGGTACTTTTTGATAATATACTAAGGAAAGAGTGCATAGAGAAACTCTGCTAATCATTGTATGAAAACCTTTGTGTTGAAACGTTCCAGTCGTTTCTATTATATAACACTTGTTGAAAAAAAGTTCCTAGTATCATCCCCGTGGCATTTTATTGCATCGTGATCTTGTATGACTAATTTGGAGCCATTGCTGTGTCAGTCCTACCTTTATTTTTATGTCATCTGAAAGCCAGGTACCATTTCCCTCTTCTTGTGCCACGCAGTCTGGATCGTCAGCACAACTATCGACAGAGTGCTATTTCACGAGACTGATTGAGCTTTGTAATAAATTCATCATATATTCACCCATCATCAATTCCATGCCAACAGAATGGTGTTCGTTATGGCCAAGGCAGTCCTTCTTTGCTGGTTTCAGTTAAGTTCATTGCCATATTTTGTATTGTATCTAAAATACAAAATCATAGATAAAAAAAATATTCGTGATCATTAAGCCTCCATAATAATAATAATAATCCACATTTGTAAAGTGCGACCAATCACCCGTAGGGGTCTCTAGGTGCTGGGGGCCTTCGGGAAGATTAAGCAAGCTATTGCCCAGAGTCACATGGTGCTGGGCTAATCTGCCACCGGCGCCAGGGATCGAACTGTGATCCCCAGATTCTGGAGTCAGTCGCCCTGGCCGCGGCACCACACCTCTTCTCTCTCTTCCTTGGACTAATATAGCGAGATTAATTATCCTGCTTTTTTCACATCTTGACAAATGTAAGTCTCTGACTCCTCTTCTTGGGGGAATTTCAATGTGGTCTACTTTTTGGAATCTGATTCGGGTCACAGCGCATTTTATCAGTATGTAGAAGTATGCGAATGGAGTCTTGCTTTTCTTATTCCGTACATTGGATTTATGTTCATTTCATCTGGCTTTAGCTTTCCTATCATTTTACACATATAATAAGGTGAGACGTATTGTATATATAAAATAACTGCTATCACAAGTAAATAACTTTTTAACTTTGATTCTCTTGCCATGATTTGGATGGCAAACAATGGGGTATGTTTACAAAGAAACGGCTCAGCGCAGCGATGCAAGTAATTTAGATGCACTGCGCTGCATCATTTAAAAAACGCATGACTGCACCATATTTACAAGAATACGGTGCATCCCTGTGTTTTTCCTTGCACTGGCACTAAAAGAGCTACCTAGCTCCAATGTAGACACCCCTGTGCCATGGTGCAAGGATGCCTGCATTGCAGGGATGATTGTTTAACTGCAGGAAGGGACACCTTCCTGCACATAAACAATCATTAAGGGCAATTTGCTCCCCAAAATGCAGCGCACAAAGAAAGAGCAAAAATAAGGAGAAATCAAAGTATCTCTCCTCGTTGCACCACTCTAACGCCTGCTTTTCAATTGAGTTTTAGGTGCTGCCTCAGATGCACAGATCCTTGCAAATCTAGGACGGCGTCAAAAAGCAATGAGTGTTGCATTGGAACGCTCACAGCAACACCCATTGCACGCTTCTTTGACGCAGATACCTGCGTCATAGGGTGCGATATTTACAAGGTGGCGTTCGGCCACACAAAGTGGCTTAGCGCCGCTTTGTAAATATGAAGCAGGGCAGTGCGCCACCTGAGCGGCGGAAAAAGTGACGCTCCGGTGACAAAATGCCCTTGTAAATATGCCCCTATGTTTCCAGAAAAGAAAATGATGCAAACCAGAGAGAGATGGAGTCGAATGAATGAAAACAGGCAGTGAGAGCAGAGACAAAGAAGGAGACATAGGGACAGTTAGAGACAATGAAAGATGAGAGCGGCCTCATAAGACGCTTTTAAATGACTAAATAACAAAACACAGTTGCAGTGAAAAAAATGTCTAGATCTTTTGTCATCAAGTGAAGGATTTGAGCTTTCTATTAATATTTTTCCTGGTGGACAAGGGCTCTGTGTGTTGTGAAAAAGCAGATTCATAATTCACCGAAGCGTCCTAATGAATATTTATTTCCAC
Source organism: Triturus cristatus (assembly GCF_964204655.1). NCBI lineage: Eukaryota > Metazoa > Chordata > Amphibia > Caudata > Salamandridae > Triturus > Triturus cristatus. The sequence continues at coordinate 1,266,788,741 of NC_140590.1, read as the reverse complement.
CAGGAGAGACAGCAGCATTATTCATGCAGTGCTAAAGTTAAGATGATCTCTGAGTGTCAAACTGCCCGAGCTTTGACTTGAAACACATAATCACTGCTTCATCCCGTCGACATGAATACATAATTTGAGGGGCTCCAGAGATCAACCTAAAAAGAAAGATTGGCATTTAGTTTACTGGGCAGTTTCATGGTTACTACCGTGACATTTGTAACCCATGATGAATCGAGTTTCCCGAGATTCTTAGAATCCTCGTCAGATAAAGTTTAAGGCATGCTGAAGGTCGTCATATAGTGTTCACGGCACCTTCTTTTCCAGTCCCCTGAATAATCCCCTAACTTCTGGAAGGTCTCTTCCTGTTCATTACAGTGTTCTGAAGTTGGTACGACCCACGTGGAAGCTCCCCCCTTCTCTTGCAGGTTGCTTGGATGGCTCCTTTAGTCCCCTAAGTTAAACAAGTTGAATATGTATGTCTTCTGCAGGCGAATGTATCAAGACTTACAGTGCTTGTGGTTCTCACTGATGTGTCTTTTCTCCCAGCCCCTGTCTCAGTCACGATGCAACATTCCTCTCCTAACACGCGGGTGACAAGTTGCTCTAATGTTCACTGAGCAGAACATACGTGTGGAAGAGTATGTTGCACCAGTGTACACTGCGGCATGTTCGCTGATCATGGTCTGTCAAGCATCCTTTGTTTTATTCTAGGCAGACCACTTAGAGCCTCATGCTGTAAAAAAGGTAGGATCCCCAAATTTGAGAAGACTAGATGGGGTGGGTGTTCCTTCTCGGTGGCCGCCACCAAACTATGGAACACTCTGCCTATCTATATTTCTGAAGCAGAATCTGCTATATATCCTTCAAAAAAACATCTGAAAACCTGTTTTTTTTTCATCTCAGAATCCCTGATTCTTGGCTGCTCTGCTATTCTTGATCTATCTGTCCTGCTATAGCGCATTGGCACCTACGGATTTTAGAGTGCTCTATAAATGTTATCCTATCCCATCCTATCCGAGTTTATAATGTTTAAAAACTGTCTCCAGCTCTTTGCCCTGTTATGCACTGGTGAACCTTGAGCCATGGATGTGTAATGGGGTTGTAACAACTACCTGAGTTCATGTGACCGGTGCATTACAAACCTGGCATCTGTGTGGTGCTGCCATGATCTGTGCCACTGTGGCAGCAGTGATACATGCCAGGAAGAAGTGTGTTGCTGTCATCTCCTGAATATTCAATCGTGTACAGGCACAGTTTATTTACACCCTTGTAACATGGTTGCCAGGTTAGCAGTCCAATAAGTTAACATTTCATTTTTATTACCATCAAACTTGCTATCAGACACTTTTGGATGAACTTGAACACTCAATCAAAAATTCTCAAAATGTGCATTTCTTTCCTTTCATTTTATATCTAGTTGATAGAACCATACTTATTTATTTATACATTATTTTTTATGTAGTGCAAAACTGTGTACAAAATATTTAAATATAAGGTACATATTATTCTGGATGCAATAGTGCTGCGTTTGCTGAGAAAAAACAGGTTCATGGTTCGCTTAAGCGTTGTAATGAATCTTTACTTCCACCAGCAGAGACCATTCATGCATGCATTCAAGCAACGCTAACGTTAAGATGATCTTTAAGTGCCTGATTACAACTTTGGCGGTGTGGTGCTGTGTCCGCCCCACCGCCGCACTGTCAAAGCCATGGTCGGGCCACCTGACAGATTAGGAGTTTCCTTCTGTCTGAAGGGCTATTTTTTGGCGTTCCCATGGCGGTGCCGCAATGGGAATGCCAAAAACAGTTCCTGCACGACATGGTCTGAAAACTTCATTCCGTGTAGGAACTCGGGTGCCCCCTGCATGCACCCCAGGGTACAGAGGCACCAGGGGGCCCCTTTGTTTCCTCCCCGCCAGGGTTTTTTATGGAAGAGGAACCGCCATGAAAACTATGGCGGATGGGAAACTCTTTAACATCTTGCCTAGACCGCGGCAGTCCCACGAAGCATCTTGATGCCTCCTGACTGCCAGGGAACAGCGGTTCAACCGGCTGTGGCGGGGCAATGGCAGTCTGACTGCCCTAATCGTAATAGGACAGTCGAGACTCTGCTGCCGCGCCCACATGAGTCCAGACTCATAGTTGAGCCCTAAGTGTTAAGCTGTCCATGGCGTTCAACAACCACACAATTAGTGCTTTAACCTGTCAAGATTTGCGGGTCTGTACAGATCGAAAATGCACGATAGCATATATTTTTCTTTGACATTTTTTGCTTCTACCATCTAACATTTAAACCCTAGTTTTCATGAAGTTTGCAAAATTTCTGATATAATAGTTAAAATAGAATATGTGGGCCTAGCCATACAGGCTCCATAGAGACTAATAATCTCTTTTCTCCAAGGTGTTTTTTCATGTTATGTTCTGAAGTTGTTACAATTTGGCAAGAAACTCCTACCCGCTAATGCAGTGTTTTAGTTAGCTCTGTGAGATTGTCAAAGTTAAATGAATTGAAGCTGAATACAAGTGTGTGCCGGTGGCTCGTGTGCAGGTAGATGCATTAGAACTTACCAAAGGTTATGCTTTCTCGTCCATGCTCGGGGGAAGCACTTAACACCACTGTTCATCTTAAGGTGTAAAAGGCCTCTTTCTTGGAAGCAAGTAGAGAGCACATACTCAGAACATTCTTCAGCTATAATCTAGATGTTCATACCCACTTGCTGACAAAACATTACTAATACTTACCCTCTTACCCAGTACGTTCCCACTCCTCAATATTCCAAACCCTTTCATGTTACCTCATCTCCATTAACTCAGCAATCTTCTTCTTAATCTTGCTGGTTCCCAAACCAACTCCTTAACTTTCAAACTCTCACACATTTGCGCCCTGCTTGCCTTAGGATCAGGACTGCCTCTCATTCCTCCATTTGTAGCATTTCTCTCCTGTTCATAAGATCTTTTCTGTTACCCCCTCTGACTAATCTGATCTCCTTTCTTCCACCACAAGAAAATCCCTCCCCTGGAGTGTGTTTTCTGTCTCCTTCACTTCTTTACGGGCAGACTTCTGAAGTTTATAGAAATAGTGGAGAAGAAACTGCTTAACTGTGGACAATGAGGATGGTTTTTATATATACTTGGTTTTATAAATTGATGAAAAGTATATTTTAATTATGTGGTCTTGATAATGTATGAGATGTAAGAAGAATCGCATAATGGTGTTTTAATTGTAAGTTTTTATTAACTGAACAATAAATCTTTTCATTTCATTTCCTTCACTTCTTCTTCGACCATTCCTCCAGCACTTCAATAAACGTCATCAGAATATCCTCTTCCCCACCAGGGATAACCACACCCTATCATGCCAAAGTAGGACTGAGCATTTAAAGATAATATCCATTTGCCTCACCAATGCTGTGCTTCTGGATCTACAAAGTCCAACACCGCCCTGTCTCCTTCTTCCTTAACCTGTTGATGACCTCTAGTTTCTACAGCACTCTCCGCCCTGCTCTGCAGTAGTCCTGCCCAGTAAATCTGTGTCCTCTCCCCCTTGTCTTACACAACCTTCAGGTCTCTCTTCAGCATCTTATTAGTTCCATCCCTGAGCATCCTGGAACTCTTTATGAGGTGGACTATGATCGCATCTGGTTTAGACAACAACTCCCCAAATTCATACAACACAGGTAACAGCTGTCTCCAGTGCATGTCACCCTTACCAAACAAATGCATCACTATTTTCCCATCGTCCAGCCTTAATTACTGACCATAACTCTGCCTCTCCGTTTGTCTTTCAGCCCACTTCACTATGAAGTGACCACTCATCCAGGACTCCTTCTTTCTGCTCTTCTCTGTGCACTGTCCTGCAACCAATACACTCTTGCTTGCCTCCATACTGCCCATCAGGCCTCACACGTGCTTTAATATACCCCTAACCCCGTCACAGCAGTACCCATCATCCAAAAGTAAGGCAAAAACAACAATTGATGGATGGAATATTGAACATTTGTAAACATTCACCCCGTTACAGAGATCTGGGCCTAAATCCATCACTGTTTTTGCCATTCCAGCTCGGATCCAGCCATATGCAAATCTGTCTTGATGCTGCTCCCCATGGGAACATTCCAGCCCAAACATCCAGGCCAGGTCCTCCCTGGTCCAGAAACAATCATCCTGGGACTTGTTTCGGGGTATAACCCCTCATAAGCCAGGCTAGCTTGACTCCAGTGGCATGGCGAGCATAGGACCAACGTCTAGGCATACCCGTCCCACTCAGGGTGACAACTGCAGAATTAATGCATGCTAAACCGCCTTTCCCTCACTCCAAATACTTTCTCATGACCCCTAACATCTGTTTGTCCGTCCATGATCCTCCATCATTGTGTCTATATTTCTGATTTCCTTATGTATACATATATGCTTTCCTCCTGTCCCCCTCAATCGTACTTAACTGTGTAATACCCACACTGGGTAAATTCATCCCCTGACTGCTTGAGCACCGCCCAGGCACCGACCCTTTCTGGTTAGTGTTGCTCATCCAACTCCTAACCTGCACCATGTTCACCTCATCCACCACGTCTCCCTAATGCAGCCCTTCATAGATCTTTGCCCCTACTACTTCAGAAACTCTGAAAGCCCAAAAGAACATTAACATAAAAACGGAGTGAAAGAACTTAAACTCACAGCTGGATGCATACACGACCTCCTTCCCTTCTCCTTGGACCACTCCTTGAAATTCGTTCTCACAAAGTCACTTCCCCAGGACCATTTCCCAAAAAAAGGATATCCCACAAATGTTCCTGCAATTGCCCTTGCTGACAAGTTCCTCCTTGTCTTGTATATTGTGAAGTTCACCACATCTTCCCTTCTTGCTCCGCTTTAAAGAAGTTCCTTCCGTGCTTGCCAATATGCTGATCTCATTCACAATACTAGGGACCTTCTGCGAGTCTCAAAGCTCTCACATTTCTGCTTGTCAGTGACTCCATTATCAAGTCATGCAAAAACGTTAAGCTCGCTGCAAGCACATCAGCACTAGCTTTCTAACAGCTGCAGCATTCACTTGTTGCGTGCCGTCAGCCAAGTCAACACCTGCACAACTGCCTCATTGTCAACTACGAATGTCCCCTTCTTGTTTTTAAAATCCTATCCATCAGCCTGGCCACCACAGCTATCGAAATGAACTGAAAGAATGCAATGCTACACACCCTTTCCCACCATGAATCTGACCAACTGTCTGTCCACCATCATCCCTGCCAGAATACGCCAAAACCACCTGACACTATTGCATCTAAAAAGGTCTCCAGCCCCCATGTCAACAGGTCATCTGAAAGGCACATCGTTACTCCATTGCATTCCTCCAAAAATTGTAGCTACAGGAGTACACCATGTCTAATACTGTCTGTAATTTTTATGAAGCCTCTTCAGTCCTTGTACTTTGTCTGCCAGGAATTGGGACACCATGGCCATCAGGTTCAGCACTTTGCCTAGGAAGGTGATGATTATTGGTCCTTCAGTACTTTCCAGTACCAGAAATGCTCTCAATTCCCCCACTGCCAGTTCCAAGACGGTCATTAGCCTCTGGCATTCGCCTCTCCTAAGTCAAACAGAAATGTTTTCCCTCAGACACAAATACAATACCACCTAGACAGTTACTAGATTATAAATAATCTATTGCTTATCATCTGCATTGACATCCTCCTCTTTCCCGTTGTGCTAATGGGCTGCAGCGGTGATCCCGCACGTACGTCCTCTTCGTTTGTATCTATCGACATACATAATTTAACAACCATCGAAACGCATCGACACAAATCTGGTTACATAATCCTTGGAGGAACACGGTCCTGTAATTGCTAAATCAGGAGTGCATCCAGACCGTATCCTTATATTAGGTTTTTTAGGATGTGTACTGAAAATGACAAAACATAGTGTCTAAAGTCATTTTTCTCTTTCATGTGGGGGTGTAGTGTAATTTACGTCCTGTGTAATGTTGTGATGTGTGTATGAATTGATTTTATGAAGTATATGAAATGTATTGAGGAGATTTTAATTGTGTATGAGAAATCAAATTTTATTCTGTGAAAAAAGGATTTTAATAAAAACATGTTTTGTAATTTTCCAATTATATGAGTTAGTATTTGATTTTATATTAGTTGGGTTGGAGCTGGCAAGCAGCACAAATGTGAAGATGATAAGCAATAGATTATTTCTAATCTAGTAACTGTCTAGGTGGTATTGTATTTGTGTCTGAGGGAAAACATTTCTGTTTGACTTGTGAAGAGTACCTTATTCCCTTGGTTGCACAAGGGGTCTCTCTCTGTTTACTATACATTCGTCTCTCCTACCCTTTCGTCTTACAAACAAGAAACCATTGAGGTAGGGCGTAACCTGCTGCAACCCCAATACCTCTTTAACAATCCATTCCAGGGATGTACCCAATGGCTCAAATATTGCACAAGCCATGGATAAACCCAACGGCCTTGCCTTGTCCATGAAGAGTCGCCCCAGGAATTGATTCCTTAGCAACTGAATGTCATTTGAAATCCATTTGATGTCAATCTGCCCTATCCTTGTACAAGCCCCGCAACTGTACACAATCCCCACTGCTATGCACATCACTGATCTCAATGGAATCATTTATGGAACCACCTTCCAGCTAAGGTAGGTGGGGAATCAGCCGAAATTCCCCTTTCACTTTTTTGAATTTGCCCATTGAGGAAATTATAAGATTTGGGTCCACAATGTGATCAAATGGACTGGTCATTCAATCCTCCCTCACATCTTTCATGAGTTTCATTTGTACAATGTCTGTTCTGTCTCTTAGAGAGTGATTCTTCTATACCCCTGTGTCAACGTTGACGCGTCATACAGAATCCTAAATCGTTGGTCAAAACCTGTTAGCAATGCTGCTGCTTCACTGTTAGGGTACATTTTCCCATTGGCTCCAGTTTCATGCGAGTACTGAACTTTTGCTGCCATCTTTCCTCCTGTTCCTGTCCATTTTGCTTGAACTTTGGCCTTGATTGGCAAGCATTGTACTCCTTAGAGGTTTCCTTCAGAATTTCAAACATCCATGTTTAAATTGGCATGGAAATTTGTAGCAAGCTGTATTGTTAATGTTCCATGCTCCCGTACTGACCTTGGATATCCCTCACAACAATTGATAGGTTGGACACCCTGGGAAGGGCTCAATAAGTACTGGTAGCCCACTGGCCATACGCACAGATGATAGTATCCTAGTTGCAGTCATTGGCTGCTTGTTGTCTACCACCCGATGACTTAAATGTGTTAAGGTTTCTCTTGGCCATGAACTCTTTGTTGTACTGGAGCTAAGCTATCGCTCTGAAATTAATGCTGCCCATAGGTATTTGACCAGTAGCGGCCCGTGCAGGTAAGCGCGGGTGAGGCGGGGCAGGGGCGGGCGGGGTGTGAAAGTGACAAATGACAGGATAGGGAATGTAAAATAAATAATTAAATAAAATCACTTACCTTGCTTCTGCAGCATCCCCGACTCGGTGATGCGGAGAGCGCATGGTAAGTGCTCACTATATTATAAAAAGTCTCTGACTAGATGAGGCAGGCCTACATTGAGCAGTAATCTGGAGCATAGTAGGGATTGCCCAGTGGTACTGGTGCAGCCAACGCTGGATGAACCTGTCACTCAGAGGGACAAATTAATGTAGGAAAATATATTCTTAGGGGGTACAGAAAATCCAGTGCATTTGAACACACAGTGACAGAGATCTACAAATTTTATATTGCCACTATTATCTCATTGTTACTGGTGTAAACACCCATTTCAAACATTGCAAGAAATTGTAACGTACCATACAAAAACTATCACTATGGTGAAAAATCACACAGAAAATGGGTGCAGTTGACCAGTAGCGGCCTGTTTTTAGGAATATGTTAATGTAAGTTACTGCCTTGAGCTTACTATAGATAAATTCCTGATAAGCATACAAACAAGCAGCAGAATAAATCCCTTGCAGGCACCTTTGCCTGTTTAGTGTTGTTGACAGTGTCATCTTAAGGTCTATGGTTGCCGCGGCAAGACATGAATTGGGGTTCCCTGTATGGAACAAATTTCGAATTTTATTACCAATTTCCTGATAATTCATGCCCCTCCGTGATGCTAAACAATACTAAATTATATTGTAAAATTTAACAGGCTCTCATAACAGTTGAACCATGACCGGGACCCCACAAATCCTTAAATTTACATAGGGTAGAGAGACTGGATCAGAGATAAAGGTAGGCAGAGGGGGAAAGGTTTCGCCTCAGAGATATAGAATAGACAGAGGTGACATAGGTAAATCATTCACTTTCATAGGGTACCCCTTGGAAGGTGGGGCCCCTGGGCACTTTGCCCATGTCTTAAAACGTCCTTGTTGACAGTTACAGGATTTAGTCTGGACTGTACTGCTGTACTTTTCCCCCCCAGAGTTTTATATAGTGTGAACTTGACCCAAAGGTATCAGATACCAGAGCGCTTTACATGAGCACCAGTTGTGTTCCACAAGGACACATTCATTTTTGTTAGACACGGGGAGATTACGTGATTTGCCCAGAATCACAGAATGCTGAGCGTCATTGCCGAGACTCGAACCCGGTTTCCTAAGTCTGAGATCGACTGCCCTAGCCGTTAGGCTTTGACCCAAGGGTGCCTGTTAAGCGTATAACAAAGGGGTGCCCGAATCCCACTGGCTTGCACGTGACTGATCTGTGCCAGATTCTCCTAGCTGTCAGGAAACGCAGCGCAATACCCAAAGAGGCTGCACTGCATTGTGTGACAGATAGGGAGCAGGAGAGTGCCATATTCCCAGAGAAAAGGCACTCTTCTCCCTTCTCCCTAGCGCCAGCACTCATTTGAGCTGCCGTGCGGCAGGCACACCATAGCACCATAGTGGTAGGGTGCGTGCCAGAGACAACCATAGGTTTTGTGCTGGAAGGACACCTTTCCAGTACAAAACACTGTGCGCAGACACCCGTCACAACTTTTCCTATTTCGTATGTGCAGCACAGTACAGCACACATGCAAAGTCGGAAAAGCAAGGAGAAATGACAACATTTCTCTTTTTAATGCCTGCTTTCCAGCGGCGTTAATTTTGTGGCGCTGAATCCTGTCTGCCAATGTTAGTAGATAGGGTTTAGCGACAAAAAGCAGGGGTGGTTGCATGGGAACGCCCATGTACCACTCATGTTATGCCCTGTGACGCAAAGTAACGCAAAGCAGTGTTTTGCGCTCCTTTGCTTTACTTTTCCCTACAAACCAAGGCAAAAACCAAGATGCGTTGGTTTGTTAATCCCAAAACAGGTTTGGCGTCGGGTAAAAGTAGGGCTAACCCAAAGTTAAACCTTTGAGAATCTGGACCCTGGTGTCTGTATGGTTTTGCCCTGTTCTACTCTGCTAAAACAGATGTTAGTTATCTTGACAGCTCAATTGTGGCGACAGATGAATAGTGATGGGCGATTCCTGCTTAGTGAGGGAGAAGGCTATAGGCCTGGATGCCTCCATTCTACAGTTTTTGAGAGTACATTCAACTGAGGGCTTAGAACACAAGCAGCCTTGATTGAGTGTAACCTGTAGTCTGAAAGCAATCCTCACAAATTTAATGCAACGACAAAAATTTGCGGATATATTGTTACTGCAAATGTATTGCCTATGTGAAATGCTCGTCAAACCTTCGAGTCTAGTCCGCTTTATATCAAAATGCAAATAAATAAATACATTGGACACAGAGTTCATCCAAGAGGATGTGCAGTGGAACACTATTGGGCTGTTGCCTAGCAACACTTGAAGTGTGCCGGAGCAGTAAAGAGAGTTGTGGGAGTGCAGTGCCTGTACCACTGTCCAACATTCTAATTGAAAAATTAGTGAAACACTTATTTCAACACCATATGTTCCAGCCCAAAAATATGCTGGCTTTTCAATGCACAGCAAGGTTCTAATTTGCATCAGAAGGGACCGTTATTCCGCGCGAGAAATGGAGGGATAATTTGAACGCATAGTTACTAATCATGGAAAGGGATTGGTAGCAGGGCCGGCTTTAGCACTGGTGGCGCCCGGTGCGACAATCATTTTTGGCGCCCCGCACCCAATGACCACCTCTTGACATTCTCTCACTACCACCCGGCAAAAGTGCCCCTCATCTCTACAATCATAAGCTATTGCTAAACACAGCACACGCCCCCTCCACAGGTCAGCGCCCAGTGCGGCCGCACCAGTCGCACTGCCCTAAAGCCGGCCCTGATTGGTAGTCTGTACAATGGAAAGTAAAACCCGTTCCATTTTTTGGGGGCAGAGGGCTTAAAAATGCTTCTGCATTTTGCAAAATTTGTTAGCAATGCAGAACAGGGAGAGTGAAACACCATGCACAAGACCTTCAAGACGGTAGGATGAGAACTAATATCTTTGCAGTCAGTGCTACATTTGTAAAAAAAAGAAAGATTCCAGGGCCCTAGTCAGGATCTCACTTCCGCCTGCACCGCCCATTGGCGCTGTCAATTACAGTAACAGCATAACTAATGACGTCACACTCCTGCAAGGGTGACAATTCTGACAATTCCATATTGAATTAATAAACTGTCGTTGAGCTCGTCTCTATATTAAAGTAACAGCTCCACCATGTGGCAGAATATCATAGGTACCGGTGCTGACAATTAAGTGCCAGTGCAGAGCACCGGAAACCACTGTCTCAAATTAAGCACTGTTTGGAGTGTAACAAATGTTGTTCTTGTAGTCATAAATCTAGTGAAAGCTCTGATTAATATTTTAGTGCATTTGGGGCCTCATTAGAAACCCTGGATAATCCAGTATCAGGAGCAAGCAACAGACTCAGGATTCCAACAGATGCCCGTCGTACCACACATTTTGCTGCATTAATTTCACCTGGTAAAACTTTGCAGAATCCCTGCATGTCAAACATGCAACTGCTTACGTTTATGCACCACAGAAGTTAGAAAATGCAAAGCAATACCAAGGTATCGCTGATTCTGAGGGGTAGAAATTGAAATGATGAAGAAATACTACACCCAATAAATGCAACACCTGCTGTGCATTTATGGGCTTATTTATGAGAGCCCTGCGTCACTTGTGAACCACATAAAGGGGTACATGCGTGACGCAGGGCTCTCAATCAATTTATGAAGCCATGCAAAGCCACCCTGCGTGGCTTTGAAAGGCCTCATAAATCTGGAGGAAGGCAATGCAGTGCAAATTGCTGGGTCGCCTTACTCTGCGACCGGGAGGCGTTCCAAGGGCGTTGTGTTGGCTTTTCCCATGCAAAACCCATGAATTTGACGTTGCCCGAGATTTACAAAATCATGTAAACCTGGGGAAGCGCCAAATCCTTAAGCCTCCCGAGGTGAGGCGTAACGAGGAAAAATATGTTTATTTCTCCTCGTCTTTTCCTCTTTCTATATATGCTGCAGAGAAAGAAGAGAACGCCTCTTAGGATTGCTTTTGTGCAGGAAGGTGTCCCTTCTGGCACAAAAACAATCCTGCATGCAACTGAGGCACCTTTGCAGCATGGTGTAAGGATGCCTACATTGGCACTAGGCTGCCGAAAACGGCGCCAATGCGGGGAGAAAGGACAAGAATGCAAAAAATTGCACAAATAGGGTCCATTCCTGCCATTTCACTTTGGCGTCGGGCAGCACAGCAAGTTGTCTTGCTGTGCTGCTCTATGCCAAAATCCCATAAATAAGGGCCTTAATTAGTAAGGTATTAGTGTCCCAAATGCCCCCGGGCTCTTATTGAGACCACCATAAACATACCAATTCCAACTTACAGTTTTTATGTCTAGCGTTTGATAGCACAGCTGTTGAACAGATCTATTGTTTACAGTATGCAAAGAGTGTTTTTTTTTGGGTGACAGTGCATATGCAAATCAGCCCTTTATCTTTACCCCATACTTGCATCCACAGTCAGTATGAGGGTGCTCGTAGAACATAGCACACACAGAGAGGGTCAATGGTGGAGCCTTCCTTTTGGTCTCTTTAAGGCAGATTTTCTATCATCCACAAAAGTGTGGGAGCAGTGCAGTACTCATCAGAAGCCTCATGTACGGTAATAGCATTTTGTGCAACACCATTCCAACAAGGAAAAGCCTTCCAATAGGCCCAGAACATGATGACTCTAATGATGCCTCTTTCTCCCATTGGCTGGAGAGTTTGGTAATCACTTATTGACTCAGCCCAGTGAAGTATTTCTCTCTCTCCCAGTGCTGGAACTGGGAAAAAAGTACTCTGGGAACCTGTAAATTGGGGGTCAAGGTGTGACAGAGGAAAGGCATTGGAGTCATAGGAGGTGGTGCTTGAAAAGCAGAGTCTGACATTAATGTATACATTTATTTAACAAAATCTGCAGGAAAGACTTTTGCAGCAAGGACAAATGTGACAGCAAATCTGTTCTAATTTACTTAATTGGTCACAAGGAGACGGTGTTTTGTAATATATTACAGGGTTAAGACACCTGTTGCGGGGATCTTTCTGTGCAAAGCAATTTTGAGGGGATTATAATAGTGGTAAGATAACTGGTGATTAATTCCGTTCTGGGAGAGTTCTGTGTTTTGTCCAGTCACAGTTTTGACTCATAAAGTTGCATAGAATGTTAATATGGCCGCTGCAAAGCACCTCGTGTAATATGCAGGTCACAGATTTGTATTTCATATAGATAGGTAAGTGGTCTACTGCTTTTGACACTGAGATCATTTTGTCACTTCCAGGTTATAAATTGCAGTCCTTCTAATATAGCATAGCGATCCATTTACCGGCATCAAGGAGCTGCATGTAAACGGTAATTCATGGATTTAGGTCCTTATTGTGGCTTTTTTCTCAATTTGTTGTTATTCTAAGATTGCAAAGAAGGGATACACTGTGAATTTATAAAGTCTTGTTCGTACAGACAACCCCAATCACTGCGTTACGTTTTATATCCTCACTTTGAGTTTCTCCAGACTGTTCACTCTTAACATATAATGCGTACAAGCAAGGACGATACGCGATTTCTACACCTTCTAAACCCATATCGTCTTAAGTAGCGTTTCCTATACATTGATTTACACAGTTGTATGATTGATTTTGTCCGTGTCTGATGTAAAGCAGTCTGACAACCTAAACTGGGATGAGTAGTGCTATAAAAGAACTAAACAAGCATTGACATAGCCGTAGGTTTCGCCCGTTGCTTTGCCAATATGTTTTGGCTATGTTGTACTCTAGTGTGGTTGCTATTCAGTATGGCTAAAAGTAATTGGTGTAAAGGGGCGTGGAGTGAAGTGTCCTAAAGGTAAGTAGAGTGCAGTGTTATGGATTGGCAGGGAGTAGAGTGGCGCTGTGTAGAGTGGAGTGGCGCTGGGCTGAGTGAAGTGGTGTTGTGTAGAGTTGTGTTGCCTAGAGTGGAGTGGAGCTGTGTGGTGTGGCATAGAGTGGCATGGCATAGAGTGGAGTGGCATAGTGTAGAGTGGCATAGAGTGGAGTGGCGTAGAGTACAGTGGCGCAGAGTGGAGTGGAGTATCCATAATATATTTAAAGGTGATCGTTCAGTGATAAAACTAGCAGTGCTGGGGAGACCTGTTACTGATATTATTGTCTTGGTGGCAGGGACATTGCAGCTATGGCTGTTCTGTATTACCAATATAGATGCATTGCGTATTGATAAATCCTTTATTTACATTACTACTGGTAACCAAGCCCGCCTCATCGAGATAATCACTGTTGGTAATGTTGAATGTGGTGTCCACTAACATAATCTAGTCTGATGTGGTCACTGGTAGAACAGTAACAATGTTAGCATCTTGGGATCCTCTTAATTGAACATAAGTAGTTCTTCTTCCAGAGAAGGCTGGAGTCCCCTGGTCTAGGCAGTGGATGCCCAGCACTTAAGGCTGCCAATAAAGAGTTAGTGTGTCGTGAAGCATCTTTACAGAGTTCCACCCCTTGGCGCCATCCTTTTGCTATCAGAATAACTTTAGGTGCCTACCTTCAAATCTTACTCCTGTGAGCTTAAGTACTGCGTCATCTCTGCACCCAGCACCTTGTCCCTCCTCCCGACCCTTGCTGTATTCCCTTCGGACTTGGACCAGTACCTGAATCTGTCCCACAGTGCCCTGTGGCATCTACCGGCAACTGTCAAGAGCAACCCAGCGGATACCATATTTCCTATCTGCACTCCCTTGCTGAGGAAGTACATATAACCAGGATTCTAAAATTTCACAGACCCAGGACACATGTGATTGGTGCCCCTCCTCTGGCTTCTCAACACCTTCAAGGTACAGAATGTACTCTGCAAGAGTTAGTATGTATTAATAATTTAATTAATTCATTCATACATTCATCTCGTAATTGCCATATATTCATGACTAACTTATGGCCTACTGGCACAAATGCCGTAGGTATGTCTAAAATATGCACAAATCACGGTAATGTGACGTGCCTCGGATCACAAACTTTGGACAGGTTTAATGGTTGGGATGCAAAACATCTAAGCCTGTCATTTAGCCAATAGACCACGCCTCCCTGCCTTTATAGGCTTGTTTGAAGCACAGAATAAGGAACAATTTGGTGTCATCCCTTTAAATCTATGCAACTAATCTACCATGACTTCATCCTTGGTTTCCTTTACAAACTGATTCATTATTTTGATCCTAATCCTTGTCGCCATGGTCCGCCTAGAGTACAACATGCCTGAGACATGGCAGATGGGTATTGCCGATGTCCAGCCTGTTTCTAAAAGTTCCCACCGTGAGTTGATCAAGACACAAAGGCAGATAGAAATAAAGAGATTTGTCCAAGATCACACAATATATACAACGTGTAGAAGCCTGACTTAGAAACCATGTAGTATCATCATTCTAAAAGTGGATTCCACTAGAGTCCATTCCTCTGACCCTGGGAGCCTGAGTGGAATGGATTTATGCTGAGGACTGGCTGCAGGGATATTTAATCAGTGCCTCAGAAGGCACTTTGTATGAATGATTCAGGGCTGCCTTTTTTTTGGTTTTAAGTTACATTTATTTAACCTAGGCTCGGAAAAGAACTTTGACATTTGTTTCAGATCTTTTCATTAAAGATAAGACAAGTTAACAACAATTCAACAGAGAGAACTCAGCCTCGCACAGTATTGGTGTCAAATATTCACAGCTGCTCAACTTCTGGTTCAGTTTGCAATATCCATTTTGTCACATTTGATATACAGTAGCAATGTTCTCTTTGACATTCAACATTTAGCTATGATCTTGATATTAGCAACAGGGAGTCAGACACTGTGTGAAAGGTAGAGAGAAAATCCCAAAAGTGGGGGAGAGGGGATGGGAGGGACTGCCTTAGTAGGTATGCTTAGGACTGGGTAGTGGGCTTTCTGCGTGAACCGTCTGGTGTGCCTCAAGGAGCACATTGGTATGCTGAGGTGGGGGGTTGTCTTCGAAGAGTTGTAAAGCTCGAAGTTTTGGTGGAGTCAAACAGGTGTATTCCAATCTAGAAAAGTGTTCTAACAGCGGTTGCCATGTGTTTGTAAATCTATTCATGTTAAAAGTGTCAGCATATGGATGGCCGAGAACTGCCTAAAGCTGAACTCGGATAAAACCGAGGTACTCCTCTTTGGAAAAGCTACCTCCTTCTGGTCCTCAAAATGTTGACCAGCAGAGCTGGGGGCCCTCCCACAACCAGTTATTAAGGCAAAAAACCTCGGAGTCATTATAGACACCTTTCTCTCTTTTCATTACCACGTCAAAAAACTTACCTCCTCCATCTACTACATCTTGAAAATCCTGAAGAAAATATTGCCCTTCATACCGACAGGATTGCAGAAAACAGTGTGGCAGCCTTGGTGTTGTCTAAACTCGATTATTGCAACAGAATACTAGTTGGAGCAAACAAATCAGTAATAACAAAACTACAGGTTCTCCAGAATTCCTCTGCTAGATTGCTCTTCGGTCTGTCCAAATTTTCATCTGCTAAACAGGCTCTCAATACACTGAATTGGCTTCCGATCAAGAAGCGAATTAGATTGAAAGCATTATGCGTTGCTTTTAAGGCCAGCAGGTGGGTAAGGTATTGAGGAACATTTTGTGTAGTCGTTGAGGGGTGTAGTATCACTGTTTCATACATTTATAGGCAGTCTCCCGCTGTGGTATACTTCTAAATATTTTCGGTATATCTCGCCACAGTTGCTCCCATTGCTTGGGATTGAACTCATCTGTACTGGTTGATTGCCAACATGTCTGATATGTGTGGGGTGTAGTTGGGGCAGAATGTTGTAATACTTGGTATGTACGTGAAATCAGGCCCCTGGACCCATCGTAAGAATGGACCGTTGTTTAAAATGGGGTAAAGGGTCAGGTCGGCCCCTGTATGTTCAGTGGTGTGTGCAACCAGTGCCGAATTTGGAGGTACTGCAGTCGAGCTTCCTCCGGAAGGCGGAATTCTTTTTTACACTGTTCAAAGGGTTTAAATTGATCACCCTCAAAAAGATCTTAGATTTCTCAACATTCCCCGTCTTCCCATGCTAGGAAAGAGTGTGGCTGCAGTGCTGGTGGGAGGCTCGGGTTACACGCCAAAAGAGTATTAGGAGACTGAAAGCAGGTTAGGCCCCTGGAAGTTTCAATCTTTTCCCAGATTTACAATACTATTTTTGTGGGGGTGGCTCTATAAGCACTGGGCGGCCACACTAAGTCCCATAGGGATCTGCAAGCTACAGCCCTATCCATATGTAACCAATGTTTCTCGCTTTCGCCAACCAACTATTCAGAGATATAGCGTAGGCGTGACACCTGTTATATCCTGTTGTCTTTGTGTACCTTGCTGCTCAGCCTATGTGAGTGTGATGTAATAGAATGTTGATGAGTGCATGGTTTTGATGAGTGGTCAGTTGGAATGAGTAGGGCTAAGCAGCAGGATACTATTCCCGGTGGGGCCTGTACCATCTTACCTGTAACTGAATTAACCTACATAATATACACTACTGGCTACTGGACTGATTACTTACAAGGATCATACTTCGTTTACAAACGTGGCGACGATTTTTAAAAGAACCACGCATGAAGAGCCAAGAAATTACACAAGAAACTAAAAGAAGATTGCCAGAGTCTGAAAAGAAAAGAAGATGGCCAGAGTCTGAAAAGAAGCCTGAAAAATAAGCCTGAGCAACGCCATGGATGCCTCACCAGTGCCTTCCACAACAGACAGCCTATACGTTCGATGTTTTGGGGCGTTACATTTTGTGTGAATTGATGCTTGAAACCTGCAGCTTACAAACAGCTTACAGATTTGGACTATTGAGCATTTAATATTACGAGCCGCCTACTGAAGGTTAGTTGAAGGCGTGTATCCAAGGTGTTGTTTGCATTTTTCATGCATTTGGATAGAACTCACTGCAATTATTTTAATGACCAACCTTCAGTGCCTTTGGGTGCTTTGATCTGTCTTGACCAGCTTTTACACGGCTCAGTGCAATTACCTCCTGAAATTTTGAACGCTGGGGCTATTGTACAGTCTGAATGGATTGTGCTGTTACCAGACCTAAGAACTTAACCTGTGTCGATGTATGCGGTGGACAGCTGGAAGTTCGGCTATTCGGCAGTGCGACTGAGGAGGGGAGCCAGGGAGTCGGTGAACCGTGCTGAACAAAGTCTGTATACATAAAATGTTCCTGAAGTAAGCCCCAGCTGTGAGAGACAGTTGTGTACCTGTAAAAATGTGAAGAATGCACTTGCAAGTTCTTCAACATCAATGCCGCAGCTACAGGATTCTGCTGTGATGTGACAAGCGACCATTCTGTATGCTGCACTGTGAGACCACCTTCACATGCTGCATGATTCAGCCTATATGTCAGAGCACACTTGCTGGAAGTTGCATTGTGTGCAAAACCTGGCTGTGACGTAGGTGCGTTCCTTTGACACAGCACGTTTGGTAATGGAAGCCGCATAAGATGGTCACCACGGGGTAGCTTAGCAACGCTGATTGTGTCGGACACGTTTTTATTCTTCCTGCTACAAATTACAGTATGGATGTTTTGAGGCATGGTCAACAAGAGAAGTGTTGCTGAAAATCCTGTATTTATTCCAAATGTTACCCGCATCACAGTACCGCAACCTCATGCACTAAGCTTCAACGAGATCTAACCACCTTTATATGGGAGGGGGGAACCGACCACGCCTCTCATAAACTCCTTATGCTACCTCGAAACAGAGGTGGACTCGCGTGCCCTAATATCTTAGAATATTACTGGGCGTTTTTGTAACCGAACTAGGATCCTTGTAAGTAATCAGTCCAGTAGCCATTAGTGTATATTATGTAGGTTAATTCACTTACAGGTAAGATGGTACAGGCCCCACCGGGAATAGTATCCTGCTGCTCAGCCCCACTCATTCCAACTGACCACTCATCCAAACCATGCACTCATCAACATTCTATTACATCACACTCACACAGACTGAGCAGCAAGGTACACAGAGACAACAGGATATAACACATCTCCTTCATTCAGGAAACAAAAGGAACAACGGGAAGCAAAGTGAAACAACATAGGCATGCCACACCTCATGTAAATGTAAGTACCCCATCCTAAATCACAAGAAAGGATCACATTACTTTACATAAATTACACGTAAATCACATTTAGAGAATAATTACAATACTACAATTGAATGATATGTTGTTTATCTAGCCAGGACTATGCTCAGTTATCTAGTATCGCATGAATCTGGGTCGGATGGGAAGTCTCTTGGGCATAAAGGGCAGAATAGTAGGCATGAAAAGCTGTCAGTTTACCCCTTTCAGTTGTGGCCTACGCACCTTCTGTAGTTTAAATTTTTGCAATGTTTGCCTTTGCTGCCTTCTTTCTCAGCCGGCGCGCCAGGATTGCTCCCACGTTATCCCCCCCATCGTAGTATTTTTGCTTTAGTGCCAGCAATGTACGCTCCGCCTTTACGTTCTATGCTTTTTTTTTATAATAAAGTTTTATTGAAAACAACAGTGATCTGCTTGTACAAGTTACAATCTTGATGCCGCTTCTTTACATACAATCGAGAAATACATTTTTGAAACATTGGCTCACATATGTATCTATTGCTACTACATGTTCTCGTCTGAGTCACTGTCGTCATCTGGGGGTGTACAGATGTTTCCTCTATATATATTCCATTTACCCCACACTCTTCCCCATTCGTTCAATGCTTTCTTAGTTGACCCTGGAGCATGGCCAGGTGTTGTTTATTGCAGAGTGAAGGTACCTCATGGTCCAGCTTCTCCAAGGTTTTTATGTCACTGGTCAGTTTACTCTCTACCAGTTAAGCTTCTCAGCTCTGCGCTATCCTAATGAATGTAATTATTCCTCTAGTGGTAGCTTTCTCTCATATTACTGGGTATTGTGTTTCTGGGAGATCGTTAGTGATAAAGTATGCTGAGATTGCCGCCCTGATTTCTGCTAAATCTACCAGGTTGCGTAGAATATGTGGGGGAAGGCGCAAGTAGGGATTATGTCGTAGGGAGTGGGTGCATTTTTGCAACATTAACTCCACGTGGGCATGATCTGAGCTTGAGATGTCTGATATGGAGGAAGTGATTACGTCTCGCACTAAGGAATGAGCGATCAAACAGGTAATCTATGCAGGAGTAAGAGCGATGTAAGAGCGAATTGTAGGAATAATCAATGCTGCCTTTTAATAGATGTGTTTTTTCCGGAGGTGGAGAGGGTCTCTCACATCACCCATGCCACTCCCCAGCAGGCCCTGAAACTCCCACCTGTAGTCCCAAGGCCGAGTGCAGGGTCTCCACCTTGCTCATCTTGCAGCTGGTGCCCTTGGCCTTAACAGGTGCTCAAAGCCGAAGTTCAGCATACATACTGCTGAAAGTAGATTTTTTTTAAAATATATTGGACTTAATGAATATTCTGAAGGGTCCCAGCATCAATCTGACCATTTTTCCATCTACTTTTCTTGCAAAAACCTTTGGGTATAGAAGAAAAGCGCTTTTAAGGCAGTAAGATATAGGGAAGCTGTGTTTAAATATTTGTAGACGACATGTTCACAATTGCTTCATAAACTTTCTTGCTTTCTAAATAAATTCATGTGTATTTAAAATGCAGCATTTTCCACTCATTCTAAAACCGTCTGAGGGGAAAAATACTCGAACCCTTCTTATGTCACCCTGGCTTTTCTTGCTTGCTACCTAAAACTCAGCCCCAATTTTTACCCCACACCACTTTGAAATGTCATCAGCCACCACTGCTTTGCAGGTGCATTATTATGATTCTCATTAGTTAGAGAAAGGTGTATTATTAGTATTAGACTTCTACTAGTGCGGCCTGGAGGGAAGAACTTGGCACGTGGAGAATTAATGGTCAAAAGAGGCCTTCTGTTCATCATGTATCAGGATGTAAAAATGTTCAAAGTTGAGAAGTCCAAGTCTCGATGCAATGGGAGACTGAAGGGATGTTGCAGATGCTCTCTGGTCCCGCAACATGATGTATTTGAAAACAATGTTGATCCAAGTGTGCAGTGCCACTTTCACATCAAGCAGGTACTCCTGGCCATGGATAAATTAAAGGGAGACAAAGGTCACCATTTTGTTATTAGTGGCACACAAGCTTGTAGTTGCCACACCTGGATCCTGTGTTTCTGACCTGACGAATGCCACGGACTCGCATGAGCCATCAGGCAGAAACATGTTGGAGGGACATGTAGTGATGGGGTACTAATTCCCCTTTTCTCCAGGCTGGTTTTTAATACAAGTGATATTTCTAGTAAATATAAAAGTCTGTTCAGGATGTCACATTGTCTTTAAATCTGTATCGAGCACGGGTCTGTCCTTAGGTAGAAGTGCCTCCCTGACTTCAGGTGCAGGCCCTCTCTCCGCCAAACCGGGTGTTTGGAGAGCGTGAGGTTTCTTATGATGAAGCATGACACCTAGTACTGTGTGAGAACATCCCTTCCACATTTTTGTGTATGTCCAATAGTAGAATGGTTTGGGTACAATCCTGAGGGATATATAGTAAGCAAAATACAATCTCGGTGGCTTTGTTGTGTTTAGTTACAGAATGCACCTGCATTCTTGGAGTGGTACCTTACCTGAGAAACTATAAGAAGTATTTCAAATACCCCTAGCCTATATGGCTACTCTCTGGTGATGAATGGCAATAACCAAGAAACACGTAACTAGAAATGTCCAGCACTGGCTGTGCTTACACTGATGAAAGATACTTTCTACTTGTGGGTAGTTAAGCTCTATGAACGGCAAAAACCACAATGCACTTGTGAAAACTGCTGCTGATATGCTGACAGTGTGGTCTCACCCGCTGCAGTTATAAAAGGACTTCCTGGAGCTATCTGGCTGGCGACTCATGGAATGCACTTGCATGCTTGGAGAAGTAGCTCCTTCCTGGCATCTCCAGAGTCACCAGACACTAATATTAGGTGATCACGTTGGATAGCCAATCCATTTATATCTGATCCAAACTGGTGAGGCTTTTTGACTACATCCCTTCCAATATATATCAGAACATCCATGCATTGCTTTAAATGTTTGTACACCAGTGCATTCATATCATAAAGGTGTTCTCTTTGCACCTTATGCTCGTAGATGTGCTGATTGCTCTTGTCCAGATAATAGACTAGGGGCACGATTCACAAAAGCAATCTGAGACAAAAGTCTAACTTAACGACTTTTGGTATTCACAGAGGTCATTTATGAGTTGTATCTTTACGTTCGCAGTTGGGCCGGAATCTCTGGCTTGGGCCGTACTCTCTGCACCCAGGCCATACTCTCCGGCTCAAGCTGTACGAGCCGTACGCCGCCTGCCCACCAGACCGCTGAAAAGTAGTAATCTGGCAGGCGGGCCACTGTGACCTTTGTCACAGCGGTGGTGCGGCAGTTGGTACCGCCGTCCCAGCGCTCTGCTGTAAGGCCGTAATTAGGCCCGTAGTGTTGGCTGACGCTACAGCCAACACTGAGGGGAGCCCAAATTCTGGACTGCATGTACCCTGATGCAAGGGAGCAAACTTTTCTGGGATATGATGTAGTGTTCGGCTACGCCCTTTTTCCTGCCCAGACTAATTTTCATGAGCGCCTCTACCATTTATCACATGCTCATAATGTTCATTATTGTAAAAATTGCATTCTGGTCCATTGATTACACCTCATCTGGCCCGAGCCAGAGAGTACGGCCCGGGTGCGGAGAGTACGGCCCAAGCCAGAGATTCCGGGCCGGCTGCGGACGTAAAGATACGACTCATAAATGACCTCTGTGAATACCAAAAGTCGTAAAGTTAGACTTTTTTCTCAGATTGCCTTCGTGAATCGGCCCGTAGTGTTCCCACAAACACAGGCAGAGTTGCAAGTAATGATGGTGGGTTTCTACCACGTCGTCAAATTCTCTCATGTTATAGACTTTGTAGATGGCACCTATATATTGATTTACCTCACATCAAGCATAGAATACCTGAATGGAAAACAGACAGAATTCTCTAAACATGTAGCTTGTATGAAACTCAGATTACCTTATTCCAGATCTTGCTGAAAGTTACTCTGGCAGTACTCACAATTCTTATATGTTAGTAAGTACCTTCCCACCGGTCTCAATAAATGTCTACCAAAATGTACTTGAATAAATATACCTCTTTCGGGTGACAGTGCATATGTAAATCAGCCCTTTATCTTGACTTCATACCTGCATCCTCAGGCAGTAGGGGAGTGATCGTAGAACACAGCACACATAGAGACGGCCAATAGTGGAGCCTTCCTTTTGGCCGCTTTAAGGCAGATTTGATATCATCCACAAAAGAGTGGGAGCACTGCAGTACTCATCAGATGCCTCATGTACGGTAATAGCATTTTGTCCAACACTGCACACCATTGCAACAAGGAAAAGCCTTCCTATAGGCCCAGAAGATGATGACACTAATGATGACTATTCCCCCACCACATCCACACCTTGTTCTCAAAGATCTAGATGCTTCTAGAGCAGCTGACTGCAATGCCTGCTAAAGAAATGTCACCAACAACCATTTCCAAGGTAAGTGTTGAACACAATGCAGTTATGTGAAATAACAACTTACGAGGTCTAAGTGTCTGAAACAGTCTTCCTGTTTACTCCCTGGTTATATATCTCATAGACCATGAACATCTGACATTCTTGCCAAGTCCTCAATGAGGATTTTACATTGAGAGTACAACTACCAAATATTTTATGCCACAAATAATGGTAAAAATATAGACAAAAGATGTCCTCACACTACATGTTCCTGGAAGCCTCTACTCTTGCAGGAGCAGCTGTTTGCTCCCAGTAGGCATGTGAACTGTCTGCAGCAGTCCCAATGCAGAGCACTCCTGTCCCAGGTACTTGGCTACGTCACCACTGTGATGCCCAAGGTCTATTTATAGATTGACGGTGTAATCGGATAGCTCCCTGCACTATCCAACCTGGCCACTGATCTGTCGATTTGCAATTCTTGTTGCTGACCATCAGCATGGATGAGTCCAGTGACCTAAATGCCCCGGGTATTGTAGCCCCTCTTTGACCATTTTCCCTATTTGGTTCCCTTACCCTGGTGGACGCTCTCCTTCTTCTAAGTTGTTGGTGGCGAAGGACACTTGAAAAAGCAGTGTGCATGTGGTGGACACTGCAGACCAGAATGCGGGCCACAGTGGGCTAGTTGGCTGTGCCTGGATGCTGGCATGCTGGTGCCTTCCATGGCTGACCCCTCTTCTTCTGGCTCCATGGTGCCCCCCTCTTATTTGTTGCCGGGCGAGGCCTCTACTCCACGCTAAGTGTTGTTTCATAGTGGAATGACAAGTGTAGATGCTGATTGCCATGAATGCTGCATCTATATTTGTATATTATCACACCTGGCACAATCGAGAATGTATGTTGTGCATACAATTTGTTCATGGTGCCCTTGTCCTAATCCAGGAACTATAGGACCCCCATGGCATTGCCACAGCCTCTTGTGTTCCAGGTCAGGATGAACTGGTTATGGTGCTAGGTATGGGGCGCACTAGTATTCTACTGCATGCAGATGATGTCACAGATACCTGTACAGGAGTCAGCTTTGCTTAGTTTGAGTTTTGGGAGGTGCTCACTGACCTGTGGCTGTGTCACATAGTTCTTCAACATGAATTGAAGTGACTTCAGTAATTGCCTGGGAGTGCGGGTGATCGCGTTCATCTCCTCAGTGGGGGTTGGGGAGTTTGGATGGAAAGCCCCCTTCCATTTCTGCTTATTTTCTTTTCCTGGGATCCAATTGGTACCGAGTCTTCAAGTCGTGCCACCATTTTCTCATTTCCTCAGTGCTGTGGTGCGTGGCACAGCGCGCATTCGTTGCTGGATGCTAAGCTGTTCAAGATGATTTCCCAAACAATTTGTCCTCGTAGACACACTTCTCTACCTGCATCTCCAGTTCAACATCAGAAAAAATCTGTTTTCTTCCCTGCCTCGGTTCTCCATCTGTGACTCCTGGCTTGCTGTTGTGTGGTTCTGCTGCAGTGCTTAGTTCTCCTGCGCTCTCTTGAGGCTGTATCATGAAATGTGTGGTTCTGCTGTAGTGCTTCGTTCTACTGCGCTCTCTTGAGGCTGTATCATGAAATGTGTGGTTCTGCTGCAGTGCTTCGTTCTACTGCGCTCTCTTGAGGCTGTATCATGAAATGTGTGGTTCTGCTGCAGTGCTTCATTCTCCTGAGCTCTCTTGAGGCTGTAACATGAAATGTGTGGTTCTGCTGCAATGTTTAGTTCTCCTGAGCTCTCTTGAGGCTGTATCATGAAATGTGTGGTTCTGCTGCAGTGCTTAGTTCTCCTGCGCTCTCTTGAGGCTGTATCATGAAATGTGCGGTTCTGCTGCAGTGCTTAGTCCTCCTGCGCTCTCTTGAGGCTGTATTATGAAATGTGTGGTTCTGCTGCAGTGCTTAGTTCTCCTGAACTCTCTTGAGGCTGTATCATGAAATGTGTGGTTCTGCTGCAGTGCTTCGTTCTACTGCGCTCTCTTGAGGCTGTATCATGAAATGTGTGGTTCTGCTGCAGTGCTTCATTCTCCTGAGCTCTCTTGAGGCTGTAACATGAAATGTGTGGTTCTGCTGCAATGTTTAGTTCTCCTGAGCTCTCTTGAGGCTGTATCATGAAATGTGTGGTTCTGCTGCAGTGCTTAGTTCTCCTGAGCTCTCTTGAGGCTGTATCATGAAATGTGTGGTTCTGCTGCAGTGCTTAGTTCAACTGCGCTCTCTTGAGGCTGTATCATGAAATGTGTGGTTCTGCTGCAGTGGTTCGTTCTCCTGAGCTCTCTTGAGGCTGTATCATGAAACGTGTGGTTCTGCTGCAGTGCTTAGTTCTCCTGAGCTCTCTTGAGGCTGTATCATGAAATGTGTGGTTCTGCTGCAGTGCTTAGTTCTCCTGAGCTCTCTTGAGGCTGTATCATGAAATGTGTGGTTCTGCTGCAGTGTTTAGTTCTCCTGAGCTCTCTTGAGGCTGTATCATGAAATGTGTGGTTCTGCTGCAGTGCTTAGTTCTCCTGAGCTCTCTTGAGGCTGTATCATGAAATGTGTGGTTCTGCTGCAGTGCTTAGTTCTACTGCGCTCTCTTGAGGCTGTATCATGAAATGTGTGGTTCTGCTGCAGTGCTTAGTTCTCCTGCGCTCTCTTGAGGCTGTATCATGAAATGTGTGGTTCTGCTGCAGTGCTTAGTTCTCCTGAGCTCTCTTGAGGCTGTATCATGAAATGTGGGGTTCTGCTGCAGTGCTTAGTTCTCCTGAGCTCTCTTGAGGCTGTATCATGAAATGTGTGGTTCTGCTGCAGTGCTTAGTTCTCCTGAGCTCTCTTGAGGCTGTATCATGAAATGAGTGCACTGTTCATGTTTGCGCCACATCCCACCTTTTGGAGCAGCTTAATTTTGACTCCACCCTTATATGTCACAGAATTATAATGACAATGTGTAAGTTAGCACTCTGAATATTCAATGTGATCTAATAACATTAATAAAGAATGGTGTTTTAAGTGTATTTCTGAAATGTTCAATGCTAGAACAATAGAAACATAAAACCTGTGCATACTAATGTTTGAGATTTCTCATTAAATTATAGTTCTCACCCATAGCTACACTAATGTTTTAACACTTAGTCAAAATTGAATACATATGTAACCAGGATTACTCATATTAAGTGCATTCATATTGCTGTATTGATTTGTGACTATGTGTGCACATATATCCCATTGTCAAGGCCACATTAACTGTTATGTTAATTTAGCGTGACCAAAGGCCTTAAGCTCTCGGGATTTCAATGTCTACCCGTTAACGTGTGCATTACTTGCTTGCATATTTATCTCCTCTGCAGGTGCCCGCCAGGCGTTAATAGTTAGTGAAAAAGGCATTGTGTATTGTAACGGTAGTAAGGTACGGGAGGAGACTTTTGGCAAGAAGAAGAGGCACTAAAAAATTTGGAGATGGGTTCTCATGGCAGAGAAGGAGAAGCTCAATGTCGATCGAGTATTCCCACTTGGGAGTGTGGGAGGAACATAGAAAGTTGCCAATTGCTACCATGGATGAAGGAAATGTACTGGAGATGATTACGTTGGTTACCTTAAATACCTTATGTGTTAATTGATGTTCTATTGCTGGTCAGAGAACAGAGATCGTTAGGAGTTGATGGGGGACAGACCTCTTTGCTAGTCCTCTCACTATGTGCCTTCATGCTGTACACTATTTATACTTGGAGTACTTTTACGAAAGACTCCATTAGGCTAACACCTGTTCCTTGCTGTCCTTAGATTAATTAGGGTTTTCCCAGGTTTAGTACAGATTAGGATTAGTTAGATTATTTTAGAGGCACTAATGACTAGACAGGAGGATCAAATTCTGAAATTTAATCTTCAGATCCTTTTTCTCATCTTTTGTATCACATCAACGGAGTTTCCTGTATGTTTCATGTTGTTGAGACTAAATGTCCTTAGAAGATTCTGATCTATTTTGGTCCTTTTATATTTTTACAATATGCTTTTGAGACTCATATATATCAGCTTGTTTCTGAGTCTGTAATAAAACCCTATAGCTTTATTTAGTTGTCCTGGCCTTATTGTGAGAGAATTTTGTTACACACTGTTAATGGGATTTCAGATTTATGCTAACTCCCTCGTACCTCTCATTTGACTACAAGAATCACTGACCAGAAAAGAAGATTGGATAGAAGGGCTCAGAGCTTCTCACCATTAAACATGAACACTGCGCCGGATGAAAATGAATATGCTGCCTTCGGAGGAGCCGCAAACTTGGGGATGCCTGGGGCGGAGCATTCAGTGAAATACTGAGCGGTTGCTTTAACAAGTCGCACCGTGTTTCACTATCCAGGCTGTATCCACCTTCACTTTAGTGAGGGAACAGAGATCCCACTGCAGGTGGGTGCAGTGAGTGACTGCAGCCATCAAGGATGGGATGTGTAGGGAGTGAACTGGACAGTGGCAGCTGGTGACATTTGAAAGTGGTGAGGCATAAAACAATTCCGTACAGCACTGTAGCGAGCGAGCAAGCGGGGGTTTGGGGGGGCCCTCCCCGAGAAAATTTTGAAAAAAAGAGTGGGCAAATGGTGCATTTTCTAGCTAATTTGAGAAAGCAAGAAGGTTAATAAAGCAATTGTGAATCTGTTTTAACAAAGATAGTGACTGGCAAAACTGTTTATCGCTTGTTCTGCTGACATTCTAGGCACGCAAAAAGAAACCAATATACTATTGTTGGGTGTAAGGTTAGGTATGTGCCTAAAACAAGAATATAATCATGCACACATTGACACATGCCCCAGTGATTTACGGCACAAAAAGGGCGGGTGCATGCACTGCCAACCCTTTCAACCATGGACAAAGTCCACACACTGCCTCCCCCCTGCATTTCCCCTGCGCCTCGTGACATCACAGTGATGTTACATCATAAGCATTCCAGTCACAGGATTCTGCTTCTGGTGCCGCTGGGAAGGCACGCACCTTTCAAGTCAATATAAAATGCAGGTTTTTCTAAGTCTTCATTTAAAATAAATGACATTTTTTATCATAGGCCACATTCTCATCACTTGCTCAAACAGCGCTCTGTCGTTGTACCAATTAAAATGATTTTTACTGGGACACATCACCGTCTCCAAGAGGGGAGAGGATGTGGTTTAACGGCTAGAGCGGCCGACCTTGAAGCTCGGGACGAGGTTTCAGTCTGGCAGGAGGTCAAACGTCCTGTGATTTTGGGCAAATCTCCCTGTGCCTTAATAGTGAATATGTTCCTCTGTCATGTGACTGGTGCTCAAGTAAAGCGCTCGGATAAATTTGGGTTGATTTAGCGCTATATAAAACTACAACAACAACAAAATCTCCCTGTCTGCCCTGCTCCTTCCTCCCCTCGAGTACTGTCCAGTAATCTCACTCCTTCTTGTGTTACGACAGGTTTACTCCACCTCAGACATTAGTTTTCTGCCACTGGGCATGGGAGTTGCATATCAGTGCTCCTTGAAGAAACTAGACACCAGAAATCATGCTAGGAAGAATGCACTACAAGTGCCAATAGAGCATTCAGTGCTATTAAACAAGGCATAGATGCCAAGATTTCAAGGTCTATGCTTAACTGGGGTTAAATTGGATAAACAGGTCCGAAGATGCAAAGAAAACAAACTGGACTGCAGCAGCTGTCAGGCATAGATCTGAGAAACTTGGTGGGTTGGCTAAAGGCTGTACTGACAAATTCCCACAAGAGCTCCACACAGAGCTGGACAGTTGGCATAGCCCAACAGGAGCCAACCTTCAGTACCAAGATCAGTACATGAACAAGAGAGGCTCTAGAGGGATGCTGGATATTTGCTTATATATTTTGTGTTGTGATCTCTGTAGAAAGACACCTGGAGCCAGGAGGTATTCTTAAGCCATCTTTATTCAGTCTCCAGTTCAGGTTACATCTGTCTCTACTCCAGCCAGCCTAGTGTGGTACCAGCCCCACCAGGAGCAGCCTCCCTAGCTGCTCAGCCCATCTTCAACTGCCAACACTCATCCACTCAGACACCCAGGCATTCCATGCATCACAGGCACACCAACATTCTATGACCAACTCACGCTCTGGCTGAGCAGCTAGTGGCAGCAGTGCTGGACTACAATGTTAATCAGTTAAGTAGGATATAACATTTTGTTTAGAAAATAGTCTGAAAAAAAGGATATAGTGAAATGTTCCCATTAGCAGCCATTTGCACAATTGGGTGAAACGTCCTACACTGTGGAGAGATTACGTATTTCAGTTTTATGAATTGTTCGAAGAATACTTACAACCTGAGCCACTCAGCCCGCGCGCTCCCTATGTGCTTTCGCTCCCCATAACATTCTTCACATCGCACGTTTTACAGCATCACATCCGTACGGAAATGACTTAAGTCTATCACACCGCACTCCCACTGAATTGTGACGCAGCATTTTTTCGTAAGCGATGCAAATTTGCAGTGTTCTGTGAGGCTGCGAAATGTGCATTTTCAAAGAATGTATAACGTAATCACAGCCGCACAGCCAGGACTCTCAATTGAAGCCAGCCATAAAGAATCGTTTCCACTACAGACCTTTTTAAAAATAGATGCAGAAAAAATAAACATTCCGTTTGCATTACATGTATTTTTTTCTTTATAGTTTACTGTAGGCTATTCGTATTGCTTATATAAACATAAATGTCTCCGACTCCAGCCCATATGAAAATTACATTTTTGTTATCAACAGGTGGCCCTATTACATATTTAAAGCCTTCTGTAACTAGAGTTGCTGTAGTTCACCATGCTTGCAGGCCTTAACTTTCCTTTCACAGAGCACTGTCACACAGTCGCGGCTCGCGGGAGGTGGGGTGTCGCGCGTGGGTGCAGGCTGGGGAGGAGTTTTAAAATAAAATAAAAATCCATTCCTACCTGACCAGGTCCGCGCCACCTCGCCGGGTCCGTTGGCGCCTACCTACACTCTGCCCATTAGGAGACCGAGGTTTGAGCCTTTGCTCAACCCTCGCTCTCCTAATGGGCATGCGCCAGCCTGTGCAGCTACTAGTGCGCATGACTGGGCACGGAGGAAAAATTCTCCGACCTTCCCCACTCATGCGCACTTGTGCATTGTGCACTGCTGCTGCATGCCCCTGGTGAAGGTCTGACTGACAATGCATGTCAGTCAACATGACGCCGGACCGCCCACCCTCTTCAGACTCTGAAGGGGGTGGGCGGTCGGACGTCATGCTGACTGACATGATTGTCAGTTCTCCCTCCCGTCTCTGAACTTAAGTAAACTGAGAGTTTACTTAAGTTCAGAGACGCCGAGGGAGCAGCTGCAGGCGGGGGGGGGGGGGGGGGGGCAACGCCCCAACGCCCCAATGGACGCACCGCGCCTGGAACTGGACACTCTTTTTCCCTCCTCCAGAAGGCTGGACTGATAGTGTACCACCTTTTTGGTGCCGCACTAATAGTGCACTACCGTTTTGTGATGCACTATCAATCAGCCTCCTGGGGACTTCTTTGCCTTTGCGTCCATGTTCATATTATGGCAAGGGTGCAGAGGCAAAGAGATTCCCTCTTTTGCATGTGGTCACACGTCCATATAAATGAGATATTGCCCTCTCAAGATAGTGCTGGCTCAATATGTGTGACAGCGCAATTAGTATTACAAAAGGGCCACACTAGCGCTCTGCGACCCAATCTGTACTACAAAAGTGCCCCGGGGATGCACAAAGCAGGCACTCATGCTCCCATTGGACCTCCAGGGTACTTTGTGTAATACAGCCCCAGATCAGCAAAATGATCGAGGACCTCTGTTTCCTCGCTGTAATGTCTGTAACTGTTTTGAAAGGGATGATTCACAAATTGCGACTGGTAAGGAATCGCATCAAGAAAATTGGTAATTTATAATTTTGAAGAAATTATAACATGGTGATGGTTGCTACATATGGTTTCGCGTTTTTCAATTAGCAATTTATTAATTTTCAATTAGATGAAGGGCCATTGAAATTATGTGGCAATGGAGGACCAAATAATGCAGCAGGGTTGACTAAATTATGTGACATGAAAAGCAGATTATGAGGCATAATGTGACACATTTTGCTATAGTAGAACTTCAATATATAGTCATTTTTATACATGTTAACGCTGTCTAGGCAAAGGTTTCACCTCATTGGTACCAGTTTAATCCCTAAGTACAACAACAAGCAGCAAAAGGATGATCAGTGAACCTTTGCAAAGAGCTGTGCATTGTGTGGAACATGCGTTACTGCGGTTTTTAAAGCTTTTGATCCAGTTGAGCTAGAAACAAAATTTATTTTTTGTTAAAATCAGCAGATTATGCAACAGTTAATGATATAAGTGGCAAAGGAGCTAAATCCATAATTATGTGGGAAAGGCTTTTAGGTGGCGCACTATCAGTGTGCCTCCTGACAGCTTCTTTACCTCTGCAGCCGCATCTATAATACAACGCGGGCATGGAGGCAAAGGGATTACCTTATTTGCATGGGGCCATGCCCCCACGAAAATAAGGGAACATCCTTTGAAGATAGCGCTGGCGCTTTATGTGCACTAGCACTATTGGTATTACAGAAGGGGATGCATAAGTGTCTGCGGCCCCTTCTGTAATACCAAAGTGCCCAGGGGGGGCACCAAGCGGCCGCAAACGCCCGTTGTGTCCCCGGGGCACTTCAATAATACGGCCCCTGATGTTTAAATACTGTGGAAGCCCCGCTCCTTAACCTTGTTGCTCTGTTAGTCATGGACCCCAGCCTCCAGAGGCCAGTCTGCAACAGTCTAAAGAGAAATTCTTCAGTCACAAACTCACCATGTTCAGCTGATCCCGTGCTGCATCCCTGTTGGATATTGTTGACACAATATTGGCAACAACCATTGGAACTGCCCATTTTTCTAAAGGTCTAATTTAAATCATCTGTGTGGAAAACAATCTTGGTATGAACTTTATGCAGATCTGTATATGTTGCTATGCATTTGCTCTTCTTATTTTATAAAATAAGGTCTAAATATAAAATCATTTGATTGTGACCTGGTTCTGATGAACAGAGATCCCTTTGTGTGGGGTCCACTTTAAAATCCTTTCTTGTCGCTATGGAAAGGGCAGTGTTCAGAATTTCAAAGAGACAAACAGACATAGCCTTCCAAGATGTCTAACTTTACAGGATATTTAGAATCCCAAGCAGGAATTTTTGTTGCATACCATAACATTAAGAAATATGGCTTGGCTGCTGTCTTCCCTGCCCAATCTTCTCCATTTCGTCTAGTTCATACTAGATGTTTAAAAGTTGTAAATCCCCAAATGGTCCTTTCAGGGGCTGTTGTCATTTAAATTTCTACACATGATCTTGGGTACAGTGTGTAGTGTTGTGTGATCATGTGGAGTCGGACCCTTATTGCCATTTCCGGTTTCCTTACAAAGTTACGTAATCAGTTGGGTGGTATCTTGGTGTGGTCAATGCATTTTATGACGTACTGTGTTCAGTTAATGGTTAAATGCCAAAGAATAAAGACGTGTGTTGGAGAGCTCAGTGTGTGGTCATTTGAGTGCTCCAGAGCTGGGGTGGACATGAGAACTGGCGACAAAACAAGACTGTTCTCCCTGAAGGTTTGCTGAAGTCCAGCAAATTGCTCATGCATGCCACGTGCGCCCTTAGAAGCAGGCTTCAGTTGGCGTATGTGGAGCCAAAGTGCCACACTAACTCGTACAAGGCCCTCGAATAAAGTGAAGGCCCTACAGAGAACTGTCACCATCCACCAGATGCCTACTGGTAAGGCCGGATAATGAGATACTGTGCCACAATGTAACACAGAGCCTTCGTTCATACAAAGCAGAAATGCTAAAGGCAGCGACAACCAGGTAGGAAGAAGCATTAAAGGCAGCGACAGTCAGGTGCAAGAAAACGCTAGACACAGAGACGACCAGGCACAAAGAAGCACTAAAGACAACGACAATCAGGTACA
Organism: Triturus cristatus; assembly: GCF_964204655.1. Taxonomy (NCBI): domain Eukaryota; kingdom Metazoa; phylum Chordata; class Amphibia; order Caudata; family Salamandridae; genus Triturus; species Triturus cristatus. The sequence continues at coordinate 1,266,755,833 of NC_140590.1, read as the reverse complement.
AGAAACAAAACTATACTCACCAGCAGAAAACAGACAAATTGCCTTACATTCTCAAAATACGGTGAGGCGACGAGCACAAACATGGGGGTTGTGTTCACAAAGCCGTTGATCTCTGCAGAGAAAACCAAAAAGGAATCTGGTGGCATTCAGCACAACTCAAAAGGTATTCAAGAAAGTGAAGTTCTTCAATTGTTGCAGAAAGGAGCGCCAAATACGGTGCAGATGCATTCCTGACACAACTACCACTATTCGACAACGCCAAAATCAGAATATTGGCGTCAGATGGACTGCATGGATCGAAATGTTCGATTACTTCATAGAGGCTCTAGAAGAAGTAGATAACAAAAAGATCATAAAGATCCATGCAGGTGATGGAGTAAAAGAGGTGATAAAGAAAATATCACAAGCTGAGGAAGTATCATACCATCAAGTCAAAGAAATGTTGGAAGCCAAGTTCAATCCAATGCCGAATGTCGACTATAAAAGGTATATTTTCAACCAGGCAAGACAGCAAGCTGGTGAAACGATCAATGAATTTGTTGAAAGACTTGATACCCTCATCAAGCACTGCAAGTTCAGTGAATTCAATAATGAAGAAGCCATGCACCTCAGAAGAGAAACAGCATTTACCACAAAGCCTAAACCACGTACTGCCTTAACAACATGACTTGCCATAGGGAAAGTGGCATTGGACTTCGAAGTTCAACGCTTTCCCTACTGTTGCGCCAACTGGAGTTAGAACAGTAATTGGTACCTCTCCAAAGTCTAGCGCTTTCCCCTAAGGCAAGTCATTACTAGCTGTAAAGACTTGCTTGGTAAAGGAATGCAGTCGTAAAAATGGGCCGTTGTTACGACCGCATTATAAAGCCATGCATTGGAATGGCTTGCGTGGTTCAGATATACAACCGCCTCAGAGTCATCGATGGTTGCCTTTCCGATTTGTTCAGATGAAGCATGCTGACAGATCCACTCAGTCTAGAAAAGGTGTTCATGGCTGTGAGAGTTGAGGAACATGCAGATTGGCAGGCTGCTGATATGGAAGCTGGGACAGCCCAAAATAGATCAGGGTTGATCATGAAAAGTAAGCAGGAACACAAAGTGGAGTCCCAGAAGACAATGTCTTAGAAAAAAAGGAATTGTGTTTCTGATGTGGATTCTCATTCCCACATGGAGGTAAATGTCCTGCCATTGGACAGATAGGCAAAGGCTGTGGGAGAGAAAACTATTTTTTATAATGGTCTATAGAGCACAAGCAAAACTAAGTGAGTCACAATGAGAAGAGAAAATGCGTGCCAGAAAGTTCTAGAAGCATTCTAGCCACGCCCACAAGGCCAAATGACAACATGAATTGAGGCAAGTAGAAACTAAACAAAGCAGATCGTCATAAAACGAATATTCCAAAATCTCTTCAACCTCATCATTGGGTGACAGTGAAGAATATGGATGTGCAATGGTGATGTCGACCACAGAACAACTTGCAGATGAACACAAGTCAAAGAGAGATCACCACGTGAAGTAAGTGGCCAAACTCATTTGGGGAGTGTCTCAAGATCACACAAAAGGAGACTGGCTACCCTATAACCTTTATTTTAGACAGTGGTGCATTAAATAATATTATGACTGTAGAAAAATACAACAAAGTGTCTTTGACACCAAGTCTAACACCATTGAATACAAAGGTGTACACAGAGTCTGCTCAACGCCATTGCAAAGTCAAGGATAATTTGTAGCGACCATGAGGCATAGGAAAACAACAGTACAAGCACAAATTCATGTATTCCAAGGTACTTCAACGAGTGCATGTCTACTCCATTTCAGCACTGCTGATGACATTGGACTGACATCCATCAACTACAACCCCAATTCACATACTGAAATTATAAGTCAATTTCCATCATTGTTTAAATAAAAAAAAATAATAATAATAAATAAATAAAGACAATGAAGGTGGAACTTCACATTAATGAGGACATTTGTCCTATTGCTCAGCGACTCTGTCGGATTGCTTTTCATTTACAGGAGGCTGTTGAGAAGGAACTAGAAACATTAGTAAAGCATGACATCATTGAGTGCTCTACAGATCTAGTAATGGGTTTCGCCCAATGGTAGTAGTGTCAAAAAAGTACAGTGGAGTTGCAGTGCGCATCTGTGTTGATATGTGCTAGGCCAACAAAGCAATTGAGAGAGAAATACATCTAGGGCCACACATAGCGGACATGATTACACAGCTGAATGGTGCCAAAGTCTTCTCCCTTCTTGATTTGAACAAAGGACACCATCAACTCGAGCTGGAAGAGAACTATAGGTACATTACTACTTTTTCAACTCATGTTGGTTTGTTCAGATACAAAAGCCTTAGCTTTGGTATGTCGTTGGCTTCAGAAATCTTTCAGGATGTCATTTGCCAAATAATTCAACTTGTCACACATGCTTTTAGCTATAGTGATGATATACTGGTATTTGGGGCCACACAAAAAGAGCATGGCAAAGCTCTTACACATGTATGCTGTCTGCTCGCTGATATAGGTCTCACTTTTGTGAGTTTCATAAAACCAAACTCACATTCTTCGTACATATTTTCTCTAAGGGCAGAATGACTCTTGACCCTGAAAATGTACAAGCATTGTCATCCACTTGTCCACCAAAAGATTGAACCATGCTGCGATCCTTCTTAGGCATGGCCAGCTATTGCTCCAGATTCATTTGTGACTTTGCCACGGTGAGTGCCCCATTAAGAGAGTTGACAACAAAGAATATTCCCTTCTACTGGTCCTCTGTATGTGTCCAAAGTTTCAAGAAAATCAAACACGCAGTTGAAAATGCCACTGAAATGGCTTATTTTGATCCAAAGTTAAATACTGAGAGCATAGTAGCTGCAAGCCCAACACAGCTCTATCCATTGAACAGATCGTTGCTGCTACCAACACAGACAGAGACATGCTCACTCTCAAGGATATAATTGCAACGCAATCATGGAGAAAGCATACCTGACCTCTCACAGATGATGCTGAATATTAAAAAATAAAAGAATGTGCAGGAAAAACTTTCTGTTACTCGAGAAGGTATCATACTAAGAGATTCAAGAATTGTTACTCTTGAGAGCTTGAGATTACAAGTCATTGAACTGGCGCACAAAGGACATCGTGGCATTGTAGCCACCAAGAGAGCCTTCAGAGACCGAGTGTGATTTCCTTGCCTGAAGTACAATTAGAGGAGGAACTGAAGGCTTATCACCTGCATAACTGATGATCTCCCAAGAAAACACAGCATCTGCTAAAAATGGCTGACCTTCCTAAACAAGTGTGGGAGAAAATCTTAGTTGATTTCTTTGGACCTTTAAACAATGACCATCATCTCATGCTAGTTATTGAAGAGTACTCATGTTTTCCCTTAGTGGAAGATTAATCATCGACTACCCATGGCAAAGTCATCGAGAGGCTGGATAATATTTTCGCAGCGTAGGGTGTTCCTTCCATTATTAAGTCTGACAACATACCACATTTCAGTAGCAGAGAGTTTAAAGACTTTCTTAGTCGCTTAAATGTCAAGCATCAAAAAAGCACACCTCTCTGGTCACAGGCAAATGGCATTGCTGAACGATTTATGGACACCCTGAAGAAAGTAGTTCAGCGTCCTGCACTCAAAGGGATCGATCTCAGGTCAGCCTTATGTTCAGCCCTTCGTGCCTATTCTACAATAGGTGAAAGCCCTGCCACCTTGTTGTTTGGGAGAGCCATTGGGTCAAATCTACTACAATGGACCTTGAGCCGAGTAAGGGACATGGATGAGATTTGTGTCAAGGACATTTCTCTCAAAAGCAAGATAAGGACTTGTGCAGATAAGTGCTGATGCACTTGAAACACCGTTTTTGAAGAGGGAGACCGGGTCCTAGTCAAACAAAAACAGAAACGCAAGACTATGATGCAGATGACAGTGCAACACCTTCACCTCGTACGACTCAATCGGGAACATTGGTATGAGCACCTCGATGAGTCATTGAGAAAGTCTAATGCATATATGTTGTCCGTACTTTTTATTGAACAAAAGGGGAGCTGCAGTGTTGTGTGATCATGTGCAGTGGGACCCTTGAGGTCCTTGCCGAAGTCCTTACAAAGTAACATAACCAGTTAGGAGGTATCTGGGTGTAGTCAATAACGTTTATGACATAGTGCGTTCAATTAACGATTGTATGCCAAAGAATAAAGACGTGTGTTACAGACCTCCGTGTGTGGCGTGGTCATTTTTGGGCTCCAGAGCTGAGGTGGAGGCGACACAGTGCACTTCACAAGACTGCCTATAGGTTTCCCAGATGAAGATGGTTGGCAATGTGCTCTGGAGCTATCTAAGATTATTTCTTTAATATATTGAGCACACTTCTACTTTGCCCTTAAACCTGTTTTCTGCATCTCATAGAATTTTGTCTTCATTTTCCAAATCCAAAGACTCAGACGTTGTGACCTGTTATTTCAATTACAACTCACAACACCACATGCCACGGAATGAGGAATCTGATTCTGATATAGGTTGTCTGATTTTTTTAGGAGGGATACACATATCACCTCCCTTTGTATCTAAAATCTTTTATGCATATCATAGCCACTGTTTCAATGATTTTAGGTTATTTCCTATTGCGCATCTTTGCACGATGTATGAGAACCAGTGCCTATAGAATAATGTTACCATTTTCCACTTTATATGTGACCTTTTTGGACCACCCCAGGAACACCCACTGCATTTGTACATTGATGAGGAATCCTCTTAATTTACAGTCTGAATTTTCTCTTGCAAAGGGGAAGATATAGATGTTTGTAACTCTTATTTTATCTGTACTGGTTCCACCAGCAAATTTTCATTGAATTGCACAACTATCTTCAGACTAATGTTTCAAAGAAGGCTCTTTTTTAAAATGATGCATTCTTTCACATATGGAAATAATTTCCTTTACAAATTCTTAGAAAGGTCTCTACAGCCTATGAAACAATTTGTTTTACAGAGGAGCTATATATTCACGTTTGAAATTGTTCTGAATTTTTTAATATTGACTGCTACACCAGTTAGAGAACACTGATGAAAAGAAACTCACAGTATTATGGTGGTTGGTGCACAGTATTGGTGTATGATGGTCTAATGCCCCAACTCAGAGAAAATGAAGGAGATCCATGGTATTGACGAATATTTTGGCAATAGAGTGGCCTAAAGTAGTGGACTAAGAAAAGGAAGAAGTGGACAACACACATTATTAGAAGGTCTTTGATAAAGAATGCCATTCAACTGATTCAAAGGCATTTTCTGTGTCAAGAGTAGCCAACAGCAGGCAGTATATTCTGATGTACATATTCCCACAGGGACAATAAAAGTCTCAGTTCTTTGAGTGGACCTTTCTGGAAAAATGTCTCCTTTATCAAGAATATTAATTGAGGCTTTTAGGATTTCAGGTTATTGGTATTCAATTTGGACTGGACATTTTTGCTTCATTAAATTATAGAAAATGGCCTGTATGAGTCACCACTGTGAGCAGGTTACCTATTGTGAGAAGAAGAGATAAGCACCTCAAATATAGCGGGGAACAGAAAATCAGGAATCAATGACCCGGAATATATTTTCAATAAGTGGGGTGCCGTTAAATTTGAATAATCTTTTTAAAATTTATCATTGACCCAGTAAGGGGTCCTACAACTAGCCAGAACCTTGATGACTAATTTAATCTTGTCAGCTGTCACCGACAATAGTAATGCCTCAATCTGGCTCACATCATCAGCCCAGAGCAAACTAATCTTTATTTTCTCGATAAGTGTGGGAAACCTATGACTAATACAAAATATAATATTTATTAACATATTGTTTATGCAAGTATCAGATCCCCTGTTTAGTCGTCATGACCAGGCACCCGCCTATCCTTTTCATCCTCACTATAATGTCTAGCAGCCACTTTACCCTTAGAAAGAATATTTGATTATCGTTTTATTTTTAAGCAGCTGGCTCAGCCAGCGTGCGCAGGGAGGGCACGGGAGGGGATAAGAGATGTTATGTGCACTCTCTAAGCACGCATATGTGTTTGGCTGGCCGTCTCAGGCCAACCAAAACACACATGCACACTTAGGTTTCTAGAGTCTGGCTGCATTGAACAGCCGGGCTGGAGAAACCTCACAGACTCCCTGACCTGAGCGGACCGGAGCGTCTTTTCAGCCTGCTCAGGCCAATCCCCAGGCTGCAGTATGGGGATTTGACAGGGAGTCTGATGCAGCTCCAGTGCCTGCTGGGACACGGAAAGAGAAGCACCCGGCACAACGTGGGATGCGGCCATCAACTTAAGGTAAGTTTTTTCTTTTTTTTATGCTCCCCCCGCTTCACCTCCCACATGCCCCCCCACCCACTACCTTTTGTATGTGGTGGCTGCCACTGTGCACCTTTGTTTAATCCATTGTAAACGTCCAAGGGAAACCTAGTGACACAAGAATGCTGTAGGTGAAATTCATGTGATTCCATTTTGGAAAACAATGTATTCTTTTGTAAATTATGCAAAGCCATTTGAGCGCCGTATTTATGGTTAGGTATTTTGATGACAATTTCCTCACACACCAGTCAAATTCTGAAAAAGTTTAATAACACAAAAAAAATTAGCTTGTGAATGGCAGAACTGGATGGCCAAAATCTTCCCCAACACTACCTTATGGAAGAAACTCGTAGAGCAATGACAAAGCACATATTTGTACACTAGTACACATACCTTTCTGATATAGTCCTTTACTGATTCTTTAAAAAAATACAAGCAGATGTCCATGTTGAGACCATGCTAACGAGTAAAATAACCTTCAAATAGGTAAGACAGTATGTAACAAATGTCACTGTGAAAGCTAGTTTCACTTTCCCACCTGGGGTGGCAGGAGGCAAATACAGCTCAACTCACCCTAAGTGGCCACGGGTATGCCCAGACGTGGGTCCCTTGCTTTCTGTGCCATTTGGTTCAAGCCAGCCTGGCTGATGAGGGGTGATGCCCCGAACCAGTCCCAGGATGCTTGTTTCCGGTCCAGGGAGGACTTGGCGTGGCAGTTCGTGTTGGACTGTTTCCATACAGAGCAGGGTCAAGACTGATTTGCATATGGCTGTGTCCAAACGGGGTGGCAAAGTTAGCAAAAGAAAAATGGATTAACCCCAAATATCTTGCTTGCTGTGCCATTGGATCCAAGCCAGCCTGGCTGAGGAGGGGTGATGCTCTGAAACTAGTCTCAGGATTCTGGTTTCCAGTCCAGGGAGGGCATGGCCTGGCAGTTTGGGCTGAACTGTTCCCATGAGGGGCAGGGTCAAGACTGATTTGCACATGGCTGGGTCCAAACTGGGTTGGCATAGTGGGCAAAAACTAGATGGATTAATCCCAGATCGCTTGACTGAGGGTGAGTGTTACGAAAAGTTTCAGCGCTCAGCCGATCATCTAGTTACATTTGCCAACTCCAGAGATAGGCACTTCATATGTCCATAGTTAGGCTCAGCAGAAAAACATGTCCAAAGTGCATTATAGTAAAGCGAATGCAACGATTTCTATTTTACATTCGGTAATCTCAAAATAAGGGTATGAGAAAGGTTGGGCCCTCTTAAACTTCCCCACTCAACCAGATGGTCTTTTTAGCTACTTGAGAGGTAAGAGGGAAGAAATCAATCACAATTCAATCACATCAAAGTGCAACCAATTTGGCTACACAATTACCACCCGACAACTAAAATTGAGTTTAGTAAGGTTTCATCATAAATTAAAAAATAGATTGATATAAATCAGTCTTAGAATCACGGTACAGAAATATAGAACAAACAGAATAAGTCCAAATCGCCTAAAGAGATTTAACCTATATAATAAAAAGCATACAACTAATTCAGGTATAGCGATGCAAATGATCAGAAGAAAGAATTGAACATTAAATTGCATCAGTTGATGTTCAAAAGTACGCATGAGCATGCTATCTTTCCCTGCACTACCTTAAAAGGGATGACCCTAAACTAAGAAGCATTGAATAATAATGGATAATAAAAAGGTGTCAGCTGTCAGAGTCTTCAGAAGGGGAAACTCCAACTAAGGATAATGTAACTTAAAGCCACACAAAGCAAAAGAGGTCTGAATCTCATGAAGCCCTAAGATGTCTCTCTGTCCCTCACTAAGTTACAGCATAAGATATTATGTATATCTAACACCTGAGCCCCTCAAGGAGATAGTGCTCATATGAAACATTTTCTTCTAACACTCCTCATTATACTGCTTCTAGACTACCACTAGTGAGTAAACTGTCGACTTTTGAACCTAGTTATGTATCCTTGTAAACTTTAATTGTGCAATTAAAGGTCCTGCGCATAAAAAAGTTAATTTGTGAGATATAATATAATTGTGAAATTCAAAGATATAAATCTCACTGGCGTCTTCCATAACCCATCAGACCCATATTGTACTGTGTTCCTGTGCTACACAGCTAAGCTTGTGCTAACCCAATGCATATGTTTACCTTTATGATGAGGTATTTCATTTCTGGGTATCAACTTGGTATAACAGCTCTACGGACAGTGGGTGCTAGGTTAGTTCAATCAGTGAGAAGGAATGCATCACAGTGGTCTTCATATACTTCTGGAATTAACACTTTTGCCACTTGCACTAGCCTCATCATCTCAGACACCCTCTGAGACAAAGAAGACCCCATACAATTTTTCCCTTTTGATGGGCATTGTAAAAATGTAAACGTACTTTGAAATCTTTCTCTCAAGTTATATGATCAGGTGGAAGTGTCAGAGAGATACTAAGTCAGATGCACTCTTTTCCAACACCAAATAAGGGCCTAGCGGTTAGCCTTTCCAGCATAATGCATAGGCAACAAGTGTTACTGTTAAGGCTACTGGGATGTGCCAAGCTGCAAGAGGTGAACGGAAGGACCTAGGATTTGATCCTTCTTATGTTTGGCCAAAACCTTCTGCAGCAATGTATGTAACTAACGGATGATTACAGGAAACACATTTTTGCTGATGTCCAATGCTGTAGTGTGCTGCTTGCGCTAACAGCTCTGGGATGTTCTGCTGCTGTAACTTACTTTATAAATTCAGTGTATTCCACCTGGTGTGACAGGCAGCCAGTCCTCTGATGCTGCAAACTCTTGTTGTCCTTGCTAGGTCCTTGCTTTAACCTTAAAATATTGAATGACCTCCCACTGCAGCAGCAACCTTCTCAACTCACCTCTCCCAACAAACCAGTTATCCTTATTGTGAATGAAGTATCCACTTTTTGTGAATGATTCTTAGGAAATCAGGCATTTTCTCACTAATCAAAACTGATTTGAAAACTTGAGGCAACCTGGGATTCAGGTCCTGTCATAGGTACTGTGCTCCACATCTAAGTACTTAACAATATATATAATTTCAAGTTACACCAATGTGGAATTATGAACTGTAAGTCTTTACTTCCACATATATATATATCTATATATATATATATATATATATATTTTCACTGAAAAAACAATAGGTTTTACAGACGTTATAGTTAGGAATTAGCATTCAAAAAACCTTAGAAATCCACCAAAAAAAAACATAGGTTTTACAGATGTTATAGTTAGTTGAACATTTGAATCATATAAAACCAGAGAAATTCACCTGTTATTGTTAGTTGAGCTAACTATAACTCACGCGCCCGCAATGCACTGCTGATGATGTCAAATATTACATCACTCATGACATGGTCAGTGACATCACTGATGACATCACTCATGACATCACAGATGACATCACTGATGACATCATCCAGTGAATGTGTGTTTCTATAAAATGTAAATATGTTTTATATATATATATGCCAAGGTGTATTGAAGAATTAATGCATTTACATGTGCCTAAAGGAATTATTTCGTATGTGTGTGACTGACTGTATAAGTGTGTGATTGAACGTGTCTTACTGAATGCATGGGTTAGTGACTAAACTGTGTAAAAGTCTGTATTAGTCTCTCCATTGGTGTGTAAGCAACTGCATGGTTTGCTGAATACCTACATGAGTGTCTATATAGGTTATTGATTTGTTGTCTGAGTATCTGTATGGGTCCCTGAGTGTGTGTGTGGATGGGTGGGTGTATGAGTCTGCATAGATGTCTGAGTGGGTGACTCAGTGGTTGTATGGATTAAAAAGTGCATCTGGAAAGGGATGTATGGGTGAGTTAGTGTGTCTATGGGTGTGTTGGTGAGTGAATAAATGTCTCAGTGGTATATCTGTGACTAACTACATATGTTTTAAGCCACTATATGTAAGTGTTGGAGTATATAAATGAGTATGCGTGAGACTAAGTTATTTCAAGAGTGGGTGTATAAATAGGTGTCTGCTTCTATCAGTGATTGTATAAGACAGTAAATATGTGTTAGTATCTTTATAAATAAGTGATGTGGTATGTCTAAAAATAACGAAGTTGGTGTGCATAACTGTATACATGATTAAATGGGTATGTGATTCATTCTTTGCATTACTGACTAGGTGTATGAGTAACTCTATGGATGAGTGGCAGCGTGTGACTGTATGTATAGATGTATGAGTGCATATTATAGTCCTCTATTGATGAGTAACTACATGTATAAGTGACTGGATGTGTGTGTAGACCTAGGAAATAGTGAGTGCTATGTAGTATATGGCATTCTTCTATGTATAGTTTCAAAAATAGTAGCCAGCATTTTAGAATGGGTGTATCAAAGTTTATATTAGAGCATCAGTATGTGCATCAGATTGTCACGTGGATGATGTCATGAGTGATGTCATGAGTGATGTCATTTGAGATGTCATCAGTGATGTCATCAGTGATGTCACTGACCATGTCATGAGTGATGTAATATGTGACATCATCAGCAGTGCATTGCGGGCGCGCGAGTTATAGTTAGCTCAACTAACTAACACATTTCTCTGGTTTTATATGAGTCAAATGTTCAACTAACTATAACGTCCCTGAAACCTATGGTTTTTTTAATGAATTTCTAAGGTTTTTTAAATGCTAATTCCTAACTATAACGTCTGTAAAACCTATGGTTTTTTCAGTGAATTTCGAAGGTTTTTTAAATGTTATTTTCATATTTTAATGTTTATAAAACCTATATTTTTTCTATTATATTTTTAAATATTTTGGAACTCTATTATACTTCTTGTTTTTAACTTGAAAATCATGTAATGTTTTATATCTTCCCCCAAAAATATGTATATTTTTTGGGGGGGGGGAGAAAACTGCACTCCCATACCGATAGCGTACCAAGCTCCATCACCATACGAATCCTATCCGCCATATTGCTAAACTCATAAATGATGCGCATTTCGTATCCGACGAGTTTGTGGTACCGCATCCCGTGTAACATCATATATGCATGAAGTCACCTCAGGTACTACTTTGGTATCCGACAGCTATGCAGTACCAAGCCACGCTTTACGTCATGTACGTATGGGGTGGCGCCTGCTGCGCGTTGCGTATTCAACGAGTACACGCTGCCAGGCCCTGTGTTAAGTCACAGAAGTATAGTATCGCGCCGGGTACGCCATTTCCTTTTTTTTTGTCTCAAAAGTATATCTAAATAACTTTAAACAGTATATGAGAGCACACGAAAATCTAAATTATTTTAAACATTTATATATTTCTAACTGTAATAAACTTATATTATGATAAATATATTTTGTCAAAATCGTGTCGGGTGAGGCCTTCTTGCACGCTCGGTGCGCGATTGCCATTTGACCTTAAAAAAAAGCATTTGATTGGTTCATAACATTTCCCATTGTAACAGTTGTACGACCCCACCCATTTTACTCATTCTCTCTACAGCGTTTGATGAGAGACACCTCTTCTGCTTAGAAAGCTTTTTTGAAAAGGGTTTTCCTGTATACACATATCTTATACTACACACAACATGCAACGATCATCTTGATCAATATTCATGCTCAGTACATTAGCCTTCCACGTGTGATTGCCATGCATCTCAAACATTCCATCAAAAAACAAATGTGTGTTACACGATGCCCCTGGTGTGTGTGTCTGCACATTATTGTGCTGTCTTTCGGCCTGGTTATTGCTGGCTCTAAGGAGCATCATCAGCCACGGGCAGACTGCACATCCTAGATCACATGCCATCTCATTAACAATAGTTTCCGCCCTCCCGACACATGCTACCCTAATCTAAATTGCACACTCTGCGAGGTCAAAACTACAAAAGAAACACATATAAGTACACTTCCTGGCCAGGCAGGAACTTAACAACGCCCAAATCCCCCGAATAATTATTCACACCCCTACGCTGGCCTGGCGTACGCAAGCCCAGCCGGCTTTGCGTACGTATAAATCGGATAACCACGACGCCACACGTCCCTCTTCTTCCACACTACCTTAAATGATTTGCCGCATCCACCTCGCATATCACAATGCGCAATAAAAAAAAGAAATGGATCCATGAGGTGTACTCCATCCTGACAATCAACACGGGCTATAAATTGTGAGCCCTACTGCCCGTCGTCTACGAAAGGGATCCATGAGGTGTACACTCTCCTGCAATCAACACTCCCATCTGAATTGTGAGCACTGCTGCCCGCAGTGTTTGCTCACACAACAATGACATCAGGTAAGCAGAGCGGCCTGGGTGCACAGGGCCTCCAATTGAGCGCGCTGCGGCGAGAGGGGTGGGGTGCTTCATCCTAGCTGCGAAGGTCCGAACAAACGATATTGCCATGTGTTATGATGTGATCTTTGACCTCATTCAGTCACATCTCTGTCTCATTTTAAAGACCTGCCGGACTGTATTGTAGACCTGAGCCAGCGGGCAGCGCTGCCCTACAGACACCTCTTCAGTGTGGTGCTGCGGGAGGGATGGGATGCATCAGCCAGACTGCGCATGTGCGAATAAGCGATATTGCCATGTGTTATGATGTGATCTTTGACCTCATTCAGTCACATCTCTGTCTCATTTTAAAAACCTGCTATACCATAAGTTAGGCCTGAACCTACGAGCAGCGCTGCCCTACAGACACCTGTTGAGGACGGTTCTGCAGGAGGGGTGGGGTGCATCACCCTGATTGCGCACGTGCGAAAAAGCGATGTTGCTGTGCGCAATGATGTGATCTCTGACCTCATTCAGTCACATCGGTCTAATTTTAAGGACCTGCTGGACCATACTGTAGGCCTGAGACAGCGGACAGCGCTGCCCTACAGACACGTGGCGTTGGCTTTTAGGACACTGTAGTGAGCTCCTTACTAAATGTACATGCACACAGACTCCCGCCACTGCATTACACGTGCACATTATGCTTCTAGCATGCGCTCTGTTCCTTTGTATGTGAACGTTGGCATAACATATTATTATTTAACCTTGTGTATTTTTGTGCACTCCAACTCCTCTTTGACCCACGATTACCACTAACAGTTGGTAGATCGTACTTCAAAAACGAAGGATGCACTCAATCCTATTTTCTATCAAGCTTGAAATAAACCTTCATTTACCTCCAGACGTTTCCACCATTAAAATATTTCTCCCTATTCAGACATTCCATTGATTGCCACAAGAAGGGCGGAGCGGGAGCTGACCCCGCAATGATGCCCTGGCATTATGACACCTTCCATTGTGGTATCAAAAAACTGTCCCCGACCGGAGACCTGGTCTATCGTACAAACAAACCCCGGATTAGGAGCTTGCACCAACACGTCGTGGGACACACCAGTGGTGGCAGGTGAGCAGTGAAGCCTCGGTGTGCAAGACCTACAATTGAGCCCAGTGCACAGGTGCATGCAAGCGATTTTCCCGTAGCTAATAATGTAGGACTATATTATCAAACAACGGCGATAACATTATCACCACTTTAGCGACAGGAAACTGCCGCTAAAGCGACGATAAGGGGTTGATAATATGCCCTTGTAAATTCCCATAGAAGCCCAGATTCACACCAGAACCTGGGCCTCTGAGGGAATTCACAAGGGCATATTATCAACCCCTTATCGCCGCTTTAGCGGCAGTGTCCTGCCCCTAAAGCGGCAATAATGTTATCGCCCTTCCTTCATAATATGGCCCATAAACTCTGGCCTCATGTATTTAATTTTAAGGACTACCTGAACCACACTCTTTCTCGCAGACCCCAGTGTCCTAGACAAATGGGTGACGGAGGGTAAACACTAAGGGCTGGGTGCAATAGGCCGACGCTCTGTCTCCTCCTCCCTCTTTTCTTTTGACTCTCCCTCCCCTTTTCCCTTCCACCCACTCCCTTCCATTCTCACTATGGTCCTTCCATTCGGACTACCTTTCTTTACCTCTTCCACATAGCACACATACTTATGTTTCATTTTTGTCTTGCAGGTTTCCTACGCTGCTTCCACTGTAGTCCAAACCACGTTTTTTTTATTATACTGTTCTAGTAAAGTTACATTTCTATTTATTTCTGTTTTAATAAAGGTAAGTTATTTTTTCAAATAAATAACTGAGTGTATAGGTCTTCTTTTTCTGATGAGACTTGTCTATTGTTTATTGTGAAAATCATCTGTTTATAGGAGATTTTAAGGACAACATTATTTAATATTATAGTGCAGCTACCAAACATAATCTAACTGACTATTAGACAAATGAAGCCTGTGTAATTGTACAACCGTAATTGTCACTTTATAACACCATGCCCGTGTGATAACAGAACAAATAAGGCACTGCCTAGGACCACCCAAACAATTAGTAAACATTACCCGGGAATGTGGCGCTCCCCTAGGCTGCAAAACGTCTCTGTGCCCTTCCACGCCTAATTTACATGTGACATTAAGATCCCCAGTCCTACAGAGACCCTGCAATATAAGAATTGGATTGGCCACGGAACATTACCCACCCACCAGGGGCCTCATTTAAAAGAACGGGTGAGACCCCGCTTTTTTTGTTGTTGTTCTTTTCTCTCCATTTTTACCATTCGCATCCCCTCTATTACAGCGATACGAGGTTTTCCTCCTCTCGCTTCAAGTAGTCGAACAAGTATTTGCTATCACAGCGTGAAAGCCGTGCACCACCCTCTAATAGCAAACACAAATGTCCAGCGAATGCACACCCCGGGACATTGTATGAGCTGCGCCTGAGAGGTCGCCCTCCCTACTACCATGATGTATTTGTTAGTATAAACGCATACTAACGCTACTTACACAGGTGTAGTACAGCAACCAGAATGTAGTGAAGAAGCAGAGGAAGCGCAAAATCTAAAAATATAAATCCTACCTGAAGTCGGATGACAGTTCAATGAGCCGAAGACCCTGGCATGAGTAGAAACGGCTACACGAACAAAACGGGTCTTCAGCACAACGCAAGGAATTTTGAAATATTGCTGAGTGGTGCCTTCTTTTTGCCTTCTTCCACTAGTTGCCAAATTTATGTAGTGAAGAGGCAGACAGCAGTGAATCCATTAAGTAGATTTATTACAAGAAAACAAGACACCTGAAACAACCACCAACAGGAGCAGACAGCAAAGCAACCGTCTAATCCAGCACCGTGTACAAACTCCGCAAGGTTCCCCTCATGACAGCCCTACATTCTAACATTACATACTGAGGGCCATATTATCAAGGAACAGTGTTAAAATTATCGCCGCTTTAGCGGCTGGAAACTGCCGCTAAAACTGCGATAATGGGCTTGATAATATGCCGTAGAGAATCCCAATAGAAGCCCATCTTCTCTGTTAACATGGGCTTCTATTGGAATTCTCTACGGCATATTATCAAGCCCATTATCGCTGTTTTAGCGTCAGTTTCCTGCCGCTAAAGCGGCGCTAATTTTAACGCCGTTCCTTGATAATATGCCCCTTAGATTCTAGTAGAATTACATACTAAAATTCTACCAAGACTTACAATGGAATACTACACAGAGCACATGACTTTACAGCAATGAGCTCATAGTTTCATCCATGTGTCTTGACATCGGTAGGGGTAAGACTTTCACTTCCCACTCCCTATATTGTACAAACGTAAACTAACACTTCTTCCACAAGTATGCCACAGCAACAAGAGCACATAACTTTACAGCAATGAGCTCACAATTTAGGCTCACGGTTTAATCCCAGAGTCTTCACACCAGTAGGGATGAGCAGTTCGCTTCCCACTCCCTATATACTATAAACGCACACTAACACTACTTATACACTTATACTACAGCGGCTAGTATCCTACACCGCCCAGAGCCCATCACTTTACAGCAATCATCTCGGTTTCATCCCCAAGTCTTCACACCGGTAGGCGTAACTACTTCGCTTCCCGCTTCCGGTATACTATCAACACACAGTAGCGGTCAGTAGTTCGCTTCCCACTCCCTGTATGGTATAAACGCCTACTAACACTTCTTGCACACGTATGCTACAAACACCAGACCACATCACTTTACAGCAATGACCTCACAGTTTAGACTCTCGGTTTCATACCAGAGTGTAGCACCATATCATATCACCACAATTCCACTCTGAGCAACACAGCACTTTCAGACCGTTAACAGTGATAACTACCTACTGGCGACCGCCAATAGGTAATCAAGAACAAATGACAATAGTTCCTTGATTCTTTTAGCTTTCAAAAATTCTCTCTATTACTGTCTTTCTACTTTTCCATATAACTAGTTTTTTAATATTCAAGTACACATCGAAGTCTGAAATGCAACGTATTCTATCAACACACTTTCTAGAACATGCTCCAACACGTGGAGGTTAAAAGTTCATCAATTTTTTTAAACCTAACGATATTTTTTTGCAACATTTTCTCGAACATTTAACGGCACGTGCAGGTTAAAAGTTCATGATTGTTGTAACTTCGAACAGTGCCTTCCAAATGCAAGTAGCAGGTGTGGTTGAGGTGAGCAAATTTTATCCTATAATATGTACTATAATATGTATGCGCAAACTGCTTTTTCTTAACCAATCACAAACATACTTTTTCACAAAACGAATGAGCACCCTACTTTTAAAAAACAATGCTTTTCATCTCCCAAACAGGTACCGTTTTGTATGCGAAAAGAAATTAGTTCCCCATCTTTAAACATATCTCTTATTCTACGAAGGAACTGCATGAGCTACAGACATCTTTCCATACCTTCCAGCCATACCTTCAAAATGCTAGTGTGGATCGTAGGACATAGCTATGTTTTCTGGTGCAAGAGGTATGCAGAACAGAGACATATTGACTTAGACCTAGGTTTACAAAATGTGGATATTAAATGGTTTGGACAGAGAGGATTGAAGGAGCACCAATTGTTGCCTTTGGTTAAAACCTGTTTGCATCTCCAACACCCTGACCTCATGATTGTGCACTGTGGTGGAAACGACCTTGGCACATTGACTGGGGTAGATTTGGAAATGCTTATGAAGGACACCTTTGGACAATTGATGTTACTTTTGCCTCAAACTGTCTTTGTATATTCCAATATATGCCAAAGACAGAAGTGGAAATGGTCCAAACAATTTTGTCCTCAGATTGAAAAATCTCGGAAAAAAGTCAAAAAAGCTGTCTCTGCATAACTCAGAGACCAAAAAATGGGGTCCATATACAACAACAACATACGTTTTGATATGGCGGATATATACAGAAGTGATGGAGTACACTTCACAGATCAGGGAAACCGAGTTCTCCTGAATAACTGGAAGCTGTGAATCCGCACTTATATGTAGCTCCAACTAATGAACACAAGGGCTCTTTTTAGAGCCACCCTATAACTTACAACTTAGGCCCCCTATTTTAGGGCCATATAACGCCAACTCCCGTACCCTCGCCAAAATGTATTCTCCACACAGCTGTGGCGCAGCGGCCAAACCATCTCACTTTGCAGCACAGACCTCTCGCTTTGATCCCCAGCTCTACTCACCCATAGGGGTGAGTAGTTTGCGCTCTACAAATACCATATTCATTTACCTTCGCACTCCCTATACAACACCACCTAAGCACCATACACAAGCTACAATGTTCTAAACAAAAGTTCATCAAAGTACCTATAACTACATGCTGCCACTACTTGCACAGATGTGGCACAGCGGCCAGAGCACATGACTTCACAGCATATGACACACAGTTTGGGCTCACGCTTTAATCCCCGACTCCGGCAGCAGCTCAGCTTAGCAACATGAGACTCTACACAATACCTCACATATATTCCGTACCCCAGGACTTTCATACCAGTACGGGTCAGTAGTTCGTCCTAGTAGTTATAAACACATCCGGACACTACTTCCACAACTGTAGTGCAGCGGCCACGGCACATGACTTCACTACATAAGACACACAATTTGGGATCACGCTTTAATCCCTGAGTCCGGCACCAGCTCACCTTACCCGCATCGAACTTTACCCAAGATCCTCACTTAATTTCCATAGCCAACCACTTACACACCGGTAGGGGTAAATACTTCACTTCGCATCCCCTCTATAGCACACCCTAAACACCCCACAGAGGTTACAGTGCTCCTACCCTCCTATTTCCCACTTTTCCCCCCCTTTTTTTCCCCCTTTTTTCCCCTTTTCGCTTCAACGGAATCACAAAATGGCGGCCAACACTTCCTAGTTGCAACCGCTCACACCGCTCGCAGCCAATCAGCAAGAAGCTCGTGCTCGTAACGCCTCAGCCAATCAGATGGCAGAATTCCCAAATATCGATATCTGTAAATTTCGATATTTCTCAAAAACTACTGAACGGATTTACACCAAATAATCAAAAACGTGCTTTTTAGACCAAGACCCTTCTCCCTGCCAAATTTGGGGTAATTCCGTTCACCCGTTCGACCTGTAGCCTTGTCTAAAGTTTCCTATGGAAATTAACATTGAAAAAACACGTTTAGGGACCCCCCTTTTTTCTCGGCCCCCCTTCACGAATCACCTCCAAACTTGCAACATAGGAGCTGATCTCAACAAAGAATTAGTTTTGAAAATTTCGCGAAGATTCGTCAATCAGCGCCAAAGTTATTGGGAATAGAATGTTGCCATTTTCCTATGGTAACTAGGTCCTAACTATAACTACCTACTGGCGACCGCCAGTAGGTAATGTGTGTGTATATATATATATATATATATATATATATATATATTACTTCGATTCCAATTCGGTGACAATACTCCGCCGAACAAAACAGGACACAGACCCAAAGTAAGTGCTCAATTTGTTGTTTACTCCTTCATCGCCATGACGCGTTTCAGCTCGTCAAAGCCTTGTTCACATGACATGTCGGAGCCAATCCATGTAAGTTATTTAAAGTGCAAATACAATTACGTAGCCACATCACATGATTTGAAAGCCATGGAAATAGAAACAGTAAAATTGCCAAAATAGAGCCTCAAAACCAACTTGCGACTAAAATGTAAATAAAATACACATTTTGATATCAAACCTTCTGTTGCTCATGAATAATTGTAAAATACGTATTATCTGCAACCAGACAGGTATAGCTGGCTATGAGGAAATTAAACTGCAGAAAGTTACTCACAAGATCTAATAACATGCCTAATAAAAATCGTATGCAAATGTATATACATAAAATACTGAGATTTTATATATATATATGAACATTGACAAACTGAAAATTATGATACCATCAAACGCAATGTATTACTGTTATGAAATGTATTTGTAAAACATACGGATGACGTGACAAAATCTACGTAGAATACCTCTACCATTTCCATAGAATTGTGCAACCCAATCACTTTAAAAATGCTCCTGCCGCTAAAAAACGTTACCATGTGAACAAGACTCGAAGGAGTTGAAACGCGTTATGGCGGCATCTGAATAAACACGCAAATTGGCACAAAATCTGTGGTCCGTGTCCCTGTGTGGCTGTGAAAGGCTGAGACGCTGTGGAATCGCTGATATTCGAACCGGGAGGTTTCACCCGGTTCTACACGGACCCCCGCTACATCAATTGGTCGACAACGGAAAGAGAAATCACATCCGGAGCTTCGGCGAAGGAAACACGAGTGAAGTCCGGAGGGACTAGGATTGTCTGACCCCCCTTCAACGAGCTAATTTAGTCAAGCCGGAACCGAGCTGGGATCGGTGAAAGCCGGGTCGGAGGACGCGACGGAAACCGTGAAACGCAAGGTAGGCGAGACTACTAGCAGAACGTAAAATAAGGGGTTAGCGGTTCATACACGCGAATGGGATCAAACTAACTAAACAAAGTATAAGTTGTAACCCCAAAACGCGTGACTTAAAATACTACAATCATGATGTCCGGAGACACGTTTAAGGATAGAGAGGCGGCAGCTTTAAACATGTTCACCGATACAGCAGTTATGGAAACATTGCCACAAACTAATAATGAAGACAGCAACAGAAGCGGAAACACTCTGAATGACAAGTATAGACAGCTAGAAAAATGTATGCGCCAGGAGCAAAGTAAATGGTGGGAATCAAAGTCCTTACAAGGTTACATTGATGTAGGACGTATACCACGCGGCCTCAGAATTTTTATAGCTCCAAGTTACGAGAACCCAAACCCAAAAATGATGCAAGAATGGGCACAATGTAATCTTGAATCCTCCAGAAATTTAGTTCTAATTTTAATTAAGTATGCCGAAATTGACCATACTGTGTTATTGGAACAAATTGACAAATTAAATGAAGAAATTGCAAATCACGAAAAAACAGAGGCAAACCAAATGCAAATTGATAAATTACGCAAGGAAATGATGGCACGCTTGAAAAAAGAGGAGGACAAAATAAAGGAAAGGAAAGCCTATAAATTCATACGAAACAAGAAAGACTATGAATTGGGACAGATTTTCACCTTCTCAAGAAAATACGATACTTTAAGACGTACCAGAGCAAACTTAAAGGAAAGTCAAAGAAAAGATACAATAACAGGAGATAAATTGGTAACTCCAATGTACAATTCTGATCTAAGCTCCGCAATGGATAGTGGTTCTGATTCCGAACTAAGAGATAAAACAGTGGGGATATCGGAACCGGTACCTGAGCCAGGAGATGAGATCAATTTTTTATGTATGGACAGACGGCAAACTTTACGCCCAAGAGTTCAACCGACAGAAAGTCAAGAAATTACAAACGTAGGCAGAGGCGCAAGGCGAGAATTCGGGCCATCAAATCCCAGAAGGAGAGCCAGGGGAAGATGGATGAGAAAATAAGTTTGGACAATGAAACTAACCAAACTATCATCAATCTAGCTGACATTGACCTAACCAAAGCGGAAGAACAAATTTTAAGCCTAGGCCTATCTTTCTGTCCGGAAAGCAACTTCAATTATTCAAGAACCAGGATGGATATCTACAGGAGTATAAGAAAGTTAAAACTAAAAAAACATTTTTTACTACAAGAAAAAGAAAAAAGAAAAACAAAAAAAGCTAATCCTGAGAACCCAACAACGGTAGGGGAAAAAAGATCAAATCAAACTGCAATTAATCAAGAAACACTACTACTGGATACTCTTAATGATCTATGGTCCGAATGCAATGTACAACTTGACAACGAAACAATGATGGAGCTCAATATTAACATCAGACCGGAGAGAGCAGAAATCCCATCACCCTTCAAACCAAAATCCACATTCGTACCAATCAGTCAAAGAGACTCCATTGACGTCTTCAATGAACACCTAACAGGTGCCATCAAGAAGCTACATCACAAGGTACAAAATGAAAAAATCAGATATAATAAAAGATCAGCGGACTACAACAAACTAATGTCAAAACTTAACAATGATCCCTCCATAGTCATACGAAATGCGGACAAGGGAGGTAATATTGTTATCTGGAAGAAAACTGAGTACCTAAAGGAGGCGTTGTCACAACTCAATGACGGTAAATGTTATGCAAAAATAAATGGAGTTGATCTAAAAACAATATACCAGCAGTACAATATCAAATTACTAAACTGGAGAACTAAAGATCTTTTAACCAAAGAGGAATATAATTTTTTTTAAAATGACAGCCCAACAACAGCATCAATGTACTTTATTCCCAAGATCCATAAGAATAGAAACCAACCACCTGGTAGACCAATTATATCGGCACGTGGGAGTTTGCTAGAACACACCTCACAATATGTGGATTATTACCTGCAAAGTCATGTACAAGGTCTTAAATCATATGTAAGGGACACAAGTGATTTCCTTCACAAACTCAAAGACATCAAATGGCAGGAGGACTATCTAATGATGGCATTGGATGTGACATCGCTCTACACGAGCATCAAACACAGTGATGGACTACAAGCACTTCGACATTATTTAAGTTCGGAAACACCAATATTAACAGACCACAGTAAAATGTTAATAGATATGGTCGAATTTTGTTTAAACAACAATGTTTTTATGTTTAACAACATGCACTATCAACAGTCAACAGGAGTTGCTATGGGAGCCAGCTTCTCCCCCAGCTACGCATGTCTACACATGGGTTGGTGGGAGGAGCTGGTTCTAGCCAATGAATTCAGGGAAATCATGAAAAATAACATTGTTATCTGGTTGAGATTTATTGATGATCTTTTTATAATATGGAAGGAAGGACAACAGGAGGCAGAAAATTTCCTAACCTCTATCAACAAAAATAATCTAAATCTCGATTTTACAGGTACTATTAATAACTCATCTGTTAATTTTCTTGACACCAGCATATACATTGACAAAAACAAAATTGAAACCAAACTCTACCGCAAAAAACAGCGGGAAATTCAACTCTGCATAATTCTAGTGCCCATCCCCGACACTTAATCAATAGCATCCCCTACGGGGAAATGCTTAGATTAAGACGCATAAACAGCGATGAGATAGTCCTTAAACAGGAACAAAAACTAGCCAAAAATAGATTCCTTGCTAGGGGATATTCTCACAAAACCATAGATGGAGCGATTGCCAAATCCATGAACAGGGATCGCTTGGACTTAATAAAACCCAAATCAAAGATACAACAGTCATTAGCAGCAAATGCCACAGAGGACAATGCCAAAAGCGAATTTCGCTTCATTATAGATTATAACAACCAACACAAAGAGCTACGCAAAATCATAATGAGCAATTGGCCACTTATCCTAAGCGATCCAGTCCTAGGAGAATCTTTGCCCAAAAAAGTATCTATTACGTACAAGAGAGGAATATATATGAGGGATAAACTTGTTTCAACAACTCCTGAAGTAATTGAAACGTGTAGTTGGCTCAAAACCCATTATGGTTTTTATAGATGTAAAACATGCAAGGCATGCCAGTTGGGCATAAACAGAACTTCATACTCAACACCTTTTAGTAAGGAAGAAATCAAAATAAAAAAGCTACTCACTTGCAAGACGGAATATGTTATATATGTTCTAATATGTCCATGTGGGCTACAATACATTGGTAGCACCAAACTACAAGCCCACAAACGGATCCTACAACATATAAGAGCCATTAACAATCATGATAATACATATCCGGTAGCCAGACATTTCCGTGAATACCATAACTCAAAAAGTTGGGATTTAAAATTCTTCCTAATAGACTGTATTCCCCAAAGTAGACGTGGAGGAAACAGAGAGGTCAAATTGAGAAAATTGGAAACTCAATACATTTTGAACCTCGACACAAAAACCCCAGGTGGTCTTAATATCACGGAGGATCTGTACACTTGCATATAAATAACCTCCTATTTGTCTAGCATGTCTTCTTAGAAACCGAACAATATTTTTAAGATTTTTTATGAAGTTTTATGAGAAATTTAGGAATATCACAAATATATCTATTTTATGTGTTGGTGTATTTATGTGCATATTTATATATTTATATATTTATATATTTATTTATGTATTTATATATGTGTATTTACGTATTTATTTGGGCACAATTTTGCACCACATGTTTGAGATGTATGTTCAGTTTCATAAAAATATCCCATATATGATGCAGTCTACACACTTAACCATACATCTCTCAAGTCTGTCTATACTTGACACTATTTTTAATAAGACCAGAAAATAACATCTTAAAAATATAACATTTTCAAATGGCAATAGCTACTAACAGCAATATCGAAGTGACAATGAAACACATTTTTTAC
This sequence comes from Triturus cristatus, assembly GCF_964204655.1. Taxonomy (NCBI): domain Eukaryota; kingdom Metazoa; phylum Chordata; class Amphibia; order Caudata; family Salamandridae; genus Triturus; species Triturus cristatus. The sequence continues at coordinate 1,266,731,831 of NC_140590.1, read as the reverse complement.
ATATATATATATATATTTTTGCACATTAAATTTAAGCACTTTATAGCACCATTTGCACATCATTGGATCCAGGTTTTCTTTTTCAAATTGTGGGTATTTTATATAAAAGGATTTACAAAACACACTTCTAGTATGATCATAAAATTTACAGAAACCGCATTTAAGCATGTATTATTTTAAATCATACCATGTCATAATATATTACTATTATGAACATTGACAAACTGAAAATTATGATACCATCAAACGCAATGTATTACTGTTATGAAATGTATTTGTAAAACATACGAATGACGTGACAAAATCTACGTAGAATACCTCTACCATTTCCATAGAATTGTGCAACCCAATCACTGAGCACGTTGTTACTTTAAAAATGCTCCTGCCGCTAAAAAACGTTACCATGTGAACAAGACTCGAAGGAGTTGAAACGCGTTATGGCGGCATCTGAATAAACACGCAAATTGGCACAAAATCTGTGGTCCGTGTCCCTGTGTGGCTGTGAAAGGCTGAGACGCTGTGGAATCGCTGATATATATATATATACATATATACATACATCCATACATATATATATTCACTTAAAAAACCATAGGTTTCACACATGTTATAGTTAGCTGGGCATTTTCCTCATGAAAAACCAAAGAAATTCCCCCGTTATAGTTAGTGCAGGCAACTATAACTCACGCGACCGTAATCCGCTGCTGATGACGTCAGATATTACATCACTGTATTTACACATTTATATACCCATGTCTTCTTCCTTTTTTTTTTAGCTATACATATATATATTTTTTTTCCCAGAAAGACACATATGTCATCAGTGATGTAATATCTGACGTCATCAGCAGCGGATTACGGTCGCGTGAGTTATAGTTGCCTGCACTAACTATAACAGGGGAATTTCATTGTTTTTTCATGAGGAAAATGCCCAGCTAACTATAACATGTGTGAAACCTATGGTTTTTTAAGTGAATTTGCAAGGTTTTTTAAATGCTAATTCCTAACTATAACGTGTGTGAAACCTATGGTTTTTTCAGTGAATTTGTACGTTTTTTTAAATGCTAAGTTACTTCACGCAGTTCGTTCCGTGCGCGCACGGTGAGCACGCGGTGCGCTTTGCGCACCTCGCGCCCACTTTACGCAGTTAGTGCCATGCACGCACGGTGCACTTTGCGCACCGTGCACGCACGGTGGGCACGCAGTGCGCTACGCGCACCGTGCGCCCACGTTACGCTTAACGGGCCATGTACGCACGGTGCACTTCGCGCTCCGTCCGCACAAGGAGGACACATGATACGCTTTGTTGTTAAGGGTTGTGGTATACTTTGCTACTGATATGTTAAGCCATGCACACATGCTGTCCTGCGCACAGCATGTGCACACGGGGGGGTGGATATTGACATTTTTTTTTAAAGCATATATACCGTGCGCGCACGCTGCACGAACCTTGCAGAATTTTTTTCATTTCGATAGTGCGCGCATGCTTCGCGCACTCGGCGATTTTCCGAAAAAAATTAATTTTTTTAATTGCCGTAGGGGGACCTCCTGGGACCCCTTGACCCCTGCTAGGGGGTCAGGAACTGTTCAGCTTGCCCCCTTTACATGTTTTTCTCCTTTATGTTTCAACACCCTCTCAGTGCGAGAGACAAAATGGCGACCGACACTTCCTGGTTTCGACCGATTCGAATGTTTACTAAGATGTAACAACCAATCAGAAGTGCGCTCGCGGACGGCCGAGTGCGCGCACTATGCGCGCACGCTGCGCGCGTACAGATATATATATTGATTTAAATGATATTTTCTCAGAAAATACTGAACAGATTTACACCAAATCTGCAAAAGGCACCAAACGGACCTTATGGCTACCTCTCTGCCAAATTTCACATAATTCTGTTCAGCCGTTCGGGCTGTAGCTGCGACTAAAGTCCCTATGGAAAAGTCCATGGGGAAAACGTGTTTTGGGACCCCCCTTTTTTCTCGGCCCCCGCTTGACGAATCACCCCGAGACTTTCAGGGTAGGAGCGGAGCGGAGCGCCCCATTAGTTTTGAAAATTTCGCGAAGATTCGTCAATCGGCGCCAAAGTTATTCAAAATAGAATTTTGAGATTTCCTATGGAAACTCGGTCCTAACTATAACTATCTACTGGCGACCGCCAGTAGATAATATATTTATATATATGTATATATATATATATATATATATATATATATATTCACTGAAAAAACCATAGGTTTCAGGGGTGTTATAGTTAGCTGGACTTTTCACTTGCACAAAACCATTGAAATTCCCCCGTTATAGTTAGTTCAGCTAACTATAACTCGCGCGCCCGCAATGCACTGCTGATGACGTCACATATTACATCACTCATGACATGGTCAGTGACATCACTCATGACATCACTGATGACATCTCAAATGACATCACTGATGACATCACTGATGACATCATCCAGTGAATGTGTGTTTTTATGAAAATTAAATATGTTTTATATATGTATATCTCAAGGTCGATGGAAGAATAGATGGGTATATAAGTGTCTAAATGGATGATTTGTTTTTGAAAAATTGATTGGGTAACTGACTGATTAAGTGTATCATAGTGAATACATGGCTTAGTGAGTATTGTTTAAATATGCAAATATCTGTATCAGTCTCTCACTTTGTGTATAAGTGGCTGCATGGGTTGGTGAGTAGCTACATGGGTGTCTATATAGGTTATTAGTTGGTTTTTTGAGTATCAGTCTGAGTGTCTGCATGGTTCGGTGGGGGGTATTACGTAGTGCATAGGTGCATGAATGAGTGACTCACTGTTTGTATGTGTTGAAGACAGCATGTGTGCAGGACTGTATGGGTGGATGAGTGTGTGTATGGGTGTGTTAGTGAGTGAATGACTGTCTCAATAGTGTCTTTATGAGTAACTACATATGTTTTAAACTAGTATATGTGACTATTGGTGTATATAAGTGAGTATATGTGAGAGTGAGAGATTGAAAGAGTTCCTGTATGAATAAGTATGTGTTTCTATAAGTGATTGTTTAAAAGACTAAGTATGTGTAAGTTTCCGTAGAAGTAAGTGTGGTGGTGTGTGTATAACTGTATATGCAAGTAAATGTATGTTTGATTCTTTATTAGCATGAGTGACTATGTGTGTGAGTAACTCTATGGATGAGTGGCATTGTGTAACAGGATGTATAGGTGTATGAGTACATATGATGAGTGAGTACATGTATGAGTGACTGTATAGGACTGTTGGTGAATGAGTGGATGTGTATGTGGATCTTAGAATTACTGAAGAGGTTGTTGTAACTGGTATTGGTATGTCCATTGTTTTGAAAATTTTAGTCTCTATTTTTGAATGTGTGTATCAAAGGTTATATTAGGGTGAGAGGAGGTCTGCCACTCTATCACAAGGATGATGTCATCAGTGATGTCATTTGTGATGTCATCAGTGATGTCATGAGTGATGTCACTGACCATGTCATGAGTGATGTAATATGTGACGTCATCAGCAGTGCATTGCGGGCGCGCGAGTTATAGTTAGCTAAACTAACTATAACGGGGGAATTTCAATTGTTTTGTACAAGTGAAAAGTCCAGCTAACTATAACACCCCTGAAACCTATGGTTTTTTCAGTGAATTTCTGAGGTTTTTTAAATGCTAATTCCTAACTATAACGTGCCTGAAACCTATGGTTTTTTCTGTGAATTTCAGAGGGTTTTTAAATGCTAATTTCTAACTATGCCTACAGAGATAGGACATGTGAAGAAAGAAGAAAAAATGCACAGAAAGAAAAAAAAGAAGTGCAGAAAGAAGCAACAGAAGTCCTCAAAGACGAAAAAAAGTGCAGGAAGAAGGATAACGTGCAGAAAGAACAAAAAGAAGAGCAGAAAGAAGCCTTGTTGCAAAATCATCCTGTACCCTCAACTTTTTCAGACGGATACTGGTGGTAACTGAGTCTGACTAACCAGTCCTAGAGCCAGTGCTATGTTAAAAGACACTTAGAATACAGTGAAAACACCTACATACACTAGGGAACATTATGCGTTGGGGTCCCCCTGTGATTAGCATGACCTCCTCTGTAAGCCCCTAGTATATAATAGGGCAGGGGGATTAAAACTACCTCTTAAAACAGGCCAAAGGGCGTTTTTGCACACGTTAACTCAGGCCCCGTCCCCTCCCTTCACCACTGTGTAAACACGCCCTGTGTCCGTTTTTAGTTGGGAGATTAAGTTCATTTGAATCCTGAGGGTCCCTAGGGTCCAACTAGCCCACTAGGTACCTCCAGTAAGTGCCACAGAGCTGCGTTGCAGAGAGGTGTAAAATGTGGCACGGCCTGGACCACCTCTCTGCAATGCAGCTCAGTAGCCCTTACTGGAAGCACTTGGTGGGCTAGTTAGCCCCCAGGGGCCCTCAGTATTGAAGGGAAATTATATCCCCAAATTAAAACGTGCCATAGTGCGTGTTTGCACACGTCACCTCAGGCCCCGTCCCCTCCCTTCACCACTGTGTAAACGCGCCCTGTGGCTGTTCTAAGTTGAGAGATTAAGTCCCCTTGAATCCTAAGGGTCCCTAGGGTCAAACTAGACCACTAGGTACCTCCAGTAAGCGCCACAGAGCTGCGTTGCAGAGAGGTGTAAAAAGGGGCTTGGCCTCAGAACACCTGTCTGCAGTGCAGCTCCCTGGCGCATACTGGAGATGCCTGTTGGGCTAGTTGGCCCTCAGGGACCCTCAGTATTGAAGAGGAATTAATTCCCCAACTTACAATTCGCCAGGGGGCGCGTTTACAGAGTGCTGCAAGGAGGGGGCGTGGCCTCCGGCACGATGCCAGTCTTTTATTTATTTTAATTTTTTAAGAAGGGGGACTGTGTGGTTCCCCTTCTTATTCTAATTTATTGGCCCTGATGACCCCATCCCCCAGGGCCTGTCTCCTAATTATATTTTTTGACCCCAATCCCCAGGGCCGGCCACTGTTTTTTATTATTTTAAAAAAATATATTTTATAGACACACCTAGGACATGCTGGACAAACCGTACGTACCTATCACCATGACGATTTGCGTGATATTCATTAAAAGGCGACTATGCATACAATGAATCCACGTGGAATGTATTTACACCACTAGTGAAGCTCTGACATGTCTGATGCCCTACCGTGCCTAATTCCATGTGCCCTACCGTGCAGACTTCCATGGTGAACAGTAGTTTTACTACAGTGATCTAATGAGCAACTAGAGTGCTAACATTCAGAATTTATGGCAAATGTGTGACATATCTGAATACCTTCATGATGGAATCAAAGTAAAAAACTGAAAGCATTTCCTTCTGAGGAGACTGCAGTACATGAGGAAATTAGGAAACTTCATAACAAATAAATCTCCCAAGATGGCCACCGGAGACAAAAGAGTGCAAATGTAGCCCAGAAGTAGCCCAAAATCACCCAGATGTAGCCCAAATATAGCCCAATGACAGAAGTGTGCAAAACACCTATTATTTTGTGTTTTTGCAGTGTTATATAGTGCAGACTTGTCAGGTATTGGAGTGCTTTACATGAGCATTGGTTACATCACACAAGAACAAATTCATTTTGGTTGTAGACATGGGGAGACTAAGTGATTTGACCAGAATCACAGAATGTCGAGCTGAAGCAGAAACTCCAACCTGGTTCCCCAGTTGCAAAGTCTGCAGTTCTGGAAGTAACACCACATCCTCTCCCCCACCACCCTTGTCGTTTATTTATACAAACATGGGTAGCTATTGACGGGCAAGTTTAATACACATGCACACCAAGCCATTCAAAGGGGATTCGACAAAAATTTGACCAAAACTATGCAAGAAACCCCCCTCACGGTTAATAAAACACACATCCACTGCCGGATGAATAATACTTTTTATTTTACTCTCTGGAAAGGGGACGAACATCACTTGAGAGTCACAGCGCGCTCCTGGCAGAGCCCAATGCTGTGTTACACCCACCATTGCCTGCTGAGTGCCACACACCTCTGTGTTGTATTCCACTAGCTGGTGCATATGCTATGACACTCTCTAGCCCATGTGCACTGTAACACCACCCCGTGAATATGTCATGCCACACTTGTCTTCGCACGGGTTATATTGCCCCATCTAACGTGCCTTCCTCGATGCCTATGTTATAACGCACATTGCTATGCCATACATATTACAATCTGGGATCCATATCTTTGTCACAGTACATATGCAACGTTACTCTCCCCAGCACATATTTTATATTACAACTTTAGAGACTAGTTAGGTTACACAACACTGCCCTGTGCATATTACACTCCAAGGCGCATAACGCATAGCACGCCCCTAGTGCCTGTGCTATCTCGCGCTCTCCAATGAATCTGTAATTGCGCACAATGTATTGCATATTATATTTCACGCCCGGTTCATCTTATATCACACTTTTTGGTGCATAGTTTATACCATACACTATATCTAGTTTTCATTTTCAATCGTGCTCTCAGGACTATGTTCTATATAACACTGTGTTCACCTACCCTTTTCACGGGCATTACATTTTGCGATAGGGGGTGGAGGGTCAGGGGGTGTTTCTGCCAAGTGAGCCCGGGGTCACAGTCACAAACGTCCTCTTCTTCCTGAATAAAAGTGAGATTATGCTTCAGCTCGACATTCTGTGATTCTGGTCAAATCACTTAGTCTCCCCATGTCTACAACCAAAATGAATTTGTTCTTGTGTGATGTAACCAATGCTCATGTAAAGCACTCCAATACCTGACAAGTCTGCACTATATAACACTGCAAAAACACAAAATAATAGGTGTTTTGCACACTTCTGTCATTGGGCTATATTTGGGCTACATCTGGGTGATTTTGGGCTACTTTTGGGCTACATTTGCGCTCTTTTGTCTCCGGTGGCCATCTTGGGAGATTTATTTGTTATGAAGTTTCCTAATTTCCTCATGTACTGCAGTCTCCTCAGTAGGAAATGCTTTCAGTTATTTACTTTGATTCCATCATGAAGGTATTCAGATATGTCACACATTTGCCATAAATTCTGAATGTTAGCACTCTAGTTGCTCATTAGATCACTGTAGTAAAACTACTGTTCACCATGGAAGTCTGCTCCTGGTATTAAAAGTGCATGTTTCAGTCTGCATGTCAGAATTTTTTAATGAAATAGAAGAGGATTTGAGAAGTCACTCAAAATGTGCCCTCATTTTCTTTCTTCAGCATTAATCATAATTTCTATGGCAAAGTGACCGCTCAGCCCTCCACAGGGCTTGGTCGCCCCACTCACTGCTGCCGCTCCTGCCTGCCTTTGCCACCTCCTGCCTGTAGATTCCTTCGCTCGCTGCCCGCTGCTCCTGGGAATTTCCCGCTGCTCCTGGGAATTTCCCGCTGCCCGCTGCTTCTTGGAATTTCCCGCCGCTGCCTCCCTGCGGCCCCGCCCCCCTGTGATTCCTTTCGCCGCCCTGCTCCCACCACCCAGCTGCTCCTCCCTCCCGGCTCCTTACTTATGACGCCCCCAGAGCGACCGCGCAGCGGATGCGCGCAGCGGGAGCGCCGATTGAGCGCCAAAGGTAAGCCCGTCTGCGCCCGTCCGCGCCTGGACCGCGCCCAGCGCCAGACCCCCTGGTCCTCGCCCTCGCCAGCACACCCTGCACATCTACGATGCCAAAACCCTCCACGCACTCAACGCCGGCCGAAACACCGCCTGCTTCCGAGCCACCCCGAGACGCACCCACGGACCCTTCACCTGCCTGACCTGCCGCTTCACCGGCCTCCGACCCAACACCGCACCTGCTAAACCGAGCCCCAGCAACAAACACCTGATGTGCATCCTGCTCAACACCGCTCCGTTCACAGGCATGCCGTAGAACTCTGGAACCTCCTCGACTCGACAGCACCAGACATCGCCTTCCTGACGGAAACCTGGATGAACGTCTCCTCAGCGCCCGACGTCGCCATCGCCGTCCCGGAAGGCTACAAAATCACCAGGAAGGACCGCGTCAACCAGACAGGAGGAGGCATCGCCATCATCCACAAGAACACCATCCGCATCACGACCAACTCCGATGACACCTTCACCTCCGCCGAACACCTCCACTTCCAGATACACACCGACCCCAAGACCACGCTCAGAGGCACCCTCGTCTACAGACCACCGGGACCACGCACACAGTTCAGCGAAGACATCACAGACTTCGTCAGCCCGCACGCCATCAATTCCACCGACTACATCCTCCTGGGGGACCTCAACTTCCACCTGGAGGACAACAAGGACCGCAACACCACTGCTCTGCTGGACAACCTGGCCAACCTCGGACTCAAGCAACTGGTAACCACCCCCACCCACTACGCCGGCCACACGCTTGACCCAGTCTTCTCATCCAGCAAATACGTCACCTTCAGCCACTCCACCAATCTCCAGTGGACTGACCACAGCTGCGTCCACTTCAGCTTCAGTAAAACGACGACCCACCACCACCCTCAACAAGCCCCCCGCAGGAGCTGGAACAAGATCACCGGCGACCAGCTCACCACCTTCCTCAGCCAGAACCCCCCCACCAGCTCAACGGACCCCACGAAGCCGCCAACAACCTCACACAGTGGATCACCAACTGCGCAGATGCCCTCGCACCACTGAAGAAGAACCCCCCCAGCAGACGCGGCAGCAAGAAAGCCTCCTGGTTCACAGACGAGCTCATCACCTCCAAGAAGAACTGCCGCTCCTTGGAGAACACCTGGCGCACCAACCAGACCACAGACAACATGACGGCCCTCAAACACGCCACCCGCAAACACCACCAACTGATCCGCGCCACAAAGAAGACAGCCTTCAAGGAATGACTGGACAACAACACCCACAACAGCAAGGAACTCTTCAGGATCGTCAAAGAGCTCTCCAACCCCGACGCCAGAAACAATGACATCACTCCCTCGCAAGACCTCTGCGACTCCCTCGCAGCCTTCTTCCACGACAAGATCGCCAACATTCACAACAGCTTCGGCCCACCAACCACGAACCCCACCACCGAACCGATGCCCCCCACCGCCACCCTCCGCACCTGGACCCCAGTCAGCACCGAAGACACAACACGCACAATGAACACCATCCACTCCGGATCCCCTACGGACCCCTGCCCACACCACATCTTCAACACGGTCAACCACATCATCGCACCCCACCTCCGCGACATCATCAACGCCTCCTTCAACACTGCCACCTTCCCGGAGTGCTGGAAACACGCCGAGATCAGTGCCCTGCTGATGAAACCAACTGCAGACCCCTCCGACCTCAAGAACTACCGCCCCATCTCGCTCCTCCCGTTTCCTGCCAAAGTCATCGAGAAGACCGTCAACAGACAGCTAGCCGCCTTCCTCGAGACCAACGGATCCCTCGACCACTCGCAATCCGGCTTCCGAGCCAACCACAGCACGGAGACCGCCCTCATCGCAGCCACAGACGACATCAGATCCCTAATGGACAACGGGGAAACTGCGGCCCTCATCCTCCTGGACCTCTCCGCAGCGTTCGACACTGTCTGCCATCGCACCCTGGTACAGCGCCTGAACAACACCGGCATCCAGGAGAAGGCCCTGGAGTGGATCACCTCATTCCTCGCCGGAAGAACCCAGAGAGTCAGCCTCCCCCCGTTCCGGTCAGCGGCCACCGAAGTCATCTGCGGCGTTCCACAAGGGTCATCGCTCAGCCCCACCCTCTTCAACGTCTACATGAGCCCCCTCGCAACCATCGCACGTCAACACAACCTCAAGATCATCACCTACGCCGACGACACCCAGCTGATCCTCTCCCTCACCAGCGACCCGGACGCCGCCAGAGCCAGCCTACACGAAGGGATGAAAGACGTCGCCGAATGGATGAAGAACAGCTGCCTGAAACTGAACTCAGACAAGACGGAGGTCCTCATCCTGGGATCATCACCCTCCGCCTGGGACGACTCCTGGTGCCCCCCGCCCTGGGAGCCACCCCCAAGCCAACGGACCACGCACGCAACCTAGGCTTCATCCTGGACTCCTCCCTCTCGATGACCAGACAAGTCAACGCCGTCTCCTCTTCATGCTTCAACACCCTGCGCATGCTTCGAAAGATATTCCGGTGGATCCCCACCGAGACCAGGAAGACGGTCACCCAGGCCCTCGTCACCAGTCGGCTGGACTACGGGAACGCCCTCTACGCCGGCACCGCCGCCAAACTCCAGAAGAAACTCCAACGGATCCAGAACGCCTCAGCACGACTCATCCTGGACATCCCCCGACACAGCTACATCTCCGGACACCTGAGAGACCTGCACTGGCTCCCCGTCAACAAAAGAATCACGTTCCGACTCCTCACCCACGCACACAAGGCCCTCCACGACTTGGGCCCCAAGTTCCTCAACAGCCGCCTGACCTTCCACAAGCCCACCCGCCAGCTCCGCTCCGCCAGCCTCGCTCTCGCCACCGTCCCCCGCATCCGCAGAGCCACCGCCGGAGGAAGATCCTTCTCCTACCTGGCAGCCAAGACATGGAACTCCCTCCCCATCCACCTCCGGACAACGCAAGACCATCTCGCCTTCAGGAAGCAACTCAAGACCTGGCTGTTCGAGCAGTAGCGTACCCCCCCCCCCCCCCCCCCCAGCGCCTTGAGACACTCCGGGTGAGCAGTGCGCTATACAAATGCCTATGATTGATTGATTAATTGAAAATGAACCCCCTCATTGTGTTCCTTTTTAAATTAAATGTTTTAAGTGTTACCAGTTTATTCCAATCAAGATGGCTTCAGGTGTGCCATACTTTTGTCATAATGAAGACAGTAAGCGCTCTAGTTGTTTTTAAGAACACTCTGGGACATTCTGTCATTGGGCTATACTTGGGCTACATCTGGGTGATATTTGGGCTACATTTGGGCTCTTTTGTCTCTGGTGGCCATCTTGGGAGACTTATTTGTTATGAAGTTTCCTAATTTCCTCATTTACTGCAGTCTCCTCAGTAGGAAATACTTTCAGTTTTTTACTTTGATTCCATCAAGAAGGCATTCAGATGTGTCACACATTTGCCATAAATTCAGAATGTTAGCACTCTCTTTGCTCATTAGATCACTGTAGTAAAGCTACTGCTCACCAGGGAAAACTGCTGCTGGTATTGAAAGTGCATGTTTCAGTCTGCATGTCAGAATTTTTTAATGAAATAGAAGAAGATTTGAGAAGTCACTCAAAATGTGCCCTAATTTTTCTTTCTGCAGCACTAATCATACTTTTTATGGAAAAATTAACCCCCTCATTTTGTTCCTTTTTAAATTAAATGTTTTAAGAGTTACCACTTTAATCCAAGCAAGATGGCTTCAGGTGTGCCATATGTTTATCAGAAGTAGGACTGTTAGCGCTCTAGTTGTTCTTTGGAACACTCTGGGAAGCTGCAGTAGAACACAAAGGAATCAACTGACAGTCTCTGCCCTTGTTGGATGTACATGTTTTACTGAGAATGTCAGACTTCATTCTCACATGACTGAAAAAGATAATGTGAATTTACAGAAAATAAGCTCGCAGTTTAGCTTATAGATCACCTTCCAAAACTCTGTGGGAAAAGCATGAGAAAATATTTTTCTCTCAATCATGATATCTCAGCAGGAGGCTTTTTCACATGGTAAAATCACCTTAGAACATACCACAATTCCTAAAATGAGTATGGTACCATCAACAAATGATTTATAATGTAACTAAAGTCTTAAAACCTTCTATTAACTGCAATGCTTTTTAATGAGGTGCTATCATGTATATTGGTCTTAAGATGGCTGCCAACACTTCTTGGATGAAGTGCTGACAGCCAATCAGATCTCAGGATGAGATGTGTGGTTAGGCTCCGCCCACATATATATATGATTTTACTTTTGATTTTCTCAGGAACTACTGAACAGATTGACACCTGCAAAAGGCACTTCCCTGACCTGAGGACTACCTCTCTGCCAAATTTCAAGTAATTCTTGAACTAAAGGTCCCTATGGAAAATTGCATGGGGAAAACGCTTTTTGGGACCCCCCTTTTTTCTCAGCCCCCGCTTGACGAATCCCCCCGAGACTTTCAGGGTAGGAGCGGAGCGGAGCGCCCCACCTATTTTGAAAATTTTGCGAGGATTCGTCAACCGGCGCCAAAGTTATTCCAAATAGAATGTTGCGGATTTCCTATGGAAACATGGTCCTAACTATAACTATCTACTGGCGACCGCCAGTAGATAATATATATTTATATACATATATTTTATTTACTATCACAATGTTTTGGTAGTCCATATTTGGTCACAATATGTTGAGACGTACATATGGTGTCAGATGTCCAATACATTCTAATTATAGAGTAGCAGCTGCAAACCTAGGAATGTCAGGAGGAATTATGATTTACATTACCATTGTCCATGTTTTACAGGATTTTCTTAATTAAAGGTTGTGCTCTTTATGGGCCTGGTGTAAGGTTTGGAGGATTGGTTACTCCATCACAAATGTGACAGATATCCCATCCCCTTATTACAAATATCATACGACATAATGACCTTGTAATACGGTTATATCCGTCATGTTTGTGACTCTGCAGTCCATCTGCCAAACTCTAAATCAGACCCGAAATTCTTATATTATTTAAAAAATATCCTTTCACCATTGTGTGGTTCACCAGACTCCAAAGTATTTAACTAAATTGATATTGGCTGTAAGAAGGCCAGAGTCTACTGACAAGAGGTACCACAAGGGTGGCAGAGAGAACACGTCCTCTGAATACCACACTTTAGTGATTGCATTTGTGATTTTTATAGCACAAAGAAATCACCTGAAGGTACAAGGCATTGTAGGGTTCACTGTTCAATGAACTTCCAAGTTTGAGAAACAGCTGACATGCCAGTTTGGAGGGGAAAAGCTATGGTTTCAGTCCTTTCCTACATTTTGGCAAGTTTGTCTCTTTGCACAGTGAGATTACCAGCTGCAGCATTCACAGAAAAAGCACCTTTAACAACAGCAGTATGTTTTAAAAATAGACTCCCGGAAAAGAAAAAGATAAAAAAAGCTAAATTTACACACATGCTAATATGAACTCAGCTAATTAACTGGTAGTGAGAGTACAGAACTTAGGGCCAAATGTACAAACATTAGGAATACCGATTTCCTAATTGCAATCCTCTCCAAATCAAAATTAAGAAATCGGTATTTCGAATGTATGAAACTCATTTGAGTTTCATTAGTGATTCTTAGTAGGCTATAAATTGACCTACCTCATGCATATTAATGAGGTAGGTCATAATTTGCAACCCATTAGTAATCAGAACCATCACAGGAATGGTGGCTTGCTGAGGTCTGCAGACCACGATGTCTGTGATTGCTTTTTAATAAAGCAATATATATATATATATATATATATATATATATATATATATATATATATATATATATATATATATATATATATATATATATATATATATATATATATATATATATATATATATATATATATATATTTTTTTTTTTTTTTTTAAATGCAGCCTGTTTTCCGTAAAGGAAAACAGTATACGGTTAAAAAGGAAAAATGAAACTTTGCAATCCATGGGACTACTGCCTGCTCTTAAAAAATATTTTTTCAACATTCTCAAAGGGAATGGGGTCCCCAAGGGCAGGGCGCGACTGGCTGCAGCGGGCACTGGCGCTTTCCCAGTGGGCCACCAGGGTGGGGGCTGGTTTTGGGTCCATGAGGGGTCCGTTTTTGCAGCATAGCTGTGATGTCGCCCCCTGTAACAAAATCAGCTGAAATCAGCCTGGCAAACCGCCCGGCCGCACCTCCAACCCCCCCCCCCGGGGGGCTGGCCAAGCACTTTGCCAGGCCCGGTTTTGGTTCCCAGTACGGCCCTGTCAAGGGATCACTTCCCCTCTGCAAATGGGTTACCAGCAGTCTTAAACTGGTGGTAAAGTATTATTGTTTTGCGACTGAAATTTGCCCGCAAAACATTGATCCATACCATTCTGATTCAATATTTGAAATGGATGCCCCTTCCACATACTGAATCAGTATTTGGTAGCAAACGCAAATTGTGATTCGGTAACAAGTTATCGCAATTTGCCTTTTGTACATTTTAAAAAGCTTTTTTGTGGTCGCAAACAGCCCGAATCTGCGAAAGGGGCCATTTGTGACCACAAAAAAGCTTTGTACATCTGCCCGTTATTGGAGAAAGCAAAGTGCTTTACATTTGAACCATTCCATGATGGGCATTAAATGCAATGCGACCAGCACTGGTGTGATATCACCAGTACCCTATTGGCAGACTGAGACATCTTGCATTGAAGAAACCCATTATTGAGGAGATCAAAGCATTCAATTTTGCAACCTTTTGAGAAAGTTTCAAATTGTAGTCAATATAGTAAAGATATGGAGACCGATTCATAAAGCCATTTGGCATTTAGGTCTCAATACCGTGACCTTGCAGTTGTAAAACCTTTTACTCATGCACATTATTACCGCCAATTACCTAATATCGTTCATAATAAAAGAAGCCTAAAAAGGTGGGGATTTGGCGTCCCAAGGTATGTTTTGTCTCAAAAACTTGCAAACACCCACAAACACCTGAGTTGATGTGTATTCACAAACTCCTCTCTCATCCGTTCCCAAAGGGGATAAGGCTGAAGATTTACTCATGTCAAGAATTTGGAGAAAATCCTTTTACGAACGCAAATGGCGCACACTGTCATGAGGCGAGAACCGGTGGCGCGCTGTTCGCGTCACCACAAACGCCTACCCCGCCAGACGGACTCTACGGGAACTACATTCCCCAGAACGCCCGGCGGAACATGCCCCACGTGACCCGCGTCGTGCGCGACAGAGCGGATAAAGCCCACAGCGTCCAGGGAGCGGTGCCGATGATTCCTGGCGGTCCCGTACAACACTCTGTTGACCCTTCGTTCCTGTTCTGCTGTCTCCGCCGACCCTTCGTTCCAGTCCTGCAGCCTCGGCCTCCTTTGCGGAACCCTCGTCCTTCCGGCCACGAACACCTTCGCTCCTGCGGCGACGACCACGCCGGCATCCCCCGGCTCTGGGAAGGCGTCAGAGAGACCTCCGCCCTCAACGTTCCTGACTATCGGGAAAAACCTCCAGCGCTCCTCTGCCCACGGAGTTCCGGGTTGAGAGTCGCAGCGCGAACAGGTGCGCTCCTCTGCCCACGGAGTTCCGGGTTCAGAGTTGCAGCGCGAACAGGTGCGCTCCTCTGCCCACGGAGTTCCGGGTACAGAGTCGCAGCGCCCACTCCGTTCACTGCTCTTCGGAACCGTGAGTACTGAATTGCCTTTGCCTTCAGGGAGGCGTCTTCCTTTGTTCTCTCTTCTGACCCTGATCTGTGAGCGCGCTCTGGAGCATTAAGCACTGATTTGGAAGTGCTGTCCTTTGCTCCCAGAGACTCCGCGCTAGGGTCCGCCCTGGCTCCACGAACGTTATCCAGTGCTCCCGTTTAACTGGGTTTCGATTCGTCCCCGGTCGTGGTGCCTTCCTCTATAAGGGGTTGAGAAGGTGGCAGGTGAGAGCACGACAACCGAGTAGTGGGAAGTAAGACGGGAGGGTACCAGGTATCGTGTCTCTTATGGTGTGCTTGTCTAGTTCCAGGTCCCTCTCCCAGCTGTTCTTTCCCTTCCTTACCTTGCTCACCTGTCTCCATAGTCCGTGTGTGTCATACGTTTTCCGGACTGGGGACGGATGGGAGGTGGACCCCATTAGAGCATCAGCGCCATCCTGAGAAGAGAGCTTCCCGGCCACCGTGACACACACCAAGCTTTGGGGAGATGTTTGAGAAGAGGTATTCAGCAGAATGCGCGCCCACAGCCAGGAATTCACAAATCCTATCCCAAGTGCAGCTGGAAAGTTGTGAGTCATGCAGCTCTCCTGAATCAACCTGAAAAAAGTTTGGTAGATTGCTGAAAGTTGTAAATTAACACTCTTGGGAGGGTCTTGATTATGACCTTCATTTGATAATGAGGCCTAGTGGAGTCTTTACAGCTATCGGTGCTGCATGGATACATCCTGCTGTGCTTGCTGGATGGAAAGTCGCATACTGTGCAACACTGTCAGCGTTCAGCATTCCCAGTATGGGCATCACAGTCGCTAACAGCTTTAGAATGGCAGTGACAAGGTTAGCTCCGTGCAGCTTTGGTGGCGTAGTCCCAGTGGGCTAATTCATCACCTTAGCACTGTTCAAACCCGAGGGTCCTTTAACAAACTGGAAATAGTGCCCTGCTTTAGACTCAAATGCACTGTAAAGTGGAGGGAACTGGCAGCCTGGCATTGGCCTCGTATCCTCAAAAGGCGAAGAAGTGCAGAGATGGCATCTTACTGGGTATGGATCCCTAGGTGTTTTTCCTTTTGTTGCTGTATCCAACCAGCAACGGCCAACAATCTGCTAAAAATAACATTGTTTTTTTTATCACTTCCAAATGGAAGCAGATACACTTCGAATGTTTGTAATAGATCTTGTATCCTCCTAAACAATTAGATACATATCAATCTGAAATATGAGACTGCTGTATTTGTTGTACAGCTCTAGACACGTATTTTCTACTCTTAGCCTGGATAATGCCACTTTTTACTATAACTATTACTACATTTTTCAATTTATTTTTTTTAGATAGATTTTTTTTTCTCAAAAAGACGCATACAAAAATGACACAGCACACACCATTACATTACAATAAGCATTATGTGAATAATACACTTGCTGGAACCTTACATTGTCAGAACAATTACAGTAAAATAACACCTACATCATTCCAGGGGCACAACTAGACACAAGCTTCAGGGGAGGCAAACACTCCCAACCAGGGCTGGCCCTAGCACTGGTCGCCCACGGTGCAGCAGTCTTTTTTGGAGCCCCCTCCATCATTTCCTCCTTCTCCATGAATTCCATCACTACCACTCACCACCAAGGACCGCATCTCTTTATAGCACCTTTCTGACAAACATTTCAATTTTTTACAGCGCTACTCATAGTTTACTCACACTCAGTTCTGTGATATGCATGACACACATTCTTTGTAGCAGGTAAATTAACCCTCTGCTCAGTGTGGGTTGCAGGATTGCCCATGTGAGTGCACCGAGAGCAATGCAACAGTGCGAGAGTAAAGGTAAGAAGAGTGACTGCAGGGTGAGTGAGGTGACCATATGAATTTCGGTGCAGATGTAAGTGCATAGTGGGATGAATGAATGCATGGTAAGTGATGGGCCTGCTTGAGTGAGATTGCAGATTGAGCAGTTAGTGGGACAGGTGAGTGTGGTGTCATATGAGTGCAGGTTTAGTAGTGTGCTTGTGTGACTGCAGGGTGAGGTACAGGGTGAACAGCACAAGTGCATTGTGAGTGCAGAGAGGCTGCGGTCCGTGCAGGTAACAGCGGTGGGGCGAAGGGGCCCCGTGAGTGGGCATTTCGAGGGACGATGCTGAGGGGAAATTAAACAATTAATTTCCCCTCCGCTTCGTCCCTTGAAATCCCTGCCCAAGGGGCCTCTCCGCACCACTGCTCTTACCTGCACGGACCGTGGCTGGTGCAGAGTGATCACTGTGAGTGCAGGGTGAGCGGGTGAATGGTGTGAGTGCATGGTGATCAGTGTGAGTGCATTGTGATCGCTGTGAGTGAAGGGTGAGCGTGAAAGTGAAGGGTGAAAATGAGGAGTGAGTTGTCTGACTGCAGGGTGCATTCCCAGACACTTGAAGTAACTCAGCATGTTATTGACGATGGTGTAGGGTTTCAGATATGAGTTAAAATATTGCTATTATGGCATTAATCAGGGATCGAGGGCGAGGAAATAAATAATGTGCTGATCCTGCAATAAACTTCCAGTCTTTTGATTAGGGTTGCCAGCTTATTATTTTGATGTCCCACTAGGAACAAAAATAAACAGTCACCTAAAGCCTTATTTTCAGAACTTATCTGTGCAGACTTCAAACAGCAAATATGAATAGAAAGCACTTTTAATTGTGTTCTAGGGCTGCCTGAATGATCCATGACTGATAATTAAAGGAGGGAATAAAGACAGAAAAGCCACATTACAAATGAATACATACTTTTTTATTTATAACCCTATTTAGTGTCAAGACGAGGTCTTTGCAGGCTCTTTAACCAACACATCGCTAGCATTTTTCTTTTGGAAACCCTACTTTATATTCCGTTTCAAGCAATCAATTCTCACACTATGGCAGTTAATCCAAAATACAAATGTAAGGGATAGGCAGAGTGGGGGCCCAGGGGGTACTAGAACCAGAAAAAAAACTAAGCCACGGTAACCAGTTTACAAAGGTATGTAAATATGCAAATGGTGTTTAAAGACCTGAGAAAAACTCGGGCGTGCCGGAGATAAGACTCCAGACACTGCCCAGCCGAGCCCACAGCAGCTCGAGTTGCAGTAGCCTGTGCTGAGACACACGACGCAGTGCGGGTGAAGCCCTTTCAGCCCTGTGGGCATTGTGCACCTGCGTCATAGCGCGTCGATCATGTAGTAGATGCAGGGCCAGTCGAATGCTTCAAATATGATCAGAATGGACCCCATATATCCTTGGTGCTCGTTGCTGGATATATTTCTGTTACATAATGATCCATCCATTCACAGCGGTATGTAATGTCGTTTAGTCATTTGTTCGTTGTTGGCGATCTCCTCTGCATCCAGATCATCACCACCTGTAGCTTGGCTAGGACTAATGCCATGGAGGCAAGGTGGCGAATAGATGAAGGAAATTGTGATGTGTCGCCCAAAGGCGCAACCTGGGGGGAGGGGACCACAGGTATCTCCACCACCTCAGCAAGTACATCAAATAGTTGTTGCCAATACACCCACACCGTAGACACTGCCATCCCATGAGTAAGAAATTCGCTACTTGATCATCAGGATTGAATGCGGCCATTCTCTCAAGAGTGTAATAATACTGGTGTAGGTATTGAAAAAAAACAAAAAAAACAATTTGTGCTTATAGTTGAACAGCATTTCCTTCCCCTGGGAGCAAAAATATGCCTCATGTTTATCAGAAATCTTGCACCCCCCCTCGGACCACTCCCATGGTTGTCTAGCTCCTGAATAGCACCTATGTTACAAGATAAAAACATTGCATAGAGCAAGGATACAGGGCACCCTATGTCCGTCTGTTGTATAAAGACTGTGCGCATGGTCATCTCAGGCGGCGACCTAGGGAATTCAGCAATGGCGGCCTAGTTGCCTTGCGTAATGTATGGTGACACAACACTGCCATTGGCATAACAGCTCCCCACTCTCGAATACTCTGCAGTGATTTAAAGGAGTCTCCCTCAAAAGGGTCGCCAAGGGTATGCATCCCCTTTTTGGTAATAATTTCTTGACTATATTTTCTTTAATTGGTGGGAGTAAAGGATTATCTATCTGCAAGAGGGAGTAGGGGTGAGTACGGCAGAGCGATGTACAACATTTTAGCCATTTCCCAGCAGGTGCAGCAGATTGCAGCAACCACGTTTATATCAGCTCTACAGAGACGGAGACTGGTGCCATCTAGGACGTGGACCTATATTTTAAATGATGCAACTGCACCGCCACATAATCTATATGTGAATCCGGTACTGTCAGTCCCCCCTCCTGCATGGGTTGTGTGAGCATCTCTCGGCAGATCCTTGACTGTTCCCCCTCTCATACCAGCCTAATTAGCATCCACCACAGTTGGGTGAACATCTCCTGCCGGAGTCGTATGGGGGTGTTAGCAAATAGGAATAGAAACTTTGACAGTACTACCATCTTTAGTAGGGATATCTGCTCCCATATTAGAGAGCGACATGCAGTTCCAGCTGTCAACATGGGTTGTCTATTGCTCAACTGCCATGCCAAAGTTGCACCTCACTATTTTCTTTCCTTGTGAGCACCGTAGTGCTGTTTTGGAGTTACCTGGCTTCTAGCGCATTAGGAGCGCCATCTTGTTAAGGGCTTGGTCCTTTAACCTATGTAAAGGGTGTTTTGATTGTTTTATGATTTTACTGGACTTTAACCCCATTTACTTTAATCAGTTTTTGGTTACCAGTAGTGCCTGCTGCAAGGGAGCTTCAGGCAGAACACGAGGGGTTGCTGGACCCTTGTTTGGATTTTACTTTCACCTGAGCACTGTTTTAGCTTGTGCTCTATCGCCACTCCCCAAGACACGTCCCGCCCGATGACGGCATTCGAGTTGAGCGTCTAAGGCAAGCCCATCTGCACCCAGAATACACTCAGCGCCAGCCACTATGCCGGTTTTGCCTCCCAGCCCTAAGCCATCAGGCTTTACACCAAGGAACAACTGCTTATCTTGGACTGTCTCGGTAGGAAATGCAAACCCCCACTCTCTGTCCACCTAACTTAGAAAATTACTCGGCCTGCCTCAAGTGCAAGCTCATCTTAGACAACCTTAAGATAACAAGCATGAGTGCTTCCGACCTAAGGTCCACCGCAAAATGGGCCCACTCGGTGTACCCTTATTAATTTCCGCTCTCTCCTAGAGCATGCCCTCAAATTACCCGACTTCCTAGAATCACAGACAATAGATGTAGCATTTGTTACAGACACGTCGGCCGGTGAGGCCTCTGGTCCTAAACTCCCAACAACAGTTCCAGCAGGCTACTTGGTGTTCAGGCTCGGTAGTGTAGGCAAACGTGGTGGCAGCATTGTCGCCATTTACAGGAATTCATTTAAAACCTCCTTCACAGGTACTCAGTAGTTCAAAGGAGCTTGAAGCACTCTCTTTCAAAATACAGCTAAACAATCACTTTGCTTTTAATGGTATACTCCTATACCGCCCTCCAGGCCCTTATGCAGCCTTTTCTACCAATCCCTTGCACCTATTAGACTTAAACATAGACTCACAGGATTCCACCATTTTAGGTGACTTTAATCTTCGCCAAGATAATCCAGGCAGCAATGATTCTGTCCAATTCACGGATATGATGAATACCATAGGTTTGGCGCAACAGGTCATGACTCCTAGCCACTCTTTAAACGATGATATCTTCTCAGACTACCCACTTCTTCAAACAATTACAACCCTCCACCTGGTCTGGTCTGACCATCACCTGGAAATGTTTATTATAAATCTGGTCCCGTATGCAGCAACCTCCAAGCAGCCATTACACCCAAGGCCTGCTCGCAAATGACACACCATAGAGATTAATGATTTGAAAGCGGCTTTAATTGAGACCCTGCCACCGGTCACTGACGACCTGGACACAGCAGCCTTATCTTGCGATCACTGGTTGGAGAGGGCCCTGGATAGATTAGATCCAGTTAAATTTAACAAAAATGCAAGATTATCTCCATCTTAACCATGATTCACAGAAAATCTAAAACTCCAAAAACAAGTATGTCGCAGGCAATAAAGGAAATGGAAACAGCACTATGCTATACAAACGCACATTGGCCACCAACAAAAAATGATTTTTAAAGAGAAAACCAAATATTACACTCACAAAATAGAATCTGCAAAAAATTCCTCTGAAGAACATTTTGCTATGGTCCAGAAATGATCAAAGCCCCCAGACAACGTAAATAAAAACATTAATTAAAACTTTTGCAATTTACTGGCTACTATTTTTCAAGACAAGGTAAATACAGTTTTTAATCTTTTCTCAACCAATTCCATGAACCACACTGGAAACTCTACTGATCTTCAACCCAAGGAGGATGAACACTTTATCTACCTTTTCTGAACTTTCCCCAGAACAAGTCTTAAGACTACTTTTTCAAACCATATTAGGCTCTCCTCTCGATCTATGCCCTCCTAAAACAATACACCCGGTACAGGAAATCGTTTCTGAACACCTAGCAAATATCAATAATCTTATGCTTAGCTCAGGGAAATTCCCAAGGGAATGGAAATTAGCATCTATCCTTCCTCTCCTCAAAAGTCCAATTTGGACCCCTCGGATCCAAATAACTATATGACAATGTCATGTCTCCCTTCCCCTGTAAAGATTATTGAAAAGGCCATCAACTCACAGTTGTCCTCCTTCATTGAGGAGCAAAAACCATTTAGACTTAAACCAGTTTGGCTTTAGAAGCCACCATACTATAGAGCTTGCCCTGATAATTACAGCAGAACAAATCAGACAGACTCTGGATTCCGGTGGAAATGATGCTCTGATTCTTTTAGACCTATCGCAGGATTCAACACAGTTAATGATTTTCTACTGAACCGCCTTTCCACTAGTGTCATTAAAGACAAAGCCTACCAACTCCTTAAATTATTTTGGTTGGACCGGAAATAATTTGCAGACTTAGTAAATGTAAAGTCTTCCTCCCTCACTTTTCCTTGTGGCGTCCCCCAGGACTTGTCGTTAAGCCCGACCCTTTTTAATGTGTATGTGGCTTCACTAGCCAAATTGATAAGGTCATTTGTATTCTTAGCGGTAACCTAAGTGGATGATACACAAATTGTGGTCTCTGCGTCAACCAACCCTGTGGACACAGCCAAGCGCTTTCATAACTCTATGCAGGAGATAGGGAATTGGAGGGCCCAGAATTGCATGAAACAGAATTCTGGGAACATGGAAGTTCTGCTCTTTGGGAATGACACATCTTTCTGGTCCCCCAATTGGTGGCCGACAGAACTTGGAGTACTCCCTACTCCGGTCACCAAAGTTAAAAACCTGGGAGTGGTCTTTGACAACCAACTCACATTCGAGATTCACATAAATTCCATTACCTCAGGCTCTTTCTATATCATGAATCTCCTTAGGAAAATTTTTCCCTTTATTCCAAAAGACTTGCAGAAAACAGTCATATCATCTTTAGTGCTTTCTAGGATTGACTGTGGCAATGCCCTTTTTGTTGATATTAGAAAGAAATGTCTCAATAAAATGCAGATCTTGCAAAATTCTTCAGCCAGTCTACTTTTAGGCATCCCTAAAAGGGAATCTGTCTCTGCATCTCTCTCCCTTCTCCATTGGCTTCCCAGAAAAAAAAACAGATTGACTTTAAAGCTCTCTGTATTGCCTTTAGAGCACTCCATGGAGAAGGAGCGGCTTTCTTTGAGCAAACTTTCTGCTGGTACACCCCAAGGATCACTTTGCTGAGCTACAGCTTTCAATCTGATTGTCTCTATGTTCAGGAAAGCACAATGTGGAAGAAGTTTTGTTGGATGCACCTCTCAACTTTGGAACTCCTTGCCACTTGCACTGAAAAAGGAAACCGATCTAATTATTTTCAGGAAGGTCCATAAAACATGGCTGTTTAAACAATAAATTGTGCTAGGCCACCCATCTACTTTAGTTGGCTACTTCTTTGTTTTGAGTCCTGCGCCTAGACACCTCTGGGTATCAGTACGCGTTTAGAAATCTTCATTTTATTTCACTTGTCCAATTCATCAGCCTTGTGGATGACCCATACACCCCAGATATTTAACGCAAACAGGGTTCCATCACAGTGGATAGTCCAATGCCAGTGCAGGCTCAAAGCCTGTAATGGGGGAAACCTCAGATTTCGTCTAGATGATGCGCAACCCAGAGTGGCCTCCAAATCGTAATACCTTGCGCACAATAAGAGATAAATTCTCCTCTAGCCATTGGATATAAAGGATCACATCATCAGCATATAACAAGATCACTAAGGAGCATTTCTCAAGCCATAGCCCACAAAGTGAATGCAGGTCTCTAATAAAGCATGCTAGCGGTTCAATGGCAAGCGCAAGGATTATTAAGTCTATAGGACAACCTTGCCAGGTGCCCCTAACAATAGCAAAGGTGTCCGAATATATTCTATTGGTCCTGATTCTGGCTGTAGTTGTGATATATAACAAATCAATGAGCTGCTGAAAATAGCTGCTTATGGTTGCTATGTTGTGGAAGGACCTCCATCATAAGTGGCCACTCTAATGATTCAAACACTTTTTCAGCATCCATAAAGACCCCCATGAACGGTAAGTGTGCGTCTACCCTGTGGAGGAGTGCCATCAACTTTCTCAGGATGAAGGCTGTAGATCTTTGGAGTATAAACCCTGCCTGTTCCAGCAGGACCGGGCAATCACATAAGGGGATGGAGGCGCTATGCCAGTAATTTTGCAAGGTCTTTATTATCAGTATTTAATAGGGACAATATCCTTTATAATGTACATTGTACGTGATCTTTGTTTGGTTTGAATAACACTGTAATAATCGCCTCCATCGTAGTAGGGGGTAGGTTGCCCCTACACATGGCTGCAGTATACATCTCCAATAATGGGGAAGCCAATAAGTCTATGTACTCTTTGTAATACTCTACCAGCAGCCCATCACTGCCTGGAGCCTTAGTGCCCTTTAAATCTCTTTGATTCCCAGTGAGGAGTTGAGAAGCTTCCTAACTTTGCCCTTGATCCAGGCTAATGATATCTTGGTCAGATATCGAACTACAGTAGCTGCATCCAGCTGTGCCACAGAGGTGTAGAGCCACTCATAGTACCTCCGGAACACTGCTCCAATATCGGTGGATGCCGTGGTAATCCCATCCCTTTCCGAGCAGATATAAGTAATCCACCCGGAGTCTCAAGAGGTTTTAGTAACCCAGGCCAACGTTTGCTGGGTCCGTTCCCTTCCCCGAACTGTCGGAAGAGGGCCCGCGGCCAGGGTGAAGGATCTCCTTTTCCTTCTCTTCATGGAATTCGTCCACAGCCAACTGAATCGGTTGAGTATTGCTTTGAGAACTCCCACACTCATGGACATACACATACCCCTTATGAGGGCTTTAAAAACTTCCCACAGGGACCCCTGTGCACTGTATTCTCATCTGGCTTGAAATACTGAGTTCCGCGCCTTTCAAGCACCAGCTATAGAACGAGGGGGTGGGGTCAGGCCACACAACACTAGTTCTACAGGAGAGGGGTTCGGATAGAGTTTTGGGCACTATGGTCACCCCCTTAACTGGGCTTATCAGTGTGCAGGAGAGCATCCACAATTCGATCCAAGAGGACATGTTATGTACTGGAGAGTAGAACGTGTATTCAGAATCCGCTGGGTGTAATACCACCCATACCATACAATTGCATAATGTGTGTGAGAGCAGTACTCTCGTGTGCAGTGCAATGAGCCACCTGAGATATTCTGTCGAGGTGTGTGAAAAGTGTTAAAGTTAAAGTCACCTCCCCGTATCATGGGCTAATCTCTAAACGAAGAGCACATATGTAAAACCTCGTTAAAGAACGAAGGTACCTCCACGTTATGGCCATAGATATTAACCAACAGTAGTCACTGACCCCCAAGCACTACTGCAACAATTATCATCCTTCCTGCAGTATCCGCAAAGTGGTCAACTAAAGTAAACCATGAAGTCATTCTAATCAGGATAGCCACTTTTCTAGAATAGACAGAGTACAACGAGAAGTCCTGGGGAGGACCCCAGGTGGAGGCAGAGGCGGGTAGGTGCAACGGAGAACAGTGTCTCTCTTGTAGCACAGCCGCATCCATTCTATGGTGGTCAAGTATGCTAGCACTTGTCATGGCTTACGTGGGCTGTTCACACCACAGGCATTCCAGGTGATGAATGTAAGTATAGTGATTCTTTGTCAAGGCTTCATTAGCCAACTGTGTGCTGCAGGAATCACTAGGTCCCCCTGGGCATTGTAGGCTCTGTGTCTTTATGTGTGTGTCCTGTGTTGTAGGTGTGTTCAAATCAATACAAGATAACTAAACCAACCCCCCTTCCCTCCCCATTACCCATCCAAATCATTTGCAAATACCCTCAATCCCAATAATCAATTCAAACAGTCCAGTCTCGTGAGTAGTGAAAGAGAATACAGATGCTATACATGTATGGGTGGGGGGGGCAGGAGCACAGCTTTGCCTAGGGCGTGGCGGCGCCAATGACCAATAATGCAGACTATTCTACCTTGTACTATACAGTGGACATTTAAAGTACATATTCTCATCGCCAATGTTTTGTAGCAGACAGCTGAAGGTCTAAGCACTTAAAACAAAAACACTACTCTACCTGCAGTTGCTTCCTCTGGCATCTTATCAGAGGTATATGAATATGTGATCATTTAGATCGCTGTACGTTACATCGCGGTTAATACAATGCTAGTCGTTACAACGACTTAAGCTAGAGGCGCTGGTCTTAGGAAAAGTATTATTTACTATTCCAACTCCAGTGTGTGTAACAGTAGGGAAGGTGTTGGAATAGTAAATCATACTATTCCATGGTGTAGAGCGCCATCCAGCGCAAGTCGTAACTACTTGCGTTGTAATGACCGCGATGTAAATGTATTGCGGTGTAACGACTGCGTTGTAAAGGTCGTTCGCCGAGGTATATACGTGTAACACAGTAACAAGATGGCATAGGCCAAGCATAATGACACAGTAAATTAAAGTATCAAATTAAGCCTATGTAGATAGAGACGCAACATGCAGACTTATTGCACTAATCATTGTCACTAAGATCTGGGACCCCATGTCAATTGCCAATCCTCATGGAGGCTGGACTCTGATCCAGGCAAGGGGCCCGACATGATGAAATATAATTCTCGATGAATGCATCCAGTAGCACAAAGAAGTAGGTCTTACCATTATGTTCCAGACTGAGCTTGGCTGGAAAGAGCATGGAATACTTAGCCCCTTTTGCTTTGAGAGTCTTTTTAACCTCTAAGAAGAATCTACGGGCATCCTGCATCGCTGCAGTAAATTCCAGATAGAGAGATACACGGGATCTTCCATACCGCAAATCAGAAGTTGCACTAATGAGGCAGAGGATCTGGTCTCTGACCCTGTAGTTGAGGCTCCTCGCAATAATCGGCCTGGGGGCCAGACTGTGGTGCACTCTCTCAGCAAGACCCTCTGAGAATGCTTTCCATCCAAAAAGTTTCTCTAGCAGCCACTCCACAAAAAGCTAAATGTTGATACCTGTTACAGTCTCAGTGATACCTAAAATATGAATGTTATTCATTAGGATCTTCCCACCAGATCCTCGTTCTTTGCCTTTACAAGTTTCAACTCCCGAGTTATTGAGGACAGGGATGTCACCGTATGTTGTTGAGTGTCTTCCAAGTAAGAAATGTTAGTCTCCACCTGCGTCAGCCAGGTATCATGTTTGTCCACCGCTCTTAAAAACGGTCCATGTGGTAAGTGATGTTATCTATTTTGTTGTCAATGGACTGTAGACTATCTTTCATTTCTTTCAGGAGAGTGGCAACGTCCGTTATTTGGGTGACTGTTGTCAACATATCATGTCACCCACAGGTGCTGTGGACTGCCACCACTCAAAGTAGAGTTTAGCCTGTTTGTGATTTTCCCATTGTTGTTGAGTGCTCTGGTGTCAACCGGGCCGTCCTCCCCACGTCGCAGCTCTCTGGGCTCTTTCTGACCACTCAGGCAGGCCACAGCAAGTGACCGCCCGCCTCAACAGCCGCCACCTCCAGCCTTGCACACCGGCCTGCAACAGGCCCCGAGCTGCCTGTCCTCTCTCGCCACAAGTCCACAGTCAGCTGGCCACAGATCACGTTGGTTTTAAAATCAGGGCACTCCCGTACATCTGAGACCCCGGTGCATTATGTTACTGCCCATCTGGACATGAGGGCTTTGGTGTTCAATTTGGTAAGTGAAGGTGCACAAAGCTTTTCTTAGGAGTTCACCTTCAGCACTGCTGAATGTTGAGGTTGCTCAAATACCAAGGCTGCCTAGACCTGAATCCATCTCATGCTTCTTTCTTCCACCACCCTAAAGTTCTTGTTTCTTTGTTTCACTCTTACAGGTTCTTTTTCATTCCTGCTTTCTCCCTTTGCCACCATTTTCGTGTCTTTCTCCTCCAGCTAAAGTCCCAAAAAATCAGTGCCAATGCCCACCACCTGGAACCGCTTAACAAATTAAGCACTTTACTTACTGTGCATACTTGGCTAGACCTTGTGGTATCTGGTCTGGGTATATCACTTGGCAAAGGTGATATATAAAACTGAAGAGCCAGGGTTGATACCTGCAAGTGAAGGTAGAGATGACGATGGATCCGACAAGAGAGTGGGAATGAAACCTATATCAAAGTCAAGAAAGTTTTCATACTATGAGACATGGTTTTTTGAAAAATGCTACTAATGTGACATCAATTAATAACAATAGATGGCTGCAGCTCAATCCATAAGGTGTGATATTTGCTTCAGCACCAGTGCTTGTTATGCTATATGTCTTAAGGTGTACAACCTTTTGTTTGTGTATTACAAACCTCACTAGAACACAATATTCTAAACTATATTTCCTAACTTAGTTTCTTTCCATAGTAAACTGGGATACATCATAAATAAAGGTTTAAAAAAGGAAGTTCATGAATCAACAGAGTACCTAGGATAACATCTTGTGTTATGATGTATCACTGATTCTGGTGATAACTGTGTGACCTTGACTCTTCTCTTTACCTTTCCAGTTCTCGCATAAAACTAAATTCAATATGGTCCCACACACCAAGGACATTTTAGGGATTCTAGGGGCCCTGGGCCAAACATATTTTAGGGGCCCTTGTTCGGAGCAGCTTTAAATTTATAATCTAAGTTCAGCCATTTCATGCCCTATTTGACCAGGTCACTGACAGTGCGCAGGCACACTGGTCCAAATTCTAAATCTGTTTACATAAAAAATTCAGGGATAGCAGAGCAGCAGATCAGTAATATTTTTGCAAGTAATCTGTGTGACCACCTCCCATTTGTCTTATAAGGGGTCATGTTTTGATCTACAAGAAACCTTTTTTTATGGATGTTGCATGAAAGATAAACACAGCATTTCTCTGCAAAATGTCTGTAATGGACTGTCACACATTACCCATTTAAAAAAAAATGTAAAGAAAAATTGTATTTAAAACAATCTGTTTAAGAATTATTCAAGGCCATTGGGGCAAGACTCTCTGCTGAACATAGCTGGCTCTATATGGGGACCCCTGAAAGGCTGAGGCCCTGGGTTAGCACCCTCTTTGCCCATGCCTTAAAACATCTCTGCTTGATGGAAGCCTACAATCCACCAGCATGGAGGCGGACTGACATGGACCACCGTACTTTATCTTGACCTCTTGACAATGGTGGCCTGAGGGTGGTCTTGCCTGTGGTTTCCCTCCTTTTTTATGGATTCCTTTCACCCTGTTTAACAACCTCCTTTCATATCTCCTGGGAGATCTTGTTGTGTGGAGTTGTACATGGCCCGACTCTTCTCCCCACCCTCTTCAATGTTTATGTAGGTCCTCTGGCTAAACTGTTTAAAAATCCCAGCCAATCAATCAGTCAATCAATCAATCAATCAATCACAGAATTTATAAAGCGCACCACTCACCCGTGAGGGTCTCAAGGCGCTGAGGAGGAAGAGGGGGGGGGGGGGTTGCCGCTACTGGTCGAACAGCCAGGTCTTGGGTCTGTCGTAGGTTCAGAGGAAGGGTGTTCCAGGTCTTGGCGGCACGGTGGGAGAAGGATCTGCCGCCAGTGGTGGTTCTTCGAATGTGCGGGACGGTGGCCAGGTAGAGGTCGGCGGAGCAGAGCTGGCGGTTGGGAACGTAGAAGGAGAGTCGACTGTTGAGGTAGGCTGGGCGGGTCTTGTGGAGTGCCTTGTGTGCGTGGAGGAGGAGTTTGAAGGAGATTCTGTTGTTGACAGGGAGCCAGCGCAGGTTTCTCAGGTGGGGGGTGATGTGGCTGTGGCGTGGAGTGTCGAGGATCAGGCGTGCAGAGGCGTTTTGGATTCTTTGTAGTCGTTTGATGAGCTTGTCCGGGGCTCCAGCGTAGAGGGCATTTCCGTAGTCGAGTCTGCTGCTAACTAGGGTCTGGGTGAGTGTTCTTCATGTGTCCGTGGGGATCCACCTGTAGATCTTGCGAAGCATGCGGAGGGTGTTGAAGCAGGAGGAGGAGACTGTGTTGACTTGTTTGGTCATGGAGAGTGTTCAGTCGAGGATGACTCCCAGGTTGCGTGCGTGGTTTGTTGGTGTCGGGGGTGTCCCCAGGGTCGAGGGCTACCAGGAGTCGTCCAAGGCTGATGGGTTAGAGCCAAGGATGTGGATCTCCGTCTTGTCCGTGTTCAACTTCAGTCGGCTGCACTTCATCCAGTCGGCGACGGCCTTCATTCCTTCGTGGAGGTTGGATTTGGCGGTGAGGGGGTCCTTGGTGAGGGAGAGGATCAGTTGCGTGTCGTCAGCGTAGGAGGTTATGTTGAGGTCGTGCTGTCGGGCGATGCGTGCGAGTGGGGCCATGTATATGTTGAACAGTGTCGGGCTGAGGGATGATCCCTGGGGTACGCCAAAGATGATCTCGGCGGCTTCGGATCGGAATGGGGAGGCGGACGCTCTGGGTTCTGCCAGAGAGGAAGGAGGTGGTCCATTCCAGGGCGTTGTCTTGGATCCCTGCGTCGTGGAGGCGTGTGCGTAGTGTGCGGTGGCAGACAGTGTCGAAGGCAGCGGAGAGGTCTAGGAGGATGAGGGCCGCCGTCTCACCGTTGTCCAGCAGTATCCTGATGTCGTCGGTGGCGGCGATGAGGGCGATCTCGATGCTGTGGTTGCTGTGAAACCCTGACTGGGCGGGGTCCAGGATGCTGTTTTCTTCGAGGTATCGGGTGAGTTATCTGTTGACGATCTTCTTGATGACCTTTGCTGGGAACGGAAGCAGGGAGATGGGCCGGAAGTTCTTGAGGTCTTTCGGGTCCACCTTTGTTTTTTGAGGAGGGCATTGATCTCGGCATGTTTCCTGCTCTCTGGGAAGGTCGCGGTCTCGAAGGAGAGGTTGATGATTTTGCACAGGTAGGGTGCGATGGAGCTGCCGGCTTTGTTGAAGATGTGGTGTGGAAAAGGATCTGATGGGGAGCCGGAGTGGATTGTGCTCATGGTCTTGATGGTGTCCTCGATGTTCACGTTGGCCCAAGCTGTCAAGGGGTCGTGGTTTATAGGGTGCGGCAGGTCTGGTGTGTTGGGGTCTGACATCCGGGAGTCGAAGCTGTCGTGGATGTCGGTGATCTTGCGGTGGAAGAAGGTGGCGAGGGAATCGCACAGGGCTTGCAACGGCGGGATGTCGTTGGCGTTGGAGCTGGGGTTGGAGAGTTCCTTCACGGTGGTGAAGATCTCCTTGTTGTTGTGTGCATTGCTGTCGAGGCGGTCTTTGAAGGAGGTCCTCTTGGCGGATCTGATGAGGTGACTGATTCCATTCGATAATAAATCAGTTATGTTCAATCATATTAAATGATATTCTATAATAAGCACTGAAAAAGCCAATAGGTTTGGCTCTGCCCCTGCTGTATGACACACTGACATGCAAATAGATGACAAGAGAAGCCTGAAAGCTCATATAAGCAAGTTCATTAAATAACATACAGCATGTATCATATACAAAAAGCTTAAACAAAGTAGCTGAAAGCTCATATAAGCAAGTTCATTAAATAACATGCAGCATGTATCATATACAAAAAGCTTAAACAAAGTAGCTGAAAGCTCATATAAGCAAGTTCATTAAATAACATACAGCATGTATCATATACAAAAAACTTAAATAAAATAACCAAATATTTTCATCACACAAAAATAATACTAACAATTTCTGCGGATCTAAGAGTCCAATCAAATAATTCATCACATAGACGTAATTCAAACATCTTTCTTAGGTTGAGGACGGCCCTTAAAATGCATAAGATCTTGTAAAATGTCAGTGGACTGGCAATCATTAGCAAAGACTGTTCAGGTCTGCAATTTCTCATCTGTTTTTCCCACAAAATCAGGGGCAATTATTTCATTGTAGGTGCCCGACAGAACTTTTAAATAACTTACAAAAAAACCAAGCCTAATTTAAATCTCATCAAGTGATAACACTCTTTGGAAGAGTACGTTTTACTTAAATATAGTTTCATTCACAAAGAAGTTGTAATTTGGTGTGATAAATGTGACTTGTTTACCTGGGGTGTGAGCCCTGGCCAAGCAAATCACAATTACTGTCAAGGTGAGACACAAGCCAACCTTAAATTAACCTGTGATCAACAATCTGGGAGCTTGGCACAGAGCAGTCAGACTTAATGCAGAGGCATAATGTGTAAAGTATTTGTGCAACACTTCAAACATTTCTAAAGCGAAAAACACCACACAACAAGGATTCAACACCAGGTTTGTAAAATAGAGTTGTTTTTGATGAATAAAACAAGACCAACATGACAAAAATCAAATGAATAGAATCGGAGAAATGCAATTTGTAGGATTTCAGTGAAGATAGCGCCAAAAAGCACAAAGTGTCAACTGTAGAATTCTGGTTGCACCGTGCCGGGACAAATTCAATAGTTCAGGCCGACCGCAAAGGAGTGCGGGCCGGCTACAGGGACCCAGTTAGTACCTTAGATTATGACTTGCAGAGTGGTGCAAGGATACGCAGCAAAGGTGTGTCATGCAGCTGAACCGATGCGTTTTTTTCAAGTTGTGGCAAAGCTGATTTGGAAAGGCCTGCGACGTTGTTGAGGATCCCGTCAACTAGGTCTTGCAGTGTGAAGTCTGGTATTGAGAATGTGTTGTGCAGTCGGGCGATACTTTGTTTCTGTGGAGCTGGGAGGCTGCAATGCTGAGTCCGGCATTGTCGTTGAGGCTGCCGTCGTGGAGGGATGCAAGTGCCTGCGCCAATGATGGGTCACGCACAGGCAGTTCCAATGAAGCTTGTAATGCGTTGCTCTTCTTTGCGTCTGGGAAGACCATCTCAACTGTGGTGATGCGTCGGTTCTGCTCAAGGTTGTGCCACACAGCAGAGGAGATGCATCGGTTGCGCTAGATCCACAGAGGTTGGCAGAACACCTTAGGCCCACTTCCAATACCCCAGTATGGGGGGCACCCCTTGGCAGAGTAGATTCACAGATTGCAGCGTCCAAGTGTTGGGGTTGTGGTTGTTGGAGCATTCTGTCCCTGATATTCAAGTCAGGAGGCCAGCCAACTAGCCCTTGTAGTCACTCTGAGGTCCATTTTTCACCCTGATAGGAGGGCAGAAGTCAGCAGGTGAGCACAGTAGAGCAGCAGACCTTCAGAGCGGCAGTCCAGTAGAGTGGCAGTTCTTTCAGCAGCACAGCTGTCATACTTCCTGGCAAAGTATCCACAGGCCCAAAAGTGTACTGAAGATTTGGTTTCTGGGGTCCAATTTTTAAACTAGTGCCTGCCTTTGAAGGAGAAGACACTTTTAGAGGTTTCCCTTTGAAGTCCCAAGGGATCCTGCCTTTCCTGTCCTGGCTTCAGACTAACAATAGGGGTATATAGGCCTTTGTGAGGAGGCAGGACACAGCCTATTCAAGTGTAAGTAGTGCTGTGCCCTGCTCCTCCCTCCCATCCTGCCAGTGATGGCCCATCTAGGTACACCTAAGCTCTCTATTGTGTGTGAAAGTCTAGGAGGAACACACAAAGCCCAGCTGCCAACTACACCCAGTCATGTGACCCAGAGACAAGATGCAGGCACTAAATGGCTAAGGCGGGAAAATGCCAACTTTCTAAAAGTGTTTCCAAAAGGACACGCGATTGCGCTCCAAACTGTCGCACTGCAGAAACAGGAATATTTCCATATAATACACAACTTTTTTTCTTCTTTTTGCTGTTTACCATAATCTTCATTTTCAAAGTAAACCAAGCTGTAATCACGAAACCTTCATCCACAGTTCATCCATACTTGCACCATCACGGCGGGAACAGCGCAATTCCAACATGATCCATTATATTTACATATTCAAATGTCTCCTACATGCCCTCCGGGCCTTCGACAGCGACACGTTGAAATGAATCATGCACAACAAGTTGGCTCATCAAAGGTATTTATTTCTTATCACCCAATGCATTTCGGGCCACAAGGGCCCTTCGTCAGGGGTCACTGAAAAGAATGATAAAGCAGACATCTCAACCATCAAAATGAAAATAATACTAATACTGCATTAAAATAATAATGTGGTTTAAACTGCACACCCCGATCGTTTTACCCTCTGTTCACCCTTGTTTGCGATCGAAACCAAAAATTCAACGTGCTCAATGTGTCCCACCACCCCGTAACCCCATTACATAAACTCAAAAGTTCAAATTAATCCAGCGCGTGAAAACTCAATGCTAAATAAAACCCCAAAACCTGGCCCGTACTGATATAAACATCTTAACGCTGAATAAAACCCAAAACCTTGCACGTACTGACATAAACAGCCCAACGTAAAACCCTTTAGTGCAATGTAGCTTATAAACTACTAAATCACCTTCAAAGCCGAAACCGGCAGCCTCATCATAATGTGCACATCTATTCGCCTCTGCCAGCATTCAGTTTAACGCAAACCCTTCTGAGCGTTGTTTTATAAACACGTGCACTCCAACAGTCAGGTGTGGTTTTAACCCCATGACCTGATCCAATTGAAATTCAAACGCTTAAAGAAACAGCCTACAAAGATGTCCCGTGAAGACAAAAAAGATCCCCAATCTGCACCCACCACCACAAGTGCGCAAACAACCACACCTCTGCGCTTCCCAACCAACCCATAATCCTACCACAATTAACCATACATAAGCTTAAACACATGCCTGAAATATACAACCGAAATTGCATAAAAATAAACAGAATAATACAATGTCAGTTAAATGAAAACATGAAAAATTAAAAAATAGTGAGAAAACAAACATTTTGAAAATTGAGACCTCCCATATAACGGGCTTCGTTATCTTGGTCCGTTATAATCCATTAACATTCCATGAGCACCACTCAGATTTTTTAGGTGTCCTCACGCTGCCTCCGGAGTGATGTATGTTTGCGTAATCAGTACTTGTTTATTCGAAACTTTAATCTACGGGGTGCAAACTTACGTAGGGACAATTAGTTGAGTAACAAGAGAAAAGATAAAAGAATGCACTCCTTCCCTTTTATTTATCATTATGTCAACCTAAATTGAAAAGTTCTTGTGAATTGATGCGTGCGAAGTCAGTGATCTGTCCCAATGATCACAATTCTGTAAAAGAGTTTCCAAAAGGACGCGCGATTGCGCTCCAAACTGTCGCACTGCAGAAACAGGAATATTTCCATATAATACACAACTTTTTTTCTTCTTTTTGCTGTTTACCATAATCTTCATTTTCAAAGTAAACCAAGCTGTAATCACGAAACCTTCATCCACAGTTCATCCATACTTGCACCATCACGGCGGGAACAGCGCAATTCCAACATGATCCATTATATTTACATATTCAAATGTCTCCTGCAACTTTCTAAAAGTGGCATTTTCAGAATTCTAACTAAAAATTCAACTTCATCATAAGATAGGAGTTTTCATTACAATTCCAAAGACACCAAACATAAACTGGTTACCTGCTCCCATTCGGAAATTACAGCTTATTCAGTGTTTTAAGGTAACACCAATATTAGCCTATGGGAGAGGTGGGCCGTGCAATTGTAAAAAACAAATTGAAGAGTTTTTCACTACTAGGACATGTCAAACTAAAAGGTACATGTTCAACTTTTTAAATACACTGCACCCTGCCCTCTGGGCTGTCCAGTGTCTACCCTAGGGGTGACATATATGGACTAAAAAGGAAGGTTTGGGCCTGGCAAAAGGTTTACTTTGCCAGGTCAAAATGGCAATTTAATCTGCACACACAGGCTCTGCAATGGTAGGCCGGAGACATGTTTAAAGAGCTATTTAAGTGGGTGGCACAATCAGTGTTGCAGGCTCACTAGTATTATTTTATTTACAGGCACTGGTCACATGTAGTGGCACTTTACTAGGGACAAGTACATTAAATATGCCAATTGGATATAAGACAATGTTAACGTGTTTTAAGCAGAGAGCACACGCACTTTAGCACTGGTTAGCAGTGGTAAAGTGAGCAGAGTCGTAAGGCCGGCAAAAACGAAGTCAGCAAAAACAAGAGGTCTGAAGGCAAAATGTAATGGGCAAACCACGCCAAGGATGCCAGGGCTAATAGGTGTCCATGTCGTTTTTTAATTGTAGTTTTTCTGCTTCAACATAGTGACATGTCCAATGTGGCTCTAATGGTCGAAGTTTGATTTTTTTTTTTTGCTTTGATAAGGAAGGAGCTAGTGTCTTATGTTTCACTAGGGTCATGGCCGGCTTTAGCACTGTTGGCGCCCTGTGCGACAATGTTTGTTGGTGCCCCCCATGACCACCTCCACCACAGATTCCCTCACTACCACCATTTGACAGTGCCCATCAAGTCTCCATAACCACTGTCTCTTAGATTAATGTAGTTTTATTGCGCCACTCATACCAGTTTAAGGTGTCACACTTTACATCACACACACATTGCACAGAGACAATCATACATGTGTAAATGAGTGCATAGGAAATGGTACATAAGACAGAGGCCTGCAAGGTGTAGGAGTCACATGTCATCCATTCTGGTAGGCAGTATACTTTAAGAGTCCTTGGTCTGGAAAAAAGCAAATTCAGAATTTAAAATGTAACACCATTGTTAGGGGTTTTCTTTAATAATAAGAATTGATTTCTACCTAAATGAACCCTTTTTGCAATATTAGGATAGCAAAAGACTGGGCAAAAAAACACATAGCTCTAACACATTCCTTGCAGTTTGCATGCAGCCCTTTGATGACAGTTAATATATGAGGATTTTAATTTATAAATTGCAAGTAACAAAAGGATCTCTTTGACAAAAGTGGTAACCCATTGACCAATTTATATTATGTGCACTTAGTGACATGAATGGGACACATTCTTTGCAGCAGGCATATTAACCCTCTGCACTATGAGTCAAAATTTCTTAGGCAAATCTCCGGTTTCTCTCCAAGAAGAACATGAATCAAATGAGTTATCTTGAGATTTTTATTGCTGGGACTAGGTGCGCGGCATCAAGTTTTTTTTAGAACAATAAACATGGCGCCCCCACCCCGAGTCAGCGCCCGGTGCGATGGCATCGATCGCACCGCCATAGTGCTGGCCTGACTACGGTTATGGGTGCAATAGTAATGTCGGCTGCTTAGGATAACCGTTATAAAAGGCTGCACTTTGTTTCTCTACAGAAATAGGTTCATTGAATGGAATTTTGCCTATGGTGTTTTAAAACCTTTCAGGTTTGACTTTTTTTCTAGCTACAGGTTTGATTGAGTTATTTTTTTATTAGTAGTCTTTGTATGAGTGGCTTGAATGAAAATCTAATAATAAAATGATAGGCCCATCGACAAGGTGAAATTTTATGACGGTCAATGAAAACATCTCTCGTCAATAAATGTACTGGAGTGACTGAAATGTTTACTGCTCTGACAGTGATTCAAGGATTATGGTAGTTTTCAAAATTCTCTACCTCTGAGGTCTGGGAACTTGATAGCGAGAACCTCCTGGAAAGTTTCTGTTGTGTAAATGTGTGTTCCATATAGTTTAGTTGAGAGCAGACCCTGTCCTGACTTTTGGGAGAGACCTTTTCTCTGCTGATTTCCCTCCCCGGAGCGGAAATACTCTATGCTTGAACACTCTTTCATTTGCCATGGACCTTAAATGGGGTTCATATGATGCTGACACCTTCTTCTGTGTTTTTCTTGTCCTTTGAAATTCCAAGTCACTTTTACTGCTTTATTTATAACAGCGAAGTTTCTTTATTCAACACCTAATTTAGGGATTCTGCCTTCTCTTTGTGGTTGTGGTTAACCTTTTATTCTTTATAATACTTACATTTAAATTGCTTGATTATTTCAATAGAAATGCTGTGTTGATATATTTTCTAAGTTTTCCCAACTAGTTTGACTTGTGGTTTAACTAATTTGCTAATATAGCCTTAGAGCCGGACCTAGCGGGCTCCACCGGACATTAAAGACCAGCTCTTTTGTTAAAGGCCCAAGCCGAAGGTGAGAGCCTTTACCAAGGGAGCAGGCCTTTAATGGCCAGTAGAGCCCACTAGGAGGGCTCTAAGGCTATTAGAACATTCCGCACCTAGAGAGCAGAATATTCTAATTGCTAAAAACAAAGACCTCTCGGAGCCCGAGGGGGTTTAAATGAAATCCCCTCGGGCTTTAAGGGCCTTTGTTCACAGCAGCAGCTGTGAACAAAAACAACATTGGAATGTTGCTCTGCGGGCTTCTACCGGCCCGTAGAGTCTTGTAGCACTCCATTGAAGTCAATGGAGTGCTCCACATCCCAATATTCTAATAAACCTTCAAGGTTTGGACATCAGTCTCTCTGTCGTTCTTGTGGAGGGAGCCATATTAGTTCTATTGGTAGTTGAAATGTGCTGCTAATGTTAGCTCCTTTCACACACTTGAAGTCGACAGTCAAAAGTCCATATGACTAGTGGGGGATTCTGTATGATTATTTTACTAAAATATTGAGATTCAAGGATCCCCGCTCTTTTAGAAGTAA
Organism: Triturus cristatus; assembly: GCF_964204655.1. NCBI lineage: Eukaryota > Metazoa > Chordata > Amphibia > Caudata > Salamandridae > Triturus > Triturus cristatus. Next base: position 1,266,693,586 of record NC_140590.1, on the reverse strand, counting down.
TGGGGGGACCATGTAGAATATGGCTTCACTTGCCTCAACCCTCTGCCCCGTGGCGAACCTTACTCCTGCCACTCACCCCTGCTGCCACTCTCTGCCCCCACCCACATTTAAGAAAAAAAATACCTTGCACCCTGCCATCCACCCTCAACGTTAAAACAGCATTCTCCCACCCACCTCCACCATTTGCTTTGCCTTCCCATCCCTCCCTTCCCCAAAGCCTCACTCTCTTCTCTCACATTGTCGCCATGCTAATAGCTGCTCTGTGAGAACCGCTGATCACCGCAACATGTTTTGGTCAGCACAGGTCTGTAATTCTAATTGTAATTGTATTTATATAGCACTTACTACCCCATACGAGACGCTAAAGTGCTTTTCGGTGAGAAACATGCTACCCTGGAACCCAAAAGGAGTAGTGGTGGATTAGTATAGGGAAATATGAGTATTTTATTAGTATAGGGAGGTATGAGTTAATTTGAGCAGAGGGCATGCTAGTCTGTTAGTTGGATTGAATAGAGTAATGAAAGGATAGAAATGGAAGAACACCAGAAGTGTTAATTGGGAAATCATAGTAGTAAGTTGAGGTCTAGAATAAATAAAGGAGATATGGAGGAGGGAAGAGCCTGTAGAACGTGATGAGGAAGAAATAGAATCAGTAGAATAATGAGGTTTGGGATGAGTCAAAGGAGAGATAACATGGGGGAGAATTAAGAGGTTTGTTTGGGAGATCATACTACTAAGCGGATGTTTGGGGTGAGACAGGAGGTGTAGAGGAGGGAGGAGTCTATGAAAGGTTATTTTGGAGATCATAGTAGTAGAAAAGTTTTGGGATGAGAGAGAGTGAAGATAGAGGATAAATTGATAGAGTTGTAGGGTGATGGTAGGAGAGAGTAATGTTTTTGAGAGAGAAAATGTATATAGAGATACATGATTACACAGTAAGGGAATATATGTATAACAAATATAATATATTGAGATTTGTGTGTTTTGTTTTTGTTCAGTAGTGAGAGGAGATATTGATGTAGTATTTTTCTGTGAATGGTTTCCATGTGAAGTACTGCTGGTGAGTGGTATTCGAATAGTACTGGGGTGGTGATGTGTTTTGGAGAAGATTATGTGGTGGGTAAGAGGGGATGGACAAGAGGTATGAGTGTTTGTGTTAGATTTGATCACTGGAATAGGTAATGTGTGTGGTGGGGTGGCATGTAAGGACTGTATGGTTGTGCGTATTTGGTAAAAAGAGGAGGTGGCGTTGGTGAATGGTGTGATGGAAGGCTATCCCGAGTAAGTTGAGGATAGAGCTGGTGTTCTGTTTGAACAGGGAGTGTGTGTCTAGATGCATTAACGTTATGCATAATGTGGCTTTGTGCTGTGTTGTTGATGTGTTAGTGGTGTAGGACAGAGTTGTGTTTTGTGTGACAATGCAGGTGCCATAGTGTTGTAGCTGGTGTAGAATTGTGTGTAGGTGTGGCTTGTGAGATTTTGTAGTGGTTCAATACACATTGAAATCTGTATGAGGTTTGTTTGTGGTGCCCGAGTAGAATGCCTTTGCTGATATGTCTTTGGATGTTGGGGTGGTAGATCGTAAGTGAAAACTGGGCAGCATCTTTGGCCCTAGGCCCGACACAAACAGGCAACTGCCCTTGTCCTCTCCATCCAGCTCAAATAGGCAACTGCCCTGGTACTCTCCGCCATTAGCCTCGACGCCCGAACTGAGATGCCCTGAGCCCTATGCTTAAAATTGCCCTATTGGCCAATGGAAACCTAGCCCTAACCAATCAAAACCCTAACCCTAAACCCTAGATTGAATGGGAGACCTGGCCCTAACAGCCAATGACAGCCCAAGCCCTAACAGCCAATCAAAGCGAAGCCCTAATCCCCAAGTCCAATAGGAAACCCTAGTCTTAGTAGCCAATCAGAACCCTAGCCCAAACAGCCTATGCAGCAACCCCTCTGACTACAAGAACCCCATTCAACAGCACTAAACACTTGTAGACCATACAGCTCCAAGCTTAGAGTTGACATCTACAAAATTATTTCACCACATCCATGCCATCTGAGCACACTCATAAGCACGAAATACATCAGACCAGAAGTTGAATAGTAGTAAAGTATTTACACTACTGGGACTTTGGGACCTGCCCTGCTATGTACCCAAAAGCGTGAAAGATCATTAAGCAGATTTGGCTCAACCTAACATCTGCAATTGTGCTATGGAGAAAGTCTCTCTCTAGAATGAACTGCGCATTCAGTTTGTTTTCAATTTTATTTCGGTTTGAGATCATAAAAGCATATGAACACAATACGGGCAAACAATTAATAACATTATCAAAATAGATTTTGTTTTACAAGATCATAAAACAATTTTTACAAATAAACGATCAGTTAAAAAAAAAATAGCAGATGTCCCCAGACACAGTCCATCTCTGCTTTGAGCAGGCCAGTGACCAAAAAGGCTTTATCTTAAAAATAAATACCACAACTAATACATTTCCATTAAAAATACGGTGCTGATCCACCAGAACACATGGGCCCTGTAACCGTCATGAGATACAAGTAAGATAACTGGTCTATTATAAAAACAAGTATACCAATTAAAAAGACACACCCTGCTTTTTCCTATATAGCCACACCGTGTAGAGGTGTCGACTAACACCAAATACCACTTCTCGGCTAGTATCCCATCTCAAAATGCGGTAAGCCTTCCGGGAAGCCCTCACACCCCAGAGAGAGAGTTTGATCCATCTCTGCCTGGGTCTGGCATAAGCAGGACAAAAGAAGAGAACATGTTCTGCGTCCTCAATGGCATGTTTTTAAAAATATCACTGTTTAGGGAGCTGGTTTGGCGACACTTCCATCTATGTGTGAGATTATTAACCTGAAGGGTTCCTGGTCTGACCTTAATATACAGGGTACGCACCATTGTGCTTGAATCTGGTCCATGTAAGCTTCCATAGCAGGGAGGACTTTACAGGCAAAAAAAGCATCTACCGACCCCTCAGAACTCGCTCTTTGGTGTTGGTTACTTATTCTCCTATCCCAGAACACTGCTTTAACTCTTTTCTTTGCATCTGCCCCCATTAATGACGAATTGCACCAAAAGTCGCTCAAGTCCAAATCAAATAGGTGGAATTTGACATGCTTTAGCCAGGGGAGGAGGTGAGCATTTCTATGGTGCAAGATGTCCTCCAAAGCTGACCTATAGTGTATAAACTCAGGAATTGACCACAGGCTTACTCAATAAAGAAGCGGTTTTAAAACTGCTAGGTCGCCGACCCTTTGTAGTCCTGCATCATAGAAAAATAGGAGGGAGGGTGTGCTCTGTGAAAGGCTAAATAAGGATCAAAAAAAGTTGTTTTCCTTTGTTGTCAAACCTTTGATGGTGGAAGAATCCCAGGCTTCAGCACTATATAGAGCAGCAGCCTTGGTCTTTGACCTATATACCTCGATAGCTGGGGACGCTGACTTAGGGATGGTTGCCCAGTATTTCTTAGTAATGGCAGAGGCAGAGTGTAAAAGAGCCGCCTCGGTCTTTTCCGTCTGAGCTTCCATGGCCTGTTGTTATCAATGCTAATCCCTAGGTAGCCGAATTTACCTACTACCTGGAGGGACTCCCCATTCAGCTGAAAGTTCCCTCTAAAAGATGTATGCGGGTTAAACACCATGATCTTTGTTTCAGAGGTGTTCACCTCCAGCCCACGGATATGACAAAACTCCTGGAATTTGTTCAGAAGATTTGTTAGTCCAGATGGAGTATGGGAGAAGAGTGTGATCTGCACATAAGAACTCTGGGTTGGAGGGAGCAACCCGCTAATTTAGGGGAGTCTTTGTACACTCGCATAAAAAAGAAACCACACCATTGATATATAGTGAAAAAGGTGTGGGCGTGAGTACATAGCCCTGCCTTACTCATCGCTGCACGGGGACAAAATCAGCAGATCACCACCCGGCCCCAATCTAACCTGCGCAGTGTGGTGTTAGTATAAAGTCTTATGAGGATGTCCAGCAGAGATGGATCAATACCCATAGCAGGCAACGTGGACGACAGGAGCAGCATTCGAACCAGGTCAAAGTCTGCCCTGAAGTTAACTAAGGCCAAATAGAGGTTGTCCCTGGAGAGCCTGGGGTATTTGGATATTAAGAGGTCAAACCAAAAAAGTTGGGCGACTGTACTGACCCTAGAGCGGAATCTCACCAGGAAAGTTGTCAGGATGTCTACCTCATCCATCCAGACCTGTAATCTGGCCAGGTTCTGACAGCAAAAGACCTTTTGCAAATTATCTAAAAGACTAATGGGCCTGTAGTTGTTTGGAGAACCTCTGTCTCCTTTTTTAAATATTGGAATGATCTCAGCATTTTTCCAGGATTCTGGGACCTGGCCCCTTGCCAGTATGTCGTTTGAGAGTTCATTAAAATTAAAAGCCCCACACCTGGGATTCAGAAGGAAACAGGTCCCCTGGGATGCTATCAGGTCCGAGAGCCTTCCCAGGGGGAATTGCTCGAAGGGTCTCTTCAGGACAAAATTGCAGCAGGGGATCTTGAAAGCAGTTTTCTTTTCCCAGGCTCAGTGATCAAAGGCATCCAAACATAAGTTTGGAAGAAAACAGATGTTTAAACAGTGATCCACCTATGGTTGGCGTTGAATTGATCATTCCAATGGGCTACCAGAACAAGGAGATCTATGAGAAAAAATGTGCCAAAACTGTGCATTCTTTTGACTTCATCGCATTTGCGGAACCTCTCTGAGATACTACAAGGTTGCAGGAACTCCAGTGTAGGAATACCTGCGAATTGAACCTACTGCCAGATTTGCTCTGACAGTTCAATCTGGTTGGCGGAGGCTACTGCCCACCCATGGTCTCCCACCCTCTTCTGATTTGTGGAGACAGTGCAGATTTTTCCACAACATGTTATTAAATTCCATTAAAGGTTCACACAAGATTTAGCATAATTACACTTTCAGAGTGAAGAGTGGTTTGTGTGGGGTGGTGTAATTGTTCGTTTTTTTTAATGTAAATACGCACATTTTATATAGAAAAACACTCTCTCAAAATACCTGTCTTTCGGTGAAACATGTCCTGTACCAGTTCCCTGGGGACGAAAATTAGGTGAAATTGCCTTATGCAAAATGTTGGTAAATTTTGTAAATTTCGAAGAATGCAAAATTTTGAATTGTTGCCACTTGCATAAAATTAATTAAACTTTCACCCGTTTAGGGTCTGTGGCAACCTTGCTGTACCAATGAGAGAGAGAGAGCGAGAGGGAGAGAGACAGAGAGAGAGAGAGAGAGAGGGAGAGGGAGAGGGAGAGAGAAAGAGAGAGAGAGAGAGGGAGATAAAGAGAGAGAGAGAGAGAGGGAGAGGGAGAGGGAGAGAGAAAGAGAGAGAGAGAGAGGGAGATAAAGAGAGAGAGAGAGAGAGAGAGAGGGAGAGGGAGAGGGAGAGAGAGAGAGAGGGAGAGGGAGAGGGAGAGGGAGAGAGAGAGAGAGAGAGAGAGAGAGGGAGAGGAAGAGAGACAGTGGGGCAGAAAGAAAGAGAAAGATTGAGGTTTATTTACTTTTTGTACAATGGCAGATCATCCTATTTCCGCTATAGCGGAGTTTTATGTAAATTCCCATATGTAGACAAAATATAAGGGTTCCTCCATACAATTATAACATTTCAGACAACATGGAATGTAGGTAATAAGTGCCATGAATAGTAATGCCATAGAGATATTTGAGTAGCAACCACAGGGCGTTTGCCTTATACCATGGAATATCTTCATGACTACTGTGGGAAGTATAGATTCCAGCTTACTTTTGCCATGTTTCTTATTGAAAGACAGAACATGATGTGCAGGAGAATTATGATCTATGAGTATAGATAGAAAGTGGGTGGAAAGAAAAAGGAATACAGAGGGTGAGAAAGATATAGGCAAAAAGGGATAAGGAGAGAGTTAATGACAGGAAAGAGAAAGGGAGAGAGCGAGAGCTAGAAGGAGGAAGGAAGACGCGCGAGGGACAGAAAGAGTGAGAGACTCAGAAAGAAGAACTGATAGACGAGTAAGAGAGGGTGTGGAGTATGGGAGTGGTGCAATGAAAATGGAAAAAGAATGTGCTCGTGGATCCCACAAATTGGGAGCGCAGCAGTAGCATCAGAAAGTGTGCCGTGAGGAGCCGAATCCATTTATTTGTTTAAGGAAAATCTCCCGCAAACAAAATGGCATCGCAGGCAAACGTGATAGTAAATCTTTTATATCTCACTTAAGTGTCGCCAACAGGCTGCATTTTAAAATAACATACGAGGCGCCTGTAGCAGAAGTCATTGTGTGCCTGTGTGGTATAATAGTCGGAAGCTAACTGACTCCGGCGGTCTGTGCTTCTGCTGGAGAGATCTGTAGATCTCCTTCAGTTTTCACTCATCTTTAAAAAGTATCCTGGGTTAATCTGCCGGCGGTAGCCTGCAGCGGGTAACAGGCAGGTCACAGATTTATGTTTAAAGCACATAGCTCAGCGGGTTACTGCTCTTGCTGCAGAGATAGTGGTGTCATCTGGAGATCACAAGTGTGAGGGTGTGTGTGAGAGTACTGTGTATGTGAGGAAGAGGCAGAGAGTGTGAGAATCAGAGGTGGAGGAGCGTCGCCCACTAATCAAGTTGCCCCCAGAGATGAAAAATAAGATGGTAATAAAGTTCATTTATTACCATTTTATTTTTCAAAACCCTTCCCGAGCCGAGCATCAGGACGAGGGGCGAGGCTTTCTGGTTTCTGCTGCTGCCAGTTAGGCAGCAGCAGAAAGCAGTGATGGGCTGTGCACTTTAAGTTTAAAATGAAACCAAGGTTCGAGCCTCGGGGTCGGCTCCACATCCTGTGATTCTGGGCAAGTCACACAATCTCCCTGTGCCTACCAAAACAAGCCTTTGCAATGCAATAGGTCTCGCATTTATAAGAGTTTGAGCTATTGGCATTGTAAAATTACAATGCCTTTTATTTATGTTTTGATTTTAAAACAAATAAAAGGCATTGTCATTTACAATGTCAGTACCATAAACTCGCATAAAAGCAGTGTGTGGAGTGCAGCAGTGTGCAGCGTGCAGCAGTGTGTGGCGTGCAGCAGTGTGAGGCGTGCAGCAGTGAGAGGCGTGCAGCAGTGTGCGGCGTGCAGCAGTGTGTGGTGTGCAGCAGTGTGTGTGTGTGCAGCAGTGTGCGGCGTGCAGCAGTGTGTGGCGTGCAGCAGTGTTTCGTGTAGCAGTGTGAGGCATGCAGCACTGTATGGCGTGCAACAGTGGGCTGCGTGCAGCAGTGTTGTGCAGCCTGCAGCAGTGAGTAATGCAGCAGTGTGCAGCAGTGTGTGGCGTGCAGCAGTGTGCGGCGTGCAGCAGTGTGTGCCGTGCAGCAGTGTGTGGCGTGCAGCAGTGTTTCGTGTAGCATTGTGCGGCGTGCAGCAGTGTGTGGCATGCAGCAGTGTATGGCGTGCAGCAGTGTGTGGCGTGCAGCAGTGTGTGGCATGCAGCAGTGTTTCGTGTAGCTGTGTGCGGCGTGCAGCAGTGTGCTGCGTGCAGCAGTGTGTGGCGTGCAGCAGTCAGTGTGTGGTGTGCAGCAGTGTGTGGCATGCAGCGGCATGCAGCAGTGTGTGGCGTGCAGCAGTGTGTGGCGTGCAGCAGTGTGTGGCATGTAGCAGGGTGCGGCGTGCAGCAGTGTGTGGCGTGCAGCAGTGTGCGGCGTGCAGCAGTGTGCGGCGTGCAGCAGTGTGAGGCGTGCAGCAGTGTGCGGCATGCAGCAGTGTGAGGCATGCAGCAGTGTGAGGCGTGCAGCAGTGTGAGGCGTGCAGCAGTGTGTTGCGTGCAGCAGTGTGTGGCGTGCAGCAGTGTGTGGCGTGCAGCAGTGTGAGGCGTGCAGCAGTGTGAGGTGTGCAGCAGTGTTTTGTGTAGAAGTGTGAGGCGTGCAGCAGTGTGCGGCGTGCAGCAGTGTGTAATGCAGCAGTGTGTAATGCAGCAGTGTGCGCAGCAGTGTGTGGCGTGCGGCAGTGTGCGGCGTGCAGCAGTGTGCGGTGTGCAGCAGTGTGTGGCGTGCAGCAGTGTGTGGCGTGCAGCAGTGTGTGGCGTGGTTTGTAAACAATAAGAAAAGTGGACATCAAAGGAAGGGTGGGAGGGAACGAGCATATGGGGTGTGAGTTATAACGAAAGTTAATTGTTGTAAGAGGGGATGCAGGAAGTGAGGCCGAGCGCGCGCTGGCAAAAGCAGTCTGCTGCTTTCAAGTCCGATGCCAGATGCCAGCTTCGCGCTTGAATGCCTCACATGCACTGGCCATAAACCGCATTCCTAAGGTCTTGTGCCCCTTACTAAATCTCTCTGAATGCGTGAGGCGGCGCACGCGCAGGAAGTAGCTGGTGGCAAATGGAATGCGCGTGGTTGTGCGCTTAACCGCCACCCGATCCGCCTGGGAAGCCTTTCTGAAGCCCCTACATAAGTCTCGCTGAGCGATCGTTTACGCGATAGCCAGGCGAGACCTAAAAATGAATGTGTCCTTGTGTAACGTAACTGGTGCTCATGTACAGCGCTCCAATACCTTTGGGTTGAGTTTGCGCTATATAAAGTGGCAATAAAAGAAAAAAAAAGTGCACGTCTCTTGCCAACCGTCTTGCGACAGCCAACCGGACATGCACATTTTAAACCTCTCGAACCCAGCTGTCTAGAAAGTATAGGGCTCCAGTGTCCTCTGGAGCGCCAAAGGAGTACGCCCCCTCCAAACATGGCACTGCTTTCATACTGCATGAGAGCTGCACCAGGATTGGTTAGTGCAGTTTCCTGGGTCCTGCTGGAGCCTGCCTGGAGAAGACAGGCTCAAAGAGGACGTTGCACCAGGAAGGTTAGTGTGTTTGTGTTTTTACTCATTTTATTTATTTTTATTTTCCTTCCACCCGCTCCACCACCCTCCATACCTGCCATTTGCCACTGGTGAGAATGAGATAGAAAACCAGACTGAGTGAGTAAGAGAGAGAAGGAAGGTCGGTGACTAACCCCCTCTGTCTTAGCCCTGAAACCTGCCTGCCAGCTCCAACAATAGACCGCCACAGAAGCTCAGGACCCCCGTGCGGCCCTTGGTAATTGGCTCTCATTAAAAATTGATCCCTTTGTCAGACTTGTCGGGAAGTCTGCGTTCCCCCCTGAGGGGAGAGCAGCAGGTCTGTCTGGAGATCGCTCACAGTGTCATTGAATGCGGTGGGGGGGAGGCGGGGCACCAAGGAATCCTGGCACTGAAGATTGCCGTCAGTAGAAAATACCCATTTCATCTCTGTATTTTAGATTTGTATTTTAGACATCAGACAGTCATATATGTGACTGGGAAAAGGTATCAGTGCACCATTTGCTTGGTTTACTAAGAGCTAGACTTTACCGAATGCCTTAAAGTAATTGGCCACTGGGTGTCACTCACTGACACGTCACAGGCCTGCAAGAATCCAGCCAGTGACATAGTTTCACTGAGTGTCAGTGTTGCATTGATGTCAGCTCCCTCCAGAACCTCCACCGATGCTGTAACATGATTGACAGCAGGTGTCACTGTTGCTTTGTCTGCCTCCTCCAGGACCTCAGCAAATTCTATACTGTGCCCATACACATAAGATTGGGCCTTGCACAGAGGAGAACTTGCCTACCGTCTCCAGCAGAGTAAGGAAAATTCCCATGCATATTGTCTGACAAGGGACACTGTCTTTGCTGGGAAAGGTTGCAACAGTGAACTATTTATAGATGAGCAGAAATAAATTCTTCCCTTCTGCTCCCCTTCCTGGAAGAGGAGAAGGCCGGACAGGTGAATCCTATAATTTGTCCCTTTTCAAGAACCTGCCTTTATGCCGTTCCCTTTTCACACTGAGTTCCAGAGCCTTTACGTGGTTTAAGGGGGAACAGGCCCAGGTGATTTTGAGGAGCCGATATAAGTGAAGGGTGGATTGGTTCCTTCTCTCAGGATAGTAGCTATGTTCTGTCTCCTGCTGAGTCTTGTCTTTGGCTGTCAGAGTCCTTTTGACAGTGGTGTGTGTTGTGGATACTGAGGCAGTAGCCTCATTGCTCCACATTCATTTTGAGTTTTTTTAGTCGCTGATTCGGTTTTCCTATTGATCTGTTGGTCAGCGCTGTGATGGGCCGCGGGTAACGGTCAAATGGGTTTGCAGAAATGTCAGCAGGTTTCCTGATGAGTGGGTTTTCTTTTTGACACAGTCCTTTGTAGAATGTCTCGTTGAGTTCACAGAGATGGTTGTCCAGCAACCCAACACCTAAGTCCCTGTGGAGGTCTGCTGTTCTTGCAATGCAAGGAGCACCTAATGAAATCCGTAGTGCCTTGCTCTGTGACTGGTTTCGGGGTAACACCCCTCATCAGCCAGGCTAGCTTGAATCCAGTGGCAAAGTAAGCAAGCGACCCTCATCTGGGCATACCCTGCCAACTTAGGGCGAACAAAGCAATCACAAGGAGATTAAACTTTTCAGACACTCACCCCCAGTCACACATCTGGGTTGAATCCATCATCGTTCTTTAGCTCACCACCACCCCAGTTCAAACCCAGCGATATGCAAATCAGTCTTTCCCTGTGCCTCATGGGAACAGTCCAGACCAAACATCCAAGCCAGGTCTTCCCTGTACCGGAAACAAGAACCCATATGTTCTGTCTTATGTTCTGTCTAGGGTGCGCAGAGTCTTGTAGGGCACGCAGGGCGATCCAAAAACATTAATGAGCAATAGGTATGTGAAACCTTAAATGCCACGTCTTTTAAAAAGGCTTGCTTGTGAAAGGTATTATGCTGGTTGGTGGATGGCACACCAAGGAAGATAAAGGAACCCAGCTGCGAAGGGGGCAGAGAGATTGACTGAACATGCAGTGGGCAGGGGAGGGGGAGGTCTTCTCAGAGACCTGAAAGGCAGCTCTGCCCCTTGTTTCACAGTTAGAGGTTCAAGAGCCAATAAATTAAGAACAACCAATACACCCCCTTTATGGCCTTAGTTGGTTGCCTAAAAAATGTTAGAAGTGAATGTAAAGAATGCAATAAACACCATGTAGAAACATGATAAAGCCTTTCAAAATTCATGAAAGTGTGTTTTTTAACATCTCACCTCACTGCATTCAGGTTACATCACTGAGAGACATTTACTAAGAGGGATGTTCTTTCAAATGAACTTGAAGACATTCAGGCCTCTCACTCTGACAACAAATCAAGAGGCACATCAGTTGCTTTGTGCATCCAGTATGCAGCCGATATTCTTATTATACCTGGAGCAACATTATAGTCTATTAAATAAACACAAAAGAGGTTTTTGTGCGGCTCACATACACACATTTGACAGTAAAACTGTTCTATCTTACTTCATTGGTCACAAAGAGGCTGCATTTTAAAATATCTTACAGGGTTAAGACACCTGCTGCAGAGATCATTGTCTACCCAGCAATTAGGAAGTTATTGTAATAGGGGTAAAATATATCTAGTGGTTAACACAGTTTTGGGAGAGTTCTGTGTTTTGTCTGGTCACAGTTTTGACTAAAAGTAGCATAGTGGGTTAATGTGCCTATGTATCGTGTAACATGCAGAACACAGATTGGTAATTTATTTAGGGCCTCATGTAGGAAGCCAAATACCGGTCGGTAACGGCCGATTTTCGGTAATTATACCGTTACCGACCGGTATTTTGGCTTTTGGTATGTAGGGGGACAATTTCTGTATTCGGAATTTACCGAATCGGTAAAATTACCGATTCGGTAATTTTACCGATTCGGTAAATTCCGAATACAGAAATGAGATGTAGGGGGAGTGTGTGGGTGATGTTTGGAGTCGGTATTTACCACCAACTAATAGTTGGTGGTAAATAAAGTATGGATGGTGAAATGCATTTTATAGCGCCTACAAGTGTGCAATGTGGCAGACATACATGCCCTTCGGGCATGTATGTGTGCCACATGTGCACACATGGCCGTTTCAGGGGTGCAACAGGGTGTCAAAGTGACACCCTGCCACCCTTGCATGTGTTCCCCCCATTACCGAATCGGTATTTACCGATTCGGTAATGAGGCATACCTTCCCATCAATGGGAAGGTATGCCTCATTACCGAATCGGTAAATACCGATTCGGTAATTACCGAATTATTCCGAATCGGTAATATTTACCGACCAATTACCTACATATCATTTACCACTTCATAAATACCGAATCGGTAAAATTCGGTATTTATGAAGTGGTAAATGTGTCCCTACCTACATATGGCCCAGAGAGAGGTAAGTGGAATACCGCTATTTATGCTGAGGTCATTTTGTCACTTCCAGTTCATAAGTTGCAAGCCTTCTAATGTAAGAGCGTCATCTATTTACAAGCATTAAGAAGCTGCATGCAAACTGTAGGTCCTGGGTTTAGATCCTTATTGTGTTTTTTCTCAATCTTTTACTCTAAGATTGCAAAGAAGGATCCCCTTGGGAAGTAATAAAGAATTGTTACCAGAGACAACCCCAGTCACTGATTTGATTTCTGGACATAGAAAGTTTATGCCAATGTGGGATTTACTGGAATTAGGGAAGTAATGAGGTTAGAACCTTTCTACCATGGTATTTACACTGCTGGACCCTAAATATTCCACTATTTGAATACAAGGACCACTAGAGATGACAGAGCAGCTGCCAAGTGAATGTAAAGATGTTTGTCTTATTATGGATACTGAGATGGCGATGTGAATCAAAATATCAAATTTTATCAGTTGGTAGCTTATGCGTTACACTGATTGCAAAGGGATCTGGCGCATGTCTTTAGTGCACAAAATTTTGGCTGTGGTGCACAGAGATCATCTATTGCCGCACACGGAGGAACAAAATTAAAGAGAACATTAGATAGTAGTAGTGGTGCATTGTGTAGGCCTTCCCAGTACCTCACTGTCCCCTTTGGTTTTGGAGGTTTCTGCTTGCGACAGGACATTCCACCATGGTTGTCCAGGGGTTAAGGAGTAGCCTATCAGGCTTCTTGGTGGGCAGTGTTTAATTCGAGCCAGTGGGGCCCATCAGTACTCATTTTCGGGGGGGCAGCACTTATTTTTCCACATCGGACATTTTCCGAGAGCGTAAAAGGGAAAACACACAAAGGGAAAGAAGGAAAAGTCATTATAAAGGGAGGATTAGGGAACCTGCAAGAGAGATAAAGTGGCAGGGAGTGCCTGGTAGTCAATTAAAGAGGCATGAGGTGGATTCAAGACTTCCAGTCTTGGGATTCAGTGGGATGGTGCAGGCCTCATGCTTCTGAGCAGAGCTTTTGGCACCGGCACTAACTCTTTTACAAATTAAGCACTGCTCGTGGGCCTCCACCCTGAAGGTGAATGGCATTAATTTATCCTCTTTGCCTCTTGATGGGGTGCTGGGGTTCTGTAATGTACAGCCTGCATAGATGCTTCAGTTTCTCTAGGAAGTTTATGAGTTGGGTTTGTTGTCTTCAGCCCTAAGGGCATAGTGGAGGGCAAGTAAGACCATGGAGGATACCAAGGGCATGACTTTGTAACATGGGACCATTTGCTTCCTGATTTCTTAAAAAAAAACGTTTTAGTCCAGTCTGTGGGTAAGGCCTGGGCACCACTTTGAGAACTTGCAGCCCTGAAGGTGTCTTATTTAAATTAATTGAGGACCATACCCTGAAACTGCTGTTGAACAGAGATGTGTTCTAAATAGCCATTGCCTTAGCTCAGCACCTGGGAAAGTGGGATCCTCAGTTTCCACAACATCTTCCCTATCTGGCAGACAGGTTAGTCCATAAGCACAGCCCAGGTTAGCCACAAAATTAACTTCTGCATTCCACAGCAAACAGGAGATTGTGTTGCCATCCTTCTTTTCCTGAAGTGCACTTGTTACATTCACTGGATGTACGTAGAGCCGGCTTTACGTACTTTCTTCGAAAGGCTGATCTTCTTCATTGTGACATCATGTATGTAAATTTTGGTTCAGCAAAACAGGGCCCTAAATCAACCAAAACCATCTTGAGAAGATGAGTTAAGGTGACTAACTCAATGGCTTGTGACTTGACTGTGAGAGAACACCCTGGAAGTATATAAGGCCATTCCACCATCTTGGGCATAGATGTCAGGGAAATAACTGATAGAGATTTGCAGAGTTGACAACCAGGGGCCCAGATTGGCTAAGGGCTTGCATTGCTCTTGCGTCACACTAGGTGATGCAAGCCAACGCAAGTCCTTAAGTCAGATTTATAAAGCATCACAAAGCCACCTTGCATGACTCTGCATGGCTTAGTAAATGTGTAAATCTAGAGTAACGTAAGGCATCGCAAGTCAGTGCCTTGCATTACTCTGCGTTGGGAAGGCGTTCCATGGGTGGAGTGTGGCCATCCCCATGCATTCACCTATGGATTTTGTTGCATTCCCTGATTTACTAAGAATTATAACTGGGAAATCCATTATTCCTGAAAATGCCATCCCAACCAAGGTCTAGCAAGGATAAATATGTTTATTTCTTCACGTTGGTTCCTCTTTTCACATGTGCTGCATTCTGCAGCACACATACAAAGAGGAAAATGCCTTGAATGATTGTTTTTGCGCAGGAAGGTGTTTTTTTGAGCACAAAAACAATCCGGCCTATAATTCAGGCACCTCCTTGCATTGGCACTAGGCAGCAGGCAGTATGTCAGTGCAGGGAGAGAGCAGAAATGCATCATATCTTAGTAGATATGGTGCATTCCTACTCTCTTCCTGGCCTGTCATGCAGTGCAGCAAGTTATCTTGCTGTGCTGCTTTGCCTGTCTTTTTAGTAAATTTGGGCCTGGGTTTTTACTCCTGATTTTGCTTCCTTCAAAGGTATTACCAATTGTTTGGAGATTGGTTACACGGTTCTTTCTCCTCTTTGGTCAGTATAAACATTGAGGTGGGCATGATTACATTATGTGAGTACTCTCTCTACAGTGTGTCAGTGGTTATGTGTAGGTGTCAAGTATAAATACATTGATGTGAGTATATTCTCATGTTTAATGGAGAGTCTGGGATCAAGATTATTACGTGGAGGAAAAACCTAGATTATTTACAGATAATCTCATTACTCTGATTCTGTTTTCATCCTTTCTTTCCTAATATGAGTTCCCCACAGGTTACGTGTGCTGCGGGGTAGCAGTAAAACATTTTGATTGTTTCTAGGATGTGGGCCCCTATTCCTGATTATTCTACTTTATGGAACTGTGTGTTCATTTAAATAGGTTAGCTGCTTTTTCGACTTTGAGTGAAAACATAATTTTCTGATTTAGGTACTCTCTTGCATCCACTAGTATACACATATATGTATATTTGTGTGTATGTAGAATTTATACTTAATCAAAAGGCTGCTGAATACTGTACAGGGTGTCAAGGCACATGCACAGTATATGATTGGAGGGGGAGCTGATTTCTAATAGCAAAAGTGGACTTATAGTGGCGGATGGTGACATTTGAAAGTGGTGTGTCAAGGCACATGCATATTATATGATTGGAGGGGGAGCTGATTTCTAATAGCAAAAGTGAACTGATAGTGGCGGATGGTGACATTTGAAAGTGTTGAGCGTAAAAGTTTGGTATGGCTTTGATGTGGTAAGCAACATGACGTGGAGTCCGGCTAGGTCCTTCTCCAGAGAAAAAATAGAGAAGACGATTGGTAAATGGTGCATTTTAAAGCAAATTAATTTAGTGAGAAAGCAAGGCTTATAAAGCAGTGGAAGCATGTAGTCTTGACATATTAAACACAATAAAAACTGACCTATATCTTACTACACTGATATGTTCAACAGTTGCTGTACTGTGCAAATTGTACAATGTGACAACTTCAGCCTTTTAAACGCGTGCTTGCCCAGTGTCTTGCACTGCATGCAGCATCAACTTTGGAAGAAAATGCTTCAACCAGGCTTTGGGAAAGACCCAAAGCTGTTGACTGCATTTAGTCATATGGAAATATGTGAAGACAGGTCTTTAAGTGGCTGAAAGTGCAGTGATACATACGGCAGAGCAGAGGGGAAAGTACCAATAGCGATGGCGTGGAATGTGCTGTGTGAGGCGTTTAAAAGCTGGGAAGAATCAAGGCAGGTAGAAGTGGCATGATTGTGGTTGTGGCTGGAGAACTTTGTGGGGGAGGTAGATGCCGATCATAAAATATACCTGAGCACGTCTGGTTGTGTTGTATTGTGGTGCATGTCCTGGGTCTCGTGCAGGTCTCTTTTGCGAAATGTCAATGCATTACTTTGACTGTTAGGTGGATATCGATGATGCACCCAGTTAGATAACTGCAGGGGGTGGAGGGAGGGATCCAGGGTAGTTGTTTTAGGATTATTTGGAACCTCACAATGGGCCATATGTAGGTAAATTACATTTACCGATTCTTAAATACCGAATTTTACCGATTCGGTATTTATGAATCGGTAAATGTAATGTAGGTAGAAAAATACCGAATCGGTAAGTGTCGGTATTTTAGAATCGGTATTTACCGATTCGGTAATGGCAACTGGCTTCCTATTCATTCCTATGGGCCTGGAGGCCCATAGGAATGAATGGGAAGCCAGTTGCCATTACCGAATCGATAAATACCGATTCGGTAATGGGGGAGGCATCAACATGGGTGGCAGGGTGTCACATTGACACCCTGTTGCACCCCTGATTCGTCCATGTGTGCACATGTGGCGCACATACATGCCCTAAGGGCATGTATGTCTGCCACATTGCACACTGCAAAGTGCACAAAAATGCTTTTTCACACCTATTCGTCATTTACCACCAACTTTTAGTTGGTGGTAAATAACGAATCCACACAACACCCACACACTCCCCCTACATCTCATTTCATGATTCGGTATTTACCGAATCGGTAAAATTACCGATTCGGTAATTTTACCGATTCGGTAAATTACCGAATCATGAAATGATCCCCCTACATAGCAAAAGCCTAAATACCGGTCGGTAACGGTATATTTACCGAAAATCGGCCGTTACCGACCGGTATTGGGCTTCCTACATATGGCCCAATGTGAGTTAAAGATGCGGACTGGGATAACTAATGTTGGAAACTTTATACACAGTAATGTGTTAATGTTAAAGTGCTTTGCACCTTGTAATGTTGTACTGGCGACTCGACCATGTATGTACTAGCAATGCGCACGACGATGTGCTACTATGATATTATTGGGTTTAATCTGGTTATATAAAATTGTATGTAAATCTGGAAAAACTTAATTTAAAGTTTGTGTTACAGAAAAGACAGGTTGTTAAGTGGGATCGAACATGTAACATACATTTCTGTGATTCTCATAGTCTGCTACCCGTCCAGTATTTTGGTTTATCTCTGAGATGTATTGCATCCACGTATATAACACAATAACTGACTTACCCCTAAAACCTGTCAGTGCGATTAGCTTTGTCAATGATTGTTAGCTGTTTAAAATAAATGAGTAATAAGGATTTGTTATAAATAAATACCCTTCAAAAGGTTTCATTTCTGAATTTTCTGAAATTTCAATAGTACTGAGGGAGCTTTGGCCTTCAGTTATGTGCGCTTTGTGTTATATATACATGTCCTTTTTCCCAGCACATCTCGTCCATCTGCACATCTTCAACCACCTCTCTTTCCTCTTCAGCACCATCTTTTCACTTTTCCCCGAATGCACTTCCTTGCATCTCCTCACTTCACCACTCCCAAATATACATTGCACTCACTCACATCCAAGCAATTTATTTCCTTTTGCTTTTGCCCTGTGAATATTTTGCCATCTGTGCACCCACTTCACACACATTTTCCCAGAATTGCAATTACAACTGGAAATCATGATCATTGTTCTGTGTGCTCTGCAGAGAGGCCAACACATAGGCACTTTGCTTTGTCTTCAGCGTCTGTGTCAGAGCTCTCAAACATAGACCCTCATAAACACCTGGCACAGCTCAAATATGCATGTAAAAAAATACAGAAACACAACATAATTAAATAGCTAACACTTGAGGAAGGTAAGATTAAGTAAAACTTGAAATAAGATAGGAAATAAATTGCTGACATGCATTGCCTTAACATTTTTAACACTCATTGCTCGTGAATCAATCCGTGTGTTTGGCATTAATGTTGTTAAGGGCATGAAGATTGGGCTAGTTTTAATGCCGTACAGCAGATATCTCGCTACTGTAAGCAAATATCTCTCTCCTTGCGCTTGACTGGGATATTTGGATCAACTTCACAAGGGAACAAGAACCCTGGCCTGCTGATCTTTTGGATCAATTTCACAGAGGAACAAATGCAGCACAATATACATAACAGAAGATTAGAATTCTAACACTTAAATTATACGAGAAAAAGGCACCAAAACACACATGCTTGCATCAACTCTTACGTGTGACGAATGGAAATGGGTGGGATCTATGCCTGTGAATGACAGACGGCTGCTGTCACACAGGAAGGGAGACTCCAGAGCCCGAAACCATGATGCTGAAAGTGTCACTGGCCTATAGTGGATACTGCCATAGACTACAATGGCAATGAAGCGCTTTAGAACAGTTATTCCTGCGTCGTGCATCACAGCTCAGAAAGTTGATTTACTACTTGGCTTCTGTCTCCCGCTTCAGCCTGGGACAGACAGCCTACACTTAAAAACATTGATTTGTTTAGAGATATGATTGTACCTCTAAAAACATTGATCTATTTCATAGTTGTACAGGAATGTGAAGGAATTTCAGGCGGGCGTAGTCCCAGAGCCCTAATAGAGAATCCGCCCCTGCTGTTACTGCATCATGATGCAGTGTTCTTTCCAGAGGTGTGTCTTCAGATGTTTCCTAAATTGAAACCAGGCTGGGGAAATCCTGATGGATAAAGAGATGTTGTTCCAGATCCTTGGAGCATAGATGGAGAAGGCCTGTTATTTTGTTGTTCTTCTTTTGCACTTCTTAACTTGAGCACTGCATACAATCTGTTGCACCATGGAGCGCCACCCACCCTTTAAATTACCAAAAGGGCTGTTACTGCGTATGATTATCGCAGACATGCATAGGTTTCACTCAAATCTAGATCAACTAAAAAAGCCTGAACTGCTTTTCGAGATATCCTAAGGCCAAATGAAACCAGGCGCTAACTACGCATCTTCTGTGGCTTACTCTTGGGCAGTTGTACAAGTGTAGAAGTTTGTACCAGAGGTCTTACCTCGAGTAGAATCTCACACAAGTCATCTCCGGGTCACTTTTCTGTCATATTGGGCAAGAACTAACATTTCAATAAATGTGTTTTTTTCCCATAAGTGTGACCAATGACATTAGCTGTGCATGAATGATAGTGAATCCATGTCTTGGGATCATCTGAATTCACTAACCTGTGTGTATCTAAGAGGGTTAGGGTGACCACCAGTCTATAATTTACACAGACTGTTCGTAAGTTAACTCTAATGTCCGTTGTCCGTGACTGATGTTTCAACAGACGGTATTTGTCTGTACTTTAGCCTTTCTGTCAAAAGACAGTGGTAAACTCCAACAGCTGAGATGGCTCAACTGAAGTTAAACAGAGGGAGTCTCTTGTGCTGTGATCCCTATGGAGAGGCAGACAGATAAACAAAAACAAGGGCTAGCTGCCCGCTGCCTGAAAGAAATGTTAATGTGTGCACTTTATTAATCTGCAAAACTAAAGGCATTTTGGAAGAGGTATTGGCGTTAACTGATGGAGTCACCTGAAGCTTTCTGATGACAAAGATTTATTCTTTTAGAGAGGTATTATGACAGCGTTACCAGCTGAACGGTGTGGTACATGCTTCTAATGGGCAGTTATAAAAATGTTTGCCCTAGGTAGTGTCTATGTATTACTAAATGCTATACTTTGGAAGTGCACTTTGTGGCAGCCTATCTTATACTGTCTATAATGCAAATATAAAATAATTACTTACACATTCACAGTGCCTCCTGTCACAAGCTGGTACTTCGCAAGCACTAAAAAAATCAAAGTCACTATTCACTGCTGCACCTACCAGGATGCAATTCTGTGGCTCTCTGGTTGAGCACACAGACATATGCAGTGATTGCATTAACCAGTAGAGGTTTCATAACATGAAGTAGTACATTTCCTACCAATACATTTACCTTGTTTTTTGTTTAAGGTAAAGGCTGTTTTACATGCAGTTATCTTATGGTTATAAATCATCAAAATATTTGCAGAATATTTTGTACTTTTTAGCTATGCATTGGACTTTGCCTCTATGCTGACTGACCCCCACCTCAATTGTACTTGAGCCTGGCTCGACTGCAGAGCAATTTTAAGACATGTGCAGAGTAGGCAATTTCCCAGGGCCGAAACTTCCAAGGGGAACCTGCCCGCCCTCCACAAGCACCTTTAATGGACCATTGGACCAGCAGAGCTTTCTGATACTCATGACGGGCCCATCTTTTCAAATTTTTGGAAATTGTCTCACCTTGGTTTCTCCTTCCTTATTTGTCTGGTTCTTAGCATCAACCCTTTGCATCAGTGAACCTCTGATCTGATCTCAACTTCATCCTGATCTTTAATTCTCTGTGTCTGGCAGTCCAGGCTCTCAGTTCTGAGATAAATGTAGAGTCCCTGATGAACACTCTAATGCAGCAGTCAGGCCTTCTTAGTGCTGTGAGACTGCAGACAAGTTGAGGGTACCTCAGATCTTGACATGAGGCGTGAGACTGTCACCCACACCAAGTGTTCTGCCTTGTTTCTACACATGCAATTATTGTCAATCTAGTGCCATAGCCTGTTACAATACATCTGCCCCTTTCCAGCTTCTTTGATTTCTCAGAGCCCCTCAAGAATGTATTCTCTCCCATGGTTTGGTGAGGGCAAGTGTCACAGGCCATGACGCCCCTATATATAACACCAAAGGTGAATTTGAGACTGGCTCTTGTCGGGTGTCTGTTGTGTTAACAATGAAATCTACAGCAAAGCTGCCATTGCAGGATTAAAATACAGCTTGCCTGACAACCCTGTTGTTAGACCCTGCTTGGAGGGCCACAGGGCTGACAGGAGCTTCTAGGCCTCTGCTATGGGAGTTGAGGACTATTGCCACTGATGTGCTAGGGCCCATTCTACTATGGCTCTTCAAACTTAGCCAAGTACAACCTTTCCGCACTTGACTCTCACAGTCGCAATGACAGCGGTCACAGACTTCTCAGAGAGGCAGCTCAGCACTCAACCATCAACCAACAGACACCATAAAGTTTATGTCCAGCTGAGTGCTTAGCTTTAAAAAAATAAAAGTACTTTAGTCATGCATTTGTCCTAAATACTACACTACATTTGTGATCCAGGGTGCTGATTCTTGTAGGCATTATAGCCATTGCACTCCTTCTCTTTCGCCCCCTGCTGTTCTCCTTGGTTCAGGATTACCCCATGTAGAGTAATCAGGAGTAGCGTTAATAAGGCTCAGGTGCAGTGATTTGGTACTACAGTTCAAGTATGCTTAGTCTTGGGTGAACTCTTGTTGCCAGTGACAGGCCTAGGCCTCTGAGCACATGCTTAGATTAGCGTGATGCCAAGGCCAAAATAAAAAGGCAGGATTACAGAAAATAGCGCAGTCTGGCACAGAGGCGTAGCTAGAGCTTGTGGCACCCGGGGCTATCCCTCAGATTGCCGCCCCTGGGGGTTGCTGGGGAAAAAGGACGGCAAGCACTTGAAAGAGGACCGAGAGACACGTAGTATCGTCGCTAATAGTTACCTCGATCATGCAAGTTACATGCACATACATGACATGGTCCAAGGCTACACAGTTGAATACACCGGTGACTGGCAGTGACTGGCAGTACAAAAGAGAACACACAGACTGCATGATCTATCTGGGGACTCAGAAAAACCAGATGTGACATCCATCAGAGAGCTGCGTGAACAATTACCTGGTAATCCCCTCAGCACAATGCAAACATGCACATACATGACACTGTTCAGAGATCCATCATCTACAGCTGACATTAAATGACCATTCATCATGGTCCCCCCATTAACCCCTTCTGTGCCACGCCCTTTCCCCCTCCTGTGCTGGGCGTTTCATTAGTGGGTGGGGTTCATGACGAGATAGTCTCGTCATGGGCACAGCGCGACCGTGCTCCGTGACGAGACTATCTCGTCATGGGCAATGAAGGGGTTAAAGCAGTGCACTTTGTGATCTGCATGGTACATGTTCTTTGCAGCAGGCATATTAACCCTCTGTGCTACCTTTCCAGGAGTCAACCCTTCCACTAGACAAAACTCGGATCTCTCTCTAGGAAGAACATTAATCACCGAAGTTAGCGTGACATTTTTATTGTTTCTGAAAATTGCTGGAGGCCAGGAAGGTGGCAGCAAGTTTTTTTAAACCATAATATACTTGCAAACACTACGCACCCACCCGAAATAGGTACCCAGTGCGGTCATACCGTTTGCACCGCCCTAACCTGCTCAAGGTTCATGTGACCTCAGTGACAGAGTCACAGTGACTGGATCACTGTTGCTCTAGGGCACGGGTACTCATAGTACGGCCCGCGGACGGCCAGAGGCCCGGCAAGCCTTCCTTGGCGTCCCGCGGACTTGCTGGCAACATACCTCTGTTTTTTTATGTCGCTGGTTGCAGCAGCACGGAGCTATGGGGGCCGGGCGATTCTTTTAAAAACCCTTCACTTGTTAATAAGGCTTTGTTGTATTTCACCTCTTCTTAGCGCCCCTGCATCTCCACTCTGATTGAGTTGAGATGCAGGGGCGCTTTTGAGTGGAGATGCAGAGGCGCTAAGAAGAGGTAAAATTCAACAAAGCCTCATTAACAAGTGAATGGTCTTTAAAAGACCTGTGAAGTACTTGGGTGCGGCGGCTGTGTGTGTTCCAGGGAAGCTGTCTCAGCGCGGGGTGAGGTGACAGGGACAGCAGGTTAATGTGAGGGAGGGGCAGCAGCTAGTGAGAGCAGCGGATGAGTTTACAGCGGAAGGAAGACAGAGTGCGACAGAGGGAGGGAGAGGGGGAAGACAGAGAGCGGGAGACAGAGAGGGAGAGACAGAGAGAGGGAGACAGACAAGGAGACAGAGGGAGAGGACGGGAGAGGGAGGGAGACAGAGGGAGAGGGAGGGAGACAGAGGGAGAGGGAGGGAGACAGAGGGAGAACAGAGGGAGAGGGGGGAGGGAGACACAGAGAGAGGGAGACAAACAGAGTGAGTGAGACAGAGGGAGACAGAAAGAGACAGAGAGAGTGAGACAGAGAGGGACGGAGACAGATAGAAAGGGAGATAAACTGATTGAGAGAGAGAGAGAGAGAGAGAGAGAGGGAGGGAGACGGGAAGAGGGAGGGAGACAGAGAGAGGGAGAGAGAGGGAGGAAGACAGACACAGAGGGAGGGAGGGAGAGAGAGAGAGGGAGGGAGGGAGACAGAGAGGGGGAGGGAGGGAGACAGAGGGAGGGAGACAGAGAGGGAGAGAGACAAACACAGTGAGTGAGACAGAGGGAGAGAGAGAGGGAGGGAGAGGGAGGGAGACAGGGAGAGAGAAGGAGAGAGAGGGAGAGGGAGGGAGACAGGCAGAGAGAGAGAGGGAGACAAACAGAGTGAGTGAGACAGAGGGAGGGAGGGAGACAGAGGGAGGGAGTGAGACAAGAGGGAGGGAGACAAGAGGGAGGGAGACAGGAGGGAGGGAGACAGGAGGGAGGGAGACAGGAGGGAGGGATAGGGAGGGAGACAGAGGGAGGGAGGGAGACCGAGAGCGAGGGAGACAAACAGAGTGAGTGAGACATAGGGAAGGAGGGAGACAGAGAGAGAGGGAGGGAGACAGGAGGGAGGGAGACAGAGGGAGGGAGGGAGGGAGGCAGAGGGAGGGAGGGAAACAAGAGGGAGGGAGACAAGGGAGGGAGACAAGAGGGAGGGAGACAAGAGGGAGGGAGGGAGACAAGAGGGAGACGGAGACAAGAGGGAGGGAGACAAGAGGGAGGGAGACAGAGAGAGAGAGGGAGGGAGACAGAAAGAGAGAGGGAGGTGAGACAGAAAGAGAGAGGGAGGGAGACAAGAGAGAGGGAGGGAGACAAGAGAGAGGGAGGGACTGAGACGAGAGGGAGGTACTGAGACGAGAGGGAGGGAGACAGAGAGAGGGAGGGAGACAGAGAGAGGGAGGGAGACAGAGAGAAAGGGAGACAGAGAGAAAGGGAGACAGAGGGAGAGAGAGAGAGGGAGACAGAGGGAGAGAGAGAGAGAGAGAGAGATAGAGAGAGAGAGGGAGACAGAGGGAGAGAGAGAGAGAGAGATAGATAGAGAGAGAGGGAGACAGAGAGAGGGAGAGTGATAGAGAGAGGAAGGGAGACAGAGCGAGATAGATAGATAGATAGATAGATAGATAGATAGATAGATAGATAGATAGATAGATAGATAGATAGATAGATAGATAGATAGATAGATAGATAGATAGATAGATAGATAGATAGATAGATAGATAGATAGATAGATAGATAGATAGATAGATAGATAGATAGATAGATAGATAGATAGAGATGTGTGTATGCCGGGTTTGGTGGCTCAGTGGACGAAGGCGTCCGCTGCAGGGGCCTGTGTTCAACCTCATGCGCACAGTTTTTTTTTTGCTCTAGCCCCGCCCCCTCCCCCACTGCCCCCGCACTACCGGTGCGGCCCTCGGCCACAAACCACACTGTAAATTTGGCCCCCAAGAGAAAGTTTGTGAGTACCCATGCTCTAGGGTGTGCTGCTTCGTAGGCCTGCCCGCAAGACTGGAGATGAACTTCAGTATGGATTGTGGTGGACAGGCCTTCAAGGTTAACTCACAATTGACACCACTAGGGTACACCTGCTTGTGCTAAGACATCAAGCCTCCTAAGCCTAAGGTATAGTGGGTCCTTGTAAGGTCTAGCATGGGAATATGCTCCCTCAGTAGAGTGGTCTGGTGGACTGGTCATGAAGGCTGAACCTAGTTCCCCAGTTCTAAATTCAACAGCTCTGGCCATAGTGCCACATCCTCTCCCCCACTGAACACTATACTACCCCACTGAGAGAAACTCGCACTGCCTTCAGCTACAACCTAATTGTGCCCGCTATAAGCACTTGGATGTGGCTCAATTCAAATTATGTACTTGATAAGAGTAATATGCTGACTAAAAAAAAAAAAGTAAGAGCAACCACTCATAGGGAATGCAAGATTAAGTAAAGCATGTGAAATGTAAGCAGAAACAACATGGTTACCTTAACGATCTCTCACTCACTATTTAGAAATCAGCGAGTGGTTTTACCTAAAAAGTTAAGGACATGACTACAGGGCCCTGAAGGGAACCGTTTCAATGTCCATTGCTTATATCCTTAATAAACGTAAGCAGTATGGTTTACAAAGACCACATCCATAAACAGAGCCATGGTACACATTTTGTTTTCCAATCCACCCATCAACCAGGTATTGCAGTCCCTCCAGGAATGGTACACTTTCCCACCTGGGGACAACAATGCTGTTCAAAGAAAGACTAGAAAACAAAAGTAGCGCTTCACTGCAAAGTCTGTAAAGTGAGGCTGATGTGTTTGGATGTGAATAAAACCAATCTGGCCACTTTGCAACCACTCTGCCTTGCTTTATTTAGTTATGTATTTATTTTTCGTATTTAAAACCTTCTATTTCTCTCCATCCCGCTGCACTTTGGAATAGAAAAATGTCAGAAAAAGGGCATTTCCCTCAAGAGTGTTTGTCTTTTTTGGATCCATTTCACAGGGAAGCAACTAAATGAAAGAAGGAAAGAGGTTGTGAACCGTTTCTTCAAGTTACGGTTTTTAGTAAGTGAGGAGCAAGACAGAAAGAGAGGGAATAATGGGGGGGGGGGACAGCTGTCAGCACAAAAAAGAAGAGGACATTGCCCGAATCCTAGTCCTTCTCTGCCCGTCCCGGAAAGCAAGCCGAGCCTTATCTGAATGCCTTTGTCCTCCCCCAAAATAGTGCCGCCTGGGGCGGACCACCCCCACCGCCCCCCCCTAGCTACGCCACTGCAACCATGGGCGGAGAAAGTGTGGGGTCCGGAGAGGTTATATCCCCCCAAATTCTGTAGTGGGGGGACGCGGGGGACAAGGGTGATGGGATGAGGGGACAAAATAATATGCCCTCTCTCTTCTGTCACTCGCAGGTCCATTGGCACTACAAAGCACTACCTACAATGGCCCTGCACTTGGCCAGGGTGCCTGATTCCGGACCACAGGGTTCACGGTTCGATCCCCGGCGCCGGTGGCAGGTCAGCCCAGCACCATGTCACTCTGGGCAATAGCTCGCTTAATCTTCCCGACGGCCCCCAGCGCCGGGACACCTCTCCGGAGGTAGCTGTGCGCTTTACAAATGCTGGTATTTCATTATTTCATTTACCTGTGACCTTCCCTTTTGTTGTGCTACAAACATCGAGGAATTTGTTCACGCCTCGCCCTCTCCGCCAGGGCCACCTGCAGTCTGCATTCCCAGGACAAAGGAATGGAGGTGGTTTGTTGATCGCTGTCTGCATCCTGTCCCTCTTCAGCCTGATCCTACCTTATTTGACTGTTTCACACTGCGCAGTTCAGCCGCTCAAAGGCTAATGTTTTGTTGAAATTCTTATTTTGAGCAGTTGAACCTCACCCCACCACTATTGTGTCTTATTTCTTTTACAGCGCTACTCACCCCAATCCAGGGCGTCGGGGCGCTTTACATCACACATCCACATTTTACATTGACAATAAATCATATGTGCGTAAATCAATTTACAGGATGTGTTACATAAGATAGTGAGGGTTACAAGATGTAGAAGTCATGTCCTTTTCTTCATAGTTCACAGTGCTACATTAGAAGGATTCCAATTTATGAACTGCAAGTAACTAAAGGATCTCTGTGTTAAAAGCAATAACTCACTTACCCATCTCCATAAAATTTAAATCTGTCATCTGTGTGTCACATGATGTGCTTTGGAGGAGACACATTAACCCTCTCTGCCACTTTGATTCAAAACTGGGACTAGACAAAACAGCAATCTCTCCAGTAATTGCATTAACCTCAAGAGTTATCTAACCATTATTATTAATCCTGAGATTTAATGGGCACATAAAGATCTATACAGCAGGTGCCTCAACCCCATAAGATATTTTAAAATGCAGACTTTGCAAATAATTAAGTAGAACAGATATTCTTTCTGGCAGAGTTTTAATAAATAAATGTATGAGTGGAGGCAAAGATTTTGCGATAGGGTTACATCGCTCTTATGGCACAACTCTGACACAAAATCTAATTATTTAAATATTTTAATGAACTCAAATGTACTCTTGATATACCTGATTAACACATGTAAGGTCTGAGAATCTGATGTCAAATTGTGTGATGTCACGTGCTGTGATGTCACTTACATAATGCCCAATTTGGTTAGTTCCCCACTTCTTTTTTTAGGACTTGTGCCCTGGTGGGAGAAGTATAATGGAGAACCGGTGTTGTTGTAGGCTTGGCATCAAATTTAAATGTTATCTTTGCCTTAAGAGGCCAGTGTAACTCGACGGGAAATAGAGTAATGTGATCGAATTTCAGAGATAAAGACATACATCTAGTTTGGCATGTAGGACAGTTTTCAGTGAGAAGAGGCAGGCTTATGAGACGCCCACAAGGACAGCGTGACCGAAGTCCAGTCATGACAGTATCTTTTGTAGAAAAGAGACAAGAATGGGTTATTCTTTTCAGGACCTAGAGTTAATAGTTTGCCACTTTAAAGATTTTGTTTATACGGATGAGTCAAACATGAAAATAAGTGATGAAACAGCGGGTGAAATTGATGTGAAGTCAGCAATGTTTATGAGTCTATGGGCTTTTGCATTTCATTGTCCGCTAATTAATTCCTGGCTGGATGCTGATCTATTGTCCCCAACCCCCTGGGCATGCAGGGGGAGTTTTGTTTTCCCTGGATTAATTATTTTCAAAAGTATATGTTGAAATACTTGAATTTCATGGTTCTAGGGGACCTTAATATACGTGTGGACATATCTTCTGACCCGCATGGTCAACTTCTTTTGGATCATATGTCATCTTGGGATATGTCACAGTTTGTGACTCAGCCCACTCACATTATGGGTCATACCTTAGACACCATTTTTTTTAACACTTAAGTTTCCGTACTCACTCACTGGTCCGACCATGCTCTCATTCATTTACAATGATCACTGTACCTCGGCTCTCACGGATGCGGGTTTCGCTGTCCTCTACACAACGTAATTGGGCCATTGTCTTGGCTACAGAGTTTAGTCTTGCCTTGAGCAAGGGCTCTCCACCTATGACGGAGGACATGGAGGTCGATTTCAGTCTGTCAACTACTTGCTTACACTGGTGGCTTACCACATCGTACCTACTAAATACAGAGATGTAAATTCCTCAGGCGAAAGACAGTCAAACCTTTAGGTTAGTGAGGAGCTTAAAGTGCTTTGTAAGCACTGTAAGAAACTGGAAAGAGATTGGAGGCATTATTACCTTTGTAATGACAAAGTGCTCTACAAGAAGGCTCTAAATATCATGCAATTAAGAAAGCTCAGTCTGGGGGGTGGAGCTAGCCATGCCTGAAGATGGCCGCTTTCTGAGTGAGCTCCTTCGGTCACTCCAACATCCTGCATTAATCCTACGCTTCAATCCTTCTAACGAACTAAATATGCAGTGTTGACGAATCGGAACACTTTCCTGCCCCAATACGCCGACTCCTACATTCCGAGGTGCATTGAGGGCGAAGACCTCGCTCCTGCAAATCCTCTGTTAAAGTACAGCCTCAGAAATGGCTGTGCGCATAACCTGACTCCCGATCTTGGTGGGTTGTGGTGGGCATGAATCGATAAGGCCGCGTTGGCGGAGGAGGCTGGAACTGAAAAACAACGAGCTGCCGACTGCTTGTGGAGTGCTGCGGCTGCCTACCTCCGAGTATCGGGACGAGTGGGAGCGATCGCAGGGCCCGCGGCCTTGCTGCAGGTGAGCTTCGAGCGCAGGGTAACCGGCGCCCCTGGGGGAGGGGGCTGAGCACAGAGGCTGACTACTGCAGACGACCTGTACCCGGCGGATGGAGCCTCGTCTGATGTTGGGTGAACAGCGCGCGGCTCCCCTCCTGCCAAATTGAGGTCGACAACGAGAGGACACCAACATCCGCGATACCGCCCATGTCCGCACAGCACATACTGCAGATTCTACTGAGGCGCGGTGAAGCGGGCCAGGATATGACGGCTGCGACCCCATGTTACTTGTCCCTGTTCCTCTAGTCAGTGAAACGGTTGTTGACATCAGTGTGGGGCCCCATCCACATCCACAACACCTGCATTCTTAGAGGCCTGTGGACCACGTTGAACCGGGGGGTCCGTAATGCGCTGCCTGCCCCGAAAGTACAAGTCCTGACTCGAGGTGCGCGAGCTGAGCAGGAGGACATGTGGGGCGTGCGCTCTCCATGCTTGCGCAGCCTGTGAAAAGGCAGCTTCAGCCATAGCGGAATCCGCTACTGGGCGCCTGCTGCTCCATAGAACCCTGCTGGAAGGAACCCTGCAGGGACCACACCAGTGATCTCAAAGTCACACGCTACGCCAGTGCCATCGCTGCAGTACACACGCTGAGAGTGGGTCTACTCTTTGTGTGCTTTTAGGTACCCGGCTCAACATATCTAACTGATCCCCTATTTACCACTGTACCTCACTCTCCTGTGCTCATACTCACCTCCTTCTCTGATCACTAGCGTCTCGCAGCACTACAACATCTACAGCGCCTAGACTGGTATACCCTACTGAACAATGGGTAAACCTGACAGAAACCAACCCAAAATAAACTTTGAGCAAACCAAAAGAAATACAGAAAGTGATGGGCAAAATGATGCACGGCAAGCGGCGTCCAGCACAGGTGGACCTGATACTGGTGATATTCAGGCCATGCTCTCAACGATACGAGCCTCCCTTGCCAATATAGATGGCAAAATTGACTCCCTAACATATCGGGTGGATCGCATGTCTGAGAGGCTGGACAGACATACTGAAAGAATAGATATGGCAGAACGGCGCATATCGGACTCGGAAGATGCCCAAAGACAATTAGAAACCAAGCAAGGTAAAATGGATACCCACCTGAAGGCACTCATGGCAAAGAGTGAAGATTTAGAGGCGAGATCACGCCGCAGTAACCCCTACGCCTTATGGGAGTCGCAGAAACGACCAATACAGGTTCCATGGAACGATATATTGAGCAATTACTTATCCATCTAATGGGCAGAGACAATTTTTCTGACGTCTTTATTGTGGAAAGGGCCCATAAATCACTGGCTCCATCCCCACCACCTGAATCCAGACCACGTCCGATAATTGCTAAAGTCCTAAATTACAGAGACCGTGATGCAGCCCTCCGCAAAGCCCGTGAATTAGGTAAACTAAACTACCAAGGTATGGACATTTCCATATACCCTGACTTTACCCCACAAGTGCAAGAGGCCCGTAAGAAATTTGTTGAAGTTAAAAAGATGCTCAGAGATCACAGTATACCATATGCAATGCTCTACCCAGCTAAGCTGAAAGTAACTGGGATTGACATAGCTATGCTCCAAGAGACACATTTGCTATCCGGTAGAGCCGATAAACTAGGGAAGTGCTGGGCAGAACTAGTATTCTCCTCATCATACTCTAACTATGCACGCGGGGTCATCACCCTGATATGGAAAGGAACACAGTTTACTCTAGAACGGATAATCACAGACACACAGGGGAGATATGTTATCCTGACTGGACTATTACGAGGCACAAGAGTAGGTCTCATCAACCCATACGGACCTAACGTAGATGACTCTGACTTCTACATGCAATTATGCACAGAGATACGGGGCTACCAATAATAGAACTAATTTGGGGTGGGGATCAAAATGAGGCACTGGATAGCATATACGACAGATCACAAAATATGACTAAGAGACACCAGCATGCAGTTGCGGTGATTTTAAATGGCATGACAGAATTCAAAATGCACGATATATGGCGTATGCGTAATCCATATGCATATGAAAGCACCCACTCCTCGACGGTCCATAATAGGTGGTCCAGACTTGATTATTGGATACTCATAGATCAGGTGTGCACATGGACCCATGATGTCCGACACCTTCCAAAAACACTATCGGACCATAAGCCTGTGTTACTAACCCTACAAATACCAACGTATACCCCACCGCCATTTGTGTGGCGCTTTAACGCTAACTCTCTCCTCGATCCATTATATGCTGAAACAATCCACTCGGCAATAGAGGACTACTTTACCAACAATAAACTATAAGTTGATAGTGCAGGCACCCTCTGGGAAGCCTTCAAGGTGACCCTACGGGGCATTTGCCTAAGCACCACGGCAGGGATCCTTAAAGATCTACGCACGCAACTGCAGCAATGCGAAGCACGCATTAAAAGATTGAAACAGAATACGACTTTATTCGCGATGTCAATCTATTAGGTGACATACATGACGAAATCAGTAATTATAATGCCCTAGCAGAGGATGAAATGAAGTACATCGCAAAACACCACACGGCACGAAGGATGGGTGAGGGGGGCAGACCAGGCCATATGCTTGCAACCAAAATTTGCATAGAGCATAAGCAACACACTATTCTTCAAATAATAGATGTTAATGATGAGCTACACTATGACACAGCCGGAATCTTACAAACCTTCATGGACACATATAGCTCGTTATATAAAGCACGAGACACTGCACCTATGTCAGAAATCCTAGCCTACTTAGATGACATTGCACTAGCATGGCTTTTCAACGCACAACGGGACTTCCTAGCGCAACCAATTACACTAGAAGAAGTGCAGGAAGCGATAAAAACATTGCTGAATAACAAATCGCCAGGTCCAGATGGTTACACTGGTGAATTTTATAAGGCGTACTCGGAAATACTGTGCCCATACTTATTGGAAATGTATGACGAAGCATATCGCAATCAAACTCTTCCCCCTTCATTATGCGAAGTTTTGATAGTAGCACTTCTAAAACCAGATAAAGACCCGGAGAAAGCGGACTCCTATCGACCGTTATCTTTAATAAACACGGACACTAAGATCCTGGCTAAAATTATTGCAACTCGCCTACAACCACTTACGTCGAATATTGTGTTGCCTGACCAATCTGGTTTCATATCGGCTAGATCTACGGCACATAATCTTCGTACATATTTGCCCTACTTCACCAATTGAATCCCGACCTAGAAGCCGTGGCGGTACTTCTCGACGCGGCCAAAGCATTTGATTCGATTGAATGGGTTTACCTATTCACTATTCTACAACAAATTGGTCTTCCCCCATCATTGCTGACTTGGATCAAATTGTACACGAGGCCATCTGCGCGCATTAAAGTATATAGGCACATATCGGGTGTCATACAGAGACAAAGGGGGACACGGCAGGGATGTCCGCTATCCCCCTTACTATTTGCTATTGCCCTAGAACCCCTAGCTTGCAAAGTCCGCCAACGGTATGCCCATACGGCTTTGAGATTTACCTTGCGCCCCATTGGCAAATCATTATACGCTGACGATATGGTGCTATATATTAGAGATCCCAATGTAAATTTATCGTCACTAATCAGAGAATACATAAAATTCGGCAGACAATCAGGCCTTCCGATCAACTGGGCCAAGTCAGCAGTGATACCTCTGACTGCGAAAACGACGTCCCCGCTCATGGACTTTACCTTAATATGGCAGGAGGATCCTATTAAATATCTAGGCATTTCTATACACAGGGAACCTGAGCTAGTACTGCAGAGAAACTATGGCACTGCAATTGACAAGATAGAAACACAGATTGACCGGTGGATAACATTGCCCTTATCTCTAGCGGACAGAATCTCCCTAGTTGAAATGGTAATCTCTTTGCTAACGGTCCCATACCCCCCCGACACCTATATTTAGTCGCCTGCGCGCCAACATGACTAAACTCATATGGGCTGGGAAGCAAGTTACAATAAGTCTCCGCACACTGACACTGCCTTATGCAGCCGGGGCATTCACAGTCCCTGATTTTTACCTATACTATTTATGTGTGCATGCACGATATGCACACTACTGGTTTCACCCTGTACATACATGCCGCATCTCACCGTGGAGGACGGGGATGCCCACCCCATTAAATTAGTAAATATCCTGCCACATCAGAGACCCCACCTGTCCAAATGCGAGACTAACACTGTGCGAACCACATCCCTAGCATGGCAGCGCAATGCCAGCCTCGCAGACAAAGATTCTCTATATGCCCCGAGTCTCTCACTAGCCCAGCATCCAGCCCTGTCGGTTACACAAGGGAAAGGGAGTATGGAATTACTGGCCCAGGTTGGCATCACAGTGATGGGCGACATGTACCCGAATGGGAAATTTATAACACCGAATGATTTATCATTCGTGAGTAATCAAACACTTCTGTTCAAGTTTGCTTATCATAGATTCCGTGCAGCAGTGCAAGAACACTACACCTCATACCCAAATGAACCCCCTACGCTAGAAATGCTACAACTATTGATAACTGCTCCGAATCATTCACATATCGTCACAAAAGTGTATAGAGCCCTACAGAGGGAAATTGGCGCCGATACACATGGAAGGCACAGGACAGATGGAATAAACTTCTTGACAAGCCACTAGAGTTAGACGAGTGGTAGTCATGCTGTGCACTCACGAACTACTTACTCCAAATGGTAATTTACGCCTCATCCACTATAAATATCTCCACCAGACGTACCACACGCCAGTTAAATTGCACAAACACGGCTTGAGAACAGATGCGAAATGTAAGAGATGTAATACAGACCAAGCAGATTTTGGGCATTTGGTGTGGTATTGCAACAAAGTGCACTCTTATTAGGAACAGGTGATCCAGTTGTTAAACGACATCCTGCAATGTCGACTAGAGTGTGCACCGCAGGTGTGCCTATTGGGCCATATGACGTGCTTGAAATCTACGAAAAATAAGCTAGCGGCCATAATGTTGCTACTAGCTAAACGAAGAGTAGCCATGCACTGGGACAGCTCTACAACACCAACTGTGGACCGCTGGATATCGGACTCTATATATTGTAAGGATAACTTTATGCTCTACGCAGAAGAACTACCACAGCCGCTAAGATACTAATTTCTGGGAACCTCTTTCAGATTATTTACGTACATACCCTGACCTATTCCAATCTAATACATGATTCCTGACTTCCTTCTCTTTTTGGGGCAATGATAAGGTGGATAATTGATAACTTAATTATTACGTGTTGTTGTGCTGAGTACAATTGCCGACTGTATATTGTGAAAAGTACGATTGACTTGATGATGTATGTAAACATGCTTAACAGTACCTACAGAAAATGTATAAATAAAAAACAAAAGTCCAAGAAAAAAAAAAGAAAGCTCAGTCTGACATTTTTACAGATCAGATTGACATGTCTCAAAACAAGTCCAGGGAGATATTTAAAATCATCAAAAAGTTTATGCACCCCGGAGCCTTGCTTCAGCTTTTAAAACCTCATTTTAATTTATGTACCCATTTGTCCAACTTCTTTGACACTAAAATCCAAACCATCGTGGATGCTTTACATCCCACAGAAGTCACCTTGATGAGGATCAGTGACCACACGGCACTGCAGGTAGAAATAGTGCCTCTCGTGGTCAATTGCTAAAGTAATTTGCCTTGATTTCACTTGAGGAGTCTGCTCAGGCCTTGAGTGCCTACAAATCAGGGTCGCCAGTTGACTACTGTCCCCCTCACATTTTTGCTGCCAATTATACGCCATCAACTCAGTTCTAAACCAGCTTCTAAATCAGTCAGTTTATTTGGCCACATTGCCCAATGGTTGGAAGCAGACCAAGTTGATTCCTCTCTTAAAAAACCCTTGGCAGACAACACCAATCTTGTCAGCAATTTCTGTCCCATTTCTCTGCTGCCATCCTTTACCAATATTTTAGAGAAGCTCATAAAGTCCCACTTTGGGCATTTTAAAATAGCTAAAAGCTTTGGCCACATTAAACTTGGACTCAGAGGGATGGGTGTGTGTGGAGGAGTCGAGTGTACTATGGCAGTCCAAGTGCCCTCCCACAATCGACACTAAAATCAAGTTTTAGGCAGTACCTGTACCCACAAAAAACTCAGTGAGAGAAGTCTGGTATAATAAAACTGAGATTCCCCAACTATACAGTAGATACAAGAAATTGTTTTGGCATTCAGTTTCCCTTCCCTTCGTTGAAGTCCCAAATGTTATATGTTAACCAAGCAGACCTGTCAAACAGGTTGTGACACTATAATGTCCAAAGAGGCCCTCTGTGATTGGGAACGGGAAGGAAAGACAGCAGAAGGGCCCTGCCTAGGTGTCATCTAACATTTGTCTGTAACAGGGGAGGTCTTTCCAAAGTATTGAGTGTCACATGAAATGGTCCAGCAGACCTGTCTAGCATATGTGACACACAAGCAGGACTTGACACTTGGATGTAAAAAGTATTCCCACAGCCCGATTGAATATTCTGATAGGTTCAGAAGGGTCATCTCTACCGGTTAAGGTCGCCATATAATTTGCTCCTGGGAGCAAGTTTATACTTCAATCACACATATTCACGTGCTAATTACTGGCTGGCAAAGTGGGAGAGCAAAATGTAGATTTGCCTTCCATGGACTTCAGGCAAGGCAAACACAACTTTTTAAAAGATATTTTTCCATAATGTTTGGAATAAATGCAACTTTACCATAGCAATTGAATTTTAACTATTAAAAATAGTTGTTTAATTATTTTTATAGCTAATCCCATTTCTAAAATGCACCCCAGTGTTTTCCTATGGAACAGCCAAACCTGCTAGAGTGAAAATAGTTTTGAGGACATTTTTGTTGTAAGGACATGTTTAACATTAAACATTCACATGTCTTACTTTTAAATACTTTGCACCCTGCCTTTATGGGCAATAAGTCCTACTTGGGAGTGACTTAACAATATTTAATAGGAAGGTTTAGGCCTGTCAAAACTTCAAAAGGAGTCATTTCAACAGGTTGAATTTGCATTTCAAACTTGCACAGCCACACTTCTGGTGGGAGGCCTGAAGTCATGTTTACATTACCACTGTAGTGGATGGCACAATAGGTGCTGCTGCCCACTTGAGAAATTTAACTTACATTCCCTGGGTACACATCAGTACCATGCACTAGGGACTTACAGGTAACATACATTTGCCAATCAGAAGTATACCAATTTAACCATGTTGAAAGAGGAGCACAAGCACTTTAAGCTTGCTTTGCAGTGGTAAGGGGCACAGACTTCTATAGGCAGCAAAAATAGGGTTTAGCAAACAAGCAAACAATTAGGGTGACTATGTAGAAAGGGCAAATTTCCAACAATCATAATATAACAAGAACAAGAACAAGGTTTTCAGTTAAGTAGTCCTGAACAAATCAATGAATCTCAAGGGTGAGTCATCACAACACATTAATAGACAGATTTTTTCTGACATTTAGAAAATTGTGAAACATTTAATTGATCTAAGTTAAAATTGAGATAGTTTGCTTTAAAGAAACTCTGCACCACATATCCATTGCAGACCCTCTGTGGCCATATAACAACTGCTTGAGATAAAGTCTAACATTAAATTCAATTCAATTTAGATTTTAGAGAGCATCAAATGTATTATCGTGACAGCCAAAATATGCAAGAGCCAAAATGAATAACAGATGCAAGTTAGCCACCATGCCATTCTGCTCTAGTAAGAGGTGCCAAGCAGGCCAAAATTCAATTACCTTTTATGTGATGCAAATAGGGTTATATAAATCATATTGGTTCGCATTGCAAATACATTGGTTTACATGAAATATATTAGCTGTGTCTTTGTGCGTACTGCACTGATTTACACAAGTTGATTTGGTCACCATGCACTATTCTGATTCATTGGTTTGAGAAATCAATATGTTGATTAATGCAATGCGAAACCATTGAAAGACCAATAAAACACATTTGTCTGTATGAGAAAGCATACGGTTTAAGGTGTGTGGTTTTTACACCCAATAAATCTGGCTATGTTCCACTGTACCGGCTCCGGTTTAGATCAACAGAATACTCCTGTGTCTATCTAATGCATCAGTTTATGCACAGGAAATACTGGTGTTTGTCTTACACAGTGGTGTGCTGGCACAGTGCACTGGTTTCTAGGTATACTCTATTTATTTGTCCTTATAGTGAATTGGTTCCTATGTATTTAACATTGTGGCCCACATGCATTGCCTCCTGCTGTGTTTGCATGACACATTGGTCCAAACATGTAACGTTTTTTTTTAGATGCATATTATATTGGTTTCCCCGCATCATGTATTGGTTGTTTGCAATGTA
Source organism: Triturus cristatus (assembly GCF_964204655.1). Lineage (NCBI taxonomy): Eukaryota > Metazoa > Chordata > Amphibia > Caudata > Salamandridae > Triturus > Triturus cristatus. The sequence goes on along the minus strand of NC_140590.1, from coordinate 1,266,656,315 downwards.
CCAAGATTCACATGCATATCAAACGGCTTTACAAGAGTAAGACATAGGTTCATTTTTTTATTTATACTTTTTAATCAATTTTTCATACATTTGCACAAAAGAGGTACGGTAAAGATTTACAAGTATAATTGATACAAAAATGAAAAAAAATGTAAACCATTCAGTACCCCTTCCAGTCCCTTTCATACAAGATGGCAAAAGTAAACAATAATCAGATTGATATTCAGCTCACAGACAAAAAAATACAAACAATATCAACAATTAATAAGGGAAAACACACCAGAGTGGTTTTCATTTTGGATATCTCACCAGTCATGATACAGCCCATACTTATTCAGGATTAAAAAAATATCGTCAGAAGAGACTTTTACGCACTCATAGCATTCATATCCCGCCTTTCTTCTGAGCTATTTTCCAACCATTTCAAGACTGGTGCCCAGATCCTAATCCCCTTGTTTGAAGCCTTATCCATGCGTGCATACAAGTTGCTATCCAGATAGAAAATAAGAGCACTCTGGCCGCTATCGATTGTTCTGAGCCAGTCTCAGGCAATACAGATCCGAGCTACCGACATAGCCACAAATACAAACCATTGGAACTGACTGTCTACCTCTTGATTTTCTAGCTATTAGGATATGCTGGGGTGAAAGACATATCCACATGTGCAAAACACCATCTAAAAAAACAGTGATACCCTGTTTAAAATCCTCCAACTTAGTACAATTGCTAAATATATGGGCCAGATCATCATTTTGACTCCTGCATCGCTAGCTATTTTTCAGGTGTATAGTAAAGTTTACAGAGCGTCTTACAATGTTGAGCCTGTAGCCCTGCAGAGAATAGTACCAACTGGCCTATTTCCAAAGACTCATAAAAGTGTGCTTCATTAATGCCCAGCCACAGAATCCAGTTGTCTGAATGTTTTACCAAATCGTCCTGCATAAGCTTCATTAAGTAAAATCACCTTGCATCACGTTAAAAGATTTCAATTGATTCACATAAAAAGAGTTTCCAATTTTCCTTACTCCACATTGTTCCCATTTGCTACAGTAGTTGTTGTGAAAGATGGCTGCAAGGATTTTTGCTCTTCACAGGGGCATGTAGTAACTGTATTATCCTATGCCCAATTTATGGTTGACCTTAGAGCAGATCTTGAATGCAGATTGTATTGTTTTAAATGTAACCTTCTTAAAGGAGCTAGGTTCCACTGCTCTTAAAAAACATACATTCACCTCTTCTCCTATCAAAAGGTCATATATAGGGGAAGTTCTTCCACAGTTGATCACCAGGCTGCCTTCCTATAATTAAAGTCCTCATATATTGCAAGGGGTCTGCCCATAAAATAAAACCTAAAATTAGGTAGAGCCCCCCTTGCCCTAGGTAGCACTACGTTTTTGATGGCTCTTCTAGCTCTTGCATGTGACCATTTAAAACTGCTGGCCATAGCCTCCATCCATTTGAAGCAGCAGTTTTCAAACTCCGAAGGGATAGATTTGATGAGATAGAGTACCTTGGGAAGAAAATGCTTCTCAATTACATGGCATCATCCCACTATTAAAAGATGTAAATTATCCATTAGTCTGAAGTCCCTCTTCGTATTCTGCAGCACTGGAGCCAAATTTGATTATTTGATGTTCTCCGCTTTACTGATGATGTTAACTCCCAAGTCTTACAGCCTTCTCAGTTCTACAGTTACCCACTAGCTGTACCCACTCATTAGCCACAAACTGACTTTTGTTCTCATTTTAAAGATAGCCCGAAATGTTGATGCTTCAACCTCCACTTCCCTAAATCATATTTCAGGTTCAGGTGTGACAAATGCAATATCATCTGGGTAGGCTAATGCCTTGGTACTTAGACCATGTGCAATCAATGGATCATTTAGCTCATTATTGACCTAATTAATTGGTCAATATATTAGAGAAAAAGTAGGGGAAAGCAAGGGCATCACTGCCTTGTTCCTCTCATTATAGAAAAAGCCTCTGATTCTATCTCTGCTATTGGCTACTGGTTTTCTGTACAGTGCCTGTACAGCTCTTTTAAAGCCAGGGAAACATTTATTCCATCTAAGTGCGGCCCACAAGAAATTGCATGCCACCCGATCAAAGGCCTTTTCAGTGTTGAGTAATTTCAAGGACATATGATCGGCTGTACTTCTAGCCTTGTTGAATAGTGTAATCCCCTGTCTAATGTGATCACTAGTCCCTCTTCCAGGAATAAACCCATGTTGCCATGGGGATACCAGCTTGCCAATCACTCTACTCAATCGGGAAGCCAAGATCTTAGCATACAGTTACACATCCCTGTTTATTAATGAAATAGGCCTGTGAGACCCTGGCTCAGTTGAGGGATTCCCCCTTCTTCTTAAACACTACAATATGAGTGGAAATCCAAGATAGCGAAGTTTGTGACCCACCTTGCACTTCTGCATATAGGTTACTGAGATCAACCTGACATACCGAAAATACACTTTATAAAATTTGAGTGAAATTTTGCCTGGACCTGCCACTTTCCCGGCTGTCAATGCACCCAAAGCTGTTTCTATTTCCTTGAGTGCAAATGGAGCATCAAAAGTAGCCTTCTTGTCTGTATCTCACTGCCCTCCCACAATAAGTCCAGATATTGACTGACCTCATTTTCTGTAGGAGTAGCCTCTAAATGATACAATTTCCCATAAAACCCCTTAAATACTCCCAGAATTGCTTCAATAGTAGTTGCCATGTGCCCCTGCTTATCCTTAATTTCCTGGATGTTGCTTTGGACCATCTTTTGCCTCGCTTGGAGTGCCAGCAATTTGCCCACCCTCTCACTGTACTCAGAGCACTCGATTGGTGGGCCTGATATTTTTCTGCTGCCATTCCTACATAGATGTCATCAATCCTGGCCTTCGCCACTGAGATCTTAGATAGTACTTCCTGTGATGCTCTGGTCCATTACCAATTGCCTTAGTCGGTCCTCCAGGTTGTTCAGCTCCTTACTGCTAACTCTCAGCTTCTGAGCCTGAATTTTCTATCTATGCAAGTTAAAGCTGAGGGTCTCCCCTCTTATTCCAGCCTTCAGGGCATCCCAAAATACGTTACCAGGGTACTACCCTATTCACCTCCATAAAGGCAGGGAGCCATTTCTTCATGTGTTCAACATGCTCCATATTTGAAAACAAAGCCATATCGAACGACCATGCCTGCGGCTGAGTCTTTTATATCGAGGCTGAGACTTCACTCACAAAGGGGTTGAGATCTGACAGGCTCAGAGGAAATTTGTCATTTTTTAACCCTTTAAGAAGGTCAGTTGAAAATAAAAAGTAATTAGGTCTAACATGCTTCTTTTGGTGAGCTGAATAAAATGTATACCCTGGGTCTGGGGCCCTCAACTGCTTCCACACTTTAACCAACCTGTGATTTGACTAAGGTCCTGCACTGCCTGGAAGGAACCCTCTGGGCTTTCTACCCTTGTAGCGACCCCTAGGCAACACAGTTGGACCATTGTTGATATGTATATTTAGATCTCTACAGGTCATGACTGGAGTAGCCCAGGAAGCAAGCTTGACATTAAGAAAGTCAATTACTGCGGTATCATACAGGTTTGACCCATAAATAGAGGGAATGTGAGAGGACATCCCCCAGCCAAACCCTCCAACAAGTGGCCAGCAGCAATATTTCTCTGTAAGTTTCCGACTAACCTCCATCAATTTTCTGCAAGCCAGTATGTCTACCCCCTTTGTGGTGGTCACCTGTGTAGTGTGTGCCAAAAACAGATACCCAAAGGCTTCCAACATATGTTTCTTGGACCCTTCTTTGTGAGTTTCTTGCATGCAGATAATGTCGGCCCTATAAAATATCAGTCCTTTCTCTACATGCCTCCTGTTGCAAAGATCATTCAACCCACAGGCATTAATTGTACCAGTCTGTAGTTTTCTCACTTGCGCCATTTATACATAGGTCAAATCAACCTGTCGATTAGATTTTTGCCTACCTCAAATGGCTAGCCACAAATGTAATCCTTGAATACTACAGATTTTTTAAAACCCATTTCAGAGGCAACTTCAATCACAGATAGATGAATTGAGAAGTGATTCTCTTAATTTTTGCAATTCTTTATTCAAAATCTTCTGGCTGAAGAAAACAATTCAGAGCAGCCAATACATTTCGCCCAGTTACAGGCTTCTTCAGGGCTGCAAACATATACAAACATAACTTACATTACTTTTTCATTCCGAAAATGTTGTTTACATTTCATCCCTATGCACATAAATATATTGTAGGTCAAAGTGTTAAAATTGTATTGCACATCATACTCCATTAATTGCTGAGCACCTAGATTCTTCATGATTTTGTATGTTTTTCTTTTGTTTGTTTTTAATAAAAAAATAAATTTAAACACAGTACAACAAATTTCCTATGTATTCCTTATCCTCCTCGATAATCAACCACCTTGTGTAAAAAATATTGTTTATCCATTATTTACAGGACAGGTTAAAGAAGAACTCAAGTTGTCATGCATAGTTACATATTTCTCTTACCCTTTTCAAACACCTTCACCAATAACAGATCAGAGTAGGAGATTCTCCCCATTGTGTAATTGAAATGAGCTGTTAAGAAATGGACTCAAACCAGTGCTTCATATCGATTTCAGATGTGAGAAAATTATGCCATTATATTCAGCCGTTCAAAAACAGACAAAAACTCCATGCCCTTACCCACCAACCCACCATATGAGGGGGCTCACATAATTCTATCAAGGGCTGAGCACCTTTTGCAATTCAATGATATCCTTATATCTTTGCTACCTTACACAGACGCCAAACATTGGGGGAAATTCAAACTATTCAAGAGAATGTAATAATGCGCAAAGACCCCTGACTTCGCGTCCCAGACCCTATCTTCAATAATGTTACCACGTGGGTTAACCAATTTGTTCACTCACCTTCAAAACAATCTTATATTTGTCATCACTTCTTAAAGGAAGAGCTGTCCATCAATTTCTCCTGATACATGAATTGATTCAGTCTGTGAATCCTGTAGACCAAAAAATCGAAAAACACAATGAATGCTGTCACCTAATTCCTATGGTAAACAACGGTTTCAACAAAGTCCGTAATTTCTGTATGATTTGCGTCAAGGAGTATGTAAATGAATATTCACACCTCTTAGATTTTACCGAAACCTCACGAATGTCACACGTTTAATGGATCTCATACAAATGTGTGTTTGATTTTACTGTACAGCAATTTATACTGGCAAAGACTCAATGTTAATGAATAGGGATCCCTTCACATGTGTAACGCATTTACCGGACCTCATACAAATATGTGCTTCATTTTACCACACAATGATATACATCGGGGCAGGCTCAATATTACTGAAAAGGGAGCCCTTCACAACCCACTGAACGTTTTCGGCGGACTACACTATGTGATCGTTACGCTACATCGTAGACCCGTCATGTACTATAGTAACCCGTCTTCCTCTGTTACCTGGTCATATGGTTAACGAATTTCAAATATGTACATTAATTCTCAGCTGCTCATCCGTGTTCAGTCATTGAAAGTGCGCCCACTCAAATGTGGCATCTGACAAAGTTTGCCAAGCCGCCTTTGTTTATAGTTCCAGTTTAAATACCCCAGAAACATTTGCTGCCTTAGCAACTAGACTGTCAAATTGCCATGCAAATGCACCTGCGTAAATGGGCCAATGATCATGTATTTCCTGCCCATTACCTATATCGGTGCATACTACCATTTCAACTAGACCGTCAAATCAAGCTGTTACTCCGCCTGCGTTTGTGGGCCAGTTCTCGTGTATTTCCTGCCCATTATTTATATCGAAGCATACTACAGTTTTAGAGTCTTGTCTACTAGACCGCTGGATCTTTCCCTTACTACGCATACATGCATAGTTCGTTTATTGCCACTCTTAATTGTTTACCATTGCATTGACACACCATCAAATTGTTTGTGTAAAAATTCCATACCGTATTTGCACAAAAGCATTAATCCCTTGACATGCCATGACTATAATCAAAGGACATTTAGAAAACAGACGAACCATGGTCATTTAAAGGCAGGAACTTTTTCATTAGGATTGTTTTTACCTCATGTTTGAAAGCACCCGTATAGGTGATTCTGTGAATTTCAGGTGGGAGAGAGTTCCATATCTTCGGTGCCGAGCCAGAGAACGCTCTGAGTCTCGTTCTCTTTTTGCGAAAGATCTGAGGTTTCAGTAGTAGAGAGTTTGCACCTCTTGATGGTCTGCCCCCTCCTATTAGTTCCAGTTTTCGGGCCAGGTAGCCAGGGGTTTTGAAGTAGAGGGCTTTGTGCGTCAAACAAGCAATCTTTAGTTGTATTCTTGTTTCATAGGATAACCACTTTAGAGATCCTAGGGCTGGGGAAATGTGTTAATTTCTTTTTGTATCAGTGATCAGTCTGGCAGCGGCATTCAATGAAGCCCTGAGTGGGGCCAAGATATATTTGGGGAGGCCACAGAGCGTCACGCTCCCATAGTCTAGCCTCGGTAGGACAAGCGCTTGTACCACCTGCTCGAAGTCCTCTTTAGGGAGGAATGGTTTTAGGTTTCTAAGAATCCTCATTTGGTGGTTCGCACCCTTACACATCTTGCTAATATATTTCTTCATGTTCAAGTGCGAGTCTAGGGTGATTCCAAGAGATTTAGCTGGGTCGATGATAAGCGGGGAGCAGTTCAAGGTAGAGAAGTGTTTCATCCAGAGGTCAGTCTTCGGGGTGTGCCTAGGAGGGGATATGAGCAGGAATTCTGTTTTGGCAGTGTTGAGCAGGAGGTAGTTTTCAGTTAGCCAGTTTTGAGTAATCATCAAGGAGGAATTGAGTGAGATGAAGTCTTCAGAGGAATTGATTTTCAGATAAAGTTGCGTGTCATCCGCATACATATGGAAAAGAATGTTCATTGATGATAGAGCGGACTTTGTTGAATCTGTTGTTTAACAGAGGAATTAGGTGACAGCATTCATTGTGTTTTTCGATTTTTTGTCTTTGCCCATTATTACGTTCTCTTGAATCGAATGATATCTGGATGAGGTAAGTAGGAGAGCGAAGGTCCTGGGGAGGTGATGCATATATAGAATTCTACATCCAGAAACTGGATATGGGTTTGAGACATGTTCAATGTAAATTTCACATTGAACGGGTTGTTGTTTAAATAGTCAAGCCCGTCTCTGTACCTGTCCAGACGACAATAACGTTGTCTACATATCGTCCCCAGTAGTATACATCCTTCACCCATTGTGCTGCTGATGGGGCCCAAGCATGGACATGCTTCACCCACCCCATGAGGAGGATTGCATATGATGGGGCAATAAGACCCCAGTGCTGTGCCTTGAAGCTGTTGGAGCCATGTTTCATCATATAGAAAGAAGTCTTTAGATAGACATCTTATTGTGTTCATGATAGTTAGCCCTGTGTTAGAAAGGAAAAAACCTACTGCCTTGCATCTATTCTATAATCCATTTTAATACATACATACAATGAATCCACATCCAGAGTCACTAACTAAATTAATTCATCCCAAACAAGAAATGAGTTACATATTGTGATGAGTGCTGTTATTGATCCAATACCTGATATTATAGGATGCCCCGGAAGGAAATCTCCTTTTTTGTGACCCTTTGGTAAGAGGTATAGACTTGGAAATCTGGTGCATGCAACTTTTAGGAAATTGTATTTGGTTTCAGACAACAAACCCACTGCTTTCCAATGAGGAAGTGTGTCATTTATTTGAAGTGTTGCTAATGCTATTACGATGTCAGAGGCCTTACGTCTAACATTGTTGGTTTAAATTATAACCGGCTGAGTTTGATTCAGAGTTGAAACTGGCCGGTCATTCCGGCTGGCTTCCAACGGGCTCAAGGAACCTGTCTGCCGGTCGGAACCGGCCCATAATCCAAATGGACGGCGGATTACGCCGTCCTGAATACGATGTACGGTTTCCGCCAGGGTTTCCATGCCTGCCTTTCTGACATGGAAACCCTGTCGGAAAGCATCCTTTGAGGCCTTCGGTTGGTGGCCGAGGTGGCACCTATGGATCCCCTGTTAATCCCTGCACCCCCTGGCAGGCACCTTGAGGTGCAGAGATTCACACCATCTCACATTTCCCTATGGGAGCATGTAGCACAGCCAGTGTACGGACATAACACAAGCTCCCATAGGGAAATGTCAGCCGCATCATAATGCGGTGGTCGGGACTGCCGACCGGAGGTGGGTCAGTCCCGTTTCCAAGACGCTGTTGGGCGCTCGACATCGTAATAGGCCCTTAGATGTCATTTAGTTACCTATACATCTCATTGTTGTAGTCACTTCCGTTCATCAGAACAATTTTGCCCCCCTTATCTACCTCATGTATAATAAGTGAGCTATTGTTTGCTATGCTAGATAGGGCTAGTCTTTCTTTCTTAGTTAGGTTATCTTTGTGGAAATTTCTCGGGGTGCCAAGAACTTTATCTTCTAAACGGTGCAGATCGTTTGTCACTTGTTGATGGAAAACCTCAGTACTAGTTAGACGCACACATTTACTGTGTACATTTAGACCACTGTCACAAGTGTAGTCTTCTTCAATACAGAGATCTTTAACCACCTCATCAACAGAACAGCCAGCATCATCATTGAGTGAGTGTATGCTTGTGTATGGTGTGTGAAGATGCATTATGTGCATGGATTTGTATGACTGTGTGGGTGAATATGATTTTAAAGTGGTGCAGTGGTTTAGACTAACCCCCTGGGTATTTAACAGTACTGTCTGATCCTGGGTACATAATTTTGTCTGCATTCGCCGCAGTTACTATGTCATTAAGCATTTTGAGTGCTTACAAAAATGCTGTTATGAAGCAACATATATTTTAGGAATATTTACTGTACATTTGTGGACAACCAAAAATAGACAGGAGCTGTGTGGCTCAATGGTTAGAGTGGCAGACCCTGAAGCAGAGTTCTGGCCAGGGACCAGGGTTCGATTCCCGCCTCGGCGGGGCTCGGGCTCAATTTCCTCCGACCTGTCTATTCTCGCCTCGGTGCCTATTCTAATCACGGGCCCCACGCTGCAACTCTGGGCAATAGCTTGCTTAGCCTCCACACGGGCCCCGACAACACTAAGGATGCCTGGCTTCACCCTGGGGGTGCCCAGGAGTGGACACTTCACAGGGAAAGCCAGGAGGGGTTCCACAGCGGTATGAGTATCAGCGCCAGGAAACCGCAAAGGCGGCACCGCAAGGTGGCCGTCTGGTGACAGTGCGCTCTATAAGTACCTTGACATTTACATTTTACATTTGTGTTGTTATTTGTATAGGACCTTTGTATAGTGCTAAACACGACTTAGGCCACTGAGCTTTCAAACAGAGCAAAGACCTGAGGCCGATCCATAACTGTGCACCCTGGATCTCCAATGTATCTGGTATCTACAAAGATCTTCCACCATGCTTCCATCCCTTAAATACTGTTGTTTTATTATGTAAACTCACAAGGAGTGTTGTTTTCTGGCTGAATCACAGCAAAGGGTTAGTTTACAAGGGCAGCCAGGATTTGATCCCAGTATGAGTTCTGTATAAAAGAAAGGCCTTGATCCTGAATTCAGAGAGAAACCAGTGGGAAGGATTCAAGCCTTGCTTTAGCGTGGTCATGCTTACTTATCCAAAGACACAGTCTGGCTACCTGTATTTTTACTCTTTAAAGCTTTTCAATACATTTGTCACATAGAAGGTATGGCAGACTTTGATACAATAGTCCACCCAGGTAATAAAATTATGTTTAGTTTGGAGAATCAAGAGGATTCTGCAGAGGAGAGAGATTTGCAAATGTGTTTCCTTGGCCGATGTCTCAATCATTGTGTTGAGTTAAATTAGATCTTGGTGGAGGGGAAAACTCCATCACAAATGTGACGGAGATCCATCTGCTGTATTACTATCCTATTATATCCCATGGAGATCATGATAAGTCACGTTTGTGACACAGTTTTCCATCCACCAACATCTAAATAAGGCCCATAGTCATGATGCTTTAAAGCCAGCTCATACATCATCCTTATGAATGCCTGATAAGTGCCTGACACTGGCCAATTGCAAGTAGCCTTTCATCAACAATAATTATTTTTATCTGTTAGAGCTGGTCCAGTATAAGTCAGGTGCACATGTATTTGACTGCCATTTTTCCTGCCCTACAACGTTTCCAGGAAAATTAGCTTGTTGGCAAATAACAATGTAGTATGGTTATAACCCATTGAATGTCAGCTCTGTGGGGTTTTCACTTCTTGGGCTGAATTTTCAAGGAGCCTTCATAAAAGCTATCTAATAGTAAATTCAGAGAAGTAGTCACAAAATGCTACCGTACATTGTGATTTCTATGTTCTAATCTAAGAATTGTAACGTATGAAATCACCTACTCCTGTGCTTTTTTAAGTAAATTTTTCAACTCCTTTAAAAATTTGCTATTTAATAAAAAAGAATATATGTCTTACATTTATATTTTGTAGGAAGTAAATGCTTTCACTCCTATTTGTTCCTCTTCTTTGGGGAACATGCTCTTTGTCTGGTATTCTACACTTCAGTGAACCTTTGTCTGTCTTCATTCCTATCAGTCATTTGGAGCAGAAAGTAGAGTCAAGTGTTGTTAACCAGTGCTGAAGTGCACCCTAAAACATGCTAAAATTGGTTTATACCTGATTGGCATATTTAATTTACTTATAAGTCCCTAGTAAAATGGTATACCATATACCAAGGGCTGGTAAATTAAAGGCTACTAGGGGCCTGTAACACTATTTGTGCCAACCTCTTAAGAAGACCCTTAAAGAATGCCTCAGGCCTGCCACTGCAGCCTGAATGCAGTTTTGAACTGCCAATTTGACTTGGCAAAATAATCCCTTTGCCAAGCCTTAAGCTCCCCTTTTATCACATGTGCTACCCTGAAGGTAGGCCCTAGGTAGCCTATAGCATAGGGTGGATTGCAATCAAAGGGTTGGACATGTACTTTAAAGTTTTACATGTCCTGGTAGGGAAAAACTCCTACATTAATTTCTCACTACTGTGAGGCCTACTTCTCCCATAACATTGGGTTGATAGAAACAGGTAAGCAGCTCATGTTTGGTATCTGAGAAATTGTCATTTAAAATCCTCTTTAATGGTAAAGTCAGATGTTTCTTACAATTTTGAGAATGTCACTTTTAGAAAGTTGGCATTTTGCTGCATTATTTGGTGCGTGCAGTCTGTTCCTGAGCGATATGGCTGGGTGTAGTCAGCAGTTAGACTTTGTTTATTCCTCCCAGATAGCCGCACAATAGAGGGAATAGGTGTGTATGGACGGGGCTAAGGGGGCAGAGCTAGGTACAGCCCTACTTTCAAATCAATAGGCTGTGCCTTGCCTTCACACAAAGGACTTGTCACCACTGAATTGTTCATTCAACCAGCCTGTAGCCAGGGCAGGGGTGGCAAGAAACTTCAAGTACTTCAAAGAGAATTCTCCAGACATTTCTTCTATTTCAAAGAAGGTGCTAGGTATAATACTATGACATTCAGACCCACTCTTCAGTTCACTTTCTGGACCTGTGAAAGGACTCTCAGAGGACTGCCTGCCGCTGGGGCCCGCTATATAATTTAGATGACTGCTTTGCCACACCTGGATGGATTGCTTTGCTACATGCAGCATGCCTTGAATCCTCAAAGGTCTGCCCTGCTTTCTTAGCCAAGTTCCACATCTGGAAAACTGTACTACCAGAGTAGCCCCAAGGGCTAGGTGATTGACCTCCTGATCAGAGCTTCAGGGACAGAAAATCTCCAACCATCTTGGACCCACACCGGGGCCAAGCCTGAGTGAGGCATTACCTTCCAAATGGTGCTGCTCTAGTCCTGGACCCTTGGTGGTAGTGTTAAATGTCCCCAGATACTCCAAAAATAGAAAAGCCCAGCAGGGGAAGAACGCCAAATTCTCCACAGCGATATAACATTTAGAAAAACATAGTTTTTCTTAGAAAACCCTCACCCACCAGGGTTGCCCCTTGGTGGCATGCTTCATCATTGGGGTTCATAGTGATCCGCTATGGATCGAGGTGTGCTACAACCAGGCAATTATGCAGGAACACTTAGAAATAACATCTATGATAAAGACAGTATTGGTGAGGGGAGTGGAAAGTGAGTGCTAAATGATACCTAACTCGTAGGACCCTTACTTTATTCCTCCCTCTAGCTGGTATGTTTAAAATCAGGTTTTTTTTAGTTGAAGAAGTAGTCTACAATGAGTCTATCTTTTCAAATAGGTCAACATGTTTCGAGCCTTTCCCCTATTGGCTCTTCGTCAGGACCTATAGGAAACCAGTTCCTATTGGTGCCACTCCTTACAGTCCCTTAATAGGGACACAATAAATAGCATGCCATGCGTGATTTACATAACATACATATGATTCTGATTAGTGTAACCTGTAACATCATTTTGTATCTGTAATAAGAGAGAACAGTGGAGAGTTTAAAAACAAACATGTCAGCCATAGGCTGAAATACCTTGGTCTTCATGTGAACACCCTACTCTGGAGATGCTTAAGAAACACGCAAAATCAGTAATCACTCTGTATGTTAAAACAATGCTCGATTCACAGTCTCAAATCTTATACAGTGGCCGAAAAATGCCTATATACAAATGGTAGCTGTGCATCACAAGACAAAACAGACATATATACCACTTTACATACATGGAAGACACTGTATGAGTGCTTCATGGTCTTGCCGGGGAGGAGGGAGCCTGTAGTCACACCCTATAATAAGAAAATGAAACACCTTTGTCAATTGGTATTGAATTAAGAGGGAAAGAAAGGGTCCAGTTCCTTAGGAGGGAAAGGTTTCCCCACTTGGCGCTAACAAATATGTGGTGTAATGCCATCAGAGAGCGCCCAGCCCTCTCACTTACTTCATCAAGGCCGTCCTCGGCCTTTGTGCCTAAATTGCTCCCCGGAGACCGCATCTTACCGGTGTGTGTCCTGGGGTAGATATTTTAACAGGACGCATAGCGGAAAACTTCTGCTCACATGCCTCCTTAGTAAAGACTAGACCGCTCAGTGTTAGAAATAGCTGCCCATCACGGAAAATTAACGTAGCCATTGGAGTATTTTGGTGTATACACAGGGAATGGCCCTGTTGTCTAATTATGAATTTCTTGAGATTATTAGAAAAAGGTACTAGAAACACAGGGGGCCCGATTCACAGAACTAATCTGAGACAAAATCCTAAACTTACTACTTTTGGTATTCACAGAAGGCATTTAGTAGTAGTAAAGTTAGGATTTTGTGATTAAGTCTGTCTTAAGTCTGTCTCAAGTCTGTCTTAAGTCGAACTTAAGACAAAATCCTAACTTTACTACTACTAAATGCCTTTGTGAATACCAAAAGTAGTAAATTTAGGATTTTGTCTCAGATTAGTTCTGTGAATCGGCCCCATGATTCTTATCATTAAACAAAGTGCATACTGATAATGGAATAATATATTCATTTTCGCAGAATCCGTTTCTTGTTTTTAAGGAAAACAAATATATTGTTGGACCAGGGGTGATATGTTATTCGTATCTTTTTGTGTAAAAGAAAATGATGGTATTAATAAAGGACTCCACATACAGATTATGGGTTGGCTCAAGTGTTTTCAGTTACTTGAGATGGTAATGTTTTTTGTCCTACAGCCTAATGCTGGTCACAGGTCGTCCAGAAAAGGTGCAAGTATATGCCTGCGTCTCAGAGAAATTGGCCCCAAGGGATATTGTTGTTGAGGCCCTGGATGTCAGTTTTGAGTTTAAAATCCCATCTATGCTTTTTTTTTAACAGCATCTGTTTAGAATTTTCTGTATTCTTGATATGTTCTAAGACTACCCATTTTAAATCACGGGGTGTGTGGTGGAATTCCCAAAAATGGGATGACATCTTAGTTGTAGTACGTTGGCATCTAATGTTGCTATGATGTTCACATATTCTTGTTCCGAGTCGTTATACCCACATAGTGGTAGGTAGGTATAGCTTTATTCGATAAAAAAATATCATAAAAGCACAACATACAGTAAAGTTTAAAAGGATCAAGTAAACATTGACAATAAAAAAGAGAATTAATCATAAATATATCTAAAAGTGAACTACATCACAAGATAAAACACAGTGTGCAAAATACAGAGAGCAAAGGGACACAAATTTCATTATGTAGGTATTGGTAACAGGGAATGGAAACAGACCACTAAAACGATTCAGTGCATAAGGGTGGCAAGTTTTTTTTTCCTCAGGAGCCAGGCACGACCCAGATACTTGGCCATTCCACATACAATGATAAGAGACGAAGTATCTTTTTTTAAAATACGCAACACAGTGACAAAATCGCGACTACCCAGCATTTTACAAATCGGTCTCAGCCACTTAGATCTCGCTCTTCTATAGGTGAAACACGCGAAGAGGAAATGGGGAATAGTCTCCTTCGGAGCAGTACAGCTCGGGCAACCAATAGGTGTGTGTGTGAGGCCCTTCCAGCTAGCAGTAACGGAGTTGAGAGGTAGAGTTCCTAATCTAAATCGCACATACAATGATCTGTCCAGTGGAGACTGAATGAAGTCAAGATAGGGTTCCAGTTTGCAAAAGGACTTATGCTCAAAAAAGGCGTCACTCAGCTTCCCCACATTATCATTGCTCAACTCTCTAGTGTTAACCCAGCTCCAATAAGCCTTCTTAAGGTCCAGTTTCGAAGGGGGTGACTGAGATTCCCAACAGTCTTCCTAACCAATGGCTCTCAACAGTTCGCTTACATGGGAGATCCATTTTATCTTCCTCCCAGTGTCGGCTAGTATAAGTTCACTTAGGCCTGCAGCATATTTGGCAAGTTCTGGTGTCCTCCGTAATCTTGCCCAGAATAGTAGAGGTCGCAGTCGTGCAATGTCCTGAATGGAATGTCTGCCTAGGTCATAAAACAATGGTTTTAATGGAGATGATGTAGGAACAGAAATAAGATCCCTCATAAATTTATTCTCAGACTTGACCAGGTCGTGAATATTTTCGTTGCCCCAAATTTCCGCTCCGTACATGGTACAAGATAGTGCTTTTGCCTCATATATCACGAGGGCCGGTGCCACCGGTCTGCTTGTAGAGAGATGTTGTTCTCTAATAATGGTCACCAGAAGCCCTCTTGTGGCATAAGAGCATCTTGGTCAAGTGGGGGCTCCACTTCATCCCTTTCCCAATGCGGATGCCTAAATAGTCGAAGGAATTCACAATGTCAAGCAGGGTGCCATCCAGACTAAAAGCATATCTGAAGCGCCTAGGAGGGTTTATTACCATTAATTTAGTTTTCTCAGTGTTTATGGTAAGGCCATAGGACTTGCAAAAAGAGTCAAACCTATTTAAAAAAAAATTGTAAGCCGGCGGGGGATTTGGAAATCAGGAGAGTGTCGTCGGCGAACAGGAGGGTGGGGACTTTTTCACCAGCTAGAACTGGATCATCAGCTGGGTCATCTCTAAGGAGGTCCACCACCCCGTTAATATATAGAGAAAACAGGGTGGGAGCTAATACACAGCCCTGGCAAACCCCCCTGTTCACCGCGACACTCCCAGTAAGCTGCCCCTGGGCACCCCATCTAATATTAGCATGGTTGTCCTCATGAAGAAGCATTAAAAAGGCAAGGATCTCATGGCGGACGCCTAATTGAAATAAGATCTTTGGCGAGGAATTAAGTCAAACGCAGACTTAAGATCTATAAAAGCCAAGTATAAAGTGCCTTTGCCTAAAACTACCACTTTCCAGTAGATCATAAAAAATCTAAAAACTTGATCCATAGTGCCTACCTTTTGCCTAAAACCTGCTTGAAAATGAGATAAAATGTTCATGTCCTCAATCCATATCCTCAATCTCATGAGGAGAACCCTGCCAACCACCTTCTGAATCACATCAATTAAGCTGATGGGTCTGTAGTTGGCAGGGTCCTCCTTATTGCCCTTTTTATATATGGGAACCACCACTGCAGCTTTCCATGACTCAGGTATTATAGAGCCCCTGGCTATAGCGTTCATTATAGCAGAAATGAACGATGCCCAGGGAGCTGGATCATGCAGAAGTAGATCTCCTGGGAGACCATCTGGGCCTGTCGCTTTGCCGGGTGCAATACTTTTGATTGCCAAAGTAACTTCCTGAATCCCGAAGCTAGTATCGGGTGGGAAACTTACGGCCGGGGGGAGAAGATGCTCCTCCTCCTGCTCTACAGAAGCAGTCTCTCCCGCATATATAGCAGAGAAATGGTTAAACCATTGCAGCTCTGTTATATGATTTGGGATGCTTGTCGTTTTTGCTCGCTTCCCTCTATTTAGGAGGTCCCAAAATACAGTGGGCTTTCGATTCAATGCTGCCTCTTTTAGCTCCTGCCAATGAGTTTCCTCCCAATTTCGTTTTGCGACTACCAGGGATCTAGAGTAATCCTGTCTTGCCCTTCTGATCAAGTTAGTGTCTTGTTTCTTAAGGGCTTTTGATAAAATCATTCTTTTCCCTCTGCAGTCTTTAGAGTACCAAGGGTTCGAACCTTGTGCAGGTGTCCCTTTACGGGGAGGATTTCCTGCCAAGGTGAAAAATTCCCCAATCTTGTTTGTGGTATCACGGTAGAGTAAAGATATGAGTTGGGGGTCTTCTGTTTTATTAATGACCTCACTGAGCTCAGCATTTTTCCTAACTAATATTTCTTTAATACTTTCAAGCTTCCCCTCGTTTGTGAGATTCCGTGCCATGTAAGGCGCCTGTTACAGCCTGCCAACGATACTTCTTTCGTTGACATCATAGATGGTTTATTAAGTGCGTGATCCGGGTTCAGCCAAACATCTTTAATTTGTAGGCACAGTGGGTTATGGTCGCTATCAATGGTATTTTTTATGACCATATCCACAACATTCCCCCAGAAATGGATGTCAACAAGGATATAATCAATGCGGGATGGGGTAGCTAACCTATTGAATGTATAGGCTCCGCTCATATCTGATTTAGATCTACCATTCACTGCACGCAGATTAAACTCCTGGGTGAAAGCATTCATTTGTATTGCCCTCTGGGACCATTTCTTGATAGGAGGTAGCTCTAGAGGCGGGATGCCCCATTTGAGATCAGCCTCACTGGTCCCCATTGGATCTTCAAAGCATAAGGGTTCAAAAGTACAATTGAAATCCCCACAGACAATAATGCTGGAGTGGGGATCAATGAGAGTCAATTCACATTCCAGGGCAGACACTACCTGGGAAGCTTGTCCACCCGCAGTCCCTCTGGCATAGATGTTAAATAATTCTAGCGTCACTCCCCTGTATGGGCCTTTTATGGTCAAGTGTAAAAGATCGGGGGAGTTGCTATTATGGGCCTCCACCTTCCAATTGTTCGTGATATTTACCCACACTAACAGCCCCCCAGAAGGACGGCCTTTCCCTGTGCTTATGGCTGGTGTGTAATACGTGGTATACCCAGTTTTGTGAAGGGGGTTTACGCTCCATGTTTCCTGGAATAGGCAAACATCAAATGTGCCAATGAATTCCTGCCATTCCGGAATTAAAAGTTTTTTTGGCAGTCCTGCAATGTTCCAGGAGACAATATTTAAAGTTACCACAGGAGTTTTGGCAGTTGTATTTACCTGGATTGATGGGGACGTCTCACAAAGGGGTGGAGACTGTAAAAAAGGTGATAGGCCAGGGAGAGACACTTTAATAGGGTCAGCAGGGTTTGAATCTATCTCCATATTGCATCCCTGTAGTGGGTCATGGGCCACTCAATCCACCCTGTTCAAAATTGAATCGTTGCTCAGAACCCTTGCTCTTCCCTGAGGCTCCTGGCCTATAGGAACCCAGAGTGGAGAGCGCCTTATCTGTATAGAGGAATAGTCTGGCGAAGATGTACGGTATTCCAAAAGCATCAGATTCTCAGCCAGGGTGGTGTTGGTAAATGTGAGCTCAATACAGTCGGATTGGCTAGTATGGGATGAGATTCTTCTTGCTTTAACGATATCATCACGAATGATCGACCTGCAGCCTCTGACATGCCTAAGCCAATGAATGGCTTTATTCTTTACAGATTCCTCGTTTTCGTGAGTTTGAGTAGCAGCAAGTCTAGGTACTTTGACCATATAGGCTGTTTTCGCATTAAACAAGGAGTGACCTGAAGTTAAGTTTAATGCAGAATTATCTTTATAATGAACCTGGGCCTCTTGATAACTAAATCTCGAAAGCCCATCAGATTTAGACATATTTGGAGTAGTAAAAAGATCATTATGGGTTATTGGGCGTTTCACAATATCCGTATACAGGGATTTGCTGCTACTAACAGAGGTCAGTGTCGGCTTTCGTGTGAGTTCAGTCTTCTTACAAGATAAATGTGTCCCCCTTTGTGAGCCCCTTTGTGAGATTGGCTGTGAACTGATCAGGACAGATGATGGAGGTGCTGGTAATGTCAAATTTCCAGAGTTGCTTAAGGCGTCCCTGGACATCGGTATTAATGGGGCCCTCTTGCTTAATTCCATAATTATGTTTTTCAATAGCTCTACCTCTTTCAATAATTGGTCAATTTTGTGCTCAAGGGTCACTCCCTGTACATTGTATGTTTGTACTGCTTTATGGTATGTTGGTCCAGAGTCCTGACATTCTAGCGGAGTATGAAATTCCTCATCTAAGCCCTCCAAAATTGAAAACCTATTTGAACAGGAAAGCTCAAGAGTAGCAGAACATGGTAATATTTCAATGACCGGTAATGATTTTATAGGATCCTGGTTGACTCCCTGACAAGGCTCAGATTGGCCATTCAATGATAAACAAGGAGGTATTTTAGAGGTAACTTGTCTTGCTTTTTTTGTTTTGAACATAGTTGGAATCATGCAGTTGTGGCTGCTAGTCATGGGTTCTACTACTGTTTCCACTACGGCAGATGAGGGTAGCCTAGTGTCCTCCAGAATCACTTGGCAATCATTAACTATTGTTTCGATCCTTTCCAGCACACAATTACCAGCCGCATGAGTAACTTTCTTGGCCTTTTTCCCCTTTTTGTTCGTGCTATCCCCACCTCCCTCCATAGTCTTCCTTTTTGCCATATACGTATACTGAAAAAGGCTAATAACAAGGTATAACAATGCTATCAACTAATTACTATAGTTATGTTAGTACACAAGTAGCATAGAACATTGGGGATAAATATCACGTCAATGGGAGCAAAGTTCAGAGGGGACTTAAGGGACAGATAGATCGCTTGGCACAGTACCTTCGTAGTGTATAACAAACGCAAGGGGGGCGGCCCTGCCCTGCCTCCTCCTGCCCCTGACGGCCACAGACGGCCCGCCCTCTGCCCGGGCTCAGCCCGGCGTTGCCCGCGCGCGTCCCGCGACGCGAGGGAAGCTTGCCGCTTTTGAAGCGCCTCCGGGCGCGCTGGTATGCGGAAGGAGTCCGGCCCGCAAAGGATCACGGGAGCTGTAGTCTCCCCCCACAGCGGCCAATGGTGTAATATGGCAGCGGGGGAGACACACAGCGTAGGGACCCCGTCGGTGTTAAACTGTTCTGGCCCCAAGAGCAGGGAGTTCAGGTGAGCCTCTGCTGTGTCGCGTGCTGAAGGAAATATGACCCCCGCTCCACCAAGGATACTTGCCGCTTTTGAAGCGCCTCCGGGTGCACTGGTATGCGGAAGGAGTCCGGCCCGCAAAGGATCACGGGAGCTGTAGTCTCCCCCCACAGCGGCCAATGGTGTAATATGGCAGCGGGGGAGACACACAGCGTAGGGACCCCGTCGGTGTTAAACTGTTCTGGCCCCAAGAGCAGGGAGTTCAGGTGAGCCTCTGCTGTGTCGCGTGCTGAAGGAAATATGACCCCCGCTCCACCAAGGATACTTGCCGCTTTTGAAGCGCCTCCGAGCGCGCTGGTATGCGGAAGGAGTCCGGCCCGCAAAGGATCACGGGAGCTGTAGTCTCCCCCCACAGCGGCCAATGGTGTAATATGGCAGCGGGGGAGACACACAGCGTAGGGACCCCGTCGGTGTTAAACTGTTCTGGCCCCAAGAGCAGGGAGTTCAGGTGAGCCTCTGCTGTGTCGTGTGCTGAAGAATATGTGTGAATTGCAAGAGCAGGTTATCAGGTAGACTACTCTCAGTGTACTGCAATTCGTTAGATTGAATAGGTGCCACGTCATGTCATTGTTGAAAATCACTGTCTTGGTGATCTTGGTGAGGTGGCAGACACTGCAGGTCCCACATGGGTAGTGGCCCATTGGTATTGTCCCTGTGTTGGTTAGTGTCCCTGATTTCACGTTTGTTGTCCGTGGGAGGGTATGCACCAGCATGTCCTTAAGCTTTTACCTCTTCTGTGGGAGAACATGGGTTTGTGTATAGCCAGGTTGCCACTATTCAGAATCCTCCTGTACTTTTGGATGACTTTGGAAACTGGGTCGGAGGCTATGCTGTATGTTGTAATACAGATCGGTCGTCTTTCTTACTCTTGGTCATTTTGTGTGGATGGGGTTCAAGGACTGTATCTCTATGGTTGTTGGAAGTGTGTTTCTTAATTTGAGACACAATTCGTCTGGGAAATTCCTTGCTATCAGTTTCTTAGTCAATTGATCAGCCTGTCTCTTGAAATCTCTGAGTTCTGTGCAGTTTCTCCTGATCCTTAGAAACTGTCCAAAGGGTAGGATTTCTTTGAGATGTCTGGGATGAAAACTGTCATACAAAAGCAGACAATTTTTTGCAGTTGGTTTTTCGTGAGTATTGGTCTTCAAAAAACCTTGTTCAGCAATGATATTTAGATCCAGAAAAACGAATTCCTGCCTACTCATGGAATGTGTGAATCTCAGAAAGGTGTTTTGCGTGTTGAGCCATACTATGAACTCCTCAACTCCTCAAATGGTCCCAGATAGCCAAAATCCAACATTTGGCACTTAGAATATTTTTGGCCAAAAATGCTCTAAGAACCGAGTGGAGAGCAGAACCAACCAGCTAGTCTATCCACCCAAGGTGCATTGCAGGTTGGCCTGAATTCACTGCAGCCCTCCCTACGTTCTTCTCTGCAGCAACATATCCTGTTCAGTAGTCCTTTGTGAAAGGGGTATAAAGCCTTGTGGAACTCTCGTCGGCTACATAGGACAGTTCCACTTGCTGGCGATTTTCAACTTCCAAAAAAAAGATTAAGTCCAAACATAGAAATCTTCACTGCAACTTTGTTCAGAGGCTCCCTGACGATAACACCTTCTCCTTGCACACTGCCAGCAGCCTTGCTCCACAGAACGTCTATCTCCTCTGAGACTTTTTCTGCAAATTTCTTCTCAGTCCGAAGGTAACTGCTAACCGGGCCCAATCCACTTTTTGCATCCAACTCACACTCCCTATAGGTCAGCCATTTGTTTGGACTTTAACCCAGTTTTGCATGACTAGTTGTCTGTGGTTGGTACTTTGATCTTTTAGGTGCTTGTTTTTATCCTAAACTTTCATAACTAAAGTTCTTCTGATTGGGTTTTTGTCATTTTTCGTTTTGGTATCAAATAATTTATTAAAATGTACTCTTTTTTTATTGTTGTAGGATTTTTCATGTGTTGTGTTTTCACTTTATTACAAGCTACCAGTGGTTTAAGCATAAGTTAATTTAGTGACTTTTGGGGTACACCCAGACAGTGATTGTGACTGTTACTTGAATCGGGTTAACACCCCCACAACAAACCATCCAATTTCTCACACTATGTCATTACATAAATAACTCCAGGGCATTGTCCCACATCTTAGAAAGAAACTCCTTTTTTGCTATTTGAAAAGACCCTCATGCTGTTTGACTCAGCATGTGAGTACCTCCCACTTACAGTAAAGCGGAACTCATGCTCTATTGTGATAGCGCTACAGATTTGAGTCAGGCAATGAATGCCTCTCATGATGAAGATTTTGCTCTAGTTGCATATTTCCATTTAAATTTTCGCTGACATTGCTGCTGTCCTTTCTTATTCAGATTGTCCTTATTTTCTGATTTATCTGCCCTTTGAAGCGAGTGATCATCTCATGTGTATCAGTGAAAGGCTCTTCTATTGGTTTAGTATGTCTAGTATATTTTCTTTTCATTTTCCTGTCTTTGTATTAAGAGGT
The DNA here is from genome assembly GCF_964204655.1 of Triturus cristatus. Taxonomy (NCBI): domain Eukaryota; kingdom Metazoa; phylum Chordata; class Amphibia; order Caudata; family Salamandridae; genus Triturus; species Triturus cristatus. The sequence continues at coordinate 1,266,634,235 of NC_140590.1, read as the reverse complement.
TTGCCACTTTTGGGCATGACTGAATAACTATTTTATTGAGTATTTCACTTTGCTCAGTGGTGCTGTTTTCAATTGTTCAATATTCCTGCTTTTTGCAATTCTGCCAGGCCACTCAATTGTCACCCAGCATGTAAAGTCTTGCACTGATAAGAGATTCTGCTGGCCTATACCAGTAAATGATATCCATGTCTGACCATTTCATTCCTGGTTTGTCTCTCATTTTCACATATCCTAATGCACATAAAATTCAAAGATTTTAGATTGTCAAGCATAATGTGTGCTGGATGAATGTCCACCATCAGTATTGATAGGCCCAGCATCCTCTTTTTCTTCTGTTCATCCCTTTCTTTGATAAACACCATGATGAGAAAATGTGAGGTACCTCTGTCTCGCCTCTCCATATCCGGATAGGGGCAGGGACTATGCTAGTTTCTCCAGGCACAGCTTTCACTATTCTTCACCTCAATTGATTGCACTCTGAACTGCAGACACCCTGTTACCTTGATATATGGGAAGATAGGTGCAAGGTGTGGGATTTTATGTTACAGGCTGCTAATAATTATTGCTCCAGTCGGTGCGGAGGGAAGGCAGTCAGTTTGCATATGTTTATCCAAACTGTCGCTCCTTGGTTTTTCCATAAAGCTGATACTTTTGACTTTATTATGGAACATGATCCTGATGTCCTATTCCTAACAGAAACCTGGCTCCATCAACAAACTAATACGGATTCTGTTCCTGCATTGCCGGAGGGATATGGTATCAAAAGGTTGGATAGAGTTTGTTGTAGGGAGTGGAAGTATTGCTCTAATTTGTAAAGATGTCTACTCGTGTACTTTGGAGCAGTGTGTAATCCAAGATTGGGAGAGTTTCCTATTCTTGGTTGGTTTCGCCAAAAATGTTACTTTTTCTGGAGTGCTTGTCTACTGGCCTCCTGGGCCTCAGAAGAGAGAGGTTTCTTCTGGAATTGATAGTGGAGAGTATTGTACCGTGTGCGATGGGGTCATCCATTTTAAATATAATTGGAGACTTGAATTTGCACTTTGATTCTGATAACTCGGTTGACATATTAAAATGTAATTAAAGACCTGGAAGCCATTCAGTTGACCCAGCGAGTTAAAGGTCTCATTCGTTCAGCAGGACATTTGTTGGATCCGGATTTTCACAATTTAGGGTTCTTGAGCATGAATATCCTTTTCCTATTCATCTGGACTAAACATTATGCGGTCCCTTCAATGGTGGTGGTGGAGAATTCTCCACCTCAGTCGAGTTGTAGACCGCCAAATAATAGACAATGCTGTAAACATGATGAAGCCAACTGTAGAAATCTGCTGCAGTGTGATTTACCAGAGGCTGACATTAATATTGAAGATATGAGATCAATCCCAAAAAGAAACCACTTGCCCCTTGGTTTTAGAACCACCTACATGAGCAACACAAAAGATGTTGGCCCAGATTTACTAAATTCTCACACAACACAGTAGTCAAACATGCTGTGCTGCATTGCATAACAAGGAGAGAGCTGGGAGTGCCATCTCTCCCTAGGCAGGGAGTGCCATCTCTCCCTAGTGCTCGCGCTCAATCAGGCACTTGTGCACCATGCACTTACCTTTGTACCATAGTGCAAGGGTGTCAATGTGAGTCTAGCATAGGTTTTGTACTGGCAGGTTACCTTTCCATTACAAAATACTATGCATAGACTAACTTTAAAAGTTTCTCAATTTGCATGTGTGCTGTATAGTTCAGCACACATGCAAGGTCGGAAAAGAAAGGAGAAGTAAAAGCATTTCTCCTTGATAATGCCTATTGGAAATGGGTGTTATTTTTTTAGGTGAACCCCGCTTTTTTTAGTAGATAGGGGTTTGCATCAAAAACCATGGTTGGTTGCATGGGAACACCCATGCAACATCCATGGAACATCTCTTCATGCTAAGTAATGTAAAGCATCTTTTTAAGTGAATTTTCAGCACTCACCAAGTTGGGCGCTGGAAAGTAAATTGGGAAAATAGGTTTGTGTCATTGTGGTGATACAAACACAGCTTAAAATCTTACTAAATGTACATACCCCCCCCCCCAAGTGCTGGAACGAGCATGGTGGAAATCTTATGATCTTCAGGTTAAAAAGGTTAAAAAGGTTTATTCAGCCCTCATCAAAACCTACCACAAAATATAAAAAGCATGCTTTCACTTCTATGCGGTGAAAATTGAGGGTAGTTAGAACTCTGCAAAATATTCTGTTACCATAGTGCAAGCTTTGATAAACATGTCCATCAATAATCCATTGACTGACACTTCTAATGGGTAGTATAATATGCTAGAAGATTATTTTCTAAAAGAAGTTAAAGACATTAATACGAACTTTGCAGTGTTTGACCTCAACTGTTTGTCCGCTCAGGACAGCCGACCAAGCTGTACAGAAGCCCCTTCTGAGCTCATGGCTAGATGCATTTGAATAGTTGAATATGGAATGTTTGCAATCTATCATCTCAAAAGTAGGATCTAGCTCGCCTAGTGACCCGACAAGGCCTTATATACTAAAAAAGGCAAGTCCCGTTCTCTTTCCACTCTTTCTCAGACCTTTAGATCTCTTCATTTCTATAGCGATGGTTCTGCCTAGCTGGAAACATGCCAGTGTGATTTCTCTATTAAAGAAACCTGCATCAGACCACAATCTGCCCGATTATTATCTGCCTATTTCTCTCTTGCCTTTTTTGGCAAATTTGGGAAGACGTGTATTAACTGGAAATTGGTTAAGTATCTGGCGGAACATAATTTATTGAAGTCATCTCAAACTGGCTTTCGGCCAACTTGCAGTACTGAGACTGCATTGCTCAGGGTTACAGAGGAGTTTCATCAGATTGTGATAAGGGTGGTTCAGCTGCTTTACTAGACATAAACTATGCTTTTGACATTGTATCCCATAAAGTACTGTTGAGAAGACTGAGTGACACCGAAAGTACAATGAAGGTGCTAGCCTGGTTTACTTCTGTTTTTTTAAAGGGTGTTTCTTGCATGTGATATCTCCACAGTTCTCTTCCACAAAGCACCAGCTGGAGTCCCCCAGGGTTCTGCACTAAGCCCCACGCTTTTTAAAATCTTTGTCCGACTGCAGGCAGACATCTTAAAATCTTTTGGCATGTCTTTGGTGTCATATGCAGATGACAATGAATTGATTTTGTCACTGTCCTTGCTCGAGGAGGGGGGTAGCCCTCTATTTCTGAAGTTGTATGACATCTGTGGCGCAATGGATGAACCTGCCCTGCCTCAACCTGAAAGCCAATAAAACAATGGTTTTAACCATTGACAGACATTCTGTGACGGAGGACCTCACTAGTGGCCCAAGGTACTAGATACCTCCAGTTCCAAAACCTGTTTTCTAGAACTTGTGAATCTGGGTTGATAAAAAGTTGTCCTCTGACCAAAAAGTAAAGATTTGACATTTTGCTACTTTGGTTTGCTAAGAATCCTGAAGAAACTCCTGGGGAATTTTTCTCCTTCAGGTTCAGAAGACAATTGTTCAGGCCTTAATCATTTTGCTCTTAGATTATTGTAACGTCCTGTATCTGTGATCCCCTAAGTATGCCAGGAAGACATTGCAAATTATTTAAAATGTGCTGCTAGGTTGCTCTTCCAGCTGACAAAAGCCCATTCGGTATCTAATTGGTTTAGAAATTTACATTGACTCCCTGTGGAAAAGAGCATTCAATTTAAGGCCTTGTGTGTTGCTCGTCATATTCTCAAAGAAATCTGCCATGTCTATCCTCAACACTCTTCTTCAGGCTTATTGCCCCACGAAGTGTTTAAGATCGTCTGAGCTCAACCCAGCTGTGATACCCCGTTTTAAGTTAGTGAGGCAGGGAGGAAGCTCTTTCCGCCATCTGGTTCCATGTTTGTGAAACAAACTCCTGATCAGCCTGTAGGAATACCAATTGGTCGATTTTCAGGAAACACCTTAAGGCCAGACTGTTCTGAGCTGGACACTAGCTTGTCTCCTCCTTGCTGTCTGTGTCAGGCACCCTGGGAAGCCCTGGTCAGGGCATCCATGCATTATACATTTGCACAACATAACATACTCGCTGATTTGTCAAAATCATTATTTCTGATAATTGTAACCACTGTCATCCTACAAATATGACTTGTGTTAATAAAAATAATAAAAAATGCATGATCACACTCTGGATGATGACATTCTCAAGAGCAAAGACAACTGGAGGTGGTGCTTCCTTAAACATGAACTAATCAAGCATGTTTCGGGAACGTTAGTCTCTGTCTTTTCCTTGCCTGTCTCTGGATAGAGTATTGTAGACTACTTTAAAGTGAGTGTCTTTATTTGATCATTTATACTAAATTCCCACTTTTTGAAAATTACTTACTGTATGGTTTTAAAATATGCTATTTGGATTTGCTTTGGGGGAGGTGTATTCTTAATTGTATGCCGCAACAAATTCTTCTTACAATGAATTGTTGTCGGTTTTAGCAACAAGGTTATTTGGAAATATCGCTATTTTAAGGGATATATCCTAACATTAACTATTAACCAATTTTAGATTATTTCTTGATCAAACGGCATTAGGAAAATTTTATTCTGTACTTTTATGCATATATCAAATGAGAATAACGTTATTTGATTGATTGATTGATTGAGTGTCTTTGTTTGGCAATTCCTGGGAACACACATTCAGAGGGCTTTGTCTGATCATGTTTATAACTTTCTTCTTCTCTGTGCTTTTTGTTTCCTTTCTTTCTCTTATTTCTCTCCCCCACCCAGAGGCGTTTAGTTGAACTTCACTTCATGTAAGGGCCGGACTGGTCGTAGCGGCACCGGGCAATCCCCCGGTCCGCCGCAAGGGTGGGGGGCGGTTTTGGGCCCCTGGGGGCCGTTTTTGTTACAGGGCCGTTTTTGCAGCATAGCTGCAAAATCGGCCCTGTACCAAAACCGGCCGAAAACCGGCCCTGGCAAAGAGCTCGGCGGCACCCCCAACAGCCCGGTTGGGGGGGGGGGGCGGCCGAGCACTTTGCCAGGGCCGGTTTTGGTTCCCAGTCCGGCCCTGCTTCATGTGTTCTCATCTCAAACTTCTTTGCTTGGCATTTCACATGAGGGTCACTTAGGGTTGGATGAGGCTTCTATTGGATGGTTGCAAGTAGTCCAGAACTCGACTACCAGGCTTCTCTACAGACTTCCTAAATGTGCCTTGGCATCAACCTTTCTCCATGAGTTTTCTTGGTTCGCGGTGGGTAAACATTTATTTATTTATAAGGTTTTATACAGCGCAAACATGACCCACGAGGGTATCTGAGCGCTTTACAATATATAGTTATAAAGACATAAGAAATGAGGTAGTATACACGCATTTGATATTTGTCATTACTTACAAAAGAGGTAAATAGTATAAGATAACATAGGTGACCGGTGGACAACAGAACATTATATTATATACAGTTATTGAGCCTTAGGTCAGTATTGTGGAAATAAACAAACATATAATGTTCTCTTTCAATCCACAAGAGGTAGCCAGTGATATGAGGATCGTATCGATGACTCGATATCAGCATAGAATCAAGTCTTAGGACGTGAATTTGTTCATTAGGAATATTTTTACCTCTTTTCTGAAGACGGTAAAGGAAGAGATTCCCTGTACCACTGAAGGTAAGGAGTTCCACATCTTTGGTGCGATCCCTGAAAAAGCTCTGCAACCAGTTCTCTTTTCATGAAAGGATTGTGGGTTCAGAAGTAAAGAGCTCGCACTTCGTAGTTGTCTGCATCCTCCGGATCATTCTAGCTTTAGAGCTAGGTAACTGGGTGTATTGTTATGTAGTGCTTTATGGGTCATGCAGGCAACCTTTAGTTGTATTCTAGCCTCATAGGGCAGCCAGTTCAGTGATTTCAAGGTCGGAGAAATGTGTCTATTTCTTTTAGATCCTGATACCAATCTTGCCGCAGCGCTAAGTGAAGCCCTCAGCGGAGCCAGCTTGTATTTGGGTAGACCGCAGAGAGTGGTGCTTCCATAGTCTAATCTTGGTATTACTAAGGCTTGCACTGCCATTTTTAGGTCGGCCTGAGGGAGGAAGGGTTTAAGTTTCCTTGGTAAACTCATCTGGTGATTGGTGGCATTAGTGATGTGCGACTGCATATTCAGGTGTTTGTCTATGGTGTAGTTTAAAGCTTTGTGCTATCTGTACAGAGCGGGGTCAGATGCTGGCCCACGGCACCTTCAAGACCCTCCCAGCCTTCTCATCCCCTACGCTCCAGCGACTTGTCCCTTTGCACAGACCCCAGAGTTAAACTACCATGAATGGAGTCCGGTCCTTCGCATACCAGGACCCAAAGTTTGGGAACGTCCAACCTCAACCCATGCGAAGCTGCACCTTATTGACCATCTTTCGAAAACAGCTGAAAACCTGGATGTATTGAGTCAGTGCGGCCTTGCTAAACCCAAACTGCCGCTAAAGCAGTAGGTAACCCTGTGGGGGTAGCTGAGCGCTGTATAAGAAACTAATAATAATTTTAGACTCTAATAATAATGTTAATTTTAGCTTGTGATGCAGAAATAAGTCTAATGTTTTGTAAAGGTTTCCAAAGTTACTGATGTTTAGAGAAGTTGGAATTCTGCGTTTTGCTCAGAGACCATGAGGAAAAGCAGGTGAAACTGCAAGGCGATGTTAGCTGTATATATTAAATATATACTGGTGCGTTTTGTCTCTGCGTATCGCAAGCTGTAATTGTACAGTTATCAGTGTTGATTTTGGTGTTTGTAGAGGAGTTTTTCGATCAAAGAGTTACGCTAAAGGGTACAGGATCTGCTATATACCTTTCCACTACCATGTGAGCAAACTACTTTTGGAGGTTGGATCAATAGTATGTAAAATGCACTTGCACGAAGAGGTAATTTAATTCCATATTGGGAACAGCAAATTCCCCCTGGTAATATGGCGGAGTCATTATTTCCCACACAATCCTACGCTTTTTTCCTGCCAAAGTTAATTTGATAAATTTGGATATTAGTGACTGAAACAAAACAACAACAACAGTTTGGTTGGAATATTAACAAAGTAGTGTAGAAATTTAGGCAGGACAACTATTTTTACAAACCCAATGCTTCTGGCCATTCTGAGCCGCAGTTTTAGCCATCTAGAGTTTTGGTCTTCAAGGTTGCTGATTGGTTAGTTGCAATTCTGTCTGATAATTGTATCTGTTTTTTTATTACTAATCTAGATACCCAAATATTTAAAGGGAGATACGCACCATTCCAATGGATAAGTTAGTATCAACTTTATTTATGTTCAGCGTAAGCGGAAAAATAGCAGACTTACCCCAATTTATAGGAAGCCCAGAAAGACCCGCAAATCTGGGAAATTCTCCGAGGATTGGGATGAAGCTATCCTTTGGAACTCTGATATAAAGTGTTATTTCATTAGCATAGAGCGGATAGAAGAGGTCTAGCCATCAACCATGCGGTGTGCTGAGGTTGGTGTTGTCTCAGTTTGGCCTCCAATGGCTACAAAGTGAGTGCAAACAGTGTAGAGGATAAAGGGGGTTCTTGTCTGGTACCTCAAGCAATCAGAATAGGGGCCAAGAGTCTACTATTTATTTAATGTTTAGCCAGTGGTGATGTGTGTAGTAGTTTGATTAAGGCCAGGAATGGTCTAGGCATTCCTACCAGACCCAGCACTGCCATGAGATAGTTCCATTCAAGAGAGTCTAATGCTTTTGTGCCATCCAGGAACACCACCGCAGCCCTAATTTTGGGGTTTGTTTGAGTCAGCACTGCAAATAAGGTGAATAAATAGTACATAGTCTACCTCCTGAGAATAAAGCCAAATTGGCCCTTTAGAACCAATTCAGACAGCATCAGGAGAATCCTTTTGGCTACTATTTTGGTAAGGATCTTTACATCACAGGTTATTGGTGAGAGAAGTCGATATGATTCACCTCAGTCTGCCTGCTTGGAAGGTTTAAGAATGCTTATTAGAATAGCTTCATATATGGAGGGTGGAAGAAGACCTCCAGCAGGTGCAGTGAAGGTAAGTCAATATAAGTCTTGTATAGCTTAGATGGAAGCTCATTCGACCCAGGGGCTTTACCCCTGGGGAGTCCCCACATCACGCCTTTAATCTCTTCTAACATGATTGATTGCGATAAGAATTTTTATATAGCGCAATCTTGACCCAAAGTTATCGGGTATCAGAGCACTTTACATGAGCACCAGTTGCTTATATAAGGATACATTCATTTTTTTTGTTAGGCACAGGAGATTAAGTGATTTGCCCTGAATCACAGGAAGTTGAGTGTCATTGCCGAGACTTGAACCTGGTTCCCCAGATTTGAGAACAAACGCCCCAGCCATTAGGCCACTTCCTCTCCCCCCTTTGCATCATGTATGCAGTCTCTGTTGCAATCAGTAATTTGGGTCCCACCATAAGCAGCCTAAGATTTTTTATAATGGTGACTAGTACCCTCCTGGGTCTCTCCTCACCATATGCACATGTCCTGGTGTATTTATTTAGGTAATTGGCCTCACTCTGACCTATCTCACTGTTTTCTGTAATTTTCCTTCTGAGTTTCCCCATGATTTTAATATTGTCTTGAAGGGCAGGGCTCTCTTCAAGTTGCTTGATTTTTCTCTCTAGTGTCGCTAGATGCTGCTTTAATCTTTTAAGGACACCGTGTTGTTTGATGATGCATTGTCCTCTGAGCACATCTTTAATGGCTTCCCATAGGATAACCTTCCCTCTTACAGACCTGTGATTTTCCTCAAAGTAATTAGATATTGCTGTCCTTATTTCATCTTGGAACAGTTTATCTAGCAAAACCCTTCAGGATAGTCACCATTATCTCTCCTCTTGGGAAATCTTTGGCATCCCGATTTATAGTATTCCAAGGCAATGATCTGATAGTGTGTGAGCTCCATGGTCTGTCTCGGTGAATCATGTGCTAGCATCATGTGTGGTTAGCCAATAATCTAACTTAGACCACATATTATGTGCAGCTGAGTAGCATGTTCTTTCTTTGAGCTGAGAGTGTCTGTGTCACCAGGCAAGAACTCTGCATCAGTAATAATACCACCGAGGGCTCTGCTCTCAGCTGTGTGCCCCTTGGATAATGTCTGTGATCTGCCTATATGTGGTTCCAATGTGAAGTTCAAATCACCACTCCTTCTTAAAGTCCCGGGGGTTATCTCTTTTTATTCCAGAGAGTGTTCTCCTCTACTGTACGACAGATGACATTTGGGGTCCTGCGGGGATCTGAGTCCCACACCTTTCAACATATATGTCTGCTCTCTAGCAGACATTGAAGAGGCTTTAGTCTTATTTTGTTCTCTTACGCTGATGACACACAGATTGTCATGTCTTTATCTACAATGGAGGACAACAGTCTTAGACAATACTTCATTGCAATGTCTAAATGGATGGGAAATAACTGCCTTAAATTAAATGGCTGTATTATCCTGTCATCCTTAGAGTTTTCCTCCAAACTTTTTGCCTGCTTACCTACTCTTTTTGATGTATCTTTTTGTTGGCCTTAGGACTCTGAGCACTTTATCACTGCTAACCAGTGATAAAGTGCATGTGTGCTTCCCCTAAACGTGGTGGCCTTGGTGTTTGCCCAAGTGGCTTACTTAGTTTACTTATGTGTCCCTTTTAAAGTGATATAGCATATACCCAGGGCCTGTACCCTAAGTAGGCTTGCAGCACTGATTATGCCACTGTTAGAAATTGGTTTCTGGTTAGCTAGGGTATGCTTGTAAGCCAGGCAGAACACAGCACTCTAGTCAGGGTAAGGAAGTTGCACACCCACTGCCTGCTCTTAAAAAATGCATTTACAAACATTTTTGAAAGGGGGAGGGGTCCCTTGGGGACCCTTTCCCTTTTGCGAATGGGTTACCACCTACTGGGAGTAGGTGGAAAAATGCAGATTTCTGCAATGGCATTTGCTTTCACAAAACATTCATACATACCAATGCGATTTGGTATTAGGAAGGGACGCCCTAAACCCACACCTTCCTAATACCGCATCACAAACATTTGAAAAGCCTTGCGTAACGGCCCGTTTGTGAGCTAAAAAAAGGTACATACATCTGGCCCTTAATCCCTTGAGGGTGTTTCCATATTTAAGGTTAATTTTTATGCATGTGGTATATTTTGCTCTGGCTATCAGTGCCAGCTGTATACGAACAGCATGATATACATTGCTAAATTTATGTGGCTGCTTGTGCAGAAACAACAATGATGATAGAATGAGAATCTTGTCTTCGTGACGGAGTAAACTGTCCGCCAAAACCTAATCAAGCCCTAAATCTATGATCCCTGGGTCTATAATCCCAAAATTCCTAAGAATATATATCTTGGGGGGCCTGCCCTTTATTGCCGTTGGCCTGAACTTTGCATCTACCCCAGTCCAGCAAGCGCTATTTGCTTCTAAGCACTGCTTTTTGATGTATTCCTTAAAAATTAATAACTTTAGTTCTACTTATTGGATTTTTATTGTTTTGGCCTTGTTTTACTCATAAAAATATAATCTATTTTAGAACCTTGTGTAGAGTATTTTGTGGTATTTTCTTTGAGTTACTGTGTGTGGGTTGCACAAATACTTTACGCATTGCCTCTTTAGATAAGCTCGACTGCTCTGTGCCAAGTTACTAGAGGGTGTGCACAGGTTATCTTTTAGTGTGTATCTAGCTGACCTTGACTAGTGTGGTGGTTACAGCTTGGAAAAGGTTGCATACATTTGCCAACCAGACACCCCATTTCTAGCATTGCTGATCAGTGGTGAGAATAGGACTTGTGTTCGTGCAATACCATATAGTAACTCATTCTTCAGTACAACTCTATGCTAAGACCAATTCAAACCTTTTTTGATTCTCCCAAAATTGTCATCTTTTATTTTTTCCAAAAGTCTTTTGTCCAATGCTTTTTTCCCCTGCAATGTCTGTGGCCTTATCTGACAATCTGTAATTCGAGCTGTCCAATCTGGAGACCTACACAATGGCCCAGCTCAAGGGATTCTGCCATTATAAGAAGTGTGTTCACCAAGGGAAATGCCAAGAAGGCAGAGCTTCAAAAAGCCTTAAAAGCATAGGCAGTAGTCTACCAGTCCAACACAACAGAGGATGGGGAGAAGGGATCAGAGTCTGAGGAGAAAATGGAGCAGGATCAGTGTGGAGGGCTTGACATGATGTGAGGGGGTAACATACCAGGAAGCAGTGTGTCCTCAAGGAACCTATTCACAGAGGAGCTGGAGAAGAGGAGGGGGTGAGAAAGCTGAAACTAGAACTTGCAAAATTGAAATTGGAGAAGGAGCAGGCCCATGCCAAGCTAGAGAAGAAGCAAGCCCTTGTTAAAATGGAGAAAGAGTAAGCTCTAGGGGAGAACAAGCTGGCCATGGAAGAGAGACAAATAGCCCATGAGCTCAGCATGAGAGAGCTGAACTTAAAAGCCCTACAAGTGGGGTCCTACCTCACCAATTGTGGCAGCATACCTGCATTGCCCACTGGTGAGTCAAGAGTCTGAATACCCAATGATTTGGTGCCAAGTTATGTGGTGGGGAATGACATAGACAAAGGGTTTGCAGCCTTTGAAGTCGTTTTGAGAGTGCAAAAGGTCCCGGAGGAGTTCTGGGGTGGTAGTCTATGGAGGTATATGTCCACAGTGGTAACAGACACACTTCTTACACTCAATGTAGAGGACAAGACATGCTACACTGCTATGAAGGCCACCATAGTCTTTAGGTTTGGACTGAGCCCTTAGAGGTTTATGCTCAGATTCAGGGACAGCCACAAGATCTCATCAAAAACATGGGTGGATTTCATGGATTATGCCAGCAAGGCACTGAAGGGCTGGGTGAGGGGCAGCAAGGTTAATGCTTATTCGGAACTGTACTACTTAAGTGTAAAGGAACACATGCTTGGTATTTGTTTTCCAGAGCTGTGCCAACAAATAGTTTATAGCTAGTTAACTGACCTGAGGAAACCTGCCCAGGAGGTGGGGACATCTGGGTTAGCACCAGAGTGTTCAAGAAGGCCTCCGGGGTCCACCACTAGAACTAGGAAGAACTAGTGACAACATTCCCTATATATTTTGAAGGTTTACAATATATGAGCCCTGATAATGTCCCAAGGGGGACGAAACACATAGGCTGTTTGAATCAATAGGCTGCATGATTGGATTTAGGATTTTGAAAAATTTGAACATTGGGCAATACGATTTGATGATGACTTTGTTGGATTTTTGACTTCAAAATTCCTGTGGACTTTGAAAAAAAAAAAAATTCAGGTCAATAAAGAAGCGGAAAAAGAAAGAAAAAATGGACTGCAATATTTGATTGTTTATTATTGTAAAGTATACACTTTTTCTGTCATTGTTTATACTGTTTGGTACGATAGTGGTCTGGACGGTGGGCCACAGGAAGTTGGGCATCTAAGTTCAGATAAATAATTATTATTGGACTGTCATAGAAAATCTCACCAGTGCATACCAAATCGTGACCCTCATCGTTGTTTGTTATTACTGAGCAGAAGAGTGCTTCTCCCTGCCATATGATAACATTAGATATATTTGCTTACAAAAATAAAAGGGTTGTAGACAGAAAATGCCTAGGGGTGTAGCACCTAAATCCTTTGGCAATTGAACACTAATAGGGTAGAGCAGTGAAATATGTGCTACAGCTCTTTTGTAAATAATTTTCCTAAGGAGCAGCCATTCTTGCTGCAGATTAAATAGCTTTTACAGCTTTTTCACCTGAGAAAATGTATAACACTAAACTTTTACATGTCCTACCTTCAAATACGATGCACCATGCCTTATGGGCAATGATGCCTGCTAATAGGTGACATTATTATTTCAAATGAAGGTTTTGATGTGTAAAATTATGTTTTTTTGACAGGTCTAATTTGCAATGTAAAACTACAGACTGCCAATAGTACCAGTGGCCCACAGTCATACTTGTACTACCATTGTAGTGGGTGGCAAAATTGGTGCAGCAGCCCACTAGTGACATTTGACATACAGGTCTTGGGTACAATTTGCACCATATAAGTACAGATAAGTTAAATATGGCAGTCATGAGTATGCCAATTTTATCATGTTTAAAGGTTGAGCACAGGCACAATACCACTGGTTAGAAGGGCTAAAGGGCACAGAGTTCAATGGCCAACAAAAATGTTCAAAGCAAAAATCTTTGAGAATACCAAGCAAAAGATGGTCATTTCTAACACATGTATATTAGGGTTTTTGGGGCAAAGTGTGACCACTATGAAAGGGATGTGTAGGCAGAGAGTGCCACTCGATCCAGTGAAATGTCTCTTAGGACAAATAAAACATTCTAAATCCCATAGACAGGGAGGTAAGTTAGTTGATCCAACAGTCATACATAGGACAAACCCTAAGGGACCCTTAACGGATGAGTGGGAGGTCATTTTATTGGTAATGGGAGCCGCACTGACACAAGCCCACCTTTAAATATATGTCCACAAGTATTTCAAGTTATTGTAGACTAGATTGATTGGCTCAGGGAAACAATGCATGGGAAATCAAGGATGTTATTGAAATGCAAAGTTGTTGAGGGAAGGGCCTGGGATTACCTACAGTTTAAATTTGTTATTAATGTGTAAGAAAGACATGAAAATCATATATAATCAAAGTCACCCACAAACTCCAAGAAGTTAGTGAGGATACAGTAGAACACGTTAAATTGTGATAAAATGAAAAAAGTCTCTTTTTGGGACAGGATCCAGATGATGGTGTAACTATGCATTGCTGTGAGAATGTGCAATTGTGAGTGTGGCTGGATTGTGAACAGAATGGCTTGATAAAAAGATTAATAAAAAGATATATTTTTAAAAGTAACAACTGCCTTGTGCAAAACTCTTATGTTTTTAAGAGCAGACATTGATGGACAGTAACCCCCACAGTGAAAATTGTTTGAGCATTACTGGCTGACAGCCTACGAGAGAACGGATAGTTGAATGCTTTTAGAAAGGCATTTAATATGTTAAAGGCCTGGATAATATTGACGTCTTTTGTTCAGGAAAATGGGATGCAAAATGCTTTCGCTTCCATTGCTGAATTTTTCAGACAAGGTAAGGTCATTTTTCCAATATGGTCCCCTCTAGAGACCTTTTGTCAAACAAAGCAAAATGAGAACAGAGAAGAAGATAGTAACACAATCTATACATTATCCAACAACCGCAACATTTTCAATGTTAAAAAAATATATTTAAAAAAAGATTTCTGAAGAAGTTAAAGCAAATGGTACTTCCACAAAACATGCTGATTTTATTTCATGAAAAAAGCATACTACAACAAACAATTAACGTTAACTAAAATAAGCATATCTGTAACAAGCAAATCATCTGGTTTGAAGGTCACTCTCTGCTCAACTGCTTCATTGAGTGGACCTCCCCTCTAGTGATTTACTGCAACTGGAGTGAGTACTCTGGTTTGAAAACCTGCAGAATAGGAAACATATAAACTATTTCTGTTTTATATAATTACATGTATTTATTTATGTGCACACCAATTGTAACTAGATGGAAAGTGAAGAAAGTACTGATAAATCTGGTTAATCCACATCTGTTTCATTACTATATCTGTTTTAAAATATTTCTCCAGAGATGTGCTTTCTGATTAACATTTCATAAACGTACTTATATTTTGGATTGAATCAATAGAATTGTGATGCTTGCCATAAAAGATCCAGAACAGATTAAAATTGGAAGCTTGCAAAATACCATAAAAGAAAGTCATGCAACCAAGAGATATGCAAACTGTCTGCCAGTGGGGTATGCAATCCTTTAGGAAGGCAATACAATATCTCTCCTCATGAAAAGAGGAAACATAACCGCACCTTTTTGGTAAATGGTTTATTCTATGGGCCTTTTTGGTCTGCTGCATGGAAGCAAAAATGTTTGCATTTAAATAATTTAGGGCCAGATGTATGCAGATACCATTTTGCGTTTTCCTAATTGCGAATCACAAGGATTCGCAATTAGAATATCGCAAAATGACATGTATGAAAGTGGGTTGAACACTTTCTGCGATTCTAGGGGTCCGAAATGACATACCTCATTATTAATAATGAGGTAGGTCACAACTTGCGACCCCCTACAGGCTTCTCCAACGAGTAGCTCGTGAGCTACTGGTAGCTCTTAAGGTACCTGTAAGTAGCTCTCCCGTGTACAGCCTAGTCAACTAAATTGGAAGCTTGTGCTTGGCTGAATTAATATATGTGTACCAAAATTGAAAAGAATGTATTTGAGACGACAACATGTGTATTTTGAGAACTCATAAGCTCATTTGTGGAGAAGCTTTATTGAATTTCCAAAATAGATATAAGGCTGATATTTGAATGAGAAAAATCAAATAGTGGGGAGATATTTTTACTGATAATATGAATTTGGTGGCAGGGCATTGCACCTATGGCAGTTTTGTATTCCCAATGTAGAGGCATTCCACATTGACAAAGCGTTTTCACATTACTTCTAGCAACCATTCCTGATGCACTGATATGATCACTGCTGGTAATCTTGCACATGATAGCCACTATTGTAATGTTGTCTGATGTGGTCTATTACGTCTCAGATAATAGTAGTAGCTTGGGGGAATTTTCATAGACCGTAAGTAGCTCTTATTACAGAAAAGGTTGGAGAGCTAAAATCATGAAAAGGGTGGCCTGCTGGAGTCAGCAGACCACCATGTCCATGATTGCCTTTAAATAACGTAATCATGTTTTTGAAATGCAGCCCTTTTTCCTTAAAGGAAAACTGGTTGCATTTAAAAAACAAAAATTATACTTTTCTTTTCATGGGACCACTGCCTGCTCTTAAAAATGCATTTACAAACATTCACAAAGCGGTAGGGGTCCCTTGGGGACCCCTTCCCATTTGTGAAAGGGTTACCAACTTTTTGAAGTAGGTGGTCAAATGCGAATGTGTCGTGACCGCATTTACGGTCATAAAATATTCATACATACTGATGCAATTTGGTATTAGGAAGGGAAGCCCTAAACACACACCTTCCTAATACCGAATCTCAAACCCAAATTGCGATTCGGTAACAGGTTACCAAATTGCAATTTGGGTTTGATACATTTGAAAAGCCTTTTTTCGTTTAGCAAACGGTCCAATTCTGTGAATCAGCCCGTTTGCAAGCTAAAAAAAGGTACAGACATCTGGCCATTAATCGCTTAAGTGTGTTTCTAAATTTAAGGTTCATTTTTATGCATATGGTATATTTGGCTCTGGCTATCAGTGCCAGCTGTATAACAACAGAATGATCTCCATTGCTAAATTTATGTGGCTGCTTGTGCAGAAACAATAGTGATGATATAATGAGAATCTTGACTTGTTTACTTGTCTCAGAAAACCACCTGAGGCTGTTGACTCCTCCAACTCTTGGTACTCATTTATGCTGCAGTATTGTATACGGCCAGTGCATAAGTTCTGGGTTTAAGAAGTTATAACTGTGCATCGAGTCATCATAAACTTTGCAACCCTGTCTAAGATAATGTACTTAGGACTGGTGACATTACTGATTGGGCTTCTACGACTACCAACAACTGAGGCTTCTCAAATCCTTTTAAACAAGTGTTAAGAGGAATCAAGTTCAGCATGTTGATAACTAAGGCCCTGATTTAGATCTTGGGAATGGTTATTCTGTCACAACAGTGACGGATATCCCGTCCATCGAAATATAAATCCCATTACATCCTATGGGATTTATATTTTGCCAGACAGAATATCCGTCAACTTCGTGATGGAGTAAACTGTCCGCCAAAACCTAAATCAAGCCATAAAGCTATGATCCCTGGGTCTATGGCCCCAAAAATCCTAAGGATATATAGCATGGGGGGTAATATTGATTCCAATAGACTTCCACAAGAGTAACTCACTCTATTAACTCAATAATCTCTACTGTTTATAAGCTTTTCTTCCATTATACTCTTTATTTCAATGTATTCCATTTGGAGTTGCGGATCCACACACTTTACAGCAGCCCCTGAGAATTAAACATGACCCATTTGACGTAAGGATGAGACACTGATACTCTGAGGAGCTCTTTTTCTCTGTTAGGTTATCCTGAAAGTCTTCAGTAGGAGATTAGTCATAGCACTTTAAAAAGTATTTTGGCAATCTCCCCCACAAAGGCATGTTGCCACATTTCAGTAGACAGGCTTTATGCAGCCTATCCAGACAAGGAGTCAGTATCAAAGAAGGTGCTTGTTCCTCTATTGACTTTCAATTGGACCTTTACAACCACAGTCAACATTTTAGAGGTATTCACATTTGAAATGTGTCTTTGAAACAGCAAACACCTGGTAAAATTTTGATCTTTTTCATTCTGTTCTATATTCTAAGTTCCCTGGTTGTGGAGCAGATATTCTCAGTGCTCAACAAGTGTACTAAAAGCATGAGGAGTATAGATACGAGCTACATAGTGATCCTCGGTGCATAGCATAGTTCCTGACACCTAACCTGAACAGCAGTTAGTATCTATAGAAAAGCCTTTGGGTCAGCTTAAACCATCACTAATTTGCTGGCCCCAAGCCTTTGTGTGTAGATATGACCGCAGTTAAAGAGTCTGTGTTTTAATGAGGCCAAGTTCCCTTCTCCAGTCCTTCAAACTCCAGCTGCATCGGGGAGTCAGACTATCAGGCCTCTACAAGTCATGTGTGTCCATTATGTCATTAAAGTCACCCCCTAGTATCGTTGTTGCCTGGGAAGGGTGGCCACTAAGTCCTGGAGGGCCCTCGATGTGGATTGGTGCATGGTGAGGGGGAACGTAGATGCATAAAATATTATATAGGGTGCCCTCCAGTGAACCCTCCAACAGTATGCATCTACCTGGAGGGTCTCGTGTGATATTAGTAATAGCCATCAGGAGGGATCTGTGGAGGAGGATAGCGAACCCTCTGGAGCCCCTGACATACTCGGCATGGATTACCTTGTAATATCCCTTATGGGCCAAAAATTGACAGTTGGTGCTCTGGAGATGGCAAGTTGTAGGAAAATAGGGGTCAGTTCGCTCATGTGGGATGAGAGAGAAGCAGTGAAGGCAGTGGAAGGGAAATGAGGGGCAAACACCACCTATTAGAATTTATTCTGAGGGATTCCGAAATCTTCAATCATCCAAGATACATTTATGGTAGGAGGAAACCGCAATACAAACATAATTGAAATGTGGTAAACAATTCCCAATCCCTCCATCATCCCCCACCCAATACTTCCCACCAAAAAGAAACATCTGTCGCCCATTCCCAGAACAGAAAATAAAAAATTGGGGGGTAGATGATACTAAATGGACCAAAGAGTTCCCCATCCGGTGACCCTTTGACCATAATTAACAGTGTCTGTGTAGGATACAGCGTTGCTGACTCGCAAAAGTACAGCAGGATGCGGACTGGTCAACCAGAGTGTGCATTAGTGGTGGGATCAGGAATTGGATGTCCCTCAAGCGGAGCATCCCTGGAGTCTATAGTAGCATATATGTCTAAATGACCTGTTGGGTAGTGGTGTGACCATTTCCTCTGGCCTTGTTTCTTTGGTTTCCCCCTAGGTGCTGCTCATCGGACTGGGGAAGGTCGAATGCTCCCCAGGGGAGGGAAGAATTGGTAGTGAGTGGATGCTGTTCCGTAAGCCAAGTCCAGGTCTCCTTTGGAGTGATGAATGATTCTGAGTTTTGTGGGGTAGAGGAGCATATGGCAGATGTGCATAGACCATAACATGGCCTTTACTTGGTCAAAGGATTTGCATTGAGCCTGAACCATGTGGATGTAGCCTGGGAAGATCAATATTCGTCCTGCCTGAAATTTGAGATCTTTAGTCTGGCGAGCCCCCCGCAAGACCGCATCACAATCTCTGTAGTTTAAAAAATAGCCAGTTCAAGGCCAATGAGGGGACCCCGGAGTGGGCTTAGTGGCCAGGGAGCAATGAGCTCGCTCAAGAACAAAACAGGAGAGTTCCTCAGGTTGTAACTAGGTGTGGATTCATTGTTCGTGGAATCTTTCAGGAGACTGGCCCTCAGACCCGTCAGGAAAGCCAATAAAGCGTAGATTGTTGTGCCGTGCTCCATTTTTAGCATCTCCTGTGCAGTCTTGGAGGAGTTTTGCGTCGTGAGAAAGCCTTGTTACTTCTGAGGAGGGTTGTTTTACTGTGTCCTCAAGGATGGAGATCCTTGTTTCTTCGTCCAAGACCCTTTCAACGGTTTTACGAAGATCCTGTTGCAGTAGGGAAAAGTAGGGCTACACTTCCCTAATTTTGGTTTCTGTGAGTGTTTTAGAGTTGTTAATGGCTTGTAGGAGGAGGGACATGTTGTTTTCAGATCGAGGGGCCTCTGATCCAGTCACCGAGCATCTCCGTTGTTCCCAAGAAGGGCCATGTACTTATCCATCTTGGCCTGGTTGACTCTTGTCCTGGCACATCCTGAGTTGAAAGACCCAGGTGACTCATGTCCAAGGTATGGGGCAACTGGCAAAACGGCGCTAGCTCACCCCGGATGAAGCTGTGGGGCGCAGAATGTTCAGGCAGGCAAAGCCATGAGCCGCAATCAACTCTCATGCACCAAGTGTGCAGCCCGGGAAGCACAGCAGTCAGTGTGAGCTCCAATGGCGTTGTAGATACCCCACCACGTCCAAGAAAGACAGCCCCCAAAGCTCTGGGCAGCAGTATAAGCAGCCGCAGATGTCACCTCTCTGGGATGGAAAACATCACTTGCAGGGCCCTAGGTAGATAGTGGGCCCATCCAGGGCAGACCAACACCCACTCGCACAGGGAATGTCCCCTCAGACCCAGCAACCGAAAGAACATAGGTTACCTTGTGACACAGATTGTGGGTGCCGAGAATGCCAAGGGCATTAGTAAGGTGTAAAGGAGTGTGCTAGGTCGAGGCCATGCAGCACATCAGGGTAGCCAAGTTATGGAGGGCGAGGTCCAATCCAGGACCGACAGCCCGCACACATCACTCTGTTTGATGGACCCCTTGCAGGACCCTACCCCACAGTTGTATAGGGTTAATGACGGAGGGGGGCCCCCGCTTTAGCAGCCTGCAGTCCCCAAGTAGGTGGGCCCCCAGTAGATTTGGAAAGGTTTCAGGACCAACGAAAAGGAGCTTGCGGCCCTGTGCTTGTTCTAGCAGCTCGCCGTGAGCGCTGGCAGTTTTGCCCAAAGAGCAGGCCTACGCGGTTGTCATGAGTCCCAAGGAAGCCAGAAAGCCCCCGCAGGAGGGGCGGTCAACAGGGCAGCAGCCTCAGGAGAAGCCCTGCCTCACAACTGCAGTCATGTGTCTCACTGCGTTCCGGCAGAGGGATCATACCCATTTTTGGCCACCATGTTGGAGACGGCAGGCTTCAGTCCCGGTGTTTCAGCAGCAGTGGGGTTATGCCCATTTCACCAAATTGCCCCAGATAGCGATTGCTGTCAGTCTGAGGGGGTGGTAAAGCCAGCCACCTCACCCGGGTACAGCATGTCAGCACCAGCTACATGACCGGGAGCTCATAGACTTGCATCGGCCATCGAGGCCATGCCCCACTAATTTATTTTAATGATATAATCATATATTTTCTGAAAACATTTGTAAATTTTTAAAGTTTAAAAATGATGTTAACTAAATATATGTCATATCTTAAAAACTAAGTGCTATGGGCCTTATTTATGAGAAGTGTTGCATCGCTGCTACCAAGCAGCGATGCAACACTTCTCAGTGCGCCCTACTTGCGACAACATCGATGTGTCATATTTACTGTATGACACATCATGTTGCAAGGAATGACAGATAAGTCAGTATTACTGACGTATCTGTTGGCGCAAAACTGACACATTGCTGGAGTTGTGTCGGAAGCATGACGCAACTCCAGCAATGTTCCTTTCACATGATGCAAGCCCCATGTGAAAGGCTCTGTGTCAGTCTTGCGCCTGCCATGAGGCAGGCGTAAGGTTTTCACACAATGGCGCCCTAGAAGTGGCGCATTGAAATCTTATAGATTTCAATGCGCCACTTCAACGAGGCTTTGATGCGTGGGAACGCCCACTCTGCATACATTATACCTAACACAGGTATAATGTAGCGCAGGGGGTTACAAAGTGACGCATCTGCCTAGTTGCGTCACTTTGTAAATAGAGCGTAATGTGGCGCATATTTTACGCTGCCGCTGCATCACCTAAAGTGACGCAACGGTGGTGCAAAAGTGACGCTGGGGCTCATAAATAAGCCCCTATATTTTTTAGCCTATATTAAAGTTTTCAATATTTGTGCTTTCTTTATGCTAATTTAAAAAGTAAATATTTTAGCTATATGTATTTTTGGTTTATATTTTTTTTACTTTAGATATTTTTGTAAGTCAATATTTTGGATTTTATATTTTTGTTGTTTTATTTAGAAGTACAGGGTTGTCGATATTATGAGTTGTCTATATTTTGGCTCCTGTATTGTTATATGTCAACATCTCTAGTGTCAATATTCAGTAGTACAATCCAGAACCAGGAGTAGTTGGATATTGCTCTCTCATATGGGGTTTTCTAAAAAATGTAAATGTAGCCTGTGTGGCAGAATATCCATGGGAGCAAACTGTTCTTAGCAGCGGATCTTTGGGGGATCCACTATGTATTTCTTTACTAAAGTTATTGAACACTCACAAACTCACAAGATTATCAGTATTCACCACTTCCCATCCCAAAGATGTATGTGGAAGTATGAGAATTGGCTTATTCAGGTAATTCTGGTGATTTGTGACTATGTCAGATAGGCTGTAGTACTCTAGGACGTCCTTCCTAACTCCATTAAAAGTCAGAAAGTTACTGAAAAAGTTGGTTCAACCTAATGCAGTAAACAGGCTGAGGAAATTGTGCCTATTGAGTTCTTCCTGTTCTTGGCAACAAATATTTTTATCATACTGGTAAGGTATGGCACTATTCTTATAAAGATAGCAGAATGTATTTATTTCAAAACAGGTTGGAGGACCTATTAAACTGGTGTCTTACCTGATATCTAAAACGCCGCCATCGCCAGGAGTCACATCGGCCAGAAGGTTGTGCCGCCACCGCCAAGAGTCATTTCCAGCCAGTTACAGCGTCGCCGCACAACGGGACTACGAATCCCGGCAGCACCAGCGGCGGCGCATAGCACGCACGTCACAACAGCGCCAGGAGGCGCATATAAGCAGTGCAAGGCCGGCGGAGCGGGGGGACCTTTCCTGATATCTAAAACGCCGCCATCGCCAGGAGTCACATCGACCAGAAGGTTGTGCCGCCACCGCCAAGAGTCATTTCCAGCCAGTTACAGCGTCGCCGCACAACGGGACTACGAATCCCGGCAGCACCAGCGGCGGCGCATAGCACGCACGTCACAACAGCGCCAGGAGGCGCATATAAGCAGTGCAACGCCCGCTACGCGGGACGCATGCGGGCGTGTGCCGGGCTAAGCCCGGGCAAAGGGCGGGCCGTCTGTGGCCGTCCGGGGCTGACCGCGGCTGGGCTGGGCCACCTCCATTGGCTGTTATTACAGGTATTTTGTTGAAAGTCGAATTCAAGGGGTTCTCTATATATATTGAACGTACGGTGGCTGTTAAGCTGTTAAGAATGGGCAAAACCACGCCAATGGCCACTCGTTCAACTGCAAAAACTAAAGCTCCACCGAAAACCCCTCTCCCAAGTTTGACAGCAATAGATAGGATGTTGCAAAAAACGATAGGGGTAGTTGTCAGCGCTATTGAGAGCACGGAGAGGCGGCTATCACTACCCCCTAGTCTTTGTTTGCAAACGCACCAGAATCAAGACTCTGAAGCTCACCCTAACACTGCGTTGAGCATGGCATATCCACAAGAATCCATTCTTATGGCCTCGTATGCGGACTTTCCGGTTAAGGACCCTAACTGTGTTATAATTTCGCAAACTACACCTCCTGATGATTTTATGAACCGGGAAAACAGGTTGTCTCTTACTCCCAGATTAGGGCTAAGCGATGGTCAACCTAACATTAATAATGTGTCTAATTATTTGGAGGAGGTAATTATCTGTGAAAATGAAGATACAAACACAGTGGAAGCAATACATAGTGCTATCCCCTTACAAGGTACACAAGGGAATCGCCCAAAAACAAAAGGTGGGCAGAACTCACGTAAGAAAGGGAAACCAAAAGGTAAAAATAAGAAAATTGTACCAATCCCATTACAAGGCAAAGGGGAGAAAAGAAAGTCACAAAGGAGTATTGAACCCCTTAACCAACATGATAAGCCCATTATACAAGAAGAAATTACATTGACAGATTTGGTAGACTTCATGATAAAAATTGAGCAGGTAATGAAGTCTCTGATACTGCCAATAGTAGGAAGATTAAAAACTCTTGCTGAAAAAATTGAGGGCTTAGAAAAGCAAGGGGCAGGTAATTTAGAAACACTGGGAAATTTTAGTACATTAATTAGACCTATAGTTGTATCTAATACCAACAAATCAGATAATGTTGCCATCAGTGTCTCGCATTCATTAGAATCCGCAACTTTACCTGCAAGCTGTGAGAAGGATAATGTACCCCTTATTCCATCTATGGGGGTAAATATGGTGAACCAAAGGGATTCTGGTCGTAAAAGATTTGAAAGAGAAACAGGTAAGGGACTTGAGGGGAAGGAGGGAATGGCAGATTAGAATGTGCATAATGGAAATAAGGATGCAAATAATTATGATAAGGACAAAAAGATTCATATTGACCTCCCCCCACAGTCAATTCCTTATACAGTAGTGTTGGCAGGGGCACCAGAGCTAAGCAATGGAAAGACAGAAAATTATCAGGAACTCAAGAATAAGGTAATACATTGGTTAAATTATAATAGGCCTTTACCTGGACTAACACGTGTGGAAATTCTAAATGTTAGGAGAGTACATTGGATTGGACAGAGGCATAAGGATATACAAGGAGATTGTATTATTGTAAACTTGAGAGATAGAAGAGCGGTGAGTTTTATATGTCATTGGAAACCTAATTACAATATAGGTAGAATTCAAACTGTAGACCTAACCTATTTTTATCCATCAATGGATTTAAGGAATGATAATACTTGGTATCATGGGGAGCATAGGCTCAGATATAGAGGCAATGTCAGCCCAAGCTTCAACATCCCTTTAGTAAACAGATTTCAAATCTTGCAGGGGTTAGAAGATATTGACTGACTTAAGGGGAATAACAAACCCACTGATTTGATCACTAGTGAAAGGAGTGAGCCTAAGGACCAAGGGCTTCGAAGCACCATCACTGATTTAAAGACAGCTAAGGTGGATCATGTTAGTGAGAGCCCGTAAATTGAGGAATCTTGTGGTAGAAAAATATCTCTCAACAGTGATACTGATCTAGTGGTTGACCAATTTAGTGGGGAGGTATGGTCTTTTCTGAGCTGGAATATTGCAGGGCTGAGATCTAAATTGGGTAACGAAAACTGGGAAAAATTGTTAGGTGATTATGATGTTATTAGTCTCCAGGAAACATGGACAACTGAACCCCTACATATTAATGGATTTAAAACATATTTCTCCCCAGCAGTAAGCTCACCTCATGGTAGGGCCAAAGGAGGTCTGTGTACCTATGTTTCAAATCTGTTAGCAGGAATTAAAACGGAGTTAGTTTTTAATAATGTGTACTATCACATTGTAAGGATCACAATTAACAAAGGGTTTTCTTTAGTGTTGATTAATTTTTATGATAACATTCTAAGAGAAGACCAAGTGGATGTCTTCAGACTATTAGGTAGTAATATCACTTCGGCTATAGGGAGGAGGACCGAGGACACCTGTATTATCTGGGTAGGAGATTTTAACTGCCAAATATGCAGGAGTGCAGAGAGTGGGTTATGTGGGGTAAAATTAGATAGAGACATTGGCTTTAGTCATTTTGAACATTCTGGACGAGGGTATTATTTAAATGAGTTAATATTTGAGAATGATTTGGACTTTGTAAACAGGTTGATTAGTCCAGCAATCCCCTTTTTACCAACGTTCAATGGTAGAGGGGCAAACACAACCATTGATTATGCTTTAATGACCTCCAGTCACAGGGATATGTTACAGAGTTATAGCACTCTGGATTGCCCGCTTAGCGACCATTTTCCTTTAAGTGTTAAAATTAGTATGAGACCTAAGAAACATCGTGGTAGGGCCAAATCTAAAGTTATAATAGATAATATCACCATGGCCCGTAAAAATGGGTATGCTTTAAAGTGGACAAAAATTTGCCCAGTTGACTTTCACGAGAAACTAATAAAAAGTATGTTGCCCCAATTTTATGTATGTACAGATGAGAACGCCAATGACGCTGATATTATTACAAATTTTTTACTGATTATTGCCCAAACAAGAAAGTTATTGTGGGTTGGTACTAGTGGTGGGAATACAAGGCAGAAGGGGTGGTTTGATTCAGAATGTACTAAGGCATATAAAAGTCTAAAACATGCTATACATGCTACAGAGAAAGATATGGATTTAATTAGAAACTGTAGGAATGTCTATAAGCAAACCCTTAAAAATAGGAAAAATGCTTTAAAGTTTGAAGCATGGGATGCTTTATGTGACGCCTCTTTAAGTAAAGACTCTGCCTTATTCTGGAAAGTTGTCAATACCCCTTTTTTAAATTTTAGTCATGCAGACCCATTAGAGGTGGCAATTACAGAGTGTGAGTGGGCTGAATATTTTGCCAAGCTGTATTCCATTGTACAAGATGAGACAGAATGTATTAATGACAACATCCAAATGAGAGACTGTAATCAGATTAGTAGCCCATTCGAACCCGAAATAACAGTATTAGAAGTGCAAAATAGTATTGATGCATGTCTGGCGGGGAAAGCACCCGGCCCTGATGGGGTTCCTGTTGATCTATTCAAAAATAACAGGGAACTATGGGCCCCAATTCTTGCACGTCTATTTAATGCTACTTTGGATAAAGGCCTCCTTCCATCGTGGTGTGAATCCCTGATAGTCCCTATTTTTAAAAAGGGCGATCGTGAAAATTGTCAGTGTTATCGCCCAATATCACTCCTGGATTCTACTATTAAAATTCTAGGAAGGATAATTTTAAATAGATTACATGTATGGGCAGAAGAAGCTAATATTTTAAGCGATTTACAGTATGGTTTTAGGAAAGGGCTCGGAACTATAGAACAGTGTTTGAATTTACATATCTTAACTGAAAAATATACCAAAGCTAAAGAGGGACGAATGTTTTTAACTTTTGTGGATCTTACCTCTGCATTCGACTCTGTAACACATTGTAAACTTTGGTTAGTTATGAATAATTTGGGAGTAGACACGCAAATTATTAATTTTCTTAGAGATCTCTATGCGGGAGCATCGGCCAGAGTTAGATACGGAAAAAATGGTGAATGTACTAGATCTTTTGCAATCAAAAGGGGTGTACGACAGGGCTGTGTCCTGGCACCGTTCCTATTCACTCTCTATATTATTAATGTGGAAAAAAAATTGATAACTGAGTGTAGGGACGTACCGATGGTAGGAAGAAGAGCAATCGCAATTCTGCTATACGCAGACGACGCGGTCCTGATGGCCAGAACACCGCAGGCCATGCAAAGAGTAGTTACATCCTTTGCTGATTTTATGAACCAGCTTGATTTAAGTATAAATTGCTCTAAGACATTTACCATGCACTGTGGGACGGGTGCTCAGAGAAAGAAAAAAGTAATTTATATTGGATCTACCCCAGTAGAGGATACTTTAACATTTCCCTATTTAGGGGTTTTAATTGATAGTACGGGCCTATGGAACAATACAATCAAGACTAGGAAATTGTTGTACTGTAAATCTATTATGGCTTTAAAAACTTTTAGTCGAAAAATAGGGAGGAAGCCAATTAAAGAAATGTTGACTGTTTACAAAGCGACTTGTGTGGCTATTGTTACTTATGGTGCAGGCCTGTGGGGGCATGCAAACGTCAGTACTCTACAAGTGGTTGAAAATAATTTTATGAAATACCTCCTAGGGGTCCCACAGAGTGTCTCGACATATGTTTGCCATGTAGAACTTGGGGAGCCATATTTGGAAGATATAATAAAAACTGCACCAGTTCTATTATGGCATAGAATATGGACGGCAGATGAGTCTGGTCTAAACCGATTGATTATGGAAGATGCAATGGGTCTAGAGAAGTGTGGAAAAATTAGATGGTTGAACTATATTAATTATTTTCTCACACTATTAGGGTTGGGGAACTATTACACAGATCCATCTACTCTATGTAATATATCTAGGAAATGTCTAAAAGAAAGATGTATGACCTATTTGCATGAGACCAGAACCAGAATAGAGATTAAGAAAACCACGGTGGTAGCCCATGAGCAAATTGTTTTCTGCAAGTATTTACAGCCATATATAAAGTTAGTAATGAGTGATTATGAAAGATTTTTGCTAACACGTTTTAGATTTAATTTATTATTCAGATCACTCAGATTTCCAGCAATGAATAATTGGTCAAAAATGTCCATGTGATGATTTATCAGTTCAATCTGACTTGCATATACTTTTTTTCTGTAAGTTTTATACCAGACCTAGGCGAATGTATGTTGTTCCTTTGTTAAAAATCATGGAAATTAATCGCTGTCGCACGGCTTTTTTAGCTGTACAGAAATTGGATAGTATTTTAAAGTCGTATTTATTTCCTCATTCCTTAAAAATGTTTTTAAACTACGGAAAACAATTGAGATCTGAACTTATGCAGTTTTTTCTATGTGTGGTGCCAATGACTGTTATTTTTTATATATGTAATTTTTGTTTTTTGTACTTTTATGGTTATTTTGTCTTAATAACCGAATAAAGTTTATGAATTGAATTGAATTGAACTGGTGTCTCATCATGCAATGTTAAATTGAGAAAATAATCCAGAGCTCCCTTATGTGTGGAAAATGCAACACTTGTATTATTTCCCTTTTCAAGGCCAGTTCTATTAACATACCTTTAAATGCAATTTAACATTTTTTGTTTTCCTATATTTTGTTGGATTTGTATCAGTTTCAATAAACTATGCATAAAAATAAAAATGGATCTGGTACTCACTTGGATATTTGCAGTTTCAAATTCTGTTATAGGTTTCCCCAGAAGTGCTTTTCTTGTGGTGTGTTTTTCCTGGCCAGACATCATTGGGTTGGTTGGAGATAAACTATAATAGTTAGGATGGTCTTTTTAACCTTCCTCTTTTTCTGATTTTCTTTCACATCGCTAGAAAACTGCAAGATGCCAAAACAAAAGTTGTTGCTTTATCATTCTGACATGATGAAAATATCAAATGTTCTACCTACGTTTTTTGCAAACATGCTAATGATATATGTCTCTAATATCATCTAGACAGATGTGAAAATTCCGGATAAAATATCTGTACTAAAGCATAAGGAATTCATTACAAAATCTGTTTCACCTCATGAAAGTTCAATACACATCTGTCTTGATAGATTGGGAAGATCACTGAAGAACCCTCTGCAGTTTCAAGAGTGATTGTTTCTATATAACTCAACGTTTAGGTTTGCATGCTAAAATAATGATCAGTTTGCAGTACAAGCTGCCCTAATCTGAAACAGCTCTAAGGTCATATTGGTCTTGTAATATTTGACTACCTGATCAGGACTCACTTTTATTGCCACTGCTTTGTATTATCAGTGCCTGTAGACCCCATCAGGTATGAGTCAGTCAGTCAAATAATTTGTCACCAAATATCATTTTTGTCCTGTACACATTTTGTTATTTAATTGCTATTTTATTTGATTTACTGTAATGCTTTAATACAAAACGCTATTAGAATCAAAGAGATCATGCAAGATTCAATGTAATGATAACACAGAGTGATAATACAAGAAAGCAGAAATGGAAAGAAAATTAAGATTTCAAGGAGGGAATAAAATGCAATGATTACCTGTTGTAATATTCACGTCCCTTAAATAATAAAATGCAGTCTCATTACTACCCTAGAATAATGGGTATATGTTGTATCCTGGTTTCAATGTGTTCATGCTCTGCCAGTGAGTTCCTCCTAGAATGATGTAATATGGAATGTTGGGGGTCAGAGACTACAGTTGGAGAAGGGCTGAGCAGCATGCTGGCTGCTCCTGGTGGGGCTGAACTACCGGATTTGTAACTACCACAATAAATACTCTTGAAATACTACAATCTGTCTGGACCAAGTTACTACAGTTTGAAAGATGGTAGAGAACACAAAGCTGAGTGCCCTGTCATCAAAAGACTTCCCACAGCCATTGGACCTCAGTGGCAATAGAAAAAGGACACAGCAGTCATGCCCAAAGTAAGTACATGGTGATTAAACGCAGTCACAGGGTGTCAATTCTTTTTAAACAAGCATTGGCAATGCCAAATGGTCTAGCATTAATGATCTGCAGTCTTGACGCACACAGGCACACCACTCACTCTAAATATATACTGACAGGTCTTTCACTCCCTACTTACACAGACATAGGCACAACACTCACTGTGAGCTCGCACAGTTATTTCACTTAGCCTGCACTCACATCAGAACCTCCATGTCATCCAGCATTCATGCAGGCACAACTCACTGTGTACTCAGACCCCTTTCTGCAATCATACATACTGCACCCACTCTGCACTCACACCAGACAATCATCATTTGTATAGCGCCTACATGGTGGTAAATGTACCCCCCCTTTGTAGCACACAGAACTGAGTTGAAATATCTCTTCTCCTACTATACCAGTTGAGTAAATATTGGGCAAATGATACTCTACTTTCGCCTCTGTTTCCTAATACTACAATAGGTGAGCACATTGAAACAGAGTTAAAGAAGTAAACATCTAAGCCAGGCCACCAGCATTCTTAGGTTTCACACACCCACCGCCTTTTTAAGGTTGCCACTTTTTGTATTAGCGTCTCTCACGTCAAATGTGTTTGTGTGGCTGAATTTTGTAGGCCTGTGCCTAATGCTGCATTTCTAACCACAATGTAACAAATATTAGGCACTTCTTTACAACTCGTAATGGCTTAAAGAGTGAATGTGGGCCCCCCTCCAGGCTGTTCAAGGTATCTTGCAGCTTGAATCCTGCTGGTGTTTCATTTACTTCTCCTGCGACCGATCACCCTCCCCCAGCCATGGTTATAGATATGACTTCTGGTAGGTCAACCAGCCTTTCATCCTTCTGAGGTCAATAAAATGAATACCATTGAGCTGACTAACAAACATCTGTTATTTCAGCACAAGGTACCTTTCTCAGTGATATATTATCAGCAAAGGGAGAAGTTGGAGTTTCACAAATGTATCAGAGTCAAGTCATGTATTGTGAACGTTCGGAGATGTGAAACCACAGTTTCTCTGTTGCTCAGTACAAAATAAACATTAAAAACCTTGACACAAAGTCAGCATTATCTTAGGATCCTCTAGACTAGATCTCTCTTCTCTAGTGCACAGCATATTCCATTTAGGACATGAATAGCTGAGTTACATAATATAGCAACTGAAAAACATGAAAGTTAAGCACTGCGATGAGCACTTTTGCCAATATAAATTGCCTTGAAGCAAAAACAGCTGTTTGAGAGGCCTTTGCTCCAAAAGAAAGTCAAGGAGCATTTTAACAGTGGAAGATTAAAGTAGGGAACTATGAAAATCTCTCAAGAAACCCCAGGGACAGCTGTATAACTGTGCTTTGCCCGTCAATGACAGAGCTGAACAACGAGCACCTCGCAGATAAACATAGACCTGGCAGGGGAGTAACCGTGGATGCTGATGCGTGCTGGATCTTACCCAAATGGTCTAAACCCACCTCACAGATACACAAAGGTCTTTCAGGGAGCAGAGCCCCTTGATGCTCATAGTCCCTCTTGCACCCCTGTCTGAGGAGTCTCAATCATTCAATCAATGCAAACTTGTTAATCGCTGCTAATAACCTGTGAGGGATTCCAAGTGCTGCAAACTCTCCGGCAGAGGGGGCTTCAGTTGGAATGCCAGGTCTTGAGTCCTTTCCTGAATTCCAGCAGAGAGGATGAGTTTCAGAGGTGGAAGGGGATGACGTTCCAGGACTTGCAGCGAGGCAGGAGAAGAAGAGCCCTCTGCCTTTGCTTTGGCAGATGCGGGGTGTGTGATTAAGAGAGAGGGAGACAGAGGGCAGGTGTCTGGTGGGTTGGTGGAAGCTCAGCTGGTGGTTTATATATGCTGGTTCTTGTTTGTGTAGGGCTTTGAAGATGTGGATCAGCATCTTGCATTGAAATCTCTTTTGAATGGGCAGTCAATGCAGCTTTGTGGGAGGTGATGACCTCCCCAGAGGTCAAGGATGAGTTTGGCAGCTGAATTCTGTATGGTCTGCAGACTTTTCAGGAGGTGCCCGGTGATTCCTATGTAGAGTATGTTGCCGTAGTCTAGCCGGCTGGTGACTAGAATTTGAGTGACTGTTCATCTTGTTTGGATGAGGAGCCATTTGAAGATCTTACAAAGCATGAGAAGGGCGACAAAGCAGGAGGAGGAGACTGTGTTGATCTGGTTTTTCATGGAGAGCTTGCTGTCCAGGATGATGCCAAAGTTACAGGCATGGGCCATTGGAGTTCGTGAGGGTGCTAGTTCGGAGGGCCACCATGAGTTGTTCCATGGGGAGGTGTGGTTTCTAAAGATCAGTGATTCGGTTTTGTCTTTCATCCAGTCGGTAATACTTGTCATGTATCTGCGAAAGTTGCCAATAGTGGTGGAGGGGCCTTTGAAAGTGAGAGGATGAGTTGGGTGTCATCGGGGTAGGATATGAGGTCTAGTCCGTGGGTTCTGATGATGTTTGTCAAGGGGGTCATGTAGGTGTCGAACAGTGTAGAGCTGAGGACGACCTTTGAAAGATGCTCAAGATGATGTTCTTGGGTTCCGAGGTGGAAGGAGGTGGGCGGACTCTCTGGGTTCTTCTGTGAGGAAGGTGGCGATCCTTTTGAGGGAGTTTCCTTGGATTCTAATGTGGTGAAGTCTCTTGATAAGGGTGTGGTGGGACACGCTGTCAAATGTAGCTGAGAGGGTGAGGAGGATTAGGGCTGCCGTTACTCCACGGTTAGGAGGGTTATGATGTCGTCGGTAGCAGTAATCAGGGTGGTTTTAGTGCTGTGGTTGGTGCAGAATTTGGATTGGGAGGTGTCCAGAAGACTGTTGTTCTCCAGGCGTTCCGTGAGTTGGCAGTTGATAGCCTTTTCGAGGACTTTGGCAGGAAAGGGAAGCAGAGAGATGGGATGGTAATTCTTGAGATCACTGGGGTCGGTGGATGTTTCTTGAGATGCGGCATGTTTCCATTCTTCGGGGAAGGTGGCCTTGGTGATAGATGCATTGAGCACGGCAGTGAGCTCGTTGATGATTACCTTAATCTTGAGGTGAAGATGTGGTTGGGCAGAGGCCCGTGGGTGCTCTAGAGTAGGTGAAGTTCATGATGGTGGTGGTGTTTTGAGTGGGGGCCTGTTCTCAGGTGGTGAGCAGGTGCTCAGACTTTGCATTTGTGGGAGACAGGAGTTTGAGGGTGTTAGCGGCGGTGAGTTGGGGTTCAAAGTATTAGTAGATGGATCTTGTCATGGAAGAAGTTCACCAGGATGTTGCAGAGTTCCTGGGAAGGGATGATGATGTTTCAGTGGCTGAGGCATTGGAGAACTCTCTGACAGTGTTAAAGAGTTCTTTGCTGTGGGTGGAGGTGTCTTCGATGCGGTCGGCGAGGGCACTCCTTTTTGTCTTTTTTAGGAGATGGTAATATTGATTGAGGGATTTGTTGGAAGTGGCACAGTCCGTGGGCTCCTTGCTGGTGCACCAACTCCTTTCACGATGCTTGCAGTTTCGTTTTGTGGTTCTTAGTTCCACAGTGTACCAGCTGGCTTGTTTGGGAGGTTTCTTGAGTTTAGTGGGCTTGACGGGGGCAACTCTATCTCCAGAGTTGGGGATACAGGTGGAGAGGTTCTTGACAGCTTGTTCTAGGTTGGTTGAGGCGTCAGAGTGGGAGGTGATGAGGGTTTTGGCCCACTGGCTCTGAGATACTCGGGTCTGGTGGTGGCATAGCCAACGGATCCTGCGAAGGTGAAGTGGACGATGGCATGGTCTGTCCAGGTGAGCTATGTGACATGGCTTCACTTGACTCTGTCACTGGCTGTGAAGATGGGGTGAGTGTGTGTCGTGCGATGTGTGTGGGGTTGGTGACTAGCTGGATAACGCCGATGTTGTTCAGTCTTTTGAAGAGGTTTGCGGTGTTGGTGTTGTTAGTGTTTGGAGTCAATGATGAGCGGGGCAAGGAATTCGGGTATGGTGTCACAGAAGCTGGGGCCAGGCCCAGGAGGTCTGTAGGTGAGGGTGCCTCTGATGGCGGTTTTCCCATCAGTTTGGAGTTGGAAGTTGAGGTGTTCCATGATCAGTGTGGTATCATCCGCGGTGGTGGTGCACAGGATGACTTATTTCGGGATGATGGACATTCCACTTCCTTGTGTGTTTTGATGCAGTCTCGGTGTGCAATCTTGAAGCTGTCTGGTGCTGCTGAGGCGATGTCGATGTGGAGGCAGGGTTGAGCCAGGTCTTGGTGAGGAAGATGACAATCGGGGTGAGGTATCCCAGTTCTCTGTGGCAAGCTTATGGATTGAGCGAGCATTGAGCAGGAGGCAGTGGAGTGGATTTTGAGTAATTGTGGTCTCACTGTATGGAGAAGAGGCAGTGCTGACAGGTATATTGTCCTACCATGGATCGAGGTGAGGTGCGGCAGGGACCACCTTTCAGATTTATAAAGTCTTGAGGGGGAAGGGACCGGAGACAACAGACCACAGGATGTGGAGGGCCCTACATTGGTCCCTCCTGTACCTCTGCAATTTACCTGCTAACGAGCCTAAGACCACATTCCAGATATACAAAACTCCTGAGAGAAGTGGAGAATAGGGGTTCCGAGAGCAGGTTCCTTCACTTCTGAGGGTCCCTCTGCGGTGGAGGGTCCCCTCTTGCTTGCTTAAACTTGTCCCCATAGGAGTCTAAGTTCACTTTGCATATGTACAAAGAGCTTTGGGAAGCAGCCCATAGATTCCAAGTGCCCACTCACACTGCAGGGCCACCTCCTGATTCCTTGCACTTACCCACATCCAAGTGAGCCCTGAGGTCACACCCTGGTCAACGGCAGCACCTGCCCCAACATAGCACACAATCCCAATGCAGGCAGATGCTGAATCTGAAGGGCACCACAAAAGTGCCAGGGTCCTTATTCACAGACAACCCAATCTTGCTCTTTAGAAGGTTTCTCATCTTTACAATTTCGCGCATGACTGTGTTAGTTGTTGAATACCAGTTGTTTGTGCACCTTCACAACAAAACATCTCACATTACTTAATAAATAAATCCACATTCACTTAATTCCCGTAATTGGTGCCCGTCCAGCCTCATTTCTTAAATGCATACTACTAACAGTTATACTTTAATCACCACATTCAGTTTGAAACTCACTAACGTTGGCTCACGCTTTTATATGGATGAACTAAAGTTTCCCAAATAGCACATTGTCATGTTTTGTATTCCACTCTAAAAAAATGTGTACTTTCTACGCAATGACATGACATACTGCTCTCGATTTGCGCAAACCAGTGGAGCAGTTTCAAAATGATGCTTTAGACATCAGGTCATTGTCTTCAACCTCTTGTATGAAGGCTTTATTACCCCACTGTCAGAAATTGGGTTTCTGGTTGTCTAGGGTATGCACCTAAGCCAGGCAGATCCCACCACTCTAGTCAGGGTAAGAGAGTTACACACTGAAGATAAGCTCTGCTCACCACCTTGGTAGATTGGCTGAGCAGTCAGGCTTAGCCCAGCGGTAATGTGTAAAGCATTTGCGTAACACACACACTCATCAGTGACACAATAAATACAGCACAAAGAGACTCCATACAGGAGTATATAAACATCTCATATATTGTATGTAACACATATATTACAATCACATAAACCATAAATCACTTTGCCAACTAGGCAATTGACTTAATCATCACAGTTAATGCAATAAAGTAAGAACGTATATGTTGCACACATCATAAACACACCCTCCCTGCGCACCCACGGCAAATCCTGAAATAATGCTTGTTATCCTGACCATGCAAGTCAAAAACAACATAACTTAGAACACATCAGGGCCTATAATGCAGGCTAGGTCATACATAAATCATGGTTGCTGGGCATACAACGTACATCACAACATCAGGGCATAAGTATGATGCAGTAATTCACAACACAACATATCCATATCACCATATGTCACCATAAACAGCAGAGGTCACAGCACACTTGCGCTTCTGTTAGACCTGTTTTGGTAGCCAGTACATTCATGTAGGGGGCAGAAGCCTCTGGGCGCCTCCTACCTTAAGTCCAGTAATCACTGCTCTCTGACAGAAAGGTAACCGGGCCAACTGCCCACCTACAACAGTGAATTTGGTAGTTCAGGATGTTTTCCTAACGTGCTGCCAGTTCCACTAGGACTCAGGGGTCTCTGTCCTGGTTTCACCCTGCAATGTCCCCACACAAAGGAAGTGAAGAACCGGTGAGGGGGGCACACACAGTACCCCCATCTGTGGGGTGACCTTACTTGTTCCCCCGTATATGGAGTACCTAGAGGCAGCAGCGGAGGCTGCAAGCTCTTCCACTAAGGGAGCTACAGCTGGGTGTGAATATGGCCAGAAGAGCTCTCAGTCACTCTTCTCATGGTGACAGGCACCAGCCGGGAAGGAGGCTGGACGGGTTCCTGACTTTAGGGCAGGCCTCCCACACAGTACCACCATAAGCAAGCAGCTGCCCGCGACTGTGCAGTGCAGCCCCCGATATTCACCCTTTCACAGGGAACACAGCCACCACAAATAAAGGAGCAGGCAGACAGCAACAGACAAGACTCTCCTTCATCAGTCGGACCACGAGCCCTGCTCTCCACGTCTCTCGCAGCAGAGGTGGCCTCGCTGTGGGGTTCTCAACAGCCAGCACACGATCAAAGAGCAAGTGAAGGGTGCCTCTACAAGGCGCTTCCCCTGCAGTAGGTGTAGTGACAGCCTCCCTTGGGGCTGGGTGGAACACTAGGGCTTTGCTAGAAAATGTGCCTGAGCTCACGGCACTCACCACACGCTGGCTCTGGGGTCAAGCATATCAGTTGCAGCTCTCGCTGCATGCTGCTCTTTTGGCCTCTGCTGAGACAGCAGAAAACTAAGTGCTCACCCGCACTTCTTCCTTGGCACAGGTAGGGGCCACAGGGGGGGAAAATCTCCCAGGCTTCTAAATGAACCGGGGTGTCGGGACCAACCACCTGGTGAACAACTGGGGGCACAAGAGCAGAGAACGAGCAACAGGCCAGCACATCGGAGTCCTTGAAGCCAGAGGCAGTCCTTCTTACAGCACAAACAAGCTACAGGTCAGCACAACAAGTGTGTAAGTCCAATGGCGGTTCCTCCTGGCAGCATAACAGTTCCTCCTGGCAATTTGCATTCTGTAGAGCTAGCAGCGTCTGGTTACAAGTCCATGCAGTGTCTAATATCATGGGGTCAGAGCCACTCTACTTATACTACAAATGTCTTTGTTCTGGAGGTAATTTCAAACAACTTCAGAAGTGCAAAACACCCCCATTCAGTTCCCAGCCCTGGCTCCAGACACACTATCAGGGGGTGGAGACAGAAGTGTCAAAGGCAGGCACACCGTAATTCAGGTGTGGGTGGCAACTCCTCCTACCACTCTAGCCCAGGAAGACTCATCAGGATATGCGGGGCACACCTCAGCTCCCTCTGTCACTCTCTAGAGTGAATGCACAAACCAGACCCCTGTCAGTCTAAACCAGACGTTGACTGGAGTCAGACTCAGTGGCGACTGGCATGGATTGAGGGTGGCAGGGTGGGGAGGGAAGGGGAAAATGAAAAAAAAATGTGCTTACTTCCTCGCTGAGTCCCTCCTCCTCGTCCCGCTGCTCCGTCCGAAACAGGAAGCAACCAGGCTCCCCTTAGAGAATCACAACGCTACAATGTTGTGATTGTTCTGAGAGCCTTGGTTTGGCGCTCAGATAGGGACCCAGGGCCTGGGCCTGGTCTCCACCCAGGTTGTAAAACAGCCTGGGTGGAGAACATGCAAAGTGTGCATTACTGTTTGGCCGGCCCAAGACAGCCGGCCAAACATTCATGCGCAATTACAGAGCGTCAACCACACGTCCCCCTGCTCCTCTGTCAACAGAGCAGGTCCGCCCTGCCCACAATGCTGCCATAACAGGATAAAATAAAATGATAATTACATTAAGTCATTATCATTTTATTTTTCCTTTATTTACACTGCTAAAAAGGAGTGGGGCGACGCTCCTCCACCTTATGAGGAGCCGCCACTGGTCAGGCTGCAAAGCACAAGGAGTCCTAAGCACACAAAAATGCTGACTTCTAAAAGTGGAATTTCTAAAATAGTAATGAAAAATTTACTTTCACCAATAAGCAGGATTATCACCACTAGTCCAAACACAACAAACATGGCTACGCTATGTCAGAGGTCGCGCTTCCTGTGCCCTTTTGGTCTGCAAGCAGTATTATACTACAGATCCCAGAGTGCTTTGCAATAGGAAGTACATTGTGTGCCTTCCCATGCTGCTTTGTGATAGGTCAGGTGACTGGTACCGGCATATAGGCTGCCTGCTCACAGTCTCGAGTGCTTGGCCTTACTTCCTGTTTGAGGACAACGCCCCCTTTCCCTTTTGGACCCTTCCCAGAATGGCTACTCATCGCTAACCTACTGGACCAGGACTCGCTGTGTTGAGACGCTTGAACTTGGATACTGGTGAAGTTGTTACGAGCAACTGTTGTGACCGGAGACTCTATTGAATTGTGTTTTTGCCTTCAAGCGCTGGAACGCGCTAGTGAACTGCCTCTGGCCGTCAGCGCTGGAACGCGCTTGTGCATTGCTTCTTGCCATCAGCGCTGGAACGCGCTAGTGAACTGCTTCTTGCCGTCACTGCTGGAACGCGCTAGTGAACTGCCTGTTGCCGTCAGCGCTGGAACACGCTATTAATCTGTATATTGCGACTCGCGCTGAAACGCACTATTGGGTTATCTATTTTTGCCACCGCACCACAAGATATCCTTTTTTCCCCAGAGTAGCGGACGCAAAGCAGCATCCCTTCCTACAGTCCTATTTTCTTTCTTTATCAGGTGCTAGAAGTGTATTGAACTATATCGACAAAGAGAGAGGACTACTGTAAAGAAGTCTCTAGCATCTGTTGGTGAACACAAAAATCAGCGCGCTTAAAGACGCTTTATATTTCATTTGCTGAGTGGGAGTGATAACTTCCAAAGGCCCTCATCTTGTTTCTGTCCTGCCCTCCCCGTATTGGATACACAGAGAGGCGCAGGTCTCCTATGTTTGATTAATCCCGCATTCATTATCACGTGAAGAGTCCTTCAGTCTGTGCCCTGCAGGTCTTGGTTCTGTGAATATGAGAAGGCATAGAATGTAAGGCAGGGTAGTGGGTTGGTTGAAAGGGATTGAGACTTATGAATTTATTTTCCTTTTGTTTCCTGTCTCCCTGTAGGAACCCTGACACCTTTTGCCTGACACCTTGGTAGAACACCTGGTGGTCCTTTCTGGTCTCTTCGCTCTCTGGGGGGGTCTATGTCTTCCTGTAGTGTGTCTATATAATTATAGGGGATTGGACCCTGTGAGAGCGAAAAGATATTGTCTTCGCTCCCGTGGATATTGGACTCTCTGTCATTGGAACGAAAACCGGACAGAAAGGCCAAGCCCACGTATTTTAAAATCCCCTGAGCGAAGATGGAGAAAGGCGCTTCATATGATGCGTCTATGGTAGAACCCGTGCGCCTTGATAACCCTGACATTACCATGTCTGAATTAGCCAATACCGTAGTAACCTTACAGTCAGAACTCAGAGCGTTCAGGGGAGAAAATCAGCGCTAGGTAACCGAATTAGGGATATTAAAAACACACACATCGTTAGAGACTGTAGGAACAGGAACACATCCCAAGCAGAAGCGTAGTTATATTCAGCCAGGTCATTTTCACCTTCCGTCCCCAGACATATCCTTGCCCCCTGCTCCTACGTCTGCCCCGGTTAATGTCACTGTCGTCACTCCACCCCATACTCCCTTGGCCATGCCTGAACGTTTTAATGGGGATAGCACAAAATACGCAGTCTTCATGAACCAATGCCATCTCCAGTTCCTTTGTCGAGCTGCTGCGTTCCCTGATGATGCCGCCAAAGTAGCATTCATCATATCGTACCTAAGTGGGAATGCAGCACTTTGGGCAGTGCCGCTAGTGGACAACGATGATCCTGCTCTGTATAATTTAGCACAGTTCAAGGACAGGATGCGAAGTTTATTTGCTCGCCATTCATATATGCAGGCTAGTGACAATGAGTTACTGAACCTAAAACAAGGAACGAAGGACCTCCTTACTTATATAACCACGTTCAACAGGTTAGTCACAGAGACACAGTGGCCTGAAGAAAAAAGAACTTCCCTGTTTTACAGGGGGTTAAGAGACAAATTAAAAGACATTCTGTCTCAGATTGTAGATCCCCCTGAGGATTGTGCGTCCTTTATCGATTTAGTGGTCAAGTTGGACCATAGGTTGACAGAAAGGAAAGGAGAGAAGAGCAAAGGAGAATACCCTCGTCTTTTTCTTTCAAGGTCTGACAAAAAAGATCCCAAAGATACTAGTGAGCCGATGCAGATAGAGGGGGTCAGAGGCCCCTTAACCACTGAAGAAAGAGAGAAACGAAGACGTTTGAATCTGTGCCTTTACTGTGGTAAGGGAGGGCATTTCGCAAGAGAATGCCCCGTTCAGCCTAAAACGTCAGGGAGGAGTTCCATAAGTAACTCCGTGGTGGTTTCGGCTTCGGAAAACTAACAGACTTGGTAAGTTTAGAGATCGATTTTCCAGGTCCTTCAGTGTCTCAGATCTCTCAATCTGTCCCTAACCACTTGTGTCCTGTGCCCAAACACTTTATCATTTCTTTGGTCTTTATTCTACCCTTTCAACATAGAAAATCCATGGCTATATTAATAGATTCTGGGTCTACCGGGAATTTTTTTAGATATAATGGTAGCCAAAGCCCTTGGTTTGGAATTTATCACAAAACAACATCCCGAAAGGGTTCGAGCGGTGGACGGGACGGAGTTGTCATCGGGGTTAATAGAACATCAAACTCCGGATATAATCATGGTGTGTGACAACGGACACTCAGAAGTCATTTCTTTCGATCTCATCGATACTCCCACGTTTGGGGCCATTCTAGGAGTGCCGTGGTTACAACAACACAACCCCCATATAGATTGGGTCTCTAGGAAAGTAACCTTAAGGTCCTCCTTTTGTACACTCCATTGTTACCGAGAAACCGCGCTCTGGCAAACGCCTTTATGTTGCGCAACATCCTC
Source organism: Triturus cristatus (assembly GCF_964204655.1). Lineage (NCBI taxonomy): Eukaryota > Metazoa > Chordata > Amphibia > Caudata > Salamandridae > Triturus > Triturus cristatus. The sequence continues at coordinate 1,266,593,880 of NC_140590.1, read as the reverse complement.
CTCCTATTCTACGAGTCTGCCTGCAGAGTACCGTGACTTTGCTAGTGTATTCGATGAGGTGAAGGCGACAGCCCTACCCCCGCATCGATCATATGATTGCAGGATTGATTTAATACCTGGAGCTGAGCTGCCCATCAGTCGAGTTTATGCATTAACTGAACTGGAGACTAAATATCTTTATGACTACCTGCAGGAAATGTTGAAGAAAGGTTTTATTCGGCATTCTACCTCCCCTGTATCCTCGCCTCTTTTCTTCATCCCTAAGAGAGAGGGAGGATTGAGAGCGTGCCTGGATTACCGCGCATTAAATAAAGCTACGGTAAAAAACAAATACCCTCTTCCACTCATCGCCACTCTCTTGGATCAGGTGCGTAAGGCGAAAATATTCACCAAACTAGATCTAAGAGGAGCGTACCACCTGATCCGAGTAAGAGAAGGAGATGAGTGGAAAACGGCTTTCCGTACAAAATTCGGTTTATATGAATACTGCGTTATGCCGTTTGGACTCTGTAATGCTCCCGCAGCATTTCAATTTTTTGTAAATGAAATACTCCGAGATTATTTGGGTCTCTTTGTCATCGTCTATATTGACGATATTCTGATCTATTCGCAAAACGAACAAGACCATGTAAATCATGTAAGGCTAATACTGCAACGATTGCAAGAACACCATCTGTTTGCCAAGTTGGACAAATGTTTGTTTCACACACGAAATGTTGACTTCTTGGGTTTCGTTATATCACCTGAAGGGATTCATATGGATCCGGCCAAGGTAGCTGCTATCACCAATTGGAACAGCCCCAAGACCGTGAGAGAAATACAGTCCTTTCTAGGATTCTCTAATTTCTATAGAAGATTCATACACCACTTCTCTGAACTAGTGTCTCCCATCACTAGATTGCTAAAGAAAGGAGTGTTGTTTGATTGGGATAACGCAGCAGAAGCGGCTTTCCGGGCTTTAAAAGACAGATTTACCTCTGCCCCCATAATCAGACACGCGGATGAGAGCCTACCTTATTTTGTGGAAGCGGATGCTTCTCAATATGCGGGGGGGGAGTATTGTCGCAGCAAGACAGGAACTCGGGTACTCTCCATCCTGTAGCATATTTATCGAAAACCCTCACACAAGCAGAACAGAATTACACGATTGGGGAACGAGAACTGTTAGCTATAAAAATGGCTTTTCAGGAGTGGAGGCATTATCTGTTGGGATCACCCCATACTATTACAATCTATTTGGACCACCGAAACCTACAATTCTTTCGATCCGCTAGAGCCCTCACCCCCAGACAGATGAGATGGGTGTCTTTCTTCTGTGAATACGACTTTATCATCACCTTTTGGCCATGTTCAAAACATGGAAAAGCATGTGCTTTGTCCAGGTTGGGAAAAGATCACAGTCTCACGGAGGAAACACCCGTGCCCATCATTCCTGAAAACAAGATCATTGCTCTGGGAACACAAGACGAGGTGACTTCTGACTCTTTCCTTTCCCGATTAGAACTTGAGTATGAAAAGCTAGGGCAAGTGAAATGGTTAGCAGATCCGTTGAATACTGTAGTGAACGGCTTGTTTTACCATGAAGGACGGTTGTTCATCCCATCACTTGAAACCCGTTCACTAATCCTGAAATGGTGTCATACTTTACCCCTGGCTGCACATCCTGGAAGCGACAAGACTCGTCAAACTTGTCAAAGGTGGTTCTGGTGGAAAGATATGTACCATGACATCTCTGAATATTGTAAAGCCTGTCCCACCTGTGCACGACAGAAGTCCATGCATTGTGCCCCGGCCGGCCTGCTACTACCTTTACCTGTCCCTGAGTGTCCCTGGTCCACTATCAGTATGGATTTTATCACAGATCTACCTGCAAGTAAAGGCTTTACAACCATCTTGGTGGTAGTAGATATGCTATCCAAAATGGCTCATTTTATTCCACTCAAACGCCTTCCCTGAGCCACTGAACTCATTGATATCTTCATAGACAACATAGTGAAGTTACATGGGTTACCCACGGTCATTGTGTCCGATAGAGAACCCAGTTTATGTCTAAATTCTGGCAAGGACTCTGCAAAACACTTCATATAGATCACAGACTCTCTTCCGCTTATCATCCGCAAACGGATGGGCAAACAGAGAGGACAAACCAAACTCTTGAACAGTTTTTGAGGTGTTTACTGAGTACTATAACCAGTGAATGGATTAGAGCCCTTCCCTTAGCAGAGTTCGCCTACAACAATTCCACGCATTCCGCTTCCAAGATTTCCCCTTTTTACTTTGTGACAGGGCATCAGCCAAAGTTCCTCCCTTTACACCTTCCCCCTGAAATGCTAAACATACCAGCAGTACATGAACACCACAAGATCCTTAAATCCATATGGGAACAAGCTACAAGAGAATTACTAGAAACCAAACAATGCATGAAAGAGCAGGCGGACAAACATAGGCGCCCGGCTCCTGTTTACACAGAGGGGGATCAGGCATGGTTATCCACGAAAAATCTCAGACTAACAGGACCACGTAAATTCTGGCCCAGATACATAGGGCCTTTCCCCATAATCCGGATAGTCAATCCGGTAGCCATGAAACTCGAGCTTCCAACAGACATGCACATACATCCTGTTTTCCATATTTCTCTCCTTAAACCCTTCATCCCTCCCTCTTGTCCTGAACCTCCACCTCCTCCTATCACTGTGAATGGGGAGCAAGAGTTTGAAGTCAGGCGCATTGTAAATTCCCGAAGACACCGAGGAAGGTTGCAATACCTCGTAGATTGGGTGGGGTATTCTCCTGAGGATAGGAAATGGGAACCTGCAGAGAACATACATGCCCCAGTCTTAGTCAGGAGATTTCATGCCTTGCATCCCTCCAAACCCAGACCTGTGATTAGACCGTTAGGGGGGAGAACTGTCAGAGGTCGCGCTTCCTGTGCCCTTTTCGTCTGCAAGCAGTATTAAACTACAGATCCCAGAGTGCTTTGCAATAGGAAGTACATTGTATGCCTTCCCATGCTGCTTTGTGATAGGTCAGGTGACTGGTACCGGCATATAGGCTGCCTGCTCACAGTCTCGAGTGCTTGGCCTTACTTCCTGTTTGAGGACCACGCCCCCTTTCCTGTTTGGACCCTTCCCAGAATGGCTACTCATCGCTAACCTACTGGACCAGGACTCGCTGTGTCGAGACGCTTGAACTTGGATACTGGTGAAGTTGTTACGACCAACTGTTGTGAACGGAGACTCTATTGAATTGTGTTTTTGCCTTCAAGCGCTGGAACGCGCTAGTGAACTGCCTCTGGCCGTCAGCGCTGGAACGCGCTCGTGCATTGCTTCTTGCCGTCAGCGCTGGAACGCGCTAGTGAACTGCTTCTTGCCGTCAACGCTGGAACGCGCTAGTGAACTGCCTGTTGCCGTCAGCGCTGGAACACGCTATTAATCTGTATATTGCGACTCGCGCTGAAACGCACTATTGGGTTATCTATTTTTGCCACCGCACCACAAGATATCCTTTTTTCCCCGGAGTAGCGGACGCAAAGCAGCATCCCTTCCTACAGTCCTATTTTCTTTCTTTATCAGGTGCTAGAAGTGCATTGAACTATATCGACAAAGAGAGAGGACTACTGTAAAGAAGTCTCTAGCATCTGTTGGTGAACACGAAAATCAGCGCGCTTAAAGACGCTTTTTTTTTTGTTTTTTTTTGCTGAGTGGGAGTGATAACTTCCAAAGGCCCTCATCTTGTTTCTGTCCTGCCCTCCCCGTATTGGATACACAGAGAGGCGCAGGTCTCCTATGTTTGATTAATCCCGCATTCATTATCACGTGAAGAGTCCTTCAGTCTGCGCCCTGCATGTCTTGGTTCTGTGAGTATGAGAAGGCATAGAATGTAAGGCAGGGTAGTGGGTTGGTTGAAAGGGATTGAGACTTATGAATTTCTTTTCCTTTTGTTTCCTGTCTCCCTGTAGGAACCCTGACACCTTTTGCCTGACACCTTGGTAGAAGACCTGGTGGTCCTTTCTGGTCTCTTCGCTCTCTGGGGGGTCTATGTCTTCCTGTAGTGTGTCTATATAACTATAGGGGATTGGACCCTGTGAGAGCGAAAAGATATTGTCTTCGCTCCCGTGGATATTGGACTGTCTGTCATTGGAACGAAAACCGGACACACTACTCTTCTAAATTAGAAATTACCACTGAGAAACATATCAGGGAATCCCTAATGCAAAACTATGAAAGGAGCAGCCTCATAGCAGTGAGAAACCAAATAGGCTGTTTGTCACGACTAGGACATGCCACACACAAAGGCACATGTCCTACATTTTATCTAAACAACACCCGGCCAATTAGGCTATGTAGGTCCTTACTTAGGGGTGGCCTATATTTAGTAAAAGGGGAGTTTCAAACTTGGCAAACACCTTAAATGCCAAGTCACTGTGGCAGTAAACTGCGCACTAAGGCTCTGCAGTGGCAGAGGCCTGAGACAGGTTTGAAGGGCTACTTCTGTGGGTGGCGAAAGCAGGGCTGCAGGTCCACTAGCAGCATTTAATTTAAAGTCCCTGAGTAAATAGAATATCACTGTACAAGGGAATTACAGGTAAATTAAATAGGTATAAAGATAGAATATCGACGGGAAAATATCGACTAGCATTAATATCGTGGTAAGAATATCGACTGTGAAAAATATCGTAATAGAAAATATCTTTGTAAAAAATATCGTTTCTTGAGAATGACAAAAATATCGTCAAGAAAAAATATCGATGAACAGAATATCGTTGATCAAAATGTCGTTTCATATAATATCGACAGAAAAATATAAGTTGTTATAAAATTTATAAAAAAATATGTATTATAGTTTTAAAAATCTTACAAAACTCCTACTAGTAATAATATGTGTTAAAAAATATTTTCTACAAAAGAATTGTTAAAATTTTAGTAGCGGGTTATTGGTATTATAGGGGATAAGGGTGGGTAGTAATTTAAAATTTGGTTTTTACAAAATTTTTAAAATATAAAAATATTAGAAAATAATTAAGAAATCGAAATTTTAATTAGAAATTTCGATTTGTTCACGAAATTAAATTTGTAATTAAATTTTAAAATTCCCCCAAAAAATTTTAGGAGCGGGTTATTGGTATTATAGGGGATAAGGGTGGGTAGTAATTTAAAATTTGGTTTTTACAAAATTTCTAAAATAAAAAAATATTAGAAAATAATTAAGAAATCGAAATTTTAATTAGAAATTTCGAATTGTTCACCAAATTAAATTTGTAATTAAATTTTAAACTTCCCCAAAAAATTTTAGGAGCGGGTTTTTGGTATTATAGGGGATTAGGGTGGGTAGTAATTTAAGAATGTCGTGTTTTAAAAGTGTAGAAAATATTAATAAATTAGAAATTTATCATGAAATCAAAATTTAACTTCGAAATTTTAAATTTTACATGAAATTTATTTTTTAATATTAATAAAAAATATTAAATTAATATTGAAGAAGCGTTATTTTGGTATTATAGGGTAATAGGGTATAAAAAATAATTTAGATAGAAAAATTTATATTGTTTACTAACCTGCACATTTCCTGACTTATGTTGGATTGGAGTTAGAATAGTAATTTGTTATGGTTTACTATCCAGCACTTTCCCTGACTTATGTTGGATTGGAATTAGAATAGTAATTTATTATGGTTTACTATCCAGCACTCTCCCTGACTTATGTTATGTTTGGAGTTAGAATAGTAATTTATTATGGTTTACTATCCAGCACTCTCCCTGACTTATGTTATGTTTGGAGTTAGAATAGTAATTTTTTATGGTTTACTATCCAGCACTTTCCCTGACTTATGTTGGATTGGAGTTAGAATAGTAATTTATTATGGTTTACTATCCAGCACTCTCCCTGACTTATGTTATGTTTGGAGTTAGAATAGTAATTTATTATGGTTTACTATCCAGCACTTTCTCTGACTTATGTTGGATTGGAGTTTGAATAGTAATTTATTATGGTTTACTATCCAGCACTCTCTCTGACTTATGTTATGTTTGGAGTTAGAATAGTAATTTATTATGGTTTACTATCCAGCACTTTCCCTGACTTATGTTGGATTGGAGTTTGAATAGAAATTTATTATGGTTTACTATCCAGCACTCTCTCTGCCTTATGTTGGATTGGAGTTTGAATAGTAATTCATTATGGTTTACTATCCAGCACTTTCCCTGAGTTATGTTATGTTTGGAGTTAGAATAGTAATTTATTATGGTTTACTATCCAGCACTTTCCCTGACTTATGTTATGTTTGGAGTTAGAATAGTAATTTAGTATGGTTTACTATCCAGCACTTTCCCTGACTTATGTTGGATTGGACTTTGAATAGTAAATTATTATGGTTTACAATCCAGCACTTTCCCTGATTTATGTTGGATTGGAGTTAGAATAGTAAATTATTATGGTTTACAATCCAGCACTTTCCCTGATTTATGTTGGATTGGAGTTAGAATAGTAATTTATTATGGTTTACTATCCAGCACTCTCCCTGACTTATGTTATGTTTGGAGTTAGAATAGTAATTTATTATGGTTTACTATCCAGCACTTTCCCTGACTTATGTTGGATTGGAGTTAGAATAGTAATTTATTATGGTTTACTATCCAGCACTTTCCCTGAGTTATGTTATGTTTGGAGTTAGAATAGTAATTTATTATGGTTTACTATCCAGCATTTTCCCTGACTTATGTTGGATTGGAGTTAGAATAGTAAATTATTATGGTTTACAATCCAGCACTTTCCCTGACTTATGTTGGATTGGAGTTAGATTAGTAAATTATTATGGTTTACAATCCAGCACTTTCCTTGACTTATGTTTTGTTTGGAGTTAGAATAGTTAATTATAATGGTTTACTATCCACCATTTACCCTGACTTACGTAGGATTGGAGTTAGAATAGTTAATTATTATGGTTTATTATCCAGCATTATCTATTTACTATTTTTAATAAGAATAATATATGTCATGTTGTAATATTCATTTCAACAATATAAATTAAAAACATTTTTATAACATTTTTACATACATATGACAAGTTTCTAAATTAAGAAATAACAATTTTTAGATCTTTTTTTTTATTCATAGTTTAAATTGTTACTGCAAAGATTTTGAACATTTTATAAAACATTTAATATAATTTTTAACAAATTATATTGCAGTTTTGTACATAAATACAGTTTCAATTATGCATACATTAGTATATTAAATTTTTATATTTTTTATAAAAATTTAATATATTACATATTTTTTATGACATTGATTTTATCACGATATGTACATAACATAAATTTACATTTTTTAACATCTGAGAAAAATATTTAACAATGAAAAACATTTTTTAATATACAATAAACAATTAATATATAATTCTATTGAACATATTAATGTATATTTTACAATATTCATTTGTTTTTTAAGAATAAAAAGTAAATTATTACTAAACATGGTAAATTTATATTTAAAGGATGGATTTAGCTATTAGGTCTAAGTATGCTAGACCTTCTATACTTGGGTACAGTCTAGTTTTTTGCTGGAGATATTCGTACATATTTAATGTTTGTTTACTTAGTTTAGGGCCAATTTTAGAAAGGGATTGCTCTATTCTGAGTTCTTGGTAGCTTTGTTCTTTTTTAATGCTTTGGATTAGTTTGTGAAGTGTTGGTTGACTTCTTCCTAAAGTGGCTTGGAAGGCATTATGCTATCCTTCAACTGCGTTGTTAGTTTTAGCTTTCTGTGCTATTGTACTAGCATACACATTCCACCATGGAATTGGAAATTTAGGTTGTCTACGGTGGCCTGAACGATGTAATCTTCCAACCCAGGTATCTTCAAAATAGTCCAAGAAGGGAGTTAGTATTTTCTCATTGGTGCGGTAGAAAGGGCTGTCAATTAATACATTGTAGTAGTTAGCTACTTCTGTTGTTGGTACATATGCCAATGCAATCAACTTTTTTATTTGATAAGCAAAGTGACTGTTTGTACAATATTCAATGCTTAAGGTAGATTTTTGTAAGTGCCTCCATATACTTTGGTTGTAGTGATAATAACAACCTTGTATTGAGGTATGGGGATATATCTTAAGGATAGCTTGAATCATGGCTATTTCAAAGTCAATTATAATTCTTTGAGTATAGTAATTATCTGTTAATTCTTTGATCTTTGTTAAAAGTTCAACGTAGGTAGTATTTGTTTTGTTTGGCAGCAGAGTATAAATTAGAGGGATATTTGTATCTTGGTATTCCCCATGGATGGTGTAAAGTTGATAGAAAGGTTTGGGACAAACTTTAAAAGTCCCGTCCATCATCCATGTTTCACATGATTTAAGTTTTTGCAAATTACTATTAGTAGCAAAAAGTAAAACTCGTTTGTCATGACTCTGGTTGTCATACATTAGGAATTTATCCTCATTATGTGTAATGGTATATTCAGGATATATTTTTATATCCTTAAAACTTTCTGGCGTTGGTGGAGTTGGATCTGAAGCACGTTTAGTTTTTGAAATTAATCTTTTTAAGTTGGGAATAGAAGGTAGCTGTCCTGTCACATGTTCTGGCACTTTGCTTAAAACATTTTTCAAAATACTAGTGCTTGTTTCTTGTGATCCTTTACTAGAATCTTTCAATGTTTCCAGTGCTTCTCTAACTTCCACTTCTGTTACATTTGGTGGGTGGTTATGCTCACGTACATTTACCACATTGTTATCAACAGTTGTTGCTCTACCATAGCATGCACTTGAGTAATATTTGCTACATTTCCAATGGGTCTTATTCGCTTTTACTCTTTCTTGGGTGTAGGTGTAACCCATGTAGTTCAGCATTAGTTTCCCTTTTTGCGAAGTAATGAAAGTAGCTCCAGTTGCCATGTCTAAGGTAGATCTGTGGAAAATATATATATGTATTTTTAAGAACATTGAAGACGATTTACAGAGATGTGTATAAGAGCAGGAAAAAGCGTGAACATATACTTACTATGTGGCTTCACTGGTAATTCTTTTATTCTTATTTCTCTTTCTGAATTTTCTTATTTTTAAGTTCTGTAGTAGTGTTAAAGAATAATTGAAAGACATGATTTAGTGTTATAGGTGTTGGATTTTACTTTCAGAATTGTTATACATACAGTGACTATACTTATTTGATGTAGTAGAAGATGTTGGTAGTGTAGTTGTAGATAGGTAAATAATTTTGTAGAGTCTGTGTAAAAAATAATCATTGTGTTACTTATAATATTTGGATGATAGTAGTTGTTAACATATGAAGTAAATAGTACATTTACTTAGCAAGTTTAAATAATTTTTATCAGCTATCTAAGTAGACATGGATAAGGTAGTTTATAAATGTTTTTACATCTAATTTTTTGGTCGTTGTTGATAAGTTCAACATGTTTTGTTTTCACTCTAAAGAAGAACAGTTTTTAAATTAGGGAGTTTATCTACTTTTTGCTAAGTTCGAATGAAAAAAGCAATGGGATTTTACTTACTTGAAGTGTAGTATGACGTTTTGTAGTTGTAGTCGTAGGTTTGTATTCTCTTCTCTCAGCAAGGTAACCGTTTTTCTCCAAGTTTGTGCCAAAAATGGTAAATTACGTTAAGTGTGTAATTGTTTTTATATTAGTGAGTTAATTAATGGTAGGTTTTGATTGGTTCAATTAGTGAAATTTCAAAATCATTGGTCGAGAACGTAATTTCGAATTAGAAAACCGTTATTTTCGTAAGAGTTTGTTGCATCACTATTTGTTTGTTAAAGTACATTGTAAAAAGTTTTATATGTGCTTTTTTGTTTTATATGTAAATAGTTTATATGTAGAAAATAATGAAATGTGTTTCACATTTAGGCCATCGGAGTGTATGATAGTATCAGTAAATGTAATTTTTTTTAACATATATTATATATTTTTATATCAATAAGTATTAGGAAAACTAAATAATTATATGTGTGAATAGTTTTGTAAAGTAAAATAGTAAAAACAAGTGAGTAAAATAAAAGAATCGTGCATATCGAGTTGGTAATAAAAAGACGATATTTTTTGTATATTTCTATAAGCAGATAGGTCGTCGATGTTAGTGTAGTCGATATAAATGTCTAAGGTAATGACATTTAAAATAAAGTCGATAATGTAGTAGTCGATATTTATGTTGTAGATATTAGTGTGAACGATATTAGGGTTGTCGATAAAAAAAAATCGATATTTGTGTGAATTCTTGTTTAAGTATAGGATGACGATATTAATGTAAGCGATATTTTAGTGACGATATTTATTTCTGACGATATTTATGTTAACGATATTCCATCATGGAACCAATTAAATATGCCAAAACAGATGTAGACCAATCTTACCAACTTTACAGGAGTGAACATTTGCATTTTAGCACTGATCAGCAGTGGTAAAGAGCCCAGAGTCATAAAACCAACAAAAACAGGTCAGAAAAAATTCAGGAGGAAGGCAAACATTTTTGGGGATAACCCTGCAAAAAGGGCAACACCTGTGATGAAATATGCACAACAAAGAAAGACTTTGTGCCTGCAAAGTGCCAGAAGCTGTTTAGCACTATCAGCGTACAAAGAAGATACTCAGAAAGGGCCCCTACAGGGAGGTGACACCTTGGTGCAGACTTACAATTTGGCAAAGAATCCCACAGGAGATCTTTAATTACTTTCATTAATTCAACCGACCCAAACATTTTGAGGAAAGAAAATCATATTTGCTATCCATTACAGCTTGTTCCACCTACCTTCCACACCCTTAACACCCTTGAAACATTTCAACTTCCTAAAAGTCCTGTGAATAGAATTACACTGTTGTAATGTTGTACAATGTATATATTTTAGCTGGTTTTTCAACCTGTGCTTTTATGGATATTTTATATCCGAATAAAGATTGATATTGATATTGAGAATTACATTGTGATAAAACTGCACGGGTGCTCAATGTTATCACCAAGACATGTGACAACACTGCACTAGTGCTCAATGGTATCACCAATACATGCTACATGAGCGCTGCCATCAGTTGCCTATGAGTCTGTTGGAGCTAACTGGCTGAGAATGAGGAACAACAATGCGGTAAGCGCGCTTGCGATATGTTAAAAGACACTCCGATTGCAGCCCGCTCGGTGCCACTCAGTAAGTAAAATGTCACTCACGTGATGCACCCAGGCCCAGCTTTTCCCATTGTAAAAACAAATGTAGTGAAGCCAGTGTTCTCAGAAGGAGGCCACACAGCAAGAGTGAACATTACCGTTGGATTACATCTCGTCCAGAAGAAACCAAGAGATGAGCTGGGCGACCTGGAGCCACAGACACATTAAATAACCAGTGGAGGTCTCTCACTCCCGGCGGGGAACTCTTTGGTGCTCGATGACATAGTGTAACGTACTGAAGAAGTGCGATGTTTTGTAGTGCAGCTCAAAAAAGCGGAAAGCCTCTCCTGGTCCCCTTTCTGTCAAATGCATCTAATATGACGCAGCATCAGGCTTGCACGTGCTGGCCATGTTAAGTAAAGGGAAACCCATTTTCATCTAAAAAGAGTGCATACAAGCCCCCAGTCATCACGTTTTAATGTGGGAGCCATGTAGGCAAACACACACACCCTCATACGTCAATACAAAGAGAGCAAGCACTTTCAGTGGAAGTACACTAATACTGCCCGATTAAATGTGGTACTCCTGGCTCGCAAACTGTGGGTGGACCGCAGTCAAGTCAGCCCGTAAAAAACACAAAGTATTACAGCCCCAAACAGGACAGAGGAGGAGGAAGAGTGCAAGATGTCAAATGGGAGCAAATGGGAACCTCCAGTCGTGATCTGGTAGGTGAATCAGACCAGGATCTAAGATTTTCAGGCTCCATATATTTTCAAATCCTGATGCACCACAAGTGCCCCGAGCCTCCAGACATTACTCCACCTCCAAACGATAAAATTAGGTGGGGTTGTGGAAAAAACAATACAGAAGAGGGTGAGGGCAACCAGCTTACCGATGCTATCAGAGGCAAAAACGGTCAGAGGTGTGGTATCATACCAGGAAGGCACCTGAACTTCAGTTTGTATCAAGGATGAGGCCAACATCAACAAGCACAGTGACATCAATCCAGTGACCACTTTCACCAAATCTTAGTTAGCGGTCAAAGCTCTAGTGGGAATCCCACCTACTTAGGAGAAGAATCAGAGACCCCAGCCACTATGTGCTCACCCATCACTGCAACTCCATCCAGCACCGGTTGGTGACTCGCTGCACGACACATGAATCATGTCCCTTAGAGTAGCACAACTGGGAGTACGAAACAGGAATTATTGGGGAGTAGCCATTTTAAGCAGACACCGCTCCAGCACCTGCCCTCACACTGTCTTCTTTGGGTGGCTAAGAAGGTTTTTTAAATTTTAATTATTGAAAATCAAACTCATTTCCCCCAAACAAAAGGCATATATTTGTCATTAATGTGCATGTTTTTGTACTGTCCTGAAATTAAAGTTTTTACTTTTAACTAGTCATACATTTTGTGACCAAACATCGGTTTGTATTTTTCATCAAATATTTACATGTACTACTGACACTAGAGATTGTGCCTCACATGTCCTTATGTCACTATCTGTTATGTTATGTTATGTTATTAAAGCTTGTAGAGCGCACAATTACCCCAAGGTGTCCTGGCGCTAAGCACTGAATACCTGCAACGAAACGATCTAAAACTGGGAAAAGAGCCATGTCTTAAGATGTTTCCTAAAAGAAGTGAGATCAGAGGCATTTCTCAGGGTGAGAGGCAATTCATTCCAGGCTATAGAAGCACATGTGATGGATGCCCACAATATGGAATAGTACCCCCATTATACAAGGTATGGGAATTTTTATTTTATAGTTTCCCACAATATTACCAGACCTACTGTGTGTTGCCCGGCTTAATATTACCATGTTGGACATTTTCATGCCATATATTTCCTCATTTAGAAAGAAACAAGACTTACCCTCATCATGAAAGGGCCAGAATTATATTAAACGTGGCATCAATGAATAATGGATCCCCACTATCAGATCATCATTTTGCATTGTTCACCCATTTTCTTTTTCGCAAAAGTACAAGAGAGATTTTTACTTTGATTTGCTAAACACCGTTGAAAGCATGAGTTAAACTATCTCATATTTGCAGATTCAGCTTATATCCAAACTTTAGAAGTGCTTCTCAATGATCAAACAAGCTGGCATCGTATTGTCCTAGGGAAATATAGAACACAGAAGGGAATCTTAGTGAAAGAGCCAGCTGACCAGTTGAGATTGGACTTTGGTAAGGCTCTTGCTATACAATAAGTGATTGAGCCTGTCTCCCACTGCTGTCATCTGGGAGCTTCAGGAATGGCCAAGATGAAGGTATCCAGCCTCATTAGTACTTAAAAAGTCATTTCAACCTACTGAGAACAAGTATAAGATACCAAGTATACCTGGTAAATATGCAAACTCAGAATTCCTGATTTGTCATTCTCTACAGTTTCTTCCATGAAAAACAAAGCTTCAGAGGGACCTCATTCAGAATATATCTCTCCAAGCAGAGCACTGTTTGGTTGCCATTCCAGTTCTTGCTTTACTGGAGGGTTTTGAGGCCCCAAAAAGTGACTAAATCTGAACACAGAGAGGAACAGGGAGGGAGATGGCAAGGTAACCCCAGTGAGGAGAGGGCCAAGAATTTTATGTTTGTCATGTTCAGTACATGTGATGACGATATCAAGGACTTTCATGGAAACTTGAATGCGACAGATCTGACCTTGTCAAGCCATGCTCTGCCTTGCCCTGCCAGGTTCACTAGGGACTTAAAAAAGAGAGACTGTGAGAGTAGCAGTGGGCAAAGGCAGGCAAGTCACCTAAAAGCGCAATCTCACTGGCTACAGATTTCAAGTTGTTTCCACTCAGAACTTTAGGCGCCCAAACTCAGGTTATCAGAAACCTCCAGGGGCCATATTACAGAATATGATGTGCTCTATTTGTTTGCGCAGGGCTTCCCTTTCAAAAGGTGCACCCTGCACCAACAAAGAGAGTGCACCATATTATATTGGATGCACTGCCTCCAGGGCAGCTGCGGCGAAGTCGTGCTTCCCTGGGGCCAGTAAATTCAAGTGAAATACGGAGCGGTTTTAAAGCAGCCGCTACATGTTTCACTGTGCTGGAGGCAATAAACCTGTACTTTTAAGGGGTATCAGAGATCCCCTTGCAGGCGGCAGCAGAGAGTGACTGCCCCCGCCTTCAAGAGGATGTCTGGGGGTCCCTAGTACCCCTTTTCCACCCCTCCATAGGGCTGCTATCAGGGGATGCACTAAGGTGGTGCACGGTCAGTGCGCCTCCTGACTGCTTCTTAGCCTCTGCGCCCACATCTTTAATACAGTGCAAGCACAGAGGCAAAGTGATTCCCTCATTTGCATGGGGCCACGCCCCCAAGTAAATGAGGGAACACCCTCTGGTGATAGTGCTGGCACTAAATGTGCACCAGTGCTATCTGTATTGCACCAAGGGTCACACAAGAGTCTGCGATCCTTTCTGTAATACCAAAGTGCCCCGAGGGAATGCAAATTGAGAGCACACGCTCATTTGTGCCCCAGGGCACTTTCTGTAATACAGTCCCAAATGTGATATAATTAAACTAAACTTCACTGATATTTTTATGAAGATCCTTTTCCCTGGATGGATAGCACAACCTAACCAAGGGAGTTATCTCAGATTCCTTAATGTAATTTCAGACCTGAACATACTCCAAAACATACTTAAATACAGTGAAATAGGCACAAGTCATTTTTACAAAACACTTGGGGCCCTATTACACATAGGGCACACTTTCCCTGTTTGTGGCACAGCACACCATAAAACAGGTGTGCTGGGTGCAAACAGGGAAAGTGCACCTTATTACACTGAATGTGATACCCCACTCAACCACCAAGTCATGCTGACCTGGGGGCAGCACATTCAACTGAAAAACGGAGCAGCCGCTCCGTGCTTCACTTTGCAGGTAGCAACCCGCCTGCACTCTTAAGAGGAAAGAGAGATCCACTTGCAGGCGGATGCAGTAAGTGAACAGAGGCTGCCATCAGGGGTGCACTGACAGTGTGCAACCTGACAGCTTCTTTGCCTCTGCACCTGCATCTATAAAACAGCACGATATGTGCCCCAGCGCTATCTGTATTACAGAACGGGACGCACAAGCGTCTGCAGCCTTTTCTGTAATACCAAGTGCCCCAGCAGCGCGCAAAGTGGGCGCACATTTCCGTTGTGCCTCCAGGGCACTTTCCATAATACAGCCCCTGGAGTGGCACGTATAGTGGGTCACGTGAGTTACTTGATGATCGTAAAGATAAGCTTATCTAATACACTATCTCTTATGTGAAGTGAGATAGGCTGCCTTTGCCTCAATGGTGGTCTTGTAAGGACTTTTTTACAGTCTACTGATCAATGGCAGTGTTTCTGGTTAGACCTTCGAGGCTTGCTGCAGTCTGATTTCGTTTATTTTACGTCTGCAGCACTAAATCACCTGAACACCACAAACCGCTATAAAATTTAAGATGTGTCTGTGTCATTATATTTCTTGGTGTTATGTTTGAAGGAAAGAAAAGTCAACTGAGATGAACTGCTCCACAAGTTTCAGAATGGATCACCGAAAAGTACATTACACTGTCCAGAATTCAAAGAAACAAGCCAAGATTATTGGCTTCTAAAGAGTAACTTGTCAAATAAGCATAAATCATTCGGCACCTTGGGAAATAAATGGTAACAATTACAGCTGAGTTTGTTTTTGAAGGCAGAAATTTATTGGATAAAATCTCAAATTACAAAAATGTGATGTGCACGCTTACAACATGCACAGCCAAGGTGATCTAGAATATTTAAAACCCCAGCACCACAACGCCATCACCATGTTCACATTTCAGTGGGGAATTTCCTTCCGAATGGTACTCTAAAAATGAATGAAGTGGGTCACATATTTTCTGCTTAATTTCCAGATATTCAGGTTGCATTTTTACTCGCGTTCTACAAGAGATTTTAACATTATTACACAAACAGGTGCAGGATGCCAAGTCAATTTACTTCCATTCCATTGTTTGGCTGCAACCAGCGACATTTTCTTTTACGTGAGTTTATTATTGAAAAAATCTCAATGATTGTGGTTTTGATTAAACTTTTGACAAAGCAAAACGGAGAGGAGGAGCGTGGGGGAGAACATGGCGGCCGTGAGTTGAGCGGTCGTTTGCTATGCCAGTAGGGTTCCTGTGATGCTTCGTTGAATGGCCTCGCTGGAAATAATGAAGGGGCGTTGGTGATAAAAGATATGCCGGGGAGTTGAGTAATCGATTAACGGATTAATTTACCGGCCGGCTCACCTGATGATGTGATGTGTTTGGCGGCGCCGACGCATCTTCCGCGTTGCCTTGCTGCCGCCCCGGAGCTGAGGAGGGGGCGGGAGTCCATGGCTCGCCGGCTGTTCCGAGGAAGTTTTTCCCGGTGTACATCCGGGAGCGGAGTAGGTAGAGCTAGCACAAGGCGGGCGGCGGGAGCCGCGATACTCACCACGCTGGAGAAGGAAGGTGAGGAGTCAGCAGCGGTATCGGTTGCGTCTACGGGCGGTAGAGACGGTGCTTGGATCCAGACAGAGAGTGAGACTGGGGAGTTGGGGCGAGTGAAGATATCGGAGGCTCAAGGGCTGGATAAGGGCAATAATATTAAGGGATTCCGGGTTGGTAACCCACTGCTGCCGCATGTTGCACCGTACAGCCTGAGGCGAAAAGGGGGCTCTGTGTCTAATAAATTAGCTTATAATAGTATCATTCAGCCAGCGGCACAGAAAATACAACAAGTGGAAGGGAAATCGGAATTGGAAAAAACTGTTAAAGTCATAATAACATCGAAAACTCTGAAAGCTAGGTCCGGTAAAGGAAATAAGAAGGGCAGAGAAGTGGGTGTGCCCGAGCCACAGATACAGGAGACACAGAAGTCCAATGTGAGTGACGTTAATAGGGAAATTAAGAACATTAATAAAGACATTAATAAGGTCACCAACAAAGAATCCCCACGGGGTAAAGGTTCCTCTGACAAGAAGTCAGTAGGAGATATCGAAGATACCTCTTTTTCCTATCGAGTGCACAAAGGAAAAGTTAAGGGTACAAAAATTACTAAGAAGAAAGGCTTTCCCTTAGTTCCTAAGGTGATAGTAACGCCATCTTTGAGATCATATTTTAATGTTCTTCTCAAGTATTGGATGTGGTGAGACAAGGAGAATCCTTAAGGGAAAGTCGAGATCCGTTTGGCCTAGAAAAACCGTTTTGTCGTGCTGTAAGTATGACATCAGAGAGTTCTCTGCCCCAGAAGGTCCCTAACGTTTCTAATGAGTGTTTGGTTACATTACCTACTATTGATCCCCCACCGTTTATAGATGGTCTATCGTTAAATCTAATAAACACACAAGAGATGCCTGTTGAGCAATCCGATGTACAACCGTCTCAGTCAAATATCTCTAGCTCCCCGGATGTAATAAAAAGCAAGGGGTGTCAGCTCAGATGATTTGATTAAGACTGCGGATGTGGTTAATCCGGGCGGCACTGCCTTAATGGGAGCCATTGAAAAAGATAATGGGGTAGGAGGTGTAGGTCCTGGGGATCCAGGAACCATAGGAAGCTCATTAGAATCGCTATTTTTTACCATGTCATCCGATATTAAAAAGGGATTTGCAGTTTCAGAGTCAAATCAAGGAGACATCAGACTTTTTTGCGAGTCCCTGGAAAAGAAGTTTGACATTTTAAGCTCCAGGACAGTAGCTTTGGAAAATTCCGTGTAAGAACTTAAAATAGATTTGGGAGTGGTTAAAACAGACATTTTAACTATAAAAAAGGAAGAGGCCTCATTTCAGGATCGAATGGAGGTATTAGAAAACCCCTCTAGGCGCAATAATTTGCGTCTTATGAAGGTACCGGAAGGAAAAGAGGGAGAGGATATCAAATCTTTCATCATAACCCTCATCAAGAAAGTAGTGGGGATTGAAGAGACGGAGGAGGAGCTAAGGTGAGATATACAAACGATTCATAGAGACCCCTTTAGGAGACATCCTAACAGAATTAAACCAAGAAAAAGTTTGATAAATTTCCTTACCTTTGAATTAAAAGAGAAGATACTATCTGCGGCTCTTAAATTGAAATCACTTAAATCAAGGGATTTTACTTTCGAGATAAGGTCGGATCTTTCACGAATCACTTTGGACCGTCAGTGGGAGCTGGGGAAAAGAATGGAGTACTTTAAGAAATTGGGGGCAACTGTCCAACTCAAATTCCCGGCCCAATTAAAAATTATGTATAACAACAAAATGCACAATGCACGAACAGTGCAGGAGGCTGAGGACCTGCTCGAGAATTTAAAAATCTGAAGACCACTTAGGAAATATCGGCTTAGAGAAGCAGTATATTTGGTAAAGTTAAGGATATAAGTTAAGGTAAGGATACAATTTCATATATCTAGCGGGGCGAGACATTATTATTAATAGGTAAAAATGAGGCAGAACAGGACTTACTGGTAGGCAGAATCTGGACGTGTCCAGGTAAATAGAGGTAGGGTTCTCCAGGGGGGATAGGAGGGGGTGTCAGAGGGGGGTGTGGGTAGCACGGATAGGGGAGCAGATGGGGAAAAAAGAAAAAAAAAGAAATCCTCCTTCGACTTCTAACCCTAGCATGGTCTTTTTTACGCTGTTTCTGGTTTGGCTTAGATATCTTATGGGGTGAGGTAGTGAATAATTGCGGTTCTTTAAACCTCCCATGTGAACGCTCCATTGTTTATCATGGAATGTAAATGGCCTTCCAGTTAAAAGCAGGAGAGAAAAAATCTTTCACTACTTAAAGGATTCGCCTGCACAGATAATCATTCTGCAAGAACCCCACCTTATTAAAAATGAAATCTTGAAATTTTGTGGGAAACTTAGATGGGTAGAACATTGTTTTTGTTCTGACCAACCAGGAAATATCACGGGGGGTTGCTATTTTAATTAAAAAACAAATGGATGTTAGACTGTTGAAGGTTTTGACGGATGATAGCGATAGATGGGTGATGGCCTGTATTTCTGTACAAAGTATGCCAATCACATTAGTTGGGTATTATGGCCCAAATCGGGACGATCCCTACACTTTAAAAACAATTTTTTCTAACTTGCTGGGGTTGCCTGATACGTTAGTTTTCGCAGGAGATTTTAATATAGTATTAAATCCTTTATTGGATAAATCTCCAAGCTGTAGGGCAAATCTACCGTCTAAGTCTAGAGCCTATTTAAAAACAATGATGGCACAAAATGCGTTAGTCGATATCTGGAGGGAATGGTCGGGAACCCAAGTTGGGGTGTCCTTTTATAACAAAAAATATAGACATAAATCCAGGATCGACTACCTTCTAATAAGTAATGATCTCAGAGGTAACATCCAAGATATAGGCTACTTGACCCCTCATTTTTCCGATCATGCAGCAATTTGGATGAACTTGAAAATTGCAGAGAAGGTCCAACAAAGGGTCTGGTCATTTGACCGCACACTTCTTTTAATCGGAAATCGAATATTTGTCTTAAGAAATAAAAACTTTCCTATACATCAATATAGGTTCAGTAGATCATATGGTAGTTTGGGATACTTTTAAATCCTTTTTGAGGGGTTTGGTTACAAATAGGTTGTCGTAAAAAAATAGACGGTATAGGGAAGAAATCTCATCTATTGAGAGACAAATGAAAGAAGAGGAAAGAAGATTATTATAGAAACCAATCAGGATCTAATTCAGCAATTAACAACAAATTTGGACTCCCTGAAAGCTAAGTTAGACAGTTTAGTTCATATTACAATATCTAATAGGTGGGAGGTGAGCAAACTTGCTCATTTTGAGTATGGTGAGGGTGCAGGCAGGTTACTAGCCTGGAAAGCCAAATCAGACAGAGTGCGCAACCTGATAAAACAAATAGACGATGCAGGTATTAAAACCTGAGGCGAAAAAGGGATAGGAGATGCTTTCCATACCTTTTTTTAAAGAAC
The DNA here is from genome assembly GCF_964204655.1 of Triturus cristatus. Lineage (NCBI taxonomy): Eukaryota > Metazoa > Chordata > Amphibia > Caudata > Salamandridae > Triturus > Triturus cristatus. Next base: position 1,266,573,841 of record NC_140590.1, on the reverse strand, counting down.
TTTATGATGAGGATGTTGGTGTAGTTACCATATTATCAAAAGATTGGTTAGAATCAATCCATCTGCCAGTGCTAGAATCTATCAAGCGAGAGAAGCTGGAGGTGGAATTTTCTCATCAGGAAGTGAGGAAAGCTCTTCTATCCTGCAAAACAGGCAAGGCGGCAGGGCCGGATGGCCTTCCTGCCGTAGTGTATAAATTCCTGGGTGAGGAGATAATCCCTTTTATGACCACAATTTTTAATAAAATCTTGATAGAAGGGGCAAAACCACCATCCTCGTGGGGAGAAGCAAATATTACTCTGATCCTAAAACCTGGTAAACCAGCTACAAAGTGTGGGTCGTATAGACCTATTTCACTTCTTAATTCTGATTATAAGGTTTTTACTAAGATTCTGGCCGACAGGCTGGGTGTAGTTGTAGGGGATTTATTGCATACCGACCAGAAAGGTTTCGTGAAGGGCAGAAATCTTTTCGACCTAACACATGACCTTATAGGCGCGATAGATTGTGCCTCGAATTTTAATCTTACCTTGGCAGTAATGACATTGGATGCAACAAAGGCCTTTGACAGGGTAAACTGGAATTACCTTGCGGCTGTATTGGAGAAATTAAACTTTGGCCCAAAATTTCGACAAACTATAAATCTCATATACAGGGACCCTTCGACAAGGTTGGTAATCAATGGCAAATTGACTAACCCCTTCAGTATTAAGAGAGGAACCGGACAGGGCTGCCCCCTCTCCCCACTCCTTTTTGATTTGTACATTGAGCCGTTTGCTCGGTGTCTCAGGGAGGAAACAGCTCTTTTACCATTTAAGAGTGGTACATGGGAGAGGAAGGTAGCCCTCTATGCAGATGATATTCTTCTCCTATCATCAGATCTAGAGTTATCATTTCCTCCGGTATTTAGGTTAGCTGAAGAATTCGGTCGAGTCTCTGGCTATGAGATCAATGCAGATAAGACCGAGATTATGACCTGGAACCTGCCAAAGAGCAAACATCATACTAAAGATGAGATGAGGTATTTGGGAGTAAAAATTGTACCTAATATAGATAACATAGCTAAGGTGAATCTCCTAAATATCCTGAAAGAAAGCCAAAAACAAATGAGATCTTGGGCCCATCTCCCTTTAACTATTCTGGGTAGAGTTAATTTGATTAAAATGACAATCTTACCAAAGGCAACATTCCTTTTTAATACCATACCCCTACATTTTGACAAATCAATAATCGACAAATTACAGCAGTCAATAAATTCATTTGTGTGGGCATATAAGTCTACTAGGATTTCCTGGAAAAAATTAAGACGCAGAAGGGAAAAAGGAGGTCTTGCACTTCCAGATATTCAGTATTATGCATAGGCGTTCCAACTGACCCATTCGAGAATGTTGCTGAAATCTCCAGATTTATCAGATAGAGGGATAATGTTTAAAGCCATGTTAGAGCAGGCTTCCTTTTTAAATATGGGGACAAGAAATATTTTAAGAAAGTAAGGCTAAAGGTTTTGTGGGGTGCTGCCCAAATATGGGCCAGACTTAGAATGGAAACGGGTATCGATTATTACTCAAAATTAGCTCCATTGTGGGATAGCCCGGGGACACCGACTTGTTTAGAGGATGCATTAGCTATACCCATAAAGACAGCAGGGCTATCAACATAGGGCGAATTAACGGAAGATGGTTCTCTCCTTTCTTAGCCAACTCTCAATGAGAAACTGGTTGAAGGTATGTCTAAATTTAAATATTTACAGTTGAAGAGTTGGTCACAGAATCAAAAAACATCGATAGGGCAGGGCAGTGCCCTAGAGCAACTTCTGGTAGTAAAACCAACAGGAAAAAAGGAGGTATCATCTTTCTATTGGGCAATCGAGGAAGCCATAGATGGGGATTTTAGATTGGCTGGAGAACTATGGGAGGAAGCAATCCCGGAGGCACACTGTGCTGAACTATGGCGGATTTCGTATGGTACTCTGTTTTTAACGGTGAAGCCAGCATGGCTGAGAAGAAATCACCACTTCACCACTCATAGAGCTTATTTATCCCCAGCAAGGCTTTCTAAGATGTCTAACTGCCCACCAGCTAAATGCAAAAAATGTAACATGGAACGGGCCTCAGATACACATATGTTTTGGACCTGCCCAGCCATTGCGGAATATTGGGAGAAAGTGGGGGCTAGTATAAAATCTATTTTAGGATACCCTTTATGCATTACACTTAGTCTAATAATTTTTGGCATCCAAGAGGACATAACTAGTGTTAATAGAGGCTTCCTATTTTTTGCTATTCTGCTGGCTAGACGAGAAAGCTGCAGGAGATGGGTCGAGGTTTTGCCTCCTACACATTCTGACTGGCTCTCCTCGTTGTACAGAACTTCCAAGATGGACTTGGCCAGACTAAAAAACAGCAAGAAGAGAGCCATTTGGGATTGTCTGGTGAATTGGACTCCAGCTTAGCTAGTTTTGTGTGGTTATGCTATTATAATGCCTTTTTGCCATCTTTTCTTCTTTTTTGTCCTATGATTAAGCCTCCAGGGAAGCTCTCAGATTGCGCGGGACACCACCGATATCAAGGGTGTATTAGGAAACGGCGATTTAAGGTGGTGCCCAGCCTACAATCTTCTGTCCCTTTAAATCAGGGGAGAGTATGACCGCCCTCTCTTCAACAACGAGAGGTCAGCAACAGGTAGGAAGCTTGTGAGCTACTGGTAGGTGAAGGAAAGAACGCGTGCGACAGTACCCCAAATCAGTAAAATAAACCCTACCTCTCCTAGTGAGAAACAGTGGCAACTTGCGGATCACCAGTTAGCTGGGGTCAGAGGCGGATGAGGATAAAAAAAAACCAAACCCCCCCCCCCCCAAAAAAAAAACAGAGAACCTATTAAATCTGTGTCTAGTCATGCTATGTTAAACTGAGAAAATACTCCATACCTCCCACATGTGTTAAGTGTGACACTAGTATTGTTCTCCTTTTTAAGCCCAGCTCAATAAACATACCTTTACCAGAAATGTTATTATGTTTTTGTGTTTTACTATAATTGGTTAGATTTTTAATGGTTTCAGTAAATTATGTAAAAAACATAAAAAAAGGTTCTTATACTCACATTTGCACAGTCACATCCTGGTATAGGTTTCCCCAGAAGTATTTTTTTTTGTGGTGTTGTTTCCTGGTCAGGCATCAGTTGATTTACCGGGAGGTAATCGGTGATAGTTATGCTGGTGTCTTTTACCTTTTTCAGATTTAGTTTCTTATGAGTAGAAAACTGAAGGATGAAAAAAGTAACATTTTGTTGATTGTTCGTTCTGACATGATAAACATAAACGTTTCTACCTATGCTTTTTGCCTGCATGTTAGCAAAATAAGTCTCTAATATCATCTAGACAGATATGAGGATTGTGCCTAAAATATCTGTGCCAAAGCATAAGGAATTCTTTTAAAAATCTGTCTACCTCTTCAAAGATCAATACACATCAGCCTTGGTATCTTTGAAAGATCACTGAAGCACCCTATGCAGTTCTAAGAGTGATTGTGTCTGCATAACCCAAAATTGTGTTTTCCTTTTAAAAGTAATCATCAGCCATTCCAGGTCATATTGGTCTTGACCATCAGGGCCACTTTTTCTAGCCACATCTTTGGATCATCAGTGTCTGGAGACCCCATCAGGTGTTAGTGTGTTGTAAGTCGATCGGTCTCATGTCTCTAATATCATCTAGACAGATGTGAGGATTGTGGCTAAAATATCTGTACCAAAGCATAAAGAATGCTTTACAACTATTTTGCACCTCATCAAAGTTCAATGCACATCTTTCTTGATACCGTGGGTCTGAAATCAGGACTAATGGCTATGAGGTTGGTAATGTGTGGTGGATTCATCTCAGAAATGTGATGACAGCCACTCGGGAGTGTTGGATGTTCAGATCATGGTATACACATCTCTGATGAGATGTAAGTGCCATGCTTAAAGGGGACACCCATTGAAGATGTAGCAATATATCTCAAGACCCAGTAAGATATGGCATCTAAAATGCAACATTCTACAATGCTTATGGATAGCGATTGTTAGTGATGCAAGTCTGGGTAAAGATAACAGTTTTTTCCTCTTCACTGGTTGTCCCCATTCATTCAAATTCACAGGCACAGCAAGGAACTCTTGTTTTGTTGGTCTAAATATTACCAAAGCACTTTCTGCCTCTTCAGAGACATGTGTTCCTGAACTGCTTTGCAATGTGATTACAGCTAATTCCGTTGCATAGAGCAAAATAAAAAAGGGATGTTATAACGGAAATATCTCTCTCGTCTAACCGTGATATAACTTTTGGGCTCAGGATTTCATCCATTTTGAAGAATGGTCGGCTTCGTCACCCATTTTAAGTGGTTCATATGTTTAAAAAAATTGAATTTTCTCTCACATATAACCGTAATAAAACTTTTGGGCTGAGGATTTCATCAATCTTGAAGTATGGTTAGCTTCCGCACCTCTTGGGCTGAGGATTTCATCAATCTTGAAGTATGATCAGCTTCGGCACCCATTTTAAGTTGTTCATTTGTCTCTTTTCCTTCAGAGGCTGCAACATTCAAAACAATATAAATAAAGCCACATTCATATCTCATATTCCAATTTAACATGGGCCAATTCGTACAATGGCTACATGATGAGTAAATAAGACACTAAATAGGCTAGGCGATTCATTTACAACTAATTCTTTAAGAATGTAAACATTTATCTACTCAAAAGATCTGCCAGTATTGGTGACCTTTAAACAGATTTTAAATTTGAGAATCATTTTGAAATCAAACATTAGAAATTGAGAATCATACATTTAGCCAACATCATTACAGATAAAATGTATTTGTAATGAATTTTCAAGAGGTTATAAAACCAAGTCATGTTTTTGTGTAAATAAAATGATACCAATATCTCAACAAAAGAGATGTCTGCTCTTCATCCACATTGAACACAGTAATGTTTAAAAAAGGTATTTTGAAGTGAGTGGCCATGATGGTGGTGGAGTAGGATGTGGTTCCCGACACTCCGCTGTTAATCTCGCTGCATCAGCTCCACAAGGGGCCCCTGGCCAGCATCACACAGCAATGCAGCGGGCTGATTCCACCAATGTGCCAATCTGATGACCTGGAGGGCAAATTTGCTTCCTAGCTCTGGTAAAAGCTCTTGAATCATCAAAGCGAGCAGAAACCTGGAGCACCAAGATAGTGGCCGCTGAGGTATCTTGTGTACTTCGCTGTCTCCGGCGTCGCTGTCTCAAAAGTTTGGAGAGACATTGGTGGGGAACTTTCGCCCTTGGCCCTTAGCCCTTAGCACTCATAGCGCTTACTCCGGAGCCACTGGGGGTATTTGACCAGGGCCCGGGCCGCTTCGCAAACTAAAAATTTACGGGGGGAGCAGCCGGGGAGAGGCATATCAGGCCCTAAGCACTATGGGCTCCCACGCGTGAATGAAGATTACAGGCCCTAACGCAATGCAGGCCCAGCTCCTTGAGGCTCAGCCAACATGCAATAAAGAGTTCGATACCTGCCTGACCCTGGGGTGGCCGATGCTGCAGCAGACTGCGCCTCTAGGGAAACTGGTGAGCTCACATTGGTTTGTCCTACAACAACTCCTTCTCTGCACTTGGCATCCACTTACCAGGTCTACCACAGGGCTTTGACTGTACCCTGCTACGCCTGCACCCACTGAAGGTAGCCTGGGCCCCCTTTGGCTCTTAGGACTTAAACTTGCTGCCCATACCCACGGCGGACACTTCAAGGCAAGTGGGCCCGAGGTGTTTTCCCTGGCAGAGACCTATCCTGATCTGTCCCCTGAAGGCAACCAGGGGCGACCTGCTATAATAAGGCTCAGGGGTGGCAAACAGATTTACCTATCACAGTTCTCCTACTCTACAGCAGCTTCCATCCCCCCCCAAATTGTTGCTTTAATTATGATGTTATTTTTCTATGACTGTTTCTGAGGTCATCATTCCTTCACCCCTTCATGGCTGGACTAAGATACTCTGGGGTTGGGTCTGGAACCAGAACATCCCCCTGGGCTCCCACTCTGCATGCTTTTACCACCTCTCCTGCTGGCAGCCCAGTCTTAGCACTCCCCTGACATATGGTCTTGGAACTTAAAATCATGAGCCTCAATGCCAGAGCCTTGATAACCCTTCTAAACAGAAAGCAATTCTCTCCCTTCTAGAGCGCTCTGGCAGTAATATATTGCTACTCGAAAAAGGGCAATTACTGCGCAAAGACATACATTGCATGCAATCCTGCTGGCTCCCAGGCCAGCTCTGTTCTTCCAACTCCTCAAAGTGAGGAGGGGTAGCTATTTTATTTTCCACAAGGTTTAGGGGAGACATAGTCTATAAAGTGACTGAGAATAAGGGGCACATCCTGGCATACCGACTTCGAGTTAGCACCTTCCATTTTACCCTTGCAAACATATATGCACCCAATGACCTGCAAGAATCCATTATCATTAACACCCTCTCCCCCAAACTTCAGACCGCAGATGCTACTATACTGGTTGAAGGAGACTTTAATCTGGTAATGGATAATAACCTCAACCATTCTGGCCAACATTTGGACCAAACGGGGACTTCTCCGTGCTTTGTATCCATAGGTTAGCTGACTGTTGCCTAGGCAATATCTGGCACGCAAAACACCCTAATACGAGGGACTACACTCATTATTCAACAGTGCATAAACATGCATCCTTATTGATTACCTCCTAGCGACCTCAGCCCTCCAGACATTGGTGACTCCTTCATAGCTCCCCGATCGTTCTCTGAAACAAGCACCTTTGACACTCAACATACGTATTGCACGTCCGTATGCAGGCAAACCCCTTGTGCTGGAGCCCTAGAGAATCACTGCTTCTGTTAACGTCAACGGTCACAGCCACACACAAGACGATCCTAGACTACCTACAGATCAATGATACAGACCAGGTCACACTAGCTTCTCTCTGGAAAGCATTGAAACTAGACGTCCGACAGGTAATTCATTGCCATATTCAAAGTCAAAGCAAACTTTATTCGGTTGTTACAAGAATAAAAGTGCAAGCGCTTACAGTACAAAATTGCAAAAATGAACACAATGTGGTGATACATTTTGGACCGTAACAGTGCAAGTGCATACAGTACAGAACCTCGGATTTGAATGCATGACAAAATAAGTGTTAAAAACATTACTATAAATTGTTATTAAGAAAGATAGCAATCATATTTAAAATAGTAAAGATGATCGGTTAAGAAAGATAAATCCTAGGGAGGTTGGCCAAAGAGAAGGCCTGATCAGGTGCTTTAAAACTCCCACTGTAAACTCACAATAAGAGGATCGGGCCACAAATAATAAAAACGCGCTGGTGCTGGCCAGATAACATTTAAGTAGTTAGGGAAAGTGGAGAAGAGAAACTTTATGGCACACCATATCACTTTTTCACTTTTTTAATGTGCGTCATCTGATTATCCACATTTTCCCCAAAAACTTAGCTACTGCACAAGCAATAGTGGTCTTTAATCCGATTTTAAAATACGCAGCGCTTCCTCGTGACAACGTGTTCGTAGCAACCTACGCGACTCTGGGAGTTATACTTGGACAAGCAAAAAGAATGTGTGGGATTGTCTCAACAAAGTTGGGGCAACCAGGACAGTGTAGCTGTAATGAAGGAGGCCGTCTCCACCCAGCAGTGAATGAGTTCACAAGTAGTGATCCCAGTCTGAATTGGATATACAGCTTTCTGTCCTGTGGGATTGAAATAATCTTCAAGTATTGCTCGTGTACACTTTGTATTTTAAAATCCATAAATTCAATTGTAAGGTGACCCACTTGTGATTGTGTTCCATTAGATTGAGCCGCCCAGTTCCAGTATTGGGACTTAAGCAGTCTTTTGCTTGGTAAAGAGCAAGGATCGGTAGTGTTCCATATGCTCCATAGGCCTCTGATCTGACTTTGGTAAAACACCCAATTTTATTAAAACAATCAAGTTTGTAAACTTCCTCGGCCGCAGCAGCATAATGTGAGAGCTCGGGAGTTAGTTTCCGACGCAGCCAAATAACCTAAGGTCGCAGTTGTGATTTATTCACAATGGATTGTCTACCCAAGTCGAGTCTTAGGCGAAGTAGCGGGGTACTTAGGGGAAGAGAGCAAAGGTATCTCAAGAATTTGTTCTCAGTAGTTAGGAGACCCTCTAAGCTTTCAAACCCCCCAGAGCTCAGCCCCATACAAAGCTGAACCCACTACTTTATGATCGTAAATCTGTAGTGGCACTGCTATTGGTCTCGACTGAGAGCGTCTATGCTCCGTCAACAGATCCCCAGTGATTTGCTTCTGCTGGAGAATCTGCCTAGCAATGTGGTGCTTCCAGGCCATTTCCTCTGAGAGAGTCATACCCAGATAGACAAATGTGACTACTCTCTTGAGGGGGTCCCCCCAAGAGTCAATTTTTCTTTAAAGGATTTGTGGGGGTTCATCAGTAAAAGTTTTGTTTTCGATGTATTGACCTCCAGGCCTCTCAACCCACAAAAAGAATCAAGTTGGTCTAACAGCATTTGAAGGCCACTGGGGGTGTTTGAGACCAGCAGTGTGTCATCTTCAAAAAGCGTTACTTTAACCTTTCTCAATGTGGGGCCATCAGCTGGGACTTCTGCTAGGTAGTTAACTGCTCCGTTGGTGAAGAGCGAAAACAAGGTAGGTGCCAACATGCAACCTTGTCTAAACCCTCTATCAACTCCGATTGGGTCAGTCAGCTGCCCTTGCTCTCCCCAGTGGATCCGTGCGAGGTTATCCTCATGAAAGATGGATAACCAATGCAAGAAGTGGTGGTGGAAGGCCCATCTTCTGCAGGACGTGCCATAGCTTTTGTCTGGGGAAGAGGTCAAAGGCCGACTTCAGATCATTGAATGCTGTGTAAAGATTACACTTCTCTAAAGTGACTGTTTTCCAATCCAGTAGTGAAAGATGAAAAACCTGATTGATGATGCTTACTTTCTTTCTAAACCCGGCTTCGAAGGGAGATAAGATGTTAGTCTCCTCCATCAATTCTGTGATCTTCGTAAGGAGGGCACGGGAAAAGACCTTTTGGGCACCATCGATCAGGCTAATGGGACTACAGTTGGATGGAAGTGAGCGATCACCCTTTTTGAATACCGGGATAACTTCAGCTTGCTTCCACGAAGGTGGTATTGCGCCACCGGTAGCAATACCATTGGCGAGTGCCCATATGTACTTAGACCAGTTATCTGTGTCTGAGAGAAAAACGTCACCGGGAATGTCATCCAGGCCTGAAGCCTTATTCCTGAGCACCATATTTATACTATGTAAAATTTCCTCTAGGGTAAAAAATTCAGGAGTCTGGGGTGTAATTAGTGTAGGTATCAAACCTTCAGTAGCCAGTGTTCCTGAGCCAGAGTAGGCTACAGAGAAATGTTTGTGCCAGGTGGAAGTGCCAATGTTATTAGTGGGGGGTCTCGGTCTATCTGTGTCTCCGCTTGTCATTAAAAGCCATCAGTTTTGTGAGTCCTTATTTTGGCAGGCGTCCTTAATCTGCAGCCATCTGTCCTCTTCCCAGTCCTTTTTAGCTTTGGCCTGTGCTTTTTTGTAGGAACTCCTGCCTATTTTCAACTGTGCCGCATTATTTGCTCTAAAGACCAAGGTCAGTTGTAATCTTGATTTCCTACATTCCTGTTGAAACCAGGAGGAATGAGGTCTGACTGATTTTGGTTTGCTCTGAGGTCTAAAATGGACGCTAAAAAGAGAAGCTAGCTGTTAAAAAAAAAACGTGTGTGGCACAACGTGATCATGGTGAATCTGTCATGTTGCTCGAGGTGGCTAATTGGCTGGCTAGTGCTTTCTAGCAGTTTATTTTTCATGGTCTCTAGTTTAGTAATATCAGTGGCTACATGCGCCCACTTAAGTCGCCTGTTGTTGTTAGATGGGACTACCTCCTTAGTTGGTAGTTTTGTATACCAGTAGCCAAAGTTGTTGTCCCACAAGGGTGACATTACATGCTCAAGAGGGTTGTGGTCGCTGTCTATAGTTAACCCAACTACCATATCCAACAGCTCCCTGCCACATCTAGCAGGATGTAGTCAATGCGGCTCATGTTGCTGGTTCTGTTGAAGGTGTTAGCCCCCATCTTATCGGACCTAGTTCGGCCATTAGCTGCTCTGAGCCCGCACTCAAGGGTCACAGCATGTAGCTGTGGCGCTGTACGGGTCCATTTTTTAATGGCCAGCAAATCTAAGTAGGGAACGAGCTAGATCTCATCCAACTTTTCGCTATCAGTTAGTTCTTGGGAATCCAGGGGCTCAATGGTGGTATTAAAGTCCCCCATCACCATTACCGGTGACTGTCGGTCCCTCTCCTCTAGGGAAGTTTCCAGATCTGAGATAGTTGGAGAACTATAACCAACCATAGTGTCCCAGGCATAGACATTATAGAGATCAAGTCCCATGCCATTCCAGCCCCTTATATGAATAGCTAGGACATCGGAGCTTTTGTTCTTTAGCTCTCGAGTGTCGCATTGGAGATTGATTTTTACCCAGATTAACAGTCCCCCTGCTGGACATCCTGATCTACTGGTGACAGCTAGACGGCAATATGTGACATAGCCAGGGATAAAAACAGGGGTGGTGGACCTGGTTTCCTGCAAACAACAAATGTCGAATTGCTCTATGTACTGGGACCAATATGGTAGTGCCAGGTTAGACCTTACTCTGGCAACATTCCATGATAGAATACAAAGGCTGGAATGTGTTCTCACATTTGATGGATGGAAAAATTGGATCTTGCTCGGTCTATAGCCTGGTACTTGGTCAGCAGTCTAGTTGTAGCAATTTGAGACTACCTCTCTTAAGGTAGCGGTTGTGAACTGTTGGAAGACAGGCGGCCCAGAGATACTTGGTTTTGGAAGTGATGGTATTGAGTCTGGACAGTCACTCTGTGTGATTACTATGTGCTCAACCTCTCTAATAAAGGAGACTGATGCGTGGGATGGATTGTTTTGACTTGCCAGTCAATTGTTGATGGCTAAGGGTGAATTGCCATATTCACTTCTGAAAATCATACCCAGATAGAAAAACAACAGACCCTTGAGCTGAAAGTTCTAGAGCTTGAGGCATTACACAAATGTACTGTGGCCCCAAGGGTATGTTGAGAGCTGGAACAAATGTGTTTGCTCCTCAAACAATAAGATTTAGACAGAGTAGAGTATGCCATAGTTCGTCTGAAGCATAATTTCTATCTTGGCAGCAATCGCTGCGGATGACTGTTAGCACACTGCATGCGGGCCACAACTCATTCTGGATCCATCTAAGTCATCTGCCCCACCTGACTACAGAGGTGTGTTCAGATCAACATATTGCAGATGCATTGCACAAGTTTGATAAAACTCTCTATACACAAACAGCAGGGGCTCCTGCTGATCCATTGGATTACCTCACAGTCTATCAACCAAACCCTCTCCCATCTGAGACAGCTGACTCCCTGGACAAGCCTATACTCATTGAAGAGGTAGTCTTGGCAATAGCTCGCCTCAGCTCATGAAATCCCTGGAGCCAGATGGCTTCCCCTCAAAATGTAACAAATCTTTTTACGAAGAATTAGCCCCAAGCCTCGCTCAATTTTTAAACCCTTTCGCCTCTACAAGCTTCCTCACAGGTTGTCAGGTCTGATCAAATTGAGCGTAGGTCATTGCAAAGGTGTCCAGAACGCAAGTTTGGGTGGATTTTAGGGTTTGCTCGTTCACTCGCAAAATGGAGCGGTTTGGTTGCCAGACGCAATGCTAGGCAGAGTACATCCAACATGGAGGACAGGCTCCCTGTGTTAGCGCTCTAGTGTTTCTTCTTCTTTCAGCCAGCCAGCAGCCCCGTACTTGCTTGCGCTCCTCTGGAGTTCTGCGCACTTCAACTGTCGTTTTTTCGTGAAGTGGCAGCTCCCGTTTAGCGCTCTTCAGAGTTTCCAGAGTTCCTGAATTATTGAGAGAGATTTCGAGGTATTTCTGGAATCAGCGGCCTCTTGTTTTCAGCTGGTGAGACAATTTATTTATTTAAGTTGTGGGTCACACTTGTTTCTTTTGGGCTCCCCTGATTGCTCGGGGCCTGCCCTGACTCCCCTGCTTTGGTGAGTCCCCTGGACCTTGCTGGTCCCGACATTGCTCCTTCTTTGATTTCTGCGTGACTTGCCTTTGCCAAGGCTTGTTGGTGCTCCCGCTGGACACCGATCCCTCAGCACTTGACTTCCCTTGAGGGACAGCTCATGCACAACTCCTGGTCCTCATCAGCATTGCCTGGTCCTCACAGCTGCAGAGTCAAGGTCATCATTATCCATCCTGCAACACCCAACATCGGAGGGCATTCGTCTGTCAAGTCTCCTGGTCACCCCTGAGTGACATAGACTCTGTCCCCTCTGCTTGCAGGTACCTCTCATCAAGCATCCAACCTTGGATTCCACCGGAAACATTTTCATTCTTCGCCACTTTTCTGAAGTCCTCCATTGGGTTCGTTGGCGGTTTCCAATACCACTTCACACGTATGCACTGGGCTTCCTTGGTGTAGGTAACATGGGTACTAGGGTATCGACGGGTGGGGTGGCTCTCCAACCTTCTGTCTTCCACGTGGTTTCTTCAGGGTCCAAGGGAAGGGTCCTTAACCTTTAAAAATCCAACTGCAACTTGCACATAGAGTTGTACAGAGTACGCAGTCATGTTTCCACACTGCACCCGGTCTCCGTGGGGTCCCTATCTACTCACCTTGGGTGATTCCTTGAGGTCCCAGCACTTCTACGTCCTTTGATCCAAGTCATGGTTCTTATACCACTTTCTTAGTATATGGTTTGCCACCCCCCCCACCCCCCGGGGCCACTGTGTATTTTGTGCTATTTACTATGTTTCTTTGCTGAAATATTGTGTGCATTGTGTTTATCTATGTGTTGGCAATATTGGAACGTACTAGAGAGTCTTATATAATAAATACGTATTTTTATTAATACTTGGTGTGGTTATTTTTCTTTTAATTTATACTATAAGATTGCATTCTGGTAAAACAAGCTGCTTTACACTCCTTCAAGACTAAGCCTGACGGCTGCTCTTCACAGCTACCACTTAGAGAGCTTTCTTAGGTTGTCTAAGACCTCGTAAATCACCATAAGGGTTGCCTGAACTGGTGCAAGGTGCCCACTTACATGAGTGGACATAATATACCAGGCCAGCTTCTCACATTATGGTATTGTGTTTGTACTGAAGAAGACAGGGTAGTGGCCAAAGGCAGAGCTTGGATCAGATGCTGATGAGGAATAGGTTTAAGATTCTAACAGCGATTGACAAGGGAATCATTGATTATGATTGTGGGATGTAGGGACCTTGTATGTCCATCCTAAAGTCTTCCAAGGATAATCGCTGTCTCTGATGAGTTAGTTAGTGACGGAATCTCAGGGCCTAATCAAAGTGTCCGAACCCATTTTTCCCCATATGATAGAATTGGTTGTGATCTACTAACCTGACTGCTATGCTGTTGATAGTCCTGTCTTGCATACTTATGCCCTATATGCTATGGTAAATAGTTTTGCTAGTCATGGTAGGTGTTATTCCAACACGGCCACTTGACGGTAGAAATAAAATATGCCTCCACTGCCTCAAGAGGCAGAGGTGGCCATTTGCTTATCTTTCAGATTAAAAGACAATGCGCAAATTCTGATGGGATGTGAATATGCCTTGCATGGTATACACTTGAGTACCCTGCCTGCATGCTCAGCTGTGAGCATCTGGTATTCTGCTTTCTGGATTTTCCGACCCTAGCCTCACACGAATCTAATGTAAGTGTGAACACCAAGGCTTTCCTTTGACCGGTACCTGGTCCTGGAACTGTCCTGATCCTAGAGGGGTGCACCAAGCGTGACTGCAGGCCAATGTCCCTATCAGGGGTCATGCGTCTAGCACAGTAGTGGCAGCATACTCTGTTTTGTATAAATCCTACTGTTAAGAGTCCTTTCTACCTGTATCACATCAGTAAAAGCCTCCTGGTTCACTCCTGGAAATTTGGTGAAATCAGAATCATAGTACAGAGTGCCAAAGGAGCTGGATGGAGGTATATATGTTTATGAGTAGTGTAGGACGGTGGAGTATTTTGTGGTGATGCTGGTTAGGCTTAACCATGCAATACTCTCACAGACCCCAAAGATGGTCCTTGGATTCACAATAATTAATCTGTAGATCAGTCCTTGAAATATGGCAAAGTGCTTTCAGGTTTTACTAGAAACACTTGTACCAACATAGACGATAAGTAAGTGACACGGCTCTAAAGAAATTCAACACCAATTTATAAAAATAAAGCAGGTTTTTATATTAATTTAGACACCAAAATGAACGTGATCAGATACATATAAGAGGAGTTATGGATTTTAGAAGAAATACATAAATCACAACAATTCAGTACTGCAGAACTGCTGCATTGCGGTCAATGGGAAAAGTGGTAGTGACAATCAGTCACTTGCACATCGAGGTGTGTGGAACCCAAGGAGGGTAAAGGTGATGTGCGTCCCAGAACCAAGTCATGACAGTCAGTTCAATTTCACCTGACCCGTGGATCCTAGGTGCAAAGTTGTCCTGGTTGTCCTTTGTGCTGAACCGGAGCCACAGGAGCCTTGGTAGTAGTAAGGACAACAGATGGCTACTTCGATGTCCGGTGGTCCCAGGAAAGATGGTACTATGTGGAGGGCAGGAATGCAGTTCCCACAATGCACTAGGCCATCTGGATTTAGGCGAGCCTCCAAAGGGCCAGCTGGCATGTGATTCTTTGGATCCAGAGCGTTGTTTTACCTGTAGTTTACAGGGGACCAGTACCACTAGTCCAGGGGAGTCTGAGGTTGCTTCTAGCTCTCACAGGGGTCCCTCTGTCTGGGGAAATTAGCTTTAGCCTAGGGAGAGTCTCAATTGTGCAGTTACAGGAGTGTTGCCACAGGTCCAGAGTCTCACTCTATTGGTTTGTGCAAGTCCTGTTGCCAGACTTAAGTGTCTTTATCATCTTTGTTGCAAGTTGGTTCAGAACTGAGTTTCTGGTGTCAGGGGCAGCACTTAAATCCTAGATTTCGCCCCTGAGGTGACCACAGGTCACCTTTTCCACCACTTTTAAAAATGGCTGAATTTATTCTCAAATATGCAGACATATTAGCCCACCCTAGAAGTGTGACCAGGCTTCTGGGGATGTACCACTCCTGACTACCTAACTGTCCCACCTGCCTGGGTGTAAATGTGTCTGGGGGCAGGGGAAGGGCAATCTCCTCCTTTGGGAAGCAGCCTGGATGCATTTCACGGGCAGTATAGTCTTTGAAGCTCACCCCCTTGATGTGCCACTTCATTAGCAAGTCAGGGAAGGAGGAGTAACCTCCTTCCTGTCCTGGCCATTATATCTGACTCCTAGGAGGATTGGCAGGGGGTCACGATCCTGTCTTGGTGACAGCAAGCGTGGGCTGCCAGCCAGAGCACAGGAAAGGCTCGGGCAACCATGTGGACAACCTCCTAGGTAACCACTTGGGTGCATGGCACATCATCCTTGATATGAGATTTGTGTCAGGGTTATAGAGGCATGTTGTTTGATACCAAAACAACATATTTAGGTGGTAAAATAATGGAGCTGCCCACCTTTGGCTTGTCCGATTGCCAGCCCATGTTATCCTATGGACCGTCTATCACTTATAGTGTCCTATAATGGGAAAGGCTACTATGGGGGCATACAAGCTAAGACTTACATGTCCATACCTTTAATATAGTGCACCCTGTCTCCTGGGCTTTAGGAGACCTTCCTTAGGCTTGACTGGCATATATGAAAACTAGTGCCTTAACTTTGCCACACATGGTGAGGAAAAAGTTGAGTTTGACCAGTTTACTCTGCTCCTGCAGTCTGCAATGACAGGTCTGTTGTCAGTAGTTTACTTGGGTCACTCAGAGTGGCACAAACAGTGCTTCAGGCCCTGGTGACCCCATTAAATCCCATTCCCTGGGTACCACTGGTACCATTTACTAGGGACTTATAAGGGAGTTGAAGTCCTTTGCTAATTGGGGTTACTAATTAACACATAGCAGTTTTAGGGAGAAAACACTGGACATCTGGCATGGGCAGCAGGCTCCAGTGCATTTTCAGAGTCATAACCATCAGGATTGGAGTAAAAAGTGTGAAGGGGGTTACCATACGTAAAGTGCACTCCCTACAAGAAGCATGCTGTACACTGCAGAAGTAGCAAAGGCCTCTGAGCAACAGGCTTCCCTTAAAATGCTATTAGATCTTTTCTCTTACAGAGGGATGCTGATTAATCTACCTGAAACTATCATTTGATGGATGGCAGTGGGGAAGGGCAAGTTTGTATTTCCTGTTGTTTGTGTGAGAAGGATCTTTTTGGAGATCTTCCTGATCACTGTCAGGTGTAGCTGTTTATAGATAGATGCAGACTACTCACACCCTGTGTGCCTCAGTGTGGGTGATCCAGCCTGCAGCTGTCCCTGCTGTGAAGAGCATCACTCAAGACTAAGGTTGAGTTTCTGAGATATTCTGAGGAGGACACATGAAAGGAGAACCAACCCAAACCACTTCTACAAGATCAGACAGGCAACCACATCCCCTGTCTGCCATACCTGTGGGAGCTTCTGACCCACTTGTTGTTCTAGTTCTCAGTTATCTTAGAACAAGGACGGGGTGCTCCAAAGTGTACCCAAAGGGCTACTGTGCAACCAGAGCTGGTATCTGAGTGGCAGTCAGCATCCCAGAGATAAGGGAAAAGCCTATGGAACCATGCCTGAGCAGAGGGAGCCAACCATGCAGGAAGAGCTGACTGTTGGTATGGACAGAAGTAGATGAGCCTGGTGTTGTGGTCCATCCACCAAAGACTTGAAAACCTGTGTGACTGGAGTTCTGTTGCCTGGGAAATATTTCCTGTACTCCTTGGAGTAGCTGTATCACCTTCTAAGCATGCTCAAGTGGTCCCTGTTGTTGTACGCACCTGCCAAATGTGTCTGATCATTCTGCTCCACTGATTTCGGGATCAATGTTGCCTCATGACACTTTCTGCATGCCGTTTATTGAGGATGGTACAACTGTGACACCGTCTTCTCAAGCAGTGCTTGCTACCCAAGAAGAAGAAGCCTGTGGTTCCCAAAACCACGGTACTCCACCAACCAGCCTAGGAAGGTAGCCTGACACTGATCAAATATGCACCGAACGGAATACGCCACTTTGAAGTAAGAAGCTGCTGTTTTGAGAAACACAGTTATGAAGCATTGGCTGGTTGCCATAGTGTGAGAGCCCTACACAATCAACCCGACACAGCTGCCATGCCCTAAAGCACCTCAAAGCTGTCATTTCACCACTTGAGCCCCATGCAAGGAGATGAGTACTGCAAGATTGGTTCATCCTGGAAGAGGGCCATCATCAGAAGCCAATCACTCCTTCCACTGTCTTCAGGATCCTACCAACAGTCTACGCCTGCCCGGTCTGAGCTGGTGTGCTGCGTGACCCGACTGCAGTCCAACACAACTTCGGTGAGCCCGACTGGAAGTAGAGGCCAACAGCAGCCCTCCAAAGCCAGGAGAAGTGGGTGAGAGACTGTTTTATTGTCCCAGGTCAGAAAGAGACTATATGCTAATAGGGGTGGAGAGCTACACCTGCATTAATACCTCTGCCACTCGGCTGTAGTCTACCAGTGAAGGAGAGGAGGAAGATAGAGTGCATAGAGGGGACACCCATGAGGGATATTGGATTCACACTTTTACAACAGGCATGTGGAACATTGTATAGCTATATGTAGTTTTTTTAGTTTTACTATATATTAAAGTACTTTTATTTTCAAACCAGAACCACAGCACTGGACAATCACGTTTCAGTGCTCCAGGGTGCTCTGATGAATTGTGAGCCTATTATACACCCCATACCAACCTCCCTGAGCAGCCAGTTTGTTTTTGTTTTTGAATGCTCCCACTGTCAAGTGCTGACAGGGTGTGCCCAGTTTTGCAGAGCCATATTAATACGTACAACAGGACAGTAAAGTCAAATTACCCCAGTCCCCATGGCTGTAGCCCAGGAGCTCCTGGCTATATGATAGATCACGCCACCAAACAAAAAACAGGATTTCCAATTTAAAAAAATATTTATTTGCATAAAAGAAACATGTTTGACCCTTTATAGAGAGTGACCTCGGATAATTAATTTAAAAGTAATGTCCACATCACCAGCCAGCTGAAGAGACTCCAAATACATCTGTCTTCCTTCATCTACTGAAAATAAAAATACCTACTCACACAGCAATTCTTGAGAGGGTTTCTAAAACTGATGTTTTTGGTCCAATATAAACATAGCAGCCTTGTTAGTCTTTTCAGCCTCAGGGTGTTCTTCCCCCAAACGTTTGCCTTATTTCCTCCATTTTTGCTGCTCTCATTTTTGCTGGCCTTAGGACTCTGTGCACTTTACCACTGCTAAACGTGCATGTGCTCCTTCCTTACCATGGTAACATTGGCTTATACCCAATTAATATATTAAATGTACTTGTCAGTCCCTACTAAAGTGGCACCACGTGTGCCCAGGGCCTGTAAATTAAGTGCTACTAGCGGCACTGCAGCACTGATTGCGCCACCAACTTAGGTAGCCCTTGAACTTTTAAGGGTAGCTGTCAGCCTATGGCCGATGTCCGCACTACCTCTCCAGTACAGGTGTCGACCGTTGGGGAGGCTATGCACCAGAGGAGTTCTTTCTTTTCTTTTCATCTGTCTGCTCAAGAAGATCTTCCCAAGCAGCATGATTGTTTTTTGTTTTTTTCCTACAATGACGATAGGTGTGCAGGGAGCGCTGAGGTCATTGCAGTAAGAGGGAAAGTAAAACGAGCAAGTGGACTCATTTTACTATCCCTGAATCAGTAGTCGATGAGCTATCTCAGACCCCGAGCACTGATTCTGATGGTAGAGATATCGTTGGAAAGGGGAAAATCTCTTCTTTCCAATGGTACCCCTGCCCCGTGGATCACTGCTGGGGGATCACCACAGGAGAGCAATCCCTAAGCAAGGATCCACCCAGTAGACACCAGGGATAGGGGGAGAGGCCCCTTGGGCAAGGGCTTGTGCTCCCCTTTCGACAAATATTTTATTTCAGTCTTTCTGCCCCCATGGGGGGAGATTGGAGCAATTATCTCCGATATGCACCCAGGGTCAGAAAGCCCACTAGGCACCAGGGTAATTTAATTATATAGAAATAAAGAGGTGGGAGCTGCCCAGCATGGGCATGGCCATGCCCCTACTCCATATAAATGGGGAACCTGCCTTTCTGCTCTCACAGTCTTCCTGCCCCTTTTAGTGGGCAGACTGGGACAAGTACTCCAGAACTGCCTCCCCCCGCCGAGACTGAAAGCCCACTAGGCCTCAGAGTGTGGAATGCCAGAATAAGCTTGGCCATGCCCCCACCCCAAATGAATGGGGCAAAAGTTTTTCTGCCCATGGGCTAATTACCCCTGAAGCCCACTGGAAGGCAGTGAATGTTTTTTACAAAAAAATAAAAAATACTGGGTGGGGCCTACCTAGCATGGGCATGGATATGCCCCCTCCCAGAGTAAATGGAGCAACAGTTATTTCACCCCTGAAGGGAAGATGGGGGTTATTACCCCTGATCTGCCCCCAATATTGGGGTGGGGGCCCCCACCATGGACATTACTATGGTACCACCCCAATTAAAGGAGGTAATAGTCTTTCTGCCTCCCAGGGTAAAGATTGGGGTAATTACCCCTGATTTGCCTCTCCCGGAGGGGGACAGAAGCCCACAGTATGGCAGCAGTATATATTTTTTTAATTAAACAATAGGGTGGGCCTTGCCAATCTAACATCAGGCCCCACCTTCACCCTTAAAATCTCTACAGCCTTTCTGTTCCCCTGCGTACTAAAGCATCCCATCCCAATGGCAAGCAAGAGGACATTTGATTCTTTTGTGTGTTGTTTTACATATGGGCCAGGAAAGTGTACCAAACTCCCAATATCGTCCCACTTACAATGGTGAAAACCTGCACTTTTTAGGCTTGGGTAGGATGCCACCTAGAAAACCTTACCAGACCCAGACATTTCTGAAAACTACGCATCTAGAGTACCTCAAACATTGACTAAAAAACACTTTTTACTCACATTTCTATGATTAGTGAGGAGCCAGATGTTTCCCACGACACAGCAGTCCCCCAAGTCTACCAATGAAAATTCTATTTTACTTGTGTGGGTGGGCCAAGAGATCTTGACACAAAAGTCTCTACAGTGCTACGTGGAGAGATCAGCAATTGGGTTAGCTGTGGGATTTGGGGCCGTGCTCGTCCGCCACCCAAGGAATCATACCAAAAACAGACATTTTTGAAACGCAGACAACTTGGGGATTCCAGGCTGGTATGTCTTGCGTGAATCCCATGAGGTTTTCTGTAGCGCAACAAACCGTTCGTTGATGACAGTTTTATGAAAAAAACAGACACTTTTATTCAGAGCGCTTTATTCCACTTTTTGCCCAAAAAATCTAAATTTAGCTATATTTTGCTTATTTTCTCTGTCCTCTAAAGGGAATCTACAAATGCTGGATACCGTTAGCGTCCCCAGAATGTTTCAAAAATAGGCCCCAAATTTGGTGCGGATACCTTATGTGGACACAACGTTATGGAGGTCTGAGCAGGAACTACCCCAAATAGCCAAAAAAGGGCTCAGCACAGGGGGAGGAGGGAAGTAATAGCAATTAAGGGGTTAAACATGTCTCAGGCCTGCCATTGCAGCCCATGTGCAGCGTTTATTGCCATTTCAACCTGGACAAATAAACCTTTTGCCAGGCCCCAACCTTCCTTTTTAATGCATATTTGTCACCCTAGGGTAGGCCCTAAACAGCCCAGAGAGCAGGGTGCAGAGTATTTAAAAAGTAGAACGTTAATTTTGAGTACTATATGTGCTGGTAGGGAAAAATCTTTAAATTAGTTCTTCGCTATTCTAAAGCCCACCTCTCCGATAGACTAACACTGGAGTTACCTTATTACATTTAATAAGCTGCAATTTTCAAATGAGAGCAGGTGACCAATTCATGTGTGGTGTTTTTGGAATTGTAGTGAAAAATACTAACTTTTGGTGAAGTCGGATTTTAAATTATAATTTTGAAAATGGCACTTTTAGAAATGTATATACAAAACAAGTGAATCATAGAATGTTTGAATTAATCTCAGCCTCTGGCAATTACTGGGGATCGCATCCCAATCCATCATTATTTTGCACACAATGCCACCGCAGTTCGGACCCAACTATTTACAAATCACTCTTGACCCTGCTCCAATAGGAACAGCCCAGCCCGAACTGTCAAGCCTGGTCCTCCCTGAACCGGAACATGAGCAAACCAGGGACCCGTTTTGACCTTGTTATGGGCTTATTAGCTGGGTGCAGCTTGGTTCCAGTGACACAGTGTGCATGGGACCCATGTCTGGGCATACCCGTTTCACTTGGGGCAACACAATAAATATACAACATTGTGATAATGGAATGCTGGAATTAATCTCAGCTACTGCTAGTTACTCAAAGCCGCATCCCAATCAATCGTTATTTTGCTCACCATGCCACCTCAGTTTGGGCCCAGCTATATGCAAATCTCTCTTGACCTTGCTCCAATAGGAACAGTCCAAGCCAGGACCTTCCGCAACTGGGTCACAAGCAACCCAGAACTAGTATCACCCTAGTTGTGGGCTCATCAGCCAGGTACAGCTTGGTTCTAGTGACACAGTGTGCACGGGACCCACGTCTGGGTATACTTGTCCCACGTAGGTCGACACAATAAATATACAAAACACTGATAGGTGGAATGCTTGAATTAATCTCAGCCACTGGTAATTACTTTGGCCTCATCCAAAACCATTGTTACTGTGTAAACCATAACACCTCAGTTCGGACCAGGCAATGTGTTAGGGTTTGTGCACAGCAAAGAGCATGTCCCCTCTCATTGCACTAGTGGTCTTAGTAATAGCTCTCTTTTAAACATACTATTGAAAGCCTTTCTTGTTATCTCAGCCCACTCCCTAGGCTTCTGTGTATGTTGCTTAATGTATTCACAAGTTTGGATTTTTCTGTTTGATTGCACATTGGACCTCGCCTTTACCAAGGCTTATTTAGAAAACCCCTCCCTAGGCCATGTGTTACTTCAATTCATTTGCTTAATAACTGAAGCTCTGCACCCCTTTCTAGAACATGGGCCGCAGGTGTTAATTCTACTCATTAGCATAATAACAGAAGCTCTGCACACCGGCATGTGAGAACCACACCCAGTTCTTTGAACCACACCCAGCTCTTCGAACCACACCCAGTCCTGTCTATAAAAGACAGCCCCTGAGCCTCATCCAGTGCTTGTGCTCGTCTACCTCCTGCTTACCTGAGGACGTATCCTTCGGCGCTGGCTTTCCTGCTCTCTCCTGACCTTCATTGGCTTCAACGGGCGTGACTGCTGGCTCTTCCTTCTTCCGGTTTCCGGCTCCTTCCTGCCTCAGTCCCTCTTCTGCCCACTGCAATAAACCTGCAAAAGAGAAAGAGGACAAGGTTAGACTGATCAGTATCCCTTTCCAGCAACAAGTAAGTGCAAAACCTTTTATTACCTGAAAGAACTTTGACGGCGATTTCCAGATTCAGGTATAGACAATTTGGAACAAGATAGCACCCACGAACTTGTGGAAGAATACTTTGTGGAACTTAGTGAAATAAACATTGTTTTACTTGGAACTTTTGAAAATCGAACAGAGGAAATCATTGGCAGCAAGGCCAACAGTAAAGCAAGGACTTGAACTAATTACCTGCGTTATCTTGAGGTAAAAGTACAGTATTTGTTTTATAAAAGTCTGGAAATGTGTGAAAAGTGAGTTTACAATTAAGAACTTCGGCTTTAGTTATATTAAGGTGAATGTTAGATGTTGATAACTCTGATAATGATATTCGTTTGATTTTTATAGGAATATAGGAATTTTACAGTAATAGAAAACACATCCCAGAACAGTAACACATACCAAACCTGGAAGCTAAAGACCAGGATTCAAGAGGTACTTGTAGAAGGGAATTTCTAATAGATTAAAGGTTAGTCAGGAACACATGTAGGGATAGGTTGCACTTATCTGTTCTTTGTTTATATTCCAATAGGCACCCGTTTCTACAGAAATCAGAGAGGGCCGCTGCTTGTAACGGCACTTCAACAGTGGAAACGCAAGAACGGTGTTGTCTCTCTCTTTTTTTATTTTATCCACTTCCCCCCTTCCCTTGAGCTTCTGGTTCTTAGTGCACTGTTTACACTAGTGTGCTGGAACAAGCGGTTTCAGGGTGGGGTCGGACTGTCTTCAACCTCCATCAGAACTGAACAGAAACTCAGGTGAGCTGGGCTTTGACAGAAGCACAAGCCTTTAAAATATTCAGTTCTGTTGGACGATGAACGCCGGGGAAGGAATAGAGGGCATTGACGCCACAGTTATGGCGCAGGCCCTAAACGAGGACTTGACCCATAATGAATCTGTGTCTGCCATCTTACAACATATGCAAGAGGAAATAGAGAAATTAAAGTTGGAGAACACCTCTTTAAAACAAGATTTAAGCAGGTATAAACCTAGGGAATCTCAGTGGAACACACCTTTTACTCCATTGTTTAAACCCCCTTCAGAGACAGGGGCGCAATCTAGACATACAACTTCCCCTCCCCGAGTTGAGGTTACTGTTAATGTCCCTAATGCTGTGCCTTTAGCAGCACCTGAGCGTTTTCATGGAGATAGTAACAAATTCCAGGTTTTTATCAATCAATGTCAATTACACTTCGTTTGTAAACCACAACAGTTCCCCACAGACGCTGCGAAAGTGGCTTTCGTCTTGTCTTATTTGGGTGGTACAGCAGCCAATTGGTCAATTCCTTTTGTGGATAGAGATGATCCCATCCTCCATAATTGGAATCAATTTAAACGTACTATGACCGGCCTTTTTGCAAGACACACTTTTATGCAGGCAAGTGATAATGAGCTTTTAAATCTTAAGCAAGGTAACAAGGATTTATTGACCTATCTCACTAGTTTTAATCGTTTACTCACCGAGACACAGTGGCCAGAAGAAAAGCGTGTCTCCCTTTTTTATAAAGGTTTGAGAGACGAGTTAAAAGACGCGTTGGCTCATATCGTTGATTTGCCAGGAGACTATTCTAACTTTGTAGATTTAGTCGTGAAATTGGAACACAGACTAGGAGAAAGAAATGGAGATAAATCTAAACTAGAATCACGGTTAACTTTTATTAGACATGAGAAGAAAGACACAGATAATAAACTCCCTGAACCTGAGCCTATGCAAATAGGAACACTCAGAGGACCACTCACGTCAGAGGAAAAAGAAAGAAGGAGAAAACTTCAATTATGTTTATATTGTGGCAAGGCAGGACATTTTGCCAGAGAATGTCCAGTAAAACCTAAAACTTCACAAAGGGGTACTGCTTCCTCTATCTCCTCAACTGAGTCGGGAAACGATTAAGCTTGACAAGGGGGGAGGTTACTTGGTCGAGTAAGCATCCTACTCAAACCTCTAATTCTGCAGCCTTCATGGTACCACACATACCGAGACATTTCATAATTCAGATCTTTTTAATTGTAACTACCCAAGTTAGACATTCTCTCCCTGTCCTACTGGACTCAGGAGCAACAGGAAATGTTGTGGACAATAAGTTACCTAAAACGTTAGGTCTTCCTAGTTGTTTAAAGCCTTGTCCCGAAGCAGTATGTGCAGTGGATGGGTCAGAATTGACCTCAGGATTAATCACAAAACAAACAAGTCCACTTGTCATAGTCTGTCAAAACGGACATATAGAAATGATTAACTTTGATCTAATAGATACCCCTAATTTTGGCTTGATTCTCGGGGTACCCTGGTTAACAACTCATAACCCAAAAATTGACTGGGTGAACCGAACAGTTATTTTGGATTCCTCATTCTGTAGAACCAATTGCTATCAAGAAGCAGGTACAGAACAAAGCACGGTAATACACTGTGCTAGTGTTTCACAAGATGAACCAAGTCTCCCTCTTGAATATTCTGACTTTAAAGACGTTTTTGACCCAGTGAAGGCTAGTGTATTGCCCCCACATCGGTCATATGACTGCCGTATAGATCTTATCCCAGGGGCCCCTTTACCAATAACAGAGTATATGCTTTGACTGACGAAGAGACCAAATATTTAAGAACCTATCTAGACGGCCTACTGCTGTCTGGGTTCATCCGACATTCCACATCTCCAGTGTCATCTCCACTTTTTTTTATCCCGAAGCCGGATAAATCTTTGCGGGCGTGTATCGACTATGGAAGATTAAATAAGGCTACAATAAAAAATAAATATCCTCTTCCGCTAATACCTGTGTTGTTGGATCAATTAAGACATTCTACTGTATACACTAAACTTGATCTGCGGGGAGCTTACCACCTGGTCCGAATAAAAGAGGGGGATGAGTGGAAGACAGCTTTTAAAACAAAGTTTGGTCTATTTGAGTACACAGTAATGCCCTTTGGGTTGTGTAATGCCCCTGCGGCTTTTCAATTCTTTATAAATGAGGTCCTACATGAATTCTTGGACGTTTGTGTCATAGTATACATAGACGACATCCTCATATACTCTAAGAACCCGGAAGAACATACCCAACATGTTCGTGCAGTATTATCAAAGTTAAAAGAAAATCATCTCTTTGCAAAATTAGAAAAATGTACTGTTAATGTCAGCAAAGTGGACGTTTTAGGATACTGCCTGTCACCTCAAGGAATAACTATGGATGTAAAGAAAATTAGTGCTATCACTGATTGGCCAGAACCATCATCTGTGAAAGATGTTCAGAAATTTCTGGGTTTCGCCAATTTTTATAGGAGATTTATTTCTCATTTTGCAGACATTGCGGCCCCAATATCCACCTTGTTGCGGAAAGGGCAACGATTTCTTTGGTCTGATGAGGCAGCACACGCCTTTCAACTCCTGAACCAAAGTTCACTTCAGCCCCAATTCTGACACATCCTGATCCTGACTTGCCATTTTTTGTTGAAGCGGATGCTTCACAAGTAGCTTTAGGAGGAGTTCTCTCTCAACGGAATGCTTTAGATGGCCAATTACATCCTATAGCATTCTATTCCAAAAAGTTATTACCAGCTGAACAAAATTACTCTGTGGCTGAAAGAGAACTATAGCTATCAAAGTAGCATTTTTTGAGTGGAGGCACCATTTAATGGGAGCTAAGTACCCTGTTACCATCTTTTCTGACCATAAGAACCTACAGTTTTTCGGATCACTAAAAGCACTAACTCCACGGCAGATGCGCTGGTTAAATTTTTTTAGTACTTTTGACTTCGTTATAACCTATAGACCAGGTGCACAACAAATTCAATCTGATGTGCTATCTAGATACGGACATACCTCATACATGAAACAAGACAAAATAGGAGAACCCATTATTCCTCCCCAAAAGCTTTTGGCACCAGTACAACAGAAGGATTTCATTACAGATCTATATAATGCACACATGCAAATAGCACCTCAAGATTGGTTAAAGGATTCCCATAACACAATACAACGAGGTTTATTGTATCACGACAACATGCTGTTAGTGCCCACCACAGAATTACAAACACAGGTGATAATTTGGCATCACGCCTCACCGTTGGCAGGTCATCCTGGCTGGGTAAAAACTCTGGAAAATGTGCGAAAACACTTTTGGTGGGATAATATGAGTAAGGACATTAAGCAATTTGTCACTACCTGTCCAGTTTGTGCAAGGCATAAATCTTATAAGGCCCCTGACGGTTTCTTAATACCAATGCCATCACCCAAACAACCTTGGCACACTGTGAGTGTAAACTTTATTGTAGGTTTACCACTAGTAAAATCCTTCACAACAGTGTTAGTGATAGTGGATTTTTTGTCTAAAATGGCACATTTTGTACCATTACTGAAATTGCCAACTGCGGCAGAATTTGCCGATATTTTTATAAGAGAAATTGTGCGTTTACATGGTTTGCCAAGTAAAGTGGTGTCAGACCGAGGTAGCCAGTTCAACTCTAGATTTTGGAAAACCATATGCAAAAAAATGAAAATAGATGTGGCTTTATCCACTGCTTTCCATCCGGAAACAGATGGACAAACTGAACGACTGAACCAAACCTTACTTCAAACGCTACGTTGTTTATTGGCTGATTATTCTAGTGAATGGTTGGAAGCTCTCCCAGTAGCGGAGTTTGTTTATAATAATACTGAACATGCAGCTCTACTTTGTTCACCATTCTATTTCATGCAGGGGTATCATCCAAGAGCTATACCCATTTTGTTAGAAGATTCCCTGTTGCCTACAGTCACAGATAGACTGACGAGATTAGGTGACATACAAGACAAGGCCAGGAAACATTTATTAAAGTACAAAGAAAACATGAAAAAACAAGCAGACAAACACAGATCTGAGGCCCCAATGTATAAAATCGGTGACAAAGTATGGCTCTCTACAAAGAACCTAAATATAGAGGGTCACGAAAGCTGCAACCACGTTTCATTGGACCCTTTAGTGTAACTGCCATAGTAAACCCGGTAACAGTAAAATTGGATTTACCAAAAGAATACCCAGTACATGCTACTTTCCATGTGTCCTTGCTTAAGCCGTACAACCCAAAACCCGACCTGAACCACCACCTCCACCCATGCCAATTAAGGGAAATCTAGAATGTGAAGTGAAAAGCATAAAAGACGCAAAAAGAATTCGGGGACGT
The DNA here is from genome assembly GCF_964204655.1 of Triturus cristatus. Taxonomy (NCBI): domain Eukaryota; kingdom Metazoa; phylum Chordata; class Amphibia; order Caudata; family Salamandridae; genus Triturus; species Triturus cristatus. The sequence continues at coordinate 1,266,546,082 of NC_140590.1, read as the reverse complement.
CTGTTTTATTTAGTAGAATGGAAAGGTTATGACGAAACTGAGAATTCATGGGAACCAGCATCCTATGTACATGCCCCGCGGTTGATTAAACAGTTTTATCTCAAAAATCCAGGGAAACCCCGTCCAGTAGGAGGGCCTTTGAGGAGGGCGACTGTTAGGGTTTGTGCACAGCAAAGAGCATGTCCCCTCTCATTGCACTAGTGGTCTTAGTAATAGCTCTCTTTTAAACATACTATTGAAAGCCTTTCTTGTTATCTCAGCCCCCTCCCTAGGTTTCTGTGTATGTTGCTTAATGTATTCACAAGTTTGGATTTTTCTGTTTGATTGCACATTGGACCTTGCATTTACCAAGGCTTATTTAGAAAACCCCTCCCTAGGCCATGTGTTACTTCAATTTATTTGCTTAATAACTGAAGCTCTGCACCCCTTTCTAGAACATGGGCAGCAGGTGTTAATTCTACTCATTAGCATAATAACAGAAGCTCTGCACACCGGCATGTGAGAACCACACCCAGTTCTTTGAACCACACCCAGCTCTTCGAACCACACCCAGTCCTGCCTATAAAAGACAGCCCCTGAGCCTCATCCAGTGCTTGTGCTCGTCTACCTCCTGCTTACCTGAGGACGTATCCTTCGGCGCTGGCTTTCCTGCTCTCTCCTGACCTTCATTGGCTTCAACGGGCGTGACTGCTGGCTCTTCCTTCTTCCGGTTTCCGGCTCCTTCCTGCCTCAATCCCTCTTCTGCCCACTGCAATCAACCTGCAAAAGAGAAAGAGGACAAGGTTAGACTGATCAGTATCCCTTTCCAGCAACAAGTAAGTACAAAACCTTTTATTACCTGAAAGAACTTTGACGGCGATTTCTGGATTCATGTATAGACAATTTGGAACAAGATAGCTCCCACGAACTTGTGAAAGAATACTTTGTGGAACTTAGTGAAATAAACATTGTTTTACTTGGAACTTTTGAAAATCGAACAGAGGAAATCATTGGCAGCAAGGCCAACAGTAAAGCAAGGACTTGAACTAATTACCTGCGTTATCTTGATGTAAAAGTACAGTATTTGTTTTATAAAAGTCTGGAAATGTGTGAAAAGTGAGTTTACAATTAAGAACTTCGGCTTTAGTTATATTAAGGTGAATGTTAGATGTTGATAACTCTGATAATTATATTCGTTTGATTTTTATAGGAATATAGGAATTTTACAGTAATAGAAAACACATCCCAGAACAGTAACACATACCAAACCTGGAAGCTAAAGACCAGGATTCAAGAGGTACTTGTAGAAGGGAATTTCTAATAGATTAAGGGTTAGTCAGGAACACATGTAGGGATAGGTTGCACTTATCTGTTCTTTGTTTATATTCCAATAGGCACCCGTTTCTACAGAAATAAGAGAGGGCCGCAGCTTGTAACGGCACTTCAACAGTGGAAACGCAAGAACGGTGTTGTCTCTCTCTTTTTTTATTTTATCCACTTCCCCCCTTCCCTTGAGCTTCTGGTTCTTAGTGCACTGTTTACACTAGTGTGCTGGAACAAGCGGTTTCAGGGTGGGGTCGGACTGTCTTCAACCTCCATCAGAACTGAACAGAAACTCAGGTGAGCTGGGCTTTGACACAATGTTGATGCAATGCGTTACAACAAACAAATGATGGACGGAATGCTGACAATGCAGACATTCTCCCCCAGTCAAGAGATCTGGGTTAAATCCATCGTTCTTTTGCCCACTACACCACCCCAGTTTAGACATGGCCATATGCAAATCAGTCTTGACCCTGTGCCTCATGGGAACAGTCCAGCCCGAACTGCCAAGCCATGTCTTCCCTGGACCGGAATCAAGCATCCTAGGACCGGTTTCTGGCTATCAGCCGTCATCAGCCAGGATAGCTTGACTCCAGTGGCGTAGTGAGCACGGGTCCCACGTCTGGGAATACCCATCCCACTTAGGGCGAAAAGCGTTACAACAAACAAATGATGGACGGAATGCTGACAATGCAGACATTCTCCCCCAGTCAAGAGATCTGGGTTAAATCCATTGTTCTTTTGCCCACTACACCACCCCAGTTTAGACATGGCCATATGAAAATCAGTCTTGACCCTGTGCCTCATGGGAACAGTCCAGCCCGAACTGCCAAGCCATGTCTTCCCTGGACCGGAATCAAGCATCCTAGGACCGGTTTCTGGCTATCAGCCAGGATAGCTTGACTCCAGTGGCGTAGTGAGCATGGGTCCCACGTCTGGGAATACCCATCCCACTTAGGGCAAAAAGCGTTACAACAAACAAATGATGGATGGAATGCTGACAATGCAGACATTCTCCCCCAGTCAAGAGATCTGGGTTAAATCCATCGTTCTTTTGCCCACTACACCACCCCAGTTTAGACATGGCCATATGCAAATCAGTCTTGACCCTGTGCCTCATGGGAACAGTCCAGCCCGAACTGCCAAGCCATGTCTTCCCTGGACCGGAATCAAGCATCCTAGGACCGGTTTCTGGCTATCAGCCGTCATCAGCCAGGATAGCTTGACTCCAGTGGCGTAGTGAGCACGGGTCCCACGTCTGGGAATACCCATCCCACTTAGGGCGAAAAGCGTTACAACAAACAAATGATGGACGGAATGCTGACAATGCAGACATTCTCCCCCAGTCAAGAGATCTGGGTTAAATCCATCGTTCTTTTGCCCACTACACCACCCCAGTTTAGACATGGCCATATGCAAATCAGTCTTGACCCTGTGCCTCATGGGAACAGTCCAGCCCGAACTGCCAAGCCATGTCTTCCCTGGACCGGAATCAAGCATCCTAGGACCGGTTTCTGGCTATCAGCCGTCATCAGCCAGGATAGCTTGACTCCAGTGGCGTAGTGAGCACGGGTCCCACGTCTGGGAATACCCATCCCACTTAGGGCGAAAAGCGTTACAACAAACAAATGATGGACGGAATGCTGACAATGCAGACATTCTCCCCCAGTTAAGAGATCTGGGTTAAATCCATCGTTCTTTTGCCCACCACACCACCCCAGTTTAGACATGGCCATATGCAAATCAGTCTTGACCCTGTGCCTCATGGGAACAGTCCAGCCCGAACTGCCAAGCCATGTCTTCCCTGGACCGGAATCAAGCATCCTAGGACCGGTTTCTGGCTATCAGCCATCATCAGCCAGGATAGCTTGACTCCAGTGGCGTAGTGAGCACGGGTCCCACGTCTGGGAATACCCATCCCACTTAGGGCGAAAAGGCAATGTTGATGCAAATCAGTCATGACCCTGCTCCAATAGGAATAGTCTGGCCTGAACTGGCAAGCCAGGTCCTCCCTGAACCTAGACACAAGCAACTCAGGACTGGATTTACCCTAGTTATGGGTTCATCACCTGGATATAGCTTAGTTCCAGTGACAGAGCATGCACAGGACCAACGTTTGGGCATACCCGTCCCACTTAGGGTGACACAATAAATATACAAAACAGTGATGGATGGATTGCTTCAATTAATCTCAGCCACTGGTATTTACTCCATCTGGATCCCAATCCATTGTTATTTTGCACACCATGCCACCTCAGTTTGCACCCAGCTATTTACAAATCACTCTGAACACTGCTCCAATTGGAACAGCCCAGCCGGAACTTTCAAGCATGGTCCTCCCTGAACTGACAAGAAACCCAGGGAGCTGTTTCACCCTAGTTATGGGCTCTTTAGCCGGGTACAGTCTGGTTCTAGTAACACAGTGTGCATGAGACCCACATCTGGGCATACCCGTCCCATTTAGGATGGCACAATAAATATAAAAAACAGAGATGGATGAAATCCTTGCATTAATCTTAGCCTACTCCTGCTCAATCTATAAATACATTTATAAACTTATAAATATAATTTTTAAGATCTTTCTCTTGAGCTTGATCTTTTTCTTGAGCTTGATTAATGAAGGTTGAGAGTGCAAACAGAAGTGGAGAGAGTGTCAACCTTTAGTAATAGTGCATGAATGGGCTCATCCTCCATAAGAAGATAAGTATATTTTAGGAACCTCCATGAGAAACTTTCTCCCTGAACGAGAAGTGTGTACATGGGTGGAATATGTTGAAATTTCTTTTAAGAAAACGTGGGGTCTGTTAAAAAAAGTCACCATATGTATAATACACAAAGTTTTTAATTTATCTTGTGATGTGTGCGTGGGGTGGTATGTCTTAAATGTTCTTCTAAGAACAGATGGATCTGACCATATACCTAATGCAGAATAGACACAAAATTTAATTTAACTCTCTAAGCTATTGGAGCCAGTAGAATTGAAAGTGAAGGGGGTATTATGGTCTTTCTTGTTAGCATAATTCATGCCAAAGATATTTTGAATCAATTGCAAGTATCTTGACTATAACTTTGGAGGAGTTAAGAGAAAGGAAGTATTTGAATAATATAATCAAGATTGAACTAAAGATGTCACCATATGTTTGTAAAGCTCAGAAGGAATGAAAGGAATAACCTGTTTTAATACTTCCAAATACCCAAAACAGTTGGAAATACTTTGGAAATCTGGGGTTCAAGCAATATTTTGGCATCTAATGTGAGACCCAGATGTTGTACTGAATTCACAGAAGATGTTAACGACCTCATATCTTGGACATACTTGATAATTCGAACCTCTGTCTTTGCTGAATTTAGATTTAAACCTATGTACCTGTTATTGTATTACTCTCCTGAGACCCCTTATCCTGTAATTTTGTAATTATGCTTGTTTGTTATCCTTACTCGACTTCGATATTGCATTTATTACCTACCGTCCATCTTATTGTAAAGCTCTCTGATATCCTTCGGGATCATGTTTGCGCTATATAAAACTTTATAAATAAATAAATAATTGATTGGTGATGACCCATCAGAAAATACTCAATCCATTTAGCCAAACATTCTTATAATTTAATTCTATTTCTAGACCTCACATTGAAGTAGAACTTGTTCATGAACCAATACAGTAAACCCTTACTGTCATAACCTCTGGATTCATGGTAAAGAAATTGCTGGTACTTGTCATTGCACTTTCCCGTAATGGATGTAAATGAAACATTCATAGATGCACATTGATGTGTGATTAACTATCACAGAGGTGTTTTCACAGGATCATCTATTATATTAAGGGACAAAGGGAACAATGAAACGAACCACATCTTTATAAAGAGATTTCTCTTGGGAAGATTTAGATATTGTATGTCATAATTGTTAAGAGAAGGAGCAAATGTAGACATATAGAACACAAGGGGTTTTGCACATGAGATAGATCTATACCACAAAACCTCTGGATATTTCTATTAAAAAAACGAAGGGCCTTCTCTTGAGTTTGGCATCCAGGGTACTCCTTCAAAAGTGTAGCAGATGTCCTGTTTCCCGTATTAAACATGCATTACAGACAATGACACTCTAAATGTTGGGGGGCGTAAAATCCAGCACATTTTTAATGGAGAACCCTGTTCACCAAATACTGAACAAAACCTTAAGATCTCACCACAGGATCTACTGCATAATTCTCCAAGTACCTCTCCAAACCTATAGGCACAAGAAGTAGGACATGTAAGGATGGCCTGCAACCTTGCACCTACCCACTATGTATCAATGTCACTCTCCAGTGCAGGACCTACTGAAAAGCAGTGTTGAGTAGAAAAACAAACTGTCTTGTAATATTGTACCTTCATATCGAAGAACAATGGCCTAGGATTTACACAATACTCAATTTTGATATCTACCATGGAGTTCCAAACACTGACTATTAGCGCGCATGAATTTGTCCTGATGAGTAATCTGTATGTGCCACGCATCAAAGTTCTGGCACTTCTATTAAGGTCAGTTCTGTTGCAATTCACTGAAAAGAGATGCTTAAAATCCAGATGTTTAACCAGATTGAGAAAATGTACACACATTTTAGTACGCTTTACAAATAATGGCCATAATTTCATTTTGCTGCAGATTAGGATATAATTTTTTTCTTAGATTATTGTTAAAAAAACACAATACGCTGTACATGTAAAAAATCAAACTGAAATCTTTGGAAATGTGTTTCAAATTTTCTTCCAAAGTATTGAAAACTAATATGGAACTAAAATAGTAATCTGGCTTCCAGTAACTGTGCAGTGCAAATAGAGATTTTATTTAAAAAAAAACTTCATTGTTGGCAGTAACTTTAAATCAAAATATTCCTGGCCCCAAGATTGGTGGTTTCTCTACCTGGGTGTTTGGCAGAGGTAGTAATCGCATTAAAAGGTTATTTCTGCTACTTGTTTTGCATGTCTCTTTCGATATTATCTTAGTTGTGATGTTAGTCAGCAGCTTGACAGAGATTTTCAAGGAAAGACAGACTTTTCTTAAATTTCATTGAATTTAAAGAAAAGTTCGAAAAATCTCTCTCTTGAAAAACTATGATCTTTCCTGTCACACATGAGAGGGTCACACTCATTTCCTCCAATTGATAATTTGTAAATTATTCAAAGACTCAAAGGAAGGAAATAGTGGTTATAGAAGACCTTGTCTTTTAATAAAATTTTGTGGAAATAAGTGGTTAAACAATTGAAAGCAAGTTTTTGATATTTTTAAAACTAGTCACAAGGCTTTACATTATTACTCAGGGGTGGTCTGCATCAGGAATAAGTGCTATTGTCTTCTGCACTAAACAGCATTGGCTGCAGCGACATCTTTTCTGGGATTGACAATCGGCAGATTAGATGCAAGAAAAATATTGAATTTAATGTTTTTTCCAGGCCTGCTCTAGGGCGGTGTGAACAGTGCAGCTGCACCTGATGCTGACCTTAGAGACACAGTTAATGTGCCTGCTGCAAAGAATGTGCACCATGTAGACCACAAACTATATTTTGTATATAGCCTAGTGGATTATTGCCTTTGTCACAGAGATCCTTTTGCTACTTGCAGTTCATAAGTTATAATCTTAATATAGCAGAGTTACCTATGAACTGTCATAAAAGAGTTGCACACAAAATGCATGGTATTGGTTAGAAGGTTATTTGTTTACCAGTCTTTTATTATCCTAGTGTTATGTAAAAAGGTTTGCTTGGGTGGAAATACATTCTTATTAGCAGAGCCAAACCCATCCACTATAATGCATTTTAATTCCTGAATTTGTGCTTCTCCAAACCAAACACTCTTAAAATATACTGCATATTATGATGGATAAAATGTGATTCCTACACCTTGTAATCCTCGCTGTCTTGTGTAACATATCCATCCTATGGAGCTATTTACACACATACGATTCATTGTCTCTGCACAATGTGTCTGTGATGTAAAGTCCTCTAGCACACTACACGAGTATGAGCAGTGCTATAGAACAAATGAAATACATGTGAGAGAAGGGATATGGATAAATATGGGGTATTGCTGGAGGGAGATAGTGAGGGAATCCTTGAAGAAGGAGGAGACCAATGAAGAAGCGCCAATAAAGACTGTGGCACCAGGCGCCACCAGCGTCAAAGTCAGCCCAGTATTTTTCTATTCCAAATGCAATACCCAATTTCTAGCCATTTCATTTTTCCATGGTCTATTGCCCATTGTGTTTGTTTAGTACACAATGGGCTAGCATTGTCAATGCCATTTGCTCTAGCTTAACCCCTCCCCTGCTCATGACGGAACCACTCCGTCATGAGCCATGGGTGCCGTGTGCTCATGACGGAGTGGTTCCGTCATGCTGCGGCCGTTGGCGGCCGCTCCGCCCACGCGGCGCTAATTCCCCGCCTGTGCGGGCGATTAGCGCAGTGGGCGGAGTCATGACGGAACCACTCCGTCATGAGCACAGCTCAACCGTGGCTCATGACGGAGTGGCTCCGTCATGAGCACAGCGCCACCGCGCTGCCCCCAAACCCCCCCCAAGCGCTGCGGCGGAATTCCCGCCGCAGCGAAGGGGTTAAGAATCAAAGTGCATTATGTGAGCAAACGGAGTTAAATCAGGAAGCCAAATCGGAGACAATCTTGGACTAAGACATGTAGATTTTACTTCCAAAATAATTGCAGAACAACTTCATCCTTTGCCTTCGGTCAACCTCAGGGCCCTGTTAGGTGAGCATTTTGCCTCTGTTCAGTAAAGTGTATCCAAATCTATCACTTCTCAGAATTCCAACTTCCTGATGAGTGAATAAGCTGACAGGTGACAAGACTGAGGAGTGAAGCATGACACGAATTTATATATCATAAAAAAAATGGCAATTATAACAAAAATGTATTCTCTGATATCTTAGTTAAATATCAATGCTACTAAAACAAAAAGTTACCTGTGAGACAGTGGTTGATTGGGGCTTAAAATGTAAGTTAAAAAATGAATCGTGAGAACAGGGTTGGCAACAGGGTGACAGTTACCTGAAACCTAAATTGTTGTTTAGCTGTTATGCTTTTATAATATGTTCAAGGGGTTTTCCTACCTTACGTTTCTTACTCTCACGGTTCCAGTGGAATGCCAGATGTGCAAAATGTAGCACCACCACCAGGAAATAGAAGCAGTCCTCTGAAGACCCATGAAGACATTAACAGTCCCTCGGTGTTTGTAAAACACTGACTATAACAAAATGTGTGTTCCACATGTTGTGAAACACAGAGTATTGCCATAGGCAGACTCAGCTGGCGCCTCTCTAGCATCAAGCCAAGAAATGACCAGAGAAGCCACATTCTAGAGCTCAGAAACTGGCTGTCATAATGGCTCTGACAGATTCTGTGATGCTGACACAGTGGCAAGGGCCACTTGGGCTTCCATGGTAACCAGGTGTAAGCATCCTAGCAATAACACTACGAGCTTCCTCAAACCCTGTGTTTATAAGCAAACTTAGTTAACGGTTTGTGCGAATTACTATTTTTTTTTGCTTTGTTATCCAATTGTTTTTCTGAGCAGCCGCGTGTAAGGCCAACATTGTGAGGGTCATTGGTGTTTGTGTGTGGCAGCTCTCCAGGATTATTATGAAATTTTTATGTGGGTGTGTGTGAAGGGGGCACAAGATGAGCTTAAAAAAAGAAAAGGGAACATGTTAATAACATCCACCCCTTTCACTCTGAGTCCCCGACTTCCACTCTCTATAACAGTTACTTTCTGCAGTGCGTTTTTAAAGGAGAGTCCAGAATCCCGAGCTCTTCTGTACAGATTCGGAAGATTCGGAAAATCTGATGGATTTTGAAAGCACACAAACCACTCAGATTTCCTGCTGAAAGTTTGCTGGGGCGAGTGAGTGAACCACAAAACGCGTTTCCCGGATCTTTACCTTTTATTTGCTATTTCTAAAACACACAACACTAACTCTAGACAAACTTCACCATCCTTTTTTTTTTTTTTTTGTTTGCATATTTTTATAGCGCGAACTCGACCCGAAGGTATTGGAGCGCTTTACATAGCACCATATTTACATCACACATTCAGGCACGGGGAGATTAAGTGATTTTCCCAGAATCACAGGATGTGGACGCGACCTCGAGGCTCGAACCCTGGTTTCTTGCACCAGAGGCGGCAGCGCAGCCGACGGACCTTGTCTGTCCTATATGATTCAAAGCAGAGCGGGTGAACATTCTGGGAGTTAATGCAGCCAGAATTCATGCTTTTTTGACCAAACCTAAAGTAGGGGTCTCGGGTCAGACCCAATGATAGAACCATTGCTTCATCTGTTCACAATATTACATTGCAGTATTGAGAGGGGGTACAGAGGTAAACTGGAAGCTGAAAGCTCGACTCACTGAACTGGATATTCAGGGGCATAGGTTCCACTGGTTCAGCAGGTGTAGTGGCACCGGGGCACAGAGGCATGAGGGGGCCTCTGTGTCCTGAATATTGCTGTATTTTATAATTCAAACAGCAGACACGGGCCCATTTATATCTTTGCACCAGAACACGACACACTAGCTACTCTACTATGAATACCTGCCTATGATAAATGTGGTCTTCTGTAAGTCACCAGTTTGAATGTGGTGAGGCAGCATCATTCTTCTGAGGTCAGTAAATTGAGTATCATAAATTGGGTAACAACCATATCTGAAGTGTGGAATGAAGTGATATATAAAAATATATTTAACAATTTACAGGACAAGGTTCGTTGGTTTATTCATTCTAAACAATCACTGTAAACCCAACTGAAATCAGATTGGTGGCGTGCATTCATGTAACACTTTATAATCACGGTAAGGCAATTAAAGTTATTTATGGACAAGTAGCATACTACTTCATCCACGGAAATCCATTAGATGGCAGAGTATGTCATTTACATGGGTGGCAATTCAGTGTTCTGTGTGTGAGCCAGCGAAGTTCTCTTATCCCGTTTTGACATTGTGACTTGGCATTACATTGAAGTGAAAAGGGAGTGAAGTACAGAATGCTTAGGCATCAGAAGCTAGTTCTTGGGTGGATAGATAGTGTGTGTGTGGCACATGCAAGTGAGGCTGTCCCTCTGCTGTAACATTAAACTTGGCCTTGATAGCCCTAATAAACCTATACAGCTGGTGATGGTACACTATTCTGAGGGTGATGGTACACTATGTTATGTGTGGTGATGCGTTACACCATTGGTGTGGGCACACTACACAATGGGTAATGGTGCACTGTTTGGTACTTCCCTGGTATGAAGATCATGAACTCCTCATAGGAGTTTTCACATTATTATAATTGCTCCTTTTCTATCCCTTAATATTTTTTTTAGGTTTGACTTTGCTGTAATCAAAAGATGGTCCGGACTCCAAGCGTGGATTAGTTAGATTATTTATTAAGTTGTTACAAAGAGGAACGAGGAAAAACCCAGCAGGAGCAGCCACCCTGCTGCTCAGCCCATACCCAACTGACACTCACAGACTTTTCCTCCATGCCAGCTGGTCACCCTGAAGAGCGTGACCACTTTCTGTCAGATTCTGTCTTGTAAGTATCGGGGTGCATGTGAAGCATCCTTTGACTCCAGCTTGAGATAATTTCTGTTTCATTTCCCTGGATAGTTTTATAGTTTACAGATATCAAATTAGCAATGCTCTGTCGCTCAGAGCCTTCTGGCCCAGCGAGCGGTCGATGAAAGGCGCTCCTTGGCATCTCCATTGAATAGCACGGCTTGGCAGGCTGCGAGCGGCGTCCAGGTCACAGGGACTCCATTCAGACAATACCTACTCCAGTGTTCCCGCCACATACCCTAACTGGACAATGGCTGAAGAGAAAGGCAGTAGCAGGAAACCGCGTGCGGGTAAAAAAAGAAAAAAAGACAATAAGAAGGCGTTGGACGTATTGCAGTGTTTGAAAGGTCAGTCCAAAGTCCCTTAAAATGCATAATGGAAGCGTGAAAGGGGATATTTCAAAAGCTTTCCATGTGTGCATTTTTCACTTCTAAAGAATAGCAACAGCGTTTTGGAGGTGATTCACAAACGTATTTTTGAATGCCAGAAGTAGTACTACAGGACTCCACTTTTACCTACACTCGCGAATCAGACACGAATAGCCCAACTCCTTTTTAGTAATTTTAGTAACAGTGCAAGGAGGACGCAGTCCTTTGTATTTTTACTAATTATTTACGAATATTCCCATTCTAGGTGTTTTGAGACCAATTTACAAGTGTATGTAAGAGTCCTTGAAAGAGTACTGTCGGAGTTCTACTTAACGTCCTCCAAAATGCCTTTGTAAATAGGCACCCTTGTCTTTTCGTGTAATGGTTGCTCCTTGAACACCTCATCATTGAGTGAGGAAAAAAAGAACGGTGGAAGCAGGGAGAGCTGGAAAGTCATGTGAGAACAAAGAATCTAGTCAATGTAAGAAAACAAATCATAGTATATCCATTGGTACTGATGTAGCGGAAATTTCATTTCATTTGTAGGGGTACATTATAATCGCACATGTAGACCGCACCCGCATATAATCCATGAAGTGTTTGGATCTTGCAATGTAGTAACCTAAAACGTTTTGATGTAGGCAATTGAATAGTACACGTGAAGAGTTAAATCCTTAACCGCGGCGCAAACTCCGCCGCGGTGCGGGAGTTCTATTGAGTGGGCGGGGCCGCATCGGCCAACGGACGTGCGCAGCACTAGCGAGGTAGTGCTTGCGACGGCCGTTGGCCGACGGGCGCACTTAACGGGTTAATGTAGAAGTAAATGTACCTAACAGAAAACACTAACGTGAAGAACTTGTGTTGTGCAACTGACAATTATTCATTATTAAATGTGTTTATTAATCGTGTCATTTTCTATGTAGATAGGGATATTAACTGAACGTGCCTTATTTTCTATGCAATTTGGGAAGCTCATAAGCTATTTTTCTTGTGCCAGCTGAATCTTGTATGCCTTAAATTCAATTTCCCTGGTAGCTCTCCTGTTAGAATTAACATTTTGAATTTCATGTGTGCTGTGGATTTCATTCTTTCTCATGTTTGTGTTGCAGGTGGAGGAACACTCTTGTTAGCTAGAATAATGTCTTTGTTTTATTACTCAGGCAAGGAGAGAAGGGAAAACTAAAATCAATAAGGGGAATTGTTGTATTTTCACACTGGAGAAGGCCTGGGAATCAAGGTCAACATGTTGCAGTTCTCGAACATCGCTGTCCCATGGAAGAGTACCTATGAGATTGTGGTCGGAGCGGATGGCGTGACCTGCAAGGACTCTAGGGAAAATACCTGTAATATTGAACATTGCAAGTAGGGAAAAAGCCCACTTCTTCTCTGCCTATGGAGAGAGCATCTCAGAACGAGCTCGGTCTCGATAGCTTTATGCTGTTCGACCCATCGATAGTGGAGAGACTGTTTTTTTTGTGTAATTGTTTGGTGCATGTTGCATCGACTCAACTTTATTCGCAGATTTGGCTTCATGCTGATTCCATTGTATTTTTCTTTAGGTGTCTCTATGGGCTTGAAGCACTGATTGTGCCACCCTGAGTGACCCAAGTAAACAGATGACAGCAGGCCTGCCATTGCAGACTGCATAAGCAGTGAACACTGTTCGAACTCGACTGTGCCCTCACCATGAGTGGCAAGATCACAGCACTATTTTAATGTAAGGTAGGTCTACTGAGCCCAGGAGGCAGGGTGCATTATATTAAAGGTGTGGACATGTAACTGTATCCTGATATGTCCCTATAGAAGCCTCTTTCCATTAAGGGCTACTATAACACTTCAGGGGACCATAGAATAACATGGGCTGGCACCCGGGCACCCCGAGGTTCCAGCTCCATTATTGCCCCACTGAAATATGTCATGTTTGGTATCAGACAACTTGTCTCATCAAACCTGCTATGATTGTTGTGTCGAATTTGAAGTGACATGCACCTTAGAGGCTGCCTACCTGGTTGTCCCAGCCATTCCTGTGTCTGCAGCTATTATCACCAAGACAGGAACCTGACCCCCTGCAAGGAGGTGGGAACAAAGATCTGTCCAGGAAGGAGGTGACACCTCCCTCCCTGCCAGGATGGCTAGTGAAGTGGCGCACCAAGGCGGTGACCTCTAAGGCTTACACCACCTCTAATATGCATTCAGGCTGCCTCCCAAAGGAGGAAACAGCCAACCCCCTGCCCCCAGGTACCTGTACTCCTGTGTAGGCAGGAAAATGATGTAGTCAGAAAGTGATCACCCCCAGAAGGCCAGCCACACCCAAAGAGTGTGCTACCTGGTCTGTACAGCTAAGAAAGGTTTCTGCCATTTGTAAAAGTGGTAGAGTAGAGGGTTCTCGGTAGCAAAAGTGGCACACACCCTAGATGTGGACACCTCAGGGGCTGATTAGCCACCTGGGATAGTAGCCCATTGGCAACTTTAAATACACCCCTAACACCCCTAAATCTAGTATTTAAGGGGCACCCCTGGCACCAGAACATCAGATCTGATTCGACTTGCAACCAAGGAAAAAGAAGAGACCAGAGTCTTCGACTTTAGGACCTGCACAAAGCAAAGGCGCAATACTCTGCACATGGGGCAACCACCCTGCAACTGCACTACTGCGACTCATCCCAGACATGACACTGGTTCCCGAAGAGAGAGGAAACCCTCTGAGAGCCAAGTCAACACCAGACTCCCTTCGACTAAAGGCAGCAGTCCACTGCAGCACGCAGGTAAAAGCACACACCTGGGACCAAAGAATCGCTGGCCATCCAGCCCGTAGAAGGATCACCCACAATTCAATGGTCTAGTGCATGGTGGCTTTCAGATCCTTCCTATCCCCATAGGGTGGGAAAGCAAATTATGGCTTTCAGACCCTTCCTGTCCACCAGTGTATAACCATTCAGCTATCAGAGATGCAAACACTCTGGTCTTCCTCATCCCTTGATAGTCAGGTCAGTCATGCCGCTGGTGTAGAATGAGATTCCTTTAGAACAGAGGTCTTCAAACTGTAGGGTGCGTAAAGGGGTGTTCAGAGCGATGCCAGACCAACAACTAGTAAGCGTGCGCAAAGCCAATAGTTCTCGCCTTGAGGACTTACTGGCTTTGCCAATGCTTTTAGCTCGCTGCAGAGACTCCTGGATTATGCGCTATAAAAAAAGCCTTTGACATGGCTGCCCACATCATTTATTAAGTGTGCACTCCATTCACGCTCACCTTACAAAATGATGCATGTGCCTTTTTTTCTGTTTAGTTACCAATCAGAGTTGGAGTGGTCACTAAAAAGAAAAATGAGAGCATCAGTGTTTTTTGTTTTGAAAGGCTAGTGGTGGAGCAAGGGGGCGGACGCAACATGGGGTGGAAGCAACAGGGGGTGGAAGTTACACAGAGGGCATGGATGTGGGTGTGTGGGAGGAGACACCAACGTGAAACTGGAGGGGGAGCACAAGGGCAAGCAAACAACAAGGGGAGTGCAAGGGTGGGGAGAAGTAACAGCGGAGAGAGTAATGTGCGCAGCTGTGGAGAAGCACATGAGCGACAGAGAACAACATAGAGTTCAGGAGGAAAGAAGTACACAAGAAAGTCAGCTGAAAAACACATACACTCGCCTGGAGTGCTAACCAAAAACACAAAAAAGCAGTGCTTGAAAAGCAAGGAGTGAAAGCACAGAACCCTGTCAATCAAAAGTGACAGTAAAGAGGCAGTGCTTCTTAAGAGGCACAAACACAAGATTAAGAGACTGGGACATGAATAAGAAGCAGGAAAATGAGAATGAAAAGAAAGACAGCCAATTGGAAGCAATAGACATACTCCAAGGCCATGTATGTTCTCGGTAAGTCCACAATATGTCTTGCAACAAAGCAGCACATGGCCTGTCTGCATGCCAAATGCAGCTCCTGCTACCACATTACAAACTATGCTTCCTGCTGCGAAGCAGTGCACTGTTCAACAAAACAAAAGCTGTGCCATCGGCTCTCTCATAAATGGAAGTGCATGAATGGCTCCCCC
Organism: Triturus cristatus; assembly: GCF_964204655.1. Lineage (NCBI taxonomy): Eukaryota > Metazoa > Chordata > Amphibia > Caudata > Salamandridae > Triturus > Triturus cristatus. The sequence continues at coordinate 1,266,530,783 of NC_140590.1, read as the reverse complement.
CTTCCGCGGGAGTCTTTAAACGCGCAGCCCAGCTGGCCATTCACACATGAGCGCCACAATCAGCAGGAAACCAAGGGTAGGTAACAAAGGCACACTCCTCAAGTTGGAAGTTGGTCGGGAGGTGGGGGTATGTATATAATAATAATAGTGACACTTTTCTAATGGTACCAGATAACGCCATGTGACAATTGTCTAGTCCTGAGATTTCTTACTAAGACATGATGCGTGCTTGGGTTTGCAGTCTTGTTTCACTTTAATTGAACCAGTTGAAATAATACATCTGAAATTAAGCCCCCCTCCTTCCCCCCCCCCCCACTGGAGCCTGGCATTCCTGATGACGTTGAGTTCTAACGCATCATGCAAGCAGTACTGATAGTTTTCCTTTCAACTTTATTAGCTAGATACATTAATTCGGGAATCCGCACAATTTGTTTGACTTAAGAGGCGTGCAGCATAAAAAGTACCCAGTCAGACCTACAGGGACAGGAGTCCACTAGGTTGAGAGTAGGCCTGGGCTAAAATTCCGTTCCGCTTGCGGAAATTGCGATAATTTGACATATTCGCGTTCCGCGGAGAGCGCGAAAATGTCAAAATTTCCGCAATCCGCATCTTACCGGAATTTTTTTTCTTGCTTGCGCTGTAAAAAAATACATTCTCGCGAGCGCGCGATCGCTTTACCTGAATCCCCGCGTTCGCCGACAAGTTTTCCCGATCCGCTTGCGTTCTCCACGAGATGTTGGATTGTTGGTAGCCATTTGCGCTGCCTCGCGAAAGTTCTCGCCCGCATTAACGTCATTTGTCGCGCGATCATGTCATTCGTCGCGCGATCACGTCTTTCTTCTTGCGAACATGCACCGCGAGAGTATGAGATGATTGAGATCTCGCACCTGTGAGCAACCGCATGGGTAAGTTGGCGAGCTGCGATCACGCAGTAAATACCGCGAACGGGCAGGAAAAAAACTTCCGCATCTTCGCGATATTTCCGCGTGTTTGCGGAGATTTTTAACATTTTCGCGATGTTTGTGAAAGTGAATTTCGCAAATTCCGCCCACCCCTAGTTGAGAGGGACGATCACCCATTGGGCAGCTTCTTTGTAGCCAGAGGCCAACCAACCACAGCAGCAAAGTATGGTTGAAGTTTAGAGACCGAAGAGGAAACTCATGCGTTGGCTGCATCTAACTTCAACGAGCCAAACAAATTTGTGTTTTAATTTGTTTTTTACTTCATGCTGTGTTTTTCACATATATAATACACACTTCTACGCCCTTTCAAATCGCCATGATTTTTCATCCATCTGTACTATAAAAACAAGAATTCCCTCAAGCCTTCGCTTAATTAGCACTTCAATTACAAAGGACATTTGAAATCTAAAGATTCTCGCACAATTCATCACACTCGTGTGCCGCCGCCATAAAAAACTCATTTTTTTATCAGAGACAGCAGCAAGCTCCAATTTACTTTCTCATTTCATATTACAACAGCAAGATAAACAAATTACCTGAGATAGATCTTCCCTCCGAGGGAAGCCATGTGACTGCCGCCTTGGCAAGCCATAGAACTTGTAGAATAGCGATTCAAGGCAAAAAGCCATTACTTCGGCTGGAAGAAACAATAGCAGCAGAGGAGAGAAAAGGAAATCTATTGCTATACCTCTACCCATTATCCAGTGTGTACCAGATTCTAGAGTGATCTTTGGAGCTTTTCCCTGCAGCTACATTCTCTGTGCTGCCTATTGTATTTGGTGTATTTGCCCTCGGTTGGCTGCCTGCTTTTCTTTGCTTCTGCTTTTCTTTGTGTCTTTGACATCAGCAGAGTGAGCAAACGCTTCCAGTACAGCAAAGGCTCCAGTTCAAGGTACTAAGCAACATGCACAAGGCCTACAAGGTCCTCTCTTCCTACTAAATCTGAACCACACTACCGACCAGCAATCAACCTGCGGGGCCATAATGCTGCCCACCTCTGCCAAATGAAACATGGACAAAGATCCTGCCATGTCCTGAGGCCGCGCCTTTGTGACAAACTAGGCTTATCGTTAAAAGATCAACTATGATCTAGGAAAGACCTTCAGACCACTATCTTCAAAATTGTCTTCTGCCCTCTAGTGACTGAACAGGATTGCCCCGCTCCCCAAAGGAATAGACCCCACTCACCATCAGACCTCTCCAAGGCACAAGGCGCAGCATCTTTGATATGTCTTTCAGGAAGTCTGTCTGAGCTTCCTTTTCACCTGAAATTCCTGATCCTAACTAAATCTTAAACAGACTCCATCACCTAATGCTGTGAGCTGCTGCAAAATAAAGCTTCAACCAGTGCTTAATTTGAACCGGTGTTTATCGGTGATCAGCACCAGCACTTATTAGTCAACACCAGTGCTTGTGACAGCCTGCCACAAGGTGGCGCTGTCTGGCTAATTTAGGGATGACCACAACAACGGTTAATTATTGATTCATGTTAAAGACCGACAGGCAATTCCGCAGATCATTCCGGACACACTGAAATTATTTGCTACACTGTCCGGACTGGGTGTGAACTGGGGTGAATCTTGTTTATTCCCCTTTACCCCTGGGACAGAAGCCCCTCACATGGTGGTAGATGGGACCTTGGTGGCATGGCAGCCGGTGGTGTTTCGATATTTGGGTATACACATATATCACAGCGATCAGGATCTCCTGGACGGTAATCTATCCAGAGCAGTCACAGCTTTAAAGTCCCAAATGGACTTTTGGAAAACACTTAACCTCTCAGTTGTAGGTAGGGTGAAACTCATAAAAATGGTGATGCTGCAGTGCCTTCTCTAATACTTTGCTAGCCTCCCGATATATTTACCGGCGTCCTTCTTCCAATCACTGGAGGGCATGATGAGGGATTTTATCTGGAACAACACGCATTGCAGGGTGGCATTAGCAAAATTATACATGCTTCGGTCACAGTGAGAGCTGGCTGTACCCAACATGGAGCACAGGGACGTAACACAGGCCCCCGCATCCCCCGAGGTGTGGTGGGCCCCCGAGCTGCAGGGAGCTCCTCAGCACAGTACTCAGGCCTGAGCGCTCTGGATTAAATCCGGAGCGGGGGGCCCCGCCCCGTGTACATTGCAGGGGGGGCCCTTAAACTTTCATTGCGCCACTGATGGAGCATTACTATTTGGTGTCATAAATACTATGGGTGTCTACATGGGTGGCGGTATTACACCTTGCAGACACAGCAGAACATGGGCCCCTGTACATGCCGTATAGAATTCTTTTTTTCTTTCACCCATGCACGAGGCCACACGCATCGCTTCCCCTTCTGGTGCAGATAGCTCAGAAATGCTTTCATAGGGCATTGCGCCTTACTAGGCATGTTATACTATACATGCATGCCATTCCATTACTAGGTTTTACCAAAGGGAGAGGACGAGTTAGAGTGACTGAACTCACATACTGGCATGGTGCAGATATACATAGAATGGGAGATCGGTACATGGAGCGTGCAATGCGACCATTTCTCTCCCTGTCTGAGGATGAGGGCGTCCCTCCTGGTCAATTCTTGAACCATGCTTCCTGGATGGCCATGTTGGGGCGACTCTGGGGAAACATCTCACAGGAACCCCCAACTGATCTCCTAATGCAATACATACACATGTTGGGCACTGGGCACCATCTTGTAAAATGGTTCGCGGAATCAATTCATGAACACACTATGACGGATTTAGCGCCATTGCATAATAAATGGGAAACAGACATGGCGCGGCCACACACACCCAAGGAATGGACGGTGCTGTTGGAAAGTGCTAGACAGATCCTCAGAAATGCGCGTTTTAGGCTGATACAATTTTATATAGTGCATAGAGCGTACCTATCCCCACATAAGATTAACAGATATTTTAATAGAGCAGATGCATGCTGCCCACGTTGTAAATTGATAGATGCAGATCTTCTACATATGTTGTGGTCATGCCCCAAATTGCAAATCTATTGGCATGGTGTGATTTGGTCTATGACTTCCAGCACAAACAGAGAGTTGCCGTATACGTTGGAGGCTTGCATAACGGGGATATTCCCTAGAAGTAAGAAACATAAAGCTTCCTCTAGATTTTTAGACCTGGGCTTGGTGGTGGCTAAAAGACTTATCACTCAACAATGCTAGGCAGGAGGTCCCCATCGCTGAAGGCATGGTCCCAATCTATGCTGAATTGGACCCAGGCCGAAGCAGTCTCATTAATAAGGGATGACACATTAGGGCTGCGCAAATAACCCATTTCTGTGGCATGGAACGCAATCTTGAGCACGCTTCAAGAGATGGTAACTCCGGATGAACCCCCTGACATTCCTAGTACTGACTGATGCTAGTCAATATATGTGTTGTAATGTGTTCTATATGTGATCTGAAACATGTAGCATGTATCACACACCCCAGGCCAGCATGTAATAATATTATGGTGATAAAATGTGCATATGTGCAAATGTATAATCTGTAATGTTGTAATGGATACTGACTGCCCCCCCCCCTCCATCCCCTACACAGGCCTCCCTGCTTTCTGTCCCTGTTCCTCAATTGGTTTTTCAAGTTCAAATGTTATATGTATGGTCGTTTGATCGAATGCTCGGTCGTAGGGACATGGTCAAGAGGAGACATTTGAGATGTATGTATGGAATTATTATATGTACAAGTACAATATTATGGTACTGTGTTTCAATGAGGAAAATGTAACAAATTTGGGTTGACTTTACATACTTGCTAGACCACTGGTAAGGTAATATACGCCATGGATATAGATTGATATTTTTATGTGTTCAAATGATTGCTATAATGTGTTGAATAATTTGTTTCGGAGATTGCCTACTGATTATATTGACACTGTATATGTCTGTCGAATGTATCACATATGCTACAATCTAAGAAACAGATAAAAAAAAAAACAGTTAATTATTAATTCAATATACATAAAAAATGACTATTACCTGCCACCAAAGCCATTCTTACAGCTTTAGAGGCCTGAAATAGTTCAAATTGTCACACTTGTAAGAGTGTGATGGTTAGTAGTTGTGTTGTTACTATCATTGGCAGCATGGCTGGGGCAATGTGTGGTGCCAGCTGCAGTGGCCTCCTGTCGAGAGCCCTGACACTTATGTTTTTTTACAAATGAAGCACTGGTTTCAGCAGTATGCGTTTAAAGCAAAAAAATAGCGTGCAACAATTATCTTAAAATCCGCCCAAAATCCAGTTGGAGCTAATAAGGCTAAAATCCTTACATTCCATAACACATTTATGCAGTTTGTTTCTCAATGCAAAAAAATGGAAGTGGGAAAACGTGATTGCTCTATTACTTACTGGTAATCTTCATTACTCCGGGTCCCGTTGTCCTCGTCCCATTCATTAACTAATTGGAGATAACCATCTCCCGACAGAAAAAAAGAGCAGAGGCATGCTGGGACCCTAATACTGCCCCTCCCACCAGCAGTACTTACCCAGCATCCCGTCTGTACAACCAAGCCCAGATAGGAAGGCCGGCCGCCCGGGAGGGAGGGAGGGGCGTATGAATGGGACGAGGACAACGGGACCCGGAGTAATGAAGATTACCGGTAAGTAATAGAGCATTATCCCCAGGTCCCTTATGTCCTCGTCCCATTCATTAACTAATTGGAGAATACCAAAGCAGAAAACCGGCCTTCCGAAACCACAAGCACACCCAGGTAACCACACCAAATGCAGCATCCCAAGGGAGCATCGAGACGGAGGGAAGGGAGGACAGCAGGAAGCAACTGGCCAGCAACCCAGAACAGGACAGCAGGGACAAAACAAGGACCGGAGACAACCAAGAAAAAAACAGAAGGCCAGGGCCACAAAAAGGAGGCCGCCAACCAGAAAACAGGAGACAGGGCAACCAGGCCAAAATGACACGGACAAGGCCGGACAAGCCCGCCCAGCCCAGAACCACCAAGAAGGTACACAGGACCCGGCAGCTGCCCAGACACCGAGCAAACCCCGACCACCCCAGAGAAGGCCAAAGAAAGAAGGCAAGCCCAGGCAACAGGGCGCAGGCACAAGCACCTAAACCAACAAGGAAGGAGGAAAGCAGAGGCCAGACACCGGCCCATCCCACCAAACCGAACGACCCAGCCCCCGGAGAGAGTCAAACCCCGCAGAGGCGGACCAGGCCCCAGGAAAAAAAAGGCAGCACCACCAGGGCAACCAAACCCCAGGAGCAGAACAGGAGACAGACCCCAACCAAACCGAAAAGGACAGGGAAGGAGACAGTGACCCAAAACCCCAGGAGGCCAAAAAAACCCACAGGGAAGGAGGCCGCCAACCGAACCAGGACGGCCCCAAAACCCAGAACAGCAGGGGCAGAGGAGGCAAAAGACCACAGGCCAGAGAAGCACCCAGAAAGAACCAGCCAACAGCCAACCACCCAACAGAGAGGCCAGCAAACCGGACCGAACCGCCACAGCCAGGGCGGGAACAGGGCCACCAGCCACCACCACAAAAACCCCAACCCCGAAGGGAGGGAAAACAAGGAAGGGCGCAAGCCCAGGGAAACCGGGAACCCCCGGCAGACCCCAAACTAGGAAACAACCAGGCACGAACCCTCCGAACCACAGAAGGCAGAAAAAAACAGGCGCCAACCAGGTGGAGAACCGCACCGGAACCCCACACCCAGGCCAAACACATAGCAAGGGCAGGAGCAGCGGAAAAGGCCCCAGGGCGCACAGCACCCAGACCAGAAACCTATAAGGCCCGATCCCAGCCAACGTCAGAGAGGAGCCAAGAGACCAGCAAAAACCAGGGCAACAAACGAACAAGGAACCAGGAAGCCAGGACCGAAGCCAAGCAACCCGTCGAAGCAGGAGGACCTGCAGGCCCAACCGGCCACAGGAAGGAGCCCATGCAACGCCCAAGCCAAAGAAAAGGGCGGGAGGCCGACAGAGACCCCCAGCACACCACCTGCGGACCACACAGAAGGCAGGAAGAGAACAAACCGAGGAAACTGCCAAAGCGGAAACCGGGGGAAGCAGTGAAGGCAAAGGGCCAAGCAGCCGCAAACCCCAGACAACCGGCAGCCTGAAGGGAGGAACCCACAGAGGCAAGAGGAACCCCACAGAACTGCACCCCAACCAGAGAAGGGGGGAGGGGGAGGCCCAAACAGACACCCCCGGAAACAGAGCCTGGGGAAGGAAGGCAAGACAGGAGCGAGCCAGGAAACCGGAACCAGAAAAGAACCAGGAACACCCAGCAAAACACACCCTAGAGCCAACAGAGAGGCGGTATTACAGAGAGCAAACCCAAGGGGGCACAGCCAGAGGCCATGGCGAACCAGCAGGCAGCCGGCAGACCAGGAGCCACAGGAGGCAACTGGACACGGCAACCCAGAAGCCCCGTAGACCAGGACGGCACAAAGGCCCGAACAAGGCAGCCGCAACCCAAGGGAAACAGCGAAACCCCCAAAGAAGGAGCCCCAGGACAACGGGAGAAACCTGAAGTCCAACAATACCCACAGAAACACAGAACCGGGTAGAAACACGGAAACCCAACCAAAGGCGAACCAAGCCCAGGAAGAGAACCACCGGCAGGAGCAGGCCCAGAAGGACACAGCAGGAAAACGGCCCAAAACCAATGGAGCGCCATACGAGGACCCCCCAAGAGGGCCCAGGCAAGAACGCAGGACCGAAGAAGGCCAGCACAGGAGCCGGAAAGCCGCAGCAGACCCCCAGGGAACAACAGCCCCCCCCCGAGCCCAGACAGAGCCTCACCCGGGAGAACAGCAGGACAGAAGAGCGAAACACAGCCAGGCCCAAACCGCAGCTGCACAACCCCAGGGGCCCAACAGGTGAACCGCCAAAGGGCACACATCCAAAGAGGGGAAGAAAAAGGAAGAGCAGGAGCCCAACCACACCAACCAAAATCCCAGAGACCAGACACAAGCAGGAGCCGGCAGGGAGGGGAAAGCCGCAGGCCAGAAAAAAACAAGGCACAGCGCCCCGCAGGCCCACCAGACACCCAACCAGAACGAGTGGAACAGGAGGGGCGGCCAGGACCCACAGAATCAAGGCCAAAGGCAAGCATCGGAAACAGAGCAGGGGAGCAGCAGAAGCAACGTAACACGAGGACAACCCCAAGGAAACCCCAGAAGCGCAAGAGGAGCGCCAGCAGCCCGCAAGCCAACACCCGAAACACGGAGAGGCCAGCCCACAGAACAGAACAGCGGCAGGCCAAGAAAGCAAAACCCATAAGCCCCGAGAGGCACCAGGAGCAGCCCACGGAAACCAGAGGAGGAAGCGAACACCACACCGCCAAACAGGAACCGGGAGCCCCCGAGCAAGCAGACCAGCCACGCAGAAGCCAGGGAACCAGGCGAACACCCAGCACACCCAAGCGGAGCACCCTCCATGACCGAACAGGATGCACACAGAAGAGGCAAGGCCGCACGAGAACAAGGGCGGGCAGACACAAGGACTACGCCCAACGCCAGACTACAGCACCTGCACCAGCGACACCCCAAGGGGCCGGGCCGAGCAGGGACATCAAGAAAAGCAGGGCAGACCCCAGCAGCCAGCAGAAACCCAGGAGAGGGCAAACACGAGCCCGCAGGACCCCCCAAGCAGATGCCAGAGGAGACCGAACTCCGCCCCACCCGAAGCCCTGGGTGGGAGCAACAGCAGAGCCCGGAAGCGTGGAGGAAGACCAGAAGCAACCGGCAGATACCATGAGCGAGCCGTGACCCTAACCCCAGGGCAAGCAGCAGGGGGCAGAGCGCAAGCAAGAACGCAGGAGGATCCCAAAAAACCAGGCAACCCCAGGAGCAAGCACAGAGGGAGTCAGCCCAAAAGGAACTTGCCACCAAAGTAGGGACAAGAACCCACTCCAGCCCAGGGCACCCAACCAAACACAGAGCGTGAACACCCAGAACCAAAGAGAGCCAAGGCACCAAAGGAACACCACGGAGAGGAGAACCCTCCCAACAGAACCCAAAGGACTGAATAGCAAAGGCCAAAGCATGTGCTGCCATGCCCAGGGGCACTACACCAAGACAGCAACCCCGAATGAGAGACCCTGCAGCAGCACCAGGAACCCCCACAAGCAGCGCCTAGCACCCGGAACAACCCCCAAAGGAGCAAGGGCAAGGCAGACCGCCAGGGAGCCCAAGACAGCACATCTGGGGCCGGCAGCACCCAACAAGTGGCCAGCACCGCCTGGAACGGAGAACCGGCAATCACAGAACGTGAGAGGGAGAGTACCGACACAGCCCAAGAAGACAGAAAGCTCAGAAAGGAGAGCATCGGCACAACCCAGAAACAAGCAGGCACTCAGCCATCCAACAGGACAGAGCACCTGAACGTCCATATACCCAACAAAAGAAGAAGGCAAAAACCGAGGCGACTACTAAGAAGGGGGACCCCTGAAAAATAATACAGGCAGGTAAGGCAGGGGAAATATGAAGCAACCAACAAACAAAATACCTGCCAAGGTAATTAAAGAAAGGCCCTAGGTCGGGTCCTAATAATAATGGCCACCCAGCGTGGCAGACCGACAACAAGAATTGAGACAAACAAAAGTCCAATACAGGTGAGATTTAATCAAACTGATCAGTTAAATGTATTTTTCTGTATTTTTCAACCCATTATATCATGTATACATCGGTGTATTACAAAACATCATTCTATAATTCAACTGAGTATAATATTTCTGTCCCACACATCTCATTCAAAAACAGCAATCATACTATCATACATTCCGCAACAACATCATTCTATATATCAAAAACACACAAATTATATTCATGAGATAAAAAAGACATCAACATAATGAATCTGCCATATATTAATTGAATAACACAGTGGCAGTAGGCATCCACAATGAATGGGTAGTGAAGTTTCAGCTACCCAGTAGCCTTAAAAAACACCAACGCGCGTTTCGGTGTCAAGCCCCAGCCGGGGCTACACCTTCATCAGGGCGAGGATGGATCAATAGTGTGGGACAAGCACACCTGGCAGTAGGATTCTTTTAGGATGATCAAGAGATGGCAAATGCCACTCAGGGCTAGTGGTGACTTCAGGAACGGAGAAATCGCCTTAGATCATTCTAAGGAGCAAAATCAGGGGAGCTATCAAAATCCACTGTATTTGTATCCCGAAGAAAAGGATCAAGAGGGTCCAAAAGGTGGACGCGATCGTGCTTAAAGTAATCTCAAATAGTTTGATTGGTCAGCGATAGAGACTGAATGTGGATATTCAACTCAGGGCACGATTCTGTATCTGGATATGTGGGCAGACTTCAAACGCATCCGTCTGACGACTCGGCAACTCCGTGCGGAAACGCCATCCTCGAGTAAAGAGAAAAATACAGAAAAATAAATTTAACTGATCAGTTTGATTAAATCTCACCTGTATTGGACTTTTGTTTGTCTCAATTCTTGTTGTCGGTCTGCCACGCTGGGTGGCCATTATTATTAGGACCCGAACTAGGGACTTTCTTTAATTACCTTGGCAGGTATTTTGTTTGTTGGTTGCTTCATAAAAACCGAGGCGACACCAAGCAGCCAACGGGAAGACCAACCGGAGCCGAAACCCAGGACTGTTTGCATGAGACAGGCCCAGTGCAAGGCATAGTGAAAGGCAAACCACCAACGGGAAAGGAGGGGCGCGCATACCAGGAGCAGGACACAATTCCCCCATAAACAGGATGCCAGCGGAGTCGCCCGCCAAAACTACCCAAGAGAAGCATGGCAAAAAAAAACGGGAGATGCCGGGGATAGAACCCAGGGCCTCATACAGGCAAAGCACGCATCCTACCACTGAGCCACAACCCCACCGGCTGAAGGCAGGAGGAGAAAAGACAAGCCCAGAACCACAGAATGCAGAGGAGTCGCCGGGACACAACCGGGCTCCCCAGCAACAACAGAGGCAGCCTGCAGTGGGACGGAAAACAGACGTCCCCGAGCAGATGAGGCCAGCCCCCCACCCAACAATCAGAGAAGGGTAAAAAGAGACCTCTACGCGGGACTTACCCGGGAGGGAGGCCGGGACCCATGAACAAATGCCCCCCCCTCCCACCAGCCCAAGGCGCACCACAGGAATCACACCAGGGCCGGGCAGACAGCCAGGAGGCAACTGCAGCGCGTCTTCCTTCCAGCCAGGACCCAGGAAGACGCGCCCATGACCCGGAAGAGACCCGGAGGCCGGCTCACCAGCCGCAAAGGGCCGGCCCACACCCAAGATTCCACAGCCATGAAGAAACCAGCCTCCCAGCACGCCCGGCAGGCCAGGAGGCAGGACAGCAGACACCCCGACCGAACAGCCAGGCAGCCAGACGGGGAGTACCAAGTGAGGGAAGCTACTCAAGCCCAGCAGGAGCAGCACCAGCAACCACAGCAAACTACTGTCGACAGACAGAAAAAAAGAACAGACGGGATGCTGGGTAAGTACTGCTTATGTACTCCTGGTGGGAGGGGCAGTATTAGGGTCCCAGCATGCCTCTGCTCTTTTTTTCTGTCGGGAGATGGTTATCTCCAATTAGTTAATGAATGGGACGAGGACATAAGGGACCTTGGGGTAATGAAACTGTTACTTGAACGAAACTAATGAATGAGCAAGTGGCAGGATCTTCTCACAAGAAAAAATGTGAAAAGTCCTTGAAGACTAGATACAGAAATATAAACAAGTGCCGACTCCACTGCTTTCTACAATTTACACTTCCTGGTGCCAGTCTGCAAAATGAGGCATGCTTAATACGCTGTGCAGAAATTTTGCAATCGTACAACAGTGAATAAAATTGCATCTGGGCCTCATAAATACATTAAACCTTGCAGACATATTAAACGTAATGTGCACTTCAGGTTCATATAAAAACAACATTCCAGTTCATTCATGAAACATAGTAGTACATGCTAAAAAGCATACATGAGTAAATGGGGAGAGGAGTTGGACCAACGGCGTTCGACCTCGGACCAGGGGAACTGGGTTCGAGTCTCGGGTATGACGCTGAACATCCTGTGATTCTGGGCAAATCACTTAATCTCCCCGTTCCTAACAAAAATGAATGTGTGTCCTCATGTAACGTAACTGGTGCTCTGTAAAGCGCTCTGATACCCGATTCGGTTGTGGGTCAAGTTCGCGCTATATAAAACTCTGCAAAAAAAAAAATGTTTTATTCATGCTAAAGCACTGGCAGTAAGGCATGAAAACAAATAATTCTGCTTCCTCAAGTGGTACAGAAGCTAAAAGAACTTGCAAGGCTACAGTTAAAGCCCCCGTACCGTTGTGATTAGACAGTGACAATGTATGCATCTGGGCCTCCTTGCACCCTGCCTCACCCTGAACCTGAATAGCCTATGCATACACACAACAGATGGGTTCACCCATCATACACATATCAAACATCCAACAAGGGTGGGGTGAAAAAGCCTGCAGCCATTTTCAAGAGGCATCATTTAATATTTTTATGAATGACACCAAAACTTCTCACTTAGTTAAAAGTAAATACAGGAAGGAGGGCAGTTGAGTACTGCCATACATGGAGTATTGATGCTAACAGGGCCCTTTCCTCATTCACCCAAGAAGCATAAGGAGATTATTAGCAACAGTATTAATACTAGGAAAACTCACCACCTCTAGGCTGCCCATGGATGCTCTCTACCACCACCCTTTCCCTAGGCAAATGGTATTTAAGACAGTATTTCTGGCAGATAATATTTTAGTTATGATAGCCTGGTACCATACCACCCTGACGGCTCCGTTAACCTCGCAGTACCCTTGATGCCTTATTGTGGTGAGCCAAAGGAGACAGATGGATGCAGAGCTGTCCCCATGTCTACACAAAGCCTAGCTTATACTGGAAAGATATTATTTCAACTAGACGGGACACTTTTTTCTGCTGCAGATGGCAATAGAAGAATGAAAATAATAAAACCATTAAGTGCCACGCTCAGGTCCACTATCAATATAATAAATTATGTAGAACAATCTTCAAAATGTTTTGAGACATCTGATTCCTTCCTTGTGTCTACTCTGTTCTTCATTTAACACCTTACTTCTCTGCTGCCACTGTTCTTCGTTTCTTCAAACACTGACGATGTGTGAGAGGAAACTATTGACTGTGCGGCATCCTTGAAGCATACCAAGCAGAGGGATGCAAATGAAAGAACTTGCAATGCAGCATTCAAGGCATATCTCATTACATTCGCTACTAAAGAGCCAGGTCTTCAGTTCCTTGCAGATTCAGGGACTGAGGTGGAGATCAACACTCTTCCTTTGGTCAATGGACCATTAGTTGAGTAGTTGATGTTGATATTAACAATGTACTAACTAACTTACCGAACTCAGTGAAATACCCACAGACTCTGGGTAAGATTCAATGAATATTATCCAAATTTCAGTCATAAATGAATGCTCATTAGTACAAATTCACAGTGCAAACTCTATCAACTTTCATGGGAGAGAAAATTCATTTAGCACAAACATTCAAAATCACAGACCTATTCAACAAATCAATGCATTAAGAGTGGATAGATGTAGAGACAAAAGAGATAATAAATCATACATTTGCAAAAAGATATGCAAATTTGAGACAGAAAAAAGAGTTACCAAATGGTAATAATGGAAACCAACCCTCTGGCCAAAGGACTGGCGGAGGTCCCCTGATTCAGAATCAAAAGATAAAAACTAAGTGACAGGCTCAGGACAGGCCAATACTTACTAAACTTCTCTAACAACCCGACACACCAGGGCGCATCCCTCTCTTACACTCTCTCTCTCTTCGATATTCTTCCGGAGTCTTCAATCTAATCAGGTTATCATTCAGTGGTGAATCTTCCCAGTCTGGTCTCGCCTTTCCTTATCAACAGCAGCTCTCGCCTCGCTCTCTCTCTCTTTCTCTCTCTCTCTCTCTCTCTCTCTCTCTCTCTCTCTCTGCATCAAAGTGTGAGTTAGTTACTTGTCTTAAGTCACCCTAGTTATAGTCTTCATTTCTGCATGTCACACCCTTAAAAGTTGCAAATAAAGATGGAATACAGACTTTGATTGGGCAGGGAAGTTGTCGTCACCTCATGCTGACATATTTTCTTTTTTAATAGTCATTTTTGTTTAACAAACCCTTCCCCTTTAGCTCATTCATAACTTTATTTTACTTCATTCCCATATATTTAATGTTGCAAATCAAATAAAACTTTCTCAATACAGTTCCACAGTCGAGAGCGTCTTTCACACGACTCTTGTCCTTAATCCTTGGCAGCTGTTCAGCCACACGGTCAGCGGGTCACATCATGACTTCATTGCGCATGCGTAGCTTGCCTCCATCTCACCGCCATCTTTCTTTCGATGTACATAACAATAGGCCCAAATGTACACTATTAATAAAGGAATCATAAACAAATGTTAATTTCTCAAATACATGATTTTTACTGTTCACCACCCACTTCTACTCTATCCCAGGTTATTATTTCTTTCTTAAAGCAAAAGCATCAGCAGCAATATCTCTTTTTAAATTCAGGCAAGCATATGCTGAGCATATGGTGCCTCAAAACTTCATGTTAATAGTTCTTGCGCATGCATGAGAGATTTCCCTCTCAAAATGCGTTAGTCATGTTACTATCTACGCAATCCTAGTTCGCACATTTCAAGCGTTCAAGTTTAAAGCGGGTTTTAACAGTGTTACATTTTATTCTTTATTTTTTAAGCATACGTAAAGCTCTTTTCCCATATGTAAATGTTGTGTGCATAATAATTTAGTTTCTTATACTATTTCTAACAATTAGTACTGTTAATGAGGTATTGCTCCGAGCAAGTTTCATTTTCTTGAATCCTTGCTCCATCAGTGTCACCTCTGTCCATGATCATCCAGATGTCATCTGTGGTGGTGATGAGGATGGTTTCTATACTGGGGTGGGCCTGAATCAGGTTGAGTGGTATCAAGCAGGTGGTTGCCACTGAAGTGGATGGCTAGGAGTTTTTCATCTTTTCCATGACATTTTCTGAGTAGGGTAGCAGGGAAATAGGCTGGAGGTTAGCTAGCATCTTCAAGTCTGCTGAGGGTTTCCTGAGGATGGGGAATACAGTGGCATGTTCCCAGGTATCCGGGTAGGTGGATGTGATGATTTATTCATTCAGAATCAGGATGAGGGCTGCTCTGATTGGGTCCAGTCCATTGATGAAGATGTGGTGAGGTCAGGTATAGGAAAGTGGAGAATTATGTAGTAAGGCTGGTTAGGCTTTACTATGCAATAATCTCACAATACTCCAAAATAGATCCTTGGGATTCACAAAAATAAATCCTTAGCTCAGTCCTGGTAGTGAGGCAGAGAGCAGTCAGGCTTTATTAGAGGAAAATGTGTTAAGAATTTCAGAATATCAACATGGACGATAAGTAATTGACACGACTCAAACGAAATTCAACACCAAATTATAAAATTAAGCAGATTTCTAAATAAATTTAGACACCAAAATGAACACTATCTCATGAGTATAACCGGAGTTATGGAGTTTAAAAGCAAAAAAGAAATCAGTGCATTTAGCTACTGCTAAACTTTAACGCTGCGGTCAATGGGAAAAATCACTAGTGACAATCGGTTACTTGCAGGTCGAGTTGAGTGGAACCAACTAGGGGTTAAGGTGATGAGGTGCCCAGAACCAGGCCACAACAGTCAGTTGAATTTTACCTGACTCGTAGGGCCTGGGTGCAGAGTTGTCATGTCTGTCCCTGGTGCTGAAGCGGTGACCTGTGGGGAAGCAACTTTTACCGCTTGGACGGTTGCTGGTGAGGAAACGGATGCAAAACCTCAACAACGGGGTCACTGATGTGGCGAGTTGAAAATGATGATGTTGGGTTCCCTCGTGGCACAGCGTCAAGCAAAGTCAGTGGTAGCCGCAATGTCCATTAACAAGCCTTGCCAACGGCAAGGTCAGTCTAGAGGTATTTCGACCTCCAGAAAGACAATACTAGACAGGCCACGTTCTGTTTGTTGCAAGACATAGTGTAGGCTTACCAAGAGCCTACTGGGGCTTGGAGTAAATCTATTGCTCACAACTGGCTGTCTTTCCTTTCACCCTCATTTGCCTGCTTCCTATAAGTGTCCAGTCTCTAACTCTTGTGTTTGTGCCTCGTTAGAAGCACTGCCTTTTTACCATCACATTTGAATGACTGGCTTCTGTGCTTCCACTGCTTGCTTTTCAAGCACTACTTTTTTTCTTTTTGTTTAAGCACTCTAGGAGAGTGCATGTATTTTCCAGCTGACTCTCTTGTGCAATTATCACCCTCTGCACCTGTGTTGCTTCCTGTGTTCGTGTGCTTCTCCACACCGACTCAACATTACTCTATCTGCTGTTACTTCTTCCCACCCTTGTTGCTTGCTTGGCCTTGTGCATCTCCCCTTCCTACTTCATGTTGCTCTCTCCTTTAACACACCCACACACAAGCCCTATGTGTTACTTCCACCCTGTGTTGCTTTCGCCCTCTATCTTCTGCCACCCTGCTTCCCCACTAGCTTTTTAAAACAAAAAAACACTGTTGCACTATTTTCTCCTTTTAGTCACCACTCCAGCTCCGATTGGTAACTAAATAGAAAAAAAAGGCACCTGCATCATTTTGTAGGGTGTGCATAAGTAGGGTGCACACTTACAAAATGTTGCGGGCAGCCATGTAAAAGTCTTTTCTTTTTCCAGCACATAATCCGGGAAGCTGTGCAGCGTGGCTAAAACCATTGGCAAAGCCAGTAAGTCCCAAAGGCGAGATCGATTGGCTTTGCTAATGCTTACTATTGTTGGTCTGGCATGGCTCTGAACACCCATTTGCCCACCCCACAGTTTGAAGACCTCTGTTCTAAAGGAATCTCATTCTACACCAGAGGCATGACTGGCCTGACTATGTAAATGTAAATGTATGGCTTTTTATATAGCGCTGATCACCACTACGGGTATCTCAGCGCTGTACTCATACCGCTAAAGGAACCCTTCCTGGCTTTCCATGTGAGGTGTCCACTCCTGGGCGCCCCCATGGTGAGGCCAGGCATCCCAGCGCTGTTGGGGCCGTTGTGGAGATTAAGCACGCTGTTGCCCAGAGTTGCAGCGTGGGACCCATGATTAGAATAGGCACTGAGGCGAGAATATCCGGTCCGCGGAATTTATAGCCCAAGACCCTGCCATGACGGGAATCGAACCCTGGTCCCGGACCAGTGCTCTGTATCGAGGTCTGCCGCTCTAACCATTGAGCCACACTTCTATAAAGGGATGAGGAAGAAGAACAGAGTGTTTGCATCTCGGTTAGTTGAATGGTTATTCTCTGGTGGACAGGAAGGGCCTGGAAGCCATCCTTGGCTTCCACACCCTATGGAATAGTAAGGATTTGAAAGCTATTTTGCTGCCATTATTCTGCTTTGTATCCATCACCATACCTGTCAGCATCTTGATTCAAGAATATGGGTGACATTGGGCATTTAAGAGGATATTTCCATTAAGGTGAATGAAAAAGTTAAACATTTGGACGGTGATTTAGGTTTGAAAAGGGGATGAGTCCATTTAACTCTAAAATGCAATTTGATAGTCAGGTGGGTGAATAGAAGTAGAAAGAAGGTGGCACCAACCAAGCAGTTGAGAGGCATACATCACATTATTTTGCTAAACCGCAATGTTATTTTAATTTATCTTAGTTCTGTAAAAATGGGAAAAGGCTTCAACAAGTGATTTATTTTTTTATCTTGTTTCATTTTCTGTTTCTGCGTGACACAGAAACAAAGGGGTAGGGGCATTTGCCAGGTATATGTTGGTGCGAGAGTTTAATGCTGCTTGGTCCCAACACCTTGCAAGTAATTTCTTCCAACAGATAGAATACTTAAGGTGGTGGAGACCGTGGCTTATTTTTCTCTATCAGACTTTGAGCCCCAGTGAGAGAGAAAAAAAAGCAAGAAATCAAGAAGGTAAAAAGGCAAAAGAGCAAGAAAGAAAGAAAGAAAAATGAAGGAAAGATAGGAAAACAAGAACAACAGGAGAAAGCAGCAACGAAAATCCCACAAAAATGAGATAAAAAAAGGCTAGAAGTGTCGGATGCAGAAAGAAAGTGGAACTAGAATGAGGACTTATCAGCCGTGGTATAGGGCAAATCCAGTATTCAGTAGTGTTGGTTGCAAGTTCCTAAGAAAAACGTTGTCTTCTATGTTCTCACATTACACATTCACCCCAAAAATTGTGATTTTGCAAAAATGGGGAATGACTGAGGGATAAGGTTGGCAGGATGAGTGGCATAAATGATTTGTGTTTTTTTGGGATCATTTTCTGTAGTATGGAATGAGGCCGTAGAAGCTGGGCAATGCCCAGGGAAATGCTTGTGTTGGTGCCTTTTGCAAAACCTGCCCAGCTATGCTCTCTCATAGTTTGATGCAAATTCTGGGGGTATTACTTCTCTCGGGCAACAAGAACAAACAAATGTGATAAAAAATGCAAGGGGAAAAAGTGCTGCAAAGAACACCCAGGACTTGGAGAAAAAAGGATCAAACTCAACTGTAATAGGTTATTAGAGCTGATCAGAAACGCTTATTTCTTATTACAGGTGACAATAGACTGTAATAAGAAAATTAGAGACGTTCTTATACAAAAATTACACGCTCCCTTGCATTACAAAGGTGCAAGCTCCCATGCGGCATTCTAGTTTTTTTTTAACTGACGAACACTGACTATTTTTTTTAGTCCCCTCGTTTCAGCAGATTCTTACGCCAATCATTCAATTTCAAAATACTTTATTCGGATTTAAAATAAAAACCATAAATGTTACACAACTCCATGTAGCAATTAAAACATACAATTCATAACAATAAAATTGAGGCAGATGGTCCCCTAAAATACAAAAGTATATACATCAAATGCAAGGAATATTAGGGGGGAAACCCCACACAGCCAGAGGCCAAAACTTCATCTGTATGGGTAGTAATGGGGGGGTGCCTACCAACGTTGAAAGTTTACTAGCTCTCCATACAGATCCTAGATCTCAGAGAGGATTTCAGAAAGCCTACTATAAAAGTTATACAATCTGGTTTCAGCAGTTGTAAATAAAAAAGAGCTGGGCGGACCTGGGTAAAATTCAACTTCTTTAAAAGAGGTGTTAAAAAATATCTGCGAGGTACTTCATAAAATTTACAGAAAAACATAAAGTGTAGCAAATCCTGAGGAGACACTCCGTCGCAGCCACAGGATGCTAACACCTGGTCTCTGCAGCTCCCTTTTGGGACAGCAAGTAACAGATGGAAATAGTCCAATCGGAATCTGATCAATAAAAACCGCTCATGGGACCTCAATGGCCACAAAAGATATGGCTCAATGGATGGGATTGTTTTAAGCATCATATGTTTACGCCAATTAAAATAGGGCTCAAATTTAGCACAAAATGAATATTTGTGAAATTGTTGTAACAATGTTATATGCTCAAAAACACAACCTGTTCTGCAATCCTCAATCGATGTTACTATGAAATCATTTTAAAAAAGTAGCCCTGCAGAAAATGAAATTAGTATAAGTTAGTAAACTTCTTCCATGCACAGTCGCGGTGTAGGAGTTGGGAGAGAGAGGCAAAAGGAAGAAAAGAACAGTGTCACTGCACCGCATGTGATATATCACATGACCAAAATATCTCAACCACTACCTCAACCTGACCACTACATGGCTGGCAAGTTGAGGTCTGTAGATGTGTAGTGAAGAATAGTAAATAGCTACTTACAATACAGTGTAGGGGATGGAATAGGTTTGTTGGTCAACATTGTGGACCTCCAATATAATGAAATACTACCACAAGGAGGCAAACTCCTCAGGCTGGTGCTACTGCTAACTGGTGTTCACTGCTCTGCTATTGATTGTCATTGATTGGTTCTTAACATTTGTGACTGGTATTACTTTTGTTCGCTATTTTGTGGAGATGTTGCAACGCCTGCTCTTTAAACAATGAAAACCGATGTAGCTTTTTAGATCGGAACGTTTTTGCTAAAATGAAGAGCCACTAGCTGAATAGAGAGATTTATGGTAAGTTGTTTATTGTTTGAAGGGCTGTAGTTCCTTACAGGAAAGCAGGGATCTTCGTACCTTACCATATTTAAAAAAAATGTCTTACAATAAACTGCATGCAAGTACTAGCTTTATATTGGGATGTCCAATTTTTCACTTAGGGTTTCACATTTAACGTACATATTTGCAACCACACTCATTTATATGAATGATTAAGACTTTTTTGGGGAAGGATAATGGTGTGACCATACATTGAAAGGAATAATATACCCTCTGCTGTACATTAGGAGGATATTGTGAGCCACCTTACAGTTCCACAACCTCATAAAGTGCCTCAACATTCGGCCTCATTCTGCTATATGGCCACAAAACTCCTTGGTGGCTAGACCTATATTTATCATGTACTGCAGAGGGTACTTTATCTCCTATATGGTACCCAGGAGTAGGTCATATATTATTTCAGCATTGCCTGTAAATAATTATTATGTGGTGGTGGACATGGTGGTGGTGGATGTGGTGGTAGTGGTGGACATGTTGGTGGTGGATGTGGTGGTGGTGGTGGACGTGGTGGTGGTGGTGGACATGGTGGTGGTGGTGGATGTGGTGGTGGACATGTTCGTGGACGTGGTGGTTTATGTGGTGGTGGTGGATGTGGTGGTGGACGTGGTGGTGGTGGTGGATGTGGTGGTGGTAGAGGACATGGACGTGGTGGTGGCGGTGGACTTGGACGTGGTGGTGGTGGATGTGGTGGTGGTGGATGTGGTGGTGGTGGTGGATGTGGTGGACGTGGTGGTGGTGTTGGTGGTGGTAGACGTTGTGGTGGTGGATGGGGTGGTGGACATGGTGGTGGATGTGGTGGTGGTGGACGTGGTGGTGGTAGTGGACATGGTGGTGGTGGTGGACGTGGTAGTGGATGTGGTGGTGGTGGACATGGTGGTGGTGGACGTGGTGGTGGATGTGGTGGTGGAGGACGTGGTGGTGGATGTGGTGGTGGTGGACCTGGTGGTGGACCTGGTGGTGGACCTGGTGGTGGACATGTGGTGGTGGACATGGACATGGTGGTGGTGGACGTGGTGGTGGACGTGGTGGTGGTGGTCGTGGTGGTGGTAGTGGACATGGTGGTGGTGGTGGACGTGGTAGTGGATGTGGTGGTGGTGGACGTGGTGGTGGACGTGGTGGTGGTGGTCGTGGTGGTGGACGTGGTGGTGGTGGATATGGTGGTGGAAGTGGTGGTGGTAGTGGAGGCCGTGGTTGTGGTGGACGTGGTGGTGGTGGATGGGGTGGTGGTGGACTTGGTGGTGGATGTGGTAGTGGTGGTGGATGTGGTGGTGGTGGAAGTCATGGTGGTGGATGTTTTGGTGGTGGACGTGGTGGTGGATGTGGTGGTTTTGGTGGACGTGGTGGTTGTGGTGGTGGATGTGGTGGTGGTGTTGGCGGTGGACATGGTGGTGGTGGTGTTGGATGTGGTGGTGGTGGTGGACGTGGTGGACATGGTGGTGGTGGTGGACGTGGTGGTGGTGGTGGACGTGGTAGTAGTGGATGTGGTGGGGTGGTGGACATGGTGGTGGTGGACGTGGTGGTGGTGGTGGACGTGGTGGACGTGTTGGTGGTGGATGTGGTGGTGGTGGATGTGGTGGTGGACGTGGTGGTGGTGGTGGACGTGGTGGTGGACGTGGTGGACATGGTGGTGGACATGGTGGTGGTGGTGGACATGGTGGTGAACGTGGTGGACGTGGTGGACATGGTGGTGGTGGTGGTGGTGGACGTCGTGGTGGTCGTGGTGGACGTGGTGGTGGTGTTGGACGTGGTGGTGGTGGTGGACGACTATTGGGAAGGAGGGTGCTGGCAGAATGCAGACGGAGAAGAGGATCTCGAAGGGGGCACATGGGAGAGCAGAAAGAGGCCGAATATTAGATACAAAAAACGGCGAGTAGATAGAACATGAAACAGATTTAATGGGGTGGTCCCTTCTTATAGCGCATGTGAATGTTCCTTAGCACCCCGTTTTTAGTAAACAGGGGGACCATGGGGAGATTAATTGATTAATCACGCATGATGATCGCGTGCGATTAATTGAATAATCACGCGTGATGATCGCGTGCGGAAGCTGGTGTTGTTCGAGTCACGGTGTTGGCTTACCAATGTGTGATTCTGGGAAAATTAGTTAATCTCCCGTGCCTTCTAAAAGGCAATGTGTTCCTGTGTGAATGTGCTCTTGTGTAATGTAACTGGGTATTTTGTAAAGGTCTCTACTACTCCTGAGTTCAGTTTGTTCTGTATGAATTTGCAAAACAAACAGCCAGTAGACCTTTAAGAGCAAGAGCCTATTATATCCGTTCATGTAGCGCACGCATAGCAATGGGGGCTCTATTCAGCCCAGTACTGCACACTACACAACAAACAAATATCCGTTCATGTAGCGCACGCACAGCAATGAGGGCTCTGTACAGCCCAGTACTGCACACTACACAACAAAGAAATATCCGTTCATGTAGCGCACGCACAGCAATGAGGGCTCTGCACTGCCCAGTACTGCATTTAAAATTTAAAGAGCATTAAAGTGCAATGCTCCGTTAATAAAAATAAATACGTCGTGCCTGCAATGAGAGTGGCTCACAAAGAAAATAAACCACCCACGGCATCGCTCTGGTTGATGTTTGGGAGGTGGGAGGGGTGTTCTGTGCAGAAAGGGATTACAGCGCTCAAGTAAATAAATAAATAAAACAAGCGCGGTACGCGAAAGTGAAAGTGACTGAGTTTGGAGCTGAACGTGCACGCTGTGCTTAATGAGCCATGATGAGGGAGGAAAGCCGCGCTCGCTCCCGCGGACCCTAGGCCAGGGCAGAGAGAAGGCGGGACATGCACCCGCCTTTGGCCAATTGCGTGCTGTCTTTCTTAGAAAGACGCATGCAAAGGCCAATAGCGATTGAAGAAAATAAAAACACACGCCCGAGTGTCTGTTCCAAAGTTTAAAGCCCTTACTAAATGTCTCGCAGTGTAGCGCATGCACCCTGGCTCAGACGAGGCCTCAAAAAGGGCCATAATAACAGTCTTATATTGTTCCATGGAGCTATCTTGCACATGGTTACCAGGGGCGGCTGGTGACATTCGAAATTAGTGGGGCGTAAAGGTTTGGGATGAGTGGCTGTTGGTGTGCTCGCACAGCGAGCAAGCCCGACTATCATAAGGTAGAACCCCCCAAATTTTTTGGGGTAAAAATAGTGTGCAAATGGTGCATTGTCAAGGATGTTTGAGATACCAAGAAGGCTAATAAAGCTATTGTGAAAGTGCGGTTATGGCAACAATAAAGAGATTTCGTATAATGACGCAGGTAGCTACTTATTCAGTATCCATTTAAGTTACTATCTGTGAAAATTAAAGCAGCCCAGCTCTTCGCAAATGTGTTCCCTGCGGCCCGTAGCAAATATCTGTTGCAAAGTAAACAGATGTCTGCAGTAGGCGTGGAGCCCATTCAGCTACCTTGCAGCACACGATGGGCTCTGTAAAATCTCACCAAATCACAAGGAGTTTCAGCAGGGCATTCACAACCACCGGGCACAGTAAAGCAGAACACAAGAATTGGCATTTTAATTTAAAAGCGCCACCACAGGGAGGACACAAATTCCAGGGTCAAGCAGAGTGCTTGTGAAGTACGCAAATTAAACTGCATGTAACCTTCCCAAATGACATTACGTAAGAGTGAATACTTTTGCGTTCCTGTGACAAGAAAATACATTTACACAAAAGCCTCATGATGGGTTCATTCTGTCTGTAGATTTCGCCCGCATGTGACATTTCCAAACAACATTTCACAAGAATGAATATTTTTGCGTTCCGGCTAACAAGGAAAATTCATTTACACATAAACCTAATGGTGGGTTCATTATGGCTCTCGATTTCGCCTGCATGGGTCGATAATGTAGCCCAAGCCAAATGGTAGTTACTGTCCATAGTAAACTGTGTGCAACATTTCGCAAATAACATTTCGCAATGCTTGAATGTTTATGCGCTCTGGTGACACAAAAATACATTTACACATAAACTACATGATGAGTTCATTATGGCTGCAGATAGAACCCACATGCGTCGTACAACACTGAAGTAACATGAGGAATAGTTAAATTAGGCTGGCATTCATAACGGATCCTTCACATATACAATTATTGGCAGGCAAACAAAACACAAGCATTTGGTTAAACACCGATTGGTAAGCTCCCACGTACATTATGTAGTGCTGACATCGGCACTGTGCATACCGTCTGTATGCTTCATGGGAAAACCTTAGAGCTCTTAAGAAATTAAATGGATAGTTGGCCGTTGGTCAGATTAACCAAGTAATTAATCATTGACCCCCCCATGATCATCTTAGCCACGGATTCCCTTACTACCACCCTTTAACAGTGCCCTTCACGTCTCCATAAGCACTCACTCGCTGAGATGCATTTAAATAGGTTTATAGCAGTGTAGGGTGTCAGAGCACTTTAAATCACACACACATTACACAGAGATAATCTCGGCAGCAGGTGCTTTTAAAACTATAACATAATTGTAAACACGGCGCCCCCAGGATTGGCGTAGGGCACAGTTACTGCTCGCCCGCCTGCCCATTAGGAGACCGAGGTTTGAGCCTTTGCTCAACCCTCGGTCTCCTAATGGGCATGCGTCAGCCAGAGCAGACACAAATGCGCATGGCTGGGCATGGAGCGAAAATTCGCTCACCTTCCCCAATGTGCTGCTGCCTGTTGCCCCTGCCTGGTCTGTCTGACAATCATGTCAGTCAACATGACGCCGGACCGCCCACCCCCGGGTGGGTGGTCCGACGTCATTCTGACTGACATGATTGTCAGTTCTCCTCTTTGAACTTAAGTAAACTGATTCAGTTTACTTAAGTTCAAAGACGCCAACGCTGCGGGTGACGCTGCGGGCGGGGGGGCTATGCCCCAACGCCCTAATGGACGCACCGCGCCTGATGGTTACCGACTTTGGTAGAGCCAAGTCAGGGGAAATAATGGAGTGTGAACCAATGTCTGATTATGTAAATTTGTTAATTAGTGTCCTTTTTTTGTTTCCATGATTCTTTATGGTGCAGTTGCAGGTTCTCTGGGGTAACCCAGATGGCCCGATGCATTTCGACTCTTGGGACTGCTTGTTGGGTCTTTATCAGGACATTGTCCAGACATCTTATGTGAAGGTTGTATGGTCCTACTGGCTAGTTAGCTGACTACTAATGCAGGACTAGCTGGGTTTTCGAGATTGAGTGATCCTTGGGTTACTTCAGCGTGTTTTGTAGAAAGTTGCATACTGGTGGTCCAGTGTGTAATTGGGTGCCCATAGTTATGGGACTCACTCGTGAGCATGATAGTGAGGAGATCTTTGTTATTTAGGTCATCAATCCTGGAGTCAGTCGCTGTTGGGGTCCACAGGAGTCACTTGCGGGGTAGTTTTCTGGTCGCACGCCTCACATTTTGAGTGTGGTATGAAGCACAACATACAATGTAGTTATTATATGACTGTTATATGAGAAGTTCCTTGAACCTGGATTCCAAATGAGAGCACAGCCTCCACACTACAGAAAGTGAGGACATTTCACTGGAAAACGACCACCTGGATTCTGACACTTCTGGGGAACAGAAACATACCCTCAGCTCTAGGAAGTGCCCATGAATACTGGCACTGCATCAGGAGAGTAGGCTCGCTTCACCAACAGCATCCTGCTAGTGGATAGGCATGCCCGCATGTCCCTTCAGAACGCAATTGACGAGCAGCAGATGAAACATGGGCTTGTTCTCTTTTCTAGCAAAGCAAATTTTGAATTAAATTGAAGGACAGCGGCAGCATTAAGGAAAGGCATGTCATTTTTTATTATTTAAACTAAAGCGGTGCGTTTGCCGCTTGGCGGGATGGCAGAGTGCCATTTAATTTACAGTCCTGAGAGGGGCTATGTACCGCCTGGAACATTTTTCCAGTCTTAGGACGGTGTGTCCGTGAGTGTGCATATTATGAAGCTGTAACTCACAGCAATCCTCCTGACAGAGCTCTCAATGGCAGAGACTGTCAATGGCAGAGAGTCAGATCGGCTATGAGCTGGCACAGCGGCATAATGAATCTGCTGCCGGGATGTGTGCCAGTCTGAATGACACAAGGGCCAAGGTCTGCATTGTAAATCAGCTGACCGAGCCACCGCCCACACCTTTAACTACCTCTTTCACAGATAACAAAGGGCCAGATGTACAACCACGTTATTTAGCGACTTCCAAATTGCGCTCAATTGTGGGTCGCCATTTGCGAGTCGCTAAATGCCATGTACAACAGTGTTTGAGACACTGTTAGCGATTCCTAATGGGGTCGCAAATTGCATGCCACATGCATAATAATGCAACCCCATTAGGAATGGCTGGCCCTCCCATGTATAGTGGCCTGCTGGGCTCAGCAGAACTCCATGTCTGGGACTGCTTTTAAATAAAGCTTTTTTTTTATAAAACGCAGCCCGTTTTCCTTAAAGGAAAACGGGATTCATTTTTAAAAATTGAAACGTTTTTGTTTCATTAGGCAGGTAGTGGTCCCTGGGATCTCTGGTAACAAAGGATGCATAATCCCCTCATCAAGTTAAAGAAAAAAGAACAGAGCACTCCTTATTGGATACTCAATGACAAAGGAAGATGTTCAAGGAGTAGCGTCCAAGCCTTCCAGACAGGCTTCCCAGAGCAGGTTCACCACACTCATTGTGAGTGAAATCTCAACCAATGCTGTACTCTGAGCAAAAATCTTGGTTTCATACTCAGCATCAGACTGGCTTATTGGGAAATCAGATATTTCCAGAAAGCTGGTCTGAAAGGTAGGTGTGTGGGCTGTTTTTTGGCTGTTTGCAGGTCTGGTTTCTTGTCTTGTGGGCCAGTTCTCACTATTGATTGCCCTGATATTAAAATAAACATTGCCTGCATCAAACTCAAATGCATTTAGTCTTCTATACCTTGCAACACACTTACGCATGTCTTTTCAAGTTCAAAACTGTCCCTATTTGCAAATGTTGGCCACTTTTTTCGGTCCAGGCCTAGTCTCTGTCCCAGTCCTCCTTATACATGTTAGACTGCAAATTCCAACTCGAACTCCACATTAAGAATACAGTGAAAGGAACACAGCTTCGGCTCTACCTTGGAACATAAAGAAATATTGCGCTGTAAATGTATCTGTACTAAGTTCAGTGGTACACTCCCACTCATTCTTCTCAGAGTGGAGTATGGAAACATTCTTGGTAGGGCTCCCAAAATAAAGACACAAGCTTCTCAAACCCATGCAGAATACAACAGCATCGTTCACGTCAATTACTTACCAGTACCAGCTGTTCCTCCCAACAAGATCCCCGGAATTACACGATTGCAGAGATTTATTCTTACATAATTATGGGTTTGCCGCATTTGCCACATAATCCATTATCTGTTACATAATCTGCACATGTTAACAAAAAAATTGTCTCTAGCTCTGAAAACGTGGTAACTTGTGTCACGGCTCAGTGGAAACCTTTTGGAAAGACTGACTGGTCATCTTTCAAATGCTTATTGATGTGTTTGGGGGTTAAGCTGGTACTACTAAAGTGAAATCTTTGGCCAGACAGTGTTACCATGTAAACCAAGCATTGGCAAAGCCAATAGCTCTCACTTATGTCAGATCTATTGTCTTTGCCAATCTGTTTTAGCCATGTTGCGAACCAGCGTGGCTGCTGTTCGGCATGACTAAAAGTTAGTGGTGTAAAGAAGAGCGGCCTGGAGTGGAGTGTTGTAAAGTGGAGTAAAGTGGAGTATTATGGAGTGGTGTGGAGTGGCATAGAGTGGTGTAGATTAGCGCTGAGTGGAGTGTTATTGAATGGCGTGGAGTGGTGTAGAGTGTTGTGGAGGGTCGGGGAGGGAGTAAAGTGTCATACAGCGGAAGTTCGTGGAATGGAGTAGAGTTGAGGGGCGTAGAGTGCCGCAGAGTGATATAGAGCACAGTAGAGTGGTGACGATCGAATTGCTTATAGCGGAGTAGAGTGTTGTGGAGTAGAGTCGCATAGAATGGAGTAGATTGTAGGAGAGTGGAGTGTCATAAAGTGGAGTAGTGTAGGAGAGTTGAATGGTATAGAGTGGAATTGAGTGTTGTACAGTTGAGTGGCATAGAATGTGACAGAGTGGAGTGCTGCAGAGTGGAGTAGGGGCTTGGAGTAGTGTGCTGTAGAATAGAGTGGAGTAAAGTGGAATGGAGTGGCATAGAGGGAGTTGGGTAGAGTGTTGTAGAGTTGAGTAATTCTGTAGAGTGACTTAGGGTGTAGTAGAGTGTTGTAGAGTGGAGTGGCATAGAGTAGGGTAGAATGTCATAGAGTGGAGTGAAGTTTAATGGAGCAGAGCATCATAGAGCGCCATAGAGTGGAGTATCTTAGAGTGCAGTGTCGTAAAGTGGAGTGTCATAGAGTAGAGTGGCCTAGAGTGAAGCAGCATAAAGAACATTTGGTAAAAATGGTGCCTCACTTGTGAGGGAGGCCCAAGTTCCCGCGACAGGCAAGGGCCCAAACATTTTTTTTGATCGGCAATGTTGATGTCGCATCACTACGTTTTGGGCCCTTGCCTGTCGCGGGTACTTTGGCCTCCCACACAAGTGAGGCACCATTTTTACCGGGAGACCCAGGGGAACGCTGGGAGGTGGGAAATTTGTGTGAGCCCGGTGATGCCACAACTTTCCCACACAAAAATGTGTGAAAAAAGTGATTTTTTCAGCTAAAATTGAGGTTTGCAGGGGATTCTGGGTAAGGAAACGTTGGGGGATCCATGCAAGCCATACCTCCCTGGAAGCCCCCGGGTGTCTAGTTTTCAGAAATGTATGGGTTTGGTAGGTTTCCCTAGATGGCCGCCGAGCACCGGGCCAAAAACCCAGGTGACCCCCTTGCAAAACTAGGTGGTTTTGAGATAGGCAATTTTGATGTCACCTCACTACGTTTTGGGCCCTTGCCTGTCGCGGGTACTTGGGCCTCCCACACAAGTGAGGCACCATTTTTACCGGGAGACCCAGGGGAACGCTGGGAGGTGGGAAATTTGAGTGAGCCCGGTGATGCCACAACTTTACCACACAAAAATGTGTGAAAAAAGTGATTTTTTCAGCTAAAATTGAGGTTTGCAGGGGATTCTGGGTAAGGAAACGTTGGGGGATCCACGCAAGCCATACCTCCCTGGAAGCGCCCAGGTGTCTAGTTTTCAGAAATGTGTGGGTTTGGTAGGTTTCCTTAGATGGCCGCCGAGCACCGGGCCAAAAACCCAGGTGACCCCCCTTGCAAAACCAGGTGGTTTTGAGATAGGCAATTTTGATGTCACCTCGTTACGTTTTGGGCCCTTGCCTGTCGCGGGTACTTGGGCCTCCCACACAAGTGAGGTACCATATTTACCGGGAGACCCAGGGGAACGCTGGGAGGTGGGAAATTTGAGTGAGCCCGGTGATGCCACAACTTTCCCACACAAAAATGTGTGAAAAAAGTGATTTTTTCAGTTAAAATTGAGGTTTGCAGGGGATTCTGGGTAAGGAAACGTTGGGGGATCCATGCAAGCCATACCTCCCTGGAAGCCCCTGGGTGTCTAGTTTTCAGAAATGTATGGGTTTGGTAGGTTTCCCTAGATGGCTGCCGAGCACCGGGCCAAAAACCCAGGTGACCCCCCTTGCAAAACCAGGTGGTTTTGAGATAGGCAATTTTGATGTCACCTCACTACGTTTTGGGCCCTTGCCTGTCGCGGGTACTTGGGCCTCCCACACAAGTGAGGCACAATTTTTACCGGGAGACCCAGGGGAATGCTGGGAGGTGGGAAATTTGAGTGAGCCCGGTGATGCCACAACTTTCCCACACAAAAATGTGTGAAAAAAGTGATTTTTTCAGCTAAAATTGAGGTTTGCAGGGGATTCTGGGTAAGTAAACGTTGGGGGATCCATGCAAGCCATACCTCCCTGGAAGCCCCCGGGTGTCTAGTTTTCAGAAATGTATGGGTTTGGTAGGTTTCCCTAGATGGCCGCCGAGCACCGGGCCAAAAACCCAGGTGACCCCCTTGCAAAACTAGGTGGTTTTGAGATAGGCAATTTTGATGTCACCTCACTACGTTTTGGGCCCTTGCCTGTCGCGGGTACTTGGGCCTCCCACACAAGTGAGGCACCATTTTTACCGGGAGACCCAGGGGAACGCTGGGAGGTGGGAAATTTGAGTGAGCCCGGTGATGCCACAACTTTACCACACAAAAATGTGTGAAAAAAGTGATTTTTTCAGCTAAAATTGAGGTTTGCAGGCGATTCTGGGTAAGGAAACGTTGGGGGATCCACGCAAGCCATACCTCCCTGGAAGCGCCCAGGTGTCTAGTTTTCAGAAATGTGTGGGTTTGGTAGGTTTCCCTAGATGGCCGCCGAGCACCGGGCCAAAAACCCAGGTGACCCCCCTTGCAAAACCAGGTGGTTTTGAGATAGGCAATTTTGATGTCACCTCGTTACGTTTTGGGCCCTTGCCTGTCGCGGGTACTTGGGCCTCCCACACAAGTGAGGTACCATATTTACCGGGAGACCCAGGGGAACGCTGGGAGGTGGGAAATTTGAGTGAGCTCGGTGATGCCACAACTTTCCCACACAAAAATGTGTGAAAAAAGTGATTTTTTCAGGTAAAATTGAGGTTTGCAGGGGATTCTGGGTAAGGAAACGTTGGGGGATCCATGCAAGCCATACCTCCCTGGAAGCCCCTGGGTGTCTAGTTTTCAGAAATGTATGGGTTTGGTAGGTTTCCCTAGATGGCTGCCGAGCACCGGGCCAAAAACCCAGGTGACCCCCCTTGCAAAACCAGGTGGTTTTGAGATAGGCAATTTTGATGTCACCTCACTACGTTTTGGGCCCTTGCCTGTCGCGGGTACTTGGGCCTCCCACACAAGTGAGGCACAATTTTTACCGGGAGACCCAGGGGAACGCTGGGAGGTGGGAAATTTGAGTGAGCCCGGTGATGCCACAACTTTCCCACACAAAAATGTGTGAAAAAAGTGAGTTTTTTCAGCTAAAATTGAGATTTGCAGGGGATTCTGGGTAAGGAAACGTTGGGGGATCCACGCAAGCCATACCTCCCTGGAAGCCCCAGGGTGTCTATTTTTCAGAAATGTATGGGTTTGGTAGGTTTCCCTAGATGGCCGCCGAGCACCGGGCCAAAAACCCAGGTGACCCCCCTTGCAAAACCAGGTGGTTTTGAGATAGGCAATTTTGATGTCACCTCACTACGTTTTGGGCCCTTGCCTGTCGCAGGTACTTTGGCCTCCCACACAAGTGAGGCACCATTTTTACCGGGAGACCCAGGGGAACACTGGGAGTTGGGAAATTTGAGTGAGCCGGTGATGCCACAACTTTCCCACACAAAAATGTGTAAAAAAAGTGATTTTCTCAGCTAAAATTGAGGTTTGCAGGGGATTCTGGGTAAGGAAACGTTGGGGGATCCATGCAAGCCATACCTCCCTGGAAGCCCCCGGGTGTCTAGTTTTCAGAAATGAATGGGTTTGGTAGGTTTCCCTAGATGGCCGCCGAGCACCGGGCCAAAAACCCAGGTGACCCCCCTTGCAAAACCAGGTGGTTTTGAGATAGGCAATTTTGATGTCACCTCACTACGTTTTGGGCCCTTGACTGTCGCGGGTACTTGGGCCTCCCACACAAGTGAGGCACCATATTTACCGGGAGACCCAGGGGAACGCTGGGAGGTGGGAAATTTGAGATGGACTTCAGTATGGATTGTGGTGGACAGGCCTTCAAGGTTAACCCACAATTGACACCACTAGGGTACACCTGCTTGTGCTAAGACATCAAGCCTTCTAAGGTCTAGTGGGGCCTTCTACGGTCTAGCATGGGAATGTGCTCCCTCAGTACAGTGGTGTGGTGGACTGATCATGAATGCGGAACCCGGTTCCCCAGTTCCAAATTCCACAGCTCTGGCCATAGTGCCACATCCCCACTGAACACCATACTTGCCCACTGAAACTCGCACTGCCTTCAGCTGTAACCTAATTGTGCCCGCTATAAACACTTGGAGGTGGCTCAATTCAAATTATGCACTTGATAAGAGTAATATGCTGCCTAAAAAAAACTTTAAAAAAAGCAACCACTCATAGGGAATGCAAAGCATGTGAAATGTAAGCAGAAACAACATGGTTACCTAAACGATCTCTCACTAAATATTCAGAAATCAGCGAGTGGTTTCACCTGAAAAGTTATGGACATGACTAGAGGGCCCTGAAGGGAACCGTTTCACTGTCCATTGCTTACATCCTTACAAAACGTAAGCAGTATGGTATAGAAAGACCACATCCATAAACACAGAGCCATGGTACACATTTTGTTTTCCAATCCACCCATCAACCAGGTTTTGCAGTACCTCCAGGAATGGTACACTCTCCCAACCTGGAAACATCAATGCTCTTCAAAGAAAGACGAGAAAATGAAAGTAGCACTTCACTGGCAAACTCTGTAAAGTGATGCTGGTGTATTTGGATGTAAAAAAAAACAATCTGGCCACTCTGCAACCCCTCTGTCTTGCTATTAGTTAGGTATCATATAAGAAATTCTATTTCTCTACATGCTGCACTTTGGATTTGAAAAATTAAAAAGAAGGGCATTTTTGGATCCATTTCACAGGGAAGCAACTAGAAAGACGAGCGTTTTTCAAATTTGAATCCATTTCACAGGGAAGCAACAACAGGCACACACGAACGAAGCCAAGCCTCTGGCATGCCTGGGCATACCAAAGTGCCCCCACCCTAACCCAAACCCACCGATGCAAAAAAAAACCCTCCCCAGCCCCAAAACTCACCTTTGCTCTCCGACACGCAGGAAGCAAATGGCTTCCTGCTCCTCGGAGAGCAAACGGGAAACCTCCAATGACGTCAGCGCGGCTCGCGCGCTGACGTCATTGATGACGCGGGGGGGCGGGGGGAGGCAGGGGATGGTCTTCCCCTGCCTTCCCAGTAAAAAAAAAATTGATCGACCACTCACGGGGGGAGCGCCAGCGCTTCCCCCGTGGGTGGGTGCCATGACGAGCTGGACTCGTCATGGGCACAGCGCGACTGTGCTCCATGACGAGTCAAGCTCGTCATGGGCACAGAAGGGGTTAAAAAGGTCCCCGAGCTAAAGAGAGAAAAGTTGAAAAGGGGAAGGTGATAAAAGGAGACAGCAAGGATGAAAAACAAGACAGGGGGAGTGGGAGGGGGAAGAAATAGTACCTCAATCAAGTCGGGAGCAGCGGACGGGCACGTATTAACTTGAATCAATCTGCGCTTGGTTCCTGCTCCACAGAAATAGCCGGAAATTACGTTTCACCTGCACTGACCAATTACGGAGCCTGTAAAGAAGAGTGCTATAAAGACAATAAATGGTAAGCAACTGGGGGTCTCCAAGCCCTTTTCTGTAGACAATAGAGTCTCGCAAACGAAGTGCATGTTCTAGCGCTTGAACTCGCAGGCTTGATCCTAAAAACGAAACAATTATGAAATAATATCATCACAAAATATGCTACATTACACTATTTATTTTGCCTTCTCTTGCTGCATAATTTAGTCAACCCTACCACATAATTTGGTCCTCCCCTACTGCATAATTCCAGTGGCATGGTGTTGGAAAACGAGGCAGCATCTGTGAGGCCTGCACAAATAACATGACTACATTTGTCCTTCACTGGGAACCAAACACCCAATTGTAGCGCCTGACTCTCAGAGGGTAGCGTTGCAGAGCAGTCTGAGGCTTACTCAAGGGAGGTGGTGTGGGCTAATAATCGCCATTTGCAGGTGCGCAAAAATAACACTCAATAATTGATTGTCCAGTCTGTACTTTGCTTTATAAAAGTAAGAGTACATTTATTCAACACACACACTACTCAATACTATGCACCAATTTACAAATATACATAAGCTGTTGGAATTACTTTGTGACATTGCATAACATCTCCACACCTCCCGCAGGGGGGTGGGGTCTAGTACCACCACTCCCATGTATGCACATCAACTTGCCCCCAATGCAGTTAGTTGAACATAACCTGAAGCAAGGGCCCTGCGCACTGGCACCATCCCAGTGGCGACCCACCCCATTACCTCAACAAGCATTAAAAAGGGGTAAACCTGCCTTGGTGACACATGACCCTGACTGAGCATCTCCCACTTAAGGGCTAGCAGTCTGGGGTCTTCACCTAAGTGCAGCAGCAAGAATCCATGTTTACGCATACTTTAGAATGACAGTACTAATCACCTTAGTTGATCATTTGAATGCATTGCAATCACATATGAAATCCCAGGATTACGCATATACAGCCAGACACCCTAGCAGGACTGTCTGGCAACATAACCCCACTTGGCTTATGACATCACCTTACACCAGCACATCATATTTAACAAATGAATTTCAGTCCCTCTGAAAGAAATAACCATTAGTAAATGCATTTCGGTGCAGTTACACCACTTCACCTCCAGGGGATGCCCTTCTCCAGACATCCCCAACTCAGCCCTTCACTCCATGATGCACTTCGTAGTACACCCTCAGCTGTAGAACATAAGTTGCAGCCCAGAAGGTGATAAATGCTGGCTGAGCCCTTGAGGGGTTATTCTTTCAGATGACCCATGAAACTTATGGGGGGACTGTTCTCCTTTAGGCTGGGGTAGGCTGCGGTGCTCCTGCAGCCCCCATGCACTTTCTTTCACACATGAGGGTGACCCCCTCCTCTGGGGGCCACCAGGCACCAAAAACGATGTTCTCCCCATGCCTTACAAGGCATTATGGGGCGCTTCCAGCTCCTTTCTATGCATAATAGATGAGCGGCTCTCCCGCTGTGCCGGGGAGAGCCGCGCTGGTAGTGCCAGCCGCTTCGACGCATCTTCCTCCCTCGGTGGGGGGGCCAGTCCCACCCGGACCCCCAGGTGCTGCTAGGTGACTCGGGGAGCCCACCCCCGGCCGCTCCTTCTGGTTTCTGGGGCCCGGTCCCACCCGGGCCCCTCGCGCCTCCACTCTTCATGTTCGGGTCCCGGTCCCACCTGGGACCCCCTAATGCCTCCGAGATGGGGGGCAGCCTGGGGAGCCCACCCCCGGCTGCCCTTGCCGGCTCCCCGCACGGCCAGCACCCTCGCATGCTGCCGCGGGAGCCGGCACGACTCTTCTCGTCTGCCCGCTCCAGCGGGCAGACACGCCGCATCCTCCATGGAGCGGTTCTTCGGGGGGAGTGCGATGGCACTTCCCCCCACCTTCTCCACCCTCGGGCCCGGGGATGGGGTCCCAGGCCCCCGAACATCTTCGGGGGGGCGCGACGGCGCTCCCCCTCACTCAGCATCGGTGGGGGCCAGGGTGGGCTCCTGGCCCCCTGCCAAGGGCCACCTTCACGGGGAGCACGACGGCGCTCCCCATCCTCCGTTTTCAGCGGGGGCCAGGGTGGGCTCCTGGCACCCCGCGGGGGTACCTTCACGGGGTGCGCGACGGCGCACCCCGACTTTCATTCCTTGGGGGGCAGCCCCCGGGACCTGACCCGCCCCGGGGGCAGTTTTAAGACCGGCGGCGGAGCCCCACGTGCTTCGTCGTCGGACCCAGCAAAGGTTGTGTATCTTCTTGGGGGCATATCTCAGCCCCCAGGGGTCCGATCTCCTCTATTTTCACTTCTTCTCGCTCCTGGTGGCGCCCCCCTGCCACTGGGAGCACTCTCCTTCACCCTCCGGGTCTCCAAGAGGCTGCCTTCTGCAGGGAACGGTCTTCTCTGGCTCCCTGCACCAGCCTTTCTCCTGGCTCTCCTTCGGGGCCTCACTTCTCCCTGCGCAGAGGCCACTGCTCCTGCGCACCGGTCCTGAACTCTTCTTTTGGTGCTGTTTGGGTCCTGGGGGCAGTCAGGGGGTCTCTCCTTCCAACTGCCCATTGCGCCAGGCTCCAGCACCTTCAGCCCCCGCCGACCACACCCCAGAGAGAGCTTCTCTTCCTGTGCAAGCACTTTTTAAAAGTTGAGTAGGGGGCTGGCAGGAAGTCCCTGTTGGTCCTATCAAACAGCGACACATCACTTTCCTGCCCCTGCTCCCTCCTTCTTGTCCAGCCTATGGGTTTGTTCAAAATGGCGTCGTCCAGTGTCTCTGGCCACATGGCCTCTGAAACCCAACTCCTTCCCTCCTTGGTGCAGCCTGGTGCCTGGCACCCAGTGACAGCAGTTGATGGATTGGCCTGCAGCCCCACCCATCTTCTCTTCGTGGAGAAGAGGCCCTAGCTTGAGGAAGAAAGGTTATCAATCCATCCAGCTGAGGTCAGCCTTCAGCCTGGGTCTGGTCATGGCTAGCTCAGAGAAATATGACAGTTCTGGATGACCCAAAAGCAGTACAAATATGACTTTGGACTCCGCAGAATATTTCTTTTCACATTTGCTACATTGGACTTAAGTGCGTGTCTGGAATCTGTAGGCCTAATTGAAGTTAATCTAGCCATGGGCCCCACATCCCCATAGGGGAATAATAAAGTGAAAATACAGTAAAACACACTGACTTTCCCTGGCATGTTTCTTCCATCCTGAGTTCACTGTGGGTGAGTCCCAACCTATGCGGCTCCCCCACAGTAAAAGCTCAACAATTAGGTGCTCAAAAAGCGAAAAATCCAGGCGGCCCATAGTGTCAGAACCACCTTCTAACACATGGTCTATACTGCTCCACTCAATTACAAGAGAGGCAATCTCTATTGCACAGCTCAAACTAATAAATACGCAATAACAGAGACATGCTTACTTTTCATCTAAGGTAGGAGCTTAAAGCAATAGTCAAACTGAAACTAATTAGCTGTGAGATGGTTGCTGCTGTCACGGGCAGCTTACTTTCAATGCAGAGGCAGCACAGAAAAGTGGCACTTCAAGTGCAGGAATTGAGGTTTGAGTAAATAATAAAGTTGTGGGACAAGACCACTCATCAGTGAGTCAGCTGAGATGACAGGAGATGAAGAGGAGATCTCTCTAAGCTCTGTCTCTGAAACAGGACAAATACTCTTTGTGCACTCCTCGTGAAAATTAAAGTGACCACAAAGACACTGGGGTGGACGCATGGAATGGTTTGTTTGAGTGTACAAGGCTAATCCCAATAAAAAACAGGCATTGGCATAGCCAATAGGTCTCGCTTTTGGGACCTTATAAGTGTTTAGCCATGCAACAGTTGATGTTGTTGCACCAAGGATATTGTGCTGCATAACTAAATACTTATAAGGTCCAAAAAGTGAGACCTATTGGCTATGCCAATTGCTTGTTGTAATTGTGGACAGCAGCGGTGGGGTCCGTATGAGCAGCTCAGCTCGGAAATATCCACGTCCATTTTAACTTCTTGTGAGTAGGATATGAACACTGTGCGCCACGCGGCTGCCTCCCAGTAGTCTGCGCACTAGCATCACGCACCTTACCTCACAAGAGAAGACCCATGGCAGCGCACTGCCCCATGGCACTTATCGATAAAATAGAAGGAATGCCATATTGTTATACCACTGTCAAAAGAAAGTAATGCATGAATGTAAGCCATCTGAGGCCTTAGTACCCTCCCACGTGGCGTGTTGTGTGAATGGAGGGGCTTACACCAAGTCCAGATAGCCCGAGTGTGAAAAACAGAGTACGTCACCTGCAACAACATGCTAAATCATTTTACAGAGCAGAAGCATGAACGGTAGGGCCAGTCCACCGAGGAAGATTCGAGCCCTTGACCTGCTACATCGTTATGGGGAGCACGTTCCACGGAACGACCGCCTCAGAGCCCGCGTGGTACGGCTACAGCAAGAGCTATGCACGCAGGAAGTGACTAGCACTACATGGCGCCCACAAAACTGCACGTTTATTAAGGCGCGCAATCGCTTTTCTGTCGGCACTGCACGACAGATTTCACTACAGCTGTACTCTATCGTGTTTGGAACGCCGGGGTGTGTAAAAGAATCAAGAGGCCTTTGTTTAGGGTGCTTTGAATTTTATTTTATAAGGTTTTTTTCAAGCGTGCCGTCTGAAGGAGTAACGATTCCATGAAATGGAGCCTGGCGAGGCTCCCCTCCCTGATGCAGACACCATTGCAAAGATGACGCTGCATAGCCTGTCCAGGTGACACTGCAGGCACTGCAAACGCTGTCACTGCAGGCCTCGCACGATAGGTGCACTGCAAACGTTGTCACTGCAGGCATCGCACAATAGGTGCACTGCAAACGCGGTCACTGTAGGCATCGCACGGCTATCTATAGTTGCACTGCAGATGCTGTCCACGTGACACTGCAGACGCTGTCACTGCAGGCACTGCAGCCACAAGGGTACCCATAGTGGCACTGCAGGTGCTGTCCAGTGACACTGCAGGCACTGCTTGCATACTACAGACGCTGTCCTGTGACACTGCAGACGCTGTCACTGGGTACCTATAGTGGCACTGCAGGGCTGTCCAGTGACACTGCAGATACCGCAAGGGTACCTGTAGACGCTGTCTGGTGACACCGCAGAGACAGTTCATGTAACACTAAAGGAACCGCAAGTGTGGCACTGCAGAGACTCCACGGACGGCACTGCCAAGGCTGTCCGGCACTGCAGAGACTCCACGGACGGCACTCCCGGAGCTGTCCGGTGACACTGCAGGCACTGCTTGCATACTACAGACGTTACACGGGTGACTCTTCAAGCACTGCACAGGGGACACTTCAAACTGTACGGGGTGTAACTGCGTGCACGGCATGGATGACACCTCTGACACTGGCCATTGACACTGTCCAGCTGGTGCCAACACCCCACACACAGCAGTTGTTGCCCCAGAGACACAGATTGCACCACCATGGCGTTATAACCTGCCGTAGCTGTGATTTCTAACTCTTTCTTCTTAGATGTGTCTATTTAATGACCATGCCGCTGACATGCGCTCAGACACCTCGGGGAAAAATGAGCGCTATATAGAAAAGCATAAAAAATAGTGTACGCATTCGATTGTATTAGAACATTATAGCACATTTCATACCTCTGCGGACATCTCGAAGCGCTTCCGAAGTTGGACATTAATGGAGCTGCTGTTTTAGAATATTCCGTTTGTATCGATGTCTTTCGACTTTAGTCAGGATTTGTTTTTCGAATGACCAGCGTTCACCTCCCCTTTTTTCTGGACATGGAGAGCCCCGCTGCAATGAATGTATCCGTTCTGTCTTTACTCACTGTTTAGTTCATATGCGCGCGCCGGCAAAGAACAAGGTGCTTTGCATTAAAAAAAGACTGCAAAAGTGAAAGCAGGGGTCGCGCGCGCCGGCAAAGAACAAGGTGCCTTGCACATGAAGAAGTTAAAAAAAAAATACGGCAAAAATTAAAGCAGGGGTGCGCTGCGTGCGCGCCGGCAAACACGCGAGTGGTGCGTGCGCGGCACCACTAAAAGTGAAAGTAATCACGTTCCAGATGGCGCCTCGGGCGCTGAAAGCTGGCAGCTGTGCACGTTCATGCTCGCGTGAACGCAAGCTTTAGGCCAGCAAAAGCCGTGGGTAGCACTTTGAGAACCCACTTACTAAATGTCTCCCCCTGAGGCAGCGCATACGCTGGCTCAGGCGAGACCTAACAATAACCAACAACACTGGCCTAACCACTAACCTTGGATTGTGGAACAGCATACTGCCTAGTGTAAAGCGCTTCAACACCTTGTCATTGATAATAAGTGCTATATAAATGCAAATACAATGCAATACAGATAAAAGGGCTGCCAGACTCTTTTCTCAGCCTGACACTTAGCATCGCTGACACTACATGGTTTCCACCGGCCTGCGTTACCCCTGCCTATTTCAGTAATAGGACTGTGCTCAACCCAGTTTGGGCCACAGAAGTAAGTGCCCCAATTGAAAACATATCTATGGTTGCTGACACCAGCCACACTCATCACTCTGCTGTCGCTGCTATGGCATTTGTCTCCAGAGCGAGGAAGAACTCACACAGCACATGCTCAGGTGAGAAACCACCCTCCCCCTCAAAAAAACATTAGATTCTTCAACTAGGGCAGAATGCATGAACGTTTTGTTGGGAGAGTCTTGAATCATTTTCCTGGTGCACTCTATTTCCTGAATATCTCCTGATGGGATTCTAGAAGCCAATGTAGAGGGAAGAGGACTGGAATGATGTGATCCCAGAGTTTCAGATGCAGGAGTACCCTGGCCCCTTCGTTTTGCACCTTTTGCAATTTGTTTAGGAAAAATAGTTTTGATCACAGCTAATGTCAATTTGCTTGCACAAGGCATGACGAATAAAAA
The DNA here is from genome assembly GCF_964204655.1 of Triturus cristatus. Lineage (NCBI taxonomy): Eukaryota > Metazoa > Chordata > Amphibia > Caudata > Salamandridae > Triturus > Triturus cristatus. The sequence goes on along the minus strand of NC_140590.1, from coordinate 1,266,490,587 downwards.
AGAGCTGCTACACCTTGAACTCTGTGGGAAATACCTAGTTAAGTTCATATCTGATTTAGGATTCTGAGACTATTTGTACAATATTTTTCTTTGGGGTTTCAACCACTTAAATCTGCATCCAGGATGATCGGTAGACTTTTCCCTGTGCCAGATGGGGGTGTGGATGTACCTGTCCTAAATCAGAAGGCCAGGGTGAGATATCTTATCTAGATATCCATTTTCCACATCTGAAGATTTCTGTTTAGTCCAGTTTGAGTTTAAGATGGCTAGCAATTACCCAATCTTTCAGAATAATTAAGTGGTGTGCCAACCTGGGTGTGGTGGCACTGAAGTTCTTAAACTTGGAGATGGTTTGTGTGTCATTTGCATGATTGACGTAACTACAAAGAAGGGTTGAATCCGTCAAGGCAGAAGGCTGAGGAAAACGCTGAATGGACAGGGAAGGCTGGCCATTGAGCCCTGAGGAACAGTAATTTCCAGTGTTTGGTTACCTGGCGGGAGGGAGATGATGTGGCAAGGATTTACAATGAGGGCGGCAATACAGTCCTAGACTTTGTCATGAATACCTATGTTCCGGGCCATGTTGAGCAGTGTAGGGGGATAGACTTTATGGATTGTAGCAGAGAGAGCTAGCCGAAACAGCACATTCTCTCACAATCAGTATGTGAGCTCAGCTCATTCAAAGTAGAAAGTAGAAGTCTCTCTTACGGTGCAGAATCCGGCATCTGCAAAGGTATCATTCTTTCAATAAATTCCAGTATCTGAGTGTAGCCAACTTTTCTATTAGTTTGGCCAAGAAGCAACTGGCATCTGTTGGCCTGCAATGGACAAGTTTACATCTAGACTTAGGGGCATATTTACAAGCCCCTATCGCCACCACAACGTCACTTTTCTCGATGGCAATCGGGGCTTCGCCTTATTCACAAGGCAGCATTAAGCCACTTAACTTTGCTTAACGCTGCCTTGTGAATAAGGCACCCTTTCACCCTATACTTAGTTTGAAAGGGGTGGGCAATTGTTGTTGTGATGGACGTTCCAACGCACCACCCATTGATTCTGATGCTGCCCCATATTTACAAGCATGGCGTAAATATGGGGCAGCGCCCAAATTAAGACCAGGGAATACCTGGTCTTACAATGGCGCAAGGAGGAGAAATGTTTTATTTCTCCTCGTTTTTGCTGTTTCCATCTATGCTGTGTCCCTTCCTGCACATCATAAACAATCATCAAAATAATGAAGTTTTGCAACTTCTGTGTGTGCTGCATTAAGCAGCACACGTAGAAGTTTCAATACGCCATTTCAGATTGATTGTGTGCAGGAAGGGACACCTTCCTGCACATAAACAATCATTCCCCTCAACGCAGGCACCATTGCACTTAGGTGCAAGGGTGCCTGCGTTGGTGCTATGGAACTAAATTAGCGCCAGTGCAGGGGAAAACGCAAGGCTGCACCGTATTCATGTAAATACTGTGCAGCCCTGAATTGCAGCAGTGGCGGGCGCAGCATTAAGCCAAGGAGGCTAATGCCGTGCTCTGCCACTTCCACGAAAATATGCCCCTTAGTTTCGTTAGGAGAGGTTTCATGAATGCGCATTTACTTTGTTTGGCATAGTCCCAGTAATGAGTCACTGGTTATCAGCTGTGCGGCTTCTTTGGTAGGTTTAATTGGTAGGATTTCTTTGGAAATTGCCATGGGTATGGGTAGGCCGAGGATACACACCTTTTGCTGTATGACGTTAATTCTTTAAAGGGGATCAAGATAGGAGAGAATGCTTTAAGACGCTTGTTTTGCTGTCATAGCTGTGGTTGAAAGTGACAGTAGTTCAATTGTGTTTTTGAGTAGAGGACGGTGTGCAATAGTTAATTGTCATTAATCAGGAAAAAAAGTGGCCAAGACATCACAAAGTGTTTGAAGTTGGGAGGTGGGGGTTCTTCTGTGCAGGCTGTCGGATCCTTAAATTCTGAAAACCTCCTTGGCAGGGCATACTGCAACAGAGACACAGAAGGAGTATTTCTTTTTTTGTTCCTGGTGGTTTCTCAGTAGGTGTGTAGTTCACGAGTATATACAGTTTTCATCCTAAGCTCTATTTTTTACTCCATAGATGCTGTGTTGATACCTTTGAGTGATACAATCTCCTTGGTGAATCATTTTGCTGACCAGTGTGATTTGTGTTTTGGTCATTTTTCATGCGATGATCGTGACAATTGATTGTGATAGTCATTCATTGTATTATGGAATCACTGAGGCTAGTCAGTTAGGGTCTGGGGAGCTGGTCTTGAGCTGGTTACCTTAGTTTGCATGGAGTCCAGGTTCCAGATCCTTCCAAATATAATCTTGTATTCTTTGAGGAAATATTTGTTTGAACTGCTACTTTTCTGCACTGTGGCTCTACTGGTGATATTAAATATTCCCCCAAGGGTGTGTCTGGCAGAGTGTGGGTCAAGGATGAGCTCTGGGAGTTGCACAGCTTGAAGCCTGCCTTTAGCCTTTTCGTTGATGGACAACCCGGCTTTTTGTGTCCTGTTTGAAATAGTTCCTAACACTGAGGTCAGGGAGATTTTTAGAGAGTGGCGACTGAGTCAAAGAAAGTTGTTGAGAAAGAAGTGCTTTGGGAAAGGCAAAATGGGGCATGCTCCACTTCCCTGCAGTTTGCACAGAAATGAGTTGGTGATTTCAGTCTGCATTCACCAAGCACTGAAAGTTGACAGACTGCCCATGGCAGTTGGGAAACATTGACAGAGGAGAAGCAGTACACAAGAGCGAACACTCCAGCTGTGTGTGAGCAGGCATGGTTCCCATGGCCAGCTGCAAGCTCCCACCGATGTTCCTTTTGTAATGTGCCAAGGTTTGGCCCTGCAGCCCCCCTCTCTTTGGCCTGCCCACCTTCCATGAGCAGGAGGCTGGAAACGGGTACTTTTGAGAGTGCACATGCAAATGCAGAGATGGAGGTCGGTTGTCCCTTGCAGGCCTTGTCTCTGTATCGGCAGCCCTTTTAGAAGCTTTCAAGACTGCTTTTTGCCACATGAATATTAATGCGGCAGGATTTATGTGGGTGCTTGTGAATGGCCGCTGTGTGCTCTGCCTGATTGATACATCTGGCAAAGCACAAAGATATGGCCAGTCCGTATGGCAGATGGTGCAAATACAAATACATTTGATCTGGGTTTGTGTGTGGTGGGGGCGTTGCAAAATTAAAAAGCCAAATAGCCTTGATTCCACTTCATGCCTCTTTCTTCCACCACGCTACACTTTCTGTCCCTTTATCTCAATCCTGCATGTTCTTTTTCATTCCTGCTGTCTCCCTTTGGGATTATTTTTTACCTTTCCCCTCTTTCTTTCTCACTTTTCTACCTTTTCCATGTTTTATCTGGGCCAGGAAATGCTAAATAAGTCCAGGCCATCAAAACTGAGTTCCAGTGTTCACAACCTGCACAAATTAAGCTATGTACAATTTTCTTTTCTTTACGCAGTATCCAGATGTTTGTTTCATCAAATGGTTTTACCCCGCGACAGCCTGCGCGGAGTAAACACAAGAGCAAATACCAATAACATCACTGTCATTAAAAGTCTCAGAAGCAGATTGTCAGTGCAGATGCCTCAAAAGACCTCAGGGGTCACCCTTGGTTCATCGCTGTAAGTAAGCATCTTATAACCCAGTAGTTTCATCTGAGACATCTGCAATGCACTTTTCATCATATCCAGGATGGTTGGCCTTAAGCGCGTAGCGACAAGAGAGCATACATAATCATTGCCTCTACGACAGACTGCTGCGGCCTGCTCACAGGTGGCCCCCTGTGGTTTGCTTAGCACAAGGTTTGCTGCCAGCTTGTCTTTGCCTCATAGCTCAAATGTCTTGTAATGTACACTCAACACTGCATCAGATTACATCACATAAAGCGTAAGATCTGCATGAATATTCACAAGTCCACATATGAAAATTCTCTTCATTGAAAAGGCAGAATCGATATAGAATTATAGATGGGTAACTGTGAAAAAATGGTTCTGAGTGTCATGAAAAAGACAATGAAGGGAAAACTTAAATTTTCAGTCATGTCACTCAGAACCCGAGGTGAAAAGCATCCTCTTTATTTACTGTTACCCACCTACAATGTTATGCTGCACATGGGTTTCAACCTATTGAGAACAGTTTGTTTCAAATTGTGGTATTTTAGGTTTAATTCTGTTTTTTATTAGAGAAAACAAAGTATCGGAGCGGCATCAGCAGCTATCGCCTACAACCCTGCGGGCCGGTGGATCACTGCGCTTGTAGGTCAGCCCATCAAAGCCTCAACTAGCTCCCCGTGGTCGGCCCCCCTTTAAACACAGCATGTCGCCTACAACCCCGTGGGGCCGGCCGCGTCTTAAACTGAAGGGAACAGGAGGACCCCCGGGTTCTCTGAGGGGCAGTGTTGACCATTCTCCACCACTCGCAGCCCAGCTGGGCCGGACCATTGAGGAACCACTCTACACAGTGCATGTCAGATAGGGGTCTCCCCTATAGAGGCTAAGACTCCGCTCTAGGCGTAAGGCTCTGCGGCCATGATCTACCCGTTAGGGCGTCATCCGCTTCGATACTTCAAGAAAACAAAGAGAAAGAAAAACTCAATCTATCCCCCTAAACTCCTCCCCTCCCCTGCCCAGGTACCCCAACCCCCAGAGTCTCCTACCCCCTCCCCCCCCTCCCGTCGTCCAGTGCGCGTTATCGGATATTCCTGGGGATTTCGAACAGTCTTTCTCGGGTGTTACGTGGCAGACACAATCAAGAGACGTTCTCCCCCTGCACGGTAAGCCGCAGAAGTCGAAGATATCGTGGGCAGGTCAGTTCTCTGAATCCCGTGACCAGTAAAGACTGGAACGGCTGCCATATGTCCACGAACCGTTTCACCTCGCCCGCCACTGCCAACGACATCTTCTCCAGTCCCAGTACATGCCACAATCTATGGAGCCAGCCCGTAACCGTGGGGAGTGTTGCGGTGCGCCAATGTACCAGGATGTTCTGGGTAGCTGACCCTAAGGCAATGGCTATCTGTCTCCCTCTGCGAGATTTTAAGGGGTACATCAACTTGTTCGGGAGGCCTAGCAGTATATAGACCGGCAGGCGCGGCAGCTCAGTGTCAAAATGGGAATCTACGTTGTCTAACACCTCCTTCCAATAGGTGTCCAGGTGCGGGCAGTCCCATAGGACATGCGAAAGCGTACCCACCTTCCCACAGCCCCTCCAGCAAGTGTCCTTTTTACTATGGTCCATGGCGTGTATGCGTTCTGGGGTATAGTACCAATAGGTCGAGATTTTAGTGAGGGTCTCAGTGAGGCCTGTGTGGTATGCCGAGTGCCTGGCTCTATAAGCTATCTGTTCCCATTCATCCTGTCATAAGGCTCTGCCCAGTTCCTTCTCCCAGCGCTCTCTCCCCGGATTATAAAAGTGTGACGAGGGTAGTTGGAGAAACTGATAGAGGTCGCTTATGAGCTTAGCGTCCGACGTCCTCGTCAGAAGCCAGCGTTCGTAAGGGAGGAGCCTTCTGTCCGCAGTCTCTCGTACCTGAGGATGCAGAGCCCAATGGCGCGCCTGCGTGTACCGCATCCTCTCATTCTCTTCGAATGAGTATTCTTGCCGGAAGCACTGAAAGGGAGTGACCCCTTCCGAGTCGTACAGGTGACACAACGCCCGGCATCCCGCCGTACGCCAGTGTGTGAACGCCCCCCATTCCATCCCCAGGGTAAAATCAGGGTTATCCACCAGGGGTGTCAGCGGCGAAGGAATGGTCGTTAGGCCGTGCGCTATGTTGGTGGCGTCCCATACCCTTAGAGGAACTCTGGTGATAAAGGAGGCGTATAGATTCGCGGGACGGTGAGCCCTACGTAGAAACGGCACTTCTTGTAGGGGCCTGCCCACAACCGCTTGATCCTGGACAAGCCAGTTTTGTCGGACTCCCACCGGCTCCACTCCACTAGATAGCGCAACTGCGTCGCCTGAAAGTATTTGCGGAGATCCGGTATGCCCAGTCCTCCCGCCTCCGGTGCCAGCATCGAGAGCGCTCTCCTCATCCGAGGCTTCTTGCCCTGCCATATAAAGCATGCTAGGTCAGACTGCATTTTCTGGATCCACCCGACCGGCGGCTGTAGCGGCAGCGCTCGAAACAGATACAAGATCTGAGGGAGAATCATCATCTTGACCGCTGCCACTCTACCCAGCAGCGAGAGGGTGTTGCGATCCCACCGAGTCAATTCCCCCTTTATCTTCTTGCCCAAGGCGGTGTAGTTTGCCGTGACCATAGTGGGTAAAGTGGGGGCCAGCATGATTCCCAAGTAGGGCACTGGATCTGACGACCAGACAATCGGTACTCAGTGTTGTAACAGGGTTCTGGTCGTCGGTGAGAGAGAAAGGTCCGGGGCTACAGATTTTTTCACGTTCATCTTGAATCCCGCGACCTCTGCGAAGGAGGTGAGCTCCGCAATGCACGCCGGCAAGGCCCGCATCGGGTCCTCCAGTGAGAGTATGACGTCATCAGCGTATAAGCTGACGGTATGATAAAAACCGCCAAATTTCACCCCTCTCACTGCCAAGTTACTACGGATCCTGTGCACGAAGGGCTCCATGTAAAGAGCAAAAAGTAAAGGCGACAGCGGGCATCCTTGCCCCGTGCCTCTTTCAATGTTAAAACTTTTAGAGCTGTACCCGTTCACTCGCACCACAGCAGTTGGGGACCGGTAGCAATTGAATATCATGCAGCGGAATTTGTCCCCCAACCCCAGTTTCACTAATACCTGTTCTAGAAAAGGCCAGTGGACGCTGTCAAACGCCTTCTCCGCGTCCACCGCTAGTAACATTTTCTCCCCTGGGATCCGTGAGGCCTTTTCTATGAGATGAGTAATCCGTTTAGTGTTGTCCACCGTCTGCCTTCCTGGGACAAACCCGCGCTTGATCGGGGTCAAGAAGTCCCGGTAGATGTGGAGCCAGGCGCGCTGCTAGGATCCCGGTGTATAATTTGAGATCTGTGTTTAAAAGAGATATCGGCCTGTAAGAGCCGCACTGTGATCTATCTTTCCCCGGTTTGGGGAGAACCACGAGGGACGCCTGTAACAAGTCCGGCGGAATGGCCCCTGGTTCAGCGAAGGTGTTGAAAAGGCGCGTGAGAACCGGCGCTAATGTCGTACAAAACGTTTTGTAAAATAGGGACGTATAGCCGTCTGGGCCCTGGGATTTACCATGCTTAAGACGAGCAATGGCCGTATCTCCTTGTCTAGGGTCTCCGCCTGTGAGAGTGTCAGGGATGGCAGGGAGACCGAGTCCATATACCCCTTTGTCGCGAGTGCATCCGGGGGTTCCCCGGCGTAAAGGTCGGCATAGTACCCGCGGAAGAGCTCTGAAATATCGGCTTCCTCCGTGACTTTCGAGCCCGTTGGGCTGGAGATCTCTTTCACCATCTGCTTCTGTCGTACCACCCGGAGTTTACTTGCCAGTAGCCTGCCGTACTTGTCCCCCCCGTGTAATAGGCGTGCTTTAAGCGCAACGCTGCATACTCCGCTCGATCCATATCTAACGCCGTCAATAGCTTTCTCGCCTCCTTGAGCCGCCGCCAAACCCGGGGGGCCCCAGTCCTACCGTGCATTTGCTCCAGTTCACGGACCCTCTGAGTGAGTTCCTCCCGCTTCTGCCGCCTGGCCGTATTATCCGCTGAGGAGATAGCGATAAATTCCCCTCGCAGAACCGCTTTCAATGCAGCCCATTGGGTCGCTCTGGATGTGTCGGAACCGTCATTGTGGGAGAGATATTCCCGGATCGCAGCCGTGACCTGCGTGACCACCTCCTTCCTATAGAGCAAGGAGTCTCGGAGACGCCAGACCCGGGGGGAGCGGGAAGCCGGCGGCAAGCTAAACGTAGCCATGACGGGGGCGTGATCCGACATGGATATCACCCCCATCTCCGCCGCCGTGGCTAAAGAGTACACTGGCCCCGTGACCAGAAAGTGGTCCAGCCGCGCGTAAGTTTTGTGTGCGTGCGAGTAATAAGAGTAGTCTCTGTCAGTAGGGTGCAAGCAGCGCCAGAGGTCATGTAGATCCATCTCTGCCAACTGGGCCTTGCACCCGGCCGAGAACTCCCCAACCTGCGGGGAGCGGTGCGCGGACCTGTCAAGCGCCGAGTCAAAGACCATGTTATAATCGCCGCCGACAATAATATGCCTGTCTGGCGTAGCCATGACCTCCCCCACAGCTGAGCTCAGGAAGGATTCCTGACGGTCATTCGGGCTATAGAGAGACCCTATTGTGAAGGAGAGGCCCGCCACTCTGAACCTATAAGCTAAGAGCCTTCCCTTCTGTTCCGCTTGTTTGTTGAGGATTTCTCCTCGAAAGTGTCGGGCTACTAGGATCGCCACCCCCGCTGTTTTCGTGTTGCAGGACGAGAAGAGCTGTGTTGGGAATGAGTGTGAGCGTAATCTAAGGCAGTATCGGGGTAAGAGGTGCATCTCCTGAAGAAGACAGATATCCGCCCGGGTGTTCTCTAAAAGGGACAGGACAGCCCGCCGTTTAACCGGGTTATTAAGGCCCCTGACGTTAAGCGTCCAATGTTAAGAGTTGTGGCCATCACGGGAAGAGACAGGTGTATCCGCGTAGCTTTTAAACACACCCCCGACTCGTGCCCCAAGCGCTGCAGCTGCTGCAGGGACCCTGTTCACGCACTGGACGACCCCCCCTCTCGCCTCGATCATCCTCCCTCTTTCCCATCGGACCCCCTTTCCTCCTCTCCTCCCCCACCCCTCTCCTCCCCCCCAACTACCCCACCAACCACCCCCCAACCCTTCCCCTGGCAATGGGCCAATAACTCTGGGCAAAATTGTGGTATTTTAAACCTAGAAGTAAACTTGAACTTATGGAGACAGGTTCCAAATGCAGGAGTGAGAACTGTTCTGCATAGCATTGGGTGGAAAACAAGCTTTGATCCCCACTTCTGTGATGCAATTGCAGCGAATAGCAGAAATTCGAATAGCCTGTTAAGGATAGTGGATGGCTATAGAACTCATATCTAACATACAGAGGAGTTGATGGGTAACAGTGAATAGGGTGTGAGATCGCACGGAGGGTGGGTTGTTGGGTGGATGGAGGCCAGTTATGTTTTTCTACATTTGGAAAGAGTGCAGAGGCCATTCTCATCCAGATAATGGGGGTGTCGCGATTGTGCAGCACATGAGGATATTCCCTTGCCAAATGCCCCGCTTTCACGGACTTCACGCCCGGTTCCCAGGTAACAGGCGCCCCGGGAACTACATGTCCCATAACACCCTGAGGCACCAGGCGAAGATCCGGCATGAGTCCTTCCTTTGTGCCTATAAAGCGCCTCCTCCCGGAAGAGGAGGCGCTTGACAATCTCGCCCGTATTGGATTCATGGTTTGTGGCGGATGGTATTCCCCGCCGGATTTGTGTTCCCGATTGCTGAGTCCCGGAAGCCGCTGAGTTGATCCTGCGCGTGGACACCTCAGCAGGAGGCGTTGCGGAACGGCCCTCGTCTTGGCAGCCTCATTTCACCCGCATTTCCATCGCGTCCCATCGCTGGAGCATCAGGTATTTAGGCCCCAACCAGAGGAGAGACACAGCAAGAGAGACGCTGGAACCGCGTCCCCCTCATCTCGAGACTTCCATTGGGTTTTCCGCTTCCCGTGCGGAGACCTCTCAGTGTTTCCCCTTGCATAAAGCCAAGCTCGCTGTGAAGGGAACCGCGAGGCTTGGAGTACTTACTGTGGGAGAGCTGCAACAAGCCGCTTGCCTCTCGCTGTGAAGGGAACAGCGAGGCTTGAGGTACATACTGTCCTTTTACGCTGTAACTGCAAACAGTGTTTGGGGATACACCTGCAGTGACAGGTTGTGGGTCGCCCCCCCCCCGGGCTTACTGTTTGGTGCAAGAGACTCTGAATGGCCTGCATTCCAGGGTGTAGAGGCCCCCCTCTGAACTGTTAATTCCCCAGGGTATTGTGTGGAGGAACCCATTTTCTACCTAAATGGAACTATTACACCAGGTGGGAATGCGTGACCTCTGCAATCATTCCATACCCTTGCTGCTGTTATTATAGTGAGTAGGTGTACATCCTGGGGGAGGTCTGTGGTAGATTATATGCAATCCATGTAGTCCCTACCCTAATTCCTCTTTTTTCTCTTTATACAGTTGTCCCACTGGGGAGAGTATTAAAGACTTCTGAAACCCTCAGCTAGGCATAGGGTGACAAGAAGTATTCAGAGCGGCAGCATTTCTTATTTTCTCCACTTCCCTTTTCCCCGGGGTGCTCCGTGAGAGATTGCGCTCAGGGTAAGTGGGGGGGCTCCTCATCCGTCATCATCCCTGCTGGCTAATCCTCCAGGTTAGTGGCAACTTCGTATCTCGTGCTACTGACAGATCACGACAGATTGTCAAGCCCACGATAGTCAACCAGCCTGGACGATGGACACTGGTGCGGTGTTGTCCTCCCTGTTGGACAGCCTTGTGGTTCTTCAGCAGGAGGTCCATACCTCTAGAGTAGAAAACAAGGAATTGAAAAAAGAGATGGGTACCCTGCGCAGAGAAGTAGCTGGCCTATCCAGAAAAGGCAAGCCAGATGGCAGGGGAACGGGGTCATATATTAAGGAGTGGACTCTCCCCCCTCCAGCACAGACTGTCTTTCCACCCTCATCTGACCACACACAAGGGGCAGGGTTCTTTACGGGTACCACGGCTCCTACACATACCACGGACACTACTCCCACCATCCACGTTATACAAAAGACTAGCATACCCTTGGCGCCTCCTGAATGCTTCTACGGGGACCCAAAGAAATTCGAAACGTTCCTAAATCAGTGCCGGCTGCATTTCTTGTGCAAACCCGCAGTTTTTCAAGACGAAATGGCAAAAACCGCATTCATGATGTTGTATATGGGAGGGGACGCGGCCAGTTGGACCATTCCCCTGATGGAACGAAACGATCCCGTTTTGCACCGCTTTGCCGACTTCTGCCTGCAAATGAGGAAGTTATTCAACAGGAAATCCCATATGATGACATTGGATAGGGTACTGATCACTCTCCGTCAAGGTTCACAGGATCTCCTGACCTATATAACCACATTTAATTGTCTCATCGTAGAGATGGACTGGCCCCAGGAGAAGAGAACGACCTTGTTTTATCAAGGACTATGTGGAGAGTTAAAGGACGTCTTGTCCCAAGTGGTACAGCTCCCTCAAACATGCGAGGGACTGATTAATCTTACGGTACAACTGGACCATCACCTCCAAGAACGGAAGGGGGATAGAAGCAGAGGGGAAAGCCGGCTCTATACCCAAGGACGAAATCTGCCTCAGAGGAACCCGCCAAACCCCAAGACGGATAGGAACCTATGCAGATTGGGGGCATTCGAGGCCCCCTAACGCCTGAGGAGAGAGAAAAGAGACGGAAGATGAAGCTCTGTCTATACTGTGGAAAGAGCGGACACTTCATTCGAGAGTGTAGAGCGCGAACTAAACTCCCGGATCGACCCAACCCAACCTGCAACAGCTGCAAGCGGTAACCTTCCAGCCAGAGGCTCAAGCCGAGTTGTCGGAAAACTGAAGAGCCCGAGGCAGGACGAGATCACTGAATCAGGTGATAGGCAGGAGACGATCTCTTCAGTCACAGCCAACACCATGCAAACTTCCGTGGCTCATTTGAACGTGTTCGTCACCCTTTGGATTTCGAATGAACACCCTCTGGAGTTAACTGCTTTACTCGATTTCGGAGCTACCGGAAACTTTATTGACCAGACATATGCAAAGAACATTGGGGTGAAGTGGGAGAGAAAGAAAAACCCTGAAATCGTGAGGGCCGTAGATGGAACCGCGCTCACCTCGGGACCAGTGCAATATCATACTATCCCTCTTATGATGCAATACGGTGAGGACCACTTTGAGACCATTCAGTTTGACATCATTGATGCTCCACAGTTCCGCCTCATCCTCGGCATGCCATGGCTCACTTTGCATGATCCGGTTGTTCGATGGGCAGCCTGCACTGTGTCACTCAGCTCAGCGTTCTGCAGAGAGCACTGTACAAAACATGAGATACAGCAGGATGGAGAAGGCGAAACCTTGGCAGGACTTCTGGCTATGGGATGGGAGAGAGATCGATACTGCTGTTCTACCACTAAGAAGAAGGCCACCCAACTTCCCCCGCATCGGGTGTATGACTGCCGCATCGAGTTAGTTCCCGGAGCCACCATCCATTGCAGCAGGATCTACGCTCTCACCGAACCAGAGACACAGTACCTAAAGAATTACCTACAGGAAAACCTGGCTTCTGGATTTATCAGGCATTCCTCTTCGCCTGCTTCCTCTCCTCTTTTTTTTATTCCCAAGAAAGACTGCGGCGAACTGCGTCCCTGTGTTGACTATAGGGTGATAAACAGGGCCACAATCAAGAATCGCTACCCGCTGCCACTGATACCGGTGTTGCTGGATCAACTGAAGGGCGCTCGTCACTTTACCAAGCTGGATTTACGAGGGGCCTATCACTTGGTGTGTGTTCAGAGCGGTGACGAGTGGAAAACGGCATTTCGTACGAAGTTTGGGCTTTACGAGTATTTAGTAATGCCATTCAGGCTATGCAACGCCCCAGCTGCCTTTCAATAATTTATGGACGATGTACTTCGGGGGTTTCTAGAAACATTCTGTGTAGTCTATATCGACGACATCCTCATTTACTCGTCAGACCCCCAGGAACACGTGACCCATGTGAAGGCAGTATTGGATTGGCTGCAACAATACTTCCTGTACGCCAAGCTAGAGAAATGCCTGTTTCACGTACAAGAAGTTCCGTTCTAAGGTTTTGTGATTAATGCTCAAGGGTTCCAAATGGACACAAGTAAGGTAGAAGCAATAATACACTGGGCAACCCCTCACAACATCAAATCAGTACAGAGCTTCCTGGGGTTCGCAAACTACTACAGGCGATTCATCAAAGACTTCTCCAAGATCATACACCCCATTTCCAGTCTGCTGAGAAAAAACACACCCTTCCTTTGGGGCGAAGAAGCGGAGCGCTCATTCCAGTTCCATAAGAAAAGGTTCACACAGGCTTCCATCCTGCGACACCCCGACCTACAGCTCCCCTTCATTGTCGAAACAGACGCTTCGCAGCATGCCATTGGTGGTGTTCTGTCTCAACGACACCCGGAGACAGGACAGGTGCACACTGTAGCCTTCTTCTCTCGGAAGCTCGCCCCTAGTGAAGTCAACTACTCCATCACCGATAAGGAACTGTTGGCCATTAAAAGGGCTTGTGAGGAACGGAGACACTACCTTTTGGGTGCGCATCACACTATAGAGATCTACATGGACCATCGAAACCTGTTGTTTCTGAAAATGGCCAAAGCCCTTACACCACGTCAGTTACGATGGACCCTCTTCTTTTCTGATTATGATTTCGTGATCAAGTATCGCCCAGGACCACAAAACGGAAAAGCCGATGCCTTATCTCCTCTAGACGAACCAGGGGAGAGCGTATTACAGCATGCCACAGATCCGCCTTCGATACTCCCTGAATCAGCCTTTCAGAGTGCCTCCCTGCCCTAGTCTCTTCGCAAGACTTCTTAGAGGACATAAAGGTGGCCTTAGCAGATCTGGATTTCCAGACTTGGATCCAAGAAAACCCTGGACATCGAACAGCAAAAGTAGAGTTATTATACCACTTCCATGCGTTATACGTCCCGAACATCCCTCTCCAACAACAAACACTGAAATGGGCCCACGACTCAACATGAGGTGGACATATGGGGGTGTACAAGGCGGTATTTTGCCTCGAGCGTTCCTTTTGGTGGCCCACATTACGGAGCGATACCAAAGAATACGTAAAGAACTGCTCCGTGTGTGCGCAGGGGAAGTCCAGCCACTCTAAACCCGTAGGACTGTTGCGACCACTACCCATTCCTCCTCGACCATGGCACACCATCTCGATGGATTTCATCGTAGAGATGCTCCCTTGCGAGGGGTATACCACCATCCTGGTGGTAGTGGATCACCTGACAAAAATGGGACACTTCATCCCTCTGAAAAAACTCCCCACCTCTTCTGAGCTGACCCTCGTCTTCCTTCAGCATGTGGTCAGAGACCATGGAGTACCCAGCGTTATCATCACAGATAGGGGAGCTCAGTTCACCTCCCGGTTCTGGAGAGCCTTGTGTGAGACCATGGATGTGGATGCCAGGCTTTCTGCCAGTTACCATCCCCAGACAGATGGTAAAACAGAATGCCTGAACCAGACCCTGGAGCAGTATTTACGTTGTTTTATCCTGCAAAACAACACTGACTGGTGCACTCTGATTTGGCTGGCAGAATTCGCCTACAACAATGCTGACCACACTACACTAGGCTGTTCCCCCTTTTTCTGCCTATACGGCCATCACCCGAACATGCTTCCCTTTGAATGGCCGATAGAATCCAGACTTCCCAGTATCCATGAACATCACGCACATCTCCGAGCCATATTGAGCGATGCCCAATGACACCTAACCACAGCACAAACAGCACAGAAACATTTTGCAGATAGGAAAAGAACCACGGAACCCGTAGATAAGTTGGGGGATAAAGTATGGCATGCCACCAAGATTCTCCACCTAAAAGGGTTTGATAAACTGAAGCCGCGATACATAGGTCCCTATAGTGTCGAGGAAGTGAAAAATCCCGTGGCCATGAAACTGTCCCTGCCCCGTTCATGGCACATCCACCCTGTGTTCCATGTCTCCCTGCTCCAGCCTTGCCCCGCAAACATGAGGCTACCAGACCGACCCCTCCCTGTAGAAATAGACGGTCAAGAAGAGTACGAAGTGAGGGAACTCCTGGACTCCAGGCTAGTGAGGGGACGGGTACAATACCTGGTGGATTGGAAAGGGTTTGGGGTGGAAGACAGGACATGGGAACCGGTACAGAACCCCCACTGCCCTGTCTTGTTGGAACGCTTTCATACAGCACATCCGGGTAAACCGGGACGACTGCCGAGACAGCGGTCCTCGAAAGGGTGTTCTGTCGCGATTGTGCAGCACATGAGAATATTACCTTGCCAAATGCCCCGCTTTCACGGACATCACGCCCGGTTCCGAGGTAACCGGCGCCCTGGGAACTACATGTTCCATAACACCCTGAGGCACCAGGCGAAGACACGGCGTGAGTCCTTCCTTTGTGCCTATAAAGCACCTCCTCCTGGAAGAGGAGGCGCTTGACAATCTCACCCGTATTGAATTCATGGTTTGTGGCGGATGGTATTCCCCGCCGGATTTGTGTTCCCAATTGCTGAGTCCCGGAAGCTGCTGAGTTGATCCTGCGCGTGGACACTGAAGCAGGAGGCGTTGCGGAACGGCGCTCGTCTTGGCAGCCGCATTTCACCCGCATTTCCATCGCGTCCCATCGCTGGAGCATCAGGTATTTAGGCCCCAACCAAAGGAGAGACGTAGCGAGAGATACACTGGAACCACGTCCCCCTCGTCTCGAGACTTCCATTGGGTTTTCCGCTTCCCGTGCAGAGACCTCTCAGTGTTTCCCCTTGCACAAAGCCAAGCTCGCTGTGAAGGGAACAGCGAGGCTTGGAGTACTTACTGTGGGAGAGCTGCAACAAGCTGCTTGCCTCTCGCTGTGAAGGGAACAGCAAGGCTTGAGGCACATACTGTCCTTTTACGCTGTGACTGCAAACAGTGTTTTGGGGATACACCTGGAGTGACAGGTTGTTGGTCGCCCACCCCCGGGTTTACTGTTTGGTGCAAGAGACTCTGAATGGCCTGCATTCCAGGGTGTATAGGCCCCCCCTCTGAACTGTTAATTCCCCAGGCCATTGTGTGGAGGAACCCGTTTTCTACCTAACTGGAACTATTACGCCAGGTGGAAATGCTTGACCTCTGCAATCATTCCATACCCTTGCTGCTGTTATTATAGTGAGTAGGTGTCTTTGGTAGATATATAGGCAATCCATGTAGTCCCTACCCTAATTCCTCTTTTTTCTCTTTATACAGTTGTCCCACTGGGGAGAGTATTGAAGACTTCTGAAACCCTCAGCTAGGCATAGGGTGACAAGGAGTATTCAGAGCGGCAGCAATTCCTATTTTCTCCACTTCCCTTTTCCCCGGGGTACTCCCTTGCACAGGAGTGTTTCTGTTCCTCCATGAGAGATTGCGCTCAGGGAAAGTGGGGGGGGACTCCATATCCGTCATCATCCCCGCTGGCTAATCCTCCAGGTTAGTGGCAACTTCATATCTCGTGCTACTGGCAGATCACGACAGGGGGAGAGGGCTAAAATGCACCTCACACTTAGTCATGAGGAGCACTGCATCCATACCCAGCACACACACATGCACGCCAGCAAACACCACCCTCGAGGGATTAGGAGCTTCCCGTGCAATCAGTTTGCTCTTTTGGGGCATAAGAGCTTTCCTAGACGAGATTTTGCCTCCCTGCCTGCTCTCTTTTTCAGGTTGAAGGGACTTCCTTGGCACTCTGTTAAGAGACAGATGGTGCCACCACCCAAGAAGGTGATTTGCAGCTTGGTGAAGTAAATGTACATGTAGTGGTCGACATCAGCCAGGACAGTATGGGAGAAAGAGAATACTGTCCACAGTAACAATGTCAATGCTCCGCAGCTATCTGGATGGTTTTGACATTATTCATTCCTTTAGATAGAGAGACAGTCTTGTAGGACCCCCTTTAGCAGGAAGGCTCACTTATAAACTAGATAAATAAAGCGTGGCACATTGCCACCCTTGGTCTTGGGCCAGGTAATTCTTCTAGGAGGGCTATGTGTGAAGTTTTAAACTGCCATGTCGCCTGGCAAAGTAAAACTTCCACCAGACCCAAAGGTTCCTTTTTAATACATATAAATCACCCCTAAGGTCGTCCCTCGACAGTCCTAAGGGCAGGGTGCAGTGCATTCAAAAGGTTGGAGATGTGCTTTTAAGTTTTACATGTCCTGGTAGTGAAAAATACTTTGAACAATTTTCACTACTGCAAGATGTAGAACTCCCTTAGTATAGTTGCCTTATTACCTTTTACAAGTATAATGTACAAATGGGAAGTGATAACCAGTTCATGTTTGGTGTCTTTGGAATTGGAGCAAAGAGCCCTATTTAGTGGTGAAGTTGGGTTTTTGATCACAATTTTAAAAATGTCACTTTTAAAAAGTTGGCCTTTTTCTGCGCTGCCTGGGTCACATGACCGGGTGTACCTAACAGACTTTGCAAATTCCTCCCAAACAGTCACACAATAGAGGGATTAGGTTTGCCTTAGTGGGCCTTCTGACATCAGGATGGGGATGGGGGCAGAGCTGAGCACAGACCCTTTTACACCTGAATATCCTGTGCTCTGCCTTCACACAAAGGGCCTAATGACCCTGTATTGTCATTTCAGCCAGCCTGGAGCCAAGGCAGGGAATGCAGGAAATTCAATGCACTTCCAGGACACTGTCTAGAAGGTTCACCCACCTTCCAGATCCAGGTAACCAGGGTATAAAAGAAGGACCTTAAGCACATACTCTTCAGTGCGCTTCTGGACCTGTGGATACTTTACCAGGAGGAAGGAATGCTGTGCTGCTAAAAGGACTGCCACTCTGCTTGACTGATGCTCTAAGGTACCTGCTGCCCTCTTGCCAGGGAAAGAAAATCTGGAACTGCAACTTCATTTTGAACCCAGGACCCCAGAGTGAGTCAGGGAGCTAGTCGGCTGGCACCTGATCTGAGCATCAGGGACATAAAAGGCTCCCCAACAGCTCCTGGGCCCGTCTTCAGCGAGTTCCTGAGTTCCTGACCCGCAAGGGGTGCCCCTCATGTCCTGGAACTTTGGTGTGGCTCACGGGCACTTGAAATCAAGCTTGTGTGCTCTTTGCGACCATGACCAGGCCCATTCTCACCGAGACCATGTCGCCTTCACTGAAATTCAGCGCAGGCTGCCCCCAGCCAGTCTGTTTGCACAGCAAACATTGATCCCCCGCGATGGACCACCACCACAAAGCACCAGCCGGCCATCTGTGACGCTCTGCCTGCTTCTCGTCCAACACTGACAACTGCCCACAACACTCTACTTGCTCCTCGTGACACTCTCCAATGCGAACAAGACTCTTGGTACAAAACTTAAGAAAGCAAACCTTCAGAGGGACTAATCTGGGATTGTATTGAACTGCACTCCTTCGCGGTCGATCTGCACATTTTACTTTGCCCCGGTCCAACACAATCAGTTAGCCACGGTTGGCGTTTACTACTTTTAGGTGCTATTTTACAGTTTAATCTTTAAAAATTAATAACTCCGGTTTTACTGACAGAATTTTTGCCGCTTTGGTCTGGTTTTATTTTTTCAATTCAGTCCTATTTTTTAACCTGGAATGGGATACATCTTTTTGTGTGTGTTGTCTTCACTGTTTTACTGTTTGAAGTGGTCCACAAATACTTTACACATTGCCTCTAACTTAAGCCTGTTTGATCTGTGCCAAGCTACCAGGGGTTTGAGCACAGGTTAGTTTGAGGTTTGCTTGTGCCTTACCATGACTAGGATTGTGGGTGCTGCTTGACCAGTGCTCACACTCCAGTCAGTGAGGTAACATAGGCCCCAGCAGCCCCCGTGGTGCGGGGGCCACCAAGCTTCAGGGGACCCCCTAAGCACATTACCCTCACCTGAGAGCACCTGATTGAGTTCGGAGGGGGCCCCACCATGTACCTTTCAGGGTGGCCCCCTGAAGTTTCGTTATGTCACTGACTCCAGTCAACCAGTAACCCAATTTCTAACAGTCACTGTTTGCATGTCTTCCTCATCCTTCTTCTTTCTCTCTTTTCTGTCTTCTCTTTGTAGTGCTGAGTTGAAGCGATGATGAAAAATAATGCCTATTCCCCAAACATTAGTGCTACTGTCCATCACTTGCAATTACAGGCACCACATAAGCACTAGCTGAGAACAGTCTTGACTATTTGCTGACTAATTATTCAGAAAGAGGGAGAGAAACCTATGCGGTTTCGATTTTCACAAAGTTTTCAAGCCTGTCCCACACTCTAACCTCAAGTTTACATAATATGGTTTACCACACAACAGATTCTGCTGGTACATTCCCTTCTTTTCCTTCTGCATTTGCATATCTACAAGCTTTCCAACTATGGATTGGTTCTTAACCACATCCATGCTCAGGACGGCTCCCGGCCGTCATGAGTCACGGTAGTCGTGTGCTCATGACGGCCGGGAGCCGTCCGACCGTTGCCGCTCCGCCCACGCGCGGCAAATTCCCCACCTGTGCGGGCGAATTAATTAGTGGGCGGAGTTCGGACGGCTCCCGGCCGTCATGAGCACACGCCCACCGTGATTTATGATGGCCGGGAGCCGTCCTGAGTACCTGAGCGCCACGCCCAGCCCCGCCCCCCCTCGCACCACGGCGGAATTTGCCACGCGTGGAAGGGGTTAACTGACACGTTAGATATCTGGTGGGGGATGCTTTGAGGGGCAGGCGCCTACAGGCCCAAGCACCAGAAAGTTACTGCTGATAAGAATCCTTGTCTACACGCTGCGCAATTCTAGAAATCACCAGTTTCTGAACATAGGGTCTGCTTTCCTACCTTATTGACACTGCTCTTTTTCACTTAATGCAAAGGGGTAGGCCTCTTTATGAGTGTTAGCTAGCTCAGAGCTTCTACAAAGCACAACAATGCTGCAACTTTCTGACGGTCTCACCAGGTAACATTAACCACAACAAGCAATGCCAGTGCCCATAGGTCTTGCTTTTATAATGCCAATGTCAAACTGTTGGATTCGCCAATGATTGTCTGTAAAGTATTCTTTAGAAAAGTAAAACAAAAAAGAATTTCAAAATACTGGAGGAAAAGCAAACATGTATTGTATGGTGTCTCTAACCTGAACATTGAATTTAATCAGTGTTTATAAATGGATTCTGAATAGAATTCAAAAGGAACAAGGAAGTGCCAGAAGGTAAAGGGATGTGCTCCCCTAGACCTAATCTACTTTCCACAGGATTCCACCACTTGCTCCTCTGCAGTAGCCGCAGGGGAAGTGTCAATCTGAGTGCACTTTCTGCCTCATATGCCAACTGAGTAAGTGAAACAGATGTTTTTCCCCAGTGCCATAAAGGCCTCGTGAGCCAAAGAAAATACTTTCATGAAATATGCTGAATCCAAGAGATAAAACCAAAAGCCATTCTTAACCTTTGCTCTTCAGCCATACCCCAGCAAAAATATCCCTGTTTTTGTGCTTTTATAGACAAGCAGAGAGGGGTGGGGAGCAACACAGTGGGTGGGTAGAATCCAAGGGGTGAAGCAGCACTTAAAGAAGAGATCAGGAAAACACATACACTCATATGGTGTGCTAAATGAAAAAGAAAAAAGTATTTTCTTAAATGCGTACAGTGGAATAATACAACTCAGACAGTCGATAGGCTCGTGAGGAGGCTATCCTCTAGGGGAGTGCCAAAAACAAGAAGAGGGAGACAAGCCATTGCAAAGGCAAAAAGCAAATAGGGTTGTGTGACAGAGGTATGCATGGCCAATCCATTTGTGCCTCCAACACGCTGCGCAAACAACTAATACGTCTGAAAAGCGCATTCATTTACCACGCATGCCTTTACCCTGCAATTTCGTGTTAGAGGCATGACTGGTAAGGGATATGTGTTGTAAAGATCACACCCCAGCCCCCCCACCATGAGCCCTAAAACGACACCGACTTCCCCGAACTGTAAAAACTACCTCGATCCCCCGTGAGCCCTAAACACTACCCCAACCCCCCAAGCCTTAAAAACTACTCTGACCCTACTGAGCCTTAAAACTACCTGACCCTTCACCCCTAAAAACGACTCTGACGCCTCCTGAGCCCTAGAAACGAGCCCTAAAAACAACCACGGCCCCCTAGGCCTGAAGACAACCCCTAACCATTCAAAACTACCCCCACCAACCTAAAACCCAGCCCCAGATCCACTTACCAGACCGTATCCTCTCCCTATCCTTCCTGTTCCTGTGCCCGCCCATCTCAGCAACTAGACCGCGCACTGCCTTTACCACGCATATGTGTGGGTAAGGCATAGGCATGTTTAAGGCAAGTGTGGTTCCGCCTGCGGGGTAAAGGTACACATGGCTCACCTCACGTTGTAAAGGTCGTTTCCCAGCAAATAGGAGTGACAGCAAAACCAACCAATGGCAAGCAATGGGTTCACAATAGGTCTTACACAACCAGATAGCTTGCGCTGTTTGGTAGCCGAAACCTAAAAAAACTCAACATTTGTCTTTCTTGTAGGTGAGGAGAGACCCCCCATGGATTTTTTTTGTGGGGGGAGTAATGTGTCGAAAACCTTGTACCAGTACAAAAGAAATGAAATGAGCTATATTGATAAAAAGATTGGAACAGCATAGACATCGTCAAGGAAAAATTACCAAGGCCCTGCAGCTGACATGAAGTGTACAGCTTGAAACGGTAAATTAAGTGGGTACTGCCTACTTAAATATGAAACCATTAAAATCGGAAAATGACTGCAAATCAAAACTGGTTGTCTGTTGTGTACAAACATAGAATTCCGCACTGCTCTGTGGGCGAGTGGCGAAGGTGGTGGCAAATTATCTCAGGTAATTGCGTACAGTTGTCTTCATTATTTGTTCCTTAGAGAATTCCGTGGAATCCTCACCTTCTTGTAAAGATGTCTTCGAGTTTTCTGTTTTCCCTGTTAATTTATATATGCAATTGATGAATGTTTAAAGAGAGACAGGCAGCGCTCTTTGCATCGGTGCTGAAAATAGAGCTAATCTATTTACAGAGTTTTTTGCAGTGTTTGTAATGGAGAAGACAGTCTCTGCCGCCATCTAAGCAAGGGACACATTGATTTCAGATTATTTTTGCTGTGTTTACATAACAGGAATTGGAGACAATAAAAGTGTCCGTTTTTAACATATGTATATGATTTGTCGATGTTTAAGCACAATAATCGCGTTTTGTTTATTTAATACCCAAGAAAACTAATTCAGTACAAAATTAGGGGTGGGCGGAATTTGCGAAATTCACTTTCGAAATTATCGCGAAAATGTAAAAAATCTCCGCAAACACGTGGAAATATCACGAAGATGCGGAAGTTTTTTTCCCGCCCGTTCGCTGTATTTTCTGCGTGGTCGCGGCTCGCCAACTTACCCATGCAGTTGCTCGCGGGCGCGGCCATCTTGTTTTCACTTGTCTCGCGGTGCATGATCGCGAGAAGAAAGACGTGATCGCGCGATGCATGACGTTACTGCAGGCGCGAACTGTCGCGAGACAGCGAAAATGGCTACCAACAATCCAACATCTCGTGGAGAACGCGACCGGATCGGGAAAACTTGTCGGCGAACGCGGGGATTCAGGTAAGGCGATCGCGTGCACGCGAGAATGTATTATTTTACAGAGCGAACAAGAAACAAATTATCGCTAAGCTGCGGAATGCGGAAATATTGACATTTTCTCGCTTTCCGTGAAACACGAAAATGCCAAAATATCACAATTTCCGCGAACGGAACGGAATTTTGGCTCAGGCCTATACAAAATCAATTCGGTGTGTTCTTTTTGCAAAGAGTTGTTCACGGGCAGTATTTCTTTGATAAACTTTCCATTACATGAGTAAAACGATTCATAAGCAAAAACATGTTCACCACTACTTTCTAAACCCCTGTTGTTGCTTTGCCTTGGTGCAACCCTTTTTCAGTACAATTGACTAGGGATATTTATTTGTTGCATTACTGAATACGAAACCAGTAAAACCATGGAAAAGGGGTTTATCCAGTTTTTTGCACCAGTCAAAACTTTTTATAATGGGGCCCTTTGAGAAAAGAAGTCCTAATTCTGCAAATGGCGAATTTAAATGGTGCGCTCACCTCTGTGGAATTCAGAAATTGGAAGATCTTCTAATGCAATTTTTATTCTTGATTCAGGTTGGCTTCAGACTGTTTCCTCCCTCTCTCAGGTATTCCCCATTCTCGCTCTTCTTTTTAGCTGATTAACGAATAGTTACTCATTGGAGTGCATAATCTAATCATAAATGTGTTTCCTTTGCACATGAAAGTAACTGAAGAGACCCTTGTCTCAGTAACCCTAATAAAATATCTCCTCCTTTTATCCTTGCGCCTTGAGGTATAGAAAGCAGGCCCCTTTTTTGGCCCGAATGATTGGTACCGACTGAGATTTTTGAAAACATTCCACCCTTCACATTTGCCTTTCAGTGTAATGCCCTGAGTGTGATGGTCGCGTGCTCACTGAGGCAGATGATTCAGGCAGTACCTCACCAGTGAGTTCCAATAAGGCCAGAGCGGGTCTGGGATGGCTTCCATTACTGACCAATGGGGACCTGGCATGGCAGCTTGGACAGCACTGTTGTCACATAAGGAGGACCAAGTCAGGTTTGCAGAGTGCTCATCCCTGTCTACAGTGGCACTGTAGGCAAAAACATGGTGGGCTGGAATGCATCTTTCGCGATTACTATTGGCTGAGACTTTTTAGGCATTACACCCATCATCTTTGTGTTTCAGTGTACCTCCGCAAGTGAGGTGGTATACAAAGAAGTGCCTCTCATTCCCACTATGCCGCACGCCTCAAGCTTCACCTCACTGATGAGGCTCAGCAAGAGTCAAACTAATCTGGGTTGCACGTGTTGCCATCTAGCAGTGACCTCTCTCTAGCTAAACCACCCTGTTCAAGCAGGACCAGGTCTGACTTGCTTTGCAAGTGCAAACTGAAACTTTTTCAGGCGTATCACCCATCACATTTGTGATTTATCAGGCCCCTGTTGGCACACTTTTTATTGCAACGTCCCCAGCTGCACTATGGGCCCCTTTTCTCAATAACCACTTTGTTACTGGAGAGACATAATGGTAAAAAAGCATGGGCAAAGCTGAAGACCAACTTTAGCTATGTAATGGAAGAAGACGCTGGTAAAACCCCAGATTCAATGGGTTACTAAGTCCTTGCATACACAGAAATTCTTCATTTCTTGTTATATAATATTATTTTTAATGAAAGAAAGAAAACAGAAGAGTATACTAACTTCAGAAGGGGAATCAATTCAGTTCATATATATTTTTGAAGAACAGTGATCTGACTAATGATCCCAATAAAATGAATGGCATGGGAAGAAAGTAAACACACAATGCTGTAGACCATACCAGTCCGCCGGCGTGGCTTGAACGGTGGACCGGCATACCCCTATTGATTCCTGCAAGGCCCCACTTAGATTGGATCATTTGAATTGTCCACGCACCCACAGTCTTGAGAAGCTTCTCAGGGATCATCCCTCTTGCACACTCTCTTCAATATTATGTATTCCCCCAGTTCAGTTCATTGAAAAGTATCAGGTGAGCTTCAAAATGTATGCTGAGGACATGCAAGTACACTTCCACTTGGAAAAGTGACTAGAAACCCGAACGAACATCGTCTCCCTCCTCGATGGTGTAGAACAGCAACATTGAAATATCGACCTACCACAGTATCGACTTTGAAAATATTGTCAATTTAAGTTCATGTGGCATTAAAATTGTAAATCTATACTATCCTGCGACTGGTCAACTTTACAATGTTTCAGGTCCTTGTATTGAAGTCTATGTTGTGGCTAGTCGATGTTGTGTCCTACAAATGTCCTGGATATAATGTTCTACAGTGTGACGGAGAGCTTCCTGTGCACTAATGGCGGAACACCGAAATCCTTCTAACCGCAAACATCGTGTCCAGGTCATTGTTATTTGACTGACCTTGATAAAAGTAATTAACCTGGGTATTCTCTTTTATTCAGGCTGTTCTTTTGAACCCCAACAAACAACTCTGTGGCAAAGGGTGTAAACACAGAGCTATCTCTTCTTCTCAAAATACTTAATCTCTTCACTGACCACAGAAGCGAATCGATAAGGGCCCTCCTACTGACGTGACTCAAATGTTGGAATATCATCTACTAAAGCCTCCTCGAACTCATTGCCAGGCGCAAAAAAAATTGAACCAGGCAGACAGAGACAGCCTTAACAAATGGAAGGTGAAACACATTAAACCTGTCCTTAGAGCGCTTCAATAGGTCCCCTTCAACGCAAGGATTAAATTGAAGGTCTTGTACACCAATCATAAAGCATACTGGAGCAAAAACCCTGTGTACCTTCGAAAACTGTCTCCTCTCTGTGCCCCATCCAGAGCCCCAAGCTCAGTTTTAACCCTTCACATCAACATCTGATCAGTCAAGAGGGTGACACATTAGGGAAGACCATTGGGTATTCAAGGGCCTAGACTCTGGAACACCCTCACCTCAATCATGTGGTCAGAACCCACCTGCAAGAGACTTATGGAACTTTTGAAAACAAACTACTCAGACTTGACTGTAATTTATCTTAGACCAAAACATGGGATCATCAAAAAAATTGGAGGCTGAAATAAGTGCTCTGAATTAACTGACATATCACATTTTAAAAAACCATGTTAACAAATAATTCAGAACTCTTCATTTCTATGACATTAGATGGAGTGATCTATAAAACCACATTCCCATGTTGCACTGGCACTCTGCGCTGACTGCTGAGCCCTCTACATGGGACCAAAATGTTAGAAATTTTTGTTGGGAGATACATAGGAAGTGCCATTTGACAAACGTATACAAGAATAATGAGAAATTATCGATAAAATAGGTAATAGTACATAAAAGATAAATGTGTATTCATAATAGACATAATAAAGTCTAAATGTTATGTAAGTAGATTTTGTTTCATGAGAAAAATTATAGGACTAGAAAAGAAAAAGAGAATAAGCAAAGCAAAAGAATAAAAAGGAAAAGGAAAAAATATAATTAAAGAAAATAGTAAAATCTACCTATGTAATGGGCAAGTACAACTAAAGTAATATAAGAGCAATTTATAAAATCAAATAATGGGTGAAAAATCGTTACCAAAGCATTGCAAGCAGTATACTTGAAATACAAAATGCAATTAAGCAGTATTTTTAGACAAATAATTAGTAACTGGTAATCATAATCCATCCTGCTTAATACCTAAATAAAGTGAATTTAAATGATATCTATCTAATCTATGAGTATGACAGACCAGATTCTACATTTTTAAAAAGATTCTTTTAATAATACTGATACATCAACAACACAGCCATGCCCCAACCAGATAAATTTACAGCGTTCCAACTGCGGCTTAGAAAAGCTGTCTCACCAACCATTGTGACAGTCATTGCAAAGCCCTCTGTAGCTTTACCATCAGCCCCATATCTTGGTGTGCTTACATGGGCAGGCTCTGGCTACTTAGAAGGGGTCCTTCAGCTTGGAGCACCAGTCCAGTGCTGCTAGCAAGTCCAAGAGATTTAGAGGGTGTGTGGGGTTCCAGTGGCGTGTTATTTTCCACTTGGCTAGTAGCGTGCCCATGCCCCCTAATCAGTAAAGCCTAGATCTTCCATAAACCCAAGAGAGTTATTCTCGGGTAAAGCTCCAGTACCTCTGATAGCACTTCAAAAGCTGCCGGATAATAATTCGCTATGACTGGGCATGCTCACAGCACATGATAACAGTCAGCATTTGGGCAGCTGCAGTGGGACCAGTCTGCTGTCGCTCCTCCACCAGCTCTCCATAGACATTTAGGAGTCAGATAAGTCGCATGTAGATAGTGAATTGGATGAGTCACAACCTGGATATAAGGGCTAACGCCTGTGGGCCATTCATGTGTTCTTCCAGTCGACTTCATCCAGGGGGGCCACCTAGGTCTTCCATTTTTGTTTGAGTGGTGCAAATTTGTCAAGGTAGTTAATTATTAATGTTTTGTATACCTGTGAAATTCCTCGCTTGCCCAGGGCACCCTGGAGCAATTTGGCTTCTAGCGGGTTGTACTAGGTGCGTTGAGGAGGTCTTTCTGGTGGGAGAGGAGTGTGTGCCTCATTTGTAACTGCATTGTGGAGAGTTAGACCTGTGTTTGCAACCCATGAAAGGATTTCATTGCTGTTTCATGCCATACGTTCCCTGGGTAGTTAATGCCGATCTTATCCCATTTACCAAATCCCTCTAAGCGGGAGCCCTGGCTGAGCCGTCTTCCCCTCCAAAGTGGAGTCCGTTGAGTGATTAGGTTCTAGAAGCGAAGACATTTTTGTGCAGTGCACCAAACAGCGATCACCACTCTAGTGGGCACGGGAATAAGGCAGGGAAGCGGCCACCATATAACAAGTAAAGGATGTTGTCTAGACCAACCAGGGAGAGTTCCAGCTCATAACCCGGGTCTAACTATAAACCATTCAGCTAGTCATTAAGCACCAGTAATTGGGAGGCCCAATAATAGAGACAGATATTGGCCTTGCCCAACCCCCCATCGAATGTCGACTGGCAGCATTTATCCAAAGCTATGCAGGGAGGCTGGCCATCTCACAGGAAGGTCCAGAGTGCGGCAGTGAGTTCTTGGAATCAAGGCACACTGATGTGCATTGAGTACCTTTGAAGGACATACAGGGACCTGGGTAAACTGGTTATTTTGACTGAGGCCACTCTGCCTAGGATCTCAAGTGTCAGGTTTGCCCAAGATTTGAGGTCCTGTTTTATTTTGGTCATGAGAAGGGGAAAATTGAGGGACCAGGTCAGAGCCTGTTCCACCGAAGCATGTATGCTAAGGTAACGGAAGCTGAGCCACTTGATAGGGATTGTTGTTTGTCAATTAATCATCTCTGAGCCCCTAGTAAGGGTGATCAGAAGAGACTTGGCCCAATTCGTGTGACAGAATGCATCACATATGGGCCAGAGTCCTGCTGGTTCCTCAGGTAAAGGAGGACTTTGTCGGCGTATAATGCGATTCTGTCCTCTTCCCCTGGAGATTCCAGCAATTTAAGCTGAAATGTTTCTTTCATTTCAAAGTTAGAAGTGAGAACTTGTACGGCAAGTACTAACAACAAATCAACTAATTTTGCAGGTGATGCATTAGGAGGTCAAATAATATGCAAACTACCCAAAAATGCTTTTTGAAAGGAAAAGAGTAAGAAGACCCCAGTGGTAATATTATTCTTAAACCATACTTTTTCCAGAAATTCACAACTTTGGGACAAGTAAAATACATATGCATATATAAAATCAGTCATTACTATGACAATTCCAGCAACCTTACTGTCCAGCTAAAATAAATCTGGATAATCTTGAGTGTAATTTAACCTGTTATAAAGAAAGATGATGTCTGCTTTGGACTAGCAGAGCAAGCAGTGGAGTGAAGTTTTGACCAGATTTTGTCCCAAATATCTATAGACCAAATACATCCCAGATCCGTTTTCCAAATAAATTCGATACTGACTTTAGACCTTGTACGTCCCAAAGAGCCAAACGATTTATACAAACCTGATGCTTTGGCATACACAGTGTTGGATAAAGAACCGTCAGCAGTCGTGCAGTTATCCACAATAGAAGGTATCAACATATTCCGCGCCTCATTTATGTTTTTTTGCCATAGGGTAGCACAGCAGGCCTTGCTGCTGCGCTGCCCTACAGCAAAAGCAAAAGCAAAGGCCAGGAATGAGATGTATCTACGGCGTATTCCTGTCTTTTTCCCCTGCGCCGGCGCACAATGGGCCAGCCGTACGCCAACGCAGGCATCTTTGCACCATGGTGCAAGGGTGCCTGCGTTGCGGGGGTGATTATTTTTGTGCAGGAAGGAAAACCTTCCTTCACAAAAACAATCACAAGAGTCTTTTTCCTCGAAAGAGGAAAAACAAGGAAAAATAAAGATATTTCTCCTCGTTGTGCCTCCCTTATGCCTACCCTGGGGAGGCGTAAATTTTTGGCGCTGCTTCAGACTTACAATTTCTCGTAAATCTGGGGAAGTGTCAAAAAGCCATGGATGTTGCTGGGAACGCCCCCAGCAACACCCATGGAAGGACTCTTTCATGCAGTTTTCTGTGTGAAAGGGGCACATATTTATAAGGCCATGAAGAGCCACGTAACATGTATAAATCAGCCGGTGGCCAGTGCTTGAAATGGAACAATAGAAGTGCAGGTACTCTGTGCCAGAGTACCTGCTTGATTCTGAGAAGTGCCGGTACTCTTCAATCAAAAGTATTAAATTTCTCTTGAGAAGTGCCGGTACTCTCCCCCGCAAAATAAAAAAGTGCCAGTACTCAGTACCGGACCATTTAAAGCACTGCCGGTGGCACATTGCTCCACCTGAACATCAAAAAGTCATGTTGTGATGTCACAGTAGTGCAGGTAGGGCCTCATGAATTAGGCCCTCAATGCGGAGCCTTGTGTTTGTATGAGCAGATTATATCCAGTAATATGATGTGCAGCAATATAAAGTTTATGAGATAATGCAGAGAAGGGAGTCGGAGTTTCATTGAGGAAGATTTGTGCAAAGGTTTGAGTTTATAAATGTACTGTCCTTTCTATGTTGCAGAGTCCTGGCCCTTACAGGTGAAATGCAATGGTATGAAGCAGTTGTGAACAGCAACATCATCCACTGTGTCCAGTGTTAACTGAGGCCCCTGGGCCAGGGTCATCAGTGAGGTGGGAGGGGGTGGGGGGTTCTCTCCCCCTCCCCGCCTCTCTGGGGAGGCCTGTGCGACAGAAGCCTCAGATAACACTGGATTAATGTCACTCTCGGTAGATCAGGAAGGATTACCGCCCACGTGCAGAGGAATCCCAATCCCCCTGGGCTCAGCAATCCCATCCTCTCACTTCCCTCTTCGCTTTCGCTCGTCAACTCTCCCCCTTGTTGTTTCTCTGTCTTACTTCCATCCCTCCTCCCTCAATTGTTAATCATTTTCACTCCAGTCGCTCGCTCCCTTTCCTTGATTCGTTTGTTTAGCCCCGTGCCTTCTTCACTACCTTCCTTGCTGGACGCTTCGTCTAAACTTTTCCTTCTCTACTTTCTCTGTCCGTTTCGGCACCTCTTTCTTTCTACTTTTTTTTTTTAGCCTTCCTTCTCCTCCATAACTTCCTACCTCTTTTCTCTACGCTCCTCATCGAGTCTTTCCTCTTACACATGCACATACGCGTAAACTCTCTCTTTTCCTCGGTCCGTCCTCCCCAGTGTGTTCATTCTCCCAGGTGTGCTTTTTTCGTACCCACATCTCCTGCTTTTTTCTTTTTTTTTTTTTTTTTGCTGTGTTCAAAATATTTTATTGAAATTTTATAATTAACAGCAACAACATAGACATACAAAAAAGAGTAATAATAAACTAAAATATCTAATACAACTCGTACAAAATCATTATCAAATTCATTTCAATAGAAAAGAAAATAGTCATATTCTTATAAACCTAAAAGGAGGGGGGGAGGGAAACATCTAATCCTGCTTTTTTTTTTTACCCACGCCCAGGTCACCCACTATTTTCACAGGGTGGACGCCGTCCTCCCTGCCAGGAAGTTGGGCCTCACAGAAATATGTTGAACTTGTCCCAGTGTAAGACAAAGGGACAGGTTCAGCAGCGCCTAACACGTTGTCTGCTTTCCATTTCCAGCAGCAACGTGCAGGCGGTGAGGGGGCTTTTTATTTCACCCCCAGCTGGGCCGAAGCTACGGGGCCATCAGGCCTCCTTTTGTTTGAATATCCTGACTGGAGGTGTCCTGGACAAAATGCTACTAGGCGAGACCACCTGTCTCTCCAAATGAAACCCTGCCTCCATCGATGATTGGAGGAAACACGAGATTCTATGATTTGTCATCCTCTCCGGATTCTGATTATTTTAAATTCGTTTATGAATTACTATGTATGATTATGTTGAGTTCATGATGAGTAAATGAGTATGTTGTGGGAATTAATTGTGGTATGATTGATTTTTTGGATTGTTCAGTGTGGGACCTATATATAAAAAAAAATTGTATTGTGTATTTATTTAATTGTTATGAGAACATTGATACTAATTGATTAATTATTACATTAAAGTAAATTGATATTTTGTAATCAAGTGTTTATTTGTAATTTTGTCTTGATTTTGTTCCATTGCCAGCTCTGGTGTTGTCTTGTTTATATTGTTTTGACCCATTTTGGGCTCATATATATCTTAAGTTTGTAGGCAGGTGGTCTCTCCTAGTAGCATTTTGTCCAATTTCTCCCCTGCTCCATTTGCCTATTAATCTATTTTTCAGGGGCCCCCCTTTATATTGGATGGAGGTGTCCTGGAACCTCACACTTAAATTTAAATGCACTGGAGGGGAAACAAAGGGACATAGCTTGCTATCTCTTCACAGGTACCTAAGAGATGCATGCTTTTACCTTTGTTCTGCCCCTCTATATATGCAGACACTGTAAGACTGTCAAATGGGGTGGTCTGCCCCAGTATTTACACAAATAATTTAAATAGCATTATTTATTTATTTTATAGCGCTCCGTCGTGACGTCATGGCACGTGTCATGATGTCACTTGCATAGTGTCTGACTTGGTCAGTCCCCCCACTTCTTTTTATAGGACTTGTGCCCTACCCATGCCTCATCCTGCCAAATCTGCGACCTCGCTGCCTCAGTATTCTGGGACCTGCGTCTGCACCCCTCCCTCTACTCGACCCTACCCCCCACGGCGAAGGAGAAATGCCTACTCATCATTGAAGCGGTAATTAGGACGCTAAACAGCTAGGGGTAGACGCTGCAGCTATTTTATTTCTTTACATAATTGGTTTTTAAGAGTCTGAGCGAAACATACTCTGATACCACTTACGTTTTTAACTGTCGTTTATAATTGCCTAATTATTCAAGTGATGCGCTGGTTCGGCGAGGTGGTGAGGCCACCCCACGCAGTCTTTGGGCTGCCTCTAGCATGCATGTACTCCGTCAACCCTCCTCTGGAGTAAAGAGCCACATGTCCGGCAAGGGGGCGATAACTGGTCCGGTCACTCCTTACACCGGTTGGTGCCAATCAGTGCTTCATTTGAGCTGGTGTTGCCTCTGGGCGCCAGCGGCTCTCGTTTGTAGGCACCAGCACTGTAAAGTGGCAGTCTATAGGCCCACATACTTGTGAAATTAAAGCACACAGACATGGTAGTATGGTATTGGTAACTGACCCAGGGCTTGTGCGCCTGTCCCTTTTATTAGCAGACCGGTGACACCTGTGATGAATGGGTGTGGGGTGAGTGTGAAAGTCAGCCCTCAAGGAGTGGCTGGTGCAGTGGCGTAGCAGGAGGGTGCGGGGCAGCGACCTCCCCCGCTCTTCAGCCGTCGCGGGGCAGCAATCGGAGGAATCTCGGCACCACCCCTCCTGCTCTTCACAGGGACCGCAACGCGCAGCAAAAGGGCTAGCTACACCTCTGGCTGGTGGACGCACCATATTTACAAACACTAGAACGTGTCCCACAGGACTCGACAGGCACTTATTCTTCCTCATCCGACACCAGAGAGAAAGAGGGAAAGTACACAGAGGCAGAAGAAGGGAGGAGAAAAAGAAGGAAGCGCTGTTTCAAAAGAAGAAAGCAGGAACCTGCAAGAGTGAGATAATGGGACAGGAAGTGTCTGGAGGTGGTTTAGAGAGGCATGAGGCAGATTGAACACTGTGCAACCAGAGACGTTTTAAGGCATGGGCAAAGTGGGCTCTGGCCCGGGGCCCCATCCTTTCAGGGGGCCCCCTGATAGAGCCAACCCAGTTCTACAGAATCTTTTCTTGACGACCTATGATGATTCTTAAACAGATTGTTTTAAATACCGTTTCCTTCAATTTATTTTTAATGTGGGTGAAGTGAGAGCCTATTAGTGAACTGCTGATGTGTTACAATATTGTCACTATCAATATTAGATGTAAACTCATTTAGAATTTGGACAAGTGTGCAGGTGCACTGTCAGTGATGTGCCCAATGAGGGCACGAAAGAGCTGAAATCGGATTATAAATTAAAAGCTGTTCCGAACAGGGGCCCCAAAATATGTTTGGCCCAGGGCCCCTAAAATCCTTAAGATGTCCCTGTGTGCAACATTGTTATTCAGCACCGACCTCGGGCTTCTGAGCAGAACTTTGGGCACGGTACTCATTCTTTTAAAAATAAGACTGGTGCCACCAGGCCACAATCTGTGAGCTCATAATGTAGCTCTAGTTTTTGCATCATGACTCAATTAAACACCACCAAGCTTGCTGCACTATGGAGGAGGAGAGTGGAACCTTGGCACAAAGCTCCCCCAGAATACTAGGCCGAACACTGCCAGTGATGTACTATGCAAAAACAACAGTTGATGGACAGAATGCAGAACAATGTCATACATTCACCCCAGTACAGAGATCTTGGCCTAAATCCATTGTTTTTTGCTCACCATGCCATTCCAGTTTGAACCCAGCCATATGCAAATCAGTCTTGACCCTGTGCCTCATGGGAACAGTCCAGCCCGAACTGCCAAGCCAGGTCCTCCCTGGACTGGAACCAAGCATCCTAGGACCTGTTTCAGGGTTTCACCCCTCTTAAGCCAGGATAGCTTGATTCCAGTGGCGTGGAGAGCACGGGACTCACGTCTGAGCATACCCGTCCCACTCGGGGTGACAAATGCAGAAACAACAGTCGATGGACAGAATGCAGAACAATGTCATACATTCACCCCAGTACAGAGATCTGGGCCAAAACCCACCGTTTTTTGCTCACCATGCCATTCCAGTTTGAACCCAGCCATATGCAAATCAGTCTTGACCCTGTGCCTCATGGGAACAGTCCAGCCCGAACTGCTAAGCCAGGTCCTCCCTGGACAGGAACCAAGTATCCTAGGACCGGTTTTGGGGTTTAACCCCTGTTCAGCCAGGATAGCTTGATTCCAGTGGCATGGAGAGCACGGGACTCACGTATGAGCATACCCGTCCCACTCGGGTTGACAAATGCAAAAACAACAGTTGATGGACAGAATGCAGAACAATGTCATACATTCACCCCAGTACAGAGATCTGGGCCTAAATCCATCGTTTTTTTGCTCACCATGCCATTTCAGTTTGAACCCAGCCATATGCAAATCAGTCTTGACCCTGTGCCTCATGGGAACAGTCCAGCCCCAACTGCCAAGCCTGGTCCTCCCTAGACTGGAATCAAGCATTCTAGGACCGGTTTCGGGGTTGCAGCCCTCTTCAGCCAGGATAGCTTGATTCCAGTGGCATGGAGAGCATGGGACTCACGTCTGAGCATACCCGTCCCACTCGGGGTGACAAATGCCAAAAACAACAGTTGATGGACAGAATGCAGAACAATGTCATACATTCACCCCAGTACAGAGATCTGGGCCTATATCCGTCGTTGTTTTGCTCACCATGCCATTTCAGTTTGAACCCAGCCATATGCAAATCAGTCTTGACCCTGTGCCTCATGGGAAAAGTCCAGCCCGAACTGCCATGCCAGGTCCTCCATGGACTGGAACCAAGCATCCTAGGACCAGTTTCGGGGTGTCACTCCTGTTCAGCCAGGATAGCTTGATTCCAGTGGCATGGAGAGCATGGGACTCACGTCTGAGCATACCCATCCCACTCGGGGTGACAAATGCAGAAACAACAGTCGATGGACAGAATGCAGAACAATGTCATACATTCACCCCAGTACAGAGATCTGGGCCAAAATCCACCGTTTTTTTGCTCACCATGCCATTCCAGTTTGAACCCAGCCATATGCAAATCAGTCTTGACCCTGTGCCTCATGGGAACAGTCCAGCCCGAACTGCCAAGCCAGGTCCTCCCTGGACTGGAACCATGCATCCTAGGACCAGTTTCGGGGTTTCACCCCTCTTCAGCCAGGATAGCTTGATTCCAGTGGCATGGAGAGCACGGGACTCACGTCTGAGCATACCCGTCCCACTCGGGGTGACAAATGCAAAAACAACAGTTGATGGACAGAATGCAGAACAATGTCATACATTCACCCCAGTACAGAGATATGGGCCTAAATCAATCGTTTTTTTGCTCGCCATGCCATTCCAGTTTAAACCCAGCCATATGCAAATCAGTCTTGACCCTGTGCCTCATGGGAACAGTCCGGCCCGAACTGCCAAGCCAGGTCATCCCTATAGCAGGCACTGACTAAGGACCAGGGCCGGACCGGCCGTAGTGGGAACCTGGCCTTTTCCGGTGGGCTGGAAGGGTGGGGGCTGTTTTTTGGCCCGAGGTGGTTGGTTTTGTTACTGGGGGCCGGTTTTGCAGCAGTGCGATATTGGCTCTCTGTACAATAGCGGTGACAGTGCTTCACTAGCAACTCAGGCCGGAGCTACTCGAGTAGTACACCACCACCAACCCCCGGCCAATCGAGCGAACTGCCAGGGCTGGTTTCGGTTCCAAGTGTGGCCCTCTAGGGAAGTCATGCATCTGTGCATCTAGAGGGTAAGACTATTATTCACAATGCATTAGCATTCCGAATCCTAAGCCGAAATAGTTACAAAGAAACCACATTCCAGCCCCTTTATTCCACCAGGCATTTCCCCAGTGAGCTAAAGCCATTTAAAGCTGGTTTTGAAAGTCAGGTCACTGGTGCCTCTGTTGTCACTTTCCACAGTTTCCTGAGATTACTTGCAGCAGTCACAGGGGGCTTGGAGATGAAAAGGGAAATAGGGGGCACGGAGCGTGAGCAACAGCCCAGAGAGTGAGAAGAGAGCAAGGATAGGTGTAAAGTGAGAGAATGGGCGAATGGAAAGTGAGAGATTGAGCGAGAAGAGAAAGAGAGCTGGTTGGTTTGAGCATTTTTCCATGGCTGCTTTTGGTTCCTCATTCTGTCCCTGGTCCTTGGCTTTCCTTTGCAAATTGTTGTTTCCAGAAGTGTGAGTCCTAAAGTTAGCATCTTGCTTAGAAAAAAGATACCAGCCCTAAGTTTACATTTCACTATTCTGGAACAGACAAGAGTTGATGGGTGAAAATAAATTGTCAGGATTCTGTTGTAAATTGGCAATCATCATCTCTGTGTTTACTCTAATATGCTGAAACAATTTAAACAGCTCTCACATGTATTTTAAATGATTTCTATGTTTACTGTTTCGGTTAATGTTTCAGAAGGGAATTAATCTTGGATTTCATAGTTTTTCCCGATATTTTTATGGGACAGGACATAAACATACTGGGCAGGTCAGTTAAAAAACAGCTGGCATCAGGCAGCTTTTTTAATGATGAGTTCCTTGAGAGTGAGGTTACAGTTCAGGGTGAATCATAGTGAACTCACATCCATTGAAAATCTGAGTTCAAAGCTGGCATGGTTTATGGCTCCTTGAAGCCTATAGATGTGAGTTGAGCTCCAATGGGCTGCATGTAGATGTAGAAGATAAAAGGGGACAGAATGGAACTCAGGAGTTCTCCGCAGGCGATAGGGATTTTTGGAAATGGGAAGTGCCCATGTGGACAAACTGGTGTTAGTTGTAAAGAAAGACCTGCCTAGCAATTTGACCTTCACAGAGAAATGTAACTGCCCTAAACTCTTTTCACTGTCCCATAATATCTCACCACTGCTCTAAAAGTTGACCTTATCTCTTGACATCTTTTACTCATGTCTGATCTTGTCAATTTCAATGCCCAGGAAAGACCTCACAATTTTGAGGGTCAGATACATTTTTCAATCAATCAATCATAGCATTTGTAAAGCACACTACATACCCGTGAGGGTCTCAAGGCGCTAGGGGGGGGGGGGAGGGGGGATGCTGCTACTGTTAGAAGAGCCAGGTCTTGAGGAGTCTCCTTGGCGAGGTGGGAGGATGATCTGCCGCCGGAGGTCACTCTTCGGAAGCGGGGGACGGTGGTGAGGGCGTATCTGCGGAGCGGAGCTGGCAGGCGGGGGTGTAGAGACTGAGTCGGCTGTTGAGGTACGCTGGTCCGGTGTCGTGGAGTGCTTTGTGTGCGTGGGCGAGGAGCTTGAAGGTTATCCTCTTGTTGATGGGGAGCCAGTGCAGGTCTTTCTGGTGGGGTATGATGTGGCTGCGGTGGAGGATGTCGAGGATCAGGCGTGCAGAGGCGTTCTGGATGCGTTGGAGTCGTTTCAGGAGTTTGGCCGGGGCTCCTGCGTAGAGTGTGTTGCCGTAGTCCAGTCTGCTGCTGACGAGGGCCTGGGTGACCGTTCTTCTAGTTTCGGTGGGGATCCACTTGAAGCTCCTGCGAAGCATGCGAAGGGTGTTGAAGCAGGAGGAGACGGCGTTGACCTGCTTTGTCATGAAGAGTGTGGAGTCGAGGATGACCCCCAGGTTTCGTGCATGGTTGGTGGGTGTAGGGGGTGCTCCTAGTGCCGTCGGCCACCAGGAGTTGTCCCAGGCTGAGGGGGTGAAACCGAGGATGAGGAACTCCGTCTTGTCCGAGTTCAGCTTCAGACGGCTGTTCCTCATCCAGTCGGTGATGGCCTTCATTCCTTCGTGGAGGTTGGTTTTGGCGGTCCTTGGTGAGCGAGCTGGGTGTCGTTGGCATAGGAGATAATGTTGAGGTCGTGCTGTCGGGCGACCTGGGCGAGTGGTGCCATGTAGACGTTGAACAGCGTTGGGCTGAGGGATGAGCCTTGGGGTATGCCGCAGATAATCTCGGTGGCTTCGGAGCGGAAGGGGGGGAGGTGGACGCTCTGGGTTCTCCCGGAGAGGAAGGAGGTGGTCCAGTCCAGGGCCTTCTCTTGAATTCCGGCATCGTGGAGGCATGCTCTTAGTGTGCGGTGGCAGACTGTGTCGAACGCGGCTGACAGGTCCAAGAGGATGAGGGCCGCGGTTTCTCCGTTGTCGAGCAGGATCCTGATGTTGGCGGTGGCGGCGATGAGGGCAGTTTCGGTGCTGTCGTTGCTTCGGAACCCGGACTGGGACGGATCCAGGATGTTGTTCTCTTCAAGGAAGCTGGTCAGTTGTTTGTTGACGGCCTTTTCAATGACCTTCGCTGGGAACAGGTGCAGGGAGATGGGCTGGAAGTTCTTGAGGTCCTTGGGGTCTGCCCTGGGTTTCTTTAGTAAGGCGTTGATCTCTGCGTGCTTCCAGCTCTCCGGGAAAGTCGCTGTCTCAAAGGAGATGTTGATGGTTTTCCGGAGGTGGGGTGCGATGATGCTGCTGGCTTTGTTGAAGATGTGGTGTGGGCAGGGGTCTTCTGGGGATCCGGAGTGGACGGTGTTCACGATCTTGATGGTGTCGTCGTTGTTGATGTTGGTCCAGGCGAGCAGGCGAGCAGGCGATTGGTGCGGGAGGTGGTCGTGGGAGCAGGGGTGTCGGTGGTTGCCAGGGTGGTGACGGCGTCAAGGCTGTCGTGGATGTCTGCGATCTTGCGATGGAAGAAGGTGGCCAGCGAGTCGCACAGGTCTTGTGATGGTGGGATGTCGTTGGTGTTGGAGAGTTCCTTCACGATGCTGAAGATCTCTTTGCTGTTGTGTGCATTGTTGTCTATGCGGTGTCTGAAGGGGGTCCTTTTGGCGGATCTGATGAGTTGGTGGTGTTGGCGGGTGGCGTTCCTGTGGGCTGAGCAGCTTTCCGGTGTTCTTTCACGGGTCCAGTTTTTTCTAGTTTTCGGCAGGTTCGCTTGGAGGCCTGGAGGTCTTCAGTGAACCAGCTGGCTCTTTTGCTGGTGTGGGTGTTGGGGGGCTTCTTGAGCGGGGCGAGGGTGTTGGCGCAGTCGTTGTTCCATTGTCTGAGGCTGCGGGCTGCAGCGTCGGGGTCGGTCGGGTCCGCGGGTGGGCTCTGGGCGAGGGTGGTGGTTAGCTGGTCCTCGGTGATCTTGCCCCATCTGCAATGAGGTATCTGCTGGGTGTGGTGGTGTGTGGTGGGTTTCTGGAAGGTGAAGTGGATGCATCAGTGGTCGGTCCAGTGGAGTTCGGTGGTGCGGTCGAAGAAGACGCGAGTGCTCGCTGAGAAGATGGGGTCAAGCGTGTGGCCGGCAGAGTGAGTGGGTGTTGTGACGAGTTGTCTGAGTCCGAGGTTGCCGAGGTTGTCGATGAGGGTGGAGGAGTTGGTGTCATTGTTGTTCTCGAGGTGGAAGTTCAGGTCCCTGAGGAGGATGTAGTCCGTGGAGGCGAGGTCATGTGTGCTGATGAAGTTGGTGATGGAGTCGCTGAACTGCGGTCGGGGTCCGGGGGGTCTGTAGATGAGGGTGCCTCTGAGGGTGGTGTTGGGGTCAGTGTGGTTTTGGAAGTGCAGGTGTTCGGCGGTGTTGAGTGTGTCGTCGGCGTGTGTCGAGATTTTGAGAGTGTTCCTGTGGACGATGGCAATTCCTCCTCCTATTCCGTTGGTGCGGTCCTTGCGGGTGATCTTGTAGCCTTCCGGGATGGCTATGGCGATGTCAGGTGCCGAGGGGGGGGTCAGCCAGGTCTCCGTCAGGAAGGTGAAGTCTGGGGCGTTAGTGTCGAGTAGGTCCCAGAGCTCGACGGCGTGTTTGCGGGCGGAGCAGGTGTCGAGCAGGATACATCTGAGGAAGTTGGGTTCCTTGTTGGGCGGGTTGGCGGGCCGGATGTTGAAGCTGCAGTTCCGGCAGGAGAAGGGTCCTTGGGAGCGTTTCGGGGCGGCCTGGCAGCAGGTGCGAGATCGTCCAGCGTTGAGTGCGTGGAGAGTGCTGGAGTCGTAGCGTAGGCGGGTGTCGTGGTGTGTGCGGAGCCAGGGGTCCTGGCGCTGGGCGCGGACGGGCGCAGACGGGCCCCATATGAGGAGCTGTGGGAGGGAGGAGCAGCTGGGAGGCGGGAGCAGGGTGGCGAATGGATTTGGAGGGGGGCAGGGCCGCAGGGGACGCAGCGGTGGGAAACTTAAGGGGGAAGTGGGTGGGGGTCACAGAAGGCGAAAGGGACAACAAGAGAAGGGGGTACAAGGGAGAAAACGGACACAAAAAAGCAACAGTGGGGGCACAGAGATATAGGCAGAAGCAATACGAGGCAGGCTGTACAGAGGCAAAAACTAAGTTAAAAGCAAAGAGCAGGCGGGATACCGGTCAACGGGCGGCAGCAGCAGCGGTGCTCAAGTCACACAGGGGGTTGCGTAGCAGTGCGGGGAGCGACCTGCCTGGTGACAGGGTCAAGGGTCGCTCTCTCTACCGCTGCGCGGCCTCCATATGAGGGGCTGTGGGAGGGAGGAGCAGCTGGGAGGCGGGAGCGAGGTGGCGAATGGGTATGGAGGGGGTCGGGCCGCAGGGGACGCAGCGGCGGGAAACTTAAGGGGGGGAGCGGGTGGGGGTCACAGAAGGCAAAAGGGACAAGAGAAGGGGCACAAGGGAGAAAACGGACACAAAAAAACAACAGTGGGGGCACAGAGATATAGGCAGAAGCAATATGAGGCAGGCAATACAGAGGCAAAAACAAAGTAAAAAGCAAAGAGCAGGCGGGATACCAGTCAACGGGCGGCAGCAGCAGCGGTGCTCAAGTCACACAGGGGGCTGCGTGGCGGTGAGGGGAGCGACCTGCCTGGTGACAGGGTCAAGGGTCGCTCTCTCTACCGCTGCGCGGCCTCCTTTTGAGGGGCTGTGGGAGGGAGGAGCAGCTGGGAGGCAGGAGCGGGGTGGCGAATGGGTTTGGAGGAGGGCGGGGCCGCAGGGGACGCAGCGGTGGGATTCTTAAGGGGGGAGCAGGTGGGGGTCACAGAAGGCAAAAGAGACAACAAGAGAAGAGGGCACAAGGAAGAAAACGGACACAAAAAAACCAACAGTGGGGGCACAGAGATATAGGCAGAAGCAATATGAGGCAGGCAGTACAGAGGCAAAAACAAAGTAAAAAGCAAAGAGCAGGCGGGATACCGGTCAACGGGCGGCAGCAGCAGCGGTGCTCAAGTCACACAGGGGTGTGCGTGGCGGTGAGGGGAGCGACCTGCCTGGTGTGACTGCCATGCTGCAGAAGGCTTCTAATCACACCCTTTTACCTAAGATGTCCCTGGTGATCACCAAAAGGCAACCACATCAGTTGCTGCAACTTTAAGGAAAGTGAAATATGTCATCTTAGGAAGAAATTGAAAAGAACACAGGCTGCTTGACCTTCATTTGCTAATGACCCAAGTCTATAGTAGAGGCCGACCTAAAAATGAAGTTCAGACTCCTAATATTCATATTGGAATTGACTTATTTGTAGATAAGCATCCAAAACCCTTCAACCTCAGCAACTTTTTTTGCAGGGTTCAGACTTCCAGGGTGTGATTGTGTGCTAATGTCCGCCTATCCCACCAACACCTTTGCCTTTCTTGTCACCCCTTTTTCCATGTAAATCCTTTTGACGCCCTTACTCTGCACGACATAGGCATTGCGAGTTTGGACCTTTGCAATGCCCAATAGTCTAGTTGAAGTAATTACCATGTCCACTCTTGTTACACATTTTATTATCTCTTGGGCCACATCCTGGTGGTGGTGGTTTCACTGGAGGCTTACTACTGAATCTCAATTCACTTAACCATTACTGGGATAACCTCACTTAACATAGGTTCCAGTTTGTATGGCATCAGCTGCTAAATGGTGAGTGCTCCATCCTGATTGTCCAGTTGACGTCTCTTTCTCTTCCATGTTCACCTGTCATTACTGACCCCTCTTTACTTAGCTGCTAATGACACCGGTCTGCATGTCATCAGATCCCACAGGAAGCGAATACTCCTGGTGGCTTGGTTTCCAGTGATATTTTACATACCACTCAAAGGCACTTTTCCTTTTTCTTCAAACTTTTCCAACACCCCTCAGCAATGAACTCCTCCAAGTAAGCATTCTTACCTAATTTTAGGAAATGCTACTAACTCACACAGTGCAGCCCTGTGTCAAACGGTATTGACAATCTTCACACTGCCAGCAGGTGAAGAGGCTTTAGCATACAGAGAGCACTACGCTAAGCTGAAAACCTTTCTTTGTGAAGTCTCTGTATTCATACAATCCATATAGGGGTTCCAGTTTTCCTTGGAAATGAGAGGGATCACCCTAAAACAATTATGTGTGCTGCTGTGAAAAATAGTCATGGCTTCAGGTAGTGCACGGAAGGGCTAACCCATGCCTCTGGCTCTAAAGGCCCACCCTCTCCAGGACCCAGCCCCTTTCAAGGCCTCTCCCAACTAATGGATCACACAGTGGAGATAATTTCAAGGCTAACAAGTTTGTGATTCCCAACAGGACACTAGGGTCTAGACCAGACTATAGGGTCTGTGCATCTAATGTGTCCTCCCTGCAGGCCCAGCGAGCAGCAAAAAAGGAAATAACACAAGACCGCATCCCGTGAATCTAGTAACTTCAAAACCTGTGACTTCTATTAATTTGACCTGTGAACTGCAAGCTATGTGCCTACTTTCAGAACTGGATGGGCTGTTATGATCCAACCATAACCCAAATTCTAGTCAAGGCCTTTTGTAGTGTGGAGCTGGTTTGAACATTTTTGACAGGAAGGATTTTGGTGTCCAGCACAGCCCTGCTCAATTCTCTTTAACATCTTCTCCTGCTACCAGGGGAAGCCCTGGTCTTCCTCCTGGAGTCAAGCACTCTCAAATGTGATGATTGAGAGTCCAGATATCAGGAAAGACATCACCAATCTGCATGTCCTGACATCAAGATGCCAACAGACCCTGTTGTTAGCCCCCTGCTCCTAGAGGTACAGCAGAAATGAACGCCTGCCATCAGGGGCCAGCATTCACCAGTGCTGCCTTCCCAGCCACTGAACAGCCCACCGGGCCGTTGCACGGCCATGCCAACCGTATCTACATACCAGCCCTGTATGTCTTTCTCCTCCCATTGCTTGGTATTCTCTTCCTCTCTGCATTCTCTCACCTTATAACCACATATTCCCTGAAATTCCTGTCTTGTCTCATTTCTCAGTCCCTCTTTTCTTGTCTGCTGTCAGGTTAATTATAAAGAGAATGAGATAAAGAACACTACTACATGTAATTTCAACTAACGTCCTTCTCCCATCCAGGCACAGGAGAAGTAATAACTATTCACCTGAGCAGATCGAAAGCCCTTAGACACCTCAGCAAGAGGTAGGGAAGCACTGTAGAAATGCTACAATACAATACAGTACAATTAGGCACCCCAGAGCCATGGTCTGCGGTGCACATAGCACAAACAATAATCCTTCATTGTGCTAGATGCCTTGGTAAATGGAGCCTAACTCTAGAGTCTGGATCATATTGTGAAAAAATAGCTGCCTGCAAAGATTAGTGTAAAGGCTTTATCAACAGCGAATAAGAAACTTCTCAAGCATCCTTGGTGTAAAATGGAGCTGCTGCAGACAATCATATCCTCACACACTTTGTGCTGTGCTAAGCAGTTCGTTATAAAAGAATGTCTGGTCAGAATGCCCGTCCACGACACTGCCGAAAGTCAAAGGCAGCAGAGCTGAATGCTGCTACGCGCCGCCGCACACTCAGCGGCCTATCCAAAAAACTGACGATGCACTCTGTGAAGCACTACACAACTTGCATGCGTGTGTGGAACTGCACAAGTAACATAATAGGTTTTAATTACAACACACTTCAGGAGTTTTCATGTCATCAATCTCAGAGGAATGTACAATTTTGTAAAGAAGTGCAATGATCAAACTTATGCGCCCCCATCTACCTACAGATGTTTGTGCAATAAGCCCCACTCCAGGCCGTAATAAAGCATAAAAGGCCATTTATTATGAAAGGGTTGGAACATACTAATTAACTTTATTCATCTTAAACAACAGTTCAAAATTACATCTTCACATAAACCACTAGTATTTCACTCTCCCCGCGCCATTCGCAACTCCCCATCTCAATTGCTTTACTCTTCCCATTTCACACTCTGACCTTATTCCATACACAAAATCTCTGCCTTCACCCATCCTCCCATCTTCCTCCCTTCAACTTCCTTCCGCCATCAGTCCTCTGTGCACCCTTTCCCCCTCTGAGGGCTGGATCTGCCCGTCTGTGAGTCACCACCCCTTCCAAGTACCGCCAACCAGGCAACCCCCATAGGGCGGTTGCCTGCCCAACCATGAAACATGTGCACCTTTCGCCCCCCTCAATTAGCCCTCCAGTACCGTATGGAGTAATTCCATAGCTTGCTCGCCGCATCCCGCATTTCCATCATGTAGTATGCTTTTCCCATTCGCGAAATGTGCATCCCATCATCCTTGAACAGGCATGACTCCTCCTCCTTTAGCCCCACGTGAGCAATCATCTTAATATCCTGAGTCTGGCAGAACACCCTCATTGCCCAGTTCAGTTTT
The DNA here is from genome assembly GCF_964204655.1 of Triturus cristatus. Classification (NCBI taxonomy): domain Eukaryota; kingdom Metazoa; phylum Chordata; class Amphibia; order Caudata; family Salamandridae; genus Triturus; species Triturus cristatus. The sequence continues at coordinate 1,266,446,629 of NC_140590.1, read as the reverse complement.
CTACAGGCATTATCATTTGTTGTATGCTTGACAGCCCCCTAGACTCTACGCTGTACTAGCTCAGTCCACACGACACATGTGCCCGAGAAATTGTTCTGTATTGCTGCAAAATCCCTCTGCATATCCTGCAGCAACGTAAGTCCAGATAGGAGCACCAAATAATTGTCCCCCAGATGTATTCATCGCATGTCCGGACAGCCTCTTGAGCCTTTTGAGGCACCAAATTTGTCAACCAGGGTAGCAGAGCTCCCCAACGCACTCCCCCTTTTCCCCACCAAGGAACCTCGTGGTGGCTGCTCTTCAATCCCAGGTTACTTCCGTACAGCTGTTGGTCTGCGTACTTTGCTGCCCAGTGCACGAAAGAATGTCCCACGATACAGGTAACCGTCTTGGATCCAGGGCCTCTCACGTATCCTGTAGTAAAAACAGAAAACTATTAGAAATATCTCCACCATTTTCCCGCCTTCTTTCCCCCCAACCAACCTCCAAACTGTTGCCCCTTTTGCCTCACTTGCGCACATAGCGCTCGTAGCACCTGGACCTCCATCTCCCAATCTGCCGGATTCTCCCTCAGGACCACCCCAGGCGTGCCGCCGCCGCCCCTATTCTGAAAGAGTGTGTACCAAAACTAGCCGAATCCCGACCCAGCTTGCACAATGCCATGCGCAAAACCGCCAAAAACTGGTAGGCAGTCACCCTGCCACCCGCCGCATGACGAAAAACTCCCATTGCACACCTTCCTGTCAAGGCAATGAAACTGCGCCACTCCTTTACCGGACAGCCTACACTACAATTATTCTCAGCCAGCCATACCCAGTGCCCCGTCCCTATCTGATCCGTCTTGAATCGCCTCAACCATATCCTTAGTCTCCATTGGTCCAAACGCACCCCATCATACAAAAACCCCTGCTGTTTAGCTGTCCCCACCAGCTTTGACACTCAAAACGCCCCAAAGAACATACAACTCATGCAAAGTCTAAACAAAGCGACCTTATACGGGTCATAAAAATAAGACGGCAACACCCCTAACAACCCCGCAGTAACTCAATTTGTGATTGCTTCCTGCGGCGCAACCTTTCCCCTCCCCCACTCCCTACCCCAGCCCTTCAACATCCTGCTCAAAATCTCGTCCTTGGCTGGGTCAAACCTCAGATATACCTTACCAGAGAACGAAATCTCGGCCAACTTACACGCAATGGTCGTGTGTGACAAACCTTTATCAATATCACTTAAAACAAAACTCAAAACTCCCTGCTCTGTCTCTCGCCACCGAAGGCGCATTTCCTCCAGTGAATTGCCCATGAATTCCCCGAACGCGCTCAACGCCAGCCTGTAACTCCTACTGGTAGAATCTGTCAGAGACTTCTCGATCAGTCCAATCACTCTCATGCCCCCCCAGGCCCAGATGTCCTCCGGCAGCTCTGTCTTGTTCACTTCTGCTCCTGGCGGAAACAATGCCACTGCGAACGAGATAAGGAATCAGCGATATCATTGCTGGCTCCTGGTACATGCTTCGTCCTAAAACCACATTGAGGCGCAGACACGCCAGCATGAATCTTCGCAGTAACCTCAGCACCCTTAAATCCCTTGCTCTCTGTCTGTTCACCAGTTCTACCACAGTCATGTTATCGACATGGAAAAGCCCTGTCCTGGTCTTCAGCTCTGCTCCCCATACCGCCAATGCAACTTGTAATGGGAAGAACTCTAGAAAAGCAATAATGCGCCCCTGCCGCAGCCAGTGTGCCGGCCACTCCTCCGCGCACCATCTCCCATCCCAGAAGAGCCCAAAACCCTTGGCCCCAGCTTCATCTGAAAAAAAATTAACCTGCCATACTGTATTCTCTTCCAAGAAATCCAACGACACCCCATTGAAATCTCCGAGAAATATTTGCCACAACCCCAGATCTGCCCTGACCCCCAGAGAAATTCTCACTCTGTGGTGTGGGTATGTTGCTCCGGACATGGCCATGCCGAGCCTTCTGCAAAAAGTCGTCCCTGCTCTCACCACTCTGCATGCAAAGTTTAAAAATCCCAGCAATTTCTGCACCATTCTCAATTCAATTTTATGTTCACCCATCACTTTCAGCAAGAAGTCCTGAATTTCCTCCACTTTTGCCCTTGGCAAGAAAGCCACCAAATGCACCAAGTCCAACTCAATGCCCAAGAAAGTCAGCACATAGCTGGGCCCAGCTGTTTTCTCTGGTGCCAGTGGCACCCCAAATTCTTGCATCAGAGTCTCAAAATGATGTAGGGCACGCCCGCAATCTCCCGTCCCTGGGAACCCCACAAACAGGAAATCATCCAGGTAATGGGACACTCCCCGGTGACCCGAACTCTTGGTGAACACCCACTGCAGAAAGGTGCTGAACAATTCAAAAAGAGCCCAGGAGATGGCCCAACCTATTGGCAGAACTTTGTCCATGTAGATGGCACCCCCAAACTGCATCCCTAGTAGAGGGAAATCCGCCGGGTGAATAGGTAACAGTCAAAAAGCTGATTTGACTTAGCATTTTGACATCTCCGCTTTCCGTCCACACGCTCGCACCAGGCAGATTACATCATCCACCGAGGCATACAAAACCCTTGAGTCCTCCTCAGCGATGAAGTGATTTACTCATCAGCCTCTGGCCAGGATAGGTGGTGAATCAACCTATATTCCCGCCTCCTTTTTAGACACCACCCCCAGGGGAGAAATGAACAAATCAGCCAATGGCCAATCGCCAAACGGTCCTGCTGTCCTACCCTCTGCCACTTCCTTTGCTAGGTTTGCTTCTACCACCTGCGGGAACTGCTTTCAAATTGTTGGCCCATCTGCCCCCCTCGGGCCCTAGTACCGAACCCGGAATTCCTCGGTAAACCCCCACTGTAATCTTAACACAGCTTCCTTCTCTGGGTACACCATGAGAGCATGGCCTCAATTCTAACTGGAGTAGGGACCCTTGTGTCCAGACTTCCCCCGCCCTCTAGAGGCCTTCCACTGTTCTGATGGGGTAGCCAATGTGAAACCCTGCTTGATGGAGTGCCAACCTCTGCAATTAGAGCACTTGTGCTTGAATTTGCAAGGGTGCCTGTAACAAAAGCCCTTATTAAAATTCCAGCAGGCCCCCGTAGTGGGTCCCGGCTGTTTCTGGGGGGATCCTGCACTGCCTGTCCCCTGGTGTCCTGTTCCACCCGCCCCTTGTGGAGCATAGAAGGCTAAAAGGGCCGGTATGCCACTGTCAACCCTCTGGGCCTATGAGTGGAGGCAGAGGATTGCATAGATGACATCCACTGCATCTAAAGTTCGGAGTCCACCTCCACCCATGGCTTGTCGGGATTAATACTGACCTTGGCCCTAAACTCCTCATCGTAGCTCAACCAGGCATTATAACCATGTATTTCAAGAAGGATATTGCCTTGTCTAGATGCTTTGCACAATAAATGCTGGCATAAATCAGGAAAGCCGAAGTCCAATTTTCCATATTGGTGGGTACCCTTGGACGCCACGTCAATTCCCACTTCTCTTCTTTGATCCCTTTTTGGCCTGTATATCCCTGTGCAGTAGCTTGAAAACATCCATGTACTCGTGTTTCCATATTCTATTTTTTGTCTTCTCCAACAAGTGCGATCCCAGCGGCATCGCTAAACCCATGTATGGCAGTTTCTTGTTATTCTTATCCTCAGACTTGTCGTCCTTCCCTTCAGACCCCGCAGCACTGTCCGTCTGGATGCCTGCACCCACCATTTGCTTACCAACGTCCCCTTTTTTGTGTTCTACAAGTGTTGCTATCGTGCACCCCAGGTTTCGGGTGATCTACCACCCCCTCACCTACCCCCACGGACCTGCTTGTTTTCCTCTTTGGGCCTCCATCCCCTCTCCCATGCAGCCCACCAATCGTTTTTACCTGGCATCACCTTGCCTCCAACCGCTTTGTCCTTGCGTGCACGTCCAGTGTTCCGAGGCCCATCAAGCTTGGCGGTGACTGCATCCGCAGTTTTGCCCTGCAACATACCAATTTCTCTGGTTGTACTCCCGATTTTCCCCGCTGCTTCATCCTCATCATCACGTAACTCTCCTTCTTCCCACTCATCACTCTCATCCTCATAGTCCAGCATTAACTCTGCATCACCTTCCAGCTCCTCACCCACCTTTCCTGACAGCACACTCGTACTGGCTTGCGCCACCGCTTCTGACCTCCCGGGGTCAACCTTGGCCGCAGCTCCCTGTGCACAATCCCTCGGTGGAGGGCAGGCCGCCCTGGACCCCCCTGCTGCTTTGGGCCAGCGTCCAGCGACCGTCTTGCATCTCGCTGATGATGCCACCTTTGTACCGCCCCCCCATGCTGGTCCCGCTCCCCACCACCCCCAGGCTACTCCAATCTGAGGGGCCCGAACACCACCGGGCTCACCAGCAGTCCTAGCTGTCCCTGAGCCCGCCTCGGCCTCCTGTTCCTCTGGGACCCAGATCCATTGCCCTGACCTGTGGGGTGTCTGGCGCATGGCCTTCAAACTTCCCATTAGGGGGTTCCCCTCCATCCCCTTGTCCTTCCCCTGGGGAGCCTGCCCCCCCTCTGCCGGCAGGTGCTCCCCCTTTGCAAGCCCGCTCACCTCAGACCCTGCAGTCTGGTTGCTCAACGTGAGGGCGGCTGCCCTCTCCTGTGCATATGCATTGGCCCTCTCCCTGTCCTGCACAAGCGTGCCCTTCTTTCTACAGTCTGCTGGATAAAGAGGCGCTGTTCCCAGATTTTTGCCTCCAAATACACACCTGGCCCTCTAGTCTGTGGGTGATTAGGGGCCCCACCCCGCCTGCCCCCCCCAACCAGCTCCCCCTTCGAGGTGTTATTATATCAGTGTCCCAGCACCTCATGGGTGCACCCTCCTCCCCGTTATCTGGTCGACTGGGCCCAGCTTTTGCCCATTTCGGTTTCTTACTGGCTGGCTCAAGCAGATCGGGCCCCTCTGCCTGTGTCTGTGTCCCAGGTACCTTCTGAGGCCGTGCCGACAGAACAATCGGCCATCACACTCAGCAGGAGGCTCCCCTGTCTCCTCATCAGCTGCCAAGAGCTCGGCCTGCTTGGCCGCCAGTACCTGCTCTTCCAATGCAGGCCCCGTCCCTTGGCAGTCATCCATAGCCATCGGGGACTGGAGCCACGTGGGGAGGCTTTTCCTCCTGCCCCTGCGCTTAACTCCTCCAGTCCCTTTTTTGGAGCCCCGCCCTTGGCCTTGAGTGACTTCGTCCTGACACTGCGGCTCGGGCATGTAAGCCACCAATGCTGCCGCAACCCCGCCTGCTGCGATGTGTGGCAGGTGTCACATTCCGTCCCAGTCCTGATCAAGAACACCTGGTCAGAGCATATCAGCCCTGCCAGCCTCCCCAAGAGTAACCAAGCCCGCCTGGACCGCGTCGCTGTCCGGCCCAGTCCTACTGGCCCCAGATCCAGCCATCGTGAAGTTAAGCCTCACTACCCTGGTTATGACGCCGAAATTGTGCCCTGGCGAACTCCCACTAATTTAAACCACAGTGCAAATCCCCGTTAACAACCCTGACTAACCTGCACAAACTTTAATCCCCAGACAATAGTGATGTAATGTATACGTCCAGTAGCCGAGGTGTAGAATAAAGATGAAGGTTTATTGAACTTAGTTCTTAGATGGTATTGAAGTAGATAAGTATTCATCCCCACCAGGAGCAGACTCCCTGCTGCTCAGCCCATACTCCAACTGACACTCCACATCCAGGCATCCTCACATTCCATTACATCAGCATGCACACCAACATTCCACAGCACATTCACACTGGCTGAGCAGCAAGGACAGAGAAGCAGGAAAGATGCATTTTACCATAAACCAGACACAACACATCTTCCCCCATATATAACACACATGAAATAGATAATACAAGAAGGAAGCATAGCAATAGCATAACGTACCTTGCATGTGAACATGCAGCAATCACATAAAGGAAACTTGCATAAGATGCAATACAAAGCATTTCATAAAAAGGAATGCATATGAAAACATAAGATAAGATTCAAATGATTCACTACAATATAAAAAATGAGGACATTGTGTTAATTACTAAAGGGTGACACACATCTTCCCCTTTATACAGAGCAAATGAAAAAACACAAGAAAATGCAAGATGTCAACAATGATCTCTATTGAAGGTAAATCTTGCATGCTAAAGGGCTAAAAATGGAACAAAGATAGAACAAAGAAATACATCCAAATAAGGAAGTATGAGATGATAAAAAAATATTGCCTTCCACATGCGTAGCAATACTAACGCAAACCAAACAGACACATACAAACCTGACGTTCTGAATTACCACCAAAAACACCAGCTGGCCAGACTAGCATGGAGAAGAGAAAACCGAGAACGCCAACCAAAGAAAAGTAAGAGCAACAACCAGAACGGCAAGAAAAGGTACTCCCAACATAAAACACGGAGCAGGACTCTCCTACTCACACACACAAATGACATCTAACCTGAAAAGAAGGAAAAGATTGGCTAACCTAACACCTAATGCCTGAAGAAAGGTAGCTGGGGAAAAGCAAAAGAAAGGTGAAGGAACTGCACCCCACTAGCGAATAAACTAAATGTAAAAGTAAAACCAACAAGACAATAAATAAGTGCGGAATACACGCACAGAAACCATGAGCACAGGTGGAAACACACACTGTCATATGACATATAAAAAATTAAGCAGAAATGATCAAGTTCTCTCACACATAAAGCTTGCGCACCAGTAAATAAAAATCAGACCCACATGCCAGAATAATGAATGACTATTCCACGCACAAAACCCTTGTGCAGAGGTAAGAATAGACACTGACAGAATAAAACTAAACGAAGCAACATCACAGCAAAATCCCACGCACAGGAAACTTGCAAACTAAGTACTGTAAACTAAAGTAACAAGAAGGAGCGATATAGGTGATGAATCCACGCACAAGAATTTGCGCGTGTTGAAGATCACATAGCAACAGGCTATCTCAACAAATATCACTATCAAAAATAAATCCCAAGTATATGAACTTGCATACTAAGTACTAGAAACTAAACAAAAATGAAAGAATAATATAAAAATGAACAAGTCCCCTCACAAGGATTTGTGCATAGGTAGAACAACACACTGTAGTAAGAAGACTTATAAAGTGAAAGAAAACATCCCAATGTCCTCGCATGGGAAACGTGTGCACTAACGACAAAGCAAACTCACTTGACAGTAAAAAAAAAAGTGAAAATTCCATGCACAAGAATTTGTGCACAGGTAGAAATACACACTGTCACAAAGAACCTTTTTAAAATAGACAAGAGCTGATGACGAAATGCAAAAAAAATTAAGTACTAATGAAAAGAAAAGAATCACTCTGCGAAACATGCCTGAAGAAAATCATGAGAAACAAACAGTAAAGCATTGGACATAAGAAAACAAAACGATAAAAAAATAAAACTAGTACTTCACTCCGGTGAGCGACTTCTCACCCGAAGTACCTCTCAACTCCCAGGTACCTGAAGATGTTTTGCAGAGTATATTCATGAAGAAATTAGTACCCAAAATAATCTAGAAGTACAGCAACAAGACAGAGTACACAACGCTGGTAAACTTGACTCCTCTTGTAGAACCAGCAAAGTGTTCAAGCAGAAAGATATTACACGCTACCATGACCGTGTGCCATATTGCCAGAGCCCTTCTTACAGGGGGCGTCATGTCTTTCAAGAAGCTGTGCAGCTGTGCCAGAAAATAACATTGTCCAAAGGCTCACCAGGAACCAGCCATACAGACCGCAAGTGAAGATTCACACTTGCAAAATGGTGGCATGTACTGAAATAAGTGCAGGGTGGCTCCGGACACAAACGTGCACACAAAGACGAAAAACAACATGCGCAGCATCCAGAAGACGTCACACAATGAAAATCCTTGAGAATGTTGAAAGGAAACACAAGTCCAGCTCCCCATGGTGCTTTATACAATCCTATGGGCAAGGTAAGGGTGCGGGAGCTGTATTGGTCACACGGCTGATTCAAATTCAGCACGACAGTAACGTCCAGACTGCTCGGTCCAAAGAATAATGCCAAAATAGGATTGTGGCATGAAGTAGAGTAAAGTCTTTTGGCCTTGACCAGATGGTGAAGCATTGGTCTTGAGTTCTCCATTTTTAAAGGAATAACGATAAAACATAGTTGTAGAAATAAGCGCATCACCGCACAGACTGCCAAAGTCCCCTCGACCGAATGAATACTGCTAGAAGTGCCACTTCTCATCCTCATTTGTAAATAAAAGTACACGATGAGGCTTGAAGTAAGAGCTGCCTCCTGACCTGTGGTGGATGTATTCTGAAGCTTGAAAATTTAAAATCAGACGGAAAGACATACACCCTGTCTTATGGGCTGTCCGAATGTAGCTGGGCACTGGTGGGGCAGCAGGGTGTAGAATCCTTAGGCAAGCTCCTATCAAAAGTTCACCAATAGTTTCTTCAGTTACCTACCCTTAACTTTGCTTGAAGTAAATCCTCACGTGTAGTTTCTGTAGATTAATCTCAAATCGTCGCCAAAACTATGTTGTAATGTAATAAGTCCAGTAGCCGAGGTGTAGAATAAAGATGAAGGTTTATTGAACTTAGTTCGTAGATGGTATTGAAGTACATAAGTATTCAGCCCCACCAGGAACAGCCTCCCTGCTGCTCAGCCCATACTCCAACTGACACTCCACATCCAGGCATCCTCACATTTCATTACATCACCGTGCACACCAACATTCCACAGCACATTCACACTGGCTGAGCAGCAAGGACAGAGAAGCAGGAAAGATGCATTACACCATAAACCAGATACAACAAACAGCCCCTCCCAAGTGATGTTCGGTGTCAGGAAGAGGCTGATCTCCTATCCTGACAGCTATATACCCTACCTGGAACCCTCCCCTTCCCCTAGCTAGCTCCATCCTTGCCCTGTCCTTCCAATCCCTGCACGAAGCACCCCAGAGGAAGATTGGTCTGCGATCCTCACTTCCCCCAGAGGCCAACATTGCTGCAGAGGCACCGCTACCAGACCAGTGAGTTACACAAGGAACACTGCAGCAAACACGACAATCTAATTAGCTGTCTTAGTAGGATAATCCCCTGTGACCTGTAGGTCACCCACAACCCTCTGCAGCAGGCGCACATTAGCTTCATTATGATGATTCAGAATGTGACCAGACATTCCACACAGACTTCTGTATCAAGGCCATAATTTAAACCTTATCCTATCCGTATGAAAACCCGAGGCTTGCTGGGTAAACATGCATTTCTACAGCAGGTGCGAGAACCATTTAAACCATCTTAAATTGAGATTTGTTTGTAATCAATAAAGTAAGCAAAAGAAGATTACTGTCTCATAGATCCCTGTCAATTTGTAAAATTCTGCCCCTCATGTCTCCACCTGTTTTCTGTCTCTAGCTCCCCGCCATCAATTTTTGAGTTGCCAGAGTAAACTGGTTTTGCAGCACAGAGTTGTCTTGTAAGATTTCCAATAACAACAGCTCTCTCCTCTGGCACCTTCCCATGGAAGACATTCTTTGAATAATTAAGGCGTCAAATTGCATCTTCTACACAGCAGTGCAGCAATAATGCAATTAAAAAATCTCCCTCGCCTCATTCCACCCTATGGCCTTGCTGTAAGGGGGCTAGAAAGAATACATCTCTTTCTCCAAAACAAATCTAACTATTTTGTGAGATAAACTTATGGGTCTGTGCCTTCTGGAGCACTTGTTCCTCAATGCTATGAATGGCCACTACAGGCTATTTGATGGAGGGCTGGAGGTTGATGTAACTTCAATGGGCTAAGTAGGCTGATGATGACCCCTCCTGGTCTGCAGGAGGGTATGAAGGTATGAGCACCTTATCCGGGCATCTTTCATTCTTCACACTTCATTTTCTACACATTTCCACTGAACTGCTATGCTTTTAAAAAGGGAATGCAATTTTTACGAAAATCAATTATGTTTTTCTTTCATCTTCCCTTCTTTGGTGACCCACTGTGCCTCTTATGTCCATGATTAAGCAATATTGTTGACCTATGTAGATGAAGATGTTAAAAAATATCTAAATAAAGATAACAAAAAATGTTTTCTTTCATTTTCGTTGGACCTTGCTGCAAAAATGACATCAACCACCAACTAAGGTCAGAGTCAAATTCTGGCCAGTAGAGAGCAACAAGTGGCAAATCATTTACCAATCAAACATCATGACAAAATAAACAACAGCACTGGAGCTACAAAAAAAGCAAACCACCTACTGCACATTCTTCAAATATCAACATTCAAACAAAGAGGTTCAACACTTTTCTGCCTATTTCAAGATTGATAACTTCGAGGGCATGAGACGCAACATAGATGGTGCTTAGACATAGGTAAAAGCTTCCATCAAATACGAATTCCATCTTGAGCTGAAAGACCTATGCAAAGATTATTCATCATGGTCCAGAACAGCAACATTATTTCAATCGTACTTCAGCCCCCACCATATGGCATCAAAACCATCCACAACTTCACTACTATCAGCTCAACAGCCTTCCAACATTCAAGAGGATCTCTCCCAGCAACAGATTATGTCCCAAGTGCAGGCAATTCAATCCCGTCCAGTAAGAATTTTGGAGCTCCGGGCTCTGTGGCTATTAGGAGCTCTTATTATGTCACATATAAGGAGCTCTTGGATTTCATACATGGAATTATTGCTCTCAGTCTGAGGCTGACATCAGTAAGTCCACGATGCAAAAAAAGACTCCTTCAACTGACACGAACTCTCGGCAGCTCTAAATGTAATGATCTCAGCCTTCCACAGGCAAAGTCCGATCATGGAAAAGCAGTTAACAGCCGTTCTTGGCTTGAATTTTCGTGTGGAAAGGATCAACGCAGGACTTCGTGGTTTTAATGCATTAATTAGCTAAGCCTATGGTGCTGTACCTTCTCCCCAAATAGTATGCTCAGATTCATGTCAAGCACTCATAGCTAAAGTAGATGAAATTCCAGCGATCCTGAAGTCAATCGTAAATGATTCCAAAGCAACGAAGACTCTACCTGAATGTAATCAGTCATATGACCTACAGAGCAAAACCAATATTGGCACTCAAATTTAATATGGTCATCACCCTGGCAGACCTGCATAGCAGGTTGCCAGAGACACTCTTTCAACCCGCTGGGTACCCTCGCCCAATGGTCGAAAAAAAAGCCTTCTTGCAAGCCAATTGGTGACCAAATAGAACTATCTCCCTGATCTCCTGCAGGCTGTTAGCATCTCTTACTGAGGAAGTGCAACAAGTTATGGAAAATCATTTGATTGATGTTAATCCAAGTGAGATTCCCACCTCCCAAAATCAGAGAATTCAAGGATCGTCCCTCCTGAAAACACAGGGTTATATCTAGAGTACAACTCTACGTAAGTAACTGCCTCTGTCAACACAAATACTAATGACGATTTTATACCTGTGATGTCTAAAATGAGCTGTAAGAGACTAAGGAAATTAAATAAGAATAGTAGCCATGGTTATTTCAGAAACAGAGAAAAAAGAATACCCATTTTGTGAAAAAATCATTCGTAGCAACAACAAATACAAGGCCAACTCTCTAAGATGATCTGTCCAGCCCCCCTTCATCATCTGTACCGAACAATGCAAATACAGACGTGTGGCACAAATAGGGGCAGCCCAGGAGAGTGATCCGGAAATCCAAAAGAAGTTAAAGTCGCCACAACACCCGCCATCCTCTACCTCCTAAGCGCTTCCTTTGGTATCAGCTTGGCCATCATTAACCAACTCAGAGAAAACACAGAGTCAGAACAGCAAGCACCCAGACTTACCCTCCCTGTATACCCCCGGATGGGGCTAAGAATGAGAGCAGCTGCCTTTATTGGAGTACATTGGCAGAAAACGACAGGTCGCAGTCTCAAGAACTTCAGACCCCGAAGTGTATAAATAATCAAAACAACTTTAAGCTTATCAACATGAAACAGCTTCAAAGTGGGGATCCTGATCAGTTTATAATAGACTGGAAAACCTGCAAGGGGCAGTGCCACAAGTTATGTCAATCCAGCTTCTCCAAGTCCCACCTGAGCCATCAGGCCAAATTTAAGGACCAGTCTCCATCAATCGACAGAGCTCGCCCACTGTTGGATGACTCGGATACACAAGAAGAAGCAGAAATCGTTCTAAAGTTGCATGGCCCCCAAGATTACCTAAACCATAGCAATATTCTTAAGTTACGAAAGACCTTTCCAACAAATTTTTCATTTTCAGCTCAGGCAATCAGTACAGTGACTTAATTGTCAAGAAAGGACAGTAAATTAAATGAGACAAACAAACTAAAGCTGAATTCAAAGAAGGTTGCAACCAATGTCTTGGAACAAAAATAGATACCCCAAAGGTGGGGAATAGAACCTATGTACCCCGAACCAGAGAGATACCTAGTTATTTTCAAACCTGTCAATAATCCCCTTCACTGGCACCCTGCTCTACCAGTCAATGAAACTTGTGACGAAGATATGGATCACACTAGCACTTACCCTTTGATGGTCCCTCACACTCCGGCTAATAACACAAGTGCGTACTCTTCTCTGAGAGATGTCCAGCCAATGAGATCTAGCAGGATAGAATCTGAGGAGATCAATGTAAAGGTGGGTAACTTGGGTAGCTGCTCCTGTACATTGAGAAACACATCCTTCAAAAGGCAAGTCAACTGGTCCTGACTCCCGGCAACCTTGGGGCAGTCTAAATCAGAGAAAAGAGGGAGCATCTGTGCGACGATGAAGAATTCCTGAGCAAATGCAAATGCCCAGCCCAGAGTCACAGAGATACATCAAGATTAGCTAAATAAAGCTCTGCTACTGGAACATCACCGGTTGGGACCGAATTAAAGTGCAGACGGACACGCAATAACAGACCTATGGCAATTTGATATCATTTGTCTACAAGAAATCTGGTCTGCTGGCCCAATTTCATTGGCAGGATAGGAATCGTTTCTATCTCTGGCATTAAAAAAATCCTGCAAAAAGGCCCAGCAGCTAGAGGTCTGTTGATACTATGCCACACAATGTTGAACTGTAAATGAACACAAATAACCCATGGATATTGGGGATCCCGATAAAACTGTCAAACAACCACTGTGAGAACTTGCTCCAGTTTGGAGTATATCTTGATCCAGAAAAGAAAATCCTTCAAGCCAAAGTGGGTTACCATAGCAATTATCTGCACTATATCACTATTACTAACTCAAGTACAGAAATAATTGTTACAGAGGAACCTTTTCAATTACTGTCACAACCTAGAATCCACATAGCAAATGGATATAATTTGGCACATCACACCGCCCCTGATCTGCCCTCAGTGACAAAATGCCATAGAGGACACTCTTGTTGTAGCTCTTACCTCACTTGTGCTATGCGCTCTGAATGGCCCCCATATCCTTGATAGACCAGTGGCCTACACACACCTGGCTCCCAAACGTGGGGCTGTGTTAGTCTTCACCTTTTTATCACTGTTGTAATTAAACAAGCTGACTGCTTTTCAGGTAGACCATAGACTAGAAAGCAATCACTTTCCTCAAAAGTGAGTGTTACAGATTAAGGTTACAGGATAAACTGGGGCACATAGTTAGGAGAATGCCTTCCCTCTCTAAGACTGAACCTCATCAACTGGTTCTTTAATGCGAAAAGCACTTGGTGGCGTGGACAAATAGCTGAAGTGAAGAATGTACTAATTATTTAAACGCCATTGCGATTTACAATCAACCCTTCAGCTCCTCAACCTGGGATCATGCTATGCGTGAACTACACTCTGAGCTAAGCAACATGAGTGGCAAACGAAGTAATGCCTCAGGTGTTCTTGCTAATGGGTAGACGCCATAGTGCACAGCTAGTCTGTGCATCGAAAAACGAAAGATAGCAAAAGCAGCTTGATCAATCAGCAATGGATTCCAAGGTGTAGAATAACACAAGGCAGAACTTTGTCAACTCCAGACCCAATACAAGAAGCTAGTCTGGGAAGCTAAGCAGGAGGCACATGAACAAACCTGAATCTTCTTATTCGAAGCAGCAACATCTTCTAATAGTCTTCTTTCCTGGAAGTGGGTAAATCAGTTCACAATTCCGTCAAATCCACTAAGGCACAGTCAGTTAGATCGCACGACTTGAGAAGCTTACGTTGCCTACCACCGGGGTCTTAAATGTGCCATGCATGTCCCAAGCAAGCACCATCAGTGTCACACTCAAAAAATTCTGGTGAGCCATTGCCATGCCAATGTACGGCCAGGTTTAAGCCGCAGTTATACAAAAGATAACTATTAAGGGAGGAAGCAACAGCACCGGCAACCATTGGCTTGCCCACAGCAATATCCAAAGCAAATCCTATATTCAGGAATGAGCAGTGAGTGAGTAGTCCTGTCCCTCTTTCTGCCAGAGCTCATACATTGTTCCAATTCACAAAAAGGGGAGTTGGGATGACCCAGCGAATTATCGACCGATAGCCCTGCTTGATGTGGTGCTAGGTTATTGCTTCATTAGTCCTTCAAGACCTTCAAGACCTGAAAGATTGGGCCCTTCGAGACTTAACAACCAACTGTTACAAATGTATGCAATACAATGATGACACAGTATTGTTGGATTTTAGCCCATTGGGCTGCAATCAGCACTCAATAATCTGGTCACTTACTGTTACAGCAGCTGGCTAGAAATTAACCCAGAAAAAATAAAATCGTTACTTTCACAAGGACAGGCAAGGGGCATCCCTGGTCGTGGAAATTAGGAGATCATAAAACTAACTCCTACAAATATTTTGGGATAGAATATCAGGCCTCGGGTGTCTCAAGTCTTCACATGGAAACCCTACAAAAAAGGGCAGCAGGGTTAGTGGTAGGTTTAAGCAAAACTGCATCTACCATTACAGACCCCTCATTATTGCCCAGAATGCAAGTCATAAAAGCTAAGTTTTTTCCTCAATGGTATATTGACTAGAAGACTTTCCGGATAAATTTGGACAGTGGTTAAATCAGTAGCATTCAAGGTTCCTCCACCAAATATTTTGGCTCCCTAATTTTACTAGGGAATCTCAGATGTGATTAGAACTTGGCCTCAGAGACGTTTTAATGCATGGGCAAAGTGGGCTCTGGCCCTGGGCCTCAGGCTTTCAGGGGGCCCCTGATAGAGCCAGCTCTGTTCTGCAGAAAGTCTTGCCCTGATGACCTTAAATAATTCTTAAACATATTGTGTTAAATACCATTTTTCCTGATTTTATTTTTAATGTGGGTGAAGTGTGAGAGTCTATTACAGACATTTTGCAGATAAATGTTGTGTTTTTGATTCATGTAACATCCATAAAAATAGGTATTTTCGATCAAAACAGGACCTTACATATGAGAAATGGAAGGGAGTCACTGACATTATTTGCAATATTATTGCTGAGCCGCTGCTGTATTACAATATTGAAAACACCAGTGGTCCCTGAATATTTGATGTAAACACATTTAGAATTTGGACCAGTGTGCCTGTGCACTGTCAGTGACCTGGCCAAAGAGTGCATAAAAGAATTGAAACTAGATCATAAATTGAATGCTGTTTCGAAAAGGGGTCCTCAAAATTCATTTGGCCCAGGGCCCTCAAATTCCTTAAGATGTCCCTGCTTGGCCTTATAGACCAAATGCTGGCACAGAGGGCCAGTTAACTGAAATTGTGGTTCAAATGAAATACAACTGAAACCGGAAGCTTTAAATCTCATCTGGGTCAAGAAATGTTCATACCTGTACTCATGACCCTGGCAGACTGTCATTCGGAAGATTTTTATCGATCGACAAATGACCTTACCTTGGACCAGTGAGCAAAAAAGGATATTCTTACATTCCAAGCTAAGTCAAAACCCTATAAAGTAAGCTTCCTAAGGTTACGGATAGGGCTATTCGACGTGGGCGAAGTAGCCCAAAGATGGAACTTCACTCGGGCAGATGCTACTTGTCGCTTCTGCCCCTACCTGAAGGCATCACTGGCCCACGTGCTGTGCACCTGACCTGGCCTTTTGAGTGGGAAAGGCGATTCTGGTTGAAGCCATGATTTCGAAAATTGAATATTCGCCTATATCAGGAGACAACTGAACAATGTTTACAGAGTAGAGATTGCAGTCTCACTGCAGAATTTGTGAAGTTAGTGGACAGAGGGGAAGCAAGAACTGCCTCACTGGCGAACTCCGGGATCTCCTCAGGCGCGGCACATCTATGACTTTTCTTAGCACATTCTTGGCACTTGCGCTTCTGGATCACAGAGCCTTTTATCCGTTTTAGTTTAAAGATTTATCCAATGCTTTTTTATATGATATATGGAAAGCATGGGTTTTATAAATAATTTGAATGGCTTTAATTAACTGTCAAATAAACATTAATTATGTATTACACAGCTCCTCACTGTGGTGCTAAGGGTGTGCACTAGTGTAGGGGTAATGAGCAGCAGGAGGCCCTTTGTAATATTATGGCTCTGCACTTCTTTCTCCCTCTTGCGCGACTCAGCACAGCCGCTTTGGTTATTGCCCTGCATTGCTCTAAAAACAAAAGTGCTCCTTTGTGGGCACGCCTGGCCTGTCCAGTCTTAACTCTCAGCAGTTGGTGGCTTTCTCAGGCTTTCTGTGTCATTCCTCTCTCCTCACTTCACCTCATCTCATCTTTCTTAACCCTGCTAACTCTCTGTCTCTCTCTATCTCCACTTCCCTATGTATCGTCATCCTCTCTCTCTATCTTAGCTCTATCTTCCTCACCTTTGTCTACCTCATCTCTCTTTCAATATACCTACAATATTTCACTCAATTTCATCTCTATCTCTCTCTCATGACCTTGATCCTCTCTCTGTCAGTCCCTTTGCCTGTATCTACATAGGGTATCTCAATCCCCTCTCTCTAGCTCAAATCTCTCTTCATCTCATCCCTTTCTCTCTACCTCGCTGAACTTTTTCCATCTGTCTTCTCTGCATCTCTACTCCAGTCACTTAATTTTTCACACAGCATCATTTCTATCTTTGCCTCACATATGTTGTTTGCCATGTTTCTGCTAACCTATCTCTCACTACCTCTCTCTCTGCTTTCTCTACATCACCCTTCTGCCTCACCTATCTCATTTCTCTCTCTACCTCACATGTCCCTCACTACCTCACATCTCTATTAGGGGTGGGCGGCCCTGAACGCAGACCATCGACTTCCTAGGGCCACCGCACAATTTCAAATGTGCACACAAAGGCCTTGGCTTAGAGCCCATTCTCTTGTGTAGGACCCCCGCCCTAAAGATCCTTCTTCTTTATATGTCAGTGCACATGTGCATTACAGTCCAGCCCTTCACCCACAGACAATCACAGTCAACATGTGCTCTCCTAGCACCATACTACGGTGTATCTGTACTAAAGCCTTCACTCGCATTGATATAGTGTGTTACCAGCTTGAAATGCAGACATGGTTGATTGGTCTCGTTCTAGTAATGTACTTGGAGACAATAATGACACTGTTTCCCTTATTATCGATGCAGATATATTTGAAATTAAACTGATTACGTATCAATATGTTGGTGAAACCCATGTAACTCCCACTGTCATTAGATGTCACATTTATAAGGTTAAAATGCAATAAAGAATATAAAAAAAAACAAATCTGGGGCGGGCGGAGCTCGTACAGTTTCACTCACCTAAATTCCATGGAGTTACATAAAAGCTCTGTGAGATTCTGCAGAGTTCCGCCAACGGGTGGAAAATATGCATGTTGCGCTGCTCGTGGTGAAATTTAGCACCGGGAACATGAGCAGCTCTGAAAAGTCAGTGGTAACAACACTATCTGGTGCTCTACAGGATGCAGCCATTCGAGTTGATTTTGCTGCCTATCGAGTACAAAAACTACTTGAGCTGCAGCAAATCTACTCGAAAAGCAGCCCTCTGACTGTGACCGCTTGTAACCGCCAGCATTTGAAAATCATGTTAGGGGACACCAAATCTCACTCACCAGCCCACTTTTCTGGAGCCTCATGGGAATTTTTTTTTTGCCATGTGGCGTTTGGCAGAAATCAGACAGAACTGTACGTTGCAAGAGCAATGCAGAGTCATCAAATTCCACCAGTTTTGCAGGTGGAATTAAACATTCCACTCATCCCTAGTCTTTATACCCATCACTCTCTCTGTCACAACCTAACCTCTAAATTTACCTCACCATTAGTTCACTACCTCACTGCTACACCTCTTCTTTTTTTCATTTTACTGCAGGTCCCTTTCCTTCATCTCTCTAAATGTCATACTTTTTTTTGACTGCTTCTATTTAATTACCTTTTTCTTTCTATCATTAACTCCTTTGCCTCGCCCTCTCTCTTCCTCTCTCTCACAAACACTTATCTCTCTATCGACCTTCTTCGCCATTTCAACTCACCACTTCCACAACAACTATCTTTCTCAAACTATTCCTTAATAGATCTCCCTACATCACCACCACTTTCTCTTTTTCTATTTCACAACGCACTATCTCTGTATAAGCCTCATCTCTCTTTCTCTATTTCACATGTATATCAAAATTTCTTCTTTTTGCTCTACACCAAGTTTCTCCTCTACCCTTGACCCCTCTCTCTGCTTTTATGTCTTCTCCACTACTCTATTTACCTGACCCGCTTGTCAATAATTTTCTACGTCTACCCTGTCACCTCGGCAACCCAACTATGGAACAAGCTCCCTGTCACCCTACGCCTTCAGCCAGACCTCCTTTCTTTTAGGAAATCCCTGAAGTTCAGGCTATTCAATGTCCAGTAGTCACCTACTTCTACCTATCTCCATCTCTATCGTCTTTCTCACACTTCAGCGCCAAGACGCCATTAGCATTCGAGCGCTTAATAAGCTTCTTTATACTTATACTTATACCCCTCACTGCCATTATCTCTAATTCACCTTTTTATACATTACCTCTTCCCATACCTCACCCATTGGTGTACTGTTCTCCTCTGCCCCTCTCTACATTTCCTTCTCCTTCTCCCTATCTCTATTTAACACACTCTAAAACAACACCTATTTCTCTGCCTCGCTTTCGCTACATAGCTACTCCTCTTTCTACCCCTCTTTATGTTTTCTTCAGGGCTCCTCATGTTTCCTATATACTTTGCTGCTCTCCCTGCCTCATATATTATACTATATCATTTCAATCTCTGCCCCCTGCACACAAATAAAGAGGAGAGGAGGGGCAAGGCAAGGAAGAAAAGAGAAATTAGGAGAAAGTTATCCAATATTACCAATGGAATGGTGAAACTCTTGGGTGCAGCGCTTTGATGTAAACTGTTGCAGCAAAAATACAATTAGAAAAGGGAGATATATTTGTAGTTACAAATATTTGGCAATTAAGGATATAATTGCAAGCACTATGTGGAACTGTCTTACTTTAATACTATGCACTACCCACTAAATCGCTAACAAGTCACCCTCAGTGCGTTTACCTACAAGAGGAGTAGCAGGCAGGTTTGGCACCACAAGGTTTTAATTGAGCCGAAAACGGGCAATAAATTCAGATCCCCATAAATTCTCAAGATGTCCCTACTAGCACTATTTTTCTTCATTAAATGCCCATGACCTACACAATTATACTTCGAAACGTTGAAAGTGCCACACTGAGAAAGGCAGAATGGTTATGCGACTACACCTCAACCACAAAGAAACTTCTTTACAGATGATGGCCCAGCAGTCCATCCATTGATGTGCCTTCCTTCTCCATGCAGGGCTCCGTTCAGGGGAACGCGACTAGGAGACACCCACGGTGAGTGAGGCAGGACGTTTCACCATACACCGTATTGCGCCTCTGTAAAAGAGCATCCCAAATTCCATCCGAGATTTCTGTTAGCACCTATAAACATCCACCACCCCGCCCCAGTCCACCCAGTGACATTCTGGACTCAACTCTGGGCCCAGGATCGGTCTCCTGACTCTTCAGACCCAACAGAGCAGGTCCCTTGATCCTTTTCCATCTCTGCTTCTCTCGTGACCGGAATCCTCAAGAAGATTCCATTTTGCCAAACTTAGCAATGCAAGAGTTCGTACTCACTCACATCTTCACAGTATTCCCCATCACCTCTATTATTAGTTGCTCTTTCACCACTCTTCTTTTTCGAGTCTGTGTACTTCCTGTCTTCTTTTCTGACCCCTTTTATATTCTCTTCCTCCTTCATCTATCCCTTCTTCTTTCCTTTTTTCTTCTTCATCTGTGCTGTTTTTCTTCCTCCTCTTCCTTTCAATAAATGAACCTCGAAGTATGGGAGATCACTCTCTTTCCTTTTTGGGGTCCAAGCAGTGAATCATCCTCCTGCTCTCTTCCTGCCTCGTGCCCAACTATTGCCAGTTTTGCAAGCAGTATTGGGCTGGCCACTCTGGCACTCTGGCATTTTTCGAGTAGGCCATTGGCTGCTTTCAGAGCAGGTTGGGCTGCCATGACCCAACCGCGAAGCCCGCGTGGCCCTGTTCTAGTCAGAGCCTCCTCCACTGAGGGGTTGGTTTGAGCATTTTTGCCAGGACTGGTTTTGGTTTCCGAACTGGCGCTTTTCGCGAACAGCCACAGCGCTGGAGCGTTTCCTCCCTATCTAGGTTCCTTGTGCTCCGCACCTCAGTCTGTCTGCCCGTCTTTGCTAGTTCCAGGAAACTCGATCACCGCTGGTAACTTCATGATAGGAGGTATGAGTGCCTGCAGCAGGTTCCTAATGCAAAATGATGGGGCCCCTGTGTAGTACATGTTCTGCTTGTTGTGCATTCTCTGAGCTTGTGGAATGTTCCTTTTACCATGTTCTAGGTTGCTGATGCTTCTGTGTTCTCTCCTTTGGCAGTTGCGTTTGGCTTCTGCTGTGGAGAGTCCGCTCTTGTGTTTCCCGTCTTACTTAATAAAAGCAATCTCAGAAGAAGGCCTTTGTGGACTACCTTTTATCTACAACAATTTTGGCGACGATTTCTTTCACCAGCCCACGCTTGGTTCTACTTCGTTCTGGTCTTCATCACAAGAGCGGAACATTTCTACGCTTTCACCCTCCAAAGCTTGATCCTACAGAACTGTCTCTGGCTCTAGTCAATACAAACAGATGAGCTTTCCTGCTTGGTCAACTCTCCGTTTGTTGCTCTTTCTACGGATCGTCTTACGCGTCAAGCGTCTTACGCGTTAAGCGTGAGGGAGAGCCAAACCTGTCTGAAACGATTCGCTCCGGAGAAGGTTTTGTCTGAATTTTACTGCTGTAGAGACACTTGCAACTTACCTGTTTGCCTAGTTCTGGTTCCGCGCACGATCGGCGTGGGAGTGACAGTTGGTGCGACAGGAGCTCCTCTTCTCGTCAAGGTTCCCCTCCTCTGATGACATCATGGAATCCTCACCGCGGAGTGGTTCACGGCAAGAATCCTCTTTGTCACGCTAGAAGTTCTCTGCTCAGCTACGCTCTCACGTCTCTGCGTCATTGACGTGGCGGCCATCTTTGTTTGGTTCTGTTTCCAGGACAACCTTCCCTGTCAGCCACCGAGGTACGGAACTCGGTTTTTGAGCGCATTTGGCTGGCGTTTCGTTCTCTGAGGTGACATACGCGTCGTGTGTCTCATCCGACCTGCTGTGGTTTCAGGTACTGTTTTATCGCCTTGCATTGTTTCTCTCTCTTCATTCTTCAGTTTTAGCCCTATTCTCTGTTCTGTAGAGGGCTCAGCGGGGTCAGCCATGACAAATGAAAATCCCTCTGTAGTTCTTCCTCCTAGTTTTCTGGCTCTGCCTGGTCAACCTAGCATTTCTTGGGATGATTGGTTCCCGATGTTTGACAACTATTTGGATGCTCTAGATGCTCAAGAATACTCCGCAAAACGTAAGAAAGCACTCTTACTAGGTTCTTTGGGCAAAGAAGGTCAACGCATTTTTCGCTATTTACCCCAAGCACTACAAGCTAATGGGCAACCTGTTCCTGACGAATATAAGGAGGCCATTGGTAGGCTTGAGGTAAGATATGCGAAGGAGGAGAACTTAGTCATGAATCGATACAGGTTCTACACAAAAAGTCAAAGAACAGGCGAATCTATCGATGACTTTGTTGCCAGGTTGAGAGAGATGTCAGTGAAATGCAAGTTTGGTGGAATGACGGATGAACTTATTAGGGATCAACTTATTGTACAGTGCAATAACACGAAGATCCAAGAGCGTCTTTGGGCGGCGAAAAATCCTAACCTACTGACAGCCATAGACCTAGCTAAAATTGTTGAGGAGTCTCAAGGATACATGAAGGAACTTGAAAAGAAGAATTCTGGTGACGTTAACGAAATTTCCTGTCAGGAATGCTCAGAACAAACTCACTCTTCCGGAGAACAAGCTGACATAGCAGCGGTAAAGAATAAGAAGCTTGTCAAAAAAGTTCCTTTCATCAAAAATCCCACTACACAGAAGTCCTCTGTAACTCGCATGTGCAACAGGTGCGGGAGTACCGTTCACTCCTCAGACTCTAAATTTTGCTTTGCAGCCAAACAAGAATGTTTGAAGTGTGGTAGGGTGGGCCATTATGCGAGAGTTTGTCGTAGCAAACCTCGTTCTTCTGTGGCTTCTGTGGACGATAGTGCATTAGTTGATGAAGATGGTCACAAAATTTTGGTTGTTGATGGTGATTCGTCTGTGGTGTTGAGTGACAAACTCAAAGTCAGGCCTAAGGCACTTTTCATCATAGATGGCAAAGAAATTCACCTAATGGTGGATACAGGTTCAAGGTACACTATTATCCCACATGATCTTTTCTTGCTCAATTGGGGTACTAGGCATCTTTTGCCTAAAGACATTTCCCCGGGTGGTTATCAAGGCGAGACCATTGACATATTTGGGGTACTTCAATGCACACATTGTCTTTTCTTATAGGAACATACAAGGGAAAGTTTATGTTTCTAGGTCAGGCCCGGCAATTCTGGGTTGGGTTCACCAGTATGACTTGGCGATCATTGTCAACCCTCGTGCTTCACCACAGGTGATGATAATCGAGGATAATGAGTTGGAGAAGATTTTGGGCGATGCTAGCGCTGTATTTAGAGAAAGCTTGGGTCAACTCAAAGGGTATTCTCATCGAATTGTGTTGAGGGACCACTCCATTCCTGTGCAGCATAAGGTCAGGCGAGTCCCAATCGTTGTTAGACAGGAAGTTAAGAACATGATCGACGAGATGTTGGCCTCTGGAGTGATTGAACCAGTCGAGGCGTCACCCTGGGTTTCTCCCATAGTCGTCACTAAGAAATCGGATGGCAAGCTCCGTTTCTGTGTTGACTTAAGATCTTTGAATGATTGTGTGGTTGCGGACACCTTTCCTCTTCCCAATATATCCGAGTTGGTCACTACGTTACATGGTGCTAAAGTATTTTCTAAGCTGGATCTTAGAAGTGCTTATCACCAGATTAACTTGCATAAGGACTCTAAGCATTTAACTGCCTTCATCACACCTTTTGGCACGTTTCAGTTTACTCGCTTGCCTTTTGGGCTTAATTCAGCTGCCAGCGTATTTCAAAGGATGTTCTCCAATCTGCTTGAGGGTGTGGGTAATACGGTCTACTTTCAAGACGACATTTTGATCTATGGGCACTCAGTGGAGCAACATAATGTCACTCTCAAGATAGTGTTGGACAGGCTTTTGGTGGCTGGTTTGACATTGCGGAAGGATAAATGCAAATTTTTGTCAGAGCGTGTAGACTACTTAGGGTACACCATTAGTGCAAGTGGGGTGAGCCCGAAGGAGGATCTGTGTAGGGCGATTCGCTCTGCTCCTCAACCTCAGGACAAGGACCAGTTACGGTCCTTTATGGGGCTTATCGAGTACTATGCTAAGTTTGTCAAGAACTTTTCTGACAAAACTTCTTGTTTGAGGTCACTGTTAAAGAGAGGTGTTAGCTTTGTGTGGTCTACAGAGGTTCAAGAATCTTTTGAAGCTATTAAAAGAGAGATTTGCGAGGCAAAAGTTCTTACCCCGTTTGACATTAAGAAAAGTTCTGTGGTCACGGTTGATGCCAGTGCTACCGGTCTTGGAGCTATGCTTTCACAAATCTCTGGTCAGGATGAGTGTACTGTTGCTTTTGCGTCACGAACTTTAACAGAGGCTGAGAGGAATTACTCGGTTATCGAAAGGGAGGCTCTAGCAGCTTCATGGGCAGTGGAACACTTTCGTACCTACCTGTGGGGCATGAAGTTCGTGCTCAAAACCGATCACAAGCCTCTTGTTAAGATTCTCTCTCCGGGAGGGACGGGTAAAGGCTCGGCTAGATTAGCTAGGCTTGCTTCCAAGCTTCAGGAGTTTCAATACACTGTCCAGTACATCCAGGGATGGAGGAATACACAGGCTGATTGTCTTTCTAGGTTGTCGCTAGATTGGAAGACTGTGGGAGCTCCGCTCTCATCTGAGGATGATGTTGCTGTTGCTTCTATCGAAGATGCTGTCTTTGTCGGAGAAGGTGTTTTTCAGGCTGTTGATTGGGAGCGTGAAATGTCTGCCGATCTTACGCTACAGGAGGTCATTAAGCTTATCAGGCTAGGTTCTAGGAGAGAGAGTACAGTTTCGGTTTCGGTACGTCCTTTTCTAAAAGTTTTGGAGGATCTTTCTCTTGTTACGGATAATTTGATTGTCAAAGGGGAAAGGTTTGTACCTCCTGGTGGTCTGAGAGGGAAATTGTTGGCTTTGGCCCACAAGGGCCATTTAGGCCAAACTCTCACACAACGCCGGCTGAGAGATAATTTCTGGTGGCCGGGTATGGATGCACAGGTGGTGGACTGGGTGGTGAATTGTCCTACTTGCAAGGAGGGCGAAAAGAGACTTAAGGTTGGTCCCAGCAACTCTCAAACTCACATACAAAACCCTGGTTCACCGTGGCACAGTATTTGCTTGGACTTTATTGGCCCAATGGGTGAACTTCATGAGAAGGACAGGTATGCTATTGTGGTTGTTGATGTTTACTCAAAATGGTTGGTGGTGGAGTTCACTAACAACATTACTACTGAAAGGACAATTGGGTTTTTGGGTGTTTTGTTTAGAGATGAGGGTCTTCCGTCTGTGCTCATCACAGATAATGGTACACAACTCACTTCTTTGGAAATGCAGTCTTTCCTTAAGGGTTGTGGTGTTACTCATCATCGTACCTCCTTGTACAACCCTCAAGGAAATGGCATGTGTGAAAGGGCTAATAGAGTGGTGAAAGGCATTATTCAAATGGCTTCCTCTGAGGGTCTCATTGTAAGGAAAATGGTTAATGAGATGTTATGGGCCTATCGCACCACACCCTTGGTAGACGGTCAATTGTCTCCTTTTCAACTGATGAGAGGGCGCACTCCGGGTTCCAAACTTGTTCCTGCTTGGATGAAGCGAGTGGTGGCTCTGCAAAAGAATCCCTCTGGGGTTGTTTCTTCGTCCACTGGGTGTTCTTTTCGGGTGGGTGACTTAGTTAAGGTCAAGAGTGGTAGAATTGCAAGGGGGTTGTCTAAATTCAAGGGGCCTTTTACTGTGAAGAAGGTCTTGGATAATTGTGTTATCCTGAATAATGGGGAGTGTTGGAACTTTAGACGGGTGGCTCTTTATGAAAAGGGTGGGTCTCTGGTCAGCGGGTGTGAATCTTCTTCAGCAGAAGGTAACAGTGGTTATCTTTTGGCGCCCTTGCCACACGAGGCTACCTTGGTGTCTCCTGCTTCTCATGTGGTTGGCGGGTGGGGGGATTCTGGTGCCTCTGGTGTTCACTCTGCTCCAGATGCTATTCCTCTTCCTTTGCCTTTGCCACAGGGTAGGGTTCAAAGGTTTAGAAGAGCTCCAGCTTATTTGCAAGATTTTGTGTGTTAAGGTGTTTTTTTTTTTTTTTTTTGTCCTTTTCTTTTTTCTTTTCTTTTCATTAGAAAGAAAGAAGATGTGTAGTACATGTTCTGCTTGTTGTGCATTCTCTGAGCTTGTGGAATGTTCCTTTTACCATGTTCTAGGTTGCTGATGCTTCTGTGTTCTCTCCTTTGGCAGTTGCGTTTGGCTTCTGCTGTGGAGAGTCCGCTCTTGTGTTTCCCGTCTTACTTAATAAAAGCAATCTCAGAAGAAGGCCTTTGTGGACTACCTTTTATCTACAACACCCTGCAGAATAAGATGAGGGTCTCCTGTGTCTTCAACATCTCATTGATGTTTTTTGGACTTGAGCTGAAAGGGGCCCCCTGAAGGACTGCGGGTTGGGGGGCTAAAGGGCTGGGGGGCCCCTGCGCCAAAGGGTCTGCTGGGGCCTGTGTTAGGCCCCTGGACAACTGAATACAGAAAAGAGAGATTTAAAGAATGTTTTCTTTGGCTGAGGTGATTTGACTCAGTGCAGATGTCAGTGCTTATTCAGTGCTGGTGGTAGCAGGCGGTGAGCACCTGCACTCATTTGTGGAGACCAGGACCAACATTTCCTCATCTTACTTTAAACCCAGCAAGAAAGATAAAGGCAAAAAAGAGGGAAAGAAAGAGGAAGAGAAAGATAGGGAACCAGTTACAGAGGGAGAAAGCAAGGATGAAAAACATGCAAAAGAGAGATAAAGAGCCTGAGAGTGTAGGGTGATGGAAAAAGAGGCATGAGCTGGAATCAAAGACTGGGCAGGTTTAGCGTTAGGCAACCCCTGCATTCGCCAGTGGTGATAGTGGGCTCCTAAGAATCACTTTCAGCCCCTGCCCTCATTTGTTTACAAATTAAGTGCTAGCAGAAGCTCCCTAGAAGTGTCTTCCGCAGCCCATCTCCTTGGGCTGCAGTGGCCCTGCCTCTTTTCAAGCCTCGTTGTGTTCGGGCTAGATGAGCGTGGAGAGCTTTGAGGCACGCTCTGCTGTAATTCATCATCATTGCCTTTATTGCTTATAAATTGGAATATAAAATTCGGTACAAAATGCAAGAGCAAACAAAGCATCAAAGACATTGACACAACATCTAGTACAATCAAAATTAAGAAAGTAACTATAGCAACGGAAATCAGAGGGGGTAGATTAACAATGCACCATACTCATTGCATAAAGAAATAGACTTACAGAGATCTAGCCAAGCCCTTCCTTAAGTATCTCTCTCGCTCCAGCCAGGTTTTGTTTTATATAAACAAGCATGGGAAAGCCAAAAGCTCTAGGTTTGAAGTGCTAACATATGCATTTAGCACATTAGACACACAGGAGGGAGCCGGAAGAAGCGGACAGATAGGGCTATAGCTGTATAGTAGTCCTTCATGTGGGTCAGTGCAAGCACTGGAGTGGATGTGAAAAGATACATCCAAATGCCCACAAAAACATAGTTCAGGGGTGAATACTTCACTCTGCTGAGCCAATATGTGATTGACAAAGAGTCAAGCCAATGGTTGAAAGTGGCTGATTGAAGAAAGCCATTAGTTGAAAGGGGCGGATCCAAAGCCCACCATATGTGTGAATACTGGTCGGGCCTGTAAGGGTGCATCAGTCACCAAACATTTTCCAAAAGAAAACACACGTTCAGTACAGTGTAAACAGTGTAAACAGGCACTTTCGACAGGCTTAAGTACATTTTTTTCTTCCATGGCAAAGTTACTGGCATAACGCGTTACGACTTCTAAAAGTCTTAGTCATATGCAAACACTGATGGCGTTTTACCCATGCATTTTCCCAAAAGGATTTTGAACATTACTACAGCCCGTATCGCTGAACGGAATTACACCAAATTTAGCAGAAAGCTAGATGTTGGTCTAGAAAGTGTGCTTTTTGTGATTTGGGGTAAATACGTTTAGTAGTTTTAGAGATAGTTAAGTTTACAAATATAGATATCTGGGGACGAGGATCCTTACTGTGAACCCTGTAACCATTTGTTTTTTCAGTGAATTTCTAAGATTTTTTAAATTCTATTTCCTAACTATAATGTCCCTGTAACCTTTGTTTTTTTCAATGAATATATATATATATATATATACACACACACACACACACACACACACACACACACACACACACACACACACACACACACACACACACACACACACACACACACACACACACACACACACACACACACACACACACACACACACACACACACACACACACGCACACGCACACACACACACACACACACACCTGGGATCCTAATGGAGAATTGACTTATCGTATCCCTATTGAGAGAGGGGTTCGCCAGAGTTGCGTTCTGACACCTACTTTGTTCTCCGTATACATTAATGATGTAGAAATTCTAGAGCAATGTAGAAATGATTCACCGATCCTGAACACTAGGAAAATACCAATTCTCCTCTTTGCTGATGATTCCCTCCTGATTTCAAAAACACCAATGGGACTCCAAAATGTAATTGATAAATTGCTAAGCTTTTGTAACTCAAGAGGGCTAGAGTTGAATGCAAACAAAACGAAGTACATGGTGTTCGAGAAATCTAAAAATAACAGTCATACTGTCTGTGCAGGTAAAGAGGCTCTTGAAAGGGTTCACAATTTTGATTACCTGGGTGTTAGACTCATGGATAACTACAGGTGTACAAGTCAAATGAATAAAAGCACACTAACAATAGAACACAGATTTAATGCCATTATAAGGTTTTATAACCAAACAACGTCACACGTAATTTCACTCACCCTGGAAGTCTGTCGAGCTACAGCCCATTTTATGGGGCTGAGATCTGGGGTTACGTTGACTTACAATTGTTGACAATTGCAGAAAATAATTTTATTAGGAAATTGCTTGCCCTACCATCCAGCTCGCCTCTTACCCCCATGTACTTCAAAGTGGGTCTGAAAAGAATTGCAGATCAGGCCGTTTTAAAAACCATAGTTTATTGGGTTCGACTCTGGACTACACCAGAACTCTGAGCTTACAGAGACTCACTCATTGATTTATTAAAACAGCCAGGAGCTAGGAATATCCCATTGGTCAAATTTGTTTCAGGTTGGTTGGGTAAACTCGGCATGAAGAGCTACTGGGACGACCCAACTGTTATCTGTAAAATTGACCTCAAGGTGTTAAAAGCTCGATACTCAGCGTACATAAATGAGAGATACATAACTAATAGCCCAAGTGGGTCTCTGACTACCCTGTTTCTAGATTTTAAGTTTTCCCCAGTATTCGGGACGTTTTTAGATTTAATATCCCCCCCTTTAACTAGGAGCCTGTACATACATTTTAGACACAGTTCTCTCCCTTTATGATCCTTCACATGCAAATGGTTTCTAAATCAAGATCTCACTGTCCTGCATCTGGTTTAAATGACGAAATTGAGATACACATTATGTTCTTTTGTCCTGAGTAGTGTAATCCACGTCGTAAATGGATTGTGCCCATTTGCCGTGACATGGGAACAGATAGTCATCTGGCAGCTTTTAGAATCCTAAAAAGTGATACATTGAAAAAAATAGTATTTGCTGTCAGCAAATTTCTACAAGCTGTTTGGTTTAGGAGAACATACATTTTAAAATTAATTGTCTAAAGATGTGCTAATACTGTCTTAAGTGATTATGCTTATGCCTTTAAATTAGATTGCTTTTTGTACACCAGCATCTTTTGCACTATGCACGGCCACTTTATGGTTTTATCGTATTGTTTTAGTGCTTTTATTGAGTAGGTTGCCCCATGATATTATTGTGGTGGATTGAAGATGACACATTTTTAGAATGCTGCTCAGGTCATGGAAACACATTTTTTAAAATGGCTTATTGTCATGGATATGTTTCCTATTCCCTTTTATGAAATATGTGTCTTAAAAACCTAGTTTTTGTATATTAGATCTGGTTGTACTAGGCTCGGTCACTTTATGGATCTATCGCCTTGCAGGATACCGCTCTGGGAGGTATATTGTTTATGAAACTGTATGAGGTGGTCATGATGCTCTCCACTTTGTTCTAGAGAAAGGACAGCACAGTTCTGAATGCTGGTCTGGTCCGTGTTTTCGTTGTGCCTGAGCAGTGCCGGAGCAGTGCGTGAGCAGGCGTGCAGCAGCAGGCGGCGGCAGCAGTGGTCGCAGGAGCTTCCCGGTTTTCCAGCCAAAAAAAAAAAGCCACAACAGCACCTCGATAGTGCCGTAAACTGTCAGCGGAGGCGTTGCATCTCGGCGGCCGGTGCATCCCGGGGGCCGGCGCTTCCCGGTTCTTCCAGACTCCCGTGCTTGAACACAGGCAGGCAGCGGCGGCCACAGGAGTTTCCTAATCAGGGTGAGCCGCAACTTCGCCACGACAGTGCCGCAACTGACTGTGGCGGCCGGTGCATCTTGGTTCTTGGTTCTCCCAGTCAGGCCGGACTCCCGATCTCCAGCACAGTACAGCAGCTGCGGCAGCCGAAGGACCTCTGGTGAGGCGGGTGAGGTGAGCCACAGCCCTGCAACTGAAAGAGGTCTGGAAGACACCTTGAAGGCAGCTGTTGTGGAGTTGGAGTACGCAGAACACAACAGCAGACCACAAGACAGCACAAGATTCCTTCACCTCGACTGCAGCTCAAAATTAGAATTAAGCAGCAGCAGCAAGGGATTCAGAGGCTGCCATACAGACATCGTCATCGGCTGTACCCGAGGAAAGAGTTCCCAGCTTGGCGTTGGGCACACAAATTATGAGCTATAGTCAAAGCACACCTATCAAGTCGCACCCAAGGGCCAGATGTGCTCCTCCACACACAGATCGGGAAACCTACGGTCTTGCAATAAGCTCCTCTGGTATGGAGGCAGCAAGCCCCCATAACTCTAGTCAGGATGTGGAAGGCAAGGCAACAGGGCAACAGGGCCTTATTTTAACACACAAGAATGGGAAGAGATACTAGCAACCTACATACCAGACCATAAAGAGCCCCAATCCCTCGATCCATCTCCGGCAGTCAAAAGCACCAATAATCTCGGGAACACTCCTAAGGAGACAGAGCGGGTAAAAGAACAGAACAATGGAACTTGGGGCTCATTGCTACATACAATCCAGCTAGATGTAGATGCCCTGCAATACCAATCAGAGAAAATGGAGCTCCAACTCACCCTTCTCAATACACTGGCAGTCTTTACAGCCGGCATCAATGACAAGCTGGGCAATTTGAACAACTTGATCAGAAGAGCACAAACTAGTACCTACCTGAGCTGCAATTGCAGCCAAGCTGTCGATAAACTATCCACACTACCCTCAATGCTAACCGATCTAATAGGAGATCTGAGGAATCTACACAGAGGGAATGCAATACAGGAAACGGGCCCCACTAAATCTGAAGAGGGAGCCTTCAGGTCCAAAGCACCTGGATTAGAGCCAACTGAACATCCCACTCCAGCAAAGGAGGAGATATCTCAGACGGGACCGGCCCAACCCCCAAAACTTAACGCAAAACAAAGGCGGCAACAAAAAAGAAAAGGGCGTAAGCAAACTTCCGGATCATCCACGACAAATTACTTTCCTATCTTCTTTGCCACAGAGGAAAAATCTTCGGCTAGCTTAGACAATGCCCTTATAACAGAAGGGGTAGTCCACGCGCCCATTGATCCTACTCGACAGCAGAAAAAAGCAAACAATAGCCGGCCTAAGCAACAGGGGCAAAGGCCCCAAGGTCCAATGACTAGTGACCAAACGGAACAAACAGATGTACAAGGTCCATCGGCAAGAGATCAAACGGAACAAACAGATACACATAGAGATGTGGCAGTAATGACCAAACAGCGCACACAGCCAAGCGGCGCCAAGAACAACGAAACAAGGCCCTCCGACGACCAAGTGGGAGAATTAACATCGCCAAACAAGGAACCTTCTCTCCAGAGGGAAATACCCGTGGCGACAACTAATCAACATACATCAATAATAAAGGCAAGCGAGCATCATCTCAGGCTAAACTCTGAAGAGGGGGCCAGAGAAAGATCAACTGGCTCAATGCTAAGCTCAAACCACGAAGTCCAAAGGAGAGCCACACCAATCATGACCACCCACTTTGCTCCAATTCAACCAGAACACTTACAAGCAAATTGGCCATCTGAAACAGGAATAATACCAAAGCAAACAATCCCAACCAAAGTAATAACATTCATGGCAGAAGTACACCCAGGCCAAGGTTCACCAGCTCGCCAGGAGGAAGGAAACAAAAAACAATCAACAGAGATCTTGGTTTTCTATCCAGAATATACGTCACAAGGGCAGCATGACACTCTAAATCGTGGCAACATTCTTAAACTTATGGAATGTATCCCCAACTTGGGGGGGATAAGCACTAAGGACTTGATCTCGGTCGAATTCCTACCCGCAACAAACTCAAACTCCCCAGAGGCGACCAAGACTACCTGGTGCTCTAGCAAAGTCGCCGACTTAATCGCAGCAGAAGCAGCGCAATTTAAGATATGGGGCATCAAGCTAGTTCCTTTACAAAGACCAGCCTACCCCTCACCACTTCAGAGGAGGACAAGACCGGAATCAGAGTCACAACAGGTAAATACCCTTAGCGTCCTTAGAGGCGCCTTGGGAAGCTCGCCCAAAACAAGAGAGATCCGCCCCTGGCAGCGACCAATCGACAGGCCGAAGGAGACAGCCGGATTCGAGCCGGCACCCACAACGAGCCGGCGGAGCATAGCATCAAAGGACTATCAGTCTCGGACTCTCATCATCACTAAGTCCCCGCGAGGAAGTCCACCAAACAAACACACACACAGCCCCTGGGGACGTACAGCAGATTGTGCAAGGGGAGTATCATATCAAAATCGAGCACTAACAAGAGAAACACTATCTCGTACAATCTTCACATGTCTCGAAGAGGCCTGACGCTACCAACAAATTAGTGACGAGCAAAAGGGAAGGTTACCAACCATAGGCATTTGTTCTTGGAACATAAATGGCCTAAACTCAAAAATGGACGATCCGGATTTCCAAAAAGACATCTCTTTATTCGACATAATAATGCTGCAAGAAACCTGGCTCACAACCACACAACATATCATGGGCTTCACATGCTATTCTACAGCAGCGGTCAGAACTAACAGATTCGGTCACCAATCTGGAGGCTTGGCTACATACATATCCACCACAACAATACCTTCGGCAGTCCTCATGGACTCATCCACATCCACAACATTAACAGTGAAGATAAAAATACATCTAGGCAATAAAGAAGAAGAGATATGCCTTGTCAACGCATACGTTCACCCCAAACACAGAGCCAAAGACTCTAACACAATCAGCAACCAATTGACGAAGTATATCACTCAGATGGAAAAGCCTCTCTTCCTCTTGACAGGGGACTTCAACCAAAACCTACTTGGTTCATCAGCAGAAGAAGAGGCTTTAGCCCTCAATAAAATCTACACCATTCCATCACAAGGCTCCCCGCTACATAGGAGGAAAAATCAAAATAACGTATTACTTAAAGATCTAGAAAATCAAAATCTTCGGGCCTTAAATGGAAGATTTCCGACTGACTCTCCTCCAGTAGAAACCTTCTACTCACAAACTGCTAGCTCTATTCTAGATTACACTTTCGCCAGTCTGGCATTATTTCCACATATCCGGGGGTTCAGAATGGGGGACAAGGGCGAAAGTGACCACCGTCCCCAGGAATGCCATCTGACATCGAGGACGCACACTGCAATTAAGCCAGACAATATGTTAGGGGAGATCTATTCGATCAACCTGAAAAGGATCAAATGCACGTCAACTAACTTAACCACCTTGGCTGAAACTGCCCTCCTCATATACAACATACACAAACCAGATGCAGCTGGGCACATCTCCCACTGGGAGCAATACACAGGATTTTTGCTAAATGAACTGGCAACTAAGAACGCCCCAAAAAGTAACCTCCATAAAGAAATTAGCAAAAGCAACTTAAAAAAAGGTCCGAGAGCTCAAGTAAGGTCACATAAAAGAACAGTCATCTTGACCTTACGGAAGCTAAGATCAGTCCCTAACAATGTACATCTTCGAGCAGAGCTGAAAAAACAAAGGGCTGAGCTCAATCGTATAAAATGGACCATAAAAAAAGATGCTGAAAACGAGGCATGGGCAAAAATACTACACGACACTAAAAACAGCAATAGCGCCCGCTTCTGGCAATCAATGAACAGGATCTTGCGTCCACAACATAAAGACCTAGGATCGCACATCGTGGAAGAGTCATGGATCAACTACCTCTACAGCCCCTTTAATAACCATCTGGAATACACAGGAGCCCAAAGAGGTAACAACATAGAGGCAGACCCCACCATGCCAACGCCGGGACCTCTGATCAAGAGAGAGCAAGGCCAAACTAAAAACTATTTGGAGCTATCAGCCTCTCAGCAAACAGCTGTAATAAAAAAGCAGATTTGTAAGGGCAGGAAAGGAGGTGCGCCAGGACCCAATGGCATCCCGCCAGCCCTATTCAAGGAAAAAAACACAGAATGGGCAACTATTCTGCAACCGATATTCTCGGAAGTTAGACTCCTAAATAGAATTCCAGAATCTTGGAGAGGGTCGACGATCGTCCCTATATACAAAAAAGGCAACAAAATGGACCCCAACAACTATCGCCTAGTAGCCCTCCTTGACAATGAGGCAAAATACTTTGCGGGAACTATCCTAGAAGAGATTGTGCAATGGGCGGAAGCAAATCAGATTATTCCATTGAACCAGACCGGTTTCCGGAAAAATACAGGAACATCAACCAACATTCTGGCTATCTCCCCAATCATAGATGTTGCAAAAACTAAAAAACTTCCGCTGCACCTGTGTTACATCGACTTCCGTGCAGCATTTGACAATATCGAGAGAGGCAGACTTTGGGGGAAATTGGCGCAATGGGGCATACCACAGCCGACGCTCAATATGCTGAAGCTCCTCCACTCTGACACTTGGGTGCAAGTGAAGCTAGGAGGCGGCACACACCTGTCATCTAAGGTTCGCACCACCAAAGGCCTCAAGCAAGGGTGTGTGCTTGCCCCAATATTGTTTAATCTTTACATGGCTGACCTACCAAGTCTACTCAAAACATGCAACTCCCATTCCCTGAGGCTGGGAGGTAAATCTCTGAGTAATCTTCTGTACGCGGATGACGTCGTACTACTCAGCCACACCTATATCGGCCTCCAGCAGCTTCTGATCCAAATGCATAGCTACGCAACAGAAAACAATCTAAAAATAAACTTGAGTAAGACCCGAACCATGTCAATCAACACCAAGAACAAACATCAGAAGCCATGGGCCCTAGGTGGCCAAAAAATAGAGCCAGCGTCTGAGTACAAATACCTTGGAGTTATCTTCGACAGAGATGGCACATTTGCACAGCACAAACAAGAAATAAAAAGGAGAGGGATCTGCATTGCCGTCTCGTTGAAAAACTTAGCCAACCATCTGACGGGGCCAATTTTGACTCCTTACTTGAAGGCTATTCAGGCTAAACTACTCCCTTCCATCTGCTATGGCAGTGAGGCACTACGAGGAAGAGACTCTAAGAACCTGGACACAACCCAAATAAAAGCCTACAGAATAATGTTTTCGCTCCCACACTACACTTCGCCTGCCGAAATAAGGCTGGAGTTTGGTTTGCTAAAACAAGACCTTGCCAGACAGGGAGCCTACATCATCTGCTGCCACAAACTCCGCTCGGCCACGGCTAACACCCTAAATTCGCTGCTATGGCAAGACATTCAAAGCAGGGACGAATCTCAAGCAAGATCTTACTTGAAGGTAGCCCTGGGGGTCACCAACCAACTTGCGACTTGGGATATGCAACTGATTTGGAAAAACGTAAAATCTCTATCCTTATTAGAGGACAAGGCCGCATTTACAAAAAGAAACCACGCATGGATGACCTTAAACTCATACAAAACCCTGACACCACAATCATACTTCAGTCAGGGCTATACCAAGGCCACAAAACTGCGGTTCTTGAAACTCAGATTAGGGGTCTTGCCGAGCAGAGAGCATCTTCCACCATGGCTCAGGAGCAAAGGCCAAGAAGCCTGTCCGCTCTGCAATGAAGAAAAGGGCGATATTCTCCACCTGACTTGCCTCTGTGAAGAGCTTCGGCCAGCCCACCAACACCTCCTAAAGGACCAGTTCAAGCAGTTAGGGACTAGCACTAGAAGGCAAGCAGTGCTTGCCTGTATGAACCCTGCAAACACGAAACTGAACTGCAGATATGTTAAGTTCCTTGCGATGACCGAGCTCAGACTGTTAAACTCACTAAAACCATCGATCAACTACACAGACAACAAGTAGGAGGTCATTAGGACGCTAAGGTACATGCTGCCCTGCATCAGGGGGAAAAAATGCTGCTGGACAATTACTCTTGGTTTTTTACTGCACGTTTTTCAAAATGATGATTATTATGAACAAAACATTTTTATGCTATTTTAAATTTTTGTAAAATGTTTGCACTGGTTTTAATTAACTATGCATAATACATTTACTTACTTAGAGAAAGGACAATAAACTAGAAATCTTTTATTGTAGATATTTGAGATGATGAAAGTTATGTTTTTTAAATACATTTTCTAAATGTGTTTGATCGTATTATGTATGGTGTGGTTGTACCATCGTATTTTGGTTTGTGTATACTTTGATGGTTATTTATAACCGAATAAAGTTTTTATTTTAATATATATATATATATATATATATATATATATATATATATATATACATACATACATACATATTTTTAGAATGTTGCTCAGGTCATGGAAACAAATTTTTCAAAATGGCTTATTGTCTTTGGATATGTTTCCTTTTGTCTTTTATGAAATATGTATTTTAATAATCTAGTTTTTGTCTATTAGATCTGGTTGTACTAGGCACGGTCACTTTATGGATCTATCGCCTTGGGCGATACCGCTATGGGAGGTATATTGTTTACAAAACTGTATGAGGTGGTCATGATGTTTAATCTTTAAAATTACTATGGCCTAGAATTCCAATCAGTAAGTTTCTGGTGTGCTTTTAATAAAGTAAGCTCTAGCTTGTAACTCTTTTGAAAAAGGTTTAAGCTTTTGGGTGATTTGTGGTAAAGAGAGGTGACTAACACCCACATTCTTTTTATTTTAAAATTGCGTGACGCGTTTCTGCAAGTGTGCCTTCATCAAATGCATGGCTTCCAGGTTTGTCTACACCGTCTTTTTGCATGCTGCCTCTCTGTCATTGGGGGTTGTAGTATTAAATCCTGAAAGTCCTATTGTTTAAAGCTCTCCTGTTGTTGACATTCATATTCGATCTCTAATGAGAGCGGGCTGTTCCAATCAGTCCGTATGGGTTAAAATTTATTGTCTATATTGGTTTTGCCTGGAAGTAAATTTTTTAAAATATGTTGGGTTTCTTCCACCCCTTTGTGAAGGAATTCCAGTATTTCCACCTCTGACGCAAGCCTAATACCAAGTGAAACAGAATCTGAGGATGGTGTTTCAGGTGCAGAAGAGGGGGATATGGGCCAACTAACCCCAGGAGAAGAAATTGATTTTTTAATAAAACAACGTACGCAGTCGTTACGACACCGCAATCGAAACGCCTCAACAAAAAAAAGAGGAACGCAAGAAGGTGACAATGAAGGAAATGCCTCAGGAACAAGAGGACGGAGGCAACAGAATCAGCACTGGAAGAAACACCAGTAGCTGATGATAACACCATTATAAATCTTACTGACATTCAACTAAACCAGGCAGAGAAACAACTCCTTGCCCTAGGCCTTTCCTTTTGCCCTGAAAGTAATTTTGGATATTGCAATACACGTACTGATGTATATAAATTTATAAGGAAGATCAAGTCAAGGAAATATTTCACTATCAAAAAGCACCTTGAAGAAGCAAAAAAAGAAAAAGAAGGATGCACTAAGAACTTAACTTCCAGTATGGGGCTTCAAGTAAACAATATGTCCTTCATTCAAACCCTGCACACACTCAGTGATGCCACTGATAACACCAACCATACATCTACAAGCACACAGAATGTTGCAGATGCAGAAGGCATCAACATTGCCAAGTCAGGGAACAGTCCTTTCAAGCCAGTCTCTACTTTTGTTCCCACTATGCCCCGTGATGCGATATATATTTTTCACGATCGCATCACTGAGGAATTAAAAAAATTACAATGTAAAACTCAAGCATTACGGACTCCCCCCAAGTATCATACAAGGAAAAACTTTCATCTGGTGAATAAATTATGCAACAGCAACACCATTGTTATCAACAAATCAGACAAGGGGGGAATGTCATTATGTGGAACAAACAGGATTACATCAAAGAGCCATATAGACATTTAAATGATCCAGCTTGTTATTGCAAATCCAACATGGCACATGCCAAGAAGGTACAGAAGAATTATAAAGCTGAACTGACAAGGTGGAGAAGGGAAGGATTCATTTCAAAAAATGAATTTATGTTCCTAAATAATGACCATCCTGTGTTACCTAATATATACTAAATTCCCAAGGTACATAAGAACGGACTTCCAGTGCCTGGCAGACCTATAATTTCAGCCATTAAAAGTACCTTTGAAAATACATCAAAATAAGTTGATTTTTACCTCCAAGATTTTATGGTCAATCTACCAACATATATTAAGGATACCACGGATTTTTTATTTCAACTAAGTCAACAAACGTGGTCAGAAGAATATCTATTACTTACTATGGACATAACTGCCACCAGTATAGCGCACTCAGATGGCCTTAAAGCTGTTGAATATAACTTAGGAAAAAGAGCTATTGAAATGTACCGCAATAGTCAAATGCTTTTAAAAATGAAACATTGGTGCCTTTTTAATAATCTTTTTATGTTTGACAGTACAGTATTCCAGCAACTGCGTGGGGTTGCGATGGGGGCAAGCTCCTCCCCCAGCTACGCCTAACTTCATGTGGGCTGGTGGGAGGAGCATGTCCTCATGACGCAGTATTCCCATGAGTGGTCATCTCATATAATCAAATGGTCGTGCTATATTGACGATATTTTTGTTATATGGAGGGGGACCAAAGAGCAAGCTGAAAAATGTGTTGATAAGATTAATGTCAATAATCGCAAAATGCAATTTACGGCCCATATTGATGCAACAATTGCCAATTTCTTGGATATCACAGTGTATGTGAAACAGGGCAAATTGGAGATGTGCCTATTTAGAAGACCTACGTCAGGGAACACAGTCAGCATGCTGGTAGTTTCCATCCGCAAAACACAATCACTAGTAGTCCGTATGGTGAGTTTCTTCGCATTCACAGGGCATGCAGTACATCAGAGGTCCGTGAACACCACCAAGGGGAACCAATGAAGAGACTCATAGCTAGGGGGTATAACATCAGGAAAGTTGACATAGCCATGAAGAAAGCCAACAAGAAAAATCGGTTAGATCTAATTAGTCCCATGAGGCATGAAATGAGGGAAGTTAAGGCTACAGCCAGCAGTCCGATAGACGAAAGCGCAGAAATCAGACTGATCACTACATTTAGTAAGCAGGCGAAAGCTATTAGAGCCATAGTGAATAAGCAATGGCCCATTATCCTTACGGATGCCATGCTTAAAATTGTTCTTCCCAATAAGCTGACCATCGCTTTCCGCAAAGCTCATGCCATGAGAAATGACTTGGTTAGGAACAGTCCAGAAACCATTGGCAAAGGCAGCTGGCTCACTCCGAGAAAGGGCTTTTATAAATACCACTACATACAAGACCACTTTTTCAGAAAAACTCATTGCATTATGAGAGCATTACACGTGCAGAACAGACCACGCGGTCTATGTTCTACGATTTAGCTGTGGCCTGTCGTGTATCAGTAGCACAAAATTGCAAGTGCATGTCCGCATTTTACAACATCTAGGTGCGATTGTTAATAACAATCTTGTATATCCTGTCGCAAGACATTTTTAAGCTATCCATGGTAATAACCTTAACTGTTTGCAATATTTTGTAATAGATGCAGTGCAGCCCAATAAATGGGGAAGTAACCGAGAAAAGAGGTTACGCCAACTCAAAACTAGATATATCATCGAGTTGGATACAAGGTCCCCATCAGGTCTTAATATCGGGGACGATCTGCACAATTTTCTGTATACACTGTGCCAGGATTACCAGTTTGTTTTTGCTACTGATACAATTTACATACAGTGTCCATTTTTTAAATAGGCAGTGTGATGATGATCGTAGTTAAGATAGGGGGTTTCTGTTTGACCCTACCTGCTATCCAGAAATTCTTGTAACTTTTGTGTTATTGCCACTTTTTAACACAAGGACATAATCAATGGCTAGTTCCAGGGGGCTCCCTGGGTACAGGTATTGACGTAGGGGATGAACATAAGCATACCAGTATTTGCACTGTGCAGTCTAATCAATTCATCTAGATATACCTAAGAGCCAATTAGTCCTGCAAGAATCGCCAAATCGAGCTCGAGGTCGAGGCGCCAGAGGAGGAAACAGAAGAGGCGCAAAGAAACAGGGAATTCTGGATGCTTACGTGGGAATGACAACAAGAGGCAAGATGGACAAAAAATGAAGGACAACAACACTGTGGTAAATTTATCTAACATTCAGTTAACGTTTAACCAGATTGAAGTTTTATCATTAGGTTTAACGTTTTGTCCAACTAGCAATTTCAACTATACAGAGGGTAGAATAGATCTTTTTCATTTCACAAGAAAATTAAAACTGCGAAAATGGTTCCAGAATAGAAAGACGAGTATTACAACGAATTTGGTGGAAACTACCAATTTAACTATTGCTGATGTAGATCTATTGCAAACGATGAAAGGGTTGGAAAAAGATACTGATATTACTATGGATGTTGAAACATGTCTAACAGAGGAGAATGTTACGTTTGACTGTAGCAGTGGCAGTAACTTTAAATCAAAATCTAGATTCTTGCCCCAAATCCACAATGAGAACATTGAAGTGTTCGAAAAAGGTGTAACTAAGGAATTAAAAAAATTAGACAAATCTAGTAAACCAAAATATACTAATTTGACTAAAAAACAAAGAATGGCAGTTGAAGAACTACAAAACAATAAAGAAGTGGTCATAAAAAAGTCCGACAAGGGCGGAAATGTTGTAGTATGGCCAACTAAGATGTATTTAAATGAAGGTAGACGACAACTGGAAGATGCCAAAAGTTACACAATTAGCAATAGAATTTGCTATGAAAAAAGTAACAATGAGTATCAGTTGCAACTAGCCTTATGGAAACAAGAAAAATTGATCTCAGATGATGAGTATAAATTTCTAAAGTGTGACCATCCCAAATTGCCAGCCCTGTATCTGCTGCCTAAACTGCATAAAAATAGTGTTAATCCTCCTGGACGACCTATCGTGTCCTCTATAGGGAGTACTTATGGGAACACCTCTAAGTACATTGACCATTTCTTACGCCCTTATGTTCAGAAACTCCCATCCTATTTACAAGGCACTCGAGATTTCTTAAGAGTAATTGACAAAGTACAGTGGGAAGAAGACATGTGGCTGATGACACTTGATGTCAATAGCCTGTATACATGTATACCCCACCAGCTGGGAGTTAAAGCTAACCACCATTTTTTGAAACAGCGTGACATCAAATATCTTTCGCATACTGAAATGCTATTATGCATGATGCAAAGATGTCTCTCGAACAATTACTTTCTGTTTAATCACGTCATCTATTGCCAGGCCCAGGGTACAGCAATGGGAACCTGCTTCGCCCCCAGCTACGCGGGTCTTTACCTGGGCTGGTGGGAGGAGCAGGTAGCGGTTAACATCTCGGCCTTTACCCACAATGTAGGTCTCTGGGCCAGGTACATAGATGACGTATTTTGCATCTGGAAAGGTGATAAAGATGATGCTTTGAAATTTGTTGCCAATTTAAATACTAATGACTGCAATTTGACCTTTACATGCACAATAGAAAAAAAGACAATTGAATTTCTAGATGTGGTGGTAAGTGTCAATAATGGCAAGTTAGAAAGCAGGATTTTCCGAAAGCCAACAGCAGGAAACAGCCTTCTACATGCCGAAAGCTGCCATCCAAAAAATCTGATCCGTAGTATACCATACGGAGAATTGTTAAGGGCAAAGAGGAATTGTAGCACACAATCAGATTTTGAATTGGAGAAGGCAAATATGAAAGCAAGATTTCTAGAAAGAGGGTAACCTAATAAGATAATAGAACAAGCATGCACTAAGGTAAAAACTGTTCTGAGGGAAAACCTTCTAGATCCAAAAACTTCCAGAGAAGACATAGATGAACCAATTAGGTTCATCACTGCATATTCTAACCAATCATGGCAAGTTAGAAATTGTTTGAAAAAATACTGGCATGTTTTGAACATAGATCCAGTTCTGAAAAAAGCAGTGGGAAGCCAACCAAAGATCACGTTTAGGAAATGTCTAGCTTTGAAAGATCTTCTTTGCAGTAGTACTGTGAGAGAGGAAAGCAGGAATCAGAGAGGAATAAAGGGATTTTACACTTGCAACTCATGCAAAGCATGTAAGAATAGTGTGAATCGGAAAGAAAACCCTTTATCTAAAAGTCATAAACCTTACTTGATTCAAAAGCACTTGTCATGTAAATCTGATTATTGCGTATATGCTCTGTGTTGTCCCTGCCCACTTGTTTACATCGGAAGTACCATTCATCAGGTAAAAAAACGAGTTATTGAACACACCAGGGCATCAATGAGGACAAACAATATCCTATCGCAAGGCATTTTAAAGAATTACATGGAAAAAATGTCAATGTCCTACAATTTTGTGCCCTAGACAGAATTCTCAAATCAGAAAGGGGTGGAGACAGAGTGAGAGAATTGCGACAACTGGAGTCGAGATTGATTATTAAGTATGATACCGTCCAACCACTGGGTTTGAATAAAGATGAAGAAATGTCGGTTCATTTAGGTTAATTTAATCATGTAATAGTGCTGCATTTTTTGAGAACTCATATTGTATTATATTGATGAGAAGCCATTAGTTTGTTTTTAACTTTGCACAGACACCATAGTGACTGCACAATTTTGTATTTTTGTAGGAGACCAGACTGTCAGCATACTATTTAAGAAGATGGATTTACAGATGCACAATGATTTAGTTGGATTTAAATTATGTATTCTGGAAACACTGCCATTGATAACCTTGGGCCTACTGGGGCTGAATTGTATGTAACAGAAACGGCCCACAGGGGCTTGATTCAAGAAAGTGATGTGTATTTTGTGATAACAAATTGAGTATTTTAGATAAAACAATTTTGTTTATAAGAATTATGGAGGATCAATGCCCACTTGGGCAGAATTGAACAATATTTGTAACTTGCAAAATCTAAGCCATGTACATGTCAATCAATGTTACGATATATTTTGTCAAGAAATCGAACAACAATGGCCATTGAATAGTGATACAAGAACATTTACATATTTTGACCATTCTAAGATGGATGCCAAAGTAAAACGTTTTCGATACTGAGTTGTTACAGGTAGTCCTACTTTTATGTTTTGTTTACTCACTATATGTTTCACTGTCTACAAACTACTGATTACCCGTGACCAAGGTGCGGCTGCACCGAAACGCGTCGGGTGTTTGTTTGTCATTTTGTAAATAAAACTCACGCATATGGAGTTGGGCTCGAGATTGCTTTTTTGACCACGGAAAAGCTTAATTTGTGCATATATATATATATGTATGTATGTATGTATGTATATATATATATATATATACATATATATATATATATCCTTACGATGTAGCTCAATGGCGCCAAATCTTTGGAGTGTCTTTTGTGGTGCAGCTTCCACGGCAGAGCCAAGCCGTAATCTATGTTTTCATCCCTCTTTTGCAAGAAGAATGGAGGCACACTCACGGGTACTTTTCACTGTGTTTTTCCTTTTAATTTATCCTTATATCACGGGTCATCGGTTGAAACGATGACCCGTGATATAAGGATAAAATAAAAGGAAAAACACAGTGAAAAGTACCCGTGAGTGCACCTCCATTCTTCTTGCAAAAGAGGGTTGAAAACATATATATATATATGAAGTGAAATTCGAAACGCGTTGAGCCATGCACATTAGCGAGTGAAGCAAAGAAGCTGTAGTCTTCATTTTTAAGGAAGGAAGTCCGCTAAGGGAAATCCTCATCAGAGGCAACTCTGTGTGTTGGATGTTAGAGGTAAGCCTTAACCGCGAGGAGACCCGTCGCACTGGTGTGCGAACCTGCTGCTCCAGGAGTGTCTGGCGCAGCGTGAAAGGACGACGGATACTTCAGGGTGAAAGACTTTATTCTCAGCGTTTGTGTCTTTGCTGCATACCCCCTGTGGATTTATTTTGTACAATTTCAGACTGACAGCAAGCACCCACATGGGACTAAAAAGTGTGAGAACTGCAAGTACCACAATGCCATGTGCACACGCCCACTGGGCGGGAGATGAGACCTGGAACGTTGGACTCTTTAATAAATATGCAGGTGTTTCACATTATGCTTGCTGTTCGTTCTTTCAAGGCTCGTGA
This sequence comes from Triturus cristatus, assembly GCF_964204655.1. Taxonomy (NCBI): domain Eukaryota; kingdom Metazoa; phylum Chordata; class Amphibia; order Caudata; family Salamandridae; genus Triturus; species Triturus cristatus. The sequence goes on along the minus strand of NC_140590.1, from coordinate 1,266,402,291 downwards.
TCAAGAAGTATTCGAAACGCGTTGAGCCATGCACATTAGCGAGTGAAGCAAAGAAGCTGTAGTCTTCATTTTCAAGGAAGGAAGTCCGCTGAGGGAAATCCTCATCAGCGGCAACTCTTTGTGTTGGATATATATATATAAATATATATATATATTATATATATATATATATTACCTATTGGCATATTACCTACTGGCAGTCTCCAGTAGGTAGTTATAGTTAGGAAATCTGCAACATTCTATTTTGAATAACTTTGGTGCCAGTAGACGAATATATATATATATATATATGTATATATTCACTTAAAAAACCATAGGTTTCACACATGTTATAGTTAGGTGGACATTTCACTCGAAAAAAACCAATGAAATTCCCCCTTTATAGTTAGTTCAGATAACTATAACTCGCGCGACCGCAACTCTATCACAAGGATGATGTCATCAGTGATGTCATGAGTGATGCCACTGATCATGTCATGAGTGATGTAATATGTGAAGTCATGAGCAGTGGATTGCGGTCGCGCGAGTTATAGTTATCTGAACTAACTATAACGGGGGAATTTCATTGTTTTTTTTCGAGTGAAATGTCCACCTAACTATAACATGTGTGAAACCTATGGTTTTTTAAGTGAATTTGCAAGGTTTTTTAAATGCTAATTCCTAACTATAACGTGTGTGAAACCTATGGTTTTTTAAGTGAATTTGTACTGTTTTTTAAATGCTAAGTTATGTATATATTATTTATTTTTTTCAATTTTTTTTCGCCGTGCGCGCACCTCGCGATATTTTTTAAAAAAAATTAAAATGTCTTTTCACCCTTCGGGGTCCTTTAGGGACCCCCTGACAAAGGCTAGATGGTCAGAAACTCTCTACCCTGCCCCCTTTTCACGTTCTTATTTGTTTTTTTTTATTTTTAAGGGTTTTTTACCGTGCGCGCACCCCGCGATTTTTTGAAAAAAAATTTAAAAAAAATTTCACCCTTCGGGGTCCTTTAGGGACCCCCTGTCAAAGGCTAGGGGGTCAGGAACTCTCTACCCTGCCCCCTTTTCACGTTCGCCACCTCTCTTTTTCACTCTCGCACCCAAAACAAACAAAATGGCGGCCGACACTTCCTGATTTCGACCGATTCGAACGTTGACTGACATGTAACCACCAATCAGAATTACGCTCGCGCACGTTAGGGTGCGCGCACGGTGCGCGCCTATAGATATTTATATGCTTTTAAATGCTATTTTCTCAGGAAATACTAAACAGATTGACTCCATATATGCAAAAGGCACTTCCTTGACCTGAGGACTACCTCTTTGCCAAATTTCAAGTAATTCTGTTCAGCCGTTCGGGCTGTACCTTCGACTAAAGGTCCTATGGGAAAATGCATGGGGAAAATGCGTTTTGGGACCCCCCTTTTTTCTCGGCCCCCGCTTGACGAATCACCCCGAGACTTTCAGGGTAGGAGCTGAGCGGAGCGCCCCATTAGTTTTGAAAATTTCGCGAGAATTCGTCAACCGGCGCCAAAGTTATTCAAAATAGAATTTTCAGATTTCCTATGGAAACACGATCCTAACTATAACTATCTACTGGCGACCGCCAGTAGATTATATATATATATATATATATCTACTTGTGAAGTTCATCTTTCGCTGATTTTACCTCGAACCACCGTAGAATGAGGGTCTGCGATACAGAGACAGCTGCTCCATCAATATCTTCTGCCTCCCAAAATCATTGTTTTTATCCCCCATATATATATTAAGACAGTGTTTCCCAAACTGGTCATTAGCCGATCTTTGGCGGGCCATTAAATTCCAAGCAACGAATAAAGATGCCTATAAATACTGTATTTATCTTTTCAGATTTGCTGCAATTCAAAAGACAGAGGTCAAATGTCAGGTTATGGGCCTGATTTAGATCTCGGCGGATAGGTTACTCTGTCACAATGGTGATGGAAATTAGGTCTGCTGAAATAAAAATCCCATAGGATATAATAGGATTTATATTTTGGTGGACGGGATATCCGTCGTCATTGTGATGTAGTAACCTGACCGCCGAGATTTAAATCAGTCTCTATGTCATCTGACAATTGCTGCTTTTTTAACATGGAGATTGATGTTTATAAACTCCTCTCACTTTGAAGTCAAAGAAAGAAAAGTAAAGTGAATTATGTGACAATCTTGCTGGGGTACAGGAAGTGTGGGGATACAGTGTAGAATGTCATTTTTTGTACAACACAACAAAATGTATAAATACCTGTAATGGAACTGTACATATTGGGAAGTTAGGAAAGCAAACATGAAGCACACTTTTTTGTAATTCTGGAGTGTTGATGGAAACAAAGATTTTAATAGGAGCAAAACAATCAAGACACCTTACTTGGTGAAGCACAAAGAATAAATATTCAATGAAACCCAATTTATATGCATCTGTGTGCTGTTGGGATGGAAAAGTCATTTGCATGGTAATGGACGTGCACCCCTGTCCTGTGTGCCCCAGTTGTACGGATATCTGTATTCTTAATGGTGATTTTAGTTGACATAGGCAAACACAGATCATGCCAGAGGAGTCCGCCATAAATTAAACCATGGGCAGCGCTGTGCCTATCAGGCCAAAGCCCTGCATAGTGCCGAGCTGGTGACCCCTTTTGCCAGGAAGGGTCAACGTGAGAATACTGCCAAGAAGTAAGAGGCTCAGCCTTGTGCCATAGCTGGTTGTGACCCCATATGCCAGGAGGGGCCGCCGCCATGGACTTTACTGTGCTGATAGGGCTGGAGCCCGTGTACCGTGAGGAAACATGACTGCATATGTCAGAGGGGGTAAAGGAGAGCATCAAGACGTTGGACCTGATCTGCAACCCCCGCCAGAGGATTCAGTCCACCTTGGGAGCACCAGGTCACAATCACCAAGGTGAAAAACTTGAGTCAGTATCATTGCAACACCCTCCCACAGAAAGACAGATCAAATACTTACCCCACAGGAGCACCCTCAAAGAACCTCCGGTCGCTTAAGTAGCACGACTGTGTGTGAGCAACTCTGCATCCTCTGAATGTAGCTTGCCTGGGCTCCGTGCAGTAAACCCACCTGAATTCAGCTGCTTCTCCTCCAAGCACTCCCGGATGGGGCGCTTAGAAACTCTGAACACTTCATGCCTGCAGGTGCCAGTAAGACTGATTTTGTGGCAATTGGCTCAGGCAGCTTGCTGCTAGTTAGCGTTGAAGTGCTGGAACACTGTTGACTTTAAATTAGGGTCAAAGTGCCCTCTTAAGGCTCAAATTACTTGAGTGGGGCTTACCCTGGATGTTGCCTATAGTGGATGGGGAATAGCCATTATCGCTTGGAGCGAGGAGGGAGTGGGATCTGGGGGAACCACCTAAAGTAACAGTAAACTTTCCCGAGCAGGCCTACCAGAGTAAGAGAGTATAACGTGCATAATAGTCTCAACAACACCAGAGGAACACAGACATTTGCAGTTCTTCAGTGACTTCTCATCTACACCCCACCCAGACAATCTCAGAAAGGTGACCCCACAGTGTACAAAACATCATGACTGTAGAAAAATAAATGTACCTGGAGAAGATTTGCATGGAAAGTAGGCCACAGCTTGAATGCTCCTGGAATCCACTTCTTCTCTCTCGGGTGTGTGGCCTTTAGGCCGACTGTGAGAAATTACAAAGAATCAAGTCCCAGCCTGTCAGTAGATCTGTCACAAAGGCAACCCACGGCATTTGTTTTGCCCTGTCTAGTTGAAGTACCTCATGCATGGCACTGCTGTAAAAGGGGCCACATTTGTTCTGCCAAAGCTTTAACCAGAAAGGTAAGGATGTTGCTACAAGCCATTCAGCAATGGGGGTGACCCCTAATTCTACCCTAAAATGGGTAACAGAGGCTGATTGGGCGGCAGTCACTATAGAGCACAGACAATTGTTATGCTGTGTGGAGCCTGTCAAACCTACCTATTCTACATCCCCCCACATAGCTCTGCCACATCTTTTGTAACCATCTTGGCATGAAAACTATCAGGGTTTCTGAAACAACAGAGCATCCAAATCTGAACTGGAAAGAAACACACCTGGGGCCGCATGATAATGTGAAACTGACACATTATCAATATGCTTTGGATGTGAGCCCATTTTTTATCAACCCTCTCCTAGTTTGTCCAGGGTACCACCCAGTGCTTTATTTGAGCTGGTGGCTGCTGGTGGGGTCCATCAGCACTCACTTAGGTGTACTGGCACTTATTTTTACTCAACAGACTTTGGTCTAAAGCAAGAGAGAGAAAATATAAAAAGGAGAAAGGAGAAGGAAGAGAAAGATGGAAAAACAGTGTCAAATGGAAAATAGCAAGGTTGAAAAAGAACTTGTAAGAGTGAGATAAAGAGGAAGGATGTTTCTGGCGTTGGATTAAAGAGGCATGAGGTGGAATCAAGACTATGCAGCATTGGTTTTTAGCACCCTGACCTTCAGTAGCACTGGCCACAGACTTCTGAGCAAACTTTGGGCCTGGCACTTATTCTTTTACCAATTAAGCACTGTTCTACCTATCATGGCAAAACATGAATCCAGCCACCTTGGACTCATTGCCATAAACTAAAATGTGTCCACAATGATGACCATGTTTTTCCTAGAGTACTAGACTCAGGGGCAGACAGCGGGGGCTTCAAGGTCCTAGGTGTCCCGGCGACAAAGATGGCATCACTTGGAAGGAGGATGGGGTTGTCCATAAAGGAGGATTATGCAGTCCATAAACTGCTCTAGTTGTCTCTGAGGCACCTGAGGGCATTAGTTCCATTAATGCAATGGTGGGCGAAGCAAATTACTGTGAAAGGAGCTGGTGTTATGAGTATTTGACAGTGGCTGACACTTTTGCAAGTACTCCACTCATCAGTTGTTGTTATAATGTGACAAGTATATAGAGACGAGGGCCCTATACTCCCTTTGCTGTAAGATCCAAGATGTACCGCCCTGATGAGGCCCAACAAATCTTAAAAGCGGCCTGGGGTTCCTTCTGTTTCATTTCGGAGAGGAAATGGCCTTACAGTCCAGACTGATCTGTTCCTATTGGAGTTGTTCGAAATTGATTTGCATATGGTAACTTCCCCTGTCTGGAGTGGTGCAATGGGCAAAATAAAATTGGACTTGCATGTAGGCTGAGTGATTACCGGTGCCTTAGAGTTTTGGATGCATTCTGCTTGACACTTTTTCTTGTTTTAATGTTTCGTAATCAGAGAGCGAAAGTCCCAGTTCTTCTTTCCAGCCACCTTCCTAGGTTCACAGGAGATTTGTTTAGCAAGAGAAGAAAGAAAGCAAGATCGCAGGTCGGTAATGGTGTAGTATTTACCACAGCTACAGGGATGTTCTAAGTAGAGATAAAAGGAAGAATATGGCAGAGCAGGTGAGAATAGGGGTAGGATGTGCTGACAAGAGAACCAGTCTCAGTTCTGAGCATAGTGTGATTGCCAATTGAATATGATGCTGGTGCAGGCATAAGATGAGGGACAGTGCCGGAAGGGAGGGGTGTTTGGAGGTGCGCATGGCATAAGAAGAAAAAATCAATTCGTACCTCTTTCCATTTTTTCTTTTTCGCTTCTTCCTCTTCCTTGCTTTATCCTCCTCCTTTCTTCTAGTCTTGCTTCACTACTTTGTTCTCTCTCGCCATTATCTCTTGGTCTGTTTTTCTCTTTTTGATTATCTCTTTTTTCCTTCTGCTAACCCATCTCCAGTTTTCCTCCTTCCCTTTTCCTTCATCTGTTTCTTCATCTCCCTTCCCCAAAATCAATTGCTTCTATTAAATCAACATGATTCATCACTTTGTATACCATCCCTTCCCCTCTAGTCAACCTTCATTTTGCACATTCCACCCTCATACCACATTCCATTCTCCTGTTCCTGAAGTATTTCTATCCAGACTACCTTTATTCTTCTACTGAATCTTCCTTCCCTCCAATTCCATTAGCTTCCCTCATGTACTTTTCACTCCTTTCATCTTTACTCTTCCTCTCTCTTTATTTCCACCCGTGTCATGTGAAAATCTCTCTTGTACTGCATCAGAGGTTTCTTGCAATTATTTTTGTGTGCTTTGTTAACAACAAGCAGAATGTGGAATTACTCTCAATTTTGCATGTATGTGCTAACATGATTCTAATGCACTTGAAACAAATTTCATGTAATATATAGAAGTATTTTATTTCTGGCTTATGTTAACAAGGCCTCAATTTAGGCCGTGTCGCCATCATTTTCAAACTGGATGTCTTTCCCCGGCACATATCACTGTTAATTATTTCTGCAGCATACTGTCTAGCAGAGTCCTTTTTTAGGTCGAGCCTTGAGCCAGCGCGTAAGCGCTGCTCTGGGGTTGATCTGTGGTAGTTTACTACGTGAGGGAAGTCCCACCCACTCCCCTGCCCATCTTTTTCATTGGATTGTGTCTTTGTCTTTCCTAAAGGCTGCCTTCCGATTGGTTTATAGGCTTGTTAGTCCCTCCTTATGACGGCCTGTCATCATTTGTATCCTTCCATCGTTACTGGCCCCTTTACTTTGAGTGTTGCAGGGTATGTGTTATTTAGAATGTGAGCACTATTTTCTTTCATAAGGTTCTCTTACTGCTCCGCAGTCCATGCTTTCTTGCCCCCCCACACTCCCATTTGCAATGCACTAGGTCTCGCGTTAATGCGAGTCCTATTGCATTGCAAATGATTGTTTGCTTTGCCTCTGCTCGTGTACCAGCACAGCGGCCGCTTCATGGACGCGGCACTGCACGTGAACGCTGCTTTGACTTTAAGCGCAGGCCTTTCCCTGTGTTTATTGTTTGTTGTGCCCATTCCCATTCCCCACGCCGTGTTTGCCTTGCCCATCCCTGTTTGCATTGTTTACCGCCTGCCGCTGTTTAAATTGATTACTTTCCACTGTCGTGTTATCAGCCCTACCCCACCCTCCGAGCACAAACGCAGCAGTCCTCCTTCATATCACTGCATTGTGAGATACATTTAAAACGCGTTGCATAATTAATTTATTCTTATGCGGAGTGGGATCGGGCACTTATCACTGCAGCTTCTATAAGCCATGGCCCTCCCTGTATTTTACAATCTGCTGTGCTAGAGCTCAGGAATGATGTGAAGACTATAGGGTGATGCGCTGTAACCTAAATCAACCTATAGTCTTCACCTCATTCCTGGGCTCTAGCACAGCCGATTGTATAATTCCAGCGGGGCCATGGCTTGTAGAAGCTGCTGCAATGATATGTGACCGATCCCACTCCGCCTCAGAAAAAGTTCCATCGTTTACTTGCCCTCGAATTGCGAGGTTAGCATGCTCATTGGTTATGCTAACGAATCTCGCCCATAGACACACAAGACCTACAGCGCTGACTTTGTGCAAGGGTGTCGGCCTCCAGTTTCATATTGTGTTTGTCCTTCGATCGTTCCCATTCATCAAATGTCATGCAGCCGACCCTCAGTTTAATATACCTATGTAAACGGTGCAGCTATGGAGATTTCAAATGTACACACTATGCCCTACCTGATGTGCTTACTCAAATAACATTTCAGATTGTAGCCTCCAAACCAAAAACAAGCCTGGATTCATCAAATAATCTGTTAATTAAATACATAATGTAAAACTTCATATAACAATTGTATTTGAGCTTTCCTATTTGCTCGTCACTCTTGCCACTCCCCCCCACCCAGCGTTACTTTTTTTTTTTGCTTTTACAAAAAAAAACACAATGACGCGGTGAACGCTGGCACATTTTTTTTATTGTTCACTGGCCTATTTTATTTGTCTGTCGATGGATGCAGTCCAGAGAGGTCAATATTTTTCTTGTGTGGCTATAGTGTTGCCAATTTTTAAGTTTCCAGCTTCTCTTCTCCCTTTGTCGGAGTAGTAAACAAACAAGCAGCATTTTTGCAGAGCCGTTCTAGCTCCGGTTTCCTTCAGGCCAGGGCTCTGGTGATGTATGTGTGGGCACAGGACAGCAGCTGAGCAGCTCTGGAACCACCTATTCTTCCGCCTATGGTACAATACTTCAGCAAACAAATGATGGACGGAATGCTGACAATGCAAACATTCTCCCCCAGTCAAAAGATCTGGGTTAAATCCATTGTTCTTTTGCCCACTACGCCACCCCAGTTTGGACCCAGTCATATGCAAATCAGTCTTGATCCTGTGCCCCGGGGGAACAGTCCAGACCGAACTGCCAGGCCAGGTCCTCCCTGGACCGGAAACAAGCTTCCTGGGACCGGTTTCAGGGTATGTAACCCTTCTTCAGCCAGGCTAGCTTGAATCCAGTGGCATAGTCAGCAAGGGACCCACGTCTGGGCATACCCATCCCACTTAGGACGAAAAGTGTTACAGCAAACAAATGATGGACTAAGTGGGATGGGTATGCCCAGACGTGGGTCCCTTACTCACTGTGCCACTGGATTCTTCTTTTTTCTTTCTTTTTTGCAGAGTTTTATATAGCGCGAACTTGACCCGAAAAGGGTATCAGAGCGCTTTACATAGCACCAGTTACGTTACATTAGGACACACATTCATTTTTGTTAGGCATGGGGAGATTAAGTGATTTGCCCAAAATCACAGGATGTTCAGCGTCATTGCCGAGACTCGAACCCAGCTCCCCAGATACGAGGTCGACCGCCCTAGCCGTTAGGCCAACTCCTCTCCCCTATTCAAGCTGGCCTGGCTGAAGAAGGGTGACATACCCTGAAACCGGTCCCAGGATGCTTGTTTCCGGTCCAGATAGGACCTGGTCTGGCAGTTCGGTCTAGACTGTTCCCATGGGGCACAGGGTCAAGACTGATTTGCATACGGCTGGGTCCAAACTGCGGTGTCGTAGTGGGCAAAAGAACTATGGATTTAACCCAGATCTTTTGACTGGGGGAGAATGCTTGCATTGTCAGCATTCCGTCTATCATTTGTTTGCTGTAACACTTATGGTACAATGCTTGGCAGGCACAGTGCTTTCCTTTGTGGGTCACCGCCTTCACCATAATGTGTGGTACTCAAGGAACTTTATAACCTATTCTTCTGCCTATGGTACACTGCTTGGCAGGCACAGTGCTTTCCTTTGTGGGTCACTGCCTACACCATAATGTGTGGTACTCAAGGAACTTTATAATTGCTCTACACAATAATAGTATCTACTGTATCGCCCTCTGAAGGATGAATGCCTCTGTGGACCCTGCTGCAAAATACAACTATCACCTGTGAGGGACATTTAGAACGGTGTTACAGGCTGCAGAGAAAGTGTGCAATCTTCCCCAGGCTGATTCAGCTCTGCATACCTGCAAATTATGTTTTTATCAACTCTACAGGCTGATTAAACACCGATTTGTGTTTATACAGGCAATTTGTGAGTCTAATGTATACAGTGCATGCTGTCTATTTCTCAATTAGAACCTTAAGTTTAGAAGCAGAATATTTATTTATGTTTACTAAGTTCACAGGGCTTTTAATTTAGCAGCACAGCGTCCGTTTACCTACTTTCTTTCAAGGATCATCATTTGGCATACAGCTCACTTTCCACAATCCAACAAGATAATGTAATGTTGGATACGATTATAATAGCAACAAAGTGAAGAACCATTTTTAATATAGTGCTCTTCCCTGATGTTCCCTGTTCATAAAGGAAAACTTTTAAGGCTTGTTCCTCTGGCACACACTCTGCCATTCTGGGCAAACCTCTTGTGCTTTAGTTTCGGTATCTTCAGTCATTTGAATTTGGACAATAGTGTAGTCCTTTCGCAAAAGTGGCGCTCATAACAGCGTGAACTAAAGTGTACCTAAAAACGTAAATCCACTCCACTGCAAACAAAAATACATTACCATTTTTTTTTTCCTAGCCGATTTATATGGTTTATCTTTCTTATGTCTGTTGGTTGCATTGCTCCTCTCCATAAGCATGATTAGATTGATGGTACATGTATTCATGTTCTTAAATTGATTCGATATGTTATTTGTATTTATGACTGCAATGGTTTAAAACTATTTTTATTGTAGATATATTTATGTTTTATATTTTGTACACTTTGATGGTTTTTACAAATGACCGAATAAAGATATGATGACGATGATGATGATGATGATGACATTACCATTTCCATCGCCAATAGCTCTAACCTTCACAAGTGCGAGACCGATTGCATTGCAAATGCTTGTTTTGTTTCCATTGAATTGGTTCTGGCTGTTCTCAATGAAAAGTTCCAACTTAGTCACAATAATGTTTCTTTTCCTGGCGCTAGCTTACTGTGCTCTCTTCATTTATAACAGTTTTCTGTTCTTCATGTAATGAGAGAATATTTTGTTATTTTTAGCCAAGTCTTTGATACCAAACCACTCACTCGCTGAGCCTGAATCCACTGTACTCAGCTTCACAGTTCGCATACTTTTCTTCATTTACTTCGACTGCTGGGGACAGATGACAACTGACTTGCCTCTTAATTCACTAACGACATTGTCATCAAGGCCGGGGAACAGGAATCGCTTCCATCCTGTAGAAGTACACATTGTAGAATTGAAAGAGACTTTACATCATTTTACATGGTGTGTTGCATGATTCACAAGCCTATTATTTTTAGGGCTTGCTCGGCTCTCCCTGCAAATCTGTTGGCTCTCCCAACTGTATGATGAACCCAGGGCTTTAAGTGGGATGAAAAAACTGGGGGGTCTCTCAATGGGGCATAGTCAATGTAATTAAGGGCGTGGCTTAAAACACATTTGCTAGACATCTGGGCTTAACCCAGTGTGCCGCCCGACTTGTATTTTGCTGTTCCTGTCATTGAGTCCAGATATATGATACAAGTCACATCATACCTACAAGTCAGGAGTATTGGCTTTGTCAATGGTTGTGAGTTGCATAAGATAAATAAGCAGCAACTATGGCTTGTATGTGATATTGAAAAAGCTTGAACTTAAAGCCCTGGTGACACCACGACAATGTTGCTGCTCCTGAGTTTCAAAAAGAGAAGGGAAATCCAGAGAGAAAATGACTCTCTTTAAAGGATTTCCCTTCCTCTACAACCCTCCCCTGGCATGACCTCATGCTGTAACTTCTCCACTAGTGAGAAGTGAGCAGTGTGAGCACGCGCACATCGATGTGCCTGCGGTCACTGCTGTCCGGAAAAAAAACGGACGGCCGTGCCAGGGCACAGAACAGAGCCCAATAGAGACCCGTTTCGAGGCCCCCTTAAAAAAACACTGCCGGTGCTCAGACCCGGTGAGACCCGGCCCACTTAAAGACCTGGATGAACCCATGCACTAATTCGGGGACTTTTAGAGCTAATAAATGCTAAAGACGGAAAAAAGAAACTCTCCGACCCCTGCTGTGCTGGCATCTAGTAGGCCCCAAGCATCCGATCTTCACAATCTGCACTTCGTCCACAGGAAGTGAACAGCTTCCATGTTTACATGAAAGGACGATGTATTTAGCAAACTCCTCTTTCAAGACCTAAATTAGCACAGCGGGTTCAATAAAGCTGACTTCAGAGTATGTAAATCCGATGATAAATCAACCTGACACTGTCTAAGAAATCTTTCTAGAAACAAATTAGGCAAACCAAACATGAATCAAATTCAAAATAGACTGGAAAGCAAATGAAAAAGGATTTCTGTGAAATGAGAACAAAGCAATCCGTCAACGTCCATGGATGGATGAAAATGCATTTTTTATTCCCTTAGTTCAGTGTTAAATGTAAGCACTTTGACGCAGAGTAGCAAAACAATTAAACAACAGAGGTCCCATTAGGGTAGCTCTCGAGTAACAGGATGTCAGTGGGCACAGCTGTCACTTTCAACTCATCACCTGCCGTGCCAATGGAAGATGAAAGCGACCCATTTGGGATGTGATGCAGGGTAGAGAGCGCTCTTTCATTGAGCAGAATTGTGTTTATTTTTGTTTTGTCAAACTTCATTAGGACCAGAGGAAAAGGGGCCAGTACAGGCTCGCTCAATCATAGCCGATAGTATATGTTACCGGAAGAAAATGACAACAACATAGAGGAAGGACTTAGGAAAGGGGAATTTTCTAGTACCCATGATTTGAGGTAAAGATGGTGTCATCTGGTGATGGTGATAGAGCATCATGCGATTCTGGAATTTGTAGGGGTGCACCATATTCACAGTTAGTCAGCACCCGCATATTAATCAATGTGTGTTAAGAAGTGTCATAGAAATGTATTGCTGAAATTGTTTAACACAAAGGTGATTAGAAATGTAATAATGCTTTTCGTGAAGATTAACGTTGCAAGCTATCGTGAATGTATTTAGTAAATGCATAATGATTAGTTTTCGCGTAATGCAATGTATTAGGTTAAACGTGTATCATGTTGAAATTGCACGTTTAGGTTGCTTATCCACGTATATGATTATAATGAACTAATGCTTAGGGTGTGATTTAATAGTGTGTTTAAATTGTAAAGGCCTGATCGCATATATTTTAGAAGAGAAAGGCCTGTTCATTTTCTTATGTTAGCTAACGTTGTAGGCCGAAAATGATTTCCCTTGGTAAAGGCTTTGGGTTGCAGGGAGATGTAAAATCTTAAAGACATGAAATGTTTTTCGTTCCCATGTTTCTGTTGCAGGTGCAAGGACATTTAGCTCGTTAGTGAGACTAGGAGGCATATGTATCAAGCCCTTTTCCCGCTCGCAAACAGGCTGATTCTCAGAATCGGCCTGTTTGCGAACAGGAAAAAGCCTTTTGAGATGTATCATCCCAAAACGCCATTGCAAAATAGGGAATCTCAGAATTTGCGATTCCCTATTTTGCGATTGCATTTAAGGAATCACAAATTGCGATTCCTTAAATGCATTGTAGGAAGCACCCAAGTTGTGCAAATTTGGCTTAAGAAATCATAAATTACCATCAACTTCAGGTTGGTGGTAATTTGCGATTTCTTTGGAAAAATTCACTTTTTTGCATTTTTCAAAGTGCCATGTGGCGCACACAGATGCCCTTATGGCATGTATGTGCTCAGGGGTGCTACAGGGTGTCCTTTTGACACCCTTGCACCCTTGAAATTGCATTCGCAATTTGCGAGTACCTAATGGGTACTCACAAATTGCGAATGTCTTCCCATTGTTTTCTATGGGCCTCTAGGCCCATAGGAATGAATGGGAAGGTATTCCTTAATTGTGAATCGCATTTTGCGATTCACAATTAAGGAATATGTAGGAATCGCAATTATTATTGCGATTCCTACATACAAAGCATTTTGCAAGTCCTTAATAGCGATTCGCTAAAAATCTCTATTAAGGACTGGCAAAATGTTTTTTTCCATACATATGCCCCTAGGTCTTTGTTTTAGGAGTTAGGATGCTGCGAGAAGCCAACAGGGGAGTGCATTGGAATGTGGAGATTATACTTTCAGAGGAGAAGGTGCCTGGGACCCAAGGTCAAGCTAATCGTCGTTGGATGCCAGACAAGCTTGTAGGAAAACTACTGGGAGAAGACCTGGCCAAAGAGGTGTGCCGAAGGGCGTGTTCTATGATTTGGGGGTTTTGTATTAGGATCAAAAACAACAGGAGAGGAAGGGATCAACACGGCTAGTCCCCTCGGTTGAATATCAATAAACAATAAAGCCAGTGTACAATAAGGGGGCACTCTAATCAATGTGGTACATCAATCAATCGAGCCACAAGCCTCAGATTCCCTGTGAACCGTTATGTTCATAGGAAGTAAGCTTGGCAAAATCAGAACAATACCCAGTTGGTATGAAAAGCCCTCACTCACCAACCTGGTTGGTGACATGCTTCATCATTGGGCTTCCACTGGGACGACCGAATGTCATCCCAGTGTGCTGCGACGCCAGGTTACTGCGGAGCTGGGTTGGTTGTGTGGGGAAAGTGAATTTAAAATAACCAATCAAGTCAAAAAAGAAACTTTATTAATTTTGCTTAAAAGGCAAGAAAATAAAAAGGAGTGAGGGTCAAAAAAATAAAAGACCTGGTTCACTCCGTGGCGGTCAACATGTTTCTGCCTCAGAGATTGTTAATCGGGCATTCGTCAGGACCAGAGGGGGATGTGCGTAGACCCGGTGGTGTGCACGCTCTAAGGTACACCCAGCCGTGGGCTAATGTGTGAAAAAATCAAAAAAACACACTGAATAGTGTGACCTCCGCCAGAAAAGTTAATATGGGGAGAGGAACGAGTTTACTTCTGATGGTTCAAAGTGACAAACAAACACAAAGACAAAACATAAAAGAAGTATTAATGTCTGTCACACAAAACGTGCTCAATGGATCAGCACAATAAAACTGATGTGCTCGAAGGACAAGTGAGTGCCTTTAGGTCTACCACAGGTGCAGTAATATGTGAGAAGCTGTGCACCTAGGTATAGTAGGATATCGGTGTAAGGGCAACGAAACGTTGTCCTCTCAATGGTGACTAGTAGTCAATGATCGGATCGCAGGTGAAATGTAACAGTGACACTCAATGCGAAAAAATCGCGCTAGGGATTAAGTTAACTGCACGCGATGCTTAGTGTGCAGAAAAGGGGACGGGTCTTACAGCGAGGCCTGTCCGTTGGAAGCCTCATGGGTCCCGGTAGGGGGGGTAGGAGCAAAATGGCACACCCTGCATCAAATAGAGAAGGAAGAGAAACAGAGTTCGTGTCAATATCACGAACGAGTGAGAAAGCGAAGACTCGCTTACCTTGTAGGTTGAGGAGCGGATTAGAATTACTTACGCCCTTGCTGCTCTCAACCCGCGTTATGCCTAAACAGCCTCTTGCTGCCGGGCCCGGAGAGTAATGCACCCCGGACGGGCGTGTGCTTAAAAGGACCTCACGGAAAATCCCTAGTGAGGTGGAAAAATAAGAGCTTGACCCTGATAGGATGGATAGCTCTGGCTCGCACGCTGATTGGCCCACAGGGAGCCAATCAGAGCGGCGAAAAGAAAAAACAGGAAAGTTCGTTGCGCTTGGTAGCGATGGCAACGAGGGAAAAAGAGAGTGAGATACTGTGGAACTTTATTGGCACAAGAACTGCGGGAGTCTGAACAGACCAAGCACATAGCCCCGCGCGTGTGCAACTGAGCTTTAGCAAGGAAACGGAGGTATAATTGAATGGGGTTATGTTATGGGCACGCGCAAGAGGTCAAAAAGATCTAGTTACGCGTGCATGGACACTCAGTAGTGTGTCATGTACAGCAAGGGAGCAAAGTAATAAATTACCATATCGTATACTAATCAGACGACATATACCCCTTGACCAATTGGTGTTAGCAGATGGTCAAAAATATTGGTAAGAAAAGGGGGGGGTGTTATACAGTGAGTGGTGATAAACAGGCAGGTAGGGGACAATTAAAGGATATTACCCCAAGGGACATTATCATTGAGTCCGTGGAGGCTAGTCCCCAAACGGTACACCCACCTCTGTTCCCTTTCAAAAAGCACCTTAGGGATGTTGTAACCGCTTGAAATCTCTTCTATCACTGTCCATCTCAGATCGTTGGTAGTATGGTTTGCAGAGAGAAAATGTTCACTCATTCTGGTTGTAGTGCGTTTGCACCTAATGTTACTTCGGTGTTCACATATCCGGAGTCGCACCTTCCGTGTCGTCATCCCTACATATCGTAGACCGCAGGGGCAGGTAATGAGGTAGACCACATTCATAGTGTTACAATTCGTGTGACCTCTTTGGGTCCAGGTCTTGTTAGGTTCTAGCTCGAGGGTTTTGCTATGTGTGGTCAGGTGGCATACACTGCAGTCCGAGCAGGGGTAGTGCCCAGTGATCTTAGGGAGGCCCCAAGCTTCCGTTATAGATCTCTGTGGGGTCTCTCGTGGCAGCAGTGGTCGTGTGTGTACTAGATTGTTGCGGAGGCTTTGTGCGCGTTTAAATGAGAAGAGGGGTTTGTCCCAGTTGCGATTTGCGCTGTTGATTATACCCCAATGTTTGTTGATGGTCTTTTTGAGTTGATTAGAAAGGGAACAGTATGTGGTGACACAGGTAAGTGGGATAGAGACAGTGTCCTTTGTGTAGTCTGTTAGGAGTACATCCCTCGGTTGATTCCTCGCACGTTTGTAGCTTCTGGACAGGAGGGGTGAGGGGTACCCTCTCATACTGAGTTTAGTAGTTAGATCCCGAGATTGGCTCTTGAAATCGCTCAAGGTGGTGCAATTCCGTCGTAAGCGGAGATATTGTCCGTAGGGTAGATTTTCCCTTAGAGGACGCGGGTGAAAACTGGTGAATTCGAGGAGATTGTTTCTTGAGGTGGGCTTGTAATAGGTCCTGGTTTGAAAGGACCCTCGTACTTTTGTTATCACCACGTCCAGAAATACTACCTCAGTGTCGTCATATGTATAAGTGAACCTCAGATGTGGGTTCAGAGTATTGATCCATTGTAGGAAGGATTGGAGGGTATTGTTACTACCTTGCCAGATCAGAAGCACATCATCTATATATCGCTTCCATAAGGCTATGGAAGAGCGATAGGGGTTTGAAGTTGGTAGGATGAACTTCTGTTCGAAAGCATAGACGTACAGTCCAGCTACACTTGGAGCAAAGGTACTCCCCATGGAAGTACCCATCGTTTGGAGGAAAAGTTGGCCCTGGAACTCAAAGAAGTTTCTCTTCAAAGCCAAAGTGGCACATTGTAGCACGAACTCTTTTGTTGTGTGGTATTCCCAGGGAATCGAGTCGAGAGACTCTTCCAGGACCCTGATGGTTTCGTCCTGGGGAATGCTTGTATATAAGCTCTCTATGTCCAATGTTGCCAGTATAGTGTGTTCTGAGCATGTGGTGTCGCTGAGTAATTTCAGAAGGTCCTTTGTATCCTTTAGATAGGTGGTCGATTTTTGGACCAAGGGTTTTAGAAAGTGGTCACAAAACCGGGAAAGAGGTTCAAGCAGAGAGTCGATCCCCGAGACAATGGGGCGTCCGGGTGGTGGGACTCTCTCTTTATGGATTTTAGGGAGTGTATAGAAATAGGGGGTCTTCCCCGGGCCTTCTGTAAGGAATCGTGCTTCAGCTCTGGTAATGACACCCTGTGTTTGTGCCTCTTCGACCACACTAAAGATCTCGCTTTTGAGCCCCTCAGATGGATCATTGGGGAGTGGTGTATAGTTGTGGCGGTCGTTCAATAGGCGGAGGCATTCCTGATCGTAATCGGTAGTGTTGAGTAGCACCACAGCGCCTCCCTTATCTGCGGGTTTGATAGTCAGGGTTTTGTCCGCACGGAGAGAGATGATCGCTCTATACTCTTCCGCTCTCAGATTCTTAAAGGTAGTTGGGATGGTTGTGTTCTCAATTTCAGTAAAGACTGCTCTTTCGAAGGTCGTGATCTCCACAGGAATGGTGTGTGGAGGGGGATTGAAAGTCGACGGTGGTCGGAGGGGGGTATCCCCTGCGTCCAAGTCGTTACCATCGTTAACTCGACTTTCGAAGAAAGCTTTTAATTTGAGCTTCCTAAAAAATGCTGCCAATTCGCAATGAAGGCGAAATTTGTCAGGGCGGGCTGAAGGAACAAAGCCCAGTCCCTTTTCCAAAACCGACCTCTCAGGGTCTGTCAATGTCTTGTTCGACAGATTGACGATCAGGCTGTCGAAGTGCTCGGTCCCGAGGCCAGCAGTTCCTGAGCTTGTTTGCTCCGTGTGTGGTTGCCCACTGGATCGTCTTGTACCCAGTGTACTCTTTGGTTGTTCCCTCTCCGTCGGCCTTTTCCCCTTTGGCCCCTCTCTAAAAAATGAGGCTGTGGAAAGGGGTTGGGGGGGTACATTGGGGAAGTAAACCCTGGATTCCAACCCATCTGCGGGCCAAATGGGTAATTGAATGGTATAGGATGTGGGCCCATAGCACCTTGTTGTTGAGGGAAGGTTGCCCAGGGCGCTTGATTAGGGAAGGGACGTGACCTTCCTCTTTGTCTGCCCCTTCTAGATGGTCTGGTGCTGCCGCTGCTTGAGCCACTGCTGTTTGAGGAATCATCGTCTGTCCCGTAGGAGTTGGTTTCGGTCCTACGTGTGGACACAAAGGCCGGGTCAGCATAGGGGTATACTTTGTTAAATTCAAATTTTTTAAGGTCTTTCTGAAATTGGTTAACCTTACTCTGTGTGAGGTTATCTTTGTACTCGTTGATGTCTTTGTTAAGTTCATCAAGTCGTTTTTTGAAACCAGTGAGTGTGGCTTTGAATTGTGTTTCAGTTTGAGTGATCTCAATCATGATCGCCTCAGAAAGTCGGACGGCTGTTTTAATGATTAAGACTAACCAGTCTCTAGTACAGTGCCATGCTATCATCGCCCAGTCTTTTCTGAAGGTGGCATCCTCCAGAAAGATGCGTGGGGCGTTGGTAACTAGTAAGCCCCTTGGGGCTGTGTTGGTCCGTAAGTACTCCGTCAGGATCGTGCCATGAAGAATTGTGCGGATTCGGTTTTTCTTCAACTCAGAGAGTTGTTCCCATTCGCTAGCATGTGTCACTGTTTGTGATATGGATGGGTCCGCGAAAAGTGAGGGGCGTGCTAGAATAGCATCCACCTCAGAGTCAGAGAAAGTAAGGCCAAGGGAGGCCATACTATCTGAGTTCAGGGGGAATGATGCAGTAAGGAAAAAACCCCACCTCAAATTTAGGGGGGACAAGGAAATAAAACAGCAAAGTCTCTCACAGCTGTGCGCTGCTGAACTATCAAAAACAACAGGAGAGGAAGGGATCAACACGGCTAGTCCCCTCGGTTGAATATCAATAAACAATAAAGCCAGTGTACAATAAGGGGGCACTCTAATCAATGTGGTACATCAATCAATCGAGCCACAAGCCTCAGATTCCCTGTGAACCGTTATGTTCATAGGAAGTAAGCTTGGCAAAATCAGAACAATACCCAGTTGGTATGAAAAGCCCTCACTCACCAACCTGGTTGGTGACATGCTTCATCATTGGGCTTCCACTGGGACGACCGAATGTCATCCCAGTGTGCTGCGACGCCAGGTTACTGCGGAGCTGGGTTGGTTGTGTGGGGAAAGTGAATTTAAAATAACCAATCAAGTCAAAAAAGAAACTTTATTAATTTTGCTTAAAAGGCAAGAAAATAAAAAGGAGTGAGGGTCAAAAAAATAAAAGACCTGGTTCACTCCGTGGCGGTCAACATGTTTCTGCCTCAGAGATTGTTAATCGGGCATTCGTCAGGACCAGAGGGGGATGTGCGTAGACCCGGTGGTGTGCACGCTCTAAGGTACACCCAGCCGTGGGCTAATGTGTGAAAAAATCAAAAAAACACACTGAATAGTGTGACCTCCGCCAGAAAAGTTAATATGGGGAGAGGAACGAGTTTACTTCTGATGGTTCAAAGTGACAAACAAACACAAAGACAAAACATAAAAGAAGTATTAATGTCTGTCACACAAAACGTGCTCAATGGATCAGCACAATAAAACTGATGTGCTCGAAGGACAAGTGAGTGCCTTTAGGTCTACCACAGGTGCAGTAATATGTGAGAAGCTGTGCACCTAGGTATAGTAGGATATCGGTGTAAGGGCAACGAAACGTTGTCCTCTCAATGGTGACTAGTAGTCAATGATCGGATCGCAGGTGAAATGTAACAGTGACACTCAATGCGAAAAAATCGCGCTAGGGATTAAGTTAACTGCACGCGATGCTTAGTGTGCAGAAAAGGGGACGGGTCTTACAGCGAGGCCTGTCCGTTGGAAGCCTCATGGGTCCCGGTAGGGGGGGTAGGAGCAAAATGGCACACCCTGCATCAAATAGAGAAGGAAGAGAAACAGAGTTCGTGTCAATATCACGAACGAGTGAGAAAGCGAAGACTCGCTTACCTTGTAGGTTGAGGAGCGGATTAGAATTACTTACGCCCTTGCTGCTCTCAACCCGCGTTATGCCTAAACAGCCTCTTGCTGCCGGGCCCGGAGAGTAATGCACCCCGGACGGGCGTGTGCTTAAAAGGACCTCACGGAAAATCCCTAGTGAGGTGGAAAAATAAGAGCTTGACCCTGATAGGATGGATAGCTCTGGCTCGCACGCTGATTGGCCCACAGGGAGCCAATCAGAGCGGCGAAAAGAAAAAACAGGAAAGTTCGTTGCGCTTGGTAGCGATGGCAACGAGGGAAAAAGAGAGTGAGATACTGTGGAACTTTATTGGCACAAGAACTGCGGGAGTCTGAACAGACCAAGCACATAGCCCCGCGCGTGTGCAACTGAGCTTTAGCAAGGAAACGGAGGTATAATTGAATGGGGTTATGTTATGGGCACGCGCAAGAGGTCAAAAAGATCTAGTTACGCGTGCATGGACACTCAGTAGTGTGTCATGTACAGCAAGGGAGCAAAGTAATAAATTACCATATCGTATACTAATCAGACGACATATACCCCTTGACCAATTGGTGTTAGCAGATGGTCAAAAATATTGGTAAGAAAAGGGGGGGGTGTTATACAGTGAGTGGTGATAAACAGGCAGGTAGGGGACAATTAAAGGATATTACCCCAAGGGACATTATCATTGAGTCCGTGGAGGCTAGTCCCCAAACGGTACACCCACCTCTGTTCCCTTTCAAAAAGCACCTTAGGGATGTTGTAACCGCTTGAAATCTCTTCTATCACTGTCCATCTCAGATCGTTGGTAGTATGGTTTGCAGAGAGAAAATGTTCACTCATTCTGGTTGTAGTGCGTTTGCACCTAATGTTACTTCGGTGTTCACATATCCGGAGTCGCACCTTCCGTGTCGTCATCCCTACATATCGTAGACCGCAGGGGCAGGTAATGAGGTAGACCACATTCATAGTGTTACAATTCGTGTGACCTCTTTGGGTCCAGGTCTTGTTAGGTTCTAGCTCGAGGGTTTTGCTATGTGTGGTCAGGTGGCATACACTGCAGTCCGAGCAGGGGTAGTGCCCAGTGATCTTAGGGAGGCCCCAAGCTTCCGTTATAGATCTCTGTGGGGTCTCTCGTGGCCGCAGTGGTCGTGTGTGTACTAGATTGTTGCGGAGGCTTTGTGCGCGTTTAAATGAGAAGAGGGGTTTGTCCCAGTTGCGATTTGCGCTGTTGATTATACCCCAATGTTTGTTGATGGTCTTTTTGAGTTGATTAGAAAGGGAACAGTATGTGGTGACACAGGTAAGTGGGATAGAGACAGTGTCCTTTGTGTAGTCTGTTAGGAGTACATCCCTCGGTTGATTCCTCGCACGTTTGTAGCTTCTGGACAGGAGGGGTGAGGGGTACCCTCTCATACTGAGTTTAGTAGTTAGATCCCGAGATTGGCTCTTGAAATCGCTCAAGGTGGTGCAATTCCGTCGTAAGCGGAGATATTGTCCGTAGGGTAGATTTTCCCTTAGAGGACGCGGGTGAAAACTGGTGAATTCGAGGAGATTGTTTCTTGAGGTGGGCTTGTAATAGGTCCTGGTTTGAAAGGACCCTCGTACTTTTGTTATCACCACGTCCAGAAATACAACCTCAGTGTCGTCATATGTATAAGTGAACCTCAGATGTGGGTTCAGAGTATTGATCCATTGTAGGAAGGATTGGAGGGTATTGTTACTACCTTGCCAGATCAGAAGCACATCATCTATATATCGCTTCCATAAGGCTATGGAAGAGCGATAGGGGTTTGAAGTTGGTAGGATGAACTTCTGTTCGAAAGCATAGACGTACAGTCCAGCTACACTTGGAGCAAAGGTACTCCCCATGGAAGTACCCATCGTTTGGAGGAAAAGTTGGCCCTGGAACTCAAAGAAGTTTCTCTTCAAAGCCAAAGTGGCACATTGTAGCACGAACTCTTTTGTTGTGTGGTATTCCCAGGGAATCGAGTCGAGAGACTCTTCCAGGACCCTGATGGTTTCGTCCTGGGGAATGCTTGTATATAAGCTCTCTATGTCCAATGTTGCCAGTATAGTGTGTTCTGAGCATGTGGTGTCGCTGAGTAATTTCAGAAGGTCCTTTGTATCCTTTAGATAGGTGGTCGATTTTTGGACCAAGGGTTTTAGAAAGTGGTCACAAAACCGGGAAAGAGGTTCAAGCAGAGAGTCGATCCCCGAGACAATGGGGCGTCCGGGTGGTGGATGCTATTCTAGCACGCCCCTCACTTTTCGCGGACCCATCCATATCACAAACAGTGACACATGCTAGCGAATGGGAACAACTCTCTGAGTTGAAGAAAAACCGAATCCGCACAATTCTTCATGGCACGATCCTGACGGAGTACTTACGGACCAACACAGCCCCAAGGGGCTTACTAGTTACCAACGCCCCACGCATCTTTCTGGAGGATGCCACCTTCAGAAAAGACTGGGCGATGATAGCATGGCACTGTACTAGAGACTGGTTAGTCTTAATCATTAAAACAGCCGTCCGACTTTCTGAGGCGATCATGATTGAGATCACTCAAACTGAAACACAATTCAAAGCCACACTCACTGGTTTCAAAAAACGACTTGATGAACTTAACAAAGACATCAACGAGTACAAAGATAACCTCACACAGAGTAAGGTTAACCAATTTCAGAAAGACCTTAAAAAATTTGAATTTAACAAAGTATACCCCTATGCTGACCCGGCCTTTGTGTCCACACGTAGGACCGAAACCAACTCCTACGGGACAGACGATGATTCCTCAAACAGCAGTGGCTCAAGCAGCGGCAGCACCAGACCATCTAGAAGGGGCAGACAAAGAGGAAGGTCACGTCCCTTCCCTAATCAAGCGCCCTGGGCAACCTTCCCTCAACAACAAGGTGCTATGGGCCCACATCCTATACCATTCAATTACCCATTTGGCCCGCAGATGGGTTGGAATCCAGGGTTTACTTCTCCAATGTACCCCCCCAACCCCTTTCCACAGCCTCATTTTTTAGAGAGGGGCCAAAGGGGAAAAGGCCGACGGAGAGGGAACAACCAAAGAGTACACTGGGTACAAGACGATCCAGTGGGCAACCACACACGGAGCAAACAAGCTCAGGAACTGCTGGCCTCGGGACCGAGCACTTCGACAGCCTGATCGTCAATCTGTCGAACAAGACATTGACAGACCCTGAGAGGTCGGTTTTGGAAAAGGGACTGGGCTTTGTTCCTTCAGCCCGCCCTGACAAATTTCGCCTTCATTGCGAATTGGCAGCATTTTTTAGGAAGCTCAAATTAAAAGCTTTCTTCGAAAGTCGAGTTAACGATGGTAACGACTTGGACGCAGGGGATACCCCCCTCCGACCACCGTCGACTTTCAATCCCCCTCCACACACCATTCCTGTGGAGATCACGACCTTCGAAAGAGCAGTCTTTACTGAAATTGAGAACACAACCATCCCAACTACCTTTAAGAATCTGAGAGCGGAAGAGTATAGAGCGATCATCTCTCTCCGTGCGGACAAAACCCTGACTATCAAACCCGCAGATAAGGGAGGCGCTGTGGTGCTACTCAACACTACCGATTACGATCAGGAATGCCTCCGCCTATTGAACGACCGCCACAACTATACACCACTCCCCAATGATCCATCTGAGGGGCTCAAAAGCGAGATCTTTAGTGTGGTCGAAGAGGCACAAACACAGGGTGTCATTACCAGAGCTGAAGCACGATTCCTTACAGAAGGCCCGGGGAAGACCCCCTATTTCTATACACTCCCTAAAATCCATAAAGAGAGAGTCCCACCACCCGGACGCCCCATTGTCTCGGGGATCGACTCTCTGCTTGAACCTCTTTCCCGGTTTTGTGACCACTTTCTAAAACCCTTGGTCCAAAAATCGACCACCTATCTAAAGGATACAAAGGACCTTCTGAAATTACTCAGCGACACCACATGCTCAGAACACACTATACTGGCAACATTGGACATAGAGAGCTTATATACAAGCATTCCCCAGGACGAAACCATCAGGGTCCTGGAAGAGTCTCTCGACTCGATTCCCTGGGAATACCACACAACAAAAGAGTTCGTGCTACAATGTGCCACTTTGGCTTTGAAGAGAAACTTCTTTGAGTTCCAGGGCCAACTTTTCCTCCAAACGATGGGTACTTCCATGGGGAGTACCTTTGCTCCAAGTGTAGCTGGACTGTACGTCTATGCTTTCGAACAGAAGTTCATCCTACCAACTTCAAACCCCTATCGCTCTTCCATAGCCTTATGGAAGCGATATATAGATGATGTGCTTCTGATCTGGCAAGGTAGTAACAATACCCTCCAATCCTTCCTACAATGGATCAATACTCTGAACCCACATCTGAGGTTCACTTATACATATGACGACACTGAGGTTGTATTTCTGGACGTGGTGATAACAAAAGTACGAGGGTCCTTTCAAACCAGGACCTATTACAAGCCCACCTCAAGAAACAATCTCCTCGAATTCACCAGTTTTCACCCGCGTCCTCTAAGGGAAAATCTACCCTACGGACAATATCTCCGCTTACGACGGAATTGCACCACCTTGAGCGATTTCAAGAGCCAATCTCGGGATCTAACTACTAAACTCAGTATGAGAGGGTACCCCTCACCCCTCCTGTCCAGAAGCTACAAACGTGCGAGGAATCAACCGAGGGATGTACTCCTAACAGACTACACAAAGGACACTGTCTCTATCCCACTTACCTGTGTCACCACATACTGTTCCCTTTCTAATCAACTCAAAAAGACCATCAACAAACATTGGGGTATAATCAACAGCGCAAATCGCAACTGGGACAAACCCCTCTTCTCATTTAAACGCGCACAAAGCCTCCGCAACAATCTAGTACACACACGACCACTGCTGCCACGAGAGACCCCACAGAGATCTATAACGGAAGCTTGGGGCCTCCCTAAGATCACTGGGCACTACCCCTGCTCGGACTGCAGTGTATGCCACCTGACCACACATAGCAAAACCCTCGAGCTAGAACCTAACAAGACCTGGACCCAAAGAGGTCACACGAATTGTAACACTATGAATGTGGTCTACCTCATTACCTGCCCCTGCGGTCTACGATATGTAGGGATGACGACACGGAAGGTGCGACTCCGGATATGTGAACACCGAAGTAACATTAGGTGCAAACGCACTACAACCAGAATGAGTGAACATTTTCTCTCTGCAAACCATACTACCAACGATCTGAGATGGACAGTGATAGAAGAGATTTCAAGCGGTTACAACATCCCTAAGGTGCTTTTTGAAAGGGAACAGAGGTGGGTGTACCGTTTGGGGACTAGCCTCCACGGACTCAATGATAATGTCCCTTGGGGTAATATCCTTTAATTGTCCCCTACCTGCCTGTTTATCACCACTCACTGTATAACACCCCCCCCTTTTCTTACCAATATTTTTGACCATCTGCTAACACCAATTGGTCAAGGGGTATATGTCGTCTGATTAGTATACGATATGGTAATTTATTACTTTGCTCCCTTGCTGTACATGACACACTACTGAGTGTCCATGCACGCGTAACTAGATCTTTTTGACCTCTTGCGCGTGCCCATAACATAACCCCATTCAATTATACCTCCGTTTCCTTGCTAAAGCTCAGTTGCACACGCGCGGGGCTATGTGCTTGGTCTGTTCAGACTCCCGCAGTTCTTGTGCCAATAAAGTTCCACAGTATCTCACTCTCTTTTTCCCTCGTTGCCATCGCTACCAAGCGCAACGAACTTTCCTGTTTTTTCTTTTCGCCGCTCTGATTGGCTCCCTGTGGGCCAATCAGCGTGCGAGCCAGAGCTATCCATCCTATCAGGGTCAAGCTCTTATTTTTCCACCTCACTAGGGATTTTCCGTGAGGTCCTTTTAAGCACACGCCCGTCCGGGGTGCATTACTCTCCGGGCCCGGCAGCAAGAGGCTGTTTAGGCATAACGCGGGTTGAGAGCAGCAAGGGCGTAAGTAATTCTAATCCGCTCCTCAACCTACAAGGTAAGCGAGTCTTCGCTTTCTCACTCGTTCGTGATATTGACACGAACTCTGTTTCTCTTCCTTCTCTATTTGATGCAGGGTGTGCCATTTTGCTCCTACCCCCCCTACCGGGACCCATGAGGCTTCCAACGGACAGGCCTCGCTGTAAGACCCGTCCCCTTTTCTGCACACTAAGCATCGCGTGCAGTTAACTTAATCCCTAGCGCGATTTTTTCGCATTGAGTGTCACTGTTACATTTCACCTGCGATCCGATCATTGACTACTAGTCACCATTGAGAGGACAACGTTTCGTTGCCCTTACACCGATATCCTACTATACCTAGGTGCACAGCTTCTCACATATTACTGCACCTGTGGTAGACCTAAAGGCACTCACTTGTCCTTCGAGCACATCAGTTTTATTGTGCTGATCCATTGAGCACGTTTTGTGTGACAGACATTAATACTTCTTTTATGTTTTGTCTTTGTGTTTGTTTGTCACTTTGAACCATCAGAAGTAAACTCGTTCCTCTCCCCATATTAACTTTTCTGGCGGAGGTCACACTATTCAGTGTGTTTTTTTGATTTTTTCACACATTAGCCCACGGCTGGGTGTACCTTAGAGCGTGCACACCACCGGGTCTACGCACATCCCCCTCTGGTCCTGACGAATGCCCGATTAACAATCTCTGAGGCAGAAACATGTTGACCGCCACGGAGTGAACCAGGTCTTTTATTCTTTTGACCCTCACTCCTTTTTATTTTCTTGCCTTTTAAGCAAAATTAATAAAGTTTCTTTTTTGACTTGATTGGTTATTTTAAATTCACTTTCCCCACACAACCAACCCAGCTCCGCAGTAACCTGGCGTCGCAGCACACTGGGATGACATTCGGTCGTCCCAGTGGAAGCCCAATGATGAAGCATGTCACCAACCAGGTTGGTGAGTGAGGGCTTTTCATACCAACTGGGTATTGTTCTGATTTTGCCAAGCTTACTTCCTATGAACATAACGGTTCACAGGGAATCTGAGGCTTGTGGCTCGATTGATTGATGTACCACATTGATTAGAGTGCCCCCTTATTGTACACTGGCTTTATTGTTTATTGGTTTTGTATTAGGGACAGTGCTCCGTGGGGTGAGCAGTTGAGGTTTAGATGGGAAGCTAGAAAGAGCATCTTAGATCGAGCTCTGACTGAGTGAATGTACTTCTCAGGAAGTCTTCACTTCTGACACCTTTTCATTCTCTCGCCTGGGATGGGAAAGGCTAAGTAGGGATGTCACCTTAGAGTTAGTGTAGGGATAGACTAACCCTTTTCCTTTTTAGACTAATGATTCCTAATTTGGATATTGGCTTAACCATTGCTTTCTTGATGATTTTGGAGTCAGTGATTCTTTTTGTCTTGAGTCGGATGAGAATCCTCTGTAGACTTGCATTTGTATTAGTGCCCATTTGCCTTTTACACCTTGTATTGAGGTGTCTGTATGTTCAGCTATTTCTGGTTGTAATAAAATCCTATACATTTTAGATTCGGAGTCAGTGGTCCTTTCCAAATGAAATCTAATTTTGGTGATTATGTTCTGATAATTGTATTTCCTCCCCTCTACACTATTTAGCAGATAAAAAGATCCTGGCGACCTGAGAGAATTCTTGGAGATAACCAGGTAGGCAAGAATCCGGCCCCATCAGTTGGTAGCAGAGTAGGATGGTTATCTCTGATAGTGAGGGGAGATCTAGATCAGGATAAGAGATTCTTGAGGCCCATAGAAGTCAAGTGATGGTGACTCATTGGATGGTAAGCAGCGGACGACGGCGGCTGATGGATATTGATGGAGAGTAGCAGTGCGCCGGAAAGCAGCAGTTCGTGGAGGAGTGAGTATGAATAGGGTGAGATGTTTGTAGATTGCGGTGTTGATTTGTTGTGTGATGTCTTGCGGAGTTGGAGTGAGTGTTGAGTGATTGTGAGATCAGGCTTTGAGCGCGCGCAGCCCGGGAAAGTCTTAGGCTCGACGAGTAGCTTAAGCGATTGTGGTGTAGAAGACACCCGAGGTAGATTTTGTTGACCACCGAAAGGGGATCGTGAGACATCATCGATTACCTGGACCGAGATAGGGGGAGCGAATGTGTGAGTGCGTGAGGAACCGACGCTGGTCGTGGGTTGTTGTACGTGGAATTGAGCATTTGTAATAAGGGTGGGCGCAGTGCTCCGCTCCGCCCGCAGAGTGTGCGTAGTACTGCCCACTTCGCGCTTCACAAAGTAGGCGTAGCAGGGGCAGACTACGCACAAGCCGCGGCGGAGCAGAGTTGCCCACCACCCGCCTCCCTCCCGCCCTCATTTTACAATTACTTAGAACATTTCACATAAAGAAAATTACTTACCTGAGCTGCCGCGTCCCGCCGCGTCCCGGGGCTCCATCTTGCTACTTCCTGGGCAATTTGTGAGGAAGAAGCTAGCCAGGAAGCAGCAAGATGGAGCCCTGGGACGTGGCAGCTCAGGTAAGTAATTTTCTTTACATGTAATGTTCTAAGTAATTGTAAAATGAGGGAGGGAGGGAGGCGGGCGGCGCGTAGTGGGGCTACGAGAAGTGTGTGGGTGGGCGTAGATTTGCCCCCACTCCGTAATGCTTCACGTAGCCTCACTACGCCCACTACACCCAGCCTTAATTTGTAACCTATCAGAGGTGATTGTCTGGTCGTTCGCGGACAGACGGTTGCCAGCCGAGGTCGACAATTTCGAGAGACTGTGGACGGACAGTCAGAGAAGTAACTTGTTTGGGACAAATGGTTATTTCAGCGTGTTAATGGGATGAATGCAAGGGTGAGACGTGAATTGTGAAGGAGGTCGAACTGCTGCGAGCGGCGGACGAGTGACGTCAGAAGGTGCCGCACTGCGATAGGTCGGTTGGTGTGAGTCGCGCTGCTATTGGTGGGTTTGACATCAGGAAGTAAACTAAAACATTTTGTGTGATCGAAAATAGCTCATCATGAAATGCTTTAAAGTTTTCCGAGAATTATGTAGAGGTCACAAACATGTGGTTACTCTTGGGGGAGAAGAAGCCCCTCCCGAGTATACTCCGGCGCATTACATGGCAAGAAATGTGGGGTTGCATACCATAATTTGGCTTGAAAATTGGCATATAATGACTCAGGGTGAGGGTGAATTGGTTTTGCCAAGATATGGCTCCTTCAGATTGGCAGTGTTGTATCAGTTGAAATCTGTGATGGCGGCTTTATGACCTTTGCCGAGACCTACACAAGTTGAGGCGTTGCATGCATGGATTAGAGCAGCGCATGACAGGAAAAGGGATCTAAGTCAGGAAAGGGTGAAGAAGTCAATTAAGGCATTTCAGGATGCAAGATGGGATGCAGAAGAGAAAAGGTGGAGAGTGCAAACAATAGAGGAAGACAGGTTGTACCCACTATTGGTAAAGACTGATGGCTCAAAGGTAAAGAGTGTGGATGATGATGACAGTGATACAGATGACAGCTTACTAGAGAGGTTGTTGTCTGAGAGACCACCTCCATACAATCCAGATTCTTATGAAGGGAAGTCAGCTCCAGTAGAAGGGACTGGTAGATTACAGACTTACTCAGAAGTGAGAGTAGAAGGGAAAATTTCAACAGGAATTGAGGGTACTGGAAACCAGCCTGTAGCCAGCACAGAGGTTGGGAGAGGTGTGAGGTTACCGGATGCTCTAAAGGTACCGGTTACCATTGGACCCATTGTTTCGGTTTACGACCCAGATCAGGAGAAGGTTGGGAGTTCAGTACAGTCAGCTGTAAGAGAGAGGAGTGTGATGGAGGGAAATGGATCAGAGAATGGAATGGAGCAGACTCCAAAGCCTATAGAATGGAGTACGCCATTGCCAGCTACAGCAGACTCCTCTAGGGGGCAGGGGGAGGTGAGACCAGTGAGGCCGGGGTCTTTGGCCGAGTCGAGATCAGATTTGCGGATGTGAGCACCACCAGTGAGAAATCAGAATCAGAGTGAGAGGACGGTAGAAAGTGAACGAGGCACGATAGTAAATCGTTCTGTTCCTATGAGCATGTCAGAAGAAAGTAGGTCTCAGGAACGGGAATGTGATTATGATGCGCGAGATGGAGCAGCTTGTCGAGAAATATTGAAGGGAGCTTTGAAAGGAAGAATGTTGGATGTTGTGAGGTTGAAAGCAGAAGTAGATGAGATAATACATGGAAACTTGCCTCTTGAGAGAACGTACATGTACGAACAAGATGAGTTACTCTTTGTAGTGAAGGATGTGACTCGCAAGGCAAGAACTGCACATGAGAAGTTGTCAGATTTGGCCAAGAAGTATGATGTGGACTTGTCTAAAACGAAATAATTGCAGGGAAGTCATAGGTTGCAGTATAGCGATCAATGCGTGCATGGCTCATGCTTGATAAGTGGGAAGAAAGGTGGTCCAAGAAGAAGAGTTCTAGAAGAACGATAGGAGAGACGCCACCTCCAGGTGGAAGGAGGTAGGGAATTTCCCTTTACGAGAGGTACAGAATGGAGGATACGTGCATGTGCCTTGGAGTAGGGGTGACTTGGCTGCATTTACAAATGACTTTCCCCGTCTAAGGGAAAAGCCTGTGGAGTGGTATAAGCAGGTCGATCGGTTTGTTATGCTTTCGAAGGTGTTGTGGGTCGACTTGAATACATTGTTTGACATTGTGGTTCCGAGTGACTTATGGTCGGCATGTAAAATAGCTGTTGAGTGGCCAACCTCAGAGCCTGACAGGGATCCAGTCTCAAATGGTCCATCACCCATAGTCATGAAGAAGTTCGAACAGGTGATCACGTGGTTGAAGTTGAAAATCTCACCTCAGGACATTGATTGGGTGAAGATAGATCGGACAGTGCAAGAGCCAAAGGAGACAGTGCATGAGTTTTATGAGAGACTTTTGCAGGCTTTTAAGCAGTACAGTGGACTGGACGTGTTAGATACAAAAGACATGGGACAGTTTGTTTCGAAGTTCATGTTGGGATTGAGGCCAGAGGTTAGTCTCATGATACAGCAGCATTTGATTTGTTGGCAGAACAAGCCTGTGGATGAGATCTTACGGTATGCCAGGTACTGTAGCGATGAGATAGATTTAAAACACAGGAAGTTGAAAGACAAATTGATGCTTGTTTAGATGCAAACGGCACAGGGACAGCCTAATGGAGGCACGTTAGGAAGGAAGCAGGGAAATAACCAGGGAGGAAACCAGAATGTCCAAGGTCAGGAAAGACCAAAGTCACTTGATCCTAAGACAGGGATGAATGTGGCGACATTGAAGAAGACCACTACGTGTCATCTTTGTCACCAGGTTGGACACTGGAAACGCGTGTCCTTTGAACCCGATGAATCAGGTGCAGCAGGAAGGAGAGATCGTTCAGGTCCCTGTATCTGAAATGGTTCCCACTCTGACTAGACCTAGGATGGTGAAAGGGGGGACCAATAGCCCGCAAGTGCAAGTCCCTCAACCACCTAGGGTTCAGAACATGCAACAAGGAGTCCGAACTTACATGCAGATGCCCATGTTCGAGGGAAGTGAGAAGTTTGGTCCGGATCCGTTGGCATGACGGTGCCTGAGAGGGGAGGAAGACTGCACACTTGGAGCAGTCTTAGAGGTAGACCAGAGGGGACCATTTGTGGAAGCTGACATTGATGGTCACCCTACCACCTTTTTGGTTGACACTGGTGCTACCCGGTCTACTGTAAGATCAGCAGTACTCCCCAACCTACCCCTCTCGGGACAATCGATCCAAGTTGTTGGTGTAGCGAATAAGAAACTAACTAGCCCACTGACAGAGCCAATTCCTGTGAGAATAGGAACCTTCAAAGATCGACACCAGTTCGTGGTGTGCGACTCGAGTTCAGTATGCCTGTTAGGTAGAGACCTGCTGTGCAAGCTGAATTGCACCATCTATTGCACACCAAAGGGAGTTGAAGTATAGACGAAGGATGATGATGCGACCTTTAAGGTTGCGAATCAGCGTGTGTGTATAGAAATGTACCCGGCGCTGACAGTGGAGGAGCATCCACTTGATTTGAGGGATTCTGTGTCAATTGATGTGTGGGACCTGAGTGGGGAAGAAATCGGATTGGTCAAGGGTGTAGATCCAGTGAAGATCCAGGTCAAGCCAAATGTATGATTTCATAGGACGCCCCAGTACAATTTGTCACCTGAAATGATTGCAGGAATTAAGCCTGTAATTGAGTCTATGATCAAGCAGGGAATTCTGAAAGAGATCATGGGTAGCCCATGCAATTCCCCTATCATGGGACTACAGAAACCAAGTGGGAAATTTAGGATTGTGCAAGACTTGCGAAAAATCAATGATATTGTTGTTCCATGTTGTCCGGTGGTACCGAATCCATCTGTAATCCTGTTTCAGATCCCATGTGAAGCTGAGTGGTTCACAGTGATTGACTTGTGCCAAGCATTCTTCTCGATTCCACTACATGAGGAAAGTCAGTTTCTTTTTGCTTTCCGACTGGAGAACCGTGTGGTAACGTGGTGTCGTATCCCACATGGGGTACTCAGAGAGTCCACCGATCTTTAATCAGGTCTTGAAGAAGAATCTTGAAGGTCTTGTGTTGCCACAGAACTCCGTTCTGGTGCAATACATTGATGATTTGCTCGTAGCGTCAGAAACTGAAGACGCTTGCAGGATCGATACCATTGCCTTACTGAATCATTTAGCAGAGAACAGACACAAGGTGTCTCCGAGCAAATTGCAGTACTGTCTGAGTGAAGTGCAGTATTTGGGCCACAGAATTGTGAAAGGCAAGAGAAAGGTGTCACCAGATCATATTGAGGCTATTATGAATATGCCTGTGCCTACCACTCAGAGAGAAGTCAGAATGTTCTTGGGGATGGTTGGCTATTGCCGCCAATGGATTCCCAATTTCTCCTTTGAAGCGAAGCCCTTACAACGGCTGATGCGCAAGGATGTGAGTGATCCGGTACCATGGGACGAAGACTGCTTGAGGTTATTTTTGAGGCTGAGAGAAACCTTGTGTTGCGCTCCAGCTTTGGGGATGCCTGATTACAACAAGGCATTCAAATTGTTCTGCTGTGAGAGGGAAGGTTGCGCATTGGCAGTTTTGACTCAGAGTCATGGAGGTGTCCGTAGACCAGTTGCCTACTTTTCAGCTACTCTAGACCCAGTAGCTTCTGCGTTGCCCGGATGTCTCAAATCCGTTGCTGCAACAGGTGTCAGTATTGAAAGATGTGAGAGCATTGTAATGGGACATCCACTTACAGTTTATGTGCCACACTCTGTTGAACTGTTGATGACGAGAACTAAAGCAAAGCACCTCACAAACAATCGATTGACACGTTACGAGCAAGTTATACTTGCTGCAGAGAATGTGACATTGAAGAGGTGTTCTGTTTTAAATCCTGCGACATTGATGCCTATTCCAAATGTAGATGACGAAGATTGTGAGGATCACGACTGTCTCGATGTGACTGAACTGTGCACCAAACCGAGACCAGACATTGTTGATGAACCGCTCCTTGACCCTGATGAAATCTTCTTTGTGGACGGTTCATGTTTAAGAGATAATGCTGGTGGATTGAGAGCAGCGTTCGCTGTATGTACCATCACAGGGGTGGTTGAAGCTGCTTGTTTAGAGGGAGTACTCTCCGTACAGGTAGCTGAAATCATTGCCTTGACGCATGCTTGCTTGGCAGCTGATCAGATTCGGATAGCGATTTATACCGATAGTCAGTACGGGTTTGGTGTCGTTCACGACTTCGGACAGTTATGGTCACAGAGAGGGTTCATGACATCTTCCGGTTCGCCCATTAGAAATGGGGAATATGTGAGACAGTTGTTGGAAGCATTGCAGTGTCCGAAAGAGATTGCTGTTGTCAAATGTTCAGCCCATTCCAAGGGAAGCGACTTTGTATCTATGGGGAATTGCTACGCTGATGAAGTCGCCCGGTTTTGTACAGAACAAGGATGCATATTTACTGGAGGGTATACTGGAGAAAGCCAAGAAAGAACCGATCTCAGCATGATGTTAGCCATGGCCGATACATGAGAGGAGCTAAAGCGACTGCAGGATGAGGTTTCTGATCAGGAACGAGATAGCTGGATACGAGCAGGATGTGAGAAGGGAGATGTGAATGTGTGGGTTTCGAGTGATGGACGAGCTGTGCTACCAGAATGTCTGTTGAGTCCAATGGCAAGACTGATTCATGGTGCAGTACATCTTGGCAGAGATGCGATGGTGCGAGTGTTCAGGCAGACATGGTACAATCCGAAGTTTTGTGCGGTAGCTGAAGCTGTGTGTCAGAGGTGTGTTACATGTCAGCAGATGAATGCAGGAAAGAGAACTGCTGTGACTTTAAGCCACATTGGGAGGTCAGGAGGGCCTTTCAATAGGATGCAGTTAGACTTTATTGAGATGCCAAAGTGCAATGGGTTGAGGTACATCTTAGTTGTGGTATGTGTCTTTTCAAGATGGGTGGAGGCTTACCCAACATGTAGATGTGACACACTCACTGTAGCTAAGCTGTTGCTGAGAGAGCTTATCCCGAGGATCGGTTTTCCGACCTCTTTGGAGTCCATAGCGAAATCATGAAATTGCTCTGTGCTGCCTTGAATGTGGATCAGAGATTACATTGCAGTTACCGACCAGAGGCTTCTGGGATTGTAGAACAAGTTAATGGGACTTTGAAAGCACGGATGGCAAAAGTGTGTTCTTCGACATCCCTGAAATGGCCCGACGCACTGCCCTTGGTTCTTATGAGCCTTTGTAGTGTTCCTGATAGGAGGACTGGGTTGTCACCGTACGAGATACTGATGGGGAGGGCAATGTGAGTACCAGCAATACCTGCCACTGCTTTGATTAACATCACTGATGACTTGATTCTCGACTACTGTAAGGGACTGGCTGACGTAGTCCGTTCTGTGTCCCAGCAGGGGCAAGCAGCAACTGTTCCAGCCGCAAGTGACCTGTGCCACAACTTGTGCCCAGGAGATTGGGTGCTTGTGCGTAAACACGTGAGGTAGAGTTGCCTGGATGTTCGTTAGAGTGGTCCGTACCAGGTAATACTGGTCACGAACACGGCAGTGAAGTGTAGGGGACTGCCGAACTGGGTGCATGCCTCCCATACCCGCAGAGTCCCAGCACCCTTGGAAGATACAGCCCCTCTCGTAAATGAATATCCAGCTGAGGTGGCAGGGCCATCTGAGAGGGCAAGCCAAGCTGTGAGGGTTGCTGATGCTGTCAGTTGTGCACTAGATTGAGCAGAAAGGGGTTGTGCAAATCGAAGCCCCGAATTTGACGGAGAAAGTGTTGCTGTGGGTGGAGTAGAGTCAAATTCTGATGAAGGAGGAAGTAGTGCACAGGGTATCCGAAGGGAGAGCAGAAATGCCACAGAAGCAGAGAGAGTTTGGCCTGTGAGTCAGAGGCGGCTGAACTTGAGATTTGCACCTGAGAGAGATCTTGCCCCAGTTTCTGAAACGTCTGAATCTGAGCAAAGTGACGAAGAGCAAGCTCAAGTCAATTTGAGAAGGTCCAGGAGAACAAGAGTGCCGTGTCAAAGGTACGCCTCACCAGAGTGGACTTACGTTGTGACTGATGCCAGGCGTATTGAGCACGGGGAGGCTGAGGTCTTTGACGCCGATCAGCCATTCTCCGAACCTGAAAATAGACGTGTTGTTACTGGTTCCAGGGGTGGAAATCGAAGGAATATCTCAATATTCCGAATCCGACACTTCTGAGTAAGGTTCGTGAGTTGATCTTGGAGACGCTGGTTTTTCCGACTTTTGGTATCGTACCACCGCACCAGGAATTAGTGGTACTTCGTCTTGAGATTCTGCAAGGTGTCTTAGAGATTTTGGGAGCTGATCTTGTTCTGGACTGAAGGTAAAACCTTTGTTGTACATAAAAGTCCAAAGAAAAAGATAACCTAGGCCCGAGTGGAAGAAGAATAAAATTAGGGACTTTCTGTCGAGGCGATGAAAGAGGGCTAAGGAAGTCTTTTTGTGGACTGTGTAAATAAGGAACTGAAAAGTGCAAGGGGATTTCCAGCTTTGAGGCGTTGTTTGAACTGGTTGACAAGCAATACCCGGAGGGGAAAGAGACTCTTACTTGTTGCTGTCGAGCCAAGAACTTTGAGAACGTTGCAAAGATGGCAGATGCTGGAAATACTCACCGTAGGGCTAAATTAGTGATAGGTACACTTCTAGGGTTAGTGATGGTCACTATAGTTGCGATAGTTGTAGCCTCATATATCGTTTCACATGAGCAGGAGGGGGAGGTACAGGGGCCACCTACACCTACCACCTCTAGCCAGAACGGGGCTACTATAGGAGTTCAAAGAGCTTTGTTACTTGAAGAGAGTCGTAGGTTTCATATAGATCTGTCTAGAAGTGACTTTCAGCTTAATGCTTATGCGAAGCTGTTGTATGAGTATGTGGTTGCAATGGATGCGAAAGACTGCTATGTGTGTATGCAGCTACCTTCTTCAGTAGATGAGGGTATTAGATACCATCACCTTCCACTAACATATGGAATTTCTTGTAGTTTGTTGCTTAGTATCTTTTATGAGAGAAGACAATTTGAGTATTTCTTTTCCAATTACGATGCAGTACTTCCTGAAGTTCCAGCTTATAAGCATTTGAATAAATACGATTATTACAAGTCAGAGGATCGACTTCGGAAGTATTTCATACCGACTTTGGAATTGGATACGGCTTATGCTCACTGACATAATTTGACATGTTCATTGTCAGATACAGAGAAGAAGTTCATAGGTCAAGTAGAAGATAGATTTAGAAAACTAACAGACACGAAATACAGGAGAGAGTCCAAGGGGAGTTATGGACCCATAGCGTTAGATCAGGTGCAAAAGGGGAAGTTGTGTGTGAGACGTCCTCAGACCTATTATGAAAAGATTTTGGTAGGACAAAGTACGTGTGATCATATCTTTACCATGGAAGACTCTGCTAAGAACTTTTTGCAAGGTCTGGTGTAAGTGATTCCAACTGTGTATTATGTGTGCGGAAGGAATGCATATGTGAGGTTGCCTGCGAATTGGTATGGTACATGTTACTTGTCTATTATTTTTCCGAAAATCTATCATGCAGAACATTTGAATCTTCTGGAGACTGGACATCATTCGAATGTACGGAGAGCTGCAAGTGCAGGAGCTGTGATTGGTGATATATTTGGAGCAATGATACCAAGTTTGGGTGTTATTTTGAATGATGTGAAGATTAGAAGGTTGGCGACTGTGGTTGATGAATTGTAGATGAATACTGCGAGGTCTTTGCTGTTGGTGGATGGAGAGAAGTTGTCGGTAAGGACGATGGTTTTGCAGAATCGTCTTGCTTTAGACGTATTATTGGAAAAAGAGGGTGGAGTCTGTAAATTATTGAAAGTTCAGGAATGTTGTATGTATATTCCAGACAATAGCAAGGATATGGAGAAATATATAGATAACATCACTACGATTCATCAAGAGTTTGGAGATTTGACTGAAGAGGGCATGTGGGAAAAGATTGGTAAAGGATTTGGTTGTGTGGGAAAATGGTTTGCGAATTTGGGAAAGGGGTTCCTTGGATTCGTGTTGAAGCCTCTCATTATTGTTGTGGTTTGTGTGATCTGCTTGTGGGGTCTCATCAGAGCCTATAAGTGGTACAGAGGAAACAGAATTGAAAGAGCTTTTAGAGCGAGTGAGAGGCGAATGGCTAGACTGCAGAACAGTCAATACCAGAATCTCAAGAATATGGAGAGGTTCCGATGGGGGAGGATAGCAACAAGTACTGTTTAGGTCGGTTCTTTCTCCAAGGGAAGTAATTGCGTGATGGTGTGATGACATTTGTCATCAAAGGGGGGAACTGATAGAGCGTCATGCGATTCTGGAATATGTAGGGGTGCATCATATTCACCGTTAGTAAGCACCCGCATATTAATCAATGCGTGTTAAGAAGTGTCATAGAAATGTATTGCTGAAATTGTTTAACACAAAGGTGATTAGAAATGTAATAATGCTTTTCGTGAAGAGTAACGTTGCAAGCTATCGTGAATGTATTTAGTAAATGTATAATGATTAGTTTTCGTGTTATGAAATGTATTAGGTTAAACGTGTGTCATGTTGAAATTGCACGTGTAGGTTGCTTATCCACGTATAGGAGGATAATGAACTAATGCTTAGGGTGTGATTTAATAGTGTGTTTAAATTGTAAAGGCCTGATCGCATATATTTTAGAAGAGAAAGGCCTGTTCATTTTCTTATGTTAGCTAACGTTGTAGGCCGAAAATGATTTCCCTTGGTAAAGGCTTTGGGTTGCAGGGAGATGTAAAATCTTAAAGACGTGAAATGTTTTTCGTTCCCATGTTTCTGTTGCAGGTGCAAGGACATTTAGCTCGTTAGTGAGACTAGGTCTTTGTTTTAGGAGTTAGGATGCTGCGAGAAGCCAACAGGGGAGT
The DNA here is from genome assembly GCF_964204655.1 of Triturus cristatus. Taxonomy (NCBI): domain Eukaryota; kingdom Metazoa; phylum Chordata; class Amphibia; order Caudata; family Salamandridae; genus Triturus; species Triturus cristatus. The sequence continues at coordinate 1,266,364,077 of NC_140590.1, read as the reverse complement.
GCATTGGAATGTGGAGATTATACTTTCAGAGGAGAAGGTGCCTGGGACCCAAGGTCAAGGTAATCGTCGTTGGATGCCAGACAAGCTTGTAGGGAAACTACTGGGAGAAGACCTGGCCGAAGAGGTGTGCCGAAGGGCGTGTTCTATGATTTTGGGGTTTTGTATTAGGGACAGTGCCCCGTGGGTTGAGCAGTTGAGGTTTAGACGGGAAGCTAGAAAGAGCATCTTAGATCGAGCTCTGACTAAGTGAATGTACTTCTCAGGAAGTCTTCACTTCTGATACCTTTTCATTCTCTCGCCTGGGATGGGAAAGGCTAAGTAGGGATGTCACCTTAGAGTTAGTGTAGGGATAGACTAACGCTTTTCCTTTTTAGACTAATGATTCCTAATTTGGATACTGGTTTAACCATTGCTTTCTTGATGATTTTGGAGTCAGAGATTCTTTTTGTCTTGAGTCGGATGAGAATCCTCCATAGACTTGCATTTGTATTAGTGCCCATTTACCTTTTACTCCTTGTATTGAGGTGTCTGTATGTTCAGCTATTTCTGGTTGTAATAAAATCCTATAAATTTTAGATTCGGAGTCAGTGGTCCTTTCCAAATTAAATCAAATTTTGGTGATTATGTTCTGATAATTGTATTTCCTCCCCTCTACACTATTTAGCAGATAAAAAGATCCTGCCGACCTTGAGCACAAAAAGAGAGCAATGCCCTCCTTAGAAAAACAGGCAGGAAGCTCTGCAGCGGGTCTAAAGGGTTCCGTTTGGCGAGGTCATTTGAGGGGTTGCCAGGAAGACAGGGAAACCCTGTAGGAGTAGGCATTACACTGCGGAAGTCGGGCTGTGTGCGTGGCCTGGCTAGGTACAGGAGGAGAAGGTGACCATGTAGCAGGCAGCATTTCACACAAAGTGCTGTGAGAGGCACGGGTAGTGAGAAGCAGTGCTTCCTGGGGGCACCCGGACCCCCGCCGTGTCTAGACTACACACTGCTTTCCATTTCACCCGGCTACTACACTACCTCACATTGCACCTCCAGTGGAGAATGCGGGAACCATTATAGGTAGGCATGGCAATCTCAATGAATATAGCTTTGACTAATAATACTCATGCCAGTGTGCCTATCGATGGGACTAACATGGCTGTACACTTAACCCGCCTCCATACATAAATAATACTGGCTTCTCAAATATGCATAAGGAAATTGTATAAATCGCACGCCCCTATATTGGAATAAAATGACTAACCATAATTCCGAATGGGACTAATAATTAACACTAGATACCACCAGGAGAGGCCCGTGCAGGTAAGAGCAGTGAGGCGGGATGGGGAGGGAGTCGACGACGACGAGGGAAAATTAAATTTAAATAAAAAGAAAACCACGTACCTTTCACTAGCCTCATCACTGAGTTGGCAAGTCGGCGATTGGCAAGGTAAGTGGGTTTCTTTTTTTTAAATTTAATTTTCCATCGACGCCTGTCGATTCTCTCCCCACCGCGCCCCAAGGCACAGGCCCTCCTGCCCATGAGTCATGTCCTACTGAGCCAGAAAAGTTCCTCAGTCCCTTGTGGGGGGGGGGGGGGGGGGTAAGTGCTTCTTAATGCCATCACAATAAAATACAATTTTCATAACGGCTTTCAGATGGCCACAGGGAAAGCAGGAGCTACTGGGTCCAACCATGTGGGTTGGGGCCTTTCTTCTCCTGATGTCTCGGGGCCCGACCTACTATAGATCCTGAGCAACAGGGCCAAGTACCCCTTGAGCATTTGACTCTCAGTAGTAGCGTCAGTAAAGCAGTCCAAGGCTTCTAGGGGGATAGCAGATGCAGTGGTGGTGAACACAGGCTTACAACTCGAAGTATGTTCAACAGGAGCAATATTTGCTTTTATGAAAAAGTGCATTATATAAAAACACAAAATGAAATACAGTATACACAAGCAATACACTTTGGGCCAGATGTACGACCTGTTTTTGCACGCGCAAACAGGTTTGCGAACCCGTTTGCGCATGCAAAAACATCATGGGCCATGACAAGCCTATTTAGTGATTCGCACTCCTAAAAAAATAGCTTCTTAGCAATTTCCATTTTCCTTTTGCGAAAACAGGCTGCATTTAAAAACAATCGTAATGGGTTGCAAGATGTCACTTACTTTATGCATATTACTTGAGGTAGGTCGAACTGCGACCCACTGAGATTTTTTTTTTTTATGAACCAAGCTATAAATACATTGGTTGGTTTACAAAATACCAATGCATAGAAGAAGTTGGTGCGCAAATAGTGGCCATGTCTACTGAATCCAAGAAAAGGTTAGAGCTTTTCAATATTTGATGTTATTTCTGAAAGAAGAACAGAAATGCTAGACTGTAGCAAATCACTTTGTCTCTTTTTGCTCTTAATGCATGCTCTCGTTTTGTCCACATATACCAGTTTGTTTTTTGAGGCCATCAATAGTCCATATGTGCTGTAATAGTGCTGCTCCTAGGAATCATGCTAAGGATACCAGCTTTATGTTTAGCCTCCAGTTATAAATTCTTTTACACCTAAAAAGCATTTTAAAATGTCCAAATTTACATTTTGTTTTTTAGTGCATATCTGTTTTATTAATCTGCTAAAATTGGGTCATTTTCTAAGCGTTGCAGACCAACTGAGTAGGGGGGTCACATAATTCCAGTGGTCTGTGGACCCTAGGTTAAGAACTGCTGATCTAGAGAGTTGTCTAACCGTGAATGGATAGACTCACATAAACTAGGCAGTATTAGAATCATACATTGTGTGTGCTGGGCTTGCAGAAAGGGAAAGGTTCTCCTGCTTCTAAAAAAGATATATGCATTATTAAAACTCAATTGGAGAGTCCAGGGTATCATAATACTACACTTACATTGGCTTGGGAGATTATCTCATCATCAATGATGGAAGATTAACCACACACTATTAACATCCTCCCCCTACCGTGGTTCAGGCCTTGGTGCGGGTACCATGCCATCTTGAAGCTGATAGGCTACCTGGACTAAAAATACTACAAGAAACCATAGTGGGAGTAGTGTGATAGTAATTTCATCCACACTCCCAAAACTCCTAGTGGGTGACAGTAATTATCAACACTTCTCAGCAGGCCTTTCATACCTTTAGTTGGACATGACTAATATCTCTTATCAGGGATGCCATATATTTATTGAGATGGAAACAGCGCTTCCGAGATGATTGTTTTTAAAAAAACACCTCTTTTTTATTAAATATTGGTTAACATACACCAGTTTAGTTATAGATGAACAAGGATACATATGTGATACATAGCACAAACCACCCTGTCTGACGGAGTTACACAAGCAATACATTAGTAACATAGGTAAATTCATAAATTAAATTTGCATTTCTTCATTCGCTAATATCTGTTGCCAACTCATCAGGTGGTGGGTCACAGATGTTACCACTAAAATCGTTCTATTTTCCCCAAACCCTTTTCCACTTCTTAGGGCACCCCCTGTGTATGTATACTGCCTTCTCCGCCACCATGGCGCTATCCATGCCGCCACACCATTTCTGATATGTTGGGGTACCATGTGTTCCCTATAGTCTAGCGATGTTACGTTTGGCTAACATCATGCCCGGCGTTGCCCAGTCGTGGGCCGCATGATTTAGATCTGTGGGGTCTCAGATGTTAAGGTGACACCGCTTGGGTTCTGGGGATAAGGTGGCCCAACTGCCTTGTGTAAGTGCATGCATTATTGCGCCCCAATATGTCGCAATCTCCGGGCAGTCCCAGATTGTGTGATAGAACGTACCTAGCGCGCCACAGTTCCGTAAGCAAAGTGGGCTATCGGTTTTTCCCATTTTTTGTAGGGTTACGCCCGTGAAATAAATTCAATGGAGTATTTTTAGTTGTACTAATTTTAATTTTGACGGTATTGCCACTTCTCGTGGTGATGCTAGGGCCTCCTGCCAGTCGGTTTCATCCAGTTCTCCCATATCTGCCTGCCATTTCTCTCGAAGAGGTTTTGCTGGTTATTAATAATCTAGCAGTAGGTGAGTGAAATGGCCTTTTTATCCATATACTCGGTAAGGAGCATATCCTCCCCTCCCCTGGTGAGGCCTCTGGGAGATTAGTGCCTTGTGGAATGACTGCCTTGAGTGCGTGCCTAATTTGAGTGTAGCGGAACCTTTCTGTGGGCGTCATGTCATATTGTTCCTGGAGTTGAGCAAAGGAGATGACCTCTCCCTTGCACCAAAATCTCCGACTTTTGATATCCCTATTAAATCCCATTGGCGGAATCCCTTCCTACTGCTAGGTCTACCCAGCCGCTGGGTCTCCCAAAGTGGAGTCAGTTGTGTTATGATTCCGTCCCATAACAACTTTCTAAGTACTATATGTCCAAGACAATTGTTATAATTTCAGGCACAATACCAACACCTCGTAGCAAGGCTGCCATACTTCTGTTTGACTTTTGCCTTTGTACAAGAATACCATAAGTGATTAGCTTTTCCTATCCTTCTTATCATATGCAACCTGATTTCTTTTTTCAGTGCAATACTTAGAAATCACCTATTTTTTTACTTTCTGGGGGCGCAAATCACAAATAGTTTTCTCTGAATTACATCTGTCCTCTCAATACAAACGTGTCATAAACAAGGTATGACGTTCCATGGCAATTGAGTAATCTGAAGCTGCTAAAAGTAGGGTGTTCTTCGATCCAAGTGTAATCCTGTTTCAGGATGCACAGACCCTCACCCACCAAGGTGGCATGCTTCATCATCAGGTCATGCTCCAAGTTGGGTGAGTTGTGCAATACCCACAGGGCTCCATGAGGAGCCATTTTAGGAGATTTTTTCTCATGCGTTTGTGAATCAGAAAGAAGCAACAAACTAACCACTTGTAGAAAGTCATTTTCTAAAGGAATGAGTGAAAGTAGATTGAGCAAGTGAATTAAAATTATCTATGGATGAATAGTAATTACATTTTAATTATACAGTGTTGGGATTCATGATAAAATTAAAAAACGTACAAGATTTGCAGGACATAACCAGCCAAAGAGTCACAGGAAAGAGATCAACGTGTTCTTGCCATGATTAGCCTGATTCTAAATATTAGTTGGTCTGGAGTTGAGGTAATAACTAGTAGACAGGTCCCTACCATGCATCAAAGTGCACACAAGAAGAGAGTCCACGTTGGAAGGTACAGATTTCTGCATATCCGGGGGCATTGTGGACTTAATCTTTACGCTTCCAGACAGTGTGTTCCCAACAAAGGAGTTTTCTTCAAGGGCCATACCTGGAGCCTTAACCCTATGAGGCCTAACCAACTATCATCAGGGTCTTATATAATTGTCAAGAGATATGTAAGTTCCAAAGTTAAATGTTGTCAATGCAAATCTAAAATTCGTGATCTAGGGACATCTTTGAGGTGTTTTGCATGGTGGGTAGGTGTGCTGAAGGAATATCATGGTGCCCTTGATTTGAGGGAACAGATATCCATCACACTGCCAGTGCATAGGGCTTTTTAAATTCTTGATCTACTGACAGCTTTAAGCTGTCTGTTGTTGCGGTCTCTTGTCTACACTACAATATGCAAAGTGCACTTTGGGTCTACCTCTCACTCATGATTAGATGGCTTTCTTGTCTCTCTCAGTTTTCTACTTTTTATGTGATGGCTTTCCTACTTAGTCTAGTGTGGGTCACTCTTGTGTAATATAACTTGTTTACATTAATTCTGATTGGAAGACATATCCTCCCACTGCTGATGTGAGGGGGCACACTTATGTTAAATTATGTGAAATGATCTTATAGAGTGCGATGACTCGGTACAGAGGAATTAAAACAATCACGTTTTTAGACGTTGTTTTAAACATGGGATGGTTAGGACAGATGTGAATATGCAGTGGAAGTTTTTTTCCAGTGAAATGGGACAAGATAAGAAAACGATTGTCCCCAAACATCTGGCTGTGCTGTTACGCTGGATCCTTAGGAGTGCCTTGTTGGTAGACCTGAGTAACTAAGTCGACTGGGCCTGAAGAATTCTGGAGAAAAGGTAGTGAGTGCCTAAGGGCTTGGTGAGTCAGACAACAAAGCTTGAAAATGACACGTTGCCTGATGGGTAACCAGTATAAGGCTTTTAGGATGGGTGCTGAGGATGACCGAGAAGGGAGGTTGCATATCAGGTGCGTGGCTGTATTCTGCACTACTTGCAATTTGGACAGTAGAGTGTCATTGACTGCCACCAGCATTACCATAGTCAAGCAACTAGTGATTAGTGCCTGGACCAATGCCTTACTAGAAGTCAGAGGGAGCCAGTGAAAGCCTTTTTTTTGGGAAAAGCATAGTGGTAAAGCAGGTGCCACAGGTAGAGCTAACCTGATCTTTCATAGAAAGATTTTGGTCAAGCTTAATACCGATATTTTTCACAACTTGTTTTGGAATTGGGGCAGGGACAAATTCCACGGGCTACTAATTAGCCAACCAGAGCTCCTGTGCTTTGCCAAATAGTAAAATATCGGGTTTTATTGCTGTTTAATTTGAGTCCGTTTTTGGTCATCCAATCAGCAATTTCTCTCATTCAGCTAGCAAACCGAGACTTAACTATTTTCAGGTCTTGCCCACAGTAGATGAGAAGTTGGGTGTTGCCTGGAATGATAGTGTCTCAAAGTCGCATGATCTTATGATTTGAGCCAGGGGAGCTACATAGATATTGAACAATGCCGGACTCAGGGAGGAACCCCGTGGAACTCCTTTATTAACAAGCAGGATGCCATATTTAAAGGAGTCTAAAAAGATGGTTTGTGTTAAATTGATAAATAAGACCATGAGCCAGTGTAGCACACTGCCGTAAATCTCTGCATTGTACAGTCTGCGGATTAAGATCGAATAAGAGGCCATATCAAAAGCTGCAGATAGATCTAATAAAGCCAAAATAACTGGAGTGCCTGCATCTAGTGACAACCTGATAGTATCCGTGACTGCGACTATGCGGTCTCCGTGCTGTGTATCACTCTGTCACCTGACTGAGAGTGGTCTAACACCTTGTGGCCCTCGGAGAATGCTGCCAATTGTTTGTTTAAATGGCTTTTAAGCACTTTTTCGAGCATAGGAAGCAAGGAAATAGGATGCAAGTTAGAGAGGATGTCTGGGTTGGCAGCAGGTTTCTATAAAATAGGAGACACTCGGGCGGACTTCCATTCTGCCGCGAGTTTGGCAGAGGCTAATGATAGATTATAAAGAACAATTTCTGATGGTGCGATGGATTGAGGAAGGCAAGAAGTAATTCTGAGGGGACTTAACTTCGCAGGTGTTCCGGGTTTCGCTCGAACCAGCATATCCTGAACCGGTTCCAGAGTGCGTGGCTCAAATTAGCCAGAGTATTAGCGACATTCGGGGGAGGTTGGCTAAAATCAGCTACATCGTCCTGCTGATTTTGGCTAACTGAAAAGTTGAGGTATACAGTATCTATTGTGTGTACAAATAAGTTAGCCAAAGAGTCACATAATGTTTGCGAGGCCAGGATGGTGGAATTAGAAGCTCAAAGTTTCACAAAATTATTCAGGGTTTTAAAGAGTTTTTTTGTTGAATTTCCTGTGAGATTGAGTTTTTGTGTTAGGTAAAGCCAAAGCGCTGTTTTGATCTTTTTGTGGTAGCTGCTAAGCAACAGACTGTAAGCTTCTTGTCCAGGGAGGATTTTGTTGCGTGCCACGTACATTCCATGCGTTTACAATTGAACTTCTCCTGACGCAGGTCATCCGAATACCAAGGGGCTTGATCTCTAGATGAGAAAGCTGGTAGCTTTTTAAATGGTGCGACCCGATCGAAGGCCCAAGGATGGAATTATGATATGCTGCTAATGCCATGATAATGTCAGATTATGGAGAAAAAGTAGGAGGCATGAAAACTTGGAGAAGGAGTCAGGCGAAACCACCTTCCACTGGCATCTCACTCTGGTAGACCCTAACCTGGGCTTGGCTGATAGTTTATTGCAAGGGATGAGGAACGTGATCAAATAGTGATCTGACCATGTCATAGGTAATAGTCGCGACTGCAGACAGCTTTATCTGTTTCTTGGAGATCTATTGTTTCCAATACATTATTTACACTTACAGACGGGTTTGGGTTTCTTCCATACCATGGTAGAGGACTTTGTAAAACAAATCCGTTCACCCGCACACAGCCATCTGATGACCCTGTGAGCTTTGATTCAAGACGATGCTCGTTAAGGACATCTTATGTGAACTGTAGAGACCCCCTTTTTTCGACTACACACAAGGAGCGCCTGTGAGGACTATGTGTTTACACACATATATATATCAATTATATATATTGATATGTATGTGTGTGTGTGTTTCTGTGTATGCAAAGTTCAAGATCCTTTAGTCTCGATTGAGCACTTTGGAATAAACTGATATAGCAACAAATCGGGTTTGACTCAATTTTGTGGATTTTAACTTTTCATTAGTAGTTGGTGGACACGATACTGCTGCTTTGCATTTCTTTGGCCAACTTTTTGACACAAATCCTGATTTGCATGGGAAAGTAAATATGGCCACAACGTTTTGAAACCTGGTATTTGTTATTTGTTATATATTTGTAATATACTAACACAATTTAACATTAAGACACAGACATAACAATTTTTTTTTCTATTAGTTAACCAAGAAAATGGTTCTGAAAACAGCCCTTTATTGTCAACTTAAACATTTATTTTTTCTTATACACAGACTTGTGAAAAAAGTCAAACGAATTACATTATATCACATAAAAAATATTTAAAATGTAAAAAAATACAAAGATACAAAAACTATAGTTCAAAACTGTAAACAAATGTGTCCAAAAACTTTAACAATAATTCAAAACAAAAAAGTATTTATAAAGAGTGTACAAAATAACACTAGAAAAATAAATTATGCAGATTAAAATCTCCATGTCCAATCTCCTTTGTACACAAACACAGGTTGTGTACAGAGGTGCTCAAGTTGGTTGCTTGCATAGAGTTGAAAACAATGTCTGGTAAGACACCTGACCATGTGCTCAATGCTTTATAGCATATGTTCATATGCCATGTGTAGTGGAGTTTCCCACCCAGAAGCAGTTACACATGCTATATTCAGAATGCCATAAAAAATCTCAGAAATGCAATGAAACAAAGAAAGGTAAAAGAGATGTTATTTTTAGGTACAGAAAACACATCTTAACTTGCTTTAAAACATAACAAGAAGTCAAACACTGCTGTTGATAGATTCTATATAAACTTGGGTTTTAAAAGGTTTGGTGGTTTAATTACAGAACTTCCCAGGTGATTTCAGATATTGCTAATTTTTAACTAATGAATAATGTACAAATCAGAGTTGAGCCATTTAGTAATGATGTAACTCTCAGTGTAGTTGTAACAATGTCAAAATTGATGACATCAATGATGTCACTTGAGATGTCATCAGTGATTACATCAATGATGTAATTTAACATGTCATGAGTGATGTAATATTTAAGATTTTAAGCAGTGCATGAAGAGTTTGCGGTATTATAGTAGGTTGACTAAACCATAAATGGTGAAATATTAAAAATGGACGATGTGCGTGCAGCAGCCATATTTTAATGATTTTTCTTTTGGCGGCAATATATGGGAAAAACCATTGACAAAGACAATAGGTTTCATAAATCGACCGATTGGCTTTGCCAATGCCTGGTATATAGCCATTACAATCCCAGTCTGCATCCTATGATGTGATGTTGTAATCGTAAATGTATTTATGTAGCACTTAATAGCCGGCAAATAAAAAATAAAATGAAGACAGGAATCGTTTTATTTTTCACCTGCTGGCTCTGAGCCAGTGGGGCGACGTTCCTCCGCCATTGCGGAGGAGATCCCCTGCGTCTCTTTAGTGAGGAAGCACTACACAAGGGACAGTCCAGTCTTCAGAGTCGCAGACAGGTACCGACAAACTAAAAAAACATTCAGACCTAAACATTGCATTTCACGGCCTCTTACTGCTCATAGGAATACATTCACAACAGTGATGAAATGCACACAAAGGCCAAGCCCAATAGAAGAACAAATCAATAATTAAGGAAACAGTTTTGGACCAGACCCAGGTCTGCACTCTTGACTCAGATCAGGGCGCCTGAGAACAATCAGGCTGCTGTTTGCTAATAAAAAGAGAGCAATGATAGGCCCTCATTGCAAAGACCATTAGCTTCATTGTTTCATCAACATCGCTTACATTGTCATTTTCAAAGACTTTATCACAATGAAATGTAGGATTTATGTGTGATTTTTATTCGTTAGATACATTTGTTATTTTAGCACCGGGAATTCAAGCTATTTGCTCCTGAGCAGCCTTTATCGGGTGTGAGCTGAGGAATTAAATAACTTAACAACACACTCATAACACAATGGGAAGAGCACAAGAAAATAGTCCATACGTTAACACAACTCAACAACCACAGTACAACTCAAAGAGTATGCAAAATAAGTGTAGGGCCTCAACATTTTTCTTAGGATCCCTTCGCCAGCACTGCCTGAATCCCAGGGCTGCATACCCTTGATTCCTCCACATGCCTCTTTCTTCCACTGTCCTACCAGTGGCGTAGTAAGGGGGAGTGGTGCTCGCTCCGGGCGGCACGAGTTTTGGGGGTGGAGGCCCCCCCCCCACACCAAATCACCAGCACCCCCCGCTGTTACATTTGGACACTGCAGGCAGCAAATGCAGGGACCGGCACAGGCGGCACAAGGCCAAGCTACGCCACTGTCCTACACTGCAGGTCTATCTCACTCTTGCAGGTGCGCCTTTCGTCGCTGTTATCCTATCTTTCTGTTCCTCTTTCTTTCTCCTGTTTCTACCTTTCTCTCTTTTGCTCAGAGTAAAGTCTGATGACAGACTATAAGCCCCAGACTCTTCAAATGTGCTCTTGTGCACTCCATCAGCAACCAGTGGCACACAATAAACATGTAATCGCCACTGGGACTGGTGCCAAAACCCACACTTTTCAACCTCCCTCATCATGTTGAACAGGATACTATGGAGTCAAAATGTACATGTTTAAAAATGTACTACCATATGGTGCAGTGACATGAGGCCCATGGGTGCCAGTGAGCTACTACACCCAAATGACTGCTGTCGTTAAGTAGCCAACTGAGGGTGGGAGGAGCTATTTTCATTGTTGTATTTGGCAGCATGCTAAACCACCACCAGCTGGGAACTCAGGAGCTTGAGTCTGCCACTGAAAAGATTTCCAGAGCCAACATGTGATCGAAGTCAACCAGACCACGGTGGAATTGTGCTTTCTTGAGTCTGGGCTAAGAGCACTTGTGCTCTGAACTAACTCACTAAGGGCTGGTATGAGCCCGGAGCTCCAACATTCCAATGTTTGTCTTCATGTTTCTCCCTTTTTAACTTAGAACATTCTACCCTTGGTGGGGGAAATATTCTCGGGCTATACAGATTGTGAAAGGACCTCTCCCTCGTTATAGGCACTGGCCGCTCGGGTTCAGGGCCTTTAACATCCGGTATAGCCCTCGGCCGCCGGCTTTAAGGCTATATTAAGGGTCTGTGCGGCCAGAGCCAGTGGCAGCAGTTTTCCCTCGGGCTTTGTAGTGCATGAACCAGTGCCATCAGCTTACCCGCTTGCTTTATCTTGCATCTATAGGACTGAGTGTGCTTGATACTTGTTTTTGCTCTTTTAATATGACTTGTCTGTTTTTTCTTGTTTTGGTTGGTGAAAACTCCACAGATAGAGCCTGCATTTTCCTTTACACTAATAAGCAGTCTCAGCTCTCTGTGCAGTAACTTAATGATCTACTATCCTCTTTCATAAACTGAACAGTGTTTTGCCCTGTTTACTCCTCAGAGATCCCTGTTGGTTTGCGGTGATATCCGGCCAGGTTATGCCTTCAGTACTGCCACTCAAGGATAGTGTTTGTTTAAGTCAGCAGGGAGCATTCCCTGTACCTTTCCATAGAGTCTCCATGTTTGCAATTGTTGCCTATGATCGTTTGTGGTCATTGATCTATATTTAATGCTATTTTTTTGTTGTCTAGTTATGCTTCTTATTTATTGTTGTAGTGACATATCTTTGTCCTTAGAGTATGCTCTATTGTAACACTTGCAGCTGTTGGAGTTCTCTACTACAGTATCTGCCCACGGTCCCTTTTGCAGCTGTAGTTGCGTCAGTATTAGTTCAAAGCTCATTTTGTTAAAAAAGGGCTGGGGGCCAAGGTTTCGCGGTTCCAGCTGTTATCAGTTCTCTGCAAAGTGCATGCAACGCTGGGGCTGCAAATTATGGTACTCATTCCTTTCGTATTGGTGCTACGACGCAAGTGGGTAACAGAGGTTGTGTATGCGATGATATTATGCTATTGGGACACTGGTCCTTTGACTGCTATCCACGTGTGGGTTTTGGGAGCTGAGGGAAGCGCTGCGGACAGGTGTTTTTAGGTCTCGCCTAACCCAGCACTTGCGCTGGTCTGGCGAGACTTTAAGTAAGGGCTTCAAAAAATGCTACCGCCGGCTACAGCTTGCAGTGCATGTGCGCGGGCGCACGCTTGAGCAGAGGCGCCATATGGCAATACTCATGCTCATTAAGCGTATCGCTCGCCGCGCGCTTGATCGCGATCACTTTCGCGTCGCGCGACGGCCACGCGCACACCACTTCCTTGTTTTCACAGACACGGTTTCCGCTTTTGTTTCTTGTTCAGTATTATATACAAGCTATAGTTGCTGCTTATTTATCTTCTGCAACTAACAACCGTTGACAAAGCCAATAATCCTGACATGTTGTAAGTATGATGTTACTTGTATCATATATCTGGATGCAATGACAGAAACAGCAAAATATAAGTCGTCCGGCGCACTATGCTAAGCACAAGTTTTTAGCTTATGTGTTTTAAGCCACGCCCTTAATGACATTGACCACGCCCCAGTTTTTTCATCCCACTTAAAGTCCTGGCTGAAGGTTTCATCACCCTTTTGAAACACATCTGTGCGTATAACCCACACCCTTAACACGACGCGAAGCGTCACTATGGTTTGGGCACGTTCCTTTGGTGGAGAATCTTCACTGGATGAATCACAACCGCTACGAATGCTGCGGCTTACATATGGCTGTTACAACAGCGTTTGTGGTTAAGGCGAGTCATCTTTAATCATAATAAAACTTAAACTATTCCCTAAATTAGTCCGTTTCATTGGTTTTGTATTTTATTGTTGCAGACTTTTGCTTCAATTTAGAGAGTGAGTTTTGTTCGGTCCCAGAAAGCATTGGTTTTGCTCGCTCAGGGTGCAGCCTGCCATTCTACTCAGCCTTTAGTAAACACACTTAAATATAATTACTTTACGGTGATCGTACGTGCTGAACAATTGTGAGGGTTTTCAGGAGACCAGACACCTCCCAAATTGAACTGCTTGCTAAAGGAGCTACGGTCTCCACGAGACTGCCTTGAAGTTTGCAGTCAGACAGAACGGGGGCTCCAGGGCAGACGAGCAGCTCTTCTACTCCCATGGGATACAAAGGGAACCTCCCCGCCCCCAGAAGCCCGGGGACAAACAACACCTAAACACTTCAGGACAGCCGTCTCGGGTTTGCACGGGGTGTTTGGAATTGCTTCTGCGCCTCTGGTTTGTGAGAACTCCTCCTGGCGGCCTGGTCCCTTCCAGAATTGCAGATTTATGCTACAAAGGAACAGCTACATTCTAGTATCTCTTATTTAACGAGAGCCCATATGAGGCATAAATAAACATGTTGGCCTCACTCTTTTTGCTAGCCTATCTTTCACTCTTACTCCTACTCCCCTTCCTGTCGCCGGTATCCGTCTCTTCGGCCTCCATCTCTGACTTTGTTTGTGTTTCCCGCCAGAACCGTGTTTTCTTGAACTGTTCCTGCATGCTGAGTAGGCTTTTTTTTTTAAAGAAGTTTTTCTCCATGCAACCCAACTTGTCATTTTAATGATTAGTATTTTAACAACGATTACAATTTCCACGGGTCTCTGAACATTTAAGCGCAATAAATAATAGTTCAAGATTCCAAAAAGATTATTATGATAAAACACAAAGAAGCAATTCGAGTGTCAAACGTTTTCGAAACGTAATTGATGCGTATACGTGCTTGCTAAACTCCATAAGCTAAGTACTGAGCATAACCAGTAATTGATTGCACTTGGGAGCTGCCAAACCGGGAATACATTGTGTAAAGATTTGTATAAATGTCGCAATTTTCAAGAGGAGATCTCTTAAGCCTCATCGAAAATTGTACTTTAGATGCCGCATAGGAAAGGCACAAAAGGTGGCCCTACCCTGGAAGCAGGTGAGAAGTTTCAAACTGTAGCTAGTGGCTGGCCATGCTGATTTCCGTGTTTCTTTAAAACCGCCCTTAAAGGCAGCGTCCTAAACTAGGACTAATATAAGAGTCATACGGTTATATCGTTATTCCGAGGCAGCATGCTTCTTTGTCCCCGTTATCGCCTGAAACACAGTCTGTCTTCCAGCTCCATGTGCTCAGTTGTGCAGATCTTGTACTGTTTTATGTTTTAGACATTTGTTGAAGCCATGTAGATTTGGATATGAATGTTGCATTTATAACTATTTAAATAAAAGACTTTGGCTGGCCTTCTGTTGTGTGGGATCGTATCATACATTAATTACAAGCAGACAGCGACTCTACCCAGGGCCAGAATGGGAACCACAACAGGCCCTGGCAAAGTGCTCGGCCCGGGGGTGGGGGCCGCCGAGCTTTTTTGCCAGGGCCGATTTTCGGCCGATTTTGTTACAGGGCCGATTTTGCAAAAAAACGGCCCTATAACGAAAACGGCCCCCTGGGGTCCAAAACCGGCCCCCACCCGTGCGGCGCACCGAGGGATTGCCCGGTGCCCGCTACGGCCAGTCCGGCCCTGACTCTACCACAGTAATTTGATTGTAAGCACCAATACACGTTCAAAGGCGGTCCTCTGTTTTTTGTTGAAAATCCTCTGTACACCTTTGAGCACTACCTTCAACCTAGTATCCTTGATCTTTTTATTTCGGATCAGGTACGAATATTATGTCCTGTTTAGTTCGTTTCTCCGCAAGGTACCCACTGACTTAGAGGTACCCATTACATAATACTTTTGGCTCGGTTTTTATGTTCACGGTCTTTACACTTCTCACAACCAGTTTTATTCTAGACCACTAGCTGGATAGGAGTTTATAAAACTCTAATTTATTACCGTCTGTGTGCGTTACGCAATAATTTCTACACAATGTGTGCATGGTTGTTATCCCTGCAGAACCAAAAATCGCTGTGATTTATCACCAACTATGGTACAAAGGTCTCCTATTTGACATTGTATCTCTGTCGTGTTACTCATCTTTTTTTCCTTTTCACTCACAAGCACCTTTACCATATCGGTGTCCCTTCTGCATCTTTTTTTCACTGTATAATGCTTGTGGCCACTCATTATGACTGGATAGTCTTTCTTTTATTCAATGTTTATAACAAATGTACACTATGCGTTTATCAATGTTGTGATAGTTTACCAAGCTGGCTCCCCTAATGAACCAACATGTTGGGGAAAGCAGACATTTGGATCTTGAAGTGGGGTCAAGCCACACAGAATTCCTAGCTGCTTCCAGCCGACTTCAGAGCTGGTAAAATTGTTCCTTCTCCTCCACACATTCAAGATCTTTCAACCATCTCTTTATTAGTTAGGGTCACATAAATAAAGGTAAGAGGGTCTGTATCCAGACACTTATATTCGAGCAGAACTTATCAGGTCACCTGCTGACTGTGAGGCTTATTTGTTCCTTTTTCATTGACTGTCTATTCTCAGCATTTTTTCTTTTCTAACATTTGTTTTAATTTGTTTTGTTCTGTTTGAAAATGACATGCTTATTTGATTATGTCCCAAAATGGCATTCAGTAATTTCAGTCAGTCATTCAGGAACCGATAGTTATATTATCTTGAAATTGTAATGTGCCGGCTTGGGATAGTGATGACTTCAGAGCGTGATAGGCATTCGAGACATTAGAGCCAGCCTAATGGATATCTATGCAAGCATATATTGCAGTCTCTGTGAGCAATGTAGTTAACTTTTTAATGTGCCGTCATCAGCTAGTGGCGTTCAATATCTAACTGACTCAAGGAGTGCAAATATAACAAGCATTGGCATAGCCAATAGGTCTCGCTTTTGGGACCTTATACGTTTTTAGCCATGCAACAGTTGATGTTGTTGCACCAGGAAACTGTGCTGCATAACTAAATACTTATAAGGTCCCAAAAGCGAGACCTATTGGCTATGCCAATGCTTGTATATCCTTATGGCTGTTTTGTTTATTGCAGGTCCGGTGGCAGGTCTGGTGGCCATTTGAGTGGTGGGGCCCTCTTTCATCAAGTAGGCGGAGAGCAAGCTGAACAGATGGGTTTTGGGCCCAATCTAGGTTTTGACACACAATTGTTTCCTATTATTTGGAAGGGAAAAGGGGGTATGTGTTGGCAGAAGTGTCTAAATGGTATGTTAGAGGGTGTTGGTAATACATTTGGGGAGAATAATCTGGTGAAACAAAAAGGTGCAGTGCTCATCAGGTCAATGAAGAAAAACATTATTATTATGAACTTATAGTGGGCACAGCTACCCCTAGCGGTTTCCTGGCACATACCAGGAGTAAAGGATGCAGAGAGCTAAGAGAGCAGATCAGAAAAGCCAGGTCTTTAGGCCCCTGCGAAAATCAGGAAAGGACTCACATTTTTTTTAGAGTTTTATATAGCGCGAACTAGACCCGATACATTGGGTATTCGGAGCTCTTTACATGAGCACCAGTTTTGTTAAAGATGGACACATTTCCTCAATGAATCTTGAAGGGAGTTCCTGTAAGTGAAAGAACAGAACCTACATACCGGGTTCTTTGCGAGGATCTCAGAATTCGAGATGGATCATATGGGTGAAACAAATCCAAAATTAATTTAGGACCACCTCCGGGTTTTGCCTTAAACATATAGCATAAAGCTTGAAACATAAAGTGATTCAAGATAGTAAGCAAGTGCAGCTCACGGAGAAGATTAGAGACTGAGGCAAATTTGGGTAACCAATACAGAAGCCTAGCAGAAGCATTGTGCACTAGCTGCAGTCGACGGATATTGGTTTTGTCGGCTTACAAATGCAACACATTACCATAATCCAGTCTTGAGATAATAAGGGCATGGATCACTGTCCTTTGTGCAGGGATGCGGATCAGCCAGAGGATCGTTTTAAGCCATTTAAGTACAGCTAAGCAGGTGGCCGTCACCTTAGCCAGTTGTGGATTCATGGATAGTGATTCATCCGCCATGAAGCCCAGGTTCTTGACCTTGTCCGAAGGTGTGGGTAGGGAACCTAAGGAAGCAGGCCAGTGATGTAGGAATGGCTTCTTACCCAGAATCCTGACCTCTGTTTTATCTCTGTTGAGCTTGAGTAGGTTAATATGCATCCAAGAAGATATCTAACTCTAGCTCAAACTGAAGTCCGAGGCCCCAAGACCCTGAGCAGATTACAAGGAAAAGGTAATCTGGGTATCATCAGCAGCGAGAAAAAAGGGACAGCCCGCTTCTTTCTACCACATCCACTAACGGTCAGATATAAATGTTAAATGACATCGGGCTCAGCACAGAGCCCTGCTGAACTCCAGAAGAGAGAGCTTGGGAATTGGACCTGGCAGATGAAGAAAGAACCTGAAAGGAACGGTCCTTAAGAAAGGAACGGAACCACTCCAAGCCCACGCCATCAAGACCAAGCGCCATCAGTCTATCCATTAAGATGGAATGAGACATTATGTCAAAGGCAGCGCTAAGATCTAATAAAATGAGAACAGCTGTTTTCCCTTCATCCAAGCGCTGCCATAGCGACACGTTTACCCCCAGAAGGGTGGATTCTGTTGAATATCCAGGCCTGAAGCCAGACTGAGAAGGATGATGGAAATTCTGCACTTCCACAAAGAAAGTTAACTGCCCGTTAACATGTATCTCCAAGAGTTTAGAAAAAATAGGCAGCAGAGTTAAGGCGGAAGTTGGACAGATTGGTAGGATCTAAATTTGCTTACTTTCAAAGAGACAGGACCATCCTATGTTTCCACTTCAGGGGGAATAACCCCTTCATCCAGAGATGCATTAAGAAGGTCCATGATCATGGGTAGTAAACTGGAGTCCAGCTGGCAAAGCATGTGAAGGGGTGGATGACCTAACGGGGAACCAGACTTAATGGATGAGAGAATAGGATTAAAAGATATGGTGTCCAAAGGGGGTCAAATATTAAATTGGATAATTGGCTAAGAGTAAACTGAGAGTTGAGTCCATCAGCAGGAGAGAGATTCTGAGTGTCGAAAAATGCCTCAGCATCGTTCGATTGTACTCTTTGTAGATGGTCGCTAGCCAAGTGGGAATTAATATTTCTAACTTTTTGAATAAAAAAGAGGGCAAGCTCCTCACATTGATTGTGAGCGAGAGGAGGAGAGGCGGGCAACTTGCAGGGATCAGATAACTCCTTCACCACCTAAAAAGGGTTTTTGAGCAATTTTAACCGCCTATTAGGGTAGAAATCAGCTCAAGGAGCTTTACAAAGCCCATGCCATTTTTTTAATGCTACTCTGTAGTTGGTTTTGGCGCCCTCTGTATAAGACTTTCTCCAAAGCCTTTCTAGGACTTTACATTGTTTCTTCTCAAGATTTAACATTTCATTAAACCAGGGAGCAGGAGGCAAAGACAGGCCTGAACTTTTTACAGTGGCCGTTAAGCTTTCATCCACAACTTCCATAAGCCAGTGATGAATTTGATCATGATCCAAGACTGACAGTTGTTTAATGTCAGGTCTGGTGCCGTGAAGTAAATTATTAAAAGCCGGAATGCTGAGCTTAGACCAGGTCCTAGTTTTCGCCTTAGAGGCAAGATGAGAGGATACACAGGAAGATGCAATTCTCACGTTAAAGGCCGTGAAACGTGGTCAGAACCAAGTAAGGGGCAAGGGGGAACAGTGACCAGGTCAGACAGATTGGGAAAAGTTGGATCCAAAAGATGTCCTGCAACATGCATGGGGGTAAGGCTACACAACTTCAAATTGAGGACCCCAAGACCCTCAATAAAAGAAGAGCTTTTGGAACATTTTAGGTCGTCCAAGTGGATGTTAATATCACCTAGTATTGTAAAATTGGCTGATTTTAGAATGTAAGGAGATACTAAATCTGGGAAAGTGGAGCATCAATTTCCAGCTTGGCCAGGGGGGCGGTACACCAAAGCACCAGAGAAACTATGTAGGTGTCAGTGAATGTGCAAAAAGTCGTGCTTCACAGGCAGGGCTGGAAAAATCTTCAATTTGCATTGAAGCATATCTTTAAATACAATAGCAACTCCTCCGCCTGTCCTATGTTGCCTATCTTTCCTCACTATGGAGTAATTGGGGGAAGAGCCGCAATTACATCTGGCGGAGATCCCTCATGAAGCAAGGTCTCTGTAAAAAACACAACATCTGGTTGCACATCCTCTTAAAAGTTTAAAAAGTGTTGCTGGTGTTTTGGCAGGGACCGACAATTAATTTATGGAAGTGAAACTCTGTGACAGAATTAGGTAACCCCAATGGTGTTACAGTGGGGATAATCACACTAGGTAGAATGTTCGAGCCACTATCTGGGGATAAAAGCAAGTTGTTATGAGTATTGCACTTTAAGAAGGTTGAGCAAATAAAGTTACACCCACTGCAGGTAAAAGAACTTGCTCCATCACCGATGGATTGACAGTTGGGCAAGTGACCCTGCCGAAGTTGGCTAGTAGAGTAGCACTGTCTGTCTAACAAAAAAAGACCAGGGTTTGCGGCACCTGGTCCTGGCTGGGCGCAGACGGGCTTCCCATATATGTGCCTTCAGGATGCCATCGGCGCACCCGCTGCACATGTCCGCTGCGCGTCCACACCCGGTCATCTTATATAGGGCTGTAACGTAGGAGCTGGACCACAAACAGCCAAAAGCGACTGCACCACCAAAATGGCCGCCAAAGGCAGAGGAACAGCACTTAAGTGTGTGCTTTCCTTCAGACTATTAAAAACATTAATAGTTTCCAAAAAAACACTCTTCAGTATACACTGCCTGTAAATTAAAAACACATTTAAACAGTAAAGATTTCAAGTCTGCCAGGAGATTAAAAGGACCATTGCTCGTGCAAGAACCCCTAAGACGTGTTGCAGATTAAGGCCCGATGGGCTGGGTGTTTTGTGTTGTAGAGTTTATTCCAAAGAGGATTTAGAGGGGGGCCAGCAAGCCCACTACCATTGACAGGACACGTAGGAAGGTAACTTTGGAAATGTCTAATTTTTTCAAGGAAATCGGCTTCGGCACATTGGTCATTCGGACATCACGTTCAACAATAAGGAGTTTTTTTTAGAGCCAATGGGGTCCAGTTGTCACGTGTCGGACGCAACTGTATTTGTTGGAGCTGAGGGAAGTCTGGTTGAGGAGGCGGAACATTAGGACATAAAGTAGTATGTATAATGGGGAACTAAGGGGAAGCAGAAAAAGTAGGCAGGCCTCCTTTTTCTCGGTGGCCTGGAAAGTTTTGCAGGAGTTGACAGAAGTTTGGTTGGCGATGCCAGTTGGTGAACCATGTGCAGTGAGAGGGTAGCCAGGAAATTCAAGGTTAATTTTAGGAAGTTCGGTTGTTTAGAGCTTCATGCATGCAGTCATAGGCTGTAGGGGAAATCTAAAATTGAAAACTGTTGAAATGCACTACAATTAATCGAGATAGTTGCAAGGTGGGGCATGTGGGGGGACTGTATGGATGGAGGTAGGATATTGGTTAATTCATTTGATGTATTGGGAGGCACCTGTTTCAATGAATCGGCCTTTTTCACACAACTAAGTGGTCAGTGGTATGTGCTGGGCTCCTCTCTCCCAAAAAAGACCTGAAGGTCTGAGATGAATTCCTGAAGGGAATCAATGGGGTGTTACATTTAGAGACAACTTAATCGGAGGAGCAGGAAAGTGGGATTCTACATTGATGCTGCAGGCAACAGAGGGTTCATGGCTTGCCTGAGCAAGTGGTGATGTACTATGTGGAAGAAGAGTGAACTGGGACTTGACATCTTATTTTTGGGAAGTATTTCTCATTTTTCTATAAATAAAGTGCAATGCAGTACGTTACATTAGATTGCTGTAAAATGGATTAAAATTCTTCGTTTGTAAATATGTACTTAGATATATTTAGGGAAGAATGTGTAGTTAAGTTTGCAGCATGTGAGCAAAGGGACAGACACATTTCTGTGGTGTAGTATATAAATTGAGAATTATATAATCGCATGTGGACCAATCTTACACCCTATTAAAGAATGTATGAATTATTTTCATTATTCAGGGCTAATTTACTAGCCAATATTCCTATATTTTGCATGGGGACGACTTAAAGGTTTTCGCCCAAGATCACACAATGTAGCTTAGCGTGGAAGCTAAGATTTGAGCCCAGGGTTTCTAGTTATGCATCATTCAATTCAGCACCAGGGCACACTGCCTCCTTTTTCTAGTTTTACAAGAAAGAGCACTGCTTTCTGAATACTTGCCTGTTGGGAGCTAAATTAATACACTCTTTTCAACATATTCAACAGAACGAACTTTCAGGTTTTAAAAGTTCCACACTGAATCCAATTCGAAGTGAATCAGAACCGTTTATAGAATGAAGTTGGGTAAACCGGTGGTGATTATATAACTAAAAATTATCTGCAAAATTAGTAGAGAGCATGCTAGGTATACGGATTAACTGAAGCATATATGCAGTGCTCCATAGAACAAGTTCAAATGTAAGGGAAATAGAAAACTCTATATATATGTTAATTTCACTGGCTTTTCCATGCCTTATCACACAAAACTATTTCAGAAGAGCGTCAGCAGAGGCAATAACATGGAGCAACTAAATGTTATAATGTCACAGAACGAGGCGTGGAGCTTGCTAACAATTTAGCGCTGGCAATGGAAATTTCAAATGCCTATAGTCTGCTACACACATCTACTTGTTCTGCATTTAATTTAAATTTGGAAAGCTGGAGGAAGGAGAAAAAAACTCACACTGGACGTAATTCATGTTTATGCTGTATTAGGGCAGCTCGCCTTCATTTGTAATGCAGCTGCTTGTTAGGTCTCGCCTGACCTAGCGCATGCGCTGGTCTGGCGAGACTTATTGAGAGGGCTCCAAAAAGCGCTACCAGGCCAGCCTAGAGCTACAGTGCATGTGCGTGGGCGCGCACGCCACGCTTGACCGCGATTACTTTCACTTTCGCGGCCGCTTTGATGTTTGATCGCGATCACTTTCGCGGCCGCACTGCCGCTTGGCATAGCCAATAGGTCTCGCTTTTGGGACCTTATAAGTATTTAGTTATGCAACTGTTGCATGGCTAAACACTTATAAGGTCCCAAAGGCGAGATCTATTGGCTATGCCAATGCTTGTTTCATTTCCACGCACAGCTGCACAGGGGAGGAGGAGAGCGAGAGAAGTGTTGCGGCTTGTCTTTGGCTCGGCCTTCAATTGGGCCCGAGAGCCAGGCTAGAGCAGGGCTTGCTCCGGCTTGCCCTGGACTTTTTGCCACATGTAGAACATATGATTTTCACTCAAAAGTATTTGTATTACACAGCAGCGGCTGTCCCTAGGGGGCGCCAGAGCGTCCACCCTCTTCCACTATTGCTGGCATATTTCAGCTTTTATATGAAAACAAAGGATCTCACAGATAAAAGCTGTAATTTCAGGTTGGCAGCAGAAGAGGGCTCCACTACCTGTTTTGTGCATGTGTCAGATGGGAGCTGTTACAGCCCAGCCTAAAACATACAGAAAACACATCTGACATGCTGCACTAGCGTCACGGAGTGCCACATGTCAGATAATGGAGCTTCAGGGATTGTCACTCACACGCACTTTTTCCCAATCAGAATATAGAATAGAGAAAAAGGTCTACCTCGGTACCTTCAACACTTTTCCAGCTTCCCACTGGGTGGATGCTTGTGGGCCTGCCTCTTGCTGCTGCAGAGAGATGGGAGTATAGGAAAGCGTGGGCCTGCCGCAGATATGTTTTTCTAAATTTAAGTCTAAGTGTGTTTGTTTGTCTGAGTGCTGGGGATTGCAGGTGTATGAATGAATGTATTTGTGTGTGTGCCTGAAACTGTGTGTGTGTATGTATGCATGTCTGCTTGTGTGTGAAGTAAATTTCTGCCCCGGGAGTGCTGGATCGTGCTGCTGGGCTCACTACTTCCATAATGCACCGGCCGCCACTGGTATTACACTTCATATGCTTTTTTTTTTTTTTTTTTTTTTTTTTTTTTTTTAAATTTTATTGAAACAATAAATCAGTTACAAGCATGGGCCTACAACCACCAGGGCCGGCCGCTAGATTCAGAAAGGATCGCACAGTAGTCAAGGCAGTAGGCGACACCTGGGGCCCAGCCCCATAAGTGGCTCAGGATAGCTCGAGAAAGGCAGGAGACATACATTTAACATAAATAACAACAAAAACAAAAGACGAGGCATACGGGCAGAAAACGTGGGTCAGGCTACATCCGGGGGACTTTAACTCCAAGACTTCAATTAGCTATCAACAGGAGGGAGTACTGAAAGATCGGGGGGGGGGTAACGGGAAAGGAACATCTATATTATCACAATCAGTTGCGAGGAACCATCAAGGGTCAGGGGGACAAAGCAATATCGGTGTCCACCAGGGGGGGCGTACAGATACCCCCACGATATACGTTCCATTGCCCCCAAATTCTACCCCATGCCCCGGGTTTACCGCGGGCCACATATACGGTCTTCTCCCAAAACATACACCAGTCCATGTTTTCCTTCCATACTGACACGGTGGGTGGCCGCTGGGAGCCCCAAAGCTGCGCTATATCCCTCTTGGCAATCATGTAGCCCAGGGCCGCCCACCGAGTCTGCGCCGCGTTATAATCATTGGGCTCCCACACATTCAAGACACAGCGACGCACCTCCGGCAGCAGCGCCACCCCGGTGACTTGTCCCATGACCCCATGAACCCGACGCCAGTATTCCGCCACCTCCCGGCACTCCCAAAGGATATGGAGAAAGGTGGCACTGAGCCCACACCCCCGCCTGCAGAGCCCATCCTCCGAGAACCCCATCGAGACCAGACGGGGGCCCGTAACATACACCCGGTGGAGAATCTTTAGCTGAACCAGGCGGAGGCGGGCTGGAATGGCAACTTCCTTGGGGGATGATAGTGCGGACTGCCAGTCCTCGTCGTCCAATTCCACCCCGTCCCCCGTCCACGTCTCCCGAAGGCGCACCAATAGGTCAGCCCGAGTATTAATGAGTTTTTTATAGATTAAGGAGATAGTACTGTCGGGAACATGACCATCAAGTATGCGGTCCTCGAGGGGCGAAGAGGCCGGGATCTTGGTCCCCTCCCCAAAGACAGAGAGCAGGGCGTGCCGAACCTGGGCGTATCGGAAGAACTCCTTTTCCGTGAGGTCGTATTCGCTCTGGAGCGCCGCGAAGGTCTTAACCGCGCCCTTCATCCATAAGTCTCCCACTCTACTGATGCCAATCGTGTCCCAACGGTCAAACCCCTTCGTTGTCCAGAGGCTTCCCAGTCGGTCGGAGGCAAATAAAGGAGTAGCGCATGTCAGTCGCTCACTCCAGCCCATGGCTACGTTGGCCGCCTTCCAAATCCGTACCGCGATCTTAGTGGGGCCCGTCAAGGTCCGTCCAGCCGAGCGGGAGTAAAGCGCCCTGTTATAGTTACCGCCGGGAAGCAGGAATTTATCCATCTCATACGCCGGGTTCAAGCCAGGCGCATACGTGGCGTGGTTAATGGCTGATAGCTGTGCGGCCCAGTAGTACCTGCGAATGTCGGGAAGCGCGATGCCCCCGTCGTACCAGGGGAGAGTGAGTTTGGCCAGGGCGATACGCGCCCGTCCGTCCCACACCAGTCTCCTCTGCAGGCTCTCTACTTCCCGAAAGTAGGCCACGGGAATGATGTCGAAGGAGTTCTGAAGTGCATAGAGGAACCTGGGAAGGGACATCATTTTAAACAATGCGGCCCGACCCAGTGGGGACAGGGGCAGCCTACACCACCGAGCCGTGTCTTCCCTCAAACGTCGAAGTGGAAGCAGGAGATTGTGCTCATTACACTTCACACTTCATATGCTTGAGCATGAATATGGTAGGCGAGATATGCAACTGCATACAAAGGTCACCCGAGATACAGGGGTGTAGATTCCAATGGTGCAGCAGGCACTGTAGTCACCGTAGAAACCAGAGTTTTATAAACATGTGCACTAATGTTCAATTTAACATGAAGACATGTGTTCTGTATTCATTTTTGCTTTCACACATTTTAAGTTATAGTTGCATATATTCTGCAAGTTACATTTGAAAGTGTGATCATGTATGCTTTTACTTATGTTTGCATTTGTTTTTGAGTTACATGTCCCAAGTATAACCATGTATTTGAAGTGCCCGTTTAAATGCTTAGCTAAAGTTAGCCTTACTAAAGGCCTTAATTTAGAAATGCACTGCGCTCTGCCAGTTTGTTCTTTTCCTTTGCAGGTGGGTTCTCAAAGGTTTCATTGGCTAGAGAAAATGTGTATTGTTGTCTGTACTAGTTTCTTGATAGTAAGGCCTGAGAAGAGGCATATTGGCAAGAAACGTGAAGACGTAATTAGCAGATGAAGCCTCCTATTCATTGTATATCAGGACCGAAGAATGTTGAAGGTTGCAGTAACTGTCCAAGTTCTGTGGGATGGGAAAGTCTGGTAATGTTGCAATTGCACAGCTCAAGGAGAGAATTGATTGGTTTCTGGTGGGTTGTGAAGAGATATGATTGTTGTTAAAGTTTTACTGGTTTTAATTAGTGCTCACACTGTTAGTAGTTAAGGCAGATTCCTATAGACTTTGAGGGATACAGGCCTCTCTGCTTCGTTTATTATCGTAAGTGTGAAGCTTCAGGATAAACGCTTATTCCAATTTTAGAAGACTCCACTGGAGTCTTTACAACACTAACACCTTCTCACATTTCCACATTTCCTTGAGTCCCTCTTCTACGAACTATCCTTATTCTAAACTTAGAGCCCTGATTAGATGAGAGAGAATCAGAGTTTCTTTAAGAAACACCTATTCATATTTCTGAGTTTCTGTATTGCTGTGGCTGTGAATATTTCATAACTGATTCCACTGAGACTGAACTTGTTGAAATATTTAGGCTTGCCAGCTGTAATTCTGTATCTTTATAATATTCTTTTGATATGCATATATACTGGTTTAATTACTAATTTGAAATAAACTACTTAACTTCAGTTATTGATTCCTGATCCTTATTGCGGTGCCAATTGGGCTTTACCAAAGTTGAATTATTTTAGTATTGTAACTCCCTTTTTGTCTTAGCCAATTAAAAAGATACATAAAATCAGAGACGGTCAATCACACCCCTGCACACTCTCAAAGGTATTCAACATGCAGTTTCTGAAGTCTCCTAGTGAACCTTGATAGTGCAGCCCAAACAGTCCCGACATCCATTCAGTTTCACAGTTCTCACAAGACATGTTCTGTTCGAACCAGTTACCGTTGGGCACAGATTACATGAAAAAGCATAATTGAAAGAAAACTAAAACATATGCAAAATAAACAAAGGCCAGTCATCAGGGTGGTGTGAGCCATCAATATCAATTAACCAAAAGGCCAGAGGTAGGTGAAGTGACATCACATGCCATTGGACCTTTACCTTCTCTTAGAAACACATACGTACACATACACACACGCTCACTCACATAAACACAACCTCACCTGCACACATGCACACAACATATATTTTAAAGCATTTATTACTTGCCTCCATTGTCAGAGAGGGTCATATTCTAGTTAATCATTGTGAGAAGTTGGCCTGGCATATGCTGTCTCCTAGTTATAGGGGACACCTTGCACCAGTCCAATTCGACTCTTATTGATGATAGGTTTAAGACAACCTTTAAAGAAAGCTATCCTAGTGGTAGCTGTGGAGAGCAGCCTTCAGGCTAAGTCTTGAAGGAGTGTTAAGCTTATTGTTTTACCATAATAACCTCTTGAATAACCAAATGAAAGAGTAGCCCACACAGGTATATATATAAAATGTATGTATTTATTCTAGACAGAATCCCACAGTCTCTTTATGAAGCTGTGGCAAAGTTGCAATATCAAACAAGCATTGATAGATACAATAAATAGCACTATTAAC
Source organism: Triturus cristatus (assembly GCF_964204655.1). NCBI lineage: Eukaryota > Metazoa > Chordata > Amphibia > Caudata > Salamandridae > Triturus > Triturus cristatus. The sequence goes on along the minus strand of NC_140590.1, from coordinate 1,266,336,915 downwards.
ATTGGGCCCCAGGGGGGACCAAACCATATACTAAAAAAGTGGTATAAGAACCACGACAATTCTACTGGCAATGCCTAGGGCATTCAGGATCGCTGGCCCCTTAAGAATCCACCCCAGGTTATGAGGAAGGGGACCCACGGGAGGCACGTGCAGTGCAAGTAGCTGCTATCGGGATCTCTATTACAGCCTATTGAGAATGTCGCGGTTGGAAATAAACAGTTTAAAAATACTTCTAGCAGGAGTACAAAGTTAAAACTTCAGACTTAAGCTTTTGAAGAGCCCACTACCACGAGAGTACCGAGGTACCACTGTTACCTGCCCCAGGGAAGCCGGGTGCATAGGTTGTTTCTGCTGTCGGGTCGCGGGCTGATTTTCAATGGGAAAATAATCAAAAGTTCTGCTAGACAAAAGCGTCGATGATGCCGTGAAGATCAAAGATGTGAAGATTGCAGAGAAGAACCTGAAAGCAGAGGGGACAAGTCTGGGTCACGGCAAAGTGACCAGGAGGCTCAAAGCAAGGAGCCCTTCGATGTCGGGTGCTTCAGGTGGAAAGTGGTGTAGCTTGGATCTGCAGCCACGGGCTCCGGGAGGCTTCAAGGAAGGCCAGCTTCAGGAGGGCAACTGTCCCACATTGGATGAGGGTCGCGGCAGTGTTAGTGTCTGGATTGGATCCACTAAGCCTTGGCAACCGCAACCCATGAAGAATAAACAAATCTGCTACAGTGCAGACCCACGAGGTCTGGGAGAGGTCTCCTTTGGAGAGACTGTAGAGCAGGCCTGGGGCAACCAGGGGAACTCTTGATTCTGGAAATAGATCTCCGCTAGGGCCCACAAGTTGAGAGACAAGGGACCGCGGGAGGCAGCAATTTGGAGTGCGTAAAAGGGCACCCACGGGCCACCGGAGGGGGCTAGGGTGCTGGTCTTTGGCACAATTGCTGTAGAGTGGTTGGCTCAAAAACGGGCCAAAGCACAACTTCCCCACTGGTCAGGGTCGTGTGCTACGCAAGAGGTGGCTGGTGTCCTGGGGTATTGGGGATCTCCGCATCCACGCGGTCCACGGTGCCCAAACTCGTTGAGCACACTCACTGGCCTCTGGGATGCGCTGGAAACTCACCTCAAGGGTTCTGGAAGTCGTCAAAGTTCATGAGAGCAGCGAAGTTCCAACTGGGTCACTTGCAGTGTTTCAGGTGCCTGCCAAGCAGGAGGTAACTCCTTTATCCCAAGGGAGATTTCTTCCGTCAGCTGGGCAGCAGCAAGTCAAAGGTCAAGACTGTAAAGTTCAAGATTAATCTGAGGCTCTGGGGCCACGTTATTCACCTTTATCCCCAAGATTAGGGGAGTGTCCAGAGTAGTGTCCACCAATGAGAGGTGAGGCGGGAAAGGGTGGCTACACCCTCTCCCCTTTGTGTGTTTCTCGCCTGGGCGAGGGGCAGGATGCCCCTGAACCGGTTCCAAGCGGTGTATGCAGAATGAAGCTTCTGCAGCTGCCTACGTGCAACTCTGAAAGGACATTTGGTGCACCCACCCTGTTCCAATCCACATTATCCTGTCTGGGGAGAGGCTAGCACCTCCCTGCCACAGGAGCCCTATTGTCCAGCTGGCGAGGCTGGGGTTTTCCCCAGCAACAGCCAGCCAGGGTCGTGTAGGTGGCGGGCAGTAGCCATTTTGTGTTACTTGTGCACTTTTAAATTGGTGTCTAAATTCTACCGCTTTTCCTATATCGCCCCTCTAGCAGGGGGGAATCGTACCCACATGCCCATGACTGGACTGGGGGTATGATTCCTACATGTTTGACACCAAACACGATATGGTTCTGTGTAGCCATTCTCAAGTTATCGCGTTATCGCGATAGACTTATAATGCGGTTAAGAGTATATGGTATGGCTATACTACAAACAACCCAGCAATGATTTACGAAGGTTGCAGGGAGGTCCTACTCACGTAGGGGTCCCCCCTCACACATACCTCAGCACCCTGCCTTGTAGGATTACCAATGCCTGCCATAGGGGTGACCAATGAGAGTATATGTGTTGTAATGGGGTGGGATATAGGGTACCTATATCCCTGTAAGGGGTGCTAGCATGACCTTACCCAGACTATAGTAGTGGTCTGGTGGTGTCAGTTTGTATGGCTGTCCCAGGGTAGCACAATAAGTGCTTCAGCCCTGGTAGGCCTACTGAGGGACCCATGCCCTGGGTACCTAGGGTACCATCTACAAGGGACTGTCAGGGCATCCTCAGCATCCAATTGGTTTGTACCTAGGGTACTTCACATTAGTTTTAGGGAGAAAGCAGATAGGCTGGGGTCCTGGATAGCAGGATCCCAGCCAGACTAGTCAAAAACCACTCAAATACCAGGCAAAAAGTTGGGGGCAACCATTAGTCAGATTCCACCTTCCTACATTCATACTCTATTATTTTATTACAACAATAGTGAAAAATCGACTATTATTATTAGTGTCATATAAAACAAATTGACAACAAGGAGATTGGAGACCCCAACCAATGTCCATACAGACAAACTGCCCATGTGTTCATGGCACTGATTTTGCTACCTCTAAGGCCAGCGGTCGCAAAAGCAGTGCAAGAGGTCGCAAGCCAGGGTTTGCAGCTGCGACCCGCATCTACCCCTAAATGATGTCCATAATGTGAGCTTCAGATTTTCCAACAAATATGCTGGCCTTTAATATTAAACTACATTATACGACAAGCAGGGTGCAGAAGAGGAGCCTAAGGGGCAGTGGAAAGGGAGAGGCATGCAAATTGGTAGGAGTACTTAGTGAGAGAAAACACAATATTTTGTAAAATAACCAACATATACTAGGACTTTCAAAACAGAGAGGAGGAGAGTGTATGTGCATCTTTGTCTGGGTGAAATCTGACAGACACACCTCACCATACCCAACTGAAAGCACCCTTACTCAACTATTTATCAGAAAATACATTTATTGCAGCGGTGTAACACGGCAGACACTCCCACTGAATGTACATCCCGGGTTAACTCTGAGATTTCTGACACCAGGTGCAATCCATAACCTGAAGTCTGATGTTAAGGACATCAGTAGTTGGCACAGGAATAGTGTAGTGGAGGAAAGGCCCATGAAAACATGACTATCCAGCAACTGCTCAGAGTAGTTTGTGAACTGGGAAGAGGATGGGGTGTCAAGATCTTGGGATGCAAGCAGAAGTGACCGCTCAGGCATACGTGGCAAAGAAGAGGAATGTAGGCAAGATGATGAATAGTTGTAATAGGCAATGACTGAGCTAGGAGACGGCATTAGGTGGAGTGTAAGATACTCTGTCCATGGTATTTAAAGAACATCTGTGGGGAATATCTATAAATCTAGGGCCTGTGAGGTTCTTTGGTTCAGTTGCACTTTTTGTTCACTTCCAAGGGCAACAAGGGTAGGGATCTAGCTGCCCATTACCAACAAAAAAGGCACAGGTGTGTAATTGGGGGTTCAATGCCTCAGCACAAATAGCAGAAAGTCACCAACCCAGGTAACTGCCTGTATGATGGACTTGGATTCAGTCATTTGGTATCGGTGTGATTAATTTGATGTCAAGGTTGATTGCACGGTATTCACACTGTCAATTTCCTAGGCTGACTCCAAAGAGAGAGGCACAAATCACCTGTTCTCTATGCAGCCTAAAAATTGAGACTGGTTTCGGGTTAAGCGTTTGTGTAGTAAAAAGAACCTCCTCTCATAGCTCATAAATTCAAGGATTCATAAACAACAGTCTGGATAGTTGTATAGGAGGGCAAATATTGGGATACACTAGTCCAAATTTGACATCGCAACCAAAGCAGCAGTAGTGAGTCTGTCCCAAGCTTCTTATTAAAAAGAATACGCTTATTCAATCAATCAATCATTCAATCAATCAATCAATCAATTAATCAATCAAACAAACTTTATTCGGTTTTCACATATGAAACCATAAAAGTATTCTAAAAAACCATACATGATAAAAGAAAAGAAAATCATCATATTGGAAACATTGCTGCCCTAAAAATTCTTGTGCAAAGCATACAATAAGATATAAAGTGGGTTTATCCTAATTCATAAAAGATACAAAAACAGTCCAAGATGTAATCCTGAAAGCCTCCTCTATACTATATATGTCACAAAGGTGGCTAAAATAAAGGAAGCATGCCCTTGTAGCTACAATCACTTAATCAAGGCAGCTTTACTGCAGATTTTAAAAAATTAAGAACAAATAAAATAGAATCTTCATACAGCAATTGTAGAGGAATAAAAGCTGGTCGTAACTGTCAGGTTCCGCCTCTGGATGTCCACGGGGTTGCGCTGATGTTTAATGGGGTCCACCTCTTGACTGCCCCAAGTCCGGAATAGATATTAACACGGACTAGTGAAGTAGTCAAGTGAGGGAAGGAAAGGATGGGGACTGCAGGGAGGGAGACCTAGAAGAAGAGACAAGAAAGCACCCTATTAGATTATGGTTGTTCACTCCCCCTTATTACCTACAACAGCTGAAACAGTGGAATTCCTATACAGTACAACCCCCTACCTGTAAAGGAAGAAAACGAAGTGAAGACTGCCAGAAGAGAAAAGGGGGGCGAGCACTGAGTATCCCAAAGAAACCAATACATCATGTCGTAGGGAACTGCAATGCTCTGTGAAACACCCTTCTGCACCTTACTCTCTCCTGCAATCAAATAAACAATTAACGCACAGGTGCACGTGTTGAACAGCTCATGGCAAAATAAATCGTCACAGGTATAGCCGTGTCGTGTGAACCCTTGCAGCACTTGGTCTTTGGTTCACCGGACACGGAGAGTTCTCTGCGTGGCAATAGTTATTTCCACTTGACAAGTAACCTAACCACTACCCTCCGGTGTGGTAGGCTGTTTACATTCCTCTGCAATGGGACTCGGCAATGGTCCCGTCCAACAGAGGTATGTGCGAGTAAGGGTAGACCAGTGTTGCCCTGGAGGGGATCTTAACAAAGGGACTTGCCCCAAAGAGACAAGCGCAGCGTTCCTCTGGCCTCAGGGAACCTGCGCGGGAGTTTAGATCACAAGGACCCCCAAAGAGGGAGACAAGCGCAGCGTTCCTCTGGCCTCAGGGAACCTGCGCTGGAGTTTAGATCACCAGGACTCCCAAAGAGGGCTCTCCCCCTCTGATACGGAACAGGAACAAGCAAGCAGGTAGGCGCTCCTCTGCATGAGACGCAGATCGCGATCTCGCCAACTGAGGAGCGCGTGTGTTAACAAACACACTTTCCTAGTGTACTCACGGTACCAAGCTGAGCGACGAAGGCTCCAAGATCAGCTAAGATACTGCACGAAGAAACCAGGACTGCCACTCCGGAAGGAATATCCGACAATGCTTGTTCTTCCTGCCAACTCAAGTAGCAGAACGTTGTACTGCTTCCCGGTCACGTGGGGCGTGACTCGCGCTATGACCGTCGGGGACTGTATTCCCGAACGGATTACGGGAAACGGAATTGGCAGCGTGTAGGCAGTGTTTACCAGGACGCACTGCCTGACAGTAACCACTTTCCCCAATAAGGTGCACGTACGGGCGTGCGCGCACCTTTTCTCCCGCGAGCGCACACTCCTGTGTGTGGGGTGCACACACACACAGGGCATACCGAGAGTGAGTTCGCGCCGCCACTTTAAAAAGCGAGCGGCGCGAAAAACGGGCACTACCTGGATGCGGTTTTGCCCGCGTGAGTCAGGAGTGCAGGTAAGGCTGGCTTGGGGCTTGCTGTTTTTTTGGGCGTGGTGTGGGGCAGATTGTGGGCTTTTGTTTAAGTATTCATGTTAATCACAGCCCATTCACGAATCTTCCCCGCACCGCGCTTTACTAACAAAAGAGCACAGCACGTTAAAAAACACATCGTGTACTTTCAGAAAGTGCACAATGTGTTTTTAAACTTGCTGTACTCTTGTTAGTAAAGCGCGGCTGCGAGAGAGATTGTGTGCTTTTGTCTAAGTATTCATGTTAATCACAACTCGTGACGGGGCTGCAATTAACATGAATACGTAAACAAACTTCCACAATCAACTAACATGCCTACTTTACAAAATTCTTGAAACGAGTGACAGAAAGATCTCTTGATATGCAGTAGCTACCTTCCAGGTCCCCTGCCTAATACGGACGTCAAGATCTTGGCAGGAATACTGGCCACCCGCATTAAAAAGGGTATTCCCAGCCTCGTCCATAGATCGCAGGTGGGATTCGTACCAAGCAGGACCTCTTGTAACCATCACCGTACTCTATGCCACGTCTTATGGCTATCTATAGACTCTCCAGACGATATGTTAGCATTCTCTCTCAACGATGAAAAAGCATTTGGTATAACAGAATGACAATACATGTTTCACACTCTCCAGAAGATGGGATTGGGGGAAGCCTTCATCATCAAAGTCCTATGGCTATTTAAAGCCCCCACAGCACAGATTAATTGCTAAGAGTTTCCATCAGAGTCATTCCTAGATATTTAAGGGAACCTGCCTGGGATGCCCCTTATCACTCCTTCTATTCTTATTGGCCATGGAACCTTTAGCAGGGGCCATTCAACAGAATGCAAAGATAGCAGGGGTTTTCTCACCAGCAGGCCCCTCCAAAATACTTCTACACGCGTACAACATCCCAGTTAACCTCAGTGACCAACACATTTAACTACCGGCAATCACACAAATTATCTAAGACTTTTAAGAAATAGCAGGATACAAAATCAAGTGGTATAAAAGAGAGGCCCTACAGTTGTTATGTATGAAAACAAATGCAGCCATAAACAGACTACAAATGTCAATAAAAACCCAACCTCCTCAAACATTCTTGGGGAGTGGAGAGAATGGTAGCAGATAATCTTGAACCACATAATGCCAAAACCAATGCAGATTATGCTAAATGGTCACAACTAAATGTAACAATGTGGGGACTTGGAGGTGTGCCCCACCTGACTGAGATACACCCCACATAATCTGTACTTGCCAAACCAATCCGGATACTGGTCATGACCAGAACAGCCGAAGTAGGGCCCTAGATATGCCCGTCCCCCTCTCTTATAAACTAGTCCTACTGCACGATATGACTGATCTCCCAGCACTAATTTGTCATAGGAGACTTTGTTGGCCACTGCCACAACTAGAGCAAACATCTGTATTCTGTGGCACTGGTGGTCGCCCCAGAGGCCCACTCATAAAGAATGGCTGATGCAAATGTGTAAATCCGCACGTATTGAACAACTTATTTACAAAATGCAGGACGACATGGAAATATTCGCACACATCTAGTCGCCTTTCATTGACAACCCAGCCCCAGCTACATACGACGCAACAGTCTAAATGTATTTAAGTGAGAAAGGTCTATATGTATTCTTAATCTCATTTAACACCCTTAGCCAGATGCTTTTGACACATAATAACCCTCTCATTCCCTCCCCCTTTCACTCCCCCTCCACTGTCAAGAAGCCCCATTAATGCATACGAGGGGCTCAGAATCATGACCTACCACTACGGCCACCCTGCTGACCTGCTCCCAACACACTGTCAAAATACTACGTCCACCCATGCCCCCCATTTCTTATGAGTGTACTCCATAGAAATGAGAATCTCGGTTAAGCAACCATTGTACCCTAGCCACTTCAAGTCACATGACCAGATGTGGGAGTGCCCACATAAGAGCCAACATGGGCAAATGTGAATACTTCTGGTGATGGTGGGGTCTACCTCCCTCGCAACTACATACTGTGAAGTTTTCAGACGCCACCAATCGAAGCTCCCTTTCATTCTCTTCGCCCCAGCACAGGCTCTTCCACTTGCCCTCCTGCCCTTTCTCCTACCCACTTTCTTTCTAGGCTCACCCCTCTTTCCCTTCTCGGCGATCACAGGATTGTACTTTGAGCAACATCAAGTGAATTATGCCTACTGACCTGGACAAACTCCCTATAGGGAATCAGGAAGAAGACCACAATTACTGTTCTGTTATTGTCCTCAACAGGCCTTCAGTTCTGACAATCATCTAGCTACCTTCTGTATTGATAAAAGTGAGTAATCAAAACTCTTCTGTATGTGTCTGGTGACCTACCTTCATTCTCTCATCGTCCACTTCCTCCATTTGTTTTAAGAAAATGTTGCTTAAATTTGAGATGGGGAATGAAACTCTGTGATTTGCGACCACTAAACTTCTCCAGGAGGGCCTTCTCAATTCCATCAGAGTATTAAAATTGTGTGTTCTTTTCAGATTTATTTTGTTGAGGCAGTGACGTATTGTTGGAGCCCAGAGACACATTCACAGTATTTCATTGTACTCTGGGTAAACAATATATATTATGTGATGCACTCCTTTTACCATCTTCCTAAAAAATAGTGTGCATTGCTTTTATTATGGAGCTAAGCCTCATCAGATTCCAGGTCTTGGCCTACTCGTCGGTCACAGGAATTCTAATTTTTATGACTGTCAGTAGACAAGACCTTTACATTTTAGTAAAACTATATATAAAATAATACTTGCTATAAGACTCTTTCAGCCAGTCTTCCTCAACCATTGGTCTCTTGTTGCATCATTCACATTTTTCTCTCGCCCACAGTAGCATACAACATGAGCCAATTAATCAGCCCCGTGCAGCCATTGGATAACTTCAGTGTGACTGACGGCATTCTACTCTTTCACAAGAGCACATTCACACCCAAAGTAGTAACCTTCAGTACCAGGTACTAGTATAGCAATGTGTGCTTTTTGGGACAAAAGAAATGTCTCTGCTCTTAGCTAATGTTTTTTTTTAAATATTGTCCAGTGCCCAGCAGCTCCACCAACAATTAAGTCATAGCTGCCAAGGTTTTAGATTGCTATGTGTGACATTTTCATAAATTAAGTGTTATGAGTGACATTTCAACCACTATGAGTGACACTTGTGAGCAAGTATACCTAGACTGAATAAATGCTACAAATAACCAAGTGTTAACTGCATACAATACCGGTGTGGAGCGCATTTACACCCAGTCTTTACTGTGCAAAGCATGCAAATAGCCTAGCGTTTAGGGTCTCTGTCTCATTCCTGCACTCAGCAAGGCTAGATAGTAAAGTGTGCTGATGTCCTATTCAATAAAACAGTGGCCATCCTTGCTTACTGGGCCTTCGATATGCAAATGACCCATGACTCTACCTGAAAGTATCCACGTCACAATATCAATTTAGGAAAATATTGTCTTACCATCATCCAGGTATGATTGTCTAGTGCCTGCTGCTGAGATCCGGGACACCTTCAGATGCAGCATATTGGCTCCTACAACCCTCTTAACTATTTCTGGCATCGCGCTTTTTGCGCTCCATTGTAGGCAGCGACTCTTGTGCTTTTCTAAACCTGAAGTGTACTTGCCTGTGTAGCCAATTCATGTCATAGTGTGCGTATCCAAATTGCAAATCCACCTTAAGCCCATTAACATGGGTTGTATGTGTGGAAATGCACCGTCTTTTCAGTTTTTTCTAAAGCAAAAGTTTGGAGTGATATTTGGCGCTGCGCACAAGCGCGGTCTGGTTCCTGGCGCACATAGCCATGGCTGCAGCGCACAGAGACCCTACACTGCCACACACAGAGGAAAAATATTAGAGGGACCATTGGTCGTAACTGCTTAAATTTCAATCTTCGTAAGACCGGGATAATAAAAGTTTTCAGGGAAGTTGCGTAATAATGACAAAATATTAAAAAATTAAGCATATCCTGTGGAGACTCATCGTCGCAGCCACAGGGTGCTAAAATCTGGCCTCTACTGCTCCCCCTTGGTGAAGCCAACAAGAGGTGAACCAAGTCCAATCGAAACCTGGTCAATAAGAAACGTACATAAGTACTAAAAACTCCCAAGAGATCTGGCACGGTCATCAGTGTTTTTTCAAGATTAAAAATGTACGCACACTGGGTTTCGTTAGTTTCAGATCTTCCCTCTCCATTTTCCTTAGTCTACAAAAGGACTCTCTAGCCAACCCCAAATCACTCTTAGTCACCACTTCTGGATTTGTGAAGAGTTCCGCTCTTCTCAAACTTTCAAAACTACTTTTGATGTATCTGAGCCAGAGAATATAATGAGCATAATCAAGAGACATGCACTCCTTCAAGATTAAACGATACAAAGTTGTTCCCTCATTCAACCAAATCTTTAGCCAAAATGTTAAAGGGTGTAAAGCCAGTGAATCATAAGGCACCCCCATTTCCTCATGAGCCACCACGTTCGACGTACCTCTCGGCATGCCTAGCAAACGCTTCAGAAATGAGTTCTCAGCTACTTGTAACTCCTTCATGGAGATATGACCCCATAGTTCGCTGCCATATGCGGCCTTAGCAACACACTTGGCCTGGTATATCTTTGAAAGTGCAGCAATTGGTCTTCTACCTAGTTTTGACGCGAAATTTAAAACAGCTGTATTTGATGTACTAGATTCCCCCTTTTTCTCTGTCTAAATGGGCCCCATTTCATTTGATCATCCATTAGGACCCCCAGATATGAAAATACATCAGTTCAGGGAACTTGAGCGGATCCAACCATAAATTGAAAAGGCTTTTTCTGGCTTGGTCCTACCTGCATCATATAGGTTTTAGAATCGTTTATTGACAGGTCCAAGTTTGCCATAAAAGAGGAGAAGGAGTCAAGCAATGTTTGTAAACCCCTTGCGGTCCTTGATAGAAGTACCGCATCATCTGCATATAATATAATAAATCGTCAGACCGCGTCTGCCTACCAGTGGATAATCTACCATTGTCTTTGTTAGAACTTTATCCAAATCATTGATATACAAATTAAACAAAAAGGGGGCAAGAATACATCCTTGAAGTACTCCTCTCCTTATTGCAACTTTACGGGAAACCTTAAGATTTTGGGAGAATCTAATCTGCGCCTTTGTTGAATGGTGACGGTCTTCCAAAAAGCACACAATATTACCATCTACTCCCATAGCCAAAATGGCCTGCCAAAGTTTCGCCCTATTCACGCGATCAAAAGCGGAATAGAGGTTCATAAAGGCTAGGAAAATAGTTCCTTGGCAGGCTACTGTATATTTATTCTAGATCATAGATAAATTAAGGCACTGAGCCACAGTGAACTGCCCAGGGCGAAACCCATACTGAACATCCGAGAGGATAGTACGTTCCTCTGCCCAACTAGACAGCCTTTCCAGGAGTACTACTGAATCCAACAGTGAAATTGGTCTATAGCAGTGGGTGCTGTCTCGGTCGCCCTTTTACAAAATAGGTACTATTGTAGAAATAGACCATGACTCAGTGCAACCTGTCTTTTCGGCAGCATTCATCATTGGCATGAGGACCGGTGCCCAAAAGGTTGCATCTGATTTGAAAAGATCCCGGAGGGATATCATCCAGGCCGGGTGCTTTGTTGCTTGACAGCCCGAGATTGCCTTTTTTAACCTCATCTATGTTAAAGACCAAGTTAGAGGTATCTACCTCACAACCAGGGATACAGTGTAGGTCAGGGGGGCACTGGAACATGGCTTCAAAATGAAGCACCCACTCTTCTTCAGTAATGTGGGCACCCACCATACTTCCTTCTTCCTTGTTCAAAAAGGGGTTATTAATTATGCTCCAGAACCTGGAACTGTCCCTCAATGTGCTAGCCTCAATTTTCTCCCTCCAGGCTTCCTCTTTTAAAATGGACTTACGTCTTACCAGTTCCAAGTTGTTCTCCCTTTGACAAATTCTAACTAAAGTCAGGTCTCTTGGACTCTTATTCAGAGCTTCCCTCAACTTCATAGCTGCAATTAGAGTCAAACCACCTAGGTTTCTGGATAACCGTTTGCCGACACAGGGCACTTAAAAAACCACTTATTTTGGCAGAAAAAGTGTCAAAGGCACTAATAACCTCACTTGGGGTCGTTGACGGTGTGGTGCACGAGGCTAACTCTTTGGTGCATGATTATTAACTCATAGAAAGCGCGTGGGGATATCTGGGCCCATTTAAGCCGCCTTCCACCATCTGTTGGTCTCACCACCCCACTCTGCCCGACCCTCCCTCTGTAAGACAGTAGAGGCCCACTTAGTTGTACGCACAAAGGGTTGTGATCACTATATACACTGGCACGAATATTAAATCCCCTAAATAACTTGAGTAGAGGTGTCGATACCAATATAAAGTCAATAAATTACCCCTCTCCCCGCCCTTTAAATGATGGATTAGGTGCCTTACTACAGGGGCCAATTAAACACATGAGGGACGATAAATCAAAATCATGTAAAAGACCATTCAACGTGTCACCTTGTAGGGTATGTTTAAAATGAATTCCCAAAGGATGTGTGCAATATTTCCCTGTTGGGCTCTTTTTTAAGGAAACATGTTAATGTTGCTTTTAAAAACGTTATGATTGCCGGGGATTTTAACATTCACCCATGTGGTGACCCTTGGTCTTCTGGTTTGGTAGACCTGGGATGTCCACCTGTAAGGGGAATACGCTTATTTGATACCGGGGTATTTAGGAACTGCAAAGGAATTTGTAAATTAAATTGATCCAAGCTTAGTATCATATATTTAAAAATAGAGTCAATCAGAACTCAACTACAGTTTCAATATTATCTGTTGTCTTTTCTATTAGTAGTTTTCACAAAACAATGCTATCCACAATTATTTGTTTAACAAAATGTAAACAGTTTCAAAAATTATTCTCATAGATTTCATTACATAGACCATCTATAGAAAAGTTATCAAAATAACAAACACATAAAGAATGGTATCACTCATACTTTAACAATTACACCTGGTGAAGGGGAACGTCAAAGACGCATATGGTCTCTTATCTGCCTGTCCATTTTCCTAACGTCAGATCAACAAATTGCTCTTCATGCAGTCAATACCTTGGAAATTATAGACCTGGTACACACAGTTGTGGCTTTCTGATTGCAGCCTTCATCAAGATATCATGATTTCGGATCTGATTTAGAGTTTGGTGGGCAGGTTACTCCGCCACAGATGTGACGGATGTCCCATCTGCCTTATTACAAGTGTGCTATTTCCTATGGCACTAGTAATCAGGCTGATGGGATATTCTTCAAGTTGTGACAGAGTAAAAAACTCTAAATTAGGCCCTCAGGTTGGTTGGCAATGTTTTTCCAATTTCCCCTGGGTACACGTGCCTGTAAATATATGATAATATCTGTGAATCTTTTGTCATAGCAGTTAATACTTGTTTTCTCCTTTTTAATTAAATGGTATCCTAATTATCTTTAAATCCCTGTATCAGTTAAGGGTACACCCTGTTACATTACATGTCTTTTAACTCCTAAATTCATATTCAGCAGGTGACTTAACCATCCCACTAAAACAAAAATGGTGATGAAACATAAACTTATCTCATCTCAAGTCTCCTTGAAGTCTTTAAAAAACATCCTAAAGGTGAGACTAATAATAAGACCCCTTTGCAATTCAAGACATCAATTTATTCTGAATGGTTTAGCAAAGGTGCTTCAGTAAATTCTAATTTAATTGGTTTTCATCAACAAGGCAGGATAGAAGTGAATATATTAATTATTCTAAATATTAATACCAGGTGCATTACCGTTTCAATTACATTATTAAATGTGTTCTACTTAGATTTTCATTTAAGGTTCAGACTTCTTTGTCTCTCTAACATCGGTCCATTATTTCAATGCCTTTTATTATTTATTTTAGTACAGAACATAGTTCTGTGAGACAAATACAAAAAGTTTTCTGATTATTAACTAGCTGCAAATAATATTACAAAGTCCCTTTCCAAAGAGAACTGAACATATTTTCAGAGATGAAATGCATTAAATGATGGAGCGTCTAGCTGCCGCAGGTAAGAACGGTGGGGCCGGGTTGAAGGGGGGGGGGGGGGTGATTCAACAGACGACCACGAGGGGAAATAAATAAATAATCAATTTTCCCTCGCCGTCGTCTGTCGAAATCCCCCCACCCGGCCCCATTACCCAACCGCTGTTACTTGCATGGGCCATGGCTGGGAGCGTCTTGTCTTCTGCAAATGTTGAAACATTTGCTGACGAGTAGTTTTCCTTATACATACACGTTTCAAGAAGTCACTGATCATGGTAATTATGACGTTCCAAAAGTCAGTGAACTTCTTTCTACTATTGAATCGATGCCTTCCTGAGACATTGCTTTCCTTGGCTCTATCCAGGCTGCACATTCTTGGACACACTATGTACTTCCAAAAAGTCTCCCATTTTCAAGTTCAGCATATGCCTATGGTCTTGATTCACTTTTGTGTAAGCTTACATTTGTTTTGGAATTCACAAATTCCAATTTCATAATAAGTTTAGGACTGCGGAGGCTCTGCAGTTGGAGCGGACCACTCCGCACATAAAAGGATACAACATGCCTATGTTTTATGCGTGGCCTTCTCCGACCCCGACTGCGGAGCCTTCACGGGCTCAACTTACTATAATTCAGAGTTTGTGAATTCCAAAACAAACGTAAAATTACTCAAAAGTTTAATGAAAGTTTACTTTTGTGAATCAGGCCCTATGTGTTTAAATCGCCCACTTTTTATATAGTGATCATTAGAGGATTTGTTTATGTGTTACAGAATGTGATTGTGATGGCAACCAAATTGCTTCAAAATCTGTGAGCGTTGTGTTAGAAAGTTTACCATAGACGTTACCTATGTTGAATTATAGCGGCATTCCATGTTGAGTTTGGGAACTGCTGGTTGTCATAAAGGGACCATAGGGAATTCATCTCCAGTCATTTCTGCTACAAGGGTTTGGCCCACTGATTGGTTTGTGCTAGTGTTTGCCGGTGCTTGGCACCTGCGCTTATTTCGTAATAACGCAACATTTTTATGACATTCCTCCACTGTCTGCCTAATTCTAAACAATATTAGGGCTTGAATATCACACACGCCTAAACACAGACGCACAGTTCAAAATAATGACAATAACACAGTGTGTACGTATCTACTGTACATTTTTATCAGAATTAAATCATTCATGTATGTTCACTTCTGCGGTAGATTAGGCTGTTTACAATGGGTGAAATATACAAGGGAAAGGAAAAAGATTAGGTGGCCGGACACAGAACCAATGACCCTGGTAGCTACTGGTGACTACCGAAGGGAGCACAACGTGGGTTGAAACGTCGACGACAAAATAGGGCTCAGATTAACCAAGGCTCTGCAGACTAAAAGGAGTACCAGTAGCTACCAGGGTCATTGGTTCTGTGTCTGGCCACCTAATCTTTTCCTTTCCCTTGTATATAAGTCCTGAACCACCCTGTATATACTTCACAATTGTTTATCACTAAGCACATATGTCACATGATCACTTTGTATATTTCACCCATTGTAAACAGCCTAATCTACCGCAGAAGTGAACATACATGAATTATTTAATTCTGATAAAAATGTACAGTAGATAAGTACACACTGCATTATTGTCATTATTTTGTTTAGGTGTGTGTGTGTGATATTCATGCCCTAATATTTCTTGGGGTATTACGTATGCGACACTCAGTGCACTGATAAGTAACCTATGAGAACCCAACAGAACCATTTCTTGTCTATGATTATATACCCAGGTTCTGAGGGACATAGAGTCACCCCGTTTTGTTATTTAATTCTAAACAAAGCACATAGCCAACAGTGGCAGCTGGTAGGGAACAGTGGCGGGGGGGGGATTTGAGGAGCGTGGAAAATAAAAAAATAAACAAAACATTTTTTAAAACGCACCTGGTGCTCGTGCCGCCAGCCATCGCAGGGGAAGCACCCAAGCTCCCAGGCTCCCTAAGACAATGACAATGCTGCAATGCAGCGTTGTGATTGGTTCCCCTAAGCCAATCACAACACTGTATTTTGATTAGTCTGAGCACCGTGGATCAGTGCTCACACAGGGACAGGGAGCCTGTGCATGTTCCCCATCAGGCTGTGTAATGCAGCCTGTTGGGGAACATGCAAAGTGCGCATGAGTGCATTATTGGCCGGCCCAAGATGGCCGGTCAAGCATTCATACACACTTTAAGTGAGCAAACCACTCCTCCTCTAGCCCCTGCGCTGGCCAGCCCCGCCCCTCCCTGCACCTAGAAACTGAAAAAGAAAATGATAATAATGCGTTTTGTTATTATCACTTTCTTTTTCCTCTGCACTGCCTTAAAGCATTGGGGCGATGCTCCTCCGCCTTAGCGGAGGAGCCGCCCTTGATACCCAATGTCTTTAACAATACAATGACCATTTAGAAATAATAATACCATTTCGCCCAGGCCATTCTTACAGCTTTGGGTGAACTGGAATTGTCCAAAATGTCACATCTGTCACATTTGTACGAGTGCAATGGGTTGCACGTAGCGTCAATACTGGCATTTCTCAGCACAGTCACAAACAGTGGATGACGCAAACTTTAGTGGCCTTCTGGGAAATATCTTAGGCCATGCAATGGAACAGTGATGATGTGCATGTATCAGTGTTCGTTGGCCACAGAAAACACTAGCAATGGCAAAGTCAATAGGTCTCATCTATGCGAAAGCTATTGCCAAAGGCAATGTGCTTTAGCCATGTTGTACACAAGTGTAGATGCTGTTCAACATGGCTACAAGCTAGTGGCGTGGTGTGGGGTAGATTGGACTGGGGCAGAATGAGGTAGACTGGAGTAGCGTGGAGTCGAGTAGATTGGGGTAAAGCAGAGTGGGGTAGATTGGGGTACAGTGGGGTAGAATGGGGTTAATTGACGTGGGAAAGAGTGAGGTAGACTGTAGTGAGGTAGATTTGGGTGGAGTGGGTGGGGTAGATTAGAGTGGGTAGATAGAGATTGGAGTGGAATCGGGTAGATTGGAGCGGAGCGGGGTAGATTGGAGTGGAGTGGATTAGAGTGGGATAGATTGGAGTGGTGAGTGGTGGACTGGATTGGAGTTGAGTTGGGTGGATTAGACCACAGTCACGTCAAAAAGATTAACTCTAAACTGGAGAGCACCTCCGGTGACTGCCACGATCATATAAACAGATTTTCAACAGAAAAAAGATACCCCTACCTTAAGACCTGGGCTGACATTCCCAACCTCACATATAACTGGTGGTAAACAAAACAGTGATGAGCTTAGGATCTGGTCCAGACATACCAAAACACACCAAATAAAGGAATCTTTAGTTGAGGACTAGTGCCAGCACCTACAATAAACGACACCTGCCCGACAGGGCTGCCTTGTACAAAACACACACTGTGCTGTTTACACTCCACAGCTTGATGCGGTCATAACCAATGTAGGGTGAAAGTACACTGCTGAGAGCATACACAGAGCATAGTATGACACAACAGAAACATGTGAGTATGATGGAATGATCTATAATAGTGAACCCCAGGGACTGACTGGCACAGCAGAGCTCTGCACCATCAAATGAACAGGGGCACAGCCGAAGCTGCGGCAGTGGGGAGGCCATTTTTATTTACTCCGGGTAGATTTGTTGCCATTGACAAGGTAGGCTGGGTGGAAATAAAAGACAGGGCAGAGCTATACACACAAACAGGGCAGACATGCTTTCCACACGGGCAGGTTAGACACGTTCAGGGTGAAATCACATTACACAGGGGTAGGGTAGGGGAACAGATCACAGTCACAACAGTGAATATCACAAAGGCAGGGCTGAGGTACATTTCACACGCGACATGGTGCATTTTCCCCAGGCAGGGCGAAGGTACATTTAACAGACAGGGCAAAGGTGCAATTCACACAGGCAGGGCTGAGCTACACTTCAAACAGTCAAACCAGAGGTGCATTTCAACCAGGATAGAGGTACATTTCACAAACCCATGATTATGACAAATTTCACACAGGCAGGGCTGAGGTACATTTAACAGACAGGGCATAGATGTGCTTCACACAGGCAGGGCTGAGGCACATTTCATACAAACCAGGCAGAGGTGCACTTCACACATGCAGGGCTAAGGTACACTTCACACAAACAGGGCACAGGTGCGCTTCACACAGACAGGGCCGAGGTGCACTTCACACAGCCAGAGCAGAGACACATTTCATACAGACAGGGCAGAGGGGCCCTTCACACATACAGGAGGATAGAAGCACATTTGACACTGACCGGGCAGAGATGCATTTCACACAATCCGGGTGTATGTGCATGCGAAACAAGCAGCACAGGTGTATAATTCAGAAAGAGAGATTAGAGGCACATTTTACCCGGACAGCAAGTACACACAGGCTTGACACTAGCAAGGCAGTAGCCCATGTTACACATGCACAGCAGAGTGACATTTTAAGCACCGCGCTATGTTTCATGCAGGCATCACATGGACACATTTTACACAGGCTGGGCAGAGGTACATTTCACCCTCATGGGGAAGGACACATATGTGGAGGGTTGAGGCTGTGGCCATGGAGATACACCCTGGCAGGAAACACTCCGGCAGAACAAGTGGCTATGTGGAAGAAACCAGAGTGAGAGAACAGAGGTAAAGCAGTCTTCAGTGGTCAAGTTTAGGGATAGTAGCAGTGTGTAGGGATGGCGGTCAAGTGTGGGGTGGTGGGAGAGTATAGGGACAGTAGTAGGTATGCGAGCAGTAGTACATTTCTTTATCAGTGGTAGTTTATAGGGACATGGTATGGTATAATATAGTGACCAATGTGAAGTGTAGGACAATGATAGAGTGCAGGGTGTGTGAGGAAGGGTAGAGGGTAGTGAAAGTAGTGCAGTGCCAGGACAGTAAGGTGTGTGTGTGTGTGTGTGTGTGTGTGTAACAGGCACCATGGACAGACAGAACAGTGTCAAGAGACCAGACAAGGTGGTAGAATCAAAACACGCTGCCTAGCCTGCCTGTACCTAGACGCGTACCTATGCCAATATTCTGCCAGCCTGCAGGGACCATAATGTGTGCGGGCATGTTCCAGAGCAGTCAGTGAGCATGCAGTGGAGCTGGGAACTTCTGAAAACATCACAACAGCTCACCGCTTCAGTGTGACATGTTATATTTGCAGCACAGCAACTTGATAAACAAGCAAGGAGGGTGCAAGGAGTGATGAGGGAGGGCGTGGGTGGAAGGGTTAAGAAGCGAAGAGTGGAGGGTTTAGGGGACAGAACAGGTGCCCTCAGAAAACAGCGTATGACATTTGATCTTGGTCTTTGAATGCACAGCAAATGTGACGAAATAAGAGCAAGATTCACAGGCCTGTTTACAGAAACAGCACTCGGAGCAAATGAAAACACGAGCACTCGTGTAAACTGCTCAAAATCAAATAAAAAAGTAGTTCCTAAAACAGTTGCTAAAATGGGAGCAGTGGATGGATAAAAGTAATTGGTCCATGCTCTCGAGGAAGGCTAAACACAGGGAGAGGCACGATGCATGCATGCAATGGACAAATGGGGAGAAAGAATAAGACAGCACCGATGCAGTCAACAAATGAGTAGCCAATGGGCGGGCTGAAGCCCATAAATTACGTACAACATTTCTCTTCGACATCGCGAATGTGCTGTCTAGCCGAGACCTAAAAAGAAGACTATCTAATTTGGCACTTCAAATTTTTGCTAATCTCACGCATGTAGGTTTCAAGGTACCTGCAAGCATGGTGACAGAAATCAACATGGCTGGCAAATGACTGCCACCACCAGCGCTAAATGGAAATATAGAACTCCAGGTACTCACTCTTAAGAGTACCTTTTTGTTCTGAGAAATTCCAGTACCCTCCCATTAATTGTATTTCTGAAGTGCTGATTAGAGCAGGTTCTCTCCCTTTCAATTTAAAGAAGTTCAGGTACTCAGTACTGGACAGTGCCTGCCCATTTGAAGCACTGGCCACCATAAGTCGCAGGCCTTACCAGCCGCCAACAGCACACCCAGTACACTCATTATGGAAGCAAAGTCACGGAATGCCTGCCCCCGTCACAATTTTATTAAGTGACATAAAGCAAGTTTATCAACCCGTACAACTTAATAGTTTTCTGGAAAAGGGCAAAATAAATTCTACAGTCTGTTATCCATGAATATTTATGATTCATGATATACACGTAGGATATACAAACACAGGGTCTGAGTCACAAAGCTAAACATACACTTTTTTTTGTAAGTTTACCATTTTTTTGGTATTTACAAACTACGAGTTCAATTTTACTAAAAGTAATTTTACGATGGCAGAGATTTCGCACATAAAAGATAGGCCTGTCCTATATTTCTATCTGCGGAGTTCCTCAGCCCCCTTCCGAATACCCAAAACATTGTAAACTCACACAAGAGTGTATGTTTACCGTTGTGATTCAGCCTGAATAAATCTAAACATTTGTTGTGTATATTGAAAATGCATATGCTGAAAAACCTGCCCTCCTGGTCTTACCTTGGACAGCCTGTGTCAACAAAATGTGAAAAATAACTCAGAAATGTCCTATAGACTTACTAATATATTTCATGTTACCCTGTTATGAGCTAGAAATAGGGACAGGAGACCATTGGCGGCTCCTCTGCTATGATGGAGGAGCATTGCACCCCCCCCCCCCAAAAAACAGCAGGAAAGGAAAAATAAAATGACACTTGTTTTATTTCTCCTTTCCTGACGAGTTTTGGGGGCGGGGCCTGGGGAGGTGACAGCACTGAGGGGAGTCGTAGTGCACAGGGTCGGACTGGGGCAGAAATGGGCTCGGTCACCAAAATAAAAGTGGCCCCCATTAGTCAATTAGTTACCCAAAAAACGACCCATGTATACAGTTTTGATCATGTAATGACACGCTGTATAACTGTTTTGGAAGATATGGAAGACTACATGGATTTGAGCTTACTGCAAGCAATGTTGTTCAAAAATCAGGGGAATCAGAGTTGAAGCTGACAGGAAAGTTTGGTTCTTCGGAACCCCAGAAGATGCCATGGACTGGCTAGAAGGATGGCGCATTGTTGGCTCCAGCTCGCAAAGAGGGAAATGGCGAGAAAGACGCAGGATGGCAGTAGACAAATTGGACTGATTGGTGCACGGGAATTGGGACGCATGGAGGTTCTGGAACTTGCGGAGGCAGCCTCAGGATGAACCACAAACTGTAAAGATGGGGTTGTATGCGGGTGAGCATTGCATGGGGGCAGTTGGAATGTATTTATATACGGCCGCACGGCAGGAGAGGCCTTCTATTTTCGAAATTGCTATTGTGGTCACTATAGGACCGATACACTGTGTTGATAATGGAATGGAGATGGGGCCCTGGGGTAGGAGCTCCAGGAGCTCGCCACTGACCAACCCAACTGTTGTTGGTTTTGTTCTAGGCGACAGGCACTCTGCGCTTTGGGGTGGTGGGAGTTGCAATACCCGCCAGCAGGTAATGTGCGAGCATGTTCATGGGTTGCTACAATTTGAGAGCTTTATGATGAGACAATTACTGCAGGGGTGGCATCGCCGGACTGGTGGTTAGGCAGGAACCAGCTAGGACACCTCCTGGAGAGCAGCGGGCGGGCACTACTGACCTAAGTATCACAGGGCACTACTGGCCTAAGAATTTTATCCTGGAATGTAAACGGACTAGGGAACCGTATCAAGCGTAGTGTTGTGCTTCAATATTTGCACCGCCACTCCCCGAGTGCAGGAGACACATCTTAAGGGTCAGAGGTATTGAGCACTAGATAGATATGGCTATAGATTGGTAGCACACGTTGGTTATACATCAGGCTCCTGTGGAGTGGGAATATTGGTAAAGACCGGGATCCCGCTAGTAGTGGATAAAGTGAGGCATGACCCCTTGGGTAGATTTGTGGCTCTGGTAGGGAGTTGGGAGGGACAGGTTATTAATCTAGTTTCCTGCTACATCCCGCCAGTGGCGTGTTCTGAAGCATTCACGGCATTGGGAGCTTTACTGGTGGGCCTCCCTCTGGGTGTATTGGCACTGGGGGGGACATGAACTCTGCTAAGGACTCAGGGCAAAACAGAGACACTGTTGCAGCGAGAGTCGGGGGGGGGGGGGGTGGAGCCGCTTCCTGCATTTACTGAGGCATTTGGACTGATCGATCTTCGGAGGTTGCACAACCAGGGTGTCCGGCAGTACACCTTTTATTCAGCCACCCATGCCAGTTACTCACGATTAGATCATATACTGACACATCGAGGAGTTGAGGGGTGGTTCACTAATGCTAGAATTGGACCTCGGGGTATATCAGACCACTCCCCAGTGGAAATAACGCTGAGAGGCCCGACCCGCCAATATACTTTGATTGAATGCCTGGTTTCTCCAAAATAAGGAGAACGCCCTGAAGGTTAAGGAAAGAGCGTGACTCTACTTTCGGCAGAATGAAGGGTCAGTGGAGGAGGCTGGTACTCTCTGGGAAGCGTTTAACCCAGTAATGAGGAGACACGTCCAAGCATGCATAGGTGCAGAAAACAAGGAAAAGAAATTGCGCTGGGATAAGTTAGAGATGGCAATACTCGAGCTGGAAACACTCTATTTGGAGAGTGGTAGAAAAGATAGGGAGCTGGTGCATCAAAGAGACCTTAGGAGACGGGAATTGCAGGATATGACAATGAATGCAGCAAGGTCGGCTGCTTTGGCAACACAGAAAAGAGTATATGATTTGGGGGACAAAGACAATAAAATGATTGCATGGTTAGAAAAACGCGATAGAGAGAGGACCTGGGTGGCGGAAATGCAAGACAGAGCCGGGAACACACACTCGGTGGGAGAGGCCATAGCACGTGTATTCGCTGACTACTACGAGGAGCTCTATGAATCGACTACGATTAGGTCGGCCCAAGACTGTTGTGAACTTCTGGAGGAAATGCGCCTACCAGTGCTAGCGGAGGAAGACAGGGACTCTATAGACAGGGAGGTAACGGAGGAGGAAATAGTGAGTGCTATGCAAGATCTGCAAGCAGGGAAGGCACCGGGGCCCAATGAGCTAACGGTGGAACTTTTCAAATGTACAGCTAACACAGTAGCCCCATACCTTCTAGCCATGTTTAATGAGGCGAGTGATCATGGTTCGCTACCGCTTGACCAGCGAACAGAGACAATAGTTGTAATCCCCAAAGTGCAGCTCAGATCGGCAGATCTCGTTGTTAAATTTAGAGGTAAAAATTGTGGCTAAGGTGTTGGCGAATAGACTTCTGGAGCCCATTCTGACTTTGATACACCTGGATCAGTTAGGCTTCATGCCCCACCGAAGTACCAGACTCAATTTGCGTCGACTATATGGGGTAATGCATCTGGTAAGGACCAACCCAGGGCTGGAGGCGTCCCTTTTGTCACTCAACGCCCGCATGGCATTTAATAGTATTGAATGTAACTATCTGTTTGAAGTCCTGAAACAGTTCGGCTTCGGGCCCCGGTTTCTCTCCTGGATCCAGTTGCTATATACGCAGCCCATGTCTAGGGTCTGGGTTAATGGCTTGGTGTCTCGCTCCTTTACTCTGCAGAAGGGCACAAGGCCAATCGCCAATCTTGTTTGCACTGGTGCTCGACCCCCTGGCGGCATGGGTCAGAGGAGATCTAATTATTTCGGGTATCCTTGGGGGCGATCAGTGGGAGGAAAGGATATCATTGTATGCCGACGATGTCCTTTTGTACGCAACAAGACCACGGTTTACTAATAACCGGTTGTTCCAGATCTTCAAGCTTTTTGAGGGCTACTCTGGGTATCAGATCAATTGGGATAAGTCCATCTTGTATATGTTGTCAGATGGGCCATCGCCACAATTGGGCGCCGACTCTAACCTCCGAATTAAAACTTGTTTTAAATACCTAGGCATACTGATTGAGAAATCAGACGCAGCGTTCCTGGCGGGGAACCTAAAACCGCAGCTGGATCATTTGAAGAGTGACGTTGCACATTGATGGGAAGGTGCGGTTCTCTTCAAGATGATGTCTCTACCCTAGATACTGTACGTCATACAAAACACCCCCTGTCACATACCAGAAAAATTATTTAGGGACGTAGACAGTGAGGTAAGAACATTGCTGTGGGACGGAGGGCGAACGGATCGCATTGGCCAAATTACAGAAAGAGGTGTACGAGGGAGGTTTAACCATCCCAGATCTTCAAAAGTATTATTGGGCGTCGCAGCTCATGGTAATTAACGACTGGGCCTTTGGAGACAGGAATGACCCGGCATATAGGGTCGATCACTGGGCGATGGGGGCTAGCGGCTAGCTGCGGGCACTAGAAGGCCGGGGGAGATAGGAAGGAATGCCCCCACATACCCAAATAGTGCTGGTGGCATGGACTAAGGCTAATCGATTCCTGGGTTGGGTTGGACGGCTGATGGAACAGACTCCTCTGTGGACCAGTGAACTGCTTCGGGAGGTGGGTTGACTACAGGGTTTCTCATAATGGAAACTGATAGATATTGTACTCTTAGGGGATGTGAGGTAGTGACAGGCAGTGCTGTCATTTTCAGAGCTGCAGACAGAATTTCAGTTGGTATCCACAGAGCACTATAAATATCTGCAATTGAAGCATGCACTGGGCAGCCATCTTAAAGATAGGGATTAGATCCCTGAGTATAGTCCGTTAGAAGATAGATTATTGTTGGCCCCAATCCCAGACAAGGCATTGTCCTGTACATATAAAAAAAATTATAAACAACTCACCAGCTTCACTAATCAAGGTGCGAGAGGCGTGGGTGTCTGAGGTGGGACTATTGGAGGATGATGATTGGGTAGAGGCAGTGCAGAGTCCAAGAGAGGTGGCAATCAGGGCACGATTCAGATTAGTCCAACTGCGGATATTGCATAGGTCCAATTACACCAGCACACTTATGTGTAAATTAGGGCGTATTTTAACCGAAGAGTGTCAGAGGGGGTCTGGAGATTCTTTCCCATTTAATCAAGATACAGTACATACTAAACAATCCTATAAATTAAAAAGGTAATGTAAACATCAGAAATATTGTCTAATTGAGAAAGATCATTGCATATTTAACTAAAGTGCAAGGGCTAGAGTACGATAGGGCCAGCGGATATGTACCCCTATAAATCCTTTAATCATTAGAACAAAATTCAATTCATACTATACAATAGTTCTCTTTAAAGAGGAGATATAATTAACACTAATAATATGTATTAGGGAAAGAGAGGTGTGGCTCACTGGTTAGAGGCGGCAGACCCGTAAGCAGAGGACGGCCCGGGACCAGGGTTTGATTCCCGACGCGGCAGGGTCGTGGACCAGGGTCAGCGGGCTCGATAATTCTCGCCTCGGTGCCTACTCCAGTCAGGGACCACACTCGGCAACTCTGGGCATTAGCTTGCCTCATCTTCACAACGGCCCCCCCAGACCGCCGGGGATGCTTGGTCGCACCCTAGTGATACCCATTAGGGACCATCTCTCAGGGTGAGCCAGGACGGGTTCCCCAGCGGTCGAAGCACGGAGATACTCCTCCGGGAGTCGATTCTAGCGCTATATAAACCCACAATTAATTAATTAATTAATTAATTAATTTCATACAAACTAAAGTGCTAATGCTAAAATTGGCATCAATCGGGCAGACATAATATCTCTGGAAATCCATTTTCTATATATCCGGAATATAATTCACACAAAACAATCCTTTCAATTAATAAGGAAATATAGACATCACAAATATTATATAATTAACAAAAGATCATTTCATATCAACTAAAGTGCAAGTGCTAAAGTGCAATAAAGCCAACGGATATATTACCCCTAGACCTCATTTTCCATTTGATCAATATTTAGTTCATACTAAACAATTCGTACTAAGCAATCGTTTTCTATAAAAAGAAAAAATAGTCTTCACAAATGATATGTGTGAGAAAAATATCATTCCATTTAGACTAAAGTGCCCATGCTAAAGTGCCATAAATCCAACAAAAAAGTTACCCCTGGAGATCCTTTTCCATTTGATCCAAATATTTCCAGATTGAAATAAATTTTCTAATAGCTCCCACCCTTTTCGCATAAGCTTCTTCAAAGATTCTTACTCGTTTAATTTTATTATACCATTCGAGAAAGGTCGGGCTTTGGTTGTTTTCCAATTCTGGAGGATCAGCGAACGTGCCACCAGGAAAGAGATTGATAAAAACATTTCCCCCCTCTTGTTAAAGCCTGATTTAAGCTCTGTTTTAATAAACCAAACAATGCCACCTCAGGCTCAGGTTGTATATTGCTCCCGAGGGCACGACTGAGCTCAGCACACATTTTCACCCAGAACTGGCTCAGCTTTGAGCATGTGCAAAAAATATGTAACCCACCGCCCTCCCCGACCTGCTGGCAGCGAAAACACTTATTTTCAACTTCTGGTTACATTTTATGCAATGTGTATGGGGTATAATAAGCCGTCCATCGGTACAAAATCGCCATTCTTTTGAAGTTTGCTACTCTCAATTCCTTACTGCCGTGTAGGCAAATAATTTGCCACTCTCTAGCTGAAAAACTGCAAGACAATTTGTGCTTTATTTTTTCCAGAAAATTGGTAACGACAAGGGGATCCCCTTGATTTCGAAAAACTTGGTATCAATTCCCTGTACCTCGCAGGTTAGATCTAAACACAGCAGCAAGGACTGAGGGGGTACCTATATTTCCTAGGGGTATATATTTATTTATCAGTAATCAGTAATTTAACCTGGAGGAAGCTAAAAAGGGCAACCTGCTCTGCATACCACATCTAACCTGAACCTCCTCCCAGTTAATACATCTACCTCCTGTTATAAAGTGGCTTAACTCTTTAAAACCTTTTGATTTAACATGGCTATTACGAATGTAAAGGCCGAAACTTCTGGCCTCTGTTAAGCCCAGATATCCAAATCCCGAAGACTGGGCCTTTCGAGAATAACATTTCTGAAGTCTATTAGAGAATGCTTGAAGAGTCTTGTATCGTACTTTATTAGGAAGTTTTGATGTTTTTAAGAAGACCGGAAGCTGAGTTCCGGCTTCATGGATCATCTTACTAAGGAAAAAGCTATCCAAAGATCCCCTATTGTCAAGCAGCCGCACTACTAAATCCATAAACGCTGCTTCATAATAGGTACGAATATGGGGGAGTGCCAGCCCACCCCAGCTAATGTCAAGTTGAAGGAGTGATAGTTTTAACCTTGACACTTTTTTTTATTTCAAATAAACTGACAAAATAATTTGTCCAATCTTGTAAAAAAAAGCTGCATTGATTTTGATAGGGATATTTGAAAAAAGAAAAATGAATAAGGGTAGTACTGACATCTTTATTAAAGCGACACGCCCTATCAAAGTTAGGGGGAGAAGTATCCACTTTCCCAATAGATCTTTAATTTTACTCAATGCTTCTTCATAGTTTAACCTAAATAAATCCGCATATTGGTTTGGGACGTAAATTCCCAAATAACGAATTGGCTCCGGAGAATATGCTTGTTGTTTTAAATTGTCTGGGACAAAATTACACCAGGCATTAAGCGCCAGTACTTCAGTTTTTTATGATTAATTTTATATCCTCCAATCGCCTCAAACTCAGCAAACTCCCTTAAAATCCTATCAATATTTTGTTTTTCCGGTTTAAGATAAAGTATGACGTCGTCTGCGAATAATTTTATTCTCGACATCCCCTCAGTTGGATTTTTTATATCTGTATTATCTCGAATCCTTACGACCAGAGGTTCTATAAAGAAGGTCAATAAAACTGGCGACAAGGGGCACCCCTGCTGGGTCCCGCGTCTAATATCTATTAACCCTGCTGATTTTGAATTTATCCTGATCTGAGCCTGAGCTCCTTGATATATATTCTGGAGCATAGTAATTATTTGTGCCGGAACCCCAAACCTTTCAAGGCCCTAGAATAACGCACCCCAATTCACAAGGTCGAATGCCTTCTCGGCATCGACCATCATTATTATTGCGGAAGTTTGATGGGTATTAACCCGTTAACCGCGGCTTAAATTCCACTGCGGTGCAGGTGATTTATTGTGCAGGTGGGGCCGCGTCGGCCAACGGACGTGCGCAGCACTACAGAGGTAGTGCGTGCGACGACCGTTGGCAGACGCACGCACGTGAGGGGTTAAAATAGTCAATTGCTTGAATTAAGTAACCGGTGTTTGATGACATTGACCGGCCTGCTATAAAGCCAGATTGATCTGTGTGTATTGCATATTGTGCCACTGGGGTAAATCGAATGGCCCATATTTTCATCAGTAGTTTATAGTCTACATTTAAGAGGCTGATTGGCCTATAAGAACCGACCTCCCTAGGACTTTTGCCCTTCTTAACAAAAGTGACTATCAAGGATTCTTTAAAGGCCGCTGGGACATCACCTCCCGCTTTAACATGATTGAATAGCTCGAGCAAGAATAGTAATAACTCTTCCGAGAAAGCCTTATAAAATTCAATTGGAAGACCATCATTTCCACAGGCCTTACCTCCAGGCATTGAGGCCAAAGCGCTGGAGATTTCTTCTGCAGAGATAACGGCCATTAGAGCCTCTTTCTGTCCTGTAGAAAGCTGAGGGAGAACTAAATCATCAAAGTAGCCCTGAATAGCTTGTTTAGATACCTGATAGTTGAATAGAGATCTTTATAATGATCAACAAAACTTTTAGAGATATTATCTTTTTCAGAAATCTATTATGTGCGTCCCCGGTATTGCCACTTCATCAATTACCGCTGCTTCTTGCTTGAATCTAGTTGACCATGCCAACAATTTTCCTACCATTTGGCTTTTTTCATAAACTTTCTGTTGGTATGCTCTTGAACTTCTTATTTCTTCCATAATAAAAAACTCCATCAATTCCTGGTTGGCTTTGGTTAGTTTCTCTCCGGCGCGATGTCTCCCTCCTGAGGAACCTCTCTTTTTTACCATGCCACATCAACAGCTTTCTGAAGTTCTTTAATTCGAGTTTTACGCTCTCTGGCTTGTTCGCCATAAAAGCAATCATTTGTCCTCGCACTGAAGCTTTAAAGGCCCCCCAGACTGAGAAAAGCCTCGCAGTGCCCCTATTAATCTTAAAAAAACTCCCTGATCCATTCTCGCGCGCTTATTATCCACTGTTGATTGGTTAAGAGAAGTCTATCCATCTGGATTTTTCTCCCTCCCCCCCCCCCAGCACTATATTCATGTCAAATTTTACTAGAGAATGGTCTGAGAAAGAGTTGGCCAAAATCTCAGTATTCAAGCAGTTCAAAGAGCGTAACACCAGAAAGAAATTGATCCGTGAAGTGGACTTAAATTGACTAGAGTAATAGGTAAACTGTTTAGCTACACCATAGGGCCTTCGCCAAGGATCAACAAGTTGATAATCCTGTTTCATGACATCTATCAACTTTTTGGTCCCGGGCTTCATCTGCTTTTTTGCTTTATTTGATGTATCTAATTGGAGATCTTGTATAAAATTAAAATCCACCCCTAAAATAATTGGGCCAACCGCTGTTCTGGCTTTATCATTAATGCTTTTAAGAGCCGCAAAATCATCTACCACTGGTGCATAATAATTCACAAAATTCAGCCTTGTGCCATCCACCTTCGCAACAATCCAAATCCATCTGCCATATGGATCTCTTTGAATTTGAGTGATGTCCCAGTTTATCCCTCGTCCGAAAAAAATAGCAACCCCCCTTATTGCTGTCTGAGCTGAAGCAAAATTATGCTGATTAGTTTAAAGATGAGTTTCCTGTAGAAATAAAATTTGGGGTGAGAATGCCGCCAACCATTTTATCAATCTACCATATTTTCATTTGTTCAAGATGCCATTTACATTGATCGATATAATGCGGTGATTATTATCCATTATTAACACTTTTGCTTTGATCCTGAACATCAGTAAACATACCCTTCCTTCTAGTATGATATTTTAAATAATTCTACTCATTTTCTTTTTCTGCACCACCACCCTCCCTCAGTGCCCTGGCCCACCCACAAACCCAGCCCAGAACCCAGTGACCCTTCCCACTACTGGCAGATGGGGAATTGCCCGCCTTACCCCCTGCCTGCCCAGAAATTGGGCCCTTAACATTGGGTGCCATGACGTTGCACCCTGGTGTGATACGAAGCCCTCCCCGACCTGGAAAGAAAAAAAAGAAGAAAAACCAACAATGATAGCACAAATGTCCTTCATATCAAACAGTCCCTTTACTTATCCTTCGTGATTTGCTGCAAAAGTTCCTGAGTTCCGTCTAGACTTGTAAACATGTGGGACTTGCCGTGAATCAGAACTCGAAGTTTCGACTGTTGGGCAATGGCCGCGTGAGCTCCCTGCTCTTTAAACAAATAAAGGAGCTTAACGCTACACTCTTATCCGGGAATATACGGCAGTTAGGAACCTCTCGGGATGAAAATCTCTTCTTCTGTATTGCCCTAGTTAGAATCTGCTCCTTCAGACGATAATCTGAAAAATGCACTAGGATAGTTCTGGGCAATTTAGAATTAGGAAAAGGTTGTGCTGGAACTCTGTGGGCACGAGTGATCATGAGATCTCCTGAGAATTCTGGAAGGACTATCTCTTTTATAAATGTTTCAAACCATTGTAATGGTTGAGACCCTTCGCACCCCTCTGGAACCCCAACCAGCCGCAGATTAGTCCGCCGGGAATGATTCTCTAATTCTTCGAGCTTGCCTTCCAGCAAGTTCTTTTGTGTTTAGTCAGCTAGGACCTGCTGCTGAATTGAGGTCATCTGGTCCTCTAGCTGAGAGATTCTAGATTCGGCCTCCTGCAACCTAGATGGCCAGGCCCCCACTGCATCTTCAATTTTAGATAGACGAGTTTGTAGTACTGCAATTTCTGTTGCTTGTGTGGCCTTCTTTTCCCTAATCTCATCAAGAATAAGATTAAGCATGTTTTTTATATCGCAGTGGAAAGTAGGGCCAACCCCAATTGCAGACTCTGTAGTGATTACCGTAGTAGCCTCAGCCCCTTCCGATGATAAAGGAACTGAAGGCGAAGAATTCGTCAGTGGTTGAAAAAGCAAAAGAGGTCCCGAGGCAATCATTTCAGGACAAGATTGTGACTGAGACTGAGCAATCTGTGCATTATTAGTACTGTGGCTATCATACTTATAAGCCTGCTTAGGAGCCTGCTGCGGCAAAGGGAGTGGAGACTGAAAAAGAGATTGAGATGCCTTAGGTTTTTAAAACATCAGGGATTCCTTAACTTTGCCCAGAGATAAACTAGAAGGGTTTTCTTGGATGTTCTCCTGATTATCCACTGGGGGGTTGTTATCCTGGCTTTCTCCCATCATAGCTGGGCCTGATAGTTCGTTACCTCCTTCAGTCCCCTCCGGAGTTGAATTTAATAATCTCTGGCAGACAGTACTTGGCATCGCTTGACTAATACCCCCTTGGCCCTCCTCTCCGTGGACCAAGATTTCATCCTCAGAGCATGAGGGACTAGCTGTAGGAGTAGGAGTAGAGCCACGGCGGGCTTTCTGGCAATGCTCGCGCTCAGCCTTTGTGGCAATAAAAGTTAACTTTATCTGTGTAGTGCGAGTTTTGGATTTAGGGGGCATATTTGAGTCTGGCTGAGTCTGTGAGCTAGAATTCTTAGTGTGTCTTCCCATTAGGCTGGATATTATTTATTTTATTTATATTATCTACTGGCGGTCGCCAGTAGATAGTTATAGTTAGGACCGAGTTCCCATAGGAAATCTGAAAATTCTATTTTGAATAACTTTGGCGCCGGTTGACTTATCTTCGTGAAATTTTCCAAACTAATGGGGCGCTCCGCTCAGCTCCTACCCTGAAAGTCTCGGGGTGATTCGTCAAGTGGGGGCTGAGAAAAAAGGGGGGTCCCAAAACACGTTTTCCCCATGCATTTTCCCATAGGACCTTTAGTCGAAGATACAGCCCGAACGGCTGAACAGAATTACTTGAAATTTGGCAAAGAGGTAGTCCTCAGGTCAGGGATGTGCCTTTTGCATATATGGTGTCAATCTGTTAAGTAGTTCCTGAGAAAATTGCAGTTAAAGGTACATAAATATCTATATGCGTGCACCGTGCGCGCACGGTGCCGTGCGCGAGCGTAATTCTGATTGGTGGTTAGATGTCAGTCAACATTCGAATCGGTCGAAATCAGGAAGTGTCGGATGCCATTTTGCGTGTGGCAGTGAAAAAGAAAGGTGGAGAACGTGAAAAGGGGGCAGGGTAGAGAGTTCCTTGCCCCCTAGCCTTTGTCAGGGGGTCCCTGAAGGACCCCGAAGGGTGAAAAAAACATTTTATTTTTTTTCAGCGCACGGTGAAAAACCCTTTAAAAAAAAAAATACATTTTAAACGAGCCATTCCATATTACAGGATACAGTCAATCTATAACTATATACATAGGTAGTTTATTGTAAAATAAATATATAAAAAATATAATAATACATAGATAAATTAGCATTTAAAAAACCTTACAAATTCACTAAAAAAACAAAGGTTTCACACACGTTATAGTTAGAAATTAGCATTTGAAAAACCTTGCAAATTCACTTAAAAACCATAGGTTTCACACACGTTATAGTTAGGAATTAGCATTTAAAAAACCTTGCAGATTCACTTAAAAACCATAGGTTTCACACACGTTATAGTTAGGAATTAGCATTTAAAAAACCTTGCAAATTCACTGAAAAAAACATAGGTTTCACACATGTTATAGTTAGCTGGACATTTCACTCGTAAAAAACCATTGAAATTCCCTCGTTATAGTTAGTTCAGCTAAATATAACTCGCGCGACCGCAATCCACTGCTGATGACGTCACATATTACATCACTCATGACATGGTCAGTGACATCACTCATGACATCACTGATGACATCTCAAATGACATCACTGATGACATCACTGATGACATCATCCAGTGAATCTGTGTCTTTCTGAAAAATAAATATTTTTTATATATGTATATCTAAAGGTTAAATGAAGAATAAATGGGTAAATAAGTGTCTAAATGGATGTTTTTTTGTAAAATTAATTGTATAACTGACTTATTAACAGTATCTTAGTGAATACAGTGATGTAATATGTGACGTCATCAGCAGTGGATTGCGGTCGCGCGAGTTATATTTAGCTGAACTAACTATAACGGGGGAATTTCAATGGTTTTTTACGAGTGAAATGTCCAGCTAACTATAACATGTGTGAAACCTATGGTTTTTTCAGTGAATATATATATATATATATATTTTCCTTCTGGGATGCTAAAATCAAAGCCACCAAGTCGCAAAGGGAAAATCATCCCCCTCCTTTCAGCTTCTCCCCTTATTCAGCCTTAGTCAGCCCATCGCCGTCAACAGAAGAGCACTCCTTTTTTTCCCCACAACAACCGTAATCATACAGCAGCCTCTTTGACCCACTTTAGCCTTCTCCTTCTCCAGGCCTTTGTTTCCCTTCTGCTGGAACCTCATAGGGAAGATTGCTGGGTCAAGAACAGCCGTCCTGATGCAGACCTGAACGAGCAGTGAAGCTCAGAGCAGAGCAGCCGGTCCCCGGCACAACCGGCGCTGCCCGGGTCACTCAGCACTCAGCGCTCTCAGCGCTCTCAGCAACAAAGCAGCGAAGCCAACAGCCGAATAAACAAAGCAAGTGAGTGAAGTATTGCAGTAGCGGAAGCCAAATCCAAAACGGGACTGTAGCAGCTCACACGCTTCCTCCTTTCTGCCCACAATTATCGAGTCTAAGCACGTCCACCGAATTCCGCCGTATTCACTCCACTCTACTCGCCGAGTTCTTACTGAGCCTCACGCCGCCATCAACCCCAAGGTGCCGGGCGGGGTGACGATCACCTGAGCTACGTGCAGGCGGGTTCTGCCATAGCTCCCTCAAGTTGACAATGTCTGATTGGTCTTGTTTTAATATGAACAGTGCAACCTGCCAGGCCAAGTGCCTTCTTAGGGGGAACACAGTAGCCCCCAGCCAGGAGCCGCCTGATTGGGCCTCACCGGTGAGATGTAGCTTCAGTCCAGCAAGCATGGGACTCACAACTGAGATTACGCTTCGGATACCTGACTGAAAATCAAACGTGATGACAAACCCTCTCAGTTTCATTCCAGTCCATCACTTCTGTTGTCCACTATGCCACTACAGACAGGGACCAGCCAATCAGACTTGCAGATCAGACTTGTTTCTGATCCAATAGGAACGGTACAGACTGATCTACCAGGTCCTGTTTGCCCAGATTGTAACAGAAACAGAAAGAGGCTGGTTTCTACCTCTTGGTCTTAGTCTGATGTTGCACAAATAAGATGTGGTTCTGTAAGACACTGATACATCCACACATCTCCTGAAAAGAAGATGTGTGTGTTGGCATTGACCATCTTTAAACAAATGTCACTTTGGTACATGTCATTGCTTCGTGAGCTGTGGGTGTGGCTCAGGTCAATAACTATAGACGAGTCCCTTCGGAATATCCCCTTTAGACCTGGCTTCATAGCTGCATAGTCTGGCTAAAATGGTGCAGTTATAAGGCCCATGGAAACAAAGGATTGTTTAAAATCTGAAGAATAAGGGGTGAGAAAGTTGTGTAAGGAAACCTCAAGATATGCTAATGCTGCATCCAGGTATTCCCCTTACCCAGCAATGACTCCAAACATGCCCGGTATCCACCAAGGGCAGCACATAGAAACAAGCACCGACAAACCCTAGTGGTCTTGCGTTGGCTACAGGCCTTTTGACTTTGTTAATGCTTGTTTTATTTACTCATAGTTTTGAAGTCAGCCAATCGCTGAATTGCACTGACCAACCATGCTGTATTGTGTAGTGATGGAAGAAAATGTGAATGATACAGCAACAGTCCAATGAATGAAGAGGACTGACTGAAAGTACATTATGTATTATTTATCAAAATGCCTTGACTAACATCAACATAAGCTAAAAGTAAAATGAATAGTGAGCGAAAATGGCGTCAATGGCTGAGGTAGGCAGGGCACTGATACAAGTGAAAGACTTGGATCCAGGGCGCCAGGGAAGGAAGGATGGGCCTCGTTAAGAAAGTACTGTACAGAGAAGACAGATAAGGAGTTCATAGAAAATGCATTTCGGTCCAAGGTATAATTGTTTGTGGTGCTTCTGAAGTGACCAGTCAGGGTCTGCTGGTGTGATGATGATGATTGGCAAAAACATCTGTTCTTTTTCGAATTTGCTATATTTGTCTTCCCTTATATTTTCACTTTATTTTAACAGGTTAAGGAAATGGTAGCAATTATTAAAAAGTGACATCCAAATTCTTTACCTGCGTTAATGTATGCTGCTGCCATGGCAGATGACTCGAGTATGTGTAATCTAGCTTCTAATCAGGGGTGTACCCTGCCCAGGCATTCTGTGAATCGATGAACCAGGGC
Organism: Triturus cristatus; assembly: GCF_964204655.1. Taxonomy (NCBI): domain Eukaryota; kingdom Metazoa; phylum Chordata; class Amphibia; order Caudata; family Salamandridae; genus Triturus; species Triturus cristatus. The sequence goes on along the minus strand of NC_140590.1, from coordinate 1,266,301,788 downwards.
AGCGCGGCTCTCTCGCTAAAACTGTGAAAGACATTTGGGGGCATATCATCAAGAAACGGCGTTAAAATTATCGCCGCTTTAGTGGCAGAAAACTGCCACTAAAGCGGCGATAATGGGCTTGATAATATGCCCTTGAGAATTCCCATAGAAGCCCATGTTCTGGTGTCAACATGGGCTTCTATTGGAATTCTCTGCGACATATTATCAAGCCCATTATCGATGCTTTAGCGGCAGTTTTCTGCCACTAAAGAGGCAATAATGTTAGCGCCGTGCTTGATAATATGTCCCATTGGTCTTCTTTTACCTACGACTAGGAGCATTAGCAAAAGTAAAATAATCGTGCTTCGGAGCCAATGACAGTGAACAGAAAAATACACGAGGTGTTAACAAAAAGCAAATATTTGTGTATCGGAGACAGAAATATTGTAAAAAGCACACAAACCTAGCTGTAAATGCACACAGCCAGGCCTCCTGTGTATATGTGGGGGGAAGGGGATGGCAGAGTGAAATAAGATAAACGTACTTGGGAGGCTTCAGCAGCCAAAACAAAAAATTATCAGAATGCTAAATGCACGCAGCCCGTGAAAATAAATGGTATGGTTCGTTCCCCAAAATAAAAGAATCGCGCATCGGAGACATACTTAGTGGAAAAAAATGCACATAAAGCGTTAACAAAAAGCAAATAATTGGGCATCAGACTAAAAAATAGTTACAGAAAAGCACATGAAGCAAGCTGTAAATACACGCAGTCAGGCCTCCTGTGTGTGTGGAGGGAGTGCAGGGAGGAGACCGGTTGTCTGGATGAATTAAGATAAACGTATTTGAGAGGCTTCTGCAGCCAAAACAATAATTGACAGAATGCTAAATGCACGCAGGCATGGACAGTAAACGGTATGGAGCGTTAACAAAAAATTTTTCGAACTACCAACGGGGATGGGGAGGAGTAGTTGAGTAGTTAGGCCACTGGAAACTGATAAGAGAGACACAGAAGGGAGAACAGGCTACAACCAATAGGAACTGAGGAATGCAAACTGGAAAGCACACAGACCAATCAGAACTAAAGACGGGAACTAAGTTCCTTTTAAGATATATTAAAATTAATAGATTTCACAAGCACAGTGCAAGCGCTGTGCAGGCGAAACCTAAAACGGATGTTCATGGTCACTTCTCCGGTAGGGTAATGTGAGTTGCAAGAATGAGGCAGCTCTCATTTTATGTTCCTAAAACCGAGTACTATATGTGCCATAGTGGCCACCACGGTATCATTCTAATGTGTAAAATGTTGAACTGCACAAACGAGACCTCAGGGTACCCTACATGATCAGAGGTGTATTATGTACTGTTTTGTATTGTCCTTCTAGATGTTTTATGTACCAGTAATGTAGAGGTCTTCAAACTGTGGGCGGGTCTTCCCAGGGATCCGTGGCCGTGTTCCCAGGGGGAAGAAAATGTCTCTTAGTATTTGCAAATGAGGATGGCCTGGAAGCTTGAGTTTGCATATTTGTAGCATTTACAGGCTATCTTTTTTTACATGCAGCATTTCAAGTGCATAAAAAAGCATGGCAATTTAATCCTGTACCCTGTGGCAGGGTCAGACAGGTCGCTAAAATTAATAAAATATGCTAGAGGTTTTTGTGGCCTTTGCCACCCGTAGGCAACTGCATATAAAATAAAGTAAGGCACTATTTTAGGTAATGAAATCTCACTTGGATAATGCAGTCACTGTAAATGTCTGTCTGTGAGAACAGAGAGTCACAGAGCTGATTCCTGGTTGGCGCAGTGCCAGCTGGTAACAGCAAGCGCTTTTAAAAATGCTATTAAACAGAGTAGGAGCAGGGCCATTTAAATTATGTGGTAGTGGAGGACCAAATTATGCGTCAGGGTTGACTAATTAAGCAGCAAGAAAAGGCATTCTGTGTCATGCTGCATAATGCGTCCCATTTCGTGACAGTATTATTTTATTTTTTTGTCATTTTTACACATAATTGCACTGTCTGTGCATAGATTTCACCTAATAGGTTCTAATTAAACACACAAATAAATACAGCAATAAGCAAATGAAAGACAGCCAGTCAATCCTGCAAATGATTTTCCAAGGCGCAGGGGTACACTTTGCTGTATTTTTAGCAACACCTGATGTGTTTGAGCTACAAATTAATTTTGGTATAATCTGCAGATTACACAGCAAATGACGGATTATGTGGCATAATGCAGAAAACTCATGGTTGTAGAATCACATAATCATAAATCCAGTAGCCCTGAGTATAAAATAGGCTCCCACAAAATGATTTAATGTTTATGATAAAACAAGTGCTTTCAGAGAATATATTTTAGGTACAGATAATTTGACTGTACCTAGTGCAAACATTTTAAAAAATCCATTAAAATGACACTTAATCATTTGGGAAGCAGGTGCAGTGGCACTCGGGCCCAAAAGTGTGAGGGGCCCACTGCATCACAATTATGACAGTTGTTTTTTACAAAAGAGGCATGGGGTGACATTTTCCTTGCCAGAATTAGGTCTGAGGACACCCTTGCTTCAAAGAGGTGGGCAACACGTGGAAACTCCTTTTTTTCTGAAAGGAACAGAGAGTCTGTTTCAAGATTGGAGTGATTGTCAGGCATGGTGTATGAGGAGTGAAATAGGCAGAGGAGACAGCCTAGTACTCTGAGCTGTAGCTATTATGAATGCAGCAGGTGCAGTTGCATTGGGGCCTAGAAGAGTGAGGGCTCACAACGCTACAATTCTGGGAAGTAGTGTTTTCGGTCAATTTGTGTTTGATGTATTTCTTCTATTGGAAGTCTCACATTTAATATAGATTGCGAGCTAAATAAAAAGTACCCTAGCTAATGACCTCATAAGCCCTACCTATACTGATCAGCCCAGCTCCACCCTCTCACTGACATCTTTCCATAAAGTTTAGGCGGGAGGCCTCACATCAAAATATTTTGCTGAGGGGGCATCAAAAGGAAAACGTTTAAGATCTCTGCAGTAAGGGAGAGTTACTGTTGCCCCAGGATGATAACTTGTCTTGCAATAACTATCCCTTCGCTCCAATCCTGAGCAGCATATCATGGTTTGACACAAACCTGTACCGAAGCCGGTTGAGCTGGGTGTGTTCGAAGGACATAAGTCATCTATGTATGAACATGTTTAGTGTCTCCACCGTGGTCACCAGGCTCAGGAAATGCTTCACTGCACAAATCATAGCAAGTACCAAGTAGGTAGGCGCCAAATATATGCTTCTGCACAGTGGACATTACTCACCTTGTAGAACCGAAAATACCCAGCTTCTGGGTCTCGGCGACGGGGTGAATCTACTATACCCTCCTTATATCATAAAGAGAGACACCGGAGCCTTTGTCTGCAGAAAGGACAATATTTATTAGTATAGCCCGGGCTATGGAACAGGGTCCCAAGCTTGTCAGAGACAAGACAGAGGAGGCTGCTGCTTTACTCTGCAGCTTACAGGCCTTATATACATATTTCCCCACCCTAAGGAACCAGTTCGGATGGGGCTGTAGTTATGTTATTCTTCGTTCAGGCAGGACTGGTGCTGCAACAGATGGTGCAATAGATTAGGACAGATCTTGCCAAACAGGAGAAGTACGTGAAAAACAGACGGATCTTGCAAAACAGGATACATATAAAAGAACTATTTGGCGACGTGACCAAGTCTTTGTTCCCCTTTTAGGAATCAGTTTAGCCGCAAGGCACGGGGAATGCGACGTGTATGTGACAAATGAAGACATCAGCAGAAAATCGAGCCAGGCTCTTTTGACACGAGATGGCAACTCAAACATGAAGAACAAATGGACGCCTGAGAAGGACGTATTTCTTCAGACCCTTCTTTTGCCATTGAGCGGCAAAACCATTACGAAATGTCTATATTCATGAGATCATCTGTTTCTTGTTGGAGCATCATCTTCATATTGGTGTCGTGAATGTTTGAGGGTGGAAGCTTAAGAGCCTGAACACACTTTGCACAGAGCATTGGCAGGCACTGAACACACAAACAACAGGAGACTAGGACAGCCACTCCCAAGGCAAGGAAGATGATGACCCTCCATCCCCATTGGGAAAGGAAGCCCCAGATCCAGCCTGTGAGGGACCAGTTGCCTTCATCCTGATGAATTTCAGAGGAAAGGTGATGCAGACGTTGGATGGCATCATATACTGTAGGTGCGTTATCTGGAATATACACACAACAGCTGGAGCCAATCAATTTACACACACCACCACGAACAGCGAGGATGATGTCAATGACCATTCGATTTTGAAACGTTAGAAGGCGGTTCGCCTGTAGCTCTGCAGTGACGTTGGAGAGGGCACCAGCTGTTTCTGGGATGGTGGCCTCAAGGACCCTGGTCAGTCCTCGTATAGCCCGACTATTTGCCATGGGGCCCCAGAATGGGAGGAAACCCTGAAAGAAGTCCCCGGCTTCTTGGCCTACTGTATCCTCAGCCGAAATGACACCCCTACGTGAGCGGCGCAAAGCACCCTTCATCAACAGGTGGTAATCTCCATGGGTAGAATACGTTGGTGGAAGGAGGAAGGCCAGATAGCATGTACCAGACCAGTTACGAGGGAGCCAAGTGTAGGCTGCTGTGCCACAGATAAAATAAGTGTTGGGGGACGCCACCAACTTCGGAGGAGACGTAGAGTTTACATTTTTAATGATGTCACAGATACTAGTACCAACTTTCTTAGTTCCCAAGCCATGGATGCAGACACGGCCCCGTACATTTATAACGTTCAGAGTGTTTCGTACATCAGGTAGTAGCCTTCTGGCGTGAAATTTGGTAAATGTTTGTCAAGAAGTTAAGTTAAATACCACCATCTCACCGAGTTCATCCGTCAGTAATAGCAATGTTGATGAGTTGGTCGGGCAAAAAGGGGTATTGGTATTGCCAGACCTGTTCCGTCAGAAGTCATCTCGAAATGTTCCAAGTGCAGAATTGGCAGTACCATTGACAGTATAGGCCTCCTGCATCAACATCCACCATGCAAGACAGGACCCAGAGATGGAAACAGGATAAGGAAAGAATGGGACAGGTTGTGTCATAGCATGCGGCAACAGTCCACATACCCAACAGTTGGAAGTATTTATGGTCAGCTGATGATGATGTAACATTTGGACGAAGGTGTTATTGAAAAATTCTGCATGGCGGGGTAATTCGTGGGCGGGTAACATGGAATACTGATGCTCCGCAGGAGTCGTGGTAGGTGTTGGTGGGGTAACAGGATAGTAGATCAGTAACATCCAACCGATGATAGACAAGATGAGGGAGACAAACAGTGTCACCACGGTGGCCATGAAGCACTTGCTATGTAGGAGACTGACATATCATTTCTGGACTTGGGTGTATTGAACGGCTGCCATTATACTAAGCCAGGGACCACTAGCGGCTGTCTGTGATAGGTGGTTGCTTCACTGGATGCAGGTGCCAACAGCCCTAGGGACGTACCTTAGTCTGACACACCAGCACCGGTCTCAGCCGGGAGATCACAGCTCTACAGCCTACAGGTACCCGGGCGAAGTCAAGGACAAGCCTTCCTTCTAGAACGCAAGTTATATCGGGTAGAAGTAGGGACAGTATGGTTGGGGAATAATTGTTCCTGATGCTGAGCAGAGTTAGGGGAGTGTTCCACCTTTCCTTTCAGTATGCTGTCACTCTCTGCTTCTGTAGATGTAAAATGCAATCTTGCATCACTGAATGGAACAAACGTTGGGATTATTTCTGTCTCTGAGTCTCCTTGTCCTTCTCTCACCCACTGATCATAGGGGAGAGGCAGAGGCACTTGTTTACAGTGCGTTGCATGTATCCAGTTCTTCCGACCTTCAACTTTCAAGGCAGTGCTGGTGGCCAGTAACACCTGGCAGGGCTGTGTCCAGCGGGGCTCGAGGCTCTTAGTACGCTGAAAGTTGCGAATCAGAACCCAGTCGCCAGGTTGGATAACGTGTCCTGGGCCCTCGCTTTTATCAGGTATGGCATCATGGTAAAGAGTACGAAAGGTGTTAGTCAAACTCTACAGATAATCAGTCAACACAGGGTATTCAACATCAGACAGTTTCTTAGGGCGCGGAACACCCCACACATTGGCAGGCCTCCCGAACACAATCTCATGGGGAGATAATCCTATCCTGGTATGGGCCGTTGTCCTGACAGACAGTAGAGCCCGGGGCAGAGCATCAACCCAAGTGACACCCGTCTCGGCTACAATTTTGGCCATTTTAGTCTTTAGGATGCCATTGTACACCTCCACTAGACCTGCTGACTGAGGGTGGTTAGCTGCATGAAACGTTTGTTTCATACCCAATGCTGAACAGACATACTCCATTATTTGAGCCATAAAGTGTGTCCCGTTGTCACTCCAGACCAAACGGGGTAAACCAAATCGTGGGAAGTATTCTTTCAATAGTACTTTGGCAGTAGTGATAGCGGTGCAGTCTTTGACAGGGTAGGCCTCCACCCAACGGCTAAAAGCACAAACCACCACCAATACGTATTTCATGTTTGCACACCTATCCATCTGTATGTAATCCATTTGTATAGCCTCAAAGGGAAAGGTGGGAGGAGAAACTCCTCCCACCGGTGTGACTATGCCTTTCCCGGAATTATGCATAAGGCAGATCATACATGTCTTAACTAATTTCTTGGCATATGCAGGAATATTTTAATTGTACCATGTTGGTTCTAGCAGCTTGCATATCCCTTTTTCGCTGATGTGAGCAGGGCCATGAGCCATAGTGACTACTGGCAGAACATGGCTATCTGGTAGCATCCACTGTCTTCCTTCAGATATACGCACCCAACATCCATCAACCTCTCTTTCAGCCAGGTGTCCTTCCCACGTACGTAATTCATCTGGGGTGGCATGAGATTGTATCTCAACCACACTCTGACTTGTGTCTTCCACTAAGCCGCCTTCAACCACCCACCGAGCAGGCCCAGCCATATACATTCCATCTGACTTACTGAGAGCCGTCTGTCTCGCCGTCTGGTCGGCAAACGCATTGCCTCGGCCCACATCATCAGTAACTTTCCTGTGTGCTTTACATTTGATTACTGCAATCTTTTTGGGCATGGTCAAGGAGTCTAACAATCGGTGGATAAGTGGGCCATGCTGTATCGTTGTCCCATGTGAGGTGAGGAAATTTCTCTCCTTCCATAATCTGCCAAAATTGTGAGCCACCCCAAAGGCGTACTGACTGTCTGTATATATATTAATAGTCATATCTTTACTGAGCTCACAGGCCTTTACCAGGGCCATCAATTCTGCTGCTTGGGCTGAAGGCTGCAGTTTCTGAGCTGTCTCTACCACCATCCTCAAGGTCGTGAGAGCATAGGGGGCTGAAGTAGTGCCATCTGGCCTTTTCAGACAAGAACCGTCAATGTACAAGGTACCTTCTGTATCTACCATAGGAGTGTCCAGTAAGTCCACTCGGCCTTTAGTTTCCTCTTTTGTCCTCAGAATACAGTCATGGGGGTCTAGGTCGCTCTCTAGCACATCCGTGGGGAGCAGAGTGGCTGGATTCAGTACCGTACATCTTTTAATGTTTATGTGACTGGAAAAGAGTGTGAGTTCATAACCTGTGAGTTGTGCACTGGTAAGGTGTTGCGTCTTGGTGTTATTGAGAAGTGTGTCGACTGAATGAGGAACCGTCAGAGGTGAGCTCATAACAATGCCTGCACTTTGACGGATCAGGAGCGTGGCAGCTGCTGTCGCACGCAGGCATCCTGGTAGGGCCCTGACCACTGGATCAAGTGTGGCCGAAAAGTAGGCACAAGGCCTGTGCTGTCCTCCCAACATCTGGGTAAGGACTGTGCAGGCGCAGCCATTAGTTTCGTGTACAAAAAGGAAAATTTGCTTAGCATAATTGGGAGTTCCTAAAACAGGGGCAGTGCACAAAGCTTCCTTGAGGGATTGAAAGGCGGTCATGTGATCGGCTGCCCACGGGAAGTCATTATCCGCGACATCCTTTGTGGTGAGAGTGAGGAGGGGTTTAACTATGACTGAGAAATTAGGTTTCCACTGCCTAGAGTACGAAGTAAGGCCTATAAAGGACCTTACTTGTTTCTGAGTTTTTGGGGGTGTCATGGACATAATAACAGCCACTCGATCTGCTGTGATCTGCCTTCCCTCCTTCGAGAGGAGATGACCTAAATAGGTCACCTTCTGTTGACAAAATTGTAACTTTTTAAGAGAAACCTTATGATGATGTAATGCAAGATGTCTCAATAATTCAACTGTCGCGTCCCTACATACCCGTTGAGAAATGGCCGCGATAAGGAGATCATCAACATACTGCAAAAGGGTGGCCCCATCAGGCAATACCAATGTATCGAGCTGATTTTTAAGGGCTTGGCTATAAATACTCGGACATCAGTGAAGCCTTGAGGGTCACAGCAGAACCTAAAGCTCCGCCCACCGAGGGAGAAACCAAAAAGATGTCTACTGTCAGGGTGTATAGGGATACTGAAAAAGGCATTCTTTAAATAGATAACAAAGAAATAGGTGGCAGTACAAGGGACCATTGTCAATAGAGCTGTAATGTCAGGGACAACAGGATATATGGATATAGTTATTTTATTAAGTGCCCGCAGATCAATAACAAGCTTTTAATAAATCCAATCCCAACAAATGTTCACTACACCCAGAAGTCAGAACAAGATGAGCATCAATATGAGCAGGGCCAACATCCAAGGAGAGTGGTTGTGAGACGGGGCTGGTGACGGGGATCCCAGAAAATCCTATGGAGACATTCATATTGCCAGAAAGGGGTGCCTCCGGTACTGATGCATGCGAAACAGAGGATCTAGTGGCTCCTGTATCTAAAAGAAATGTCCTGCCCTCCCCCGAAACCGACATCTTGATATATGGACCCTTCTGATCTACTGGAATCTGCACCCTCTTACTACCCCTTCCCTGGCTGTCCTATGCTTGATAGAACCCTGTCTCATCCATTTCCTCATAGCCATCATTAAAATACGTGCGGGTAGCCTCATAGCCATTGTCAAACCTATTCGAGGGACCCGAGCGAGCTGGGGGCCCATCCCGGCATCCCCTGTTATCCCTGTTGTTCTCCTCATAACGGGGCTGCCTGTGGGGCCTCGACCCTCCGCCTTCCCTTGGGGCCCGGGGCCTGGTCTTACCCGACTGAATGTTTAGGGCCAGAACAGGGCATTCATCTATCCAATGGCCATAGCCCTTACAATAGGCGCATTGATCACTCTGAAGGGGGCCAGGAGGGTCAGAGGGCTTGGACTGGGTGGACCTAAGGGGGCCCTGGGGAAGCCGTTGGTACTGGTCAGGGGGTGGCTGATGGTCCAGTGCATTGGGGCCTTTAGGGGATAGGCCTGCTGCAGGATGGCTTTAGTCTTAAGGTCCTTACTTTTCCTTAATTCTTTCTCCTTTTCCTCATTTTCCCTGTTCTCATGATACTGAGCCATGGCCAATATTCCCGTTATAGTCTGAGCTGACCAAGTACTCTCAACCTTCTTAAGTCTATCAGAGGTTTCGTGAAGCAAATTACTAACAAATTTATCAATGAACACCTGACCAGATCCTTGGGCCCATGGATCTAATCCGCTGTGCCCCTTATACTCCACCTCGAAATGGGTAAAAAAAATCTGCAACACTCTCGTCTCTACGCTGTTTACAGGCATTAATCTTATCCCAATTAACAACACTCTCCGGTAACAAGGTCTTCATAAGAGTCAATAGTCGGCCCGGGAAGGCCAATATGGCGGGATCAGGTTTCATTCCCCCTTCCCTCTTATTATCCAGCCCTTCCAAATTCGCCCACGTATCCCCCAACTCAGTATCATGATCCGTGTGGCGTATCTTATCCCATATTTCCGTTGGTACCACAGAACCAAAAAGTAAGTCAATATCGTCGAGGGTCAGGACACCTGATTTCAATATCTGACTCAATTCCTGATAATAAAGGGCTGGATTCGTACGAGGGTCTGGCAATTGTAATTTCAATTGGAGCACTTCCGACCTTTTCCATGGAACATGGACCCACATTCTGCGCCAATGTGCCGGAACCGCTGGAGGAATATTGTTATCACCTGCAACAATTTCAGGGACAAAAACCGGAGTGGCTTCCCTCATTGGCATAGCTCTTCCCCCAGGGGGGTCAGGCGGGGACGTAGCATCCCTGTAGGTAAGTAGGGTGGCAAGGGCTCTATACATTCGTTCACCCTGTATGTGGCCGTGTGCTATCTGCCCCCGTAAGTCAATAAGGCCTTTGGGTATCTCAAAACTCAAAGCTTCATATCGCTTCATGGTCAGAGTGCACATACAAACTGCCATATTTGTTTGTTGCATCATCGTCCACTGAGAGAAAGTAGGCCATATCATTAATACTATATATCAACCCATTGTCTATCCAACATTGGCACTGCTTCTTCTGGGCATCGTCCTCACTGAGACCAGAGAAGCTAAATGACCGTAGGGAGTCCCTCCTTGGGGTGGCAAACCATTTCTGCAAGTCCCGAGTCAGGGATGACCACAACTGTTGGGGTCGGGCAGGAGTAAAGATAGTCATAGGGGAGCAGCAGGGATTAGCGGGATGCAGGGGTACAGTATCTCCGGGTGTATGGGTCAGGGCAGGATCGACTAACAAAGCCGCAGGGGCCGGGGCTGGACGAAGTGGAGTGGCGGGGAGATACAGGGCACCTGGAACCACCGTATTAAGGATAATCGGGCAGCGGGAGCATGAACTGGTAGGCGTAGAGGTATGTTTTGTAGGGCGGGATACATTGGGGCATAGGCAGGAGGCGGGCTTCCCAGTAGGGCATCCAACAGAGAATCTTCCTCATCCCCTTTACTAGGACCCTTCAACTTCCCATCCCGGGCAGGATAACATCCCTGAGACCTAGCTTGGTGTTCCCTTTCTACCATTTCTACGGATTTTTCAATTTGGGCTTGTAAATGTTCTTTAGCATGATCGGCCATTGACATTCGCTCCCTCTTTCTTTCCTGAGCCTGCTCTTTCTTTATTCGTTGTACTATTTCTTTTCTCCACGTTCCAATTGATTCAAACATTGTTGGTCGGGAACCCTTTCTGAGCAATTGCTCCTTTGAATTGGCGAGGATTTGAATATTAAAGGAACCATATTGTGGCCACTGCAGTTCTGAATCGCCCTTCGTGGTATATTTAGCCCACAGAGGAGAGAACATAATTGCAGATGGCCCGTACTTAACATACATGTCATGACAGGGAGTCCCCTCTGGAGGGAGCAGGCAAGCCACCTCCAGTTGGGCGTCTTGTGTACACATACAACAGCATAATTTCTTGAACTTACTGCTAGCCGGCATTTTTAGACAATCAGACTACAGCGGGTTTACAACAACAACTCACCTCGCTGGCTTGGCTTTTGTAAAAGTCAATAACAGTACAAGCGAACAAAGATGGTGGGTGATCAGCCCACCCTTACCTGACAGATGTTGTTCCGTTCTGCAGACGCGCTACCGGGTCTAATTCCAAGCAGAAATCACCTTCCGGGGGACCCCAGCGGGGACGCGGTCAAGTGGCCCAGACCGGGTGGGGAAGACCTGCAGGTAAGACCTTCGGTCTACCGGATTTACCAGAATCCCTCGGGTAGGGTACCTCCGTCGGGCTTCCTCCGCGTGTCTCCTCACAACCACCGGGCCTGACCTGCGTTCCCGTGGAATCCCTGTTCGGGCGCCATTTGTAGAACCGAAAATACCCAGCTACTGGGTCTCGGCAGCGGGGGGACCACCTGAATCTACTATACCCGCCTTATATCATAAAGAGAGACACCGGAGCCTTTGTCTGCAAAAAGGACAATATTTATTAGTATAGCCCGGGCTATGGAACAGTGTCCCAAGCTCGTCAGAGACAAGACAGAGGAGGCTGCTGCTTTACTCCGCAGCTTACAGGCCTTATATACATATTTCCCCACCCTAAGGAACCAGTTCGGTTGGGGCTGTAGTTACGTCATTCTTCGTTCAGGCAGGACTGGTGCTGCAACAGGTGGTGCAATAGATTTGGACAGATCTTGCAGAACAGCAGATGTACGTGAAAAACAGACGGATCTTGCAAAACAGGATACATATAAAAGAACAAGTTCTGGCGACGTGACCAAGTCTTTGTTCCCCTTTTAGGAATCCGTTTAGCCGCAAGGTGCGGGGAAGGCGACGTGTATGTGACAAATGAAGACATCAGCAGAAAATCGAGCCAGGCTCTTTTGTCACGAGATGGCAACTCAAACATGGAGTCATGAAGAACAAATGGACGCCTGAGAAGGACGTATTTCTTCAACCTACAAACCTATTCTGAAAGCTGGCTAAATGTAAGCATTCATTCAGAAAAACCCATAATATGTCTGTGCCTTGCTTACAAACCTTGCGGCTTACATGCACGTAAGCAAGGTGACATGACTGGCTTTTCCAACTGCGGGCAGGAGAACCTCCTCTCTTGTCTGCTATCTATAAACTACAGCACCCCACGCCTACTCGGGGGCTGGAACATCATAAAATAGGGAGGCAACATGTGAGCAATCTACCCACCTCAATCATGACGGATGCTTGTCCTGCATTCTGAAAGGCATGAAGTGTCTAGTAACAGCTGGAGTTTAATGTCATCAAGAGGGTCAAACACTGAAGCAGTGATTCAGGTCCCTAACAGGTGCCCTAAAATCTCCCAATGGTATGTAGCCCTACAGAGGTGACTCCCAATGTCCCAACCCCTTACTGCCTACGCAGGTATGAGCGAGTCCAGGTATCAGAGTCTTAGTCCCAGTCTCTGTACCTTATGCCTGTTGGGTGTATGCTTGACAATGAAGTTAACAGGCATCTGAACATAACTGGAAAAAATGTGTTCCAATAAGGAAAGGATGAACTCGAGTAAAATAAATGGAGTTTAGAGAGAGAAAAAGAAGAACTACGTCTTGGTCTTTGAGAAATCCTCACCATCACTGCCTCAATTGAGGAAGGACCTCAAGACCTGGCTCTTCCACCCCCCCTTCAGCGTCTTGAGACCCTAACTGGAGAGTAGTCACGCCTTACAAGAAACCTGATTGAGTGATTTAATCCTCCATATTGTACTTGGCTAGAGCAAGGCACCCCAGGAAATGGAGTGGGCAGGACCTTAATTACAATGAAGTCAAGGTGGGAGGATAGACTAAGGGAATTTGTAAAGGAATGGGCCTGAGCCACTCTCAAGGGACATTCAAACTCTTTCTACAACCATTTGCCCTTTAGAACTATATGGGAAATGGAAGATGAAGAAGACAAATCTCCTGTCTGCTGAAAGGAATATTTCTCCCGAGACAGATAAATTGAAAGACTATTCCATCTAAATTCAATCTCTGTCCCCAGCACCGGATCTAAGAACTGCTGCAAGTCAATTTCCTGAACAGGATTTTCAGGGATAGTTATACCTATCCCATCAGGGCCAAACGCCACCAGAACATGATGCCTAAAAAGAAAGATTGCTTTGGAGCCTGCATAGACCTATAACCAGAGAAGCTGGCTGACAGATTATCTGCATCAAGAGGACTTTGTGGACTTGGTTCAGTGAGGTAATCCTCAAATGACACTTTTTAAGGGTTCTTAAGTCGCTGAGATCAGTCCAGACGAGCCAGCGGACACATCTCCTTGAGAACCTGTAGCCTGCTGGAGTACCACCCTACCGGATCCCCATGAAGAAGCAGCTCGTATGGCTCAACTAACTGAATCGACCAATTCCCAGTAGCCTCTGTAACACCGTGCCGATAAGATCCCCTAATGGAGAGTCTGCAAATGCTGGCTTCTAGGGAACACTTTTAAAGCTGTTTTGGGGTTTTTGCTAACATGACAGGTTAGGGTTTTATTCTCTTACTTCCTATGGGGATTATTGTCATCGCTCATCATAACATTTGATCTCCTGCACCAGTGTTCCCACTGTCATGTTAAATTTCCTGTTACAGTGTTCACGTTTTATTTAACTTGGTTTGGAACTTAGGTATGATAGTTTGTTACACGCAATACCAGAACCTCTTTATCTGAGGACTGCCTTCTCGCTCATTCTAAGCTGCCAAAAGTGAACCAACCAAGACTGAAATATGTTTGCCAGTGGACAGTGCTCTTCAGGTAGGGTGGGAGCAATATCACAGCTTACATTAGGACTCTCTGTTCATAATAGACTGTCAGTGCAATTTCTCAGACTTGTTTTTACATAGAATCTAATAAGGCAACAGTGTTGAACCATATGGTACTTTAAATTAGATGAAAGGCTACCAATGAGTTACCTTTGGAAGCCTCAACCTCCATATATGTAACACAGCCAATATGCACCCTTGGTGGCATCTTTTTAGAAGCCCATCAAATCAGAATCAAAGAATAAGCTATGATGCAGCATCATATGTCACCGGCACACCAACGTCTTTTTGTTGAAGCGCATTTTGATCACCTACTTGATGTTCCTCTACTCGGGGGAACACTTGAAAACCATAAACAACGCTTCATGGAGGACTGCCTTTCAACCAGACATAAAGAGCTTATTGTATTAAAAGGGGTAATTCATTTTTCAAACAGTGATGAAAATATACATTATGTGGGAGCTTGTAATCTCCCTACAATGTCCTGTAGTTCATTTACTTATATCAGCGCGCTCTGACATCAGAATGCGCCGCTTAAGGAAACGATGCACCCAGCTGCTTCTAAAAAGCTATTTGAAGCGACTTCTGACGTCACAATGCTCGCGGCTCAGCACCCTTCACTCTCCTTGATTGAAGTTGCTGCGCGTGAGCTCGAGCACAACACGTGTGCAGCAGCAGTTTTTAAAATAAACTGTCACTTAACAGAGGCAGTGCTTGGGGCCGTGTTCCAATTTCCCTCATTGGTTCTCGGAAGCAATACAGGCTGTCTAAACCAGTCCAGGAATGCATGGAGATGGCCCAGCTAAGAAACAAAAATCATTTCTTTCACAGGTAAAGGCTAAATGAATGTGTAGCTTTGTTCTTTTAACTTTCACATTTAAAGTAATGGGTTTTGTTTTTAGGATGGGCCAGCTCTGCTAATTTCTGGAGACTGTGTAAGCACAGTTGTGAAGAGACACCACGACATGTGCCACACCATTACCAATGCCTGCCTTTGTACCTTGCAGAACATTGCATTGTGGGCATGTGATTTTGTTTCAAAATTGAAAATCTCAACATGCAAAGTGCTGTGAGCTAAAACGGCAGGACCAGAAGAAAGTGTCACATATAACACATGCCCACTTGTTGAACATTTAAAGTGTTATTAGAAGGAAGGGCAAAACCCACATATTATATGGGTTAAAATACCCCTTTACTATACATTATAAGAATATTGCAAGTCACCTTGGAGTTCCGTGACCAATAAAAGCACTACGGCCTCGTGCCTCTGTATGGTCACTGACCTCCTCGGTGACTTGCAAAATCCAGTAGGGAGTATTTCATCCCATTTATATTTTGTTCAATACAGAAGTACTATGCCTATTGTATTATACACACTATTGCGCTGGCCCTAAATCATTTGCTGCATGATCACCTGAGCACTGCACATTTTCCTATGAAGCTGAATATAAATATTACCTAAGTCTACAAGTGTTTTTTTTTCTTTTTCTGTTTTATTGATGAATGATGGTTCAATATGACATTTCAAATTTATTGTTCCACACAGAAAATTTGTTGTACATGCGTTTATATGCCCATGGATCCACGTGGCTTTCGGCTGTCCCTTTTTTCTGAAACTACGTGATTGTAATAATTACAGTAATGGCACTGCCTTGTTCTTTTACAAATGGTTGAGCGTTCTTCATCAACTTACAAAGATAATTTTATAACAAAACCGTAACATTACTGTTGTAATCAAACGAAGATTCAACTCCTTAGTGTCTTAGGTAGTATTTATTAAGATGGTAAGGTCAAGAGTAAAAGTACAGAGAGCCCCACCAGGAGCAGCCTTCCTGCTGCTCGACCCATACACGAACTGCCAACCTCACTCATCCAGCATTCTACAGCATCATCTCGCTTCAACATTCCACACCACATTCACACTGGCTGAGCAGCAAGTACAACAATTATCTCGGCTAATCATGACATATGGGAGTTGAAACTCACAGTATTCACCAATTCAGTAATTTCTTCATTGAGACTTGGCCATGTGTCCTTCATCTAAACTTGAATTTCCTTGAAGGAGTCTTAAATCAATCCCTGACGTTTACTCAAGTGAAATGCTGTTAGAGTGCCATCTGTAGTATTTGTTAAATGCTAGATTCATAGCAACAATACCCCAATTCCCAAACTATGCGGAAGTTGAGACATTATTGGAGACTTGACACTCAGGCTTCTGGTTATGTAAAAGGCTCTAACCTACATGCAATCTATCCCATTGAACATATTGAAAAATGGTGACCCTTCCTTACCATTTTTAGATCTCACCTGCAACAGCGCATGAGCTCTTGCTTGTGAGAGATATTGTATACAACAACAGGCTGCCCATTGCTCAGCATTCATTGACTTCATTGTCATTCTTATTTGCTGCCTTCTAATTGGCCAGTGCATGCTGGCTTCACTTCCCCCTCTTTTGGCTGGAGCATGAACCAAGTATTGATTGCTGTCCTTCATCTGACCGCGCTGTGATTGGGGCACTAATTTAAAACAAAATTTCCCTGTCTTTGTTGAACCTCTAGCCATTTTTAGCTATGATTTACTATGCCACACACACACTTCATACAGGTCCTTTTCTCCTTCGAAAAGGATGTTTATTTTGACAACAGATGTTAAACCCACTCCTAAACTAGAAATAAACATGGATGCATATGTATCACCTTAACTGCTTGCCCTGCTCCTAAAATTAAGAATAGGCACACTGCTTGTAAACAATTTCACTCACTTATAAATGAGATTCTAATTAATCTAAGGTGCAAAACTGCCCATTTTATAAACATAAGACTGGCGATGTAGAGTACCTACTATTTTTCTGTCCAGCTTGCATCAAACCCAGGAGGTCCTGGCTGAGAGCTATCTATAATTCTTTGGGTGTCGAACATTATAGAGTAGCCTACCAAATCTAAGGACAAATTGTAGCATTCCGATCGCACTAGGTTTCCGCAGCTACTGACAAGTCGTCTGGTGAATACGTAAATCAGTGGCAATATCACTACAGCACTTTAAATCAAGCACTAAACTGTGAATAGTCGACCGATATGGTTGCTGAAAATTGCATGCATACCACCCTTGCACTTTAAAATATCTAATAAACTGTGCATTGTTGATTGATATGACTGCTGAAAAACTGCATGTATTTGTTTTTAATTCTTCCACACTGTAGTTTTTAATATTGTATTCTAGTGCGGTATATGAATTAAGATGCTAAGTACGCTGTATTTTTAAATTAAGAATGTATGTACAAGTGTTTTGTCATTTTATTGTATGACGTGTTTTATTAGCTTGAGCCCGAAAAAACCGATACTACAACAGATTTTATATGCTTTTATTGTGACAACAGATGATATCTGCTGTCAAATGTATTTTCTCTAAGACAGGGACATGGATGCAATAACTTTCTTTATGTTACAGGATTCTTTGCCAAATGTCCTATGTTTTTTTTACATATGGTGAGATTAACTTATTTACTCAGAACCTCAGGGGCGCTGTGCTGAGACTTAACCCAGCATGGCTAAAAATAATAATTATAATTACAAAAAGGACTATGATGTATCCAGCACAAAGGCACTTAAAAGAAATGTACATTAGCCTAGGCTGCTTCATAGCACTTTTTTAGGTCTCGCCTGCGTTGCAGCGCAGCTGCTCGCTTGCGAGATCTATAGCCGTTGGTTTTCTGTCTGGCTTCTTTGGAAGTGGGGTAGGTGCACCCCCTGTCTCCCTTAGGCCCCGCCCACCCATCGTCTGTTGCTCATCATGCGCGCTATGTCTCTAGCGTCCCCGCCCTCCCTGCTCCAGCCACTCTAAAAAAGCCCCCCCTGCACTCGCTCCTCAGCTCTACCCACCCTGCACCCCCGGGCACTCTCTCTCCTGGTGCAGGGTTAAACAAGTTTGATGGATCCGTGTGCTGCCACCCCTGCAGCCATTCGCTGCCTCCTTTGTCTCTTCACAATGCAAATATAAACAGCTTTTTTAAATGGCAGCCACGTGTTTATTCCATGCGCGTTGGACTCTCGTGAGAAGTTTGACAACCCCATCCTGTGAAGTGAATGCGCTTGCAGGAGCCCTCACCTCCTCTTGCTTCTCTTGCCTGGACGGATCTGCGTCCCAGGGGACCTCCCTTGCAGTCAGGCGGCTCTCCAGTGCCGTGACCAGGCCCCAAAGTTCCCTTCAGACCCTGCCCCAGCTGTGGTCCTCTTCCGGGACAGTCCTCTGCCCCTCAGAGTGCGACGAGCCGGCGCTGCAATCCAACACAGACAGGGGCTTCACTCTGCCATCGGACAGAGTCTCGGAAGCTGACAGGCTAGGCGAGGACGAAAAGCTGCAGCCGCCGCTTTTCGCTGACAGGGGGGAAAGTGTCCGCTCCATGGTGTCCACGGGTGTCAGGTGTGCCGCGGACAGTACGGGCGGCGGGACACTGCACTGCCGGGGCAAGGTCAGTTCCCGCTCAGTAGCTAAGGTGTCGGATCCCAGTCCCTCCTTCACCTCCCGGACTCCTCAACAGGCCATGCAGGCAGTATAAATGGTTAGTATTACATGCTAAGCTGGCTGTGTGGAAACACGAGTTCCCTCTAGCAGCGAGGCTGGCCTTTCTATGGTCGGTGATGGCTCGGTTCTGAGGCATGGTGCTGAGAACACACGGGAGCCATGGCTGTGAAGGAAGATCTGTATAGTAAAGTGACTCCCAGGAGAAACCGGCAGCACAGGGCAGGGACTATAAAAAACGGATCGTCTCTGGACATTCATCTGTCAATGGAGTTTCCGAAAGCCAGGGCGTAAGTGGCTGCCTGATAGTTTTTTTTCTGTCTGCATGTTTTAAACACAGCTGTGTACACCAGCTTAGCTTGGATATACCAGGATGTATTACTGTATTTTATAGATATATCTCTATATGACACGAATGGGCTGGTACAATGATTGTAACCATACTGCCTTTGGAATGGTACTGCTATTGTTGCCTGTGATGTGCACTGATGGGTGTCTCGGTCACTTGTATGTATAAACATAGACTGGTGTTTATTGCTTGCATGTATAATGCATGTTATGGGCCAGAGCCACATTCGAATCACAGGAACAGCATCACTGGGTGGTGTGGAATGCAGCAGAAAACGAAACAGTTATCTAAAGTACTCAGGCAGCTAAGTGACTCCCATTTTAGAGCCGCTCAGGTTGTGTTACTTGTGTTACGGTGGTGGGCGAGCAAATGACTACAAGAGCGAGGTGTGTGTTTGTGAGAATCTGTGCCTAGAGGTGTGGTCGATAATTCCGTGTTGAGAGCGTTCAGAGGGGCTGTGGAATGCCGTGGATGACTTAATGTTTTTGTGTATAATAGCTGCTATATGCGGCGGCATGTGCTGTGAAATGCTTCGCAAAGATATGCGAGTGTGTGTTTAACACAGGTGGATGGGATGTAGTAATGCTGTGCAGAGGTGTGTGTGTATGTATATGTGTATAAGTAAGGCTCTGCAGAGGTGTGATTGTGAGTGTAATGCTGTTCAGAGAGGTGTGTGTGTGATGCAGAGGTGTAATTGTTGCTATGCAGAGAGGTGTGTGTTTGTGTGCGCGTAAAATGCTGTGGAAGATGTGTGCGTGCGTGAGAGAGAACAGCTGAAGAGCAGTGAAGCTCGTGTGCACCCACTCAGTGTTTCAGAGCCAGGGATGCCGGTTTTCACTGTGACGATCGAAGCTTGGAGGGGTTGCTGGCTGTGCTCATTGACAATGGAGCACTGAAATGAGTAACATGCTTCCCTGGCGTTGAGAGACGAGGGAGGGTCGGGGCGTCCATAGTCTCCCTGTCCAGAGACAGACCGGGCCGAAGGCCTTTCTGACATTTCATCTCCAGCCGAAGGGTGTTCTGGTGTAAGTTAACTTGCCAGACACCGCACCGCAGTGTTGACATTAAGATTAATGATGGCAGTTGTGGTATGTTGGAAACACTTGCCTGTCGTGAACTTCTGTTGGGGAGGATTCCCTAGCGCCTGCCGTCGCCTTGCTGCCCTGCCGCTTTGCCGGGGAGTGCTGAGTGCTGCGTCTGGGCTGCCCCCGCCGCCGTGCCGCTGCCGCTGCGCGGCCGCGAAGAGGGCCGGACTACATCCCCCAGCAAGCCCTGCATCACCGCCCACCACCCGGTTCCCACGCCTGGAGGCGTACAAAGGAAGGCAGCTCCCTTTGGGGAGCGGGAAACAGTTGCCTGTCGTGAACTTCTGTTGGGGAGGATTCCCTAGCGCCTGCCGTCGCCTTGCTGCCCTGCCGCTTTGCCGGGGAGTGCTGAGTGCTGCGTCTGGGCTGCCCCCGCCGCCGTGTCGCTGCGCGGCCGCGAAGAGGGCCGGACTACATCCCCCAGCAAGCCCTGCATCACCGCCCACCACCCGGTTCCCGCGCCTGGAGGCGTACAAAGGAAGGCAACTCCCTCCGCCTCGCGGACGCGCGCGGGCGGCTCCGGGAGAAGCCCGGGACAAGGGCGGGACCGTCTGTGGCCGACCGGGGCCCGGGCAGGGCCACATCTCTTGGTCAGTACTTTTGTCCCCGAGTGTCTCTTGCTGGACTATATGACTTACTCTATAGTGTGTAAGGCAGTGAATTATTCCAATTAGCATATTGTATTGGCATCCACGATTAGTATTGAGGTTATCCATTCCCCTCTGTGGTATTATTCAGCTTACTCTCTGTTAGTGCTAGACCTGCTATCAGCTTGCACTGTATTAATAGTGCACAGCACTTAACGAAATTATGAAACGGGGTAAAAAAACTAATACTAAATCCCCTGCTACACGGTCACATACCAGACTACTGACCGTGGAACCCCAGCCCCTACCAACTTTGACTGCTATAGATAAAATGTTACAGCAGACCATTGGGGTTGTGGCTACCGCCATTGAGAACACAGAGAGAAGGCTCTCCATTACTCCATCCTTATGTATCCCAGTACAGGAAATGGATACTTCCATTACTATGAATGAGGCGTTGGGAGCCAGCTTATGCATGACATCTTCATATATAGACCTGCCTTGTAGTCAGCTACCTGTAGAAAATGACAAAGAGCCTCACAGCGGACCCACTTCCACAATCCTTTCCGCTGTTGCAGGGAAAAAGCTAGACACACGAAAATCCTGTCCCAGAATTAAGAAAAAATGTAACACTAGCAGGTCGAGCAAATACAACCACGCAAACCATGACTTGGTGACCCCTTCTAATAGTCTCCCCGATTCTACGCCAGGGATACCTTGCTGGGTTGCTAGTATGGTCACGGATTTACAAACGTCCTTAGAGAGGATAATAACAACACAATTAAAGCCATTGGTGTCAAAAATTTATAAACTTATTTCTGCAATGAATGCCAAAGGGGGAGGTAAAACAGGGATAGCTAACCCCCTTAAAAGTATGGGACCCATCACTGTGGAAGCTGAATTATGTAAAACCTCCTGTCACTCAAATGTCGGAAGCAATAAACTCCTAATACAGAGTAGTGATACGGGTCCAAGCACAGATACTCAAAGTTTAACTTTTGTTTCATCCCAAACTGCGCCAATCCTTGGTCCCCAGAGCAATAGCACCCTACCCACAGCAATTCTGACAAATACAGCTGATAAAGCTGCGACAAAGATGAAGGAAGTCAGCCAGGGGCCCAAAACTATTATACCTATGGGAAATGACACAATGACAAGAACTAGCTCCTATCAGCTGCCAACAATAAATTTACCCCCAGAAGCCCAGCCATTTGTTGTAGTACTTGTGGGAGTACCACCCTTAAGCGAGGGAAAAAGAGAAAGGGAGGATGAGCTCAAAAATAAGTGCATCCAATGGCTCACGGTTAACAGGCCCCTACCAACTAATATCTCAGGTGAAATCCTTCTCGCCAGAAGAGTGGGTTGGATCGGGAGGAATCCAAAGACTATAGCAGGGGATGCGATAATCTTAAATTTTAGGGACACCAGTGTTGTGCAATATATATGCAGCACTGATGCCTATAGACAAAATACTCAAATATCTGCATTACACCTCTCACACTTTTACCCCACTCCTAGCTCGGAACCACTTTGGCAAAGAGTTAGGCCAGCAAATAAAGGGTATTATCGTCTACCCTACACCCCGCAAAATAGAGGGTCATATAGGGAAAGCAGGCCCACCCGCCCTTTTCTTTTCCCAATACAACCACACTGGAATAGATTCAGTGTTTTGGAGGAGGTGGATTGACTTACCCCAGAAGTAAACTCAAATTCTCACGCCATTACCGAGACTTCTACCTGGGCAGAGGCTACGGTAGAGAAAATACTGCAAGAAGACCCAACAGCCACCTTACCACCTGAACAGAGATCCAAGGAAAGGGTAATTAATGCTAATACCGGGGCTATTAAGGGCTCTGATGGCCCGAATCAATACTGTATACAATTGGTCTCATGGAATATAGCTGGTATCAAAAGCAAACTGCCCACCCCAGAGTGGGTAGGATTTATGGCCAAATTTGACATCTGCCTTATGCAGGAGACCTGGGCACTTGAAAATAGCGTTAGTACGACCTTTGCCACTTACGACATCTTGGCGTCATTCGCAGGCAAAGGCCGGCCCTCTGGTGGATTATCAATTTGGATAGCCACACACTTGGGAATTCAGGCCACCCAAATACCAACAAAATCCCTGGACTTCCAGTGCGTTCTTTTAAAACCCCCAGGTAATCCTCCAGTAGCAATAATAAATGTATACTCAAGACCCACTAAAAGCGGCAAAGAATCAACCGTATTTGGTGACCTGGCCTCATTTATTTCAGGGCTCGATCCCTCTATTGCCTTAGTTATTGGAGGGGACTTTAATTGCCAGTTTGAACCGCTGGGTGAAGCTGAGTTGGGTGATCAGGAGGAAGTAGATGAGCTGTGGCATATCCCAGCTCCTGACACTGTACCTGTAAGAGCCTGGACACCTTTGGCACTACAAATAAAATCCTTCTCCCTTACAATGTCTTTGCGGGCATGCAATGGGAGATTGGATTCTGATCGCCCAGCAACTGGAACATTTAATCGATCTAACAGAGTCTCTATCATTGACTATGTAATGATTGAGGCCAAAAACTGGGACAAGCTGCTGGACTTCAGAATTGAGAAAAGACAGGACAGTGACCATAATGCACTGATCCTAACCCTGAAGCCAGGGTCCTTTTGCCTGAAAAATAGTGAGACCAACCCTACTTTAGTAACCCACCCCCTCGTATTAACTAATAACAGAAGGCGGGTGAAATGGCCACATTTGGCAGAGTCACCCTTACAACTTGCTAAAATTTACCAAATGGCCACGCCTTTTATAGCCCTTATGGCTGAAGGAAAAGAGCATGCACAAATACTGGATATCCATAAACAACTAGTTATGGTACTGGCTGATGTTTTCCATCCTGTAATTCGTACCAAGAGGCGTGTACCGAATAGCCACCCCTGGTATAATACTGTTTGTAGGAAATTACGAAAGGAACTTCTAACAGCAATCAGGCTAAAAAATAAGTCGGATATTAGAGCCCTTAGGAAGGCATATAAGGAGGAACTACATAGGAGTCGGATGGACTGGGAAGAGGATACATGGGGAAAATTGAGGAATGCCCTGATGCTGAAGGACGCCAAACTTTTCTGGGCTCTAGTGAACAATACCATGAGAAATAGCGCGGAACCTTTTTTGCCAAATATTGCCCCCGCAGTGTGGGAAGCACATTTTGCGACCCTATATAGTTCTCCCTCGGGGGTAACATTGGTGCATCCAGTTGGTGACAGGGCATTCCAACCGGATGGTTCTATTTGTATGACACCGAATCCGGACTTTCAGTGTGAGTCCAGAACACGAGGGTCTATGACATCTGCGGAACACACGGACCACTCAGGTACTAGGGCTGGGGTAGTTTCTGAAAGCACTGTTAGGATATCAATTAAGGAAGTAGAGCACGCCATCGCCAGGCAGCCCCATAATAAAGCACCCGGTCTGGATAAAGTGCCCGGTGATCTTTTCCATTCCCAACCTAGAATCTGGGCACCCTATTTAGCTGCACTGTTTAATGCAGTGCTACAGGGAACTAATATCCCAGACACATGGGCCGGGGCTGAAATTGTCCCTATATTCAAAAAAGGTTCCCCCTTAGCCCCCTCAAACTACAGACCGATAAGCCTCCTGGATACCTCACAGAAACTTATGGGTCGGATCATCTTGGATAGAATTCTAGAATGGGCAGAAGAAAATAAAATATTAACCACTCTTCAAGCTGGGTTCAGAGCCGGGATTTCGACCTTAGACCAGCTTTTCAGATTACAGGTTCTGTACTGGAAGACGGTAATATTGGAGGGTGGCAGCTTATACCTGGTATTCGTAGACCTACGGGCCGCTTTTGACCTTGTGCCCAGGGAAAACCTATGGAGGGTATTGGAAGACCTAAAGCTCCCACCATACTTACTAGAAGTTTTAAAGCGTTTTCATAAAGGGAACTATGCCCAGGTACGCTGTGGGAAGAACGGTGATTTATCGGACCCTTTCCCCGTCACCAGAGGAGTACGCCAGGGTTGTGCCCTGGCGCCGACACTCTTCAGCCTTTACATAAATGGCTTGGTTGGTGACCTGGATGCGGTCAGAAACAATGATGCCCCTCGCTTGTCAACTGGGCGGGTGCCTGCTCTGATGTTCGCGGATGACACTCTGCTGTTATCGCGAACATCAACAGGCATCCAGAGGGTTTTGGATGGATTTGTAGCATTCTGCGCTCTGAGGGGACTTGAAATGAACTTAGATAAGACAAAGTATATGATTTTCGGCCCACCAAAGCGCACCCGCCCCTGCCCATCTCTGAACGGCATCCCGCTTGAAAGGGTCAGAACTTTTGTTTACCTGGGTGTCACCCTGACCGAAGATTTCGGCTGGGGCCCCCAGGTGGCCAAATCTGCCTTAAAGTTAACGCAGATAGCGGGTGGCATTAATAAGTTCCATAGGAAAACACAATTTAAACCAGTTTCTCCAGCCCTCGAAATGTACAGGGTCCAAGCCAGACCTGCCGCTACATACGGCGCAGAACTTTGGGGCCACACTCGTGTATCACCCCTCTCAAAGGCCGAACACATATTCGCTAGAAATCTGTTAGGGCTCCCCCAGAGTACACCTCTTGTACCTATGAGGTTAGACCTAGATCTGGAACCCATTTCTGAATTCTTATCAAACCGACCCCTTCTATATTGGAGAAGGTTATGGACAGCGCCCGAGCTCAACGACTATAGAGCTGAATTTTTAGCAATCTGGGACCAATTGAAGTCTAAAAACATACCTTGGCTATCCCATCTCAAAGCCTTAATACATAAGATAGGCCTGCCACAACTCTGGGAGACCCCAGGGGTGAGCTGTATAGCGGTACAGAAGAAGGAGTTGCTAGCTTTACTCAGACAGTATAAACTAGCTCTGTTATACCGCTCACAGTCCGTGGGTAGGTTGACCACAGACTTCCTGCAAGTTAAGATGGTACCCAGCAGGGAGGAGTTCTTAGACCAAATTCAGCCCCCGATTGCTAAAAAGTTATATATTCAGCTAAGGTATGGCTGCCTTCCAATCGGGGACCTGACCTGCAAATGGGCAGGGAGAAGTGAGGGACTTTGCCCGGGTTGTAACGAAATTAAAGAAGATTTAGCCCACATTTTATTCTTCTGTCCTGCTTACAAAGAAATACTCAGATCTTGGCTTGTGCCACTATGTAGAAATTTAGGCTTAAAACACTGTGCACAAGCATGCAGGATATTACGCCATGATACCTCACCCCCAATTGTGTTCACAGTTTCCCGCTTTTTACATAGTATGTGGCGGAGGAGGTCCGCCCTTATCAATTAAATTAATGATGTGTAAATTTCATCTTTGATAACTGCTGTTTAATAACTTTTTACTTGTTTGAATAATTATTTATGTTTTATCTTGTATGTACATATTTTACCTGTGCTTTTATGGTCAACGACCGAAATAAAGCTATCAAAGAAGAAGGTATTCACATGTACATTGCTATAGTTACTGTTGCTAGATGCCCATCAATGTTCTAGATCGTTGTGGTAGGCATTCAGTTACAGAGGAAACCTGTCAAGGAAGGATGTACCTGCTTACTCCAATAAACTACTTTACTTATTAAACCTTCTTTGGAGCATTACTACAAAATGGCGACGAGGATGGGATTAGAACCCAGATCAAGAACTTGTTAAAAGAAATGGATTCCTTCCTCTGGATTTTATATGGAGATTTTCAACAAGTTGCTGATGGGAATCATAACAAGAAGGAAAGAGGAATTTTGAAACCCTACATGAGCGGATCTGTCGAACGGAGTAAGCAGAAAAAGACCGCTCAATCAAGGAAGAAAAAGTAAATTGAAATTATCTTACTGGTGGCCAGGTATTGATCGAGATTCTGAGAGATTTGTAAGTGATTGCTTTATCTGACAAGATGCAGATAAGTCACTTCGTGTATTAAGACCCACCCTAGGTACCAAATCATTTCCAAATGGGCCATGGGAAAATCTAAGCATTGATTGGCCTGGTCCTATTGAGGGAGATGATGGTTGCCATGAGTATATTTTGGTTGTTATGGATGACTTTTCGAAATGGCCAGAAATTGAAATTTATGAGACATGTGACACTAAACATACCATTACATTTTTGGAAAACATATTTTTAAGAGAAGGAATTCCAAAAATGATACGCAGTGACAATGGTCCACAATTTTCTTCTGACAAGTTCAAGAATTTTTTGGAAAGGAACAGAATTTGTGAGAAGAAAACACCTGTATACAATCCTGCGGGTAATGGTATTGTAGAAAGATTCAACAGGGTCATTATGGGAAGTGTACAAGCCTCGTTAAAAGCTGGTAAATGAGGGAAAAGAGACCTTTTTAGTACAGTTTGGGCATATAGAATCACTCCAACTGGAACAGGTTATAGCCCTTTTAGAATATTACAGGGCAGAGAACCATTTTATAAAGATAAAGTTGCATGGTCCAACATGCACACTTACGGGAAATGGTCAGCTGCATAGGTTAGAGCCAATCTAAGAAAAATGCAAGAAAATTACAAGATCAATTTTGACAGAACTCATAGTACTTCTGATTGTTGATGTTGGTGATTAGGTCAAAGTTAAATTGGCTACCAAAGTAAGAAAAGGCCAGAGCAAATTTTCTACACCTTTACAGGTAGTCATCACGTATTCTAGATATGCAAAGTTAAATGATGGGAAAATTTGGCGTTACAATAGACTTTCAAAATGCAGTGTTTCAAAAAAAATCAATGATACTGTAGGTATCCGATCAGACATGAAGTGGTTGTGGGATGAAGTTCTTGATCTTAATGTTAGTGATAGTAGTAGTAATTTGACACAGTCAAAAAGTACATTCTCTAACGTTAGAGCTGGAACCTCAGGTGAGGTGATGAGAACAACACGTGCTGGGAGAGCAATTATCATGCCGTTGAAATATTGAAATCATGTTGTGCATAGTGAAAGAGGGGAAAAGGGTTGCTCATGAAATCTGTTAATTATAAATCTACTTTTCCTTTGTTGGTCCATACTTATTTTATTGTCTGAATTTCTGAGAACAATACTTTGCATAATTTTTCCTTGCATTGACATGTTGTGACTCATCTTAATATTTGCTAAGTTGTTCTGTAAAAGAGGGAGATGTGGTATGTTGGTATTCACATGTACATTGCTATAGTTACTGTTGCTAGATGCCCATCAATGTTCTAGATCATTGTGGTAGGCATTCAGTTACAGAGGGAACCAGTCAAGGAAGGATGTTCCTGCTTACTCCAATAAACTACTTTACTTATTAAACCTTCTTTGGAGCATTACTACAGCAGTGCATGGTATCAGCAGGATTTTCTGATTCCAAAACTGACCAGTTTATTTTTTGTGAAGTGCACTGAAAACAGGATTTATCATTAAAGATATTTAGACGTAGGGAAAAGCTATACAGTAGTAATCACTAAATAATAAGCCATCATTCTATTAAATAAATGTTAAAATTTGTGAATGCATCAAATGTTGATTTTTTTTAAAACCAATTAAGTAAGTGAGTAATTCAAATAATAGGAGAAATCATCAAAAGACAAATCCAGGGTCATACTCTTTTCGATAAATATTACATTAGAAATACATCAATTGATTATTGTCACATACGAGTGCGCATTAGGTACATTGTGTAAGAGAACACCATTTCTCTCATTGTTTTATGGGACAAAGATTGGAATATCTAAGTAAGAGCATCTAAGATCAGAATAAGAAAGATATCATTAACAGCTATGAGTATGTGCGTGAAAACATAGGCCCAGGAGGCTCAAGTGTGAACCCCACCCCCCCCACCAAACCAAACGAAACAATGACTTGTCAAAACATTTAGATTTGGGTACAGGCGTCATTTTTATTTATCCAAAACATAACATCAGAGAAAAGTATAGCCTTAACATTAAGCATTCTACACGAGCCAGAGAAAGATTAACAGCTGTCTTCACATTATCATATTCAGAAATTATAGCACATCTCAAAGACAGTACGAGCCAATGCCTTCTATTATTGCAGGTTTTTAAAACACATAAATAAAAGGCATTGTCATTTACAATGCCAATAGCTCAAAATCTCGCAATTGCGAGACCTATTGCATTGCAAATGCTTGTTTATATTAGTCTTAGACATTTAGTCACACTTCACTGGTTGAGGGACCAAATCCTCATTGAATTGTTTCATAATCCATTTGATGACATCAATCAATCAAAGACAATCAATCAGAGACATTTCTAAAGCGCACTACATACCCGTAGGGTCTCAAGGCGCTGGGGGTAGGGGGGGTGCCGCTACTGCTCGAACAGCCAGGTCTTCAGCTTCTTCCTGAAGGAGAGGTGGTCTTGGGTCAGGCGCAGGTCGGTCGGGAGGGAGTTCCAGGTCTTGGCGGCCAGGTAGGAGAAGGACCTTCCTCCTGTAGTCGCTCTTCGGATGCGGGGGACCGCGGCGAGGGCGTGGTTGGCTGAACGGAGGTGGCGTTTGGGAGCGTAGAAGTTGATTCGGCTGTTGAGGTAGCTCGGGCCTTGGTCGTGTAGGGCTTTGTGTGCGTGGGTGAGGAGGCGGAAGGTGATTCTTTTGTTGACGGGGAGCCAGTGTAGGTCTCTCAGATGTCCGGAGATGTGGCTGGTTCGTGGGATGTCGAGGATGAGTCTGGCTGAGGCGTTCTGGATCCGCTGGAGTCTCTTCTGGAGCTTGGCGGTGGTACCGGCGTAGAGGGCGTTGCCGTAGTCCAGTCGGCTAGTGACGAGGGCCTGGGTGACTGTCTTCCTGGTCTCGGTGGGGATCCACCAGAAGATCTTCCGTAGCATGCGTAGGATGTTGAAGCACGCCGAGGAGACGTTGTTGACTTGTCTGGTCATGGAGAGGGAGGAGTCCAGGACGAAGCCCAGGTTGCGTGCATGGTCTGTCGGTTTGGGTGCGGTGCCCAGGGCGGGAGGCCACCAGGAGTCGTCCCAGGCGGAGGGTGAAGAGCCCAGGATGAGGACCTCCGTCTTGTCTGAGTTCAGTTTCAGGCGGCTGGTCGTCATCCACTCGGCTACCTCTTTCATCCCTTCGTGCAGGTTGGCTCTTCCGGCGGCGGGGTCGTTGGTCAGGGAGAGGATCAGCTGGGTGTCGTCGGCGTAGGAGATTATGCTGAGGTTGTGTTGGCGTGCGATGGCCGCGAGGGGGCTCATGTAGACGTTGAAGAGGGTGGGGCTCAGCGAGGATCCTTGGGGGACGCCGCAGATGACTTCGGTGGCCTCTGACTTGTACGGTGGTAGGCGGACTCTCTGTGTTCTTCCGTCGAGGAAGGAGATGATCCATTCCAGAGCCTTGTCCTGGATTCCGACGTTGCTGAGGCGCTGTACTAGGTGCGGTGGCAGACAGTGTCATTACGCTCCTACTGTGTTTATTGTGTCTTTTACTGTGTTTACTGTGTTTTTATCTGCACTCTGAACCGCATGCCCTCATTTAAAATCAGAATTCACTCACCTGCCGCTTGAGCAGGATCTTTCTCTCTCTCTCTTCCTAGTCACGAGCGCCATCTTGGATCGGTCTAGATCCTAAACTTTGAGCGCCATCTTGCAACGTGCATTTACGCTCTCAGACGGGGAGACTATAAAACACAGAGTCATGCAAGCGCGCAGCTGTTTTTGACATCACGCTTAGCCTCAGCCGCAGGAGTGAGTTGTTACAGGGCCACTATCTGTTCCATGGGTACTTGCTGCTGCTTACTCAGGGACATTTGCTGATACTAATATTTCCTTTGTTGCTGCTAGTTCACCAACCGGATTTCGGTCTTTTTTAATACGCGCTCCCTTCCCTGTCACAGCTTACAGATCAGCGAGTTTATTCTCGCCCATGATCTTGACTTCCTTTTTGCCACTGAAACCTGGGGAGATGCTGGTTCAGGACCGGACTTTTGCCTGGCAACCCCGGAGGGCTATAGTGTCGCTAGGCATGATAGACATATAGGAAGAGGTGGCGGACTTGCTATCATTTACAAGAATCTCTATCGCACTACACTCGATCCCATACAGTCCATTAACTGTGAAGCAGCCACCTTTGCTATTAATATTAATCACAAACAAGCCCTCAAGGGAATTTTGCTATACCGACCTCCTGGGCCCCGAAATTCTTTCCTTGCCACACTCTCTGATTTTAATGACTTTATCATAAGTTCGTCGGAATATATGATCTTAGGAGACTTTAACTTCCCTCTGGAAGAACAGGGCAACCACGAAACCACTCAACTCACTAATGATCTCCTAACCTTAGGACTTCAACAATTGGTGAAGGGAACTACACACCAGGCGGGGCATATACTAGATGGTCTGTTTACCAACAACTCAGACATCTTTGTACAGGATATTCTTCCTCTCACCTGGTCAGATCACAGGGCCATTATCTTTGGGATCCATACACGGCACGCTAACCCTCCCCATTCCAGGCCACGAACTAGGTTAGGGACCCGTGCTTGGAAAAATGCGGATATCCATCAGATGGCAGATATCCTGACACTATCCTTTCCTATGGGGATAGCCAATCCTGTCTTCTCAGCCTCCGACTTCCAAGACTGGATTCGGAATGCTGCTGATCAGGTGGCGCCGGAGAAGTTTACGCGACCTAACAGATTATCCCCTTCGGCGGTTTGGTATACCGAAGAGCTTAGGCTCCACCGACAACATTGCAGGAACTTAGAAAGGCGCTGGAGGAATTTTACTGCCCCATAGCCAAGCATTCCTACAAAGACGCCCTGACAATATACAAAAAGGCTATCATTGCCCGAAAAAGTGCATTTTTCTCGGCTCAAATCGAGAATGCCAGCAACTCTGCTAGAGAACTGTTTTCAGTGGTCACCACTCTGTCCACCCCCTCTACGGGATCTGGGGTCGAACCCTCTCAGTCTCTCTGTAATGCTCTGTCTAGCTTTTTCACCACTAAGGTAGCAGATATATACTCATCCTTTGCAGGGAACGCAGAGACAAGATCCAGAGTCTGCAGTGGTGTAGAACCTGCCACCGATCATGATCCCTTTTCTTCCTTTGCTCCCATTACGCAAGACCAAATCAGCAGACTTATCTTTACTACCAAGTCTGGCTCCCCCTTAGACCCCTGCCCTCCTTCAGTGATGGCTAACCTTAGCGAGGTGATCTCTTATCCACTTATGAAAATCTGTGACACCGCATTTCAAACTGGTCACTATCCAGATCTTTGGAAGAAGGCCGTGATCAAACCTCTCCTG
The DNA here is from genome assembly GCF_964204655.1 of Triturus cristatus. Classification (NCBI taxonomy): domain Eukaryota; kingdom Metazoa; phylum Chordata; class Amphibia; order Caudata; family Salamandridae; genus Triturus; species Triturus cristatus. The sequence goes on along the minus strand of NC_140590.1, from coordinate 1,266,269,880 downwards.
AAGAAACCCTCCCTGGACCCCACAGCTCTGGCCAGCTATAGACCAATAGCGTGTCTCCCCTTTCCTGCCAAAATATGCGAATCTCTGATGAATAAACAACTCTCAGAGTTCATCGATACTCACCAACTTCTCGACGAAACGCAGTTTGGCTTTAGGAAAGGTCACGGAACTGAGACCGCTTTAATAAAAGCTTCAGATGAGATTAGAGCCATTATGGACCGGGGAGGTGCGGCTGTCCTGATTCTGCTGGATTTGTCTGCAGCCTTTGACACGGTCGACCATGATATTCTGGTCGACCGTCTCACAGCCCTGGGGATAAACGGTATGGTTAGAAATCTCATCTCATCTTTTCTTGCCTACCGTACCCAGACAGTGAAGTTGGGTAACTTTTATTCTCCTGTCTCTGCACTCCCTTGTGGAGTCCCACAGGGCTCCTCGCTAAGTCCAACGCTATTTAATATCTATGTAGCAGACTTAGCGAGGGTAATAAAGGCCCATGGGCTGCGACTTACATCCTACGCAGATGACACCCAACTGGTTCTGGCAATACACAAGGGCGGCCCAGCGGTGGCAGCTAATTTCCAAAGCGCCATGCTTGCTGTCAGTACCTGGATGTCCTCCAACTGTCTGAGGCTTAACTCGGACAAAACCGAGGTCATGACCTTTGGTAATCTCTCCCCGGTTTGGTCTTCTGCCTGGTGGCCTGACCAGCTGGGCTCCCCTCCTGTCCCAGTTGATAAGGCCAGAAACCTGGGAGTCATTTTTGACAGCAAACTGTCATTCAACCTTCATGTCAACAAGGTTGTGTCATCTGCGTTCTTTATTCTAAAGAAAATTAGGAAAATACTGCCTTACCTTCCCATCTCAGCTGGGAAGATCCTGGTCTCTACCCTAGTGTTTTCCAAAATCGACTATGGGAACGCCCTCTTCCTTAACCCCTTCGACGCTCATGACGGAACGGTTCCGTCATGAGCGTCGGTTGAGCTGTGCTCATGACGGAACCGTTCCGTCATGACCACGCCCGCACAGGTAACGGTCAGCACAGCGGGGGAATCCGCCCCGCATGGAAGGGGTTAATACTCAGAAACTTGTTATATCTAAGTTGCAGTCCATACAAAATGCTGCTGCAAGAATTCTTCTTGACATCCCCCGCCGCCAGCCAACTACTCCAGCCATTTGTCACCTGCATTGGCTAAGAGTAGAGGGCCGCATTAAATTCAAGGCCCTCTGCATTGCCTATAAGGCAGTGCATGGCGTCGGTCCAAAGTTTCTGATTGAAGCATTCCAGTTGTATAGCCCCAAGAGACAGCTGAGATCCGCCAACTCCTGCCTGCTTCCGGTACCTCGCACGAGAACGGCAACCTGGGGAGACAGGCGCTTCCTGGTTGCCACACCTAAACTCTGGAACCTTTTGCCACTCACCATAAAAACTGCCCCCAATTTGATAAGCTTTCGTAGGCTCTTAAAGACATGGCTGTTCAATCAGTAATCCTGCGGTTCGGGCTCTCGTTTTTGTCACATGCGCCGAGACACCTTCGGGTATTTGTTTGCGCAATAAAAATCGCGAAATAAATAAATAAATAAATAAATACTCCTTAATTGGCAACAATATTGCTAAACAAGCAGTAATATTTTCATGGTTCTGAATAATTATTTGGTTGATTTTCTTGATTATCCAATCTTAGCTTAAAATATTACATTTGTCTTAATGCCTCTCCTATAATATATGTATTTATTTGTCCAGATTGCTATTGATGGGTTCTTTTTGCCATAGCCTCAGACTTTTCTTTAAATCGACTTTTATGCCCTTCTGTACCTTATTATGTAGTATTTTACATTTCTCGGTCAGCGTAGGTTTACCTCTTCCTTTTGGTTATCAAACTAAGCTAAGGGTCTTATTGTAGTAGGCTGCCACCGTCCTTGCTGAAGATAGTCACTGTAAATGTCAGAATTTGATGTGTGAGTTGCAGGGAAATGGCTTGATGGAGGAGATGTTACACCGATTATGTGCTGCTCACATTCTATCATTCAGTACACACAGCAAGGGGGGCCTGCGGATGTAAAAGCTCCACAGTTCCATTGTGTGATAATGGATTTCTCATTCCCCTACTTTCAGGTACGAAGGGGTGTGGATAAGTCTCAACACTTTCTGGGCAGCAAACGCACCTGTCACGTTTCAGAGCAGGCTGCTTGTCTACTGCAGCTGTTCTAGTGTAATGTCAGTTAGTTCAGATCTTTTTTGCTCAGTGACTCACTTGTATGGCATTTTCCCATGATAAAGGATAGGATAAAAACATTTTCAGGACTGATAGAAATCTGCGGACTCTTCAATCTTTACAGCTGTTGGACTTGGCCTTCTCTGCAGGGTCACCCCCAAATGTTTTGCCTTCACCCCCCTGTTTTCTGAACCTGTTTTCTTGGCTTCAAAGACTCTGTGTGCTTTGCCACTGGTAACTAGTGGTATAGTGCTTGTTTTCACTCCTTAAAACATAGTAAACGTGGCTTACACCCAATTGGCACATTTAATTTACTTATAAGGCCATATTACAGTGGTACTACATATACCCAGGGCCTATAAATAAAATGCTACTAGTGGACTTGCAGCCCTTATTATGCCACCCATTTAAATACCCCTTTAAAATATGTCTCATTCCTACCATTGCAACCTGTGTGCTGTTTAAACTGCCAATTTGACCTGGCAAAATAAACCTCTTGCCACCCCTAACACTTCCCTTTTAATACATACAAGGCACCCTTACGGTAGGGCCGAAACAAATGCCCATAGGGCAGGGTGCGCATTATTTACAAAGTAGGACACGTGTTTTTAAGTTTTACATGTCCTGGTAGTAAAAAGTCTCCTAAATTCATTTTTCACTACCATAAGGCCTACCTCTCCCATATAATGTCATTGGTATACCATATTATATTTAATAAGTACTAACTTTTGATCAAGAGCAGGTAAAAATATCCTGTTTGGACTCAAATGAATTGTAATTTAAAATCTTCTTTAATGGTAGAGTCACATTTTAGATTACTATTCAGAAAATTCCACTTTTAGAAAGTTGTCATTCTCCTGCCCTGAACTTTTTTAGGCCTTCTAGGAGTTTCCAGCTGTCTGGGCCTGTTAATTGCTCCTCCATCAGGAATGCTTATTGGGCCCAGACAGTGAACAATAGGACCTGGGTGTAGCTGGGTACACCAAGGTGAGATGGAGACGAGCAGGTTCTAAGACGAGCCGACGTCTCGTTCAGGTACACCCGCTCAATTGGTCGGGTCGTCTTCCCTCATCTATGAGGCTCCACATCCTACCTTGAGGAGTACACCCGCTCAATTGGTCGGGTCGTCTTCCCTCATCTATGAGGCTCCACATCCTACCTTGAGGAGGAAGAATACCCTTAGGATAACCCCAAGTTGAGGATTCTATCCTTCTGAAAGGGTACCTACCACCCATGACTGTTAACTAAGCGGTCATGGTATTCCGGTCCTGAAGAAGTGTCGCTTGACTTTGAAGCACATGACACGAAACATGTTGACCTGACTTAGTCCACCAATGGCTACTAGAATACCTTAATTATCATACGTAGCCTCACTGTTTTTAACAAAGTCCCATCCTTGACCATTTAATAAAGTGAACTAAAAAGGTTAGGGGCCTTTTTTAACAATCACAATCTACACCTTCACCAAACAATGTTTTTCTTATAGCCCCACACACCGCACTCACCATATGGCGTTCACAGATCAAAAGATCTCCGATAAAGATGCCACCAGGCCCGTCGGACATTGCAGCGCCGGTCCGACGAGGAGCGCCCAATGATGAAGCATGACACCCTAACAGGTGTGTGAGGGCATTACGATCTGGATTTGCAGATCCCCCCGGATACCATTTGTAATAGTGTAGTAGGTCATTGTAACCCTCTACCCAGGCCCATAGAGAGGAACTGTTCCCCCTTTTTGATATTAATCTACTTGCCTTGGAGCATGGAAACAGGACCTCGATAAATAACTAGCTCTGTTGTCCCCCTTTTGATTATACGTAGCTGGGTAAAGGCCATGCTGCCAAATTGGGAGAGGCTGAGCTGTTCCCTGCCCCACTTGCATTTCAAAGGAACTCCCTCAGTACACTCACAATAAGAACTTGACACCAGGCTTTTGTCATCCCCAACGTCTTGGGACCTGGGCAATGAGGAAAGAAATTCCAGAACGATCTGTGGCGAGAAAACTCCAGACGTTTCTTCCACTCCAAAGCTGGCACCAGGATTAAATAGTGGACCCTCAGACAAACTCTTCAGTACACTCCTGGACACGTGGAAGACTAAAGAAGGACTGTCTTGTTCTTCAGAGGGCTGCCCTGCTGCTGAGGCCTGACTTGTTTATCCTTGGACTGCCCTGCTGCTTGAGACCTGCCTTATTTGTCAGAGGACTGCCCTGCCACTACTAGAGGACTGCCCTGCTGCTTGAGACCTGCCTTGTTCTTCAGAGGACTAACCTGCTGCTTGAGGTTTGCCTTGTACTTCAGAGCACTGCACTGGTGCTTAAGGCCCGTTTGCTGCTTGACACGGAGAGGACCATTTAATTGAACCCAAGATTACCAGAGTGCCTTCAATGGTCAGTTGGCTGTCCTCCTGTTGTGAGTCACATGGACGCAAAAACTCCAGTAGCCTCACAGCAACTGCCCAGCTGACATTCTTCAACTGGGTCTGCCTAGACCTGCAACTGGACTTACCTAGACCTGCATCTGATCCTGCCTGAGCCTTGCTGGCTTCAACCAGTGTGAGTTCCTGATCCCCAAGAGATGCCTTCCCTGGTCATGCACCCTTGGCAGACATCAGTTGAGCTCTTCCTGTGAAATCCTGAAGTTTTGAACTTTTTTAGCAGGACTAACCTGGACCCTGTATCTGTCCCACACTCCATCGCAGTCGGCCTGAACTTGTGACTTTTTCCCAGTCTGATGTGACCAGATACCCAAAGTGATCGCCTTCCGCTTCTTGGCACTATTTTACAAAAACCTTTAAATTGCATATCTACAGTCTACTGAATGGGTTTTTGTTGGTTTGGTTATTTATTTAATTTTATCCTTTTTTTAAAAATGATTTGGTATTTGTATTGTATTGTGTTTACACGTTATTACTGTGTGTGTGCTACATAAATAATTTACACTTTGCCTTTAATTTAAGCCTGACTGCTTTGTGCTGAGCTATCAGGTGCTTGCGCACAGGTTAATTTAGTTATGTCTGTCTGTTATTTGGACAAAATATTAGTTTAGAAATATTGAGCTATGAAAATATTGAATTCTAAATATGGTGACATAAATATCATGATGCAGAAATATTATTGATGAGAATATTTATTTTTTTGGTAAGCAATATTGTTTTCAAGAATATCTGTGTTGTTAATATTGTTTTCAATAACAGTTGTAAAAAATATCGTTTTGAAATTATTTTTATGTGTTTTAATTCATTTATTAATTTTAAATGTCAAATATTGTTTGCATAATTGTTGATAATATTTTTAAATATAGTTTGTAATTTTAAGAGAGTTATCTTTAATTTCATTTTTAATAGTAATTTAGAGTATCATAGCGGGCTGTGAGTTTTGTAGGGAAACAGGGTGGGAAGTTAATTAAATATATTGATTATTAATTCATTTTTATTTTATTATTAATTATTTGATTTATAATTAATTGTTTAAATTGTGTAATTATTATATTTTTTAAGTAATATTTTAGATGCAGGTTGTTGGCTTTGTAGTGAGAAGTTAATTAAGTAATAATTGATTAATAATTAATTATGAATTAACTATTAATTATTCAATTGATTGTTAATTATGTAAATTGTGCAATTAATATATTTTTTAAGTTGTATCTTAGATTCAGGTTGTTGGGCTTCTAGGGGTAGAGGGTGGGAAGTTTATTTAGTAATAATCGATTCATAATTAGTTTATAATAATTATTTAATTGATTATTAACTAGTAAATTGTGTAAATATTGTATTATTTATGTTATATTTTAGGTGCAGATTGTTCGGTTTGTAGGGGTATAGTGTGGAAAGTTAATTAAGTAATGATTCATTAACAATTAATTGATTTTATGGATCACTCCTTAAGGTTAGGTAGGCTGGACCATTGGAAAACCCCGGAGACTTCATGCCCAACGATATCTAAGCTGGAACTAGTGCAAATTTATAGACATTCTAATATACTGTCCATACAGGAAAGTCCCACTGGCGGTCGGATGACAATAGAGTTCCTACAAGTAAAAGATGTATATAGTAAGGAACACTTCTTGGATGTGATACATCCCCCATTGGCCAGGAAACTGTATGTGCAGTTAAGATTAGGGAACCTTCCACTAATTGCACACATAAGTAAATAGGCCAAAGAGAATACGGCTGAGTGTCCTGCTTGTAACTACGAGCTTGAGTCCGAAGTACATGTATTGTTTTTTTTACCCTGCATATCAATTGCCCTGCCAACGCTGGTTAATTCAAATATGCAGAAATGTAGGCTTTGTGCGCCATATAGAGGCGTACAGAATTCTAAAATATGACACGCACCCGCCATTAGTGTTTGCTGTGTCACGCTTCTTAAATCATATGTGGCATCTACAGGCGGGGGTTGATTGAGAACCACTCTGGGTAGATCTACGTGTAGGAACTGCAAAGATCCACATTAGTGCAAACACAAAAAGGGTTCTCTGTCTCAGGTTATATTTTTTCTCTTTTGTCTTTTTTTATTTTTACAACCTTGTAAATATTTTAACTTGTGTTTTTATCAAATGGGTGCTTTTATCGGATTCTAAAAGTGTATGAGGACGCTTGCTTTTTAATTGTAATATCTTTGCAGAAGCTGGAGAATCCCGTCTCTAGAAGGCAATCTTGATATATGGAACATATTAGTGCAAATGCTTACACTTCTCATGTGTTTTATTGTTGCTGTGATTTTTAATCATGTACTTTTAGGGCCCTAGTGGCCGAAATAAAGTTATTGAATTGAATGGATTATACATTATTTAATTGATTATTAGTTATGAAAATTCTATAATAATTATGTTTTTACATTATATATTACTTGCAGGCTGTTGTTTTTCTAGGGGCAAAGTTGGCAAGTTATTTAAATAATAATTAGCTAAAAATTACCTATTCATTTATTAAAAAATATTTAATTGATTTTTGAATATTTTGATTGTGTTATACTTCTTTTTTGTTATATTTTAAGTGTGGGCTGACAATTAAATATGGTCAACTAATAGGATTTTAAAAAAATGTTATGTATTTGAAGTGAAGTATTGTCCCTACTGCTGCACAGACTGGAGTGGGGATAGTAAATATTACCCCTCTGGAGTTAAACATTTTCACTACTTTTGCACAGACTGGAGTGGGAATAGTGAATTTAGCCCTTCTGATGTCCAGCGCTTTCCCTACTGTTACACCGACTGGAGTTGGAATAGTAAATTTTACCTCTTCAAAGTCCAACGCTTTCCATACTGTTGTACAGATTGGAGTGGGAAGTCTAAATGTTGCATGGAGTGGGAATCGTAAATTTTACCTCTCCGAAGTCTAACTCTTTCCCTACTGTTGCATAAACTGCAGTGGGAATAGTACATTTTACCTCTCTGAAGTCCAACGCTTTACCTAGTGTTGCACAGACTGAAGTGGGAATTGTAAAATTTACGTCTCTGAAGTCCAACAATTTCCCTACTGTTGCGGCTGGACACTCCCGCTGCTGCTCCGCCTATGTGGGTGTTGTGGTGCTGCTCCGGCACAAGAGCACCAACGCTGAGTTCTCTATTCTCAACGAGGCACAGGTCCTGGCCGTGCAGAATGCAGATGTGAAGGCTGGCCGCTGAGGAGCTGGGGTGATCATCCCGTGCAGGAATGTCCGGTTGCTGCATGGGAGGGAACAATGAACAGGGGTGTGGGTGAGCAGTGCGCCCGGCTGCACTCAATGTGCAGATGCTGCCCCGGCATGCATGCTGTGGTAGACTGTGAGCACTGGGTGTACCTGCTCCAAACTGTGCACGCTCCACTTGTGCCCACACCTTTGCAGGGCACTGTTCATGCCCGCTCTCCCTATCAGATCTATGGACTTTGTACATAAAGCAGGGTGCAGCAGCCATTTCACTGATTGAGCAGGCAGTACTTTAGGTTCTGTTTCTTGTTAGTGCATCCTTCCACAGCCCTGCACTTTATGCTGGTCTGCATACAACCAGCCACATTCCAACTATGGGTGGATGAGCAATACTCCGCCAGCTTGGGAACTCGGTGGAATTTGGTGGAGTTTCTCTGGAACTCCGCAGAGTAAAACTCTGCAAGCTCTGCCCAGGCCTAGTTTTTACCACTTTGCACCAAATGTGGTAATAAATGCTTTTGGCTCCCAGGAGCAAAACTACAGGCTGACAAGAATGGGCAGAGATGACCACTCGCCTGACAGAATATGCAAGGAGGGCTGAGAGGATCTTTTTCTTTTGGCACTAAAGTGCTGAGTCCTGCTTGAATGTCACATCCACCTTGACAGTTCTGCTGGGGCTTTTCAAATGACACTTGGGGCACACTTCAGAGAGGCATCTCCTGCCACAAACAAATGTTAGCTGACATTTGGGCAGGGCTCTTTTGTTGTCTTTTGTTAGAACTGGGATTCCCTAGTTGGCTGAGGTAGGTACCTTAGGCCAAATAGGGACCCTTGCTTCTAAGTCAGGTAAAGGAAGGACACCTTCTCAGATAGCCCCTGCTCATGCCCTCGGTAGCTTGGCACGAGCAGCCAGGCTTATCTTCAAGGCAAGTGTGTAAAGGACTCCATTTGTGATAAGACTGACCTTCTGCTAAAGCTACAAGGACTAGACCCTGCTCTGGCCTCAACCTTCCATCCTAACCCAAGGTCCTGTGGGCTTTAGAAGTGTGCTTCCCTATCCAGCTGAAGTGATTTAAAGGACCATTAACAAGCAACTCACAACCCACCTAGAGCTTCAACATCTACTAGACAACACACAATCAGGATTCAGAAAGAACCACAGCACTTCACAGCCATCGACACTCACACACGTCACCCTCATACGAACACTCCACGGGATTGGCATACAATGATCGGCTCACAAATGGATCTGTAGCTCCCTCATGGGAAGAACCCAAAGGGTCTGGCTGCCAGTCTTCACATTAGAGATCAAGAAACTGATATCTGGTGTCCCACAGGAATCATCCCTCAGCTCTACTCTTTTCAACATTTACATGACACCACCTGCTAAAATAATTCGATCACAAGACATCACTGTCATCTCCTCTGCAGATGACACCCAACTCATCCTCTCCCTGGTGGACAAGACAAACAACAGCAGGACCACTTCACCAACTGCATGAACGTGGTATCAGATGGGAAGTGAACCAACTGCCTGAAGCTTAACTCTGACAAGACAGAAGTACTTGTCTACCCATGGGATTCTACCAGGTGGCCGTTGGAGCTAGGATCAACAACCACAGACCATGCAAGAAATCTAGAGATCATCCAAATGACAAGCTCAACATGGCGGCTCAACTCAATGCAGTGTATACCTCTTACTTCCACATACTAGGCATGCTGCAAAAGATCTTTAGATGGGTGCCTCAGAACACCAGATGAACCGTCACCCAAGCACTCATCACCAGCAGGCAGGACTATGGATTCACTCTCTGCGTTGAAATCTTCAAACAACTCCTACACAGACTCTAGACCATCCAGAATGCAGCCGTAATTATCCAACTCATACATCCACATCACACTGCACCACAGGAAGCTTCTCTGGCTCCCCATTCACAATCGTAGCCAAATCAAACTTCTCTCGCACACATACAAAGGCCTGCACAACATAGGACCAGATTACCTGAATAGTCACATTCGGGAAACAGCCTTTACAACGCAATACCATTACCACACATTCATTACAACGCATATGCCTTTACCAGGCAATATTTTACAATGCATATACCTTTACCACACATGACTTTACAACAATATCTATCTATCTATCTATCTATCTATCTATCTATCTATCTATCTATCTATCTATCTATCTATCTATCTATCTATCTATCTATCTATCTATCTATCTATCTATCTATCTATCTATCTATCTATCTATCTATCTATCTATCTATCTATCTATCTATCTATCTATCTATCTATATTACCTACTAGCGGTCACCAGTAGGTAGTTATAGTTAGGACCTAGTTTCCATAGGAAAAGCGTTTTTTGTTTTCTCAATATCTTTGGCACCGGTTGACGAATCTTTGCAAAATTTTCGAAACTAGTGGACCGCTCCGGTCCGCTCCTGTCGTGAAAGTTTCGGGGTGATTCGACAAGCGGGGGCTGAGAAAAAAGGGGGGGTCCCAAAACATGTTTTCCCCATGTAATTTTCCCATAGTAAACTTTAGACACAGCTACAGCCCAAACTGCTGAACGGAATTACACCAAATTTGGCAAAAAGGTAGGTCTTGTTTCAGAAAGAGCCCTTTTTGTTAAATGGTGTAAATCCGTTCAGTAGTTACTGAGAAATTTGAAAAAGAAATTCAATATCTAGGGACGCAGTGGAGTCGTGACCCCTCCCGAACACGAGCTTCACTGTGATTGGCTACCAACACTCCAAACCAGGAAGTGTTGGCAGCCATCTTGTGACTCGGTAGAACCGAGTCACAAGAAAACAGTAAAAGAAAGATGAAAAAAAAGAAAAGGGGGCAGGGTAGAAACACCTTGACCCCATAGGCCCGCTCAGTGGGTCCCACAAGGACCCCCAGGGCCAAGAAAAGCATTTTTTTTTTATTTCAGGGAAATTCACGCTGGGGTCGCGAATCCCGCCAAAAATGTTTTTAAAAAAGATGCGCGGGCTCCTGAACTTCATTGAATTGAGGCCCCCAGGTGGGCCAGGTCACGAGGGCATTGCCAACAAATAATAGCGGGTCCCACGGGGGCCTCTGCATCCCCGGGGACCACCACCTCCCCGGGGCTATGTGTGTAATATGCGTTAGGGCACGTGGCCCTCCCACAGTCCTGGGGACCGCCACCCCTGGGGCTTATTTGTGGGGGGTCTCCAAGGCCCCCCCAAACCCCGGGGACCACCACCCCCCGGGGCTTTTCTGAAATATTAATGGGGGCACACAGCCCCCCCACAGCCCCAGGGACCGCCACCCACAGGGGCTTTTTTTTTTTTTAATTAATTAAACCTGTGTGGGGTGCTCGAGCCCCCCCACACGCCCCAGGGCGGCCACCTTCCCGGGGCACTAAAAATGTAAAATGGGGGGTCCGTTATGGACCCCCAAGCCCCGGGGAGCACCACTTCCCTGGGGCTATTTTCATGAAGGGAGGGGGCGCACGGACCCCTCCAGGAGCCCTCGATGGCCCTGGGTACCGCAACCCCCCAGGGCCGGCTCCTGCAGTATCCCAGGGTTCCCACCCTGGACACTGCTGTTTGCTATGGCAGGGCGGGAGCCCTGCGGCTCCCGCCCTGTCATAGCAAACTTGCTTTGGGTTTTGGAAGCGAGAGCAGGGAAACCTGCTCTCTCTTCAAAAATCTAAAGCAGATTGCTTTTCCACACGGGAGCTGCATGTCAGTAGCTCCCCGTGTGGAAAAGCAATGCCGGCTCCCGCAGGATGCGGGGAGCCGGCGGGAAAGTGGGGGCATTGGGACTGGGATCCCCGGGGCTAGAAGTGGCCCGGGAGGGGGGCCACGCGGACCCCCTACCCCAAAAAATAAAAAAACAAATAAAGGCCGGGACCGGGGGATGGGGTCCCTGGGGCCAATAGAGGCCTCAGGAGGGGGGCCACGCAGCCCCCTCATTAAAAAATTAAATATATGTGGCCATGCCCTGGGGGATGGGGTCCCCGGGGCCGAAATTGGTCACGGGAGCGGGCCATGCTGCCCCCTTCCTGTTCAGATTTTTTTTTTTTTAAAGTGGTCAAGTCATGGGGGATGGGGTCCCCAGGGCCTAAAAAAAAGGAAAAAGAAGGGGGGCCACACAGCCTTCCTTCTAAATTTTTATTTTTTTTAAAAAGCCCCGCATTGTGCCGGAGGCCCCGCCCCCTCCCAGCAACAAACTGCAAACACGCCCTGTGGCGCGTTTTAAGTTGGGAAATTAATTCCCCTTAAATACTGGGGGTCCCTGGGGACCAAATAGACCACCAGGCACCTCCAGTATGCGTCACAGGGCTCACTTGCAGAGTGGTGGTCCGAGGCCCGCCCTTTTTTACACCTCTCTGCAACGCAGCTCTGTGGCGCTTAGAGGAGGTACCTGGCAGGCTAGTTGGATCCCAGGGACCATCAGAACTCAAGGGGATTTAATCCCCCAATTTACAATGCACCAGGGGGCGTGTTTGCACAGTGGTGCTGGGAGGGTGCGTTGCCTCATTTGAGAAGTGTGCAAACGCGCCCTGTGGCGCGTTTTAAGTTGGAGGATTAAGTCCCCTTCAATCCTAAGGGTCCTTAGGGGCCAACTAGCCCACCAGGTACCTCCAGTAAGTTCAAGGGAGCTGCGTTGCAGAGTGGTGGTCCAAGGCCACGTCCTCTTTTTATACCACTTTGCAACACAGCTCTGTGGAATTTATTGGAGGTAGCTGGTAGGCTAGTTGGACCTCAGGATTCAAGGAGACTTAATCACCCAACTTAAAACGTACCACAGGGCGCGTTTGCACACTTGTCACATCAGGCCCTGCCCCCCTCCCTGCACGACAGTGCAAACGCACCGTGTGGCGCGTTTTAAGTTGGGGGATTAATTCCCCTTGAATCCTGAGGGTCCCTGGGGGCCAACTAGTCCACCAGGTACCTCTTGTAAATGCAACAGGGCTGTGTTGCAGAGAGGTGCTCCGAGGCCACGCCCCTTTTTACACCACTCTGCAAATGCGACTTCTGGTGCACTGCTGGTGGGGCGATGAGGACCTCTTGTGTCATGAGGCCCTCAAGACACAAGTGGACTTCATCCTCTGAGCAGCAGTGCGCCAGAAGCCGTGTTTGCAGCGTGGTGTAAAAAGGGGCGTGGCCTCAGAACACCTCTCTGAAATGCAGGTCTGTGGTGCTTACTGGATGTTCCTGGTGGGCTACTTGGCCACCAGGGACCTTCAGAATTCAAGGGGACTTAATAGGGATGTCATAGTTAGAAATTAGGATTTAAAAAAACTTTGAAATTCACTGAAAAAACCATAGGTTTTAGATACGTTATAGTTAGAAATTAGCATTTAAAAACCCTTAGAAATTCCCTGAAAAAAATGTAGGTTTTAGAGACATTATAGTTTGCTGGACATTTCACTCTTACAAAACCATAGAAATTCAGCCGTTATTGTTAATGCAGCTAACTATTACTCGCGCACCCGCAATGCACTGCTCATGACGTCACATATTACATCATTCATGACATGGTCTGTGACATCACTGATGACATCACTGATGACATCTCAAACGACATCACTGATGATATTACTGAAGACATCATCCACGTGAAAATCTGATGCACCTCCTCACATTCTAATATAACCTTTGATACAGCCACTCTAAAATACAGACTACCATTTTCTAAATCATTGACATACCAATACCAGTTACTACATATGCACTCACTGATTCCTAGGTCTACACACACATCCACTCATTCATCCATACAATCACTCATTCATGCAGTCACTCATCAATACAACACTATCATTTGCACTCATACACCTATACAGACACTCACACACCGCCACTCACCCATGCAGTTACTCACACACCTAGTCAGTCATGATAAGAATCAATCACACTCCCATTTACTCACCTATACATTTATACACACACCACCTCACTTATTCATACAGATACTAATGCATACTTACTCTCTTATATAATCAGTGACACAAGTACACTCTCATCCATACAGCCAGTCTCACAATCACTGTCTATCATGTGGAGTCATTTATATACTTCAACTCTCACATACACTGCCTTTTACATGTGTAGTTACTTGGACATGTTCCACTGAGACATCCATTCACTCACCAACAAACCCATACACACACTCACGCACCCATACAGCGGTTTCCACATGCACTCTTGAACCCATACACCCAGTGAATTAACCACTCAAACATCTATGCACAGAGTCACACACCTCCCACCCACCAACACACACTCCATCTCCCCAAAAAATACTCAACCAATCAATAGCCTATATAGACACTCATGTTGCTACTGACCAACCCATGCAGCAGCTTGCACAACAACAGACAGACGGATACAGACATTCACACAGTTGAGTTACTAACCCATGCATTCAGTAAGACACATTTAATCACTCACTTATACAGTCAGTCATGCACCTACTAAATCCTCCATCCAGAAACTTATACACCCACTCATTCTTCAATACAACTTGGAATATATATAAAAGATATTTAAACTTTACAGAAACACACAGTCACTGGATGATGTCATCAGTGATGTCATTTGAGATGTCACCAGTGATGTCATTAGTGATGTCACTGACCATGTCATGAATGATGTAATATGTGACGTCATGAGCAGTGCATTGCGGGTGCGTGAGTTATAGTTAGCTGAACTAACTATAACGGACGAATTTCTATGGTTTTGTAAGAGTGAAATGTCCAGCCAACCATAACGTCCCTCAAACCTATGGCTTTTTCAGTGAATATATATATATATATATATATATATATATATTCACTGAAAAAACCATAGGTTTCAGGGGGGTTATAGTTAGCTGGACTTTTCACTTGTACAAAACCAATGAAATTCCCCCGTTATAGTTAGTTCAGCTAACTATAACTCGCGCGCCCGCAATGCACTGCTGATGACGTCACATATTACATCACTCATGACATGGTCAGTGACATCACTCATGACATCACTGATGACATCTCAAATGACATCACTGATGACATCACTGATGACATCATCCAGTGAATGTCTGTTTTTCTGAAAATTAAATATGTTTTATATATGTATATCTCAACGTCGATGGAAGAATAAATGGGTATATAAGTGTCTAAATGGATGATTTGTTTTTGAAAAAATTGATTGTGTAACTGACTGATTAAGTGTATCATAGTGAATACATGGCTTAGTGAGTAATGTTTAAATATGTAAATATCTGTATCAGTCTCTCACTTTGTGTATAAGTGGCTGCATGGGTTGGTGAGTAGCTACATGGGTGTCTATATAGGTTATTAGTTGTTTTTTTGAGTATCAGTATGAGTGTCTGAGTGTCTGCATGGTTCAGTGGGGGTATTACGTAGTGCATAGGTGCATGAATGAGTGACTCACTGTTTGTATGTGTTGAAGACAGCATGTGTGCAGGACTGTATGGGTGGATGAGTGTGTGTATGGGTGTGTTAGTGAGTGAATGACTGTCTCAATAGTGTCTCTATGAGTAACTACATATGTTTTAAACTAGTATATGTGACTATTGGTGTATATAAGTGAGTATATGTGAGAGTGAGAGATTGAAAGAGTTCCTGTATGAATAAGTATGTGTTTCTATAAGTGATTGTTTAAAAGACTAAGTATGTGTAAGTTTCCGTAGAAGTAAGTGTGGTGGTGTGTGTATAACTGTATATGCAAGTAAATGTATGTTTGATTCTTTATTAGCATGAGTGACTATGTGTGTGAGTAACTCTATGGATGAGTGGCATTGTGTAACAGGATGTATAGGTGTATGAGTACATATGATGAGTGAGAACATGTATGAGTGACTGTTTAGGACTGTTGGTGAATGAGTGGATGTGTATGTGGATCTTAGAATTACTGAAGAGGTTGTTGTAACTGGTATTGGTATGTCCATTGTTTTGAAAATGTTAGTCTCTATTTTTGAATGTGTGTATCAAAGGTTATATAAGGGTGAGAGGAGGTCTGCCACTCTATCACAAGGATGATGTCATCAGTGATGTCATCAGTGATGTCATTTGAGATGTCATCAGTGATGTCATGAGTGATGTCACTGACCATGTCATGAGTGATGTAATATGTGACGTCATCAGCAGTGCATTGCGGGCGTGCGAGTTATAGTTAGCTGAACTAACTATAACGGGGGAATTTCAATGGTTTTGTATAAGTGAAAAGTCCAGCTAACTATAACACCCCTGAAACCTATGGTTTTGTCAGTGAATTTCTGAGGTTTTTTAAATGCTAATTCCTAATTATAACATGCCTGAAACCTATGTTTTTTCTGTGAATTTCAAAGGTTTTTTAAATGCTAATTTCTAACTATGCCTACAGAGATAGGACATGTGAAGAAAGAAGACAAAATGCACAGAAAGAAAAAAAAGAAGTGCAGAAAGAAGCAACAGAAGTCCTCAAACACGAAGAAAAGTGCAGGAAGAAGGATAACGTGCAGAAAGAACAAAAAGAAGAGCAGAAAGAATCCTTGTTGCAAAATCATCCTGTACCCTCAACTTTTTCAGACGGATACTGGTGGTAACTGAGTCTGACTAACCAGTCCTAGAGCCAGTGCTATGTTAAAAGACACTTAGAATACAGTGAAAACACCTACATACACTACGGAACATTATGCGTTTGGGTCCCCCTGGGATTAGCATGACCTCCTCTGTAAGCCCCTAGTATATAATAGGGCAGGGGGATTAAAACTACCTCTTAAAACAGGCCACAGGGCGTTTTTGCACACGTTAACTCAGGCCCCGTCCCCTCCCTTCACCACTGTGTAAACGCGCCCTGTGGCTGTTCTAAGTTGAGAGATTAAGTCCCCTTGAATCCTAAGGGTCCCTAGGGTCAAACTAGACCACTAGGTACCTCCAGTAAGCGCCACAGAGCTGCGTTGCAGAGAGGTGTAAAAAGGGGCTTGGCCTCAGAACACCTGTCTGCAGCGCAGCTCCCTGGCGCATACTGGAGATGCCTGTTGGGCTAGTTGGCCCTCAGGGACCCTCAGTATTGAAGAGGAATTAATTCCCCAACTTACAACTCGCCAGGGGGCGTGTTTGCAGAGTGCTGCAAGGAGGGGGCGTGGCCTCCGGCACGATGCCAGTCTTTTATTTATTTTAATTTTTTAAGAAGGGGGGCAGTGTGGTTCCCCTTCTTATTCTAATTTATTGGCCCTGATGACCCCATCCCCCAGGGCCTGTCTCCTAATTATATTTTTTGACCCCAATCCCCAGGGCCGGCCACTGTTTTTTATTATTTTTAAAAAATATATATTTATAGACACACCTAGGACATGCTGGACAAACCGTACATACCTATCACCATGACGATTTGCGTGATATTCATTAAAAGGCGACTATGCATACAATGAATCCACGTGGAATGTATTTACACCCCTAGTGAAGCTCTGACATGTCTGATGCCCTACCGTGCCTAATCCCGGTAGACACCCTTGTTGTTTATTTATACAAACATGGGTAGCTAGTGATGGGCACATTTAATACACATGCACACCAAGCCATTCAAAGGGGATTCGACAAAAATTCGAAAAAAAACATGCAAGAAACCCCCCTCACGGTTAATAAAACACACATCCACTGCCGGATGTGTAATACTTTTTATTTTACTCTCTGGAAAGGGGACGAACATCACTTGAGTCACAGCGCGGTCCTGGCAGAGCCCAATGGTGTGTTACACCCACCATTGCCTGCCGGGTGCCACACACCTCTGTGTTGTATTCCACCAGCTAGTGCATATGCTATGACACTCTCTAGCCCATGTGCACTGTAACACCACCCCGTGAATATGTCATGCCACACTTGTCTTCGCATGGGTTATATTGCCCCATCTAACGTGCCTTCCTCGATGCCTATGTTATAACGCACAGCGCTATGCCATACATATTACAATCTGGGATCCATATCTTTGTCACAGTGCATATGCAACGTTACACTCCCCAGCACATATTTTATATTACAACTTTAGAGACTAGTTAGGTTACACAACACTGCCCTGTGCATATTACACTCCAAGGCGCATATCGCATAGCGCGCGCTAGTGCCTGTGCTATCTCGCGCTCTCCAATGAATCTGTCATTGCGCACAATGTATTGCATATTATATTTCATGCCCGGTTCATCTTATATCACACTTTTTGGTGCATAGTTTATACCATACACTATATCTAGTTTTCATTTTCAATCGTGCTCTCAGGACTATGTTCTATATAACACTGTGTTCACCTACCCTTTTCACGGGCATTACATTTTGCGATAGGGGGTGGAGGGTCAGGGGGTGTTTCTGCCAAGTGAGCCCGGAGTCACAGTCACAAACGTCCTCTTCTTCCTGAATAAAAGTGAGATTATGCTGCATACTTGTTCATATTTTAAGTAGTTCGCACAGACACACGTTTTAAAAACAATAAAGTTCCTAATACCCGCCTTCTCTGAACAGTTAGCTTGCTGCCCCATCCCCCTCCTCTCTATCCTCTGTTGTGTGAATCCATGGACCTGCCTCCTCCCTCCTGCCATGCATGGTTTGATGTGCTGCCACTGCCCTCAATTTAGTATGATGTACCAGTCCACTCCTCCTGCCCTCCATTGCCCAATTCTATGCCCCATCATTGACCTCCTGCTTAAACTCTGTGCTTAGCTTGCTGCCCCTATTCTCCTTCCCCCTGGCCTCCGATGTCTTTGTGCATGCCCCTTCTCCATCCTTTTTGCCCACCATGTTCCATGGACCTGCCACTCCTATCTACTCTGAGTGTTCTGTTGAGCTGCCACTCCCCTCCCACCTGCCTAGCATTGTCAGATGACTGTAACCTGTCCCTGCCACCTCCACCCTGCCTGTCCACATGCCATGCCCCTATCCTCTTCCTCCTGTCCTACATGGTCCATTGTACTGCCACACCCTTCTGCCCTCCCTGGTCTGTTGTGCTGCAACTGCTCCTCCTGCCTGCCCCGTGCAGTCTGTTGTGAGGCCCCTTCCCCTGAACTTTCTTGTCTGTGCACAGGTCCTGACCCTCCCTTCTATCCTCCATTGTCCTTTGTGCATGCCCCTGCACCCTCCTTCTTGCCCATCATAGCCATTGTGCTGCCACTAACCCTCCCACTTGCCCTGCATGGTCTTCTGTGCTTCCATGGCCCCTCCCACCTTCCCTGTGTGGTCAGTTAGCTGCCCCTGACCCCCTCCCACCTTCCCTCCATGGTCTGTGTGTATGCCATCACAGTCTCACTGTTGCTCTTCATGGTGTGTCTTGCTTCTAGTGCCCATCCTGCCTGACCTCCATGGCTATCTTGCTGCTCTTGCCCTGCCCCCTTGCCCCCAGCCCTCTGTTTACATGTGCAGACCCCTACTCCCTCCCTCCTGGCTTGTCTGTTCCATTGTAATGCCCCTGATCCATCCCTCCTGCCCTTTATGGTCTGTTATGCTGCAGCTTTCTCTCCTGTCTGTCCATTATGGTCAGCTAGGTACCATTGCCTCTTGCCCCTCGGTTCTCTGTTGTCCATGTGCATGGTCCTGTCCCCTCCCTCTTGCTTTCTATGGATTGTCGTGCTGCACTCCCGTCCCGCATGCCCTGTGTGGTGTATTGTGCTGCTGCAAACCCTGATGCCTGCCCTGCAGGGTGAGTTTGGTGCACCTCTCCATGTCCCTCCTGTCCTCTGTTATCCAAGTCCATGTCCCTACCCCATTTCCTTCCATGATCCAATGTACCATACTTGCGAACATTTTGAACTTGGTAAGAGGCAGATTTTGAAAAAAAACTGGGGTATTGATTTTCCCCTTTGAGTTACATTGAAAAAGAGGAGATTGTAGACAGGAGACAGATCAAATAAAGCCCATTTGAGCTTAAAAACATTGGACGTTTCCTGGCTGAATCGGGTCTGTTGGCATGTATGGTTGTACTACCATTGCCTCTTCCTTCTGCCCACAATGGTCTATTACATTGCCACAGCCTCTCTTGCAAGTCCTGTATTGTTGGTTTGTTGCCCCTGCCCCCCTTTCCACTGCCCTCCATAGTCTGTTGTGATGCCACGGCCCTTCCTGCCTGCTCAGTGTGGTTAAATTGTTGCCTTTGCACCCTCCTACCTGCCTTCAATTTTCAGAGTCCGTGCCCCTGGCCTCTACCTCTAAACAGTATCCCAATGAACAACTAGATTGCTAACATTCTATATTTATTACAAAAGTGTGGAACGCCTGACGTCATCTTGATGTAATCAAAACTGTAATACCTAGAGCATTTCCTTTAGAAATTACATATATGAGAGGGTCTTATTTGCATCAAAATTATGGTTAGTGCTCTAAAAGACTAAAATAAGGACATATTTTCTGAGTTTTCAAATAGCGACAAGCAAACAAATTATTTGTTATCTTTATGTTTTTTTATCCAGTTGACCACTTGATTAAATGTTGCACTTAGGGGAGAGGATGTGGTGTTACTTCCAAAACTGCAGACTTTGCAACTGGGGAACCAGGTTGGAGTTTCTGCTTCAGCTCGACATTCTGTGATTCTGGTCAAATCACTTAGTCTCCCCATGTCTACAACCAAAATGAATTTGTTCTTGTGTGATGTAACCAATGCTCATGTAAAGCACTCCAATACCTGACAAGTCTGCACTATATAACTGGGCTATATTTGGGCTACATCTGGGTGATTTTGGGCTACATTTGGGCTCTTTTGTCTCCGGTGGCCATCTTGGGAGATTTATTTGTTATGAAGTTTCCTAATTTCCTCATGTACTGCAGTCTCCTCAGTAGGAAATGCTTTCAGTTTTGTACTTTGATTCCATCAAGAAGGCATTCAGATGTGTCACACATTTGCCATAAATTCAGAATGTTAGCACTCTTTTTGCTCATTAGATCACTGTAGTAAAGCTACTGCTCACCAGGGAAAACTGCTGCTGGTATTGAAAGTGCATGTTTCAGTCTGCATGTCAGAATTTTTTTATGAAATAGAAGAGGATTTGAAAAGTCACTCAAAATGTGCCCTAATTTTTCTTTCTGCAGCACTAATCATACTCTTTATGGAAAAATGAACCCCCTCATGTTGTTCCTTTTTAAATTAAATGTTTTAAGAGTTACCACTTTAATCCAAGCAAGATGGCTTCAGGTGTGCCATACGTTTATCATAAGTAGGACTGTTAGCGCTCTAGTTGTTCTTTGGCACACTCTGGGAAGCTGCAGTAGAACACAAAGGAATCAACTGACAGTCTCTGCCCTTGTTGGATGTACATGTTTTACTGAGAATGTCAGACTTCATTCTCACATGACTGAGAAAGATAATGTGAATTTACAGAAAATAAGCTCTCAGTTTAGCTTATAGATCACCTTCCAAACCTCTGTGGGAAAAGCATGAGAAAATATTTTTCTCTCAATCATGATATCCCAGCAGAAGGCTTTTTCACATGGTGAAATCACCTTAGAACATACCACAATTCCTAAAATGAGTATGGTACCATCAACAAATGATTTATAATGTAACTAAAGTCTTAAAACCTTCTATTAACTGCAATACTTTTTAATGAGGTGCTATCATGTATATTGGTCCCAAGATGGCTGCCAACATTTCTTGGATGAAGTGCTGCCAGCCAATCAGATCTCAGGATGAGATGTGTGGTTAGGCTCCGCCCACATATATATATGATTTTACTTTTGATTTTCTCAGGAACTACTGAACAGATTGACACCAGACCTGCAAAAGGCACTTCCCTGAGCTGAGGTCCACCTCTCTGCCAAATTTCAAGTAATTCAGTTCAGCCGTTCGGGTTGTACCTTGGACTAAAGGTCCCTATGGAAAATTGCATGGGGATAACGCGTTTTGGGACCCCCCTTTTTTCTCAGCCCCCGCTTGATGAATCCCCCCGAGACTTTCATGGTAGGAGCAGAGTGGAGCGCCCCACCTATTTTGAAAATTTCGCGAGGATTCGTCAACCGGCGCCAAAGTTATTCCAAATAGAATGTTGCGGATTTCCTATGGAAACACGGTCCTAACTATAACTATCTACTGGCGACCGCCAGTAGATAATATATATATATATACATACATACATACATACATACATACATATATTATCTACTGGCGAACTGCGTAACTGCGAACTGCGTAACGTGGGCGCGCGGTGCCCGAAGCGCACCGCGCGCCCACAGCGCGCGCACGGTGCGCGAAGCGCACCGTGCGCGGAAGGTACGCGCACGGTGAAAAACCTTTAAAAAAAAACCATAACATAGCATTTAAAAAAACATACAAATTCACTGAAAAAACCATAGATTTCACACACGTTATAGTTAGGAATTAGCATTTAAAAAACCTTCCAAATTCACTTAAAAAAACCATAGGTTTCACACATGTTATAGTTAGCTGGACATTTCACTCGTGAAAAACCATTGAAATTCCCCCGTTATAGTTAGTGCAGGCAACTATAACTCACGCGACCGCAATCCTCTGCTGATGACGTCAGATATTACATCACTGATGACATATGTGTCTTTCTGAAAAATAAATATTTGTAATATATGTATAGCTAAAGATTAATGGAAGAAGACATGGGTAAATAAGTGTCTAAATACAGTGATGTAATGTCATCAGCAGAGGATTGCGGTCGCGTGAGTTATAGTTGCCTGCACTAACTATAACGGGGGAATTTCAATGGTTTTTCACGAGTGAAATGTCCAGCTAACTATAACATGTGTGAAACCTATGGTTTTTAAAGTGAATATATATATATATATATATATATAGCTGGGATGGCTTTAGCGGAAGCCACCTAAGGAGCAGATGGGACAAGGGTGAGAATTGAGAGGTGTAGCCTGCACAGTACGGATATTTGAGTCATGCCACTTGGTATTATTATGTGGATTATTAAAGCAGTCAAATGACACGCCCACTGTCGTTTAATGTATGCAGGACTACTTTTACTAGAATCCTCAGTAATCACATGACTCCCGTTGGGGGCGGGATTATTTGAAAAGTTTAAAAACAGGTGTACTGCAACAGTGTGGTTTGGTGCTTTCCTGGCCTGTGATCAAGGGCGGCAGAGCCCGAAATGCGTAAGGACGATCGAAGGGATTTGATGTCTGATGCTGGCTTCGCTACACATTCTTACATGTGATACGTCTATCCATCTGGGAGGCAACTTCATTGAGGGCAACCTTTCTTTGTGGAATTTGAGCAGCTGGTCCGGCCACGAAGTTGCCCGCCGCACGAAACAGCGGATCTGGGATGGCTTTAACGGAAGCCACCTAAGGAGCAGATGGGACAAGGGTGAGAATTGAGAGGTGTAGCCTGCACAGTACGGACATTTGAGTCATGCCACTTGGTATTATTATGTGGATTATTAAAACAGTCAAACGACACGCCCACTGTTGATTAATTTATGCAGGACTACTTTTACCAGAATCCTCAGCAATCACATGACTCCCGTTGGGGGTGGGATTATTTGAAAAGTTTAAAAACAGGTGTACTGCAACAGTGTGGTTTGGTGCTTTCCTGGCCTGTGATCAAGGGCGGCAGAGCCCGAAACGCATAAGGTCGACCGAAGGGATTTGATGCCTGATGCTGGCTGCGCTACACATTCTTATCTGTGACACGTCTATCCATCTGGGAGGCAACTTCATTGAGGGCAACCTTTATATATATATATATATATATATATATTATCTACTGGCGGTCGCCAGTAGATAGTTATAGTTAGGACCGTGTTTCCATCGGAAATCTCAAAATTCTATTTTGAATAACTTTGGCGCCTGTTGATTAATCTTCGCGAAATTTTCAAAACTAATGGGGCGCTCCGCTCAGCTCCTACCCTGAAAGTCTCAGGGGGATTTGTCAAGCGGGGGCCGAGAAAAAAGGGGGGTCCCAAAACGCGTTTTCCCCATGCATTTTCCCATAGGGCCTTTAGTCGAAGGTACAGCCCGAACGGCTGAACAGAATTACTTGAAATTTGGCAGAGAGGTAGTCCTCAAGTCAGGGATGTGCCTTTTGCATATACGGAGTCAATCTGTTCAGTAGTTCCTGAGAAAATTGCAGTTAAAAGCACATACATATCTATAGCCGCGCACCGTGCGTGCACCTTAACGTGCGTGAGCGTAATTCTGATTGGTTGTTACATGTCAGTCAACGTTCGAATCGGTCGAAATCAGGAAGTGTCGGCCGCCATTTTGTTTGTTTTCAGTGCGAGAGTGGAAAAGGAAGGTGGCGAACGTGAAAAGGGGGCAGGGTACAGAGTTCCTGACCCCCTAGCCTTTGTCAGGGGGTCCCTGAAGGACCCCGAAGGCAGAAAAAAACATTACATTTTTTTTTTTTAAATCGCGGGTGAAAAACCCTAAAAAAAATTTAATACGTAGTTTATTGTAAAATAAATATATAAAAAAAATAATAATACATACATAACTTAGCATTTAAAAAACCGTACAAATTCACTGAAAAAACCATAGGATTCACACACGTTATAGTTAGGAATTAGCATTTAAAAAACCTTGCAGGAGGAGCCTAGCGCGCAACCAAGATGGCCGCGTAGGTGCGAGGCTCCCGAGGACCTCCGCGACCTCCTACGTTTATCCTGTCTTCATCCTGCATCGGTTGAGGGGACTGTGTCGGTGAGCCTGAGCCGAGGTGGTACCCGTTTCCCGTTCTCTAATCGGACCTCGGGTGCCGGAGTGAGCACCGATTGAAGTTTGCGGCCTCCTTCGCTCCTTACCCCGGACTCGCGTTTGGGGGCGACCCGGTGGCAAAGTGAACAACAACGGCGGGCTGGACCTGGCGAGTCGCGTACCCCGCACTTTCACTTTCACTTTCGCGCCCCCTTGCCGTCTTTGCAAGTGGGATCGCGGCGCTCTTGGTGTTGGGGTGGCCTCGCTGGGTGACCCAGCCTGCCTGCCTGCTGTGGCCCGCTCCGCCGTCCTGGGGTGACCCCCCGGACCCCGTGGCCTTGACTGCTTGCCTTTTACTGCGTGGCTGGTGAGGGGGTGAGACCCGCGACGATGGCCACGAAACAAGATGGCGATCGGTTGAAGGCCAAGTCGACCCGGCGTGGCGCCGCACATCAGGCCAACATCATGGACCGCTACACCCTCCCGAAGGGATCTCCCGGTGGACCGCACAAGTCCTCTGAGTGCCCTCCGGATGCACCGGATTTGCCCACAGAGTTGACTCTGCAAGACGTCATGGGCGCCATTGCTGAGATGAAGGCCTCGGTGGGCCAGCAGTTTGACACCTTAGCCCATAAAATTGACGCGATCCTAGTGGATGTCAACCTGGTGAGGGCTGATCTCGCCAAAACCAACGACCGGGTCGATTCTTTGGCCCACACCGCGTCGGGCCTCACGACTGAGGTGGCGGCCCTCCAAACGGAGGTGCGCCGACTTCGTCAGGCGAGTGGGCTTATGGATCGGCGCCTGGAAGATTCCGAGAGTCGGGCCCGGAGGAATAACATCCGCATCATTGGAGTACCCGAGGGACGGGAGGAAGCGG
Source organism: Triturus cristatus (assembly GCF_964204655.1). Taxonomy (NCBI): domain Eukaryota; kingdom Metazoa; phylum Chordata; class Amphibia; order Caudata; family Salamandridae; genus Triturus; species Triturus cristatus. The sequence goes on along the minus strand of NC_140590.1, from coordinate 1,266,244,537 downwards.
CGGCGGATCTTTTTGTGGAGGACCTGATCGTTACCCATCTCCAGCCTAGGGGACTGAGTAAATTCTTTGCAGTGGAGAGGGCCCACAGAGTTCCCGGGGGAAGACCGAAGGTTGGAGCCCCTCCGCGGCCTCTCATTGCCCGGATTTTTAACTTTCGGGACAGGGACGCGATCTTGCAAGCCTCCAGACTGCAAGGGCCGATGAAGCTGGAAAATATGGAGGTGAACTTTTATCCCGATTTCACTCAAGCGGTCCAGAAACAGAGACTGAGTTTCCTGGGTGTTAAGCGCCGGCTCCGGGACATAAACTTAAAATACGCCATGCTCTTCCCGGCCAAGCTGCGGGTAGAGGTGGATGGTCGCACGCACTTTTTTGATCGTCCCGAGGCGGCCGGGGACTGGCTGGACACTCTGTCTGGGGGTAGTGCTCGGGATGGTGGGGGGGGGGCGGCGGGAGGAGACGGCCCACTGGATCGGGACTGAGGGGTGGATATTGGACCTCACTCTGGACGATTATGATGCCACTTTCGACCAAAGCTTCTGTCTTTGTTCTTTCCCCTCTTTTGGAGGTTGTGTGGGGTCTAGAAGGGGTGCTCTTTCCTCCTCTAGGGGGTCTAGCTAGTTTCACTATATAGGGGCGACAGGCACACTGCAAGTTGGGGGGGCTGTCTGGGCTCATGCAGGGGTGCAGGGAGGGGGGAGTTTTGTTGGGGTGGGTGGGTTGGGGTGGGGTGTTGTTCGTTTCTACCACAAGGCAAAAACATCGTTGTATCATTTCTAAAGTGCTCTCTGGGGGACGAGTGATGGCTTCTGTTTACGATGGGGGGTAGGGGACTGAGCTTGTTGTCCTGGAATGTTAATGGATTGGGGGACAGGATAAAACGAGGTGTGGTCCTGCAGTTCTTGAAGCGAATCTCGCCCGATATAGTTTTTCTGCAGGAGACACACCTCATTGGCAACTCCTTTTGTGCCATGAATAGACGGGGCTACCGCCTTGTGGCCCATTCGGGCTTCACGTCTGGTTCAAGGGGTGTGGGCATTATGGTTAAGAACTCGCTCCCGTTGGAGATTGATGAGGTGCACCATGACGACAGGGGACGTTACACGGTTTTGGTGGGTAGAATGGAGGGCAGAGTGGTCGTTTTTGTGTCTGTCTATGTCCCGCCGGGGCTGCAGACGACCACCTTTGCGGATCTGGGGCGCCTCCTCCTTGGCCTTCCGGAGGGGATTCTAGTGGTGGGGGGGGGACTTTAATGCTGTGGTTTCCGGAACTGTGGATCGTCACCCCCCTAGGGATCTCCCCCGTGCCCAGGCCTGGTTGTCGGGCCTCTTTGATACCTTGGGGCTGGTGGATTGTTGGCGTTTGAAACATCCCACGCAGCTGCAGTACACCTTCCATTCAGGGGCTCATGGTAGTCTCTCACGGCTAGATTATGTCCTGGTTCCGGCGGCGCACGTTGGGAGGATAGGGGAGGTGCGCCATTTGGCACGGGGTATTTCGGACCACTCTCCACTCTTGTTGCACTTTGATATTCTTCCGAGGGGAGAGGGTAGGGTGGTCCCGATTAATCCCTGGTACCTGCGTGACCCCACCATTCGCGCAGAGCTGGTTAAATCCCTTAAGCGCTACTTTGACGAGAATGTGGGGTCTGTGTCATCAGCGATCTCATTGTGGGAGGCGTTCAAGACGGTACTCAGGGGAGAGGCCTTGTCCCTTATTTCCCATTCCCGGAGGCGCGAGCGGGAGGAGGTGACTCGTATTGAAGCGGAGATAACCGAGTTAGAGGGTGATCTAGAATATGGGGTGACGGATGACAATTTACATGTTCTTCGACTCAAGCAATCGGCTTATAAGGCCCTCGTCACGGAGGCGGCCAGGGGCCTCAGTAGAGAGCAACAGGGGAGATTGTATGATGTGGGTGACAAGGCTGGTAAATTGATTGCATGGTTGGACAAAAGGAGAGAGCGAGTCGATTTGTCCCGTTGATTGAGAAACAGAATGGTGTGTGTGTCACTGAACCAGAAGAAATTGTCGCCTGCTTTGCAGACTATTTTCGTGGGGTGTATTCCCCGGTGTCCTCCCGCTCTGAAGAGGATTCCCACGCCCTGCTCAGGGATATCGCGCTGCCTTCCCTTTCGGAGGAGGACAGAGTGTCGTTGGACGCTGCTCCAACTTCCGAAGAAATTGCCCTCGCCATACGATCGGTCGCTTCCGGCAAGGCCATGGGCCCTAATGGTCTTCCCATCGAGTTGTATAAGTTGCGACCGGATACGCTGGCGCCACATCTCCGTGCTATGTTCCTCGCGGCCCACTCGGCGGGTTCCCTCCCGCTAGACCAGCGTCTAGCTACTATCGTGGTTATCCATAAGGAGGGGAGGCCACGGGACCGGGTCACATCCTATCGGCCTATTTCGTTATTGAATGCAGAGCCCAAAATCCTCGCCAAGGTGTTGGCCAATCGGCTGGTCGGCGTAGTGTGTGACTTGATTCACCAGGATCAGTCCGGCTTCATCCCTCATCGCAATACAGCGCTTAACCTGCGGCGTTTGCATGGGGTGCTCGCACGTGTCCCGTTCATACGAGAGCCGGCCATTTTGGCGTCCTTGGACGCCACTATGGCGTTTGACACGCTTGAATGGCCCTATATTTGGGCGACGCTCGCGAAGTTTGGGTTTGGCCCAGGATTCATCAGTTGGGTAAAATTGTTGTACTCTGGCCCGCTGGCACAAGTCGTGGTCAACGGTAGAGTGTCGGCCTCGTTCGAGCTGGGCAGGGGCACGCGGCAGGGCTGCCCGTTATCGCCGCTCCTTTTCGCGCTCGCTTTGGAGCCCCTGGCGGAGTGGCTGCGGTGGGAACCTTCTATTCGTGGTCTCCGCTGGACCCCCGAGTATGAGGACCGCGTATCTCTATATGCTGACGATATCCTCTTGTACCTGGCTTCCCCACGTAAATCACTGATAGTGCTGGTTGATGTATTGCATTCATTTGGCCTTAACTCCGGCCTTATCATCAACTGGGCTAAATCGTGCGTCTATGTTCTCTCTGGGGAGGACCCTATCCTTCCGCGGTGCTGTCCTATCCAGATCGCCCCGCAGGGATTTCGGTACCTGGGTGTCTTCATTACCCTGGACGCGGAGGCCCGATATAGTCAGAACTTGCTTCCCCCCCTCCAGCGCCTGAAGGAGGATGTTGCGCGTTGGAGGCGCTTGCCGCTCTCGCCGCTCAGCCGGGCGGCATTGTTTAAGATGATGTCGCTGCCGCGTTTCCTGTACGCTCTGCAGAACACAATGGACGTCGTCCCGGCGCGCTAATTTCGCGAGGTGGAGAGTTTGCAGCGCCGACTGCTCTGGGAGGGTAGACCGCGTATCGCCTTGGCGAAGCTGACGCTCCCGTGGTATGACGGGGGGATCGCCCTCCCGGATATCAAACGGTATTATTGGGCCTCCCAGCTGGCTGCGATTAATCACGGCCTGTACGGGCCCGCTCTAAACCCGGCTTTTGAAATGGATAAGATTTTACTGCCGGGTGGTGATTATAACCGAGCGCTGTACTCCGGCTCGCTTGATGCACGTCTGACGGGCCCCACTCGTGTCATGGTACGAGTGTGGCACGCGGCTAATGTGGCGATGGGGTGGAAAGGTCGTTTGACCCGGGCGTCGCCACTATACGCATCTGAGCAATTGGGCTCCCTGTGGACCTCGAAGGGCTTTGAAAAGTGGGACATGATAGGCATCAGCAGGGTGGGTGATCTCTGGACGAGGGGGGGATTCAAAACGTTCGAGATGCTACGGACAGAATTCCAGTTGCAGGACAGGGAGTACTTTCGGTATATGCAGATCCATCATGCGCTATGCTCCGTATTCCCGGACGTTGCCTCCATCCCGGAGTATTCCCCTCTGGAGGATAGAGTGCTAGATGGACATGTACCGGACAGCACGATTTCATTGATCTATAAAAAACTTATCAATGACCGCTCGGGACTGCTGACTAACCTTCGTGAGGCGTGGGTGGCCGATGGATTGGAGCTGGATGACGAGGACTGGGTATCGGCGGTGGCCTCCCCGAAAGAGGTGGCCATACCGGCCCGCCTTCGCTTCGTCCAGCTCAAGGTACTCCATAGGGTCTATGTCACGGGGCCAAGGCTACTGCGTATGGGATATGCTGTAGACGGGCTGTGTAAGCGTGAGTGTGGTTCTTTGGGGACCTTTTTCCATATTTTGTGGGAATGCCCGGAGGTGGAGCGATTCTGGCGTGGTGTGCATGAGGTCCTGCGGGTGGTTACGCGTGTGTCGCTGCTGCCCGAAGCGAGGAGATGCCTGTTGAATGTGTGGGAGCCAACCGACTACTCGGTACCACAGACGCGGTGGGTGACTCTGGGATATATGGTGGCCAAACGCGACATAGCTCAACTGTGGGGTTCCCAGAGGTCCCCGACTGTCTCGGCATGGAAGGATAACATGGATTGGTGCATGTTTCGGGAAAAAGTGGTGTATGTTGCGAGAGGTAAGCCTGGGACATGGGTGAACGTATGGGGCCCCTGGAACGCCTACCGCGGGGGAATCTGTACCCCGCCGTTATTGCCCGATCCGTCACCGGCCCCATCCCCTTAGCCAGTCTATCTCCCCGGTCCCGGGCACTGAGTCCACCTAATCCCAGTCTTGCCCTTTTTCCCCCCCTTGCTACTCCTATGGATTGGTAGGGTCCCCCCCGCTAGGGGAGCACATGCTGCTGTTTCCGATTGTGGGTTGCCTTGTGGATTTGTTCTTGTGTTGTTATTTATATTAAAATGAAACCGTTATGTGTGCTCGGATGGTGTGGCTACCACCGCTTCTAACTCCTGTGCATTTCCCTTCGCCGCGGCATGGGCGCTATTGTTTGTATCCAATGCTCCTCTTGCTTGCTAGCGGCCGGCCTGAAGGTTGTAGGCCCATCTCTGTATATTTTTTTAATTTTGTGATAAACAGTTTAAAAAAAAAAAAAAAAAAAAAAAAACCTTGCAAATTCACTTAAAAAACCATAGGTTTCACACATGTTATAGTTAGGTGGATATTTCACTCGTAAAAAACCAATGAAATTCCCCCGTTATAGTTAGTTCAGATAACTATATCTCGCGCGACCGCCACTCTATCACAAGGATGATGTCATCAGTGATGTCAAGAGTGATGCCACTGACCATGTCATGAATGATGTAATATGTGACGTCATGAGCAGAGGATTGCGGGCGCGCGAGTTATAGTTATCTGAACTAACTATAACGGGGGAATTTCATTGGTTTTTTACGAGTGAAATATCCACCTAACTATAACATGTGTGAAACCTATGGTTTTTTAAGTGAATATATATATATATATAATATCCGACCGACCGTTGCCGAATAAAAAGCGGGCACTCCAGGATGTGTGTACAAAATACGTTCTTTTTTATTTATTGGATCTCACCTACTCTGACGTGTTTCGGTTGTAAACAGCCTTTGTCAAGGTGAACAAGACCCATTTCCCATGAAGATTAAATAATAATACAACATGGTAGACACTGGAGAGATATTGTGTGTTTCTATGAGTCCATATTTCACCATTATCCTCAGTGCACCACTGCATACAAATCCTATAATCGACCACTGTAAGATAATGACAATAATCAAACGTAATTAAGGTGCATCAACCCCTATTCCCAATATTACGCCATGATTTCTAAAAATATCCTAAACATAGAAAAAATCTTCTTATTTGGCTTGTAATGCCAACTAAACTTTGACAAGTTAGGCCTCATGAGTGAAACAGATGGCAGACCATTTCAATGGGTTAGATCCCTATATTATATATATTAGTGCAAGGGTGTTTTTAGGCTTTAGGGGTGGGTGAGAGGCTAGGCTGTTTTTCGGGTTTAGGGTGGGTAAGAGTATGGGTAGGGTATTTTTAAGGTTTAGGGTGGGTTCGCTTATTTGACTTGCAGGGTTTTTTTTGGGTTTGGGGCAGGTAAGGCTATTTGGGAGGCAAGGGGATTTTTAGGGTTTGAGGGGGTGAGGGTATTTGGGTTGCAAGGGTAATTGTAGGGTTTAGAGTGAGTAGTGGTATTTGGGTAGCAAGGGTATTTTTAGGGTTTAGGATGAGTAGGGTTTAGGTATTGGGGGTCGATAATGTAATATATAGTCTGGGCTGTTGCACGGCGTCAGAAGCAGGACCCGTGTTTCAAATAAACACAAATTTCTTGTTGAGATCCTACCAAAGAAAAGCCGGCACTCCATGAACAATTACACCGTTGGCTTTATTGCACTGGCTGATGCGTTTCGACCTACATGGTCTTTGTCAAAGGTCAGAGGCTTTACGACCGACATCGTAATCGTAATGATGTCATAAAAAATGTTATGAGTGATGTAATATGGGGGTTATTAGCAGTGCATGGTGAGGGTGTGACCAACCCCCCCCCGCATGCAGCCAACCCCATTCCATGCATGGCCATGTGGTCGACCCCCAAAGACAGTCAACCCGAAGGCCTCCTCATCAGGGCCCAGCAACATATTTCGGAGTGGGGGCACACAGCCCCCTCCCCAGGCTGATTTTAACCCCGGGGCCCTTATCTCCCAGGACCCAGCACTATATGGAGAAGTGTGGCTCACTGGTTAGAGTAGGCAGACCTGGAAGCAGAGGTCAGCCCGGGACCAGGGTTCAATTCCCGGCTCGGCTGGGTCTTGAGTCCATAAATTGTCCATGGACTTGATAATTCTCGCTCCAGTGTATACTTGATTCATGGGTTCACACTCTGCGACTCTGGGCAATAGCTTGCTTAATCTCCACAATGGCCCCTCGCGGCTGGATGCCTGGCTTTCACCTTGTGGATACCCTGCTGGGTTATCTCACAGGGGAATACCAGGACGGGTTCCCTAAGCAAGCGCTTAGAGACCGGTTGGTGATTTGCGCTATATAAATATCTGCACATTTATATTCAATGGGAAGGGGGACACGTAGCACACCTCCACATGCCAATTTTAGCCCTGGGGCCCATCCCCCGGGGTCTGGAACATTTTGTGGGGGAGGGTCCATGTGTCCCCCTGCCTGGGCTGAATTTGGCCCCAGGAACTCTATCTCCCAGGGTCCCGTGTATTTTTTAGGGGAGGGTCTACATTGCGACCCTCCCTGGATGCAGTTTGGCCCAGGGACCCCATCCCCCGGGTGGTCCTGGCCAACAAAGGGTTGGTACCCACCCAGGACACCCACAACACTATGGTTGGGGGAAATGGGGAAGCCCTAAGGCCTATGTGGCGCCAACCGACACCCCGCCTCGTTCATGAGCCGACATTGCTGCCACCTTCAAGCAGCTAAAAATGGTTCCTCATGCGAGCTGGAGCAATATTCAGATCTGACAGATCTGAAGTTAGCTACCGGCTGGCAGGAGCATTTTAAAACTCCCGCTAGCTGAGAGTAGACTTCACGTATTTCTTGCTTAGCGGGAGATTTGATATTGCTTCCACCAAGCTAGAGCAAAAACAGGTTTCACTGTCCCTACTAGTGCAGGCAGGGAAAGCGCTACATCCTTGGGCTGGGCACCGCAAGACATGGCAGGATCAATCCCTGGAGCATGCCCCTCTCCTCCTTTTTTTAACTTTGGCCAGGCCTCGGGGGATGGGTAACCTTCAGTCGGAATCGGACCAAGAGGGAAGCCTGTGCCCCCTCCAACTTTATTTTAAGGCCGATCCTCGGGGAATGGGTTCCCCGGGTCTGAATTTGGCCCGGGGAGGGGACCCGTGGCCACCTCCTCTTCTCATTTTGGGATGCCCTCCTGTCAATTTTAAAGGCCGGATCCGGGGGGATGGAGTCCCCGGGGCCAAATTTGGTCTAGGGAGGGCCACGTGTGCCCTACTCTCCCCAAATATATTCATTAATTCCCCCGGGACCAGGTCGACTCAGAGGGCATAAAAAAAAACAAGCAAGGAGATCTCATTTGTTTGTTCTTTTTGTTAATCTTGCCACGGATCTTCCATAAATGTGCGGCAAAAAATTAACAAAAAGAAGACTTTTTTGGCCTGAGACCCCACCATCCTACCCTGCCCCCTGTGTTCTTTTTTTGCATTTTTTTGGGACTCGACCCGAGTCCTGAATCCCAAGATGGCTGCCACCAATTCCTGGTTGAAGTAGTGGCAGCTAGTCAGATCTCAGCATGAGATCTGTCAGATCAGCGGACCCTCCGCGTCCCTAGATATGCATAAATATTTTTTTCTTTAATAACTCCAAAACTACTGAACGGATTTACACCAAATTACAGAAAGAGATCTTTCTGGATGAACCAAGATCTAGCTTTCTGCCAAATTTGGTGTAATTCCAATTAATGGTTCGGCCTGTAGTCGTGTCTAAAATCCCTATGGGAATCATCAATGGGGGAATGCATTTTTAGACCTCCCTTTTGCTTGGCTCCCACTTACCGATTCACCCCAAAACTTTCCAGACAGCAGCTGAAGTGAGTGGCAAACTAGTTTTGAAAATGTTGTGAAGATTCGTCCATCGGCACCAAAGGTATTAGCAAACAAACAACCCTTTTCTTTTGGAAACTGGGTCCTAACTTTATCTACCTACTGGTGACCGCCAGTAGGTAATATACACACACACACGTGTTGTTAAGGACACATTGTACATTTTTCGAGGTAAAGGTATGTGTTGAAAAGGCAGATGTGTTGTTAGGAACGCATTGTAAAGGTATGCATGATAATCTCACACGTGGTTCCATCATACATCCGCCACATATACTTTCAACAACCCACCAGACACCTATGCTCTGCATCATTCTCACTCACACACACTCCCTAGATCGGCATAAACAAAACTGGAGGTCGCTCATTCTCCTATTACTTACCCAAGACATGGAACGACCTCCCTCAGCAAATCAGAGCCTCCTCCTCACTTCTTGAGCGCCGCAAGAACTTGAATACCTGTCTCTTCATATAAGCACCTTGGGACCACACACCTACACACATTGCCCAAGCGCCTAGATGCTCTCTTGGGTGATTAGTGTGCTATACAAATAATATAAAACACCATTCCCAGACGGCAGCTGGTGTATACATATGTGTCAGACTATATACATATGTGTCGTGCCGACTGCATCATGCCATGTGCATGCACAGGAATCTATTCCATGATGGCCACAGATGTGTCTGCATTCTTCATGAAGCAAACATGTGATGAAGCCACTCTGAGAAGCCCGCTGCTGAATAGGCATGCTTTTGCATAGGTGGTGATGCGTGTGTTTGAATGCATCAAGAACAACCAGTGGTCAATGTGACATTTTTATCTTTCCATTACAACATGGCAAACAGCCATTTTAGCTATGATTATTTTAGGAGGAACAAGCATATGAGAGACCAAGCAAAGACATGCTCTACCGTGGAGCGCTAAAAGAACCCCTCAAGTCAGTATAGGAAGGATACAGCTCATTTAATGAAAAAACGTGAGACTGAAATGCTTCTAAGCGGGAAAATCGGGAAAAGGAGGAGAGCCATCAAGTCAAGAGCAGAGACCTGAGAAAAGCAAATCAAATGAAATAATTGGCAAGGGATTCATCCAAAGCCACCCTAAGTATATGTTATGCATTGTAAACACTCCGTTATAGGTCTGTACCAGAGACCTAAAAACAATTGTAGGGTAAATACAAAGGAAACCCTCAAGGCACCAGCATTCTTCCAATAAACTTTCATATACATACCAAATGCTTTAAGATAATAGAATGAATAGGATTTTTCTAAATAATGTATTTGAGTACAAAATCTCGGGCTACTTCTGTATTCATTATCTACTTATTCTATTTATTGTAGAAAAATGAATATCACAACCCTATTACAATGTTCTGTAAATTTCAACCTATACAATTCCATTGAATAAAGTTATTATTAAAGCACACGACCCATCGTTGCTCTGAGTCCTACTTCCCACTCTCTTTCTACACGCCATCATCACACTCCTCATGCTGAATGCTGAGGCGCAATTTCCAAAGCCGCATGTTTGCAGCGCATCTTTTGCGCTCCCGTCATATCTCCATAGAGCACATACATGTTCACGGAAAGAATAAAAACGTTTAGCAAAAAATTAAGATTTACCGCACACTGAGGCCCCTGAGACGACTTTTAAGTGATGTATTTACTGGCTCAGTTTTTGCCCTAATGTCAGTAGACTATCTTTTGTCATGCTGTTTCTAACGATTCCTCACCCTCCTCTCCAAGATAATTACTTCAATCCATCAGCTCCTTTGTAGTGGCCCAATGCAAGAAAAAAAATAATAAACTCTCTACCCCTTGATGTATAATCCCTGTAGTGAGATAACATCTCAGGGGGAGTGCCTTTAGACACTTTATAACAGGCAATGTTTGCTTCCGGTCTACCCCTAACCATCTTTCATTGTAGACCCCAAGGCTTCGATCTTGAAGTCAACCCTTAATAATGCTGTGAGAAGCTTTGGGCGAGAGGGGAGCAGCACATACCACAGAGACATATTTTTGGGTGTGAAAAGGGCAGCTTTATTGAAAACAGGTGCACATGACATGGGACTATATAACAAATCACCTACGATGTTAACCCTCCCCACCACTAAAAGTTCTGTCTCTGGCATTCCTATCTTACTAATATCTAAATTCTACTCTAATGCACAACTGAAAATGGTAACCTTTCACTTCCCCTAACGCTTAACCTATACCTCTTAACATCTATCTACAATTCTTAAAACATAACTTTTATTTTCCTGCCTCTTCCAGGTGTCCTTTCTTGACACCTTCCCTATATTCTGCATAGGCAACAGCAATCAAATTTATTTCAAAACGTTGACAACTTATAGGCCAACCACCTTACACCTGCATCAAGCAACAACCAATGTACATAGAAAAAACAACCTGAGCACATGAATCCAATGAAAGGCAGCCAAAATTCCAGGAAATTGGAAGCCTATCAAAGTTGATGAAATCCCCTTATATCTAATAGGAAGGGAGGGTGGGTAACACATTCGTATATATAATCGGCTACCGAGTCACCTCTTGAAATGGTGTTTAACAGTGCAAGTTACCTGTTTTTATGTTGGGGTGTCCCACGTTGCAGGCATAGCCCAAAAACAGCCCATACAATGTCTGGGCTACACCAAATCACCCAATACTCCTGGAGGGAAGCACTCCCGTGGGTCAGCTCCCCCCAAAACCCATTGGGCAAGAAGGGAGCAGCACATGCCATGGAGACATATTTTTGAGTGAAAAAGGCTGCTTTAATGAAAACAAGTGCACATCACATGTAACCCTAGGCCTTATACCTTACAAACTATTAATCTCACTATACAAAACACCACCTATGATTGCTAACCCTCACCACCCCTAATGCACAATCGAAAATGGTAACCTTTAACTTCCCCTAGCACTTAACATTATATCTCTTAACATTCATCTATCTGCAATTCTTAAAACATACCTTTTATTTTCCTGCCTTTTCCAGGTGCCCTTTTTAGATATCCTGCACAGCAACAATCAACTTTAAATTCAAAACTCTGACAATTTATAGGCCAATTGCCATTCAGAAAAAGACCCCAGACCCTGACTTTTTCTGTCCCCCCCCCCCCCCCCAACTAGGGCTAACCACTTCTCCTGCACGTGTTCAATGGTCGAGCCAGGGCCTTCTTTAGTTGCATGATTTAAAGTTTTTATCCTGTGGCAGGACAAATGCACCTCGTCACCGGAAAAATTCCACAGTGGCATAGTTTAGGTCCAGACGTTCTACCCTGCCTAAGAACTCCTCCCTACTGAAAGATCTCATCTCCCTTTTGATTTTCCGCCTTGCTTTGTCCATGTCTGTGGGCCTCCTTGCCCTCGTCCATGCTCTCCTCAGAATTAATTCTGTCCAAATGAAGTAACATCCTGGCCATTGCTGTCTTATTTCTCTCAAATACCATTTCATTTATTTCAACAACGCCAACCCCTTCTTGACGACCCTGTAGTTCACGCCAAAATGCAAGACCAGAAGATCGGGACAGCAGTTATTAGGTATCCATGTATTTAAGTAGGGCAACAGCTGCCTCCATCACCTATCCCCTTCAATGTACCATAATACAGTAAACAAACTGTCGTCGAACCCCAGGTTAGATCTGTGACTCTTCTGCACTTCGTGCTTTTCCGCCCACTGATTCGCAAAAAAAGGCTGTTTACGAGCACAATTCAGCCCTTTCCAATGCAGAAACCCATTTACAGAAAAACAAACAGAATCGCTACAATAAGGACTCGCAAAATTTGCGAGAACCAATAATGCAAATCCTTATTAGAGAGTCCCTTATCACCGTCCGCAAATAACAATTAGCTAATAAAAAGTCGCAATCCAATGCATGTAGACTCGCAATTAGTGAATTTCTGGAAAATCGCTACTTTGCAAGTGCAGAATAAGGGGAATCACAATCAGGTGGTAAAGTGTAGAAAAAAAATTGCACAGGTGCAACCACTCAGAAACTTATTTAAACTGACTCAGAAGGCCCCTGAGGCTTTTCGCAATTGCAGCGCTCTGTGTGATGGCGAGGTGGATCAGGATCCATGCAGCAGCCCAACGCAGAAGGAAAATACAGGAGTGGATTTTCAGAGTGCGCATCACATTGCTGGGACAAACAGATGATGAAATCTACTATAAGTACAGGCTGAACGGTGCAATAATCCTACACCTAATAGCTGAGTTGGAACCCCTAATGCAGCGCCAGACCCGTAGGACCCATGCTATCCCGCACATGTACAGGTCCCATGTTGCCTGCCCCTACTTGCCTCAGGCAGTTTCCAGGGGGTAGTAGCTGTAGCTGGAGGGGTGTCACAAAGCTCCCTTTCACATTTCTTCAAAACCTTCCTTGATGCCATGATGACAAGGATCCACACCTACATCACCTTCCCCACAACCCAACAGGATTTGAACAAGACAAAACTGGACTTCTACCAGGTAGCACAGTTCCCTCATGTGATCGGCTGCATAGATTGTACACATGTCCCCATTTGTCCCTCAGTAGCAAATAATTATATTTTCAGGAACAGGATATCCTATCACTCAACCAATGTGCAAGTAGTGTGCAATGCAAAACATATCATAACATATCATAACAGGCATTGTGGCGCAATACCCTGGAAGCACCCATGACTCCTATATATTTTGACACAGTGCCATCCACACATGTCTGCTCAGGGGTGAATTTGGCGAAGGACATCTACTTGGTATACACATATACTTATTCTCTACATAAATCAAACGAATGTCAAAGCATAACTGTGGCTAACCCTTTGCTTTCCACCCTGTAGGTGACAGCGCATACACCGTGCGGAACTACATATTGACGCCATACCTCAACCCAGCCACACCACATGAGCAAAGGTACAATGCAGCACACATCAGCACACAGAATGTGATTAAACGCACGTTTGGACTACTGAAAAGTCACTTTTGCATCCTACACAAAACTGATGGAGCCTTGCAGTACCGTCCAGAGACCTGCTGCCGGATCGTGGCTGCATGTGCCATGTTGCACAATATTGCCACCAGGAGAGGTATCCCCATCGAGGTGTCCGACAGTGAGTCTGAGGGGGACAACCAACCACCCGCACAACTCCGTCAAGCGCATGGGGCAAGCTCAGCAGAAGGACAAAGGAGATGTGCAGACATCACACAACATTATTTCTGAGGTATGTAATGAAGAGATAAGACACTTAAATGTCGAACAGTAAAGTATTTACTAACATGAGCCCATTTAGTATTGTGTAGCCACACAGAGATTTGTGCTAAATAGAACCGTGATTGCATAGAAGAATACCGGAAAATAAACCATTCCAGGACCTGGAAATCAATCACTATAATGGTTTTGACCATGGTTACGTCACCATGGGCATATGAAGGAGGATATGTCTGTCTAGTGCTTCCTGCCACGCACTCCCAAACGCCTTTCGCCTGCATCGGCTACATCACACTGATGTGCAACAGAAGGTGCTGTGCTGCAGGAACTGCGCCTCCTGGCAGTGGTCACTGGCACCGATAGGCTGCTAAGGCTGGATGTCTCCTCACTCCCCTCCTTCCCCGTTAAGTTGCTGCCACCAACAGTACCGGCCTGGATCTGTTCCACAGCAGGGGTCACTTGTCCAAGGGCCCTGGCCACATCCCCACAACAATGGCCCATATATTGCATGGCCACGGAGCGACATGACAGCAGTGCAGTGGTGTTGCAGAGCTTATTGTTGGACCTGGTATAGGCTGCCATGTGCATCATGCTCTGCCGATGCCTTCTCCTCTGTGTGCTGTGTCCCTCAAGCATCGCCTTGGTGAGCTCCTGCATGCTTGCGTTGGTCTGCCTATTTCCCTCCACAACCGCTGTGGTTAGTTCCCGCACACTGTCTGTTATGAGGCTGATATTCTTGGCCAATTTTGATATTTGCAGCTGGATTGACCCCATGTGTCTTTCTTGCAGGCGCTGCACCTGCAACATCTGGGACTCCACGCCACCCCACAGATTTGAGTCTGGTCTTCCTGAGCAGCAACGCGGGCCCTTGAACTGCGCCTCCGTCCACGTTGGACCAGTGCCTGGGGTGTACGTGTTGTGTTCACACGAGGCTGGCTGGTCACAGGAGTGGGTGTAGGAGCCAGCTCTGATTCCATGGGCTGCAGTGATGGAACTTGGGCCCTGCATTTTGTGGGTGTGGGGTGTGTGCTTGCTGGGGCAACTGGAGTCTCCACATCAGTCTCTGCAGGAGTCTCCGAGATGTGTAGACAATCATGTCTTCAGAGTCTACTTCAGCTGCATGTGTGATGTGAAACAGTGCAATGTCAACTTGTGTTAAGGTTACTATTGTGTTACATTAAGCATACTTGGCTCACATTTAATCACAGACTGCAATCACTGACTGTGACGCAGTGTTGGTGTGTTTTACTTGCCATTGCTGTGTTTGACTACCCACTTGACTAACATGCCTACAACTCCCATAATGCATTGGGTGTATGAGGGAAAACGTGGACTGGAGTTTGACCTGTGCACTGGGGTTGGACTGGGGGTATGTGCACAATTGAACAGTACTTTGAAGTGTATGGTTGCATGCATCTTACCTTGTGTGGTACTAGCCGCGCTGGATGTGTCCAGCTGGGTCACTCCCACCACTGCTTCAGGCTGGATTGTGGCCTCCACCAGGTCCTCCAGGGCTGTGTTGTCTGGAACTGTAGATGGGCCCCCTCCTGTGCTCCTGGAATCCTTCAGCTTTTCTGCAATTCGCTCCTTGGCACGGCTACGCAGGTTGTACCACCTCTTCTTGAGATCATCTATACTGCGGTGTGTGACACCCACAGCATTGACCTTGCTCTTGATACGCAGCCATATCCTGTGTTTTTCTGCCTCTGGAACTTTAAGTGAAAGTTTTCCAAAAAGCTTGTCATGGCTCTTGGACACCTCCTCAATGAGTTTTCCAGTTCTCTTTCACTGAATTTCAGTTTTCTCTTTCTGGGCGTGGCACTCTCCCCTGATGTTGTCTGATCCATTCTGGTGCACAGAAAGTTACAGCAAACAAACTTGGGTGATGAATTAGCTCAGCTCCAGCACTCTGCTTCCTCCTCTCACTTCCTCTGGGCACTGAATGAAGCATGGGCTGGATGACTTCCTGGTTGTGATGTCATCAGCATGCTTCCGAAGCGACATGCTTTTTGCGATTTGGCAATTTGCGATTTCGCTAATTGCGATTTGGCAAAAAACAAAATCGCAAAAGGTGTTTTTCGGAATTTGCGCTTCTCTTTTGTGAAATCGCTATTCACATTTTTGATTATTGCCAAATCGGTTAAATTTCGCAAACAGGTTCATGCATTGTGGATAGCGATTTCTAAATAGCGATTCCTTATTAATCGCTATTTAGGAATCGCTAATTCTGATTTTGATGCATGTACCTGTTAATGCCTTCGTTTCTGGCAGGTTCATATTTTGTGGATAACCCATATTGTAGACACTTCTGGAACTCACGTGGTGAAATATACTCTCTGAAACAGATCACAACAGAACATACATTATAGTAAATGAGCACCTAGTCATTTAGCTTCACTAATATTCTAATAAGGTGTTAACAACCAGGCGAGTCCTGGCTCAATTTCAATATGCAGGGATGGCATAATACAGATCTTCACCTTTCTGACAACAATACCCATGAGTAACAAGAAAAAGGAAACATTTTACCCAAAACTTAGCGAGCTACAAAGTCCAGTTGTTACAAAGACCCATGTATCAACCTAAGTGTTAATCACAAACTATGTGTGATGGTTACACACGATGAATGAAAGGAGTCGGGGGGAGGGAAGGAAGTCTAGTAGGGGGGTCATTGGACATTGGGAATAACCTGCCAGTATGTGAGTGAGAAATGAAGTGGGGGATGGGAAGTGTTCGAAGTGCACCATGGCCTATTAGGACGGGCTCTCAGGGCATCGTCATCCGCTCGGCATGCATGTAGAGCCAAAAGGATGGTGTCCCAGTGTGATGCAATGAGATATTTCCGCGATCCTAGTTTGTCCGCTCTATGAAGTGCCAGACTTTCAGCATAGGCCCAGTTGTCCATTTAATGCTGCCAAGCAGCAAACACTGGGAGTGTAGGAGATTTCCATCTTTTCGTAGTAAGACATTTGGCGACTATAAATCTCAGGTATAGGAAACGTGAGGTAACTCTATGTATTTTGGACCTGTAATAAAGCCCTCGTAGGCATATCTCCCAATGGTGTAGGTCGGGGCGCTTAGTGCATTTAGACAATGCTGTTGTGATGGCATACCAATAAGTGTGTAGCAATGGGCAGGCCCATTGCATATGTAATAGGTCTACATCAAGACATGAACATCTGAGACATGCAGCATCAATTGTGTGATAATCCTATCCTAGGGGTGTCCAACAGTGCCAACCCCGGTACGTAAGGGAGAACCTGGTTAGTAATATGTAAGCATCTGCAATAGTATCTGTGTGCCACTCCCAGTTGGAGTGATTCGGGTGGGCCGGACCTCGTGCAGGAATGGAATAAATGTACTATTTCCATTGAGGACCATTCCGGTTGAGATGTAGCTATGTCTGACAAGTGCAACTCCGCTAATCACTTCGCTATCCATTGGATTTGTGTATCCAGATAATAGTGTACAAACTGTGGGGTTGCTAGGCCTCGGTTGTTGGTGGGGGTGCAGAGCAACCCTGCTTCTCGAATTGTTCCCAAAAATAATCTTAACTGTTTTTTTTTATTTCTGACAAAACATAGCTGGAATGTATATGGGTAGATTCATAAAGATTTAAAGGAGACGGGGCAATACCACCGTTTTGAGTAGGGCCACCCTCCCCATGACTGCCAGAGGCCCAGTATGGATTCAGAAAGGGTATTGAGACGGTGGAACAATGTATTAATCCAGAGCTATTCATAGGGAAGTACACCCTAGCTAAGGATGGGGTCTTGTAACTCTGTTTTGTTGACCTTACTAGCGCCTTCAACCTTGTAAATCATGCTAAATTATGGCAGACATTGAAGGCGCTAGGTGCCCCTATTGATATAATAACATATCTAGCTCAGATTTATTCTCTTTTAACGTCCAGAGTGTGGTACGGTACCATGGGGGAATGTGCTCTGGATTTTAGAGTAACACGTGGAATCCGGCAAGGTTGTGTTTTAGCCCCTCTTTTATTTTCCTTATATATTAATAATGTAGATCCTTTTTTACAAAACCTAGTCGTAGACGCACCAAAAGTTCTGTTCTTCTGTATGCAGACAATGCTGTCTTGCTATCAAGAACAGCTAACGGTCTGCAACGTTCAATAGATAATTTCGCCCGGTTCATGTCTGAAAAAGACCTCCAGATCAATTTAAAAAAGACTTTTGTCATGACATGTGGGGGCTCTAAATTAAAGAACAGACAACATCATGTGGGAGGGGTAGCCATTAATAGAATCTCGACCTTCACATACTTGGGTTTGACTTTTAATAAGAATGGTGGAATACACATATGGAACTGTGTAAATTGAAATTTTTAAGAAGTTCTGAGAGCATTTTAAGGTTTTCTGCTAAAATAGGAAATAAACCCATACGGGAAATTCTCACCTTGTACCGTAGCAAATGTGTTACAGGTGTTTGCTACAGGCCTGCACTACGAGGGAGAGTTAACACCGCCCGTTGCAAATTTAAAAAAAAAATAGATTTCTAAAAAGACTGTTAGCAGTCCCCAGTTCCTCCTCAAACTATATTATACATAGAGAGCTATCTGTACCATTCTTAACCGACCTAATGGACACGGCTGGTCTCACTCTTTGGCAAGGAATATGGGCCAAAGATAAGACCAAATTTGCAAAGGGCCTAATTTTAGACTGTTTATCCCTTGATCACAGTAGTAAAATTCCCTGGCTTGAGCATATATTCACCCTCCTGGCACGCTGCAAGGTGCAAATAGATAAACAGAATCCAGCAACTATTTTAGACTTTAGTAAAAGAGACCTGAATACAAGGTATATGCATGCTATGGAAGGTGTTAGAGGGGCTGAAAACTACCAAAAACATAGTGTGAAATTTTACTGTGAATCACCCTTGGTAAGGGGTACACAAACCTACCTAATACAGGTGCGAAATACACAACACAGATTTTACTTGACAATGCTCAGGTTTGGCACATTACATTATTTAATAGCATTCCCCATACAGGAAAAGCGGTGCGACAAACTCCTGAATTGCCCATGTGATGGAAAGTCTCCTCAATCCACGCTGCACTTTTTACTATTTTGTAGCTTTTATACAGATATCCGGAAATCCATTTTAAAACCTTTGTTCTTATCTAAAATGATTTTTTATTATAAACATGGTTTCAACTTTATTTGTAGTCTGGAAAAGCAGACAATCATGAATGCAGTTATTTTGTACATACAACAGGCAATAAGGAGAGGAAAGGCCTATGCATACCTGGACACACTATTGTATGAAAAACCTGATGATAATATGTAATCGCGATATCTACACCGGCACTAAGCACTTTATATTGTATGATAATGGTCATTGTTAGTTCATCATCCATTACGAATGAACTTAGCACTCTGTACTTTAGGTACACGAGTGTCTAAGAACCGCTTCTCGTTCCTTCTGATTATATAACTTCTTCCATTTTTGTATCTAATGATTTGAACTGTAACTTGTTATATCGTATGCCAATGAAAAGTTGTTTTTAATTTTTGATTGTGAATTTTTAGATACTCTTTTTAAGTTTGCAATTGTAATTGTTTTCTCTGAATAGTATGCTTTTATGGGGATATTACTTACACCGAACAGAGCTGTTTTGACTTGACTTGACTGCCAGAGGCAAGGTAAACCAGAACATCATCTACGTGTGCAATGCAGTGACTGCCCATGTGATGTTGCCCTCGAAAAGATCCGTCATACTGTGGTATACCTGTATGACCATATATTTGAATGTGCAGTGTTGCCAGGTCAGTTGTGCCTCTCCTATCCTTAGTTCAGGGTTGACAGTACTTGGGTGGAAGAAAAACACACAAGACTTTGCCCAATTGACTCTCAGTCTTGATTTGTCTACAAATTGCGTCAAAGTATAATTTATCATAGTAGGGACATCATGTATGTCCCATAAGTACACCAGCATGTCATCAGCGTAGAGGGAGACAACATGTAGTCCATCCCCTTAAGTTATATCCCATCCTGCTCCCTGTTCACATAGCACTATGGCCAGTGGTTCGATGGTCAGTGAGAACAATAATGGCAACAATGGGCAGCCCTGACGCATGCCTCTATGAATACAGATATCTGCAGATAGTAAAGGACCTGTTTTGACTCTAATTAGTGGTTAGTGTATAGTAATTTCACCATTCTAAGGAATTGAGTGCTAATTACGTACCTGGTGAGTGTTGTAAACAGGTAGTTCCATTCTAGTGAGTCAAATGCTTTTCTCAAGGCCCAACACTAAACATCCAGCTCGAGGCCACTCAGCAGGGGCATATTTAAGGACCCTGGAAAAGCAGTGCAAGTTTAGTGAGGTGTTACATGTGGGAACGGACCCATTCTGATCTGAATGCACCAATGTCTGTACCAGTGGTGCCAGTTGATCTGCGAGTATTTTTGCAAATATTTTGTAATCTGTATACAGGAGCACCAGTGGGCGGTATGATCTCGGACAGATCAGGGTTTATGTGGGGTTTGGGCAAAGATATAACTATAGCCACTTTCTGAGACTCTGAAAGCATCCCTAATGATAAGGCCTTGTCATATATCTTTAGCAAATGTGGGGCAAGTTGTGATGTGTATGCTTTGTACAGGGCAGCGGGCAATCCATCTTGGCCATGAGTCCTTCCATTGGCCAGTGCTCTGATGGCGCTCCGAACTTCAGTTAAAGTTAGCAATTCACCCAATTCCAGCCAAGCATCTTCAGGAATATTGGGTAGGGGTAGGTCGGACCAAAGCACCTTATATTTATAGGGGTCCCGGTCTGTGCTACATTTATAGATTTCAGTGTGGTGGCGGGAGAGCTCATCCTGAACAGCAGCTTGTGTGTAAAGGAAGAGCCGGCCCCGTGCGCAGCTCTGTGATGGGTCTGTGGGATGGTCTTGCCAGATCAGCCACACTAGCAATCGTACGATTTTGTCCGACGTTTTGTGTGTGCGTGCTGAGTGTGTAGGATCGTTGAGACAGTGCAAGTGTTCTGACAGTGCCACATGCTGTGTGTCTGGGGTTGGCTAATGCAGACGAGGTCAGCTGCTGCTCAAGTCTCCAACCCCAAGTGCCTACGATCAAATTTAGTAATGTCTCGGGTGATTCCGCTTCTCATGTTGCTCAGCACACCAAAACAGTGGCCCCGTAATGTAACCTTGAAGGCGTCCCATTCAATCAGCCTATTGGAAGCCGTACCCGCGCTGTGTTTGAAATAGTCTTCTATCATTGATCCTCGCGAGGCTTGGAATAGCGGGTCTTCTAGTAGTGTTGTTTGAAACTGCCATGTGCGAATAGGGGGAGGGGGGGTGTTCTCTTATAGTGATTGTAATATTTGAGGATCATGATTGGAATGTGTGTGTCCTAAATAGTCTGTTGACTTGATGGATGGAAGCAGCAACTGGATTGCCAACAGTCTGTCTAAATGGACATGTAGCTGTTGAAGAGCGGAATAGAAGGAGTAGACACTCATCATAGGGTTACGAATGTGCCATGTACCCACAAGATGCCACAGTCGCAGCCAATTGGACCGTGTGCTAGCATTGGAGCTGGTTTGTGTACGTGGCAATGGAAGGAAGGATTGATCAAGTGTGGTATCCAACACGCTGTTAAAATCTCCCCCTAGAGCCACAGTACCCCATTCCATTGAGATAGATTATGTGATAGTGTTTGCAGATAAGGAGCTTGGTCCGTGTTCAGTGCATAGATCGATCCCAGCTGTATAGGGTATCCACCCAGCTGCTGTCTTACTAGCACATAACGACCCTGGGTGTCTATAATCGAATCCTCCATAACAAACGGAGTACCGGGTCTAATCCACAGAAGGGTCCCACGAGCAAAACAAGAAAAATCAGCAGGCATGTTCCTACCCTCTCCATATCCTCTGCAATCTATTACTCTCTATATGCGTCAGGTGAGTTTCCTGTGCCAATGCAATGTTCACTGAGTGGAGCTTTAAATAGGCATATACGGCATAGCATCGTGGTGGAGTGTGCATGCCCCGAGCATTCCATGTAAGTATGTTGTAGTGCGCCATGAGTGTGGTGGTAAGTTTTCCATTCCCCTACCTCATTGCCCCGCTTAAGAGGGTGAAGGGTCTCGAGTATTAGAGAACAACAATGGTGAGCACGTGAGAAGGTCTGCAAAGGACGTGAGTAGTATCAAATAATATAACACATGTAAACAATAAAACTGTACCACAAATACCAATTGATCAGTAACACAACAGGTGCCCACCCAAACAAACGGTGGGGAGCGAGAGGTTCAGTAGGTATTAACCCCGCTTAAGTGGGAGGTTGTGACCGGGGACCTGTGACATCAGTAAATACATTCCGCCCGCAATGATCCCTGTATTTATGACCATCTGCTAGTGCGTATTAATGGCATATGCATCAATCAATAGAGGCGTACATTGCATACCTTGATGATATGACAAACCAGACATGTTTAGGTGGGTGCAATGGTCGCAGCTAGAGAACAAATTTTGCAATATGAGTTAAAGTGCCACAACTGTTGTCAGATAATGTAATTAGACATTTGGGGAGTTATCTCTGGTGGAGCAGACGAATCAGATCTGGAGGGGCACGTAGTCGATGAGGTATCATTGCTGAGCGATTGTACTGATTCTGCATCTAGTCCAGAGTTTCTATCTCGTTCTCTCAGTGCCCCCACAGATTGCAACACTTGTCGACGTTCCTGGATTATTTGCTCTAGTCCTGGCACAGGATATAAGGAAGGGTGTCTCAGCTTGCAGCATCTGTACTGGAAGCGCCCCCTCACTCCCCTGCACCATTGTGTCTGTGAGCTGCATCCTGCCAGTTGTGGAGTGGCCCTTAGTTTTCCAGCCAATACCAGACATCTTCGGGGGTGTCAAAGAAATGGGTTTTACCTTCGACCATAATACATATCATGCGGGGACTAAGAGTGCATAATTAATTTCAATTTTGTGTAGTTGGGGTTTCACTGCCAGAAAGGAGCTATGTCAATGTTGCACATCCACAGTATAGTACGGGAATAGCATGATAGGTGCATTGCCAATTTTGATCTCAGATAGTTGTTGGGTGTCTTTAAGGATCACATCCCTGTCCCTATAATGGAGCACGCAAAACAAGAATGGTCTAGGGCTGGCCCCCTGTAAGGGGTGGTGGGCAGGAACTTGGTGCACCCTCTACACAGTGAAATATGGTGAGAGGGCATCTTGAGGTAGAAGCTTCCGCATCCAGCGCTCCACTCATGCAACAGCATCCGTCCACTCAGTTCCCTCTGGCAAGCCCACTACACGTACATCATTGAGGCATTACCAAACCTCAGTGTGTTCCACTTTACGTTCCAGCAGCTCTACTCAGTCTTTTAGTGAACGTAGGGAGGTGTCCATTTCGCTTGCTTTCGGTTGTAACTCTGCAATAGCGTATTCGGCGTGGTTAACTTTGTCCACGAGTTTGCGGTGGTCAGCATGGAGCAGCACCAGGTCCTTCACAATGCATCAATTTTGGTCTCGAGCGAGGTCCTTGTGGACTCCAGTGCCGTGCCAGGTTTTTTTTACCACTGCCAGTACTGAATCTATCTTATCTCCGAAGGAGGATGGAGGGGCATTAGGTTCACCGGCATCCATGTCGTCTTGTGGTTGGTCCTGCAGTAGTGGGGGTCGCACAGTAATGCGCTGGATCATCACCTGTTGGTGGCCCATTATGACGGTCTCCTCCTTAAACCGGACACCCAGAAGTATGTGGGTTATATTGGGTGGGCCCAAGCAGGGCAGCGAGATGATTTCAGTGCCTCCCAACACTTCGGACCTGTGCAGCAGTGATGCCAGTCTGGTAACTAGTCAGCTCGTTTCTGAGTGTTGCTGTGGCCCTAGCTCCAATGCCCACAACAGCCTCACTCTTTGCTCAAACCTCCAATTCATATTGCAGTTAGTTTGGGGAAACGGGTCCTCTGTGGCCACATGACTCATAGTTCCTTTGTCAGTGAGCTTGTGTGTTTCACTCCTCCAGTTAAAGGAGGCGAGCGCCTTTAGGTAAGCCTGCAGTCACCAGTGACAAATGTTGCTACTGGGACTCTGGGAGAGGTGGTCTAATATGTTCCTGAAGCCTCAACCAGGCCGCATCGACAGTGCATGCTGCTCCCAGAAGACGTCCACTTAATCAGGGTGGGGGTGCACTGGGTCAACCACCTGGTAATATTGTGTGGGTCCCATCTAATGCACAATCACATTTGCACATTTACTCTCCAGCTACCCCTCCAACTGCGAATACCTCTTTGATGAGTGGGGCAGTTGGTCACGGCAGTGGTTATTCAGGGGGTACAATCCTCAAATATTGGCCATAGTAGTTCCTCAAGTCTCAAGCAGTGTGAGGTGTCTCCTCATTCTTTACAGGCACTGCGCCACCGCTGTAGCAGCTTCCAGGTGGTGCACCAACGACCAGTTAAGCCACATCCTGCCCAGCGTGGCCGTCAAACTGGCCAGTGGCCCTTGTCCCTCACAGCATGGCATCTGCTTGGTGTGCCGTGGGGTGGCTCCTCTCATGTCCTCCTCTCTATAGCGCCCCAGCTACTCACCACCTGCCCATCGGGTCCGCTCTCACTGTAGGCCCCAATAAATTCACCTCATACGTGTAGTTTCTGCAGCCAACTGCGGCCAGTTGCCTCTTTTCACTACAGCCTCTTCTTTCCTGGAGCAGCAGTGTCCACAACAGGGTGGCAAATTTAGGCCATGCTCGCCGTCGCCCTCCGCATTTATTCTCATACAGCCGTCTCGTCATCAACAACTCCATCGGAACATACAGCTTTGTTCAAGGTCACATCGGGGTCCAGGTCCTGATATGGGCGGCAGATCCCTGAAGGATAAGTGGTGATAAAAGGGAGTGTTCGGCCAAGCCCGCTTAGATTGCCCCTGTCATGCTGGCTACCTTCGCCAGGCCCCCTGGCCCCACCATCATGAAGGAAAACCTCCCCTCAGAGGCACCCAGTGACACCCCGCAACCTTTCCCCTTCCTGAACCGGGCACAGACCATGTACGGATTAATTACTTTCTTCCCCTGAGTGCTTTGATCGGTGAACAACCAAAATATAGAATCCAAAATATAGACAGGACAGAATATCGACTCTAAAATATAGATAGGACAGAATATCGAAGTATCAAAATATAGATAGGACAGAATATCGAAATTGGGGTATGAAATATCGATTTCCATAATATAGAATTTAAAAATATAGATTTCCATAATATCGATTTTTTTTTAGTGTTATGTATGGTAGAATATGTGTTAAAATTATGTATTATTTTTGTAATGTATGTTTAATTTTTTTAAACTAATGAATGTTATGTAATTTAATTTTTGCGTAATTTAATTCTGTAGCGGGTTGTGGGTTTATAGGTGTATAGGGTGGGAAGTAATTTAATTATGGTAACTTAAATATTAATTGTATTTATATGTTTTGCTAAATAATTGATTGATAATTAATTATTAATTGGTAATTAATTTATATTAATTGATAATTATGTTAATTGTGTTTTTTATTATTAGGAGCGGGTTGTGGGTTTATAGGGGAACTGGGTGGGAAGTAATTTAATTGTAATAAAGTAAATATTAATTTTTTTATTTATGTGTATTGATAATTAATTGATAATTAATTATTAATTGGTAATTAATTTGTATTGATTGGTAATTAATTTGTATGAATTGCTAATTCATTTTTATTATTGCTAATTCATTTTTATTAATTGATTAATTGATAATAATGTTAATTGTATTTTTTATTATTGGGAGCGGGTTGTGGGTTTATAGGGGAATTGGGTGGGAAGTAAATTAATTGTAATAAAGTAAATATTAATTTTTATTTATATGTATTGATAATTAATTATTAATTGGGAATTAATTTTTATTAATTGGTCATTATTTTTTTTCAATGGTAATTAATTTTTATTAATTGGTCATTATTTTTAATTAACTTTTTATTTGTATTGATAATTAATGTAATCTTATTTTAATATTAAATCATTACTTTCCCTACTGTTGCACTCTCAGGAGTGGGAATAGTATTTTTTACCCTCCCGCTATCCAACTCTTTCCCTACTGTTGCACTCACTGGAGTGAGAATAGTAATTTTTACCTTCCCGCTATCCAATGCTTTCCCTACTGTTGCACTCTCTGGAGTGGGAATAGTAACTTTTACCCTTCCGCTATCCAACGCTTTCCCTACTGTTGCACTCACTGGAGTGTGAATAGTAGTTTTTACCCTCCCGCTATCCAACTTTTTCCCTACTGTTACACTCTTTGGAGTGGGAATAGTAATTTTTACCCCTACACTATCCAACGTTTTCCCTACTGTTGCATTCACTGGAGTGGGAATAGTAATTTTTACCCTCCCGCTATCCAACTCTTTCCCTACTGTTGCACTCACTGGAGTGAGAATAGTAATTTTTACCTTCCCGCTATCCAATGCTTTCCCCACTGTTGCACTCTCTGGAGTGGGAATAGTAACTTTTACCCTTGCGCTATCCAACACTTTCCCTACTGTTGCACTCACTGGAGTGGGAATAGTAATTTTTACCCTTACGCTATCCAACGCTTTCCCTACTGTTGCACTCACTGGAGTGGGAATAGTAATGTTTCCCTTCCCTCTATCCAACGCTTTCCATACTGTTGCACTCTCTGGAGTGTGAATAGTAATTTTTACCCTCCCGCTATCCAACGCTTTCCCTACTGTTGCACTCTGTGGAGTGGGAATAGTAATTTTTACCCCTACGCTATCCAACGTTTTCCCTACTGTTGCACTCACTGGAATGGGAATAGTAATTTTTTACCCCTGCGCTATCCAACGCTTTCCATACTGTTGCACTCATTGGAGTGGGAATAGTAATTTTTCCCTTACCGCTATCCAACGCTTTCCCTACTGTTGCACTCTCTGGAGTGGGAATAGTAATTTTTACCCCTACGCTATCCAATGCTTTCCCTACTGTTGGAGTCACTGGAGTGGGAATAGTAATTTTTCCCTTCCCGCTATCTAACGCTTTCCCTACTGTTGCACTCTCTGGAGTGGGAATAGTAATTTTTACTCTCCCGCTATCCAATGCTTTCCCTACTGTTGCACTCTTTGGAGTCGGAATAGTAATTTTTACCCCTACGCTATCCAACATTTTCCCTACTGTTGCACTCACTGGAATGGGAATAGTAATTTTTACCCCTGCGCTATCCAACGCTTTCCGTATTGTTGCACTCATTGGAGTGGGAATAGTAATTTTTCCCTTACCGCTATCCAACGCTTTCCCTACTGTTGCACTCTCTGGAGTGGGAATAGTAATTTTTACCCCTACGCTATCCAATGCTTTCCCTACTGTTGGAGTCACAGGAGTGGGAATAATAATTTTTCCCTTCCCGCTATCTAACGCTTTCCCTACTGTTGCACTCTCTGGAGTGGGAATAGTAATTTTTACTCTCCCGTTATCCAATGCTTTCCCTACTGTTGCACTCTTTGGAGTCAGAATAGTAATTTTTACCCCTACGCTATCCAACATTTTCCCTACTGTTGCACTCACTGGAGTGGGAATAGTCATTTTTACCCCTACGCTATCCAACGCTTTCTCTACTGTTGCACTCACTGGAGTGGGAATAGTAATTTTTACCTTCCCGCTATCCAACGCTTTCCCTACTGTTGCACTCTTTGGAGTGGGAATAGTAATTTTTACCCCTACGCTATCCAACGTTTTCCCTACTTTTGTTCTCACTGGAGTGGGAATAGTAATTTTTACTCTCTCACTGTCCAACAAAATCTCTCCTTTTTTTACATTACTTTTATTATTTTTACATTTTAAGCTTTTTTATATATTATATTAGTTATGTTTTATTTAATTGTTTTTAATATGTAATTACTTTTATATTATTTTAATACATTTAAAAAATTCGATTTTTTAGCTAACTATATTTTAACATTCTATATTTTGGAATCGATATTTTAGTGCTTACCTGTTTGTAGATAGGGAGTCTATATTCTGTCCTTCTATATTTTGGAGTCGATATTTTGGGCATTCTATATTATGTCCCTCGATATTTAGTCACTGAACCCTTTGATCTGTTTTGGACTTGGTCAGAAAAAGCTCAATGCCGTCCCCTGACCATGGGACATCATCCCAAGTTAAACCCCCACACTGCTCCCCCCAGTAATTCCGACACCCAAAAAGCTCTGAAAAAAATCCATGAAATCAGTGTGAAAAACACTAACACCTCACTTTCCCCAGCTCAAACCACTGGCAAGGATTCCGCCATTTTACCGACTAACAGGCATGACAGGGGTCTCTGTCGTGATCCCTCACTGCCCCACTTCCAGGCACTGCCCTCCAGAATTTGCTTTCCCAATTCCCCCGCCAATGGGCATACCCACAAAGGAGCTTGCCCATGAAGGGAATTCCAACCAGTTTTCCCATTATGGTCACCCTGGACAATCCCTTCTCAGTCAAATCCAAAATGAACTGACTGCACAACATCTTTGTCCCTGCTCCAACCCACTAGCCTGCTCTGTGCACTGCTCTGTAGGAACGTGTCCCATAACTGTGCATATGATCTCCTTGTGGACTCCGCCAATGACCCTACCACCAGCTGGAACATTCTCTGTCTCCTATACTCCCCATATCCGCTGGGAGCAGTGTCTTGCCCATGTTTGCCTCTGTTGTCTGTACATGGAACCTCTCCCCTGTGAATGAGAGAAAGCATTAGCAATGTCATTGTTCACTCTGGGCACATGCTTTGGTTTGAACTTTTTAAAAAATCTTAAACATTTCATCAGGAACACCCACAAAAGCTTCATTACCTTGGCATTCATAGTCGACTGTCTGTTCATGACATGTACCACTGCTATGTTATGAACCCGCCCCGTCGCGTCAGAGTAGATTGGAACATTCCACTTGCACTCTTTGGGCACAATCAAAGGGATACTGCTGTGCGATGTTTAGGTGGCGCGCAAGGATGTGCCACATATTTCTGGACATAACACACTCGTGCTTTTTGGGACAGAGCACCACACCTAGTCTGGACGCCTCATCTGCTACGAGCGATCAGAAAAGTTTAAGTATCATAAATAAAGAAAGGTGTGCATTCTATCACTTTGTTTTGAAACTTAACTTATGCTGTCCCTCTGACAGTTTGCACCCTGATTCTTCAAACGCATTAAAAACGACAAACGAAGTATCACTTCAAAGGCAGCATGTGAACCTCCGGTTCATTAAAGGGAGTCTACATGGTCAATCGAGGACTGTTGAAAAGAAGGTGTTATCCATTTTACGAAGGACGATTAACATTATAGAATAATATATTATTTGCTTGCATTTAATTTAGTTTGCATAACTGGGATGATTCACATCTGTATTTGTTCAGACGGCTTTTACATTTGAACTTGTTTTAAATAGTGTTGGGGGGGGGGTTATGATTATGAATAATAATTTGAGGGGCTGTATATTTCAGCAAAGGTTTGAGTAGTCACAGGAGGGGTAAGATATCATGTGGTGGAGAGGCGGGATATATTTTCCTTTAAGGTTCGAGGGTACGGAGGTTGAGCTGATATTCAGTCACGTGGTTGGGTTGTACATGCGTGGGAGGGAGGGTATATTAGATGGTATTCACGGGTTGCAGTTTGAATGAGAATGGTTTGGAGAAGTAGTCCGCGCGTACGACGTTGGTGGTCTCAGGGAGTGTGGAGGAAGTAGTTGCGCTGCCGGTTATAGATGCAATGAGCAAGCAGGTAAGGAATTGTATGGGGGTGTTTGAGGCAGTTTGAGAACACTTAAAATTGTGTGGGGTTGTTTGGCACTAGAATTTTGTTTTCTTTCGTAAGAGGTCACAGGAAGATGGGTAGGGCGAATGGGTTCTTGAATTGAGTCACTGGGAGATATAATGTCAAGTATTCACGTTAGATCACGTTGCACATTTAAATTATGGTGCATAAATTTAAATGTAATTTGAGGGAAACTAAGTAGAACATTTACAAACCCTCATGGTTCTTTGTTAATGTTTTCAGTTACCCCTGACAAAGGGCTATAGAGAGCCCGAAATGCATTGGGTGGAGAAAATTTAAAGCTACCCGGTTTGAATTGTGAATTACCGCGTGCGACAGTGAAGGCCTGCGACAGTGAAGGCCTGGATGGGCACGACTGTGGCATTTGAAACAGTGGAATTCCGCTGTCATTGAGGTGAATGGAATAAACATGGAAAAAGGTTCAAATAAAAACATGGATTATAACGTGTAGTGGTCTAGTCTATGTTCATGGGCCTTAGCGTAGGCTAGGCCCCGGAAGCACCTCCACACATTGTTTCACTCTCTGGCCAGGCGTGGCCAGAGAGCATAAATATAGGGGCCGGGGTCGCTCGTGATTTCCGGCTGACACTAGCTATTGCCGTGTGCGTTACTGTTCTGCCTGCGCCGACATCTCTGTACGTTGTGGCCCTATGTAGAGGTCTGACTACCCCCACGACACTGGCGACGAGGGTGGAATATGCTGTGTCCCCAAGGAGGAGCGCATGCTCTCCCATCAGTCATGCTAAGCGAAGAAACCGGAACAGCGAGGCGCGACCGGCGAGTCGGCGCAGCTCGCAGAAGCGGCACAAGGAAACCGGCCAAGCGGAAAAGACACCAGAAAGACTTACTGGCAGTGAGCAATATACAGCAACCCCCAGCGCCCACAAGAACGCTGCCTCTCCGGCTCCTGCATGCAGCGCGCCGATACTCTAGGCAGAGCCCCAGATGAGACCACACTGCAGAGGGAGGCGTGCGCATGCGCAGTAACGCCCAAGCAACACCAGACCTCCCAAGCACCAAGGCTGGAGCGCACTGCTAGCGCCCATCACAAGCAGTGGGCGAATCAAGAAAAAATCAACAAACATTGGCAAAACCAAGTCAACAAACCTTGGCAAAACCAAACCAACAAACCCTGGCAAAACCAAATCATTAACAGTGGGGGGGGGGAGGGGAGGGGTCGAACACTGCCAAAACTAAGTATTACATCAGTAGGTCAGCTCCAAAGCTAGCAAACGCGGACACATCACTGACCACTGATCCTGATCCTTCTCAGTACCAGCTACGTATAACAAAAGCCACAGAGTAGAAACTCAAAATGGGAGATCAAGATGCACCCGCGGCCCAACAACCCGTGGCTCCTGTAGCTCCACCACATCAAGCACACTCTCAAGTCAGTGCACTTCCTCCCTTTAGCGAACTCATTGATCCCGCCACAGCGTCACCCAGGTGGAAAGTGTGGATTGGTCGCCTCGATAACTAGTTCGTAGCCACGAGGGAAACAGATGGTGCTATTAAAAGATCGCTGTTGCTGCACTTCGCGGGAGATGAAATATACAAGCTGTTCGCGCATCTGCCGAACACAGGAGCACACACAGATTACGACGCCGCAGTTAGAACCCTGAACGCCCATTTTGACCCCCAACTCAATCCCGATTAAGAACAATTTAAAGTCCGACAAGCCCGTCAAAGGGAAGGGGAGTCCATGGACATGTTTCATGTGCGCCTAAGAGAGCTGGCCAGCACGTGTACCGAGGACGACCAAGCTAAAGAAGCAAGAACATAAGCCATCCAAGGATGCTGCAATAAGACCCTGCGGACCCTCATTGTTCGACAGCCTCGTATCTCTTTTAAAGACATACTGATCCTGGCCCGCTCAAACGACCTATCAGATGTCAGAGCAATGGCCATGGAAGCTGCGCTCAACCAATCGACAGGACAAGCAGTCACGGTAAAAACGGAGCGGGCAGATGCCATTCGCACGTCAACCCGTGGTGGGCGAGGAAGATGGCCAACTAGAGGTGCGTGGTGATCGCAGTGCGGATACTGCGGGAAGGAAAAGCACCCCCAGGAAGAATGCCCAGCAAGAGAAAAAACTTGTTCAAAGTGCGGCATTCCCAATCACTTTGCGAGCGTGTGCAGAGGAGGCACGCGAAACAGAGGGTCTCTCGGGCGGAGACCACCATCAAGAACAGTGAGACACCTCACGCAAGAAGAACCCACCACCTCCAAGTCTTCAGTGATCGCAGCACACAGCAAACAGTGTGTGGAAGATTCCTCCACAGACGATGAGGAAGAGTGCTACCTCATATCGTTCGCAAATGACCTCAAGCAAAGACGCCGACCACAACCAAAATGCGCCATTGAGATCGCTGGTTCACCCGTCACAGCCCTCATTGACACTGGAGCATCAGTGAACGTCATGGGGTGCCAACACTACAAGAAATTGAATCCCAGACCAGCGCTCACACCATCGAAAGTCAGAATTCCCCCTGAAAGGAAAAATGTCCGTCCACGTCAAGTCCAAAGATCACGAAGTTGCGACCACGTTCCACGTGGTCGACAGAGAAGCGGACATATTGGTTGGAAGTCACACCGCTGAAGATCTGAATCTGGTCGCATTTGCAAATGCGGTGAAATCGCTTCAAATTGACGACATACTGGAGATGTTCCTACAACTATTTGAGTGTCTAGGAAGCATGAAGAGAGCACCCGTCGCCCTCCGACATCGACGCATTCTATTCCACCTCAGACCGCTAGTAGAACAGGAACTCCTGAAACTAGAACAACAAGGTGTGATCGAGAAAGTGACAGGACCGACTCCCTGGGTGTTGCCCATGGTCATCGCAGAAAAACCAAAACAACCAGGGAAGATACGGATCTGCATTGACATGAGGATGCCCAACCAGGCAATAAGGAGAGAACGACATCTCACACAGACAGTTGACGATATCCTAGCCGACCTCAATGGTTCCCAATGGTTTTCGAAACTGGACCTAAATGCAGGATATCACCAGTTGAAACTAGCAAAGGAAAGCAGGTTCATCACCACATTTTCGACACACCTAGGGCTTCGTCGATACAAGAGGCTAAACTTCGGAATATCATCAGCAGCAGAAATATTCCAGAATGCCGTAAGAGAAGTCCTGTCGGGGCTTCAAGGTGTCATCAACATCAGTGATGACATCTAAATTCACTCAGCAACAATAGAAGACCACCACTGACAACTCAAAGCAACCCTCCAACGCCTCGCAGAACATGGGGTGACCCTCCACAGAGAAAAATGCCAATTCTTCAAGAAGACTATTGAGTTCTTTGGTTACGTGTTCAGTCAGGACAGAGTCAAGGTAGACCCCAGGAAATCCCAACTCGCTCCCGCACCCACAAATGCATCAGAGGTGAGAAGCTTCTTGGGCATGGCAACATATTGTGGAAGGTTCATTCTGAACCTTGCCACCATCGCAGAGCCACTAAGAAACCTGATCAAGAAGGAAACCACCTGGCGATGGACTCAGGAAGAAGAAGAAGCATTCGACAAAGTAAAATCGGCACTACTTGAGAGCACGACCATGGCGTACTTCAACACCACCCGGCCAACAGAGCTAATAGTGGACGCCAGTCCGGTAGGCCTAGGGGCCCTGCTCACCCAAGAGACAGAACCAGGAACCTGGGTCCTGCTGGCCTTTGCAAGCAAAGCACTCACTGCAACCGAAACTCGCTACTCCCAGATAGAATGAGAAGCTCTGGCTATCAAGTGGGTGTACAACAACTTCCACCTGTATGTCAGTGGACATCCGTTCAAGGTAGTAACAGACCATCAGCCCCTGCTCCCACTATTCAAGGGGACTGCACCTCACCCCCCACTCAGGATCGAGCAGTGGCCGATCCAAATTCAACATTACCAGATGGAACTAATATACAGGCCGGGTGCGAAGAACCCTGCCGACTTTCTGTCGCGTCATCCCGCGCATCCAGCAGAGGGGAACTCTGACCAAGAAATGAAGACAGAAGAATTTGTCAACATGGTCTCCCAGTGGTCGTGCCCACGAGCGCTCTCCATTGAAGAGATCAAGGCCCACATGAGCACGGATGTGATTCTCAAACGAGTGACTGAAGCCCTACGAAAAGGATCTTGGGAAGGATTTCTCCGAGACGTCCACGGATGGAGTGAACCCGACAGGACCCGATTGGGAAAAGTCTGGAAAGTCTGAGATGAACTTAGTGCCGCTGAGAATGGGGTAATACTGAGAGGGTCATGCATCGTCATTCCACAAAACCTCCAAGAACGAGCAACCGTGCTGGCACATGAAGGCCATCAAGGCACAGTAAGGATGAAGTCCAGAATGACAGAGAATGTGTGGTTCCCGGGATTAGAAGAATTGGTGGACACCGTTGTGCGCAACTGCAGAGCCTTTCAACTCACCGGAAATCAGGATGCTCCCGCTCCAGTGATAACCAAAGATCCAGCGCCGTCACCCTGGTCATGGATAAGCCTTGACTTTGGGAGTTTCCCGGACGGGAGAGTCACAGCTGTTCTGATTGACAGCTACACCAAGTATCCCATCGTGGAAGTTCTACAATCCACTGCGTTTAACAACCTACAGCCAGTCCTAGAAAAGACTTTTGCGCTATTTGGGCTGCCACACGTCATCAAGACAGATAATGGTCCCCCATTCCAGGGCAGTGATTTCAAAGACTTTTTATCACGACTGGGAGTTAAGCACCACTGCATCACTCCCCAGTGGCCTCAGGCAAATGGGGAGGTTGAACGCTTCATGCGAACAGTGAACAAAATTCTACGTATAGCAGTGGCTGAGCAAGCAGACCCGGAAGCCATTCTAGAGCAATTCCTGAAGTAATACCGCAGTACACCCCACTGCACAACACAGAGATCCCGTGTTCACTCATGCTGACAGGGCCCCAACTTGACATCTTTCCCATGGCCGACAATTGGAGGCAAGAGCCATATGATCCAGCGAACACCCAGGAGAGAAGGCGGCTGACCAACGAAAAGGCTAGTCACCGAAGGCGGGCACGGGCCCGAGTGCTGACGTCGGGATGCTCGGTTTTAATAAGAAACCGTCTGAGCGGAGGGAAGTTCTGCACCCCCTACGAGCCAGGGATCTGGACTGTAAGGTCAGCTCGAGGAACAGCTGTCACTGCTGAACGAGAGGGAGAAATAATAACGCGAAACATTTCATGGTTCAAAAGGGTCCTTGATGCAAGTGTTGAAATGCAAGAGTCAGTGCAACCCATGAGTGAAGGAGCCGGGACTGGAACGATGGAATATAGTTTCAGGGAGGAGGTAGCTCAGAGCCCGGCGGCGTTGATGTCTCCCACCTTGTCCAGCTCCAGAACCCTAGCTAACAACATGGAACTGGTCAGTATTGAGAGAGCTCAATCCAGTCGCAACCAGCGATACGAACTCAGACGAAATCCTAGACCCAATCGAAGACTTGCTGATTTTGTGTGCTAACTGTTATAAAGTCTTTCTGGTTGAAGAACTGATTTGGGATGGGATGTAGCGGTCTAGTCTATTTCCATGGGCCTTAGCGTAGGCTAGGCCCCGGAAGCACCTCCACACATTGTATCACTCTCTGGCCAGGCCTGGCCAGAGAGCATAAATATAGGGGCCGGGGTCACTCGTGACTTCCGGCTGACACAAGCTATTGCCGTGTGCGTTACTGTTCTGCCTGCACTGACACCTCTGTGCGTTGTGGCCCTATGGTCTGACTACCCCCACGACATATCGGAGTACTGGAAGTAACATTGGATTTTTATTTAAGAAAAAGTTCTTGTTCTAAGGCTGTGTGATGTTGTAGGTGGGGCGCAAGGATGTGCCAGATATTTCTGGACATAATACTCTCATGCCTTTTGGGACAGAGCGCGACACCTAGTCTGCATGCCTCATCTGCTACGAGCGATCATAAAAGTTTAAGTACCATAAAGAAAGAAAGGTGTGCATTCTATCACTTTGTTTTGAAACCCAACCATACAGTACATCCACCACAGAATGTCCACCGCTTCTAGAAGGGGCCGCGCCACTATGTCCCTCTCTGCAGATGTAGGCATTTTGCTGTGGCTGGCTGAACCCCTCCTGCAGGAGACCCAAGCCCTCTTCCCACCCATCACAGATTTAGGAGCCTTTGCCCATCCCCTCTTCCCCATCACTCCACTCCAAGCATGCAGCCATCAGAACTGAAGCCGGCCCCTTTTCCGATCCCCCTTGAGGGCCCTGCGTCACAGTCCAGCTTGCTTCTGCCCTCGCCAAAGGTTCCAGGCACGCGAGTGCACTACCCTGACCCACCCCCTTACCCACCCTTCACCGATCACCTTGAGTGTAGTCCCGCAGGTGCTCTTTCAAACCACCCATCCTTGTCCAGCGAAACCACCAGCCATCTCCATATGATAGCATCCCCCACCGGCCTGTCTTCACCCTCCTCAGTGCCCAACACCTGACTCTTTTGCCACCTGTCGCCCCCGGCTAAGCCCTCCCAAAGGGCCCCCCTCTTTGCCATAACCCTGTCCTTCAAAGTGGAACCCCTCATCCCAATGGCCCCCTGTGCTTCACCTCCCTCACGGGCCCTGACCCCCAGCCCTCTCCTGACAGGGCGTGCAGGCCCCTCATTACAAAACTGGTGAATCTCAGCCCCTGCCATCCTGGGTGTGACATCCCTCCCCACCCCACTGTCTGCGATTCTGCCACGCGATTGTGCACCCCTTGAGATCCAGCCCTTCACCCGCCGGTGAGAGCCTCCCCCAAACCTCCTTGAGTCCAAAGGCTGCACCCAAAGCCCTGCCCTGTGTCAAATCATTCCCTGGGGCCACGAATGCAGTGTCCTCCATGTGCCCCTCTACCTGGCCTCACCAACATCCTCACTCATGGCTCTCGATGTCGTCAGAGCGTGGACTGGGTCAGCTGTCTAACTCACCCCTCCTGCATCCCCTTGGCCCTGAGGGCACCTTCTTATCATGTGGTCGTTCCCCATGGCCCACCCACTCTCCTCTGCTGAAGCTACCTCCCCCGCGGCTTGCTCACGCCCGGCTGCATCATTAGCTTCCTCCGGGGCCCGCCAAATGTCAGACGCTTTCCTCGAGTCTCCAGGGCCTGCTGGCATTTAGCCACAGCCCGCCTCGTCACCTCCCCGCCCCCTCGACCCTATACAACAAGCATTGGCATAGCCAATAGTTCTCGCATTTGGTACCTTATAAGTATTTAGCCATGAAGCACGTTATCCTGGGTGCTACAACATCTACTGTTCTTACATTGTTTGATATATTTCACCTTTGGGAAGGATGGTACTGAAACCCTAACTGAATGTCAGGAGGGGAAAAAAGCTAATTTTGTAAGAGGCTGTGCAGTGCATATCTTGCATAGAATACAAAAACTATCTTATCTGAGCACAGGACATAAACGACAAAGCTGCAAATAGCACCTCCTGGCACTGAGAGGGGACATCGGAGGAAGAACGGTTGAAGAGAATGGAGGAGATGGCAGGAGAGTAGCAGAGAGTGAAAGGTCTGGAGAAGGTCTGGAGAAGAAGAGAACTGAGAAAGGCGAGAGTAGGAAAGAAAATAACAGAGAAGGGTGAGAGGCAGAGGTGAATGAAGGTGGGGTAAGAATGGAATGACTGAGTGAAAGGAGGAGGGGAAAGGACGGGGAACAGCTGGTCAATGGAAGAGAGTGGAGGCCGGGGATGTGGTGGTGCGAGACATAATAAAGTAGGGTGAGAAAGAGAGGAAGAATTGAAGGTGCAGGATGGCGCGACAATGGGTATGTCATACAGTGAAGTGAAAATGAGACAAATGGAATGGCGGAGAATGGGAGGTGAGAGTAAATGGCAAAGGAAATAAGAATCGGGGACTGTGAGGAGGTGTGAGAATTGAGTGGGAGTAGAGGGGCGAGCCAAAAGAGGAAAGCATCATAAGACAGATAAGGATAGATTCTGCACTTCAAAAAGATCCTCATTGTTTTGTGAGACAGAACTGCATTGGTATAGATGGCAGCTTTGTACAGCTGTGACAAACAAGAGGCCTAAACACTACTGGGAGTTTGGAGTGGGTACAACACCTGGTAATGTCCAGGGCTGTGCTGGCACTTGAATGCCCCTACATCCTGCCAAAAAGAGTCTTACTGTAATTTGGTGCTCTTTTAAAGTGACTTAGCGCCCATGGGTCTAGTTCACACTACCTAAAAAACTGCAAATATAAACAAAACAAAAAATAACAATGAGGAGGACGGACGGAGACATAAGATGAGGAGACATCCTCATGGTGATCATAAAGAAGATCGAGAAAAAATGTCAGCAACTTCTGCCTTCAATAGTCCACTTCCGCCCGGAGCCCTTGTTTTCCAGTATCACTAAGGTGTCACCGGTAAAAGTGTGCGTGTAGCAGCCCTCCAAGATGATTCACACACCTCAATGGACAGCCATGCTAGATGTATAAAAACACTGTAAATTCAGCAGAACGTACACCACGTCCTTTAAAGATGAATGGGTTCAGACACGGGTTTCGTAAAGGTTCTCTTTAAAGGCCCCCGGGGGGACAGAGAGCAAACTCGGCTCAGTAGTGATCTGGAGTATAGTAATTAAAAGTTATGAGCAAAACATGAACGATTCTGCAGTCTAGGCTGTCATTGGCCATTTGGATTACCGGGCTGGAATGGAAAGTTAAACAATAATATGTTTAGCATTCTAAGAGTATCACAAACATGCACCCCTTTGAAGAAAAGCCTAAAACCTGCTGAAAGCTAGTAGAGTCCTAAACACCCCTGAATCCCAAACAAGATAAAGGCACGCACATAGCCATGCCGGTGAGGAAAGAAGACGACGAACTGAAGCGCAGCGTCCCTTAAACGGGCACCGTGCTGTTAAAATAAAAGTCGTGTGGCCTCCCAAATCATACAAACAAAGTTTGTGCAATTCAAACATGCCACACACGCTGCCTGCTCTTTGAGGGATTAAGCAAATTATGAGTATCAACGGACGCCAACATGAGCAGGAAACACAGCTACGGGCTGGAGGTGGTGGAGGGACGGTACCGCAAGCTGAGTCAAAACAAAACAAGCATTGGCTGTGAAAGTGAAAGTGATGGCAGGGATGCGCTCTGTGGTGGGGGAGGGTCAGAGCGAGGCGCTTGGGAGAGCAAGGCTTAATGAGCCATGAAAGCCACATGGTGGCTGCGTGCGTGCACGCGCTCGTGAACGCAAGCTTGAGGCCAGGAAAAGCCTATGGTAGCACTTTAAAAATCCACTAACTAAATGTCTCGCAGAGCAGCGCATGCGCTGGCTCAGGTGAGACCTAAAAAGTAATACGGGCCGCCAGGCCATGTACATCCAGTCCTTGCCCTCTCTGCAGAACACACAGAATCGTGGTCACATGTAAAAGTTAAAACATAATGAAGAGACCAGAAAAGAAAGTTATCAATTTCCTTTTCTCTCCTCCACTCCGAAGTCCTTCAATAATCAATATGAGCACATAATCTAGCAATAAAAGTTATACAGAACCTTTGTAGTTGCAGCAAAAACTATACTAAAGTTTCCAGGCTTGGCAAGAAGCAGATGGGTTTGTTTTGAATCTAAATAAAGGTACGGTGTTAGAAATGGGATTTTTGGTAGGCTAGGTCATGCGCCGGAGCCAAGCAGAAACCACCACTCTAGTCAGGATAAGGTAGTTACACTCCTAAAATAACCCCTACTCACCCCCTTGGTAGCTTGGCATGAGCAGTCAGGCTTATCTTAGAGGCAGTGTGGAAAGCATTTGCACATAACCAACAGTAATACAGTGAAAGCACTACAAAAGGACACCACACCAGTTTAGAAAAATATCCAATATTTTTATATACATCAGACAAGACCAAAAACGATAAAAATCCACAATACAGTACCTTTTAGAAATGCAGGGCGCCGGCGACCTCTCATTGAGCATCTGAAAGCACAGCGTCCGCAGGCGTCGGTTCCGGAGGTTGGTGCAGGAGTCGTCGAGGCCCTCGAAGTCACGCACATTGCAGATAGAACTACTCTCTGTTGAAGTCAGGAGAGCTGGCGTCAGCAGGCGTCGGGTGCTGCAGTGCGATGTGCAGCGATGCGGAGCCCTCAGGTCGAAGTGCGAGCAGCGGCAAGATAGCGGCATCAGATGGCATTGTCAGTGAGCCCAGGGTTGCGGTGCAAAGGGAATGCGGTGCTCGTCCTGGTGCTGGCAGGTCGCGGTGCAAGCAGCAGCGGTGTTGCTGAAGCGCTGTCGTCAGCTGACAAACTGGAGTTGATGGCGCCGGCAGGCCACGGTTGCGGTGTGGGATGAGAGCAGTGCGTCGTGTAACTTCACGAGCGGTGCCCTCGAACCATGGTGCAAGCAGCGGCGTCTATTTCGGCATGGAGCGTCATCATCGGGGATACCAAGGCGTCGTCGTGAAGCGAGGCGGTGCAAAGTGCGGGTCTCACAGGTCACGGTGCGAGCAGCGGCTCGGTGGCGGCCTCAGCAGGTGTCATCAGTGAGACCAGGGTCGCAGTGCAGTGTTGTGGCAGTGCCCTCTGCAGTGCCTTCAGGACACGGAGTCGGCAGCGACGTTGTCGACTTCGTTGAGTTGCATTTTCTTCTGTTGCAGCACAAAACACACAGTCCCCAGTGCTGCGGGCAGAAGAGCTTAAAGTCTTTGCTGTTCCTGAGACTTCTGGAACAGGGGGCAAGCTCTACTTCAAGCCCTTGGAGAAAGTCACAAAAGTAATTTGCAGAAAGTTCAGTCCAGTCCTTTCACTGCCCAAGACAGAAGCAGCTACTGCAGGTCAGCAGAGCAAAGCACACAGCAAAGTGGTAGTTCCTCCTCACAGCTTCTCCAGCTCTTCTTCTTGGTAGTCTTCTTGGTCCAAAAGAGTTTTAAAATTCAGGGGTCTGGGCCCCAATATTTATATCCCCAAATAATTTGATCTCTTAGGCAGAGAGTGCCTGTGCCCAGACAAAACCAGTTCTGCCTTCTCTGGTGTGGCTTCCTGGCAGGAGGTGGAGACGGCTTTGTCAGAAGCAGACCAGGCCCATTCAGGTGCACAGAAATCTCCTCCCCCTACTCTAAAGGCAACCCAGGTCTAATCAGCTCTTTCCTGACCCACCTAGACTATCTGGTGCCACTCCTGCTCCCCAGCCCTTATCATCCAAAACCCAGGCAGTCAATCCACAAACCCAGCAGAGGCACACTGGATGGTTAGGCAAGAAAATACCTACTTTCTAAAAGCAGTATTTTCAAACACAGAAAGTAAAAATCACCTTCACTAAAAGATGCATCTTTAGATTCTGAGTTCAGGCAAACTAAACTTCATTTTCCTACCTAGTTCCGAGGGCCAGTTATGTTTATAAGATGTTATAAACAAACTCCCCATTCTGTCCGATGGGGAACAGGTAGCCTTGCAATAGTGAAAAATTAAATTGGGAGTAATTCACTATCAGGACATGCCACACACACCAGGGCATGTCCTACCTTTCACATACACTGCACCCTACCCTCAGGGGTACCTTGGGCCTACCTTAGGGGTGACTGACATGTAAGAAAAGGGCAGGTTAGGGCCTGGCAAGTGGGTGCCCTTGCCAAGTCGACATGGCAGTACCAGACTGCACAGATGCTCTGCAATGGCAGGCCAGAGTTAATTTTTACGGGCTGTGTGTGTGGGTGGCACAATCCAGTGCTGCAGCCCACCAACAGCATTTGATTTACAGGCCCTGGAACACGCAGTGCACTTTACTAGGGACTGACACATAAATCAACCAGGCCAATCATGGAAACACCAATCCATAACACAATCTACACGGAGAGCATATGCACTTTAGCACTGATCAGTAGTGGTAAAGTGCCCAGAATCCTAAAACCAACACAAACAGGTTAGGAAAAAATAGGAGGAAGAAGGAAAAAGTTTGGGGATAACCCTGCAAAAAGGGCCATTTCCAACATACAGCTTGTGTAGCAGAAAGGAAAAAGATGCATCGTCCCAGGACTTACGTCAAAACCCTCTTCCCAACATTTCAATTGTGACTCTCCCTCAACTCTGCTGACACTGTCATCACTCCTCTTGTTCCATCCCACTTCATCAT
Organism: Triturus cristatus; assembly: GCF_964204655.1. NCBI lineage: Eukaryota > Metazoa > Chordata > Amphibia > Caudata > Salamandridae > Triturus > Triturus cristatus. The sequence continues at coordinate 1,266,203,010 of NC_140590.1, read as the reverse complement.
TAGCACTGTCCTGCTATCATACCATCACTGGCTTGGGCAATCTCATGAGTCTGTGCAGCCCCTTTTTGGACTTTAAGTGTGACAGGCCGTAACTTGCATTTTAAATAGACCCCTATATTCATGTTCTTAACTTTAAAGAGGAAAAGCATTGATTGACTTCTCAACGAAGACTGGAAAACCTCTAAGAGAATCTATGTCAGCAAAGCATTCCCTGTTTACATTTCAAATGCTTTTCTTCACTCATATGAATATTTGTTTTTTCCCGATGTTGTGTTTCTGTATTTTTATTTACATGCAACATGCGACTTGTATAGAACAAATTGTGAATATTCGCCTCTTGGTGTCTGGGTGACTTCTCATGATGGGTCGTCATTTATGATGGGCATGAATGAAAGCCCTAAGGCTGAAAGCAGTACAAGTTTCTCACTGTGCCTGCCAGTGGGTCTTTAAGTTGTTCAGACTAAATGCACATGCATTCTTAGGCCTCTTTGCAGAGCGCACAAAGTGATGGTCACATATAAGACAGAAAATGTTCCCCTCATCAGTACATACTTTAACCAGTAAATATTACTAGGAAGGACTTTAACATGTGTTGTAAAAGTGCCTTAATGATCCATGGCAGATAATTAGTATGTCAAAGGACAAAAAAGCCATAGGATTTTATGCAGAGCTCAATGTAGCTGTCACACATGGCCCTCTGCAGAATCTTAAAAAGTGAAAATGTTTCCATGGGAACAGTGGCAACCCTACAAGTTGTGTTTTGTGGCAGCCATGTTAACCCTCCATACTACTTTATGGCAGATAAAACTGACTAGAGAAAACATTGATCTCTCTAGCATGAAAATGACACATCAGTGTTACCGTACCATTGTTTTTGTCGCCTGGAAATTACTGGGCACACACAGACTCTCAGGATTATCAGAGCAGTTGGACGGGCCAACAAGTCAAGCTTGGCTCTCAGGCAGCGAAGCATACCCTGGCGCCCTTAACTGCTGTAGTGCTCCAGCCTTTTTTTCATGATGTGCCCAGATCCCAGCTCTGCCAAGTGCCATGTATTTTGTGTTCAATTAACGCTTTTTAGGCTCACTCTCCACGCAGAATAGAGAAGCTGAGCATGTTATCTCTCTCCATGCTCTGCAGGGCAGTTTGACTTTTATTTCTACAGTTGACAATGGGTGATTGGCTCATTACACCTTCTCCAGGATGTTGTAAATTAATAATGCAATTGCTCTAGCCCTGTCCACAATGACGTAACATCCTGGAAGTGTTCTCAGCATAGATATAATACTGTTACATGCTACGTTGTCCACCCACCACAGGACTTGAACCTCTAGAATAAGTAAGTGCACTTAAGCAATCCACAGATCGGCCTTGTTTGACATTGATCCCGCTGCCGCACAAAACTTATGTCAGAGTTGCTGGTGTGCTGGCATTGCCGGAACCACACATGTGGGGACTCTCCAAGGCCCAATAGTGAGTGAAGAAGAGGCTGCCTAAGAGAAGGCCCAGACTCTCTGTTGATCAGATCAGCACACTGGTGCACTCGTAGTATGGAGACATGGACAGCATGGCACCTGGCAAACACCATGCTGCCACCCTGCATGGCCAGGGAGTGTTCTGCAGCAGTTCAGACTGTACGAAAAATGTTCTCTACGTGGGGCTTAGGGCTGACTTAAGTGCAACCACCCTTTGTGTAATCCTTGAATTTCACACTGAGAACTTGTCATCATACCTTGAGTATTAGAAGCAGATTGCAGAAACAGCTATAGGCCGGTTTTACAGAAAATAATGGGAACATGCATTCCCCCCATACAATGTGATTGCTTATACATTAGTGTTCAAAAAACACTTGAAATCCTGTTAGAAAATGAGGCATGGGGTACAATTCAGCTGTGACCTAGGATTATTTCTGAAAGGTGTTTAGCAAGTGCTGCAATCCACTCAAATGTTGCTTGGCCTTGAGGGTTAGTAATTCATACTATATAGGGCAGAGCTGCAAGGTTTGAGATTGCTTATGTGTGATATTTTCATAGTTTAAGTGCACTAATGAGCGACATTTAACGACCAAATGTGTGAAACTTGGGAGTGTCACTTGCTTGCGCGTAAAAACCAGTATTGAAGTCCACGAAGAAAGATAAATATTAGCAGTTACACCCCTATGAGCAACAAGAAACTATAAGATCTTGAAACTCCTGAAAAGCACCTGAAAAGGAAGGGCATAAACCTCTCTCTTTTGTGTTTCAATTGTTTTATAGAGCTCCTCATACCAGTGTGGAGTATCAGAGCACTTAACATCATACATACATTATGCAGAGACAATGAATCATATGTGTGTAAATCAGTATATAGGAAATATTACCTATGACAGTGAGGATTGCAAGTTGTAGGAATCACATCCCATTTATACTTGTAGGCACCAAATATTTAAGCTGTTTGATCCAGAGAAGCACAAACTCAGGATTTAAAACATACCACAGTGGTTGGCTGTACCATAAAAAAAATATATTTCTACCCAAATGAACCACTTTTAGCAACAAAACACAATCCATAAGAAAGGAGCGTTTCTCCGTATTTCAATTTATCTGTAAATTATTAGACGGCGGGATTTATCGGACCGGCTGTTCAGGGGAGAGACTGACAGATGTCGTAACGAAATCGACACTGGGGAATGAGACAGTGAACAAAATAGGACATGGAATATTGAAGATTTTAAATAACATAGTGTTCTCAATAAATAAGATATGAAGAATTGGAGCGTTTAACAAAATAAACGGATAAATATAGGCCTTAGAAGAATGTAGTAAGATTTTGGTGTATAGGAAGAATAACCAACTGAGTTTTATGGATGGAAGTATCTAAGGCTTGAACAGAATAATAAAAAGCCCTGATGAAGTCCTGAGTATAGGACGAAACGCGTAGGCTGAAAAGATTGGCTGAAAAGATTGGATGAAATTGATTCAATGATATTATGTGGTTTCACAAATAAATTTGGAAGATTATAGTTGCAATGCCTGTAGACTGAACTTTCTTGGAGAAATCTAATAATTTACAGATAATATTGAAATACGGAGAAACGCTGCTTTCTTATGGACTGAGTTTTGTTCAAAATAGTGGCCTGTGTGCGGTGGACCACTGAGAGTTGAGCGTCGTCAATGACATTTAAACTAATATCCAATAATAACAACTAGTGAGCACAGGTGTTAAGCCCTCACCGCCTTGTGTAATTGCACTTTTAGCAACGTTATGATAATGAAAGACTGGGGGGGAAAATAACGTTGTAACCTATACCATGCAGTTTGAATGCAGCTCCTTGATGGGAGTTCATATGTAATTGTGCTATTAGGATTGTAACTTGTGAACTGCACTGCTAGTAACCAAAGGTGCTCTGTGACAAAAGCAGTAACTTACTGAGCTATCCACATAAAAGGCAGTTTAGTGAACCGCATGGTACATTTTCTTTGCAACAGGCACATTAACCCTCTGTGCTACTTCATAATCAGTGAAAACTGTCACTAGACAAAACGCTGATCTCGCTCCAGCAGGACCATTATTCACTTGTGTTATCTTGACATTTTAATTGCTTCCTGAAAACTTCTGGAGTGGATACACAGAAAAATTCATCAGCAGGTGGTTTTATTTCCGACTACACAGTGCCTGACACCCGGCTGCCCCCCAGCTCAGCGCTAGGTGCTGTGGTGCGTCAGAAGTTCCACAAGTAACAAAAGGGTCTCTATGACTAAAGCAGTAACCCACTGCTGTAATCCTCAGAAAAGGCTTGATATAAAAAAGCGCGGTACGTGTTCTTTTCAGCAGGATAATTAACTCTCAACCCCACCAGCCATGCTGTTGAGTGAAAACTCAGACCTCTCAGATGGAACATTATCACCAGCTGTTATTTGACTTATCTGTGCACCTCAGAGTCTTACAACTGTGTGATGCAGCGGCCTGCTGCCTCGGGCTGCATTGAAGTGTCCGTGAGTCACACTGGCTGCAGACAGCTGCTGTGGACGTTACAATTGAGTCTGTCACGGTGAGGAAATGATGGAGTTGTGGAACCACTGTCTTGATTTTAAAGCTGTGCTGTATGCCTTTTAAAGAAAAGGAACTCAGCTGCTCTGCGTTGACCGTCACCAGAAACTAAACTACCCCGGGCGCGGCGCCCCCTACATACACACGACAGGACAGTAGCATGTGTGTCGAGGACAGCCAAAGTGTGCCCGAAATTCCAAGGTCCAGATCCGCTTTAGCTTTCTGCTTGTCCTTCCACTTAAATCCATCCTGCGCGAAGTGAAGGTGCCTAGCAGGGCCACCCAGACCACGGCGGGCCAATCACATCAACAAACAAGCATTTGCAATGCAATAGGTCTCGCATTTCGAGAATTCGAGCTATTGCCATTGTAAATGACAATGTCTTTTCTTCATGTGTTTTGAAAACCTGCAAGCAGTGCCTAAACATGTACTTTGTGCTTATAGTCCTTGCTGATAAACAGCAAGGTTTTGGGGTAAAAGAGGCGCAGTTACTGCCAGCCTTGCTTCTCATAAACAACGTCTATGAGTACAAATACAATTAGTCGCTTTGAAATGTGACAAAATAATTATTATATTAATTCTAGATTAGGTTGTACTCTATGTGGAGCTGATGAAGGGAAATTTATAGAACAATGACTATGAGTACAAATACAAGTGTCCCTAGTGAGCAAGGCACCAGCACTGCTTGTCTAGGTGTAGTAACACAAGCCTCGCATAGAGGTCCCTAGTGAGCATATAAACTTTGAAGATATGGTAAATACACCCTACCCATAATGCAATTAGTAGCTTTGAAATGTGACTAAATAATTATTATATTAATTCCAGATTAGGTTGTATTCTATGTGGAGCTGATGAAGGGAATTTTATAGAAGGTCTAATATAAATGAGATGTGGTAGGTGCAGTACAGCAAGCTGCGCCTAGATGTCCCTAGTGAGCAAGGCACCAGTACTGCTTGTCTAGGTCTCTAGTGATCATCATAAACTTTGAAGATATTGTATATCTTCCCTACCCATAATGCATTGCATGTAAGACAATACCACAAGTACATTCAAATAGCTATGTCCATGTGTAGAATTAGTAGCTTTGAAATGTGACAAAATAATTATTATATTAATTCCAGATTAGGTTGTACTCAAGGTGGAGCTGATGGAGGAAATTTATAGAAGGTCTAATACAAATAAGATGTAGTAGGTGCAGTACAGCAAGCTGAGCCTAGACTTCCCTAGTGAGCAAAGCACCAGCACTGCTTGTCTAGGTGCAGTTGCTCACCCAGGGAAGAATGAGCGCCTTGAGATGTTTAGAGTGCTCAGGAAGCAACTCATGACCTGCAGAACCATCCTGATGGGTGGTGATTTCAACTGTATAGTAGAGTTGGATGGATGCACTGGGTCAGACTCTGTTGGGATTTCCGTGACGTCAAGACTGTTGGTGGAGATGGTAGGTGAGGCGTTCCTCTGGGATGTTTTCCTGGAGTAGTCTGGACGGATACATGCATTCACGGATCGACTTCCTATTCACCTTCCCAGCGGTAAAGCCTGGGCGAAGTTCAATGGTCGCCGAACACTTCTCTGACCACAGAGCAGTCAGTTTCGAGGGGGAACTTTCAGGGAAGTTCCCCACCGGCCCAAGATCGTGGAAACTGAACTGCTCGCTGCTGGAAAACGAGGAGTTAGTGGCGAACCTCAGAGTCGCATTTGTAGAGTAGAGAGACATGAAAGACCTCTTTCACTCCACCAGTGAGTGGTGGGAATGGGTGAAGGATAGGTTCCGGAGATTCTTCCAGGATGCAAGCAGAGCTGCTGCACGGGAAAATAAGGGGTCATTCAGGAATCTGCGGAGCAAAGTGCAGCAACTGTACGAACTCGAGCTCGGGTGATGGGACATACATGATGAAGTGGAGGAAACCCGAAAAGGGCTCTCCGAGCACTTCAGGGAGCAATCCAGGAAAATCATCTTCCGGACCACAACCGAGAACCTCGAGAAGGACGAGAAATGCAACTTGTTCTTCTTCAAGAAACATCACTCAGCCCACACACCGCTGGTAGAGCTTCAGGACACGGAGGGCAACCTCCAAGGTGAGAAAGAGCCAGTCATGAGAGTAGTAACTGACTTTTATGGTGAGCTTTACTCACTGAAGCCGTCAGCAAGAGCCCGGGCGGATAGTTGCCAGGAAAGCACCTCGAAGACACTGGGTCCGGAAGAGAGAGAGGACCTGAACGCGCCCTTCACCCTGGAAGAACTGCACTTGGCCATTTCGACCTCCAAGAGAGGCAAGGGCCGGACTTGCTGGACCTCTATGAGGAAGTGGTGGGCAAGGGCAGTATACCGCAATCCCTGCGAGAGGGTATGATAACACTTTTGTACAAGAAGAAAGGAGGGAGGAGAAGACCTCAAGAACTGGAGGCCCATTTCTCTCCTCAATACGGACTACAAGCTTCTCTTGAAGGTGATGGCCAACCGCCTAAATAAGGTAATAGAGAAGATATTTCACCCAGACCAGACTTGTGGGATACCAGGTCAGCAAATCATGGACAGCCTGGCCCTGGGCACGATCGAGTACATCAAGAGGCGCAAGGTTCCGACAGCCTTGTTCAGCCTGGATCAGGAAAAGGCGTTCTACTGCGTTTCCCATGAGTTCATGGACCAGACACTCAGAGTACTGGGGCTGGGAGACTTCTTCTGTGACGCGGTGACCACAATATATAGAGATATCTCTAGCACGGTGTTGGTTAAAGGCTGGAAAACCGACCCCTTCCCAGGCCTGTCAGGCAAGCCTGTCCGCTCTCCCCTCTTCATCTGCGTGATTGAATGCCTCGCTGAACGCATCAGACAGAACAGGAATGTCAAAAGAGTGAAAGACCCAGGAAGCAACGGGAAGGGTGAAGTGAAGTGTTCTCTCTACATCGACGATGTCTCAGTCATCTGCGCGGATGGACAATCTGTGAGAGAACTGGAGAGGACTTGTATCGAGTTTGGAAAGGCGTCAGGAGCCAAGATCAACAGCGCCAAGTCAGAAACTCTACTCTTCAGACACTGGACCCCCACCCGAGACCCACTGCCATTTCCCATCAAGAAGGACTTCCTGAAGATCCTTGGAGTCTGGTCCGGCAGAGAACGTGCAGCGGAGAAGACATGGGAATTGAAACTGGCGATGACAAGGCAGAAGCTGGAACTCTGGAGCCTCCAGAAGCTGACGATCGAAGGGAAGTCTTTGGTCCTGCAGAACGAGTCCCTGGCAGTGCTCCAGTACATCGCCCAAGTGTGGCGTTTACAGTCCCACACAGCAAGGGCCATCACAAGAATGATCACTTCATCTGGAGCTCAAAGATGGACAGGGTGAAGAGGGCGGTGATGTTCAAGACCCACGACAAGGGAGGAAAGGGAGCGCCAAACATCGCCACCATCCTGAGGGGAATCTTTGTGTGCCACTGTGTGAGGAGCACCCTGAGGACCAAAGACGAGAGCCATGTCCGCTTTCTGATGGCACGATTCTTCCTGTTGCCAACGTGGAGGTGCCTCGGATGGGCAGAGTGGGTGAGCGCCATCCCGTACAACTGGGAGACCCCATGGTTCTACAAGGAAGTGGAGAAGTTTATGAAGTAGATCGGCTGGAGGCTGCAGCCACATGGACCCCGAAGCTTGTCCAATGCCAGATACGAGCAAAGGACATCAGTGAAACAATCGGCGCCCTCCCCTATGCCACAGCGGACCACATGTGGGGAAACATCGCATTCAAGAGCCTGACCAACCAGCACAAAGACATTGCCTGGATGGCCATCCAAGGACTTCCCGTGAGAGCCTTCATGCACGCAAGAGGACTCAACTGATACAAGTCCTGCCCAAGAGGGTGCATCGCGGATAAGACAACATACTATCTGTTCTGGAAGTGCGCGTACGCACAGGACCTGCTGAAGGCCCCTTCTACGCCCTGCATCACCGCAGACTCTGTGATGTATGGTTTGTTCCCAGGACACACACGCTGAGTGACCTCCAGAACTGCTAAGATGTTCTTCTGTTTTCCATAAACCGCCTGGTATCAGGGAAGGAGGAGACATCAACCCTGACATGCCATAAGATGATCCACAGCCTCCTGTGAGACTATGCAGCACTGGACAGATCAGATGAAGACGACGAGGATGACTGAGGACCCAAAGGGGTTCCCTTGAATCCTTGCATGGGGGAGCCATGGAGGGGCCACTAACCTGTTTTTGTCCTTTTTTCTTTAAACTAGTAATCAGTTGGCGACAGAGGAAAGGAGAGGGGAATGAAGACAGGTGGAGTAAATGTAGTTATTTATTGTATGTATTTGACTAACGTGACCTTTTCCCTTCACAGGCAAAAGGTCAATAGAATAGCTTGCGCACTTGTTGCTAAGTTTGTTACCAACGACTGACGAATAAATAGGGTGTTGTGGAAGTTGAAGATTGATGTATCTGAACCAGAAACAGCGCCCTGACAAGGAAGGGAAAAAAAAAGTACAAGGTGTGCCTAGGGGTCCCTAGGGAGCATCATGAACTTTGAAGATATGGTAAATCTACCCTACCCATAATGCATTGCATGCATGCAAGACAGTACCACGAGTACATTCAAATAGCTATGTCCATGTATACAATTAGTAGCGTTGAAATGTGACAAAATAATTATTATATTAATTTCAGATTAGGTTGTACTCTATGTGGAGCTGATGAAGGGAAATTTATAGAAGGTCTAATATAAATGTGAGATTTGCTAGTGAGTAAAGTAATTACTGCCAATCTAGTTTAGGACTAAGTGAGTGTCCTGTCTGAAGGCCTTTTAGAAAGTAGTCCCTTGAGGCTGTAATGAAAACCTAGGGCGTAACAGCAAATGTAACAGGGGGTGTTCTCATGGGAGGATACAAGAAGAGACAAGGTGGTAGTAAGGAGGGACTACAAAGTCTAATGACCACTGAAAAACCACCATTTACAAAGGACAGGGACAGGAGCCTTTTAAAAATATAGGTGGGAAGTAAGTGGAGCTTTATCCACACATCCTGAATACAGAATGTCTCGAAGAGACAGCGCAAGCTCTGTGTAGGCGAGACCTAAACATGAATAACTAGCCTGCCCCTCATGACAACATTGGTCCAGAAGTCCCTCTTGCCGGGGGCCACCAGGATGAAACAGGGCTGTCACGCTACCAATGATAGATGGAACTGCCAAACTGCGTTACCCTACAGGGACGAGCATTTTCCCTCGTGGCACCGCTGCATCAAAACGTTTGGGCACAAATGGGCAAGAAAGCACAACCCACCAGGAGATTTATTTCCTGCACAAATGAGAAAAATATTATCCATTTGTGCGGAAAATAGCCCAATCTGGCAATACTGGGTCAAATAGCTCAAAATGGCTCTTTTTTTATATGTTTCCTGCTTTGCTGGCATAGCCCAAAAATAGCCCATAGTCCATATTTCCCAATACTGGGGGGGGGGGGGGGTGGCACTCCTGGGGGCCAGTTTCCCACAAAACATTATTCACCCTTTTGGAATGGCCTCTGGAAAAAAAAATCTGCATTATTGTGGGTTGACTTCACTTGCCTCCTGATCCACCATCTGCTGCATAACTTATGCATACTATTGCTATATGCAACTAAATATTTCTACCTCATATCAATCAACCGTTATTATAAAGTCATTTGGTACTAACGAAGTGAAACGTTTGCCCCAACTGTGGTAATGTGTGTTAAAATGACAAGCAAATGACAAAACGCTATCACAGATTGTCCTGCACTGAATGCTATGTTTAATTTGCTTTTTTGCACGTAATTTAGGAAACACTGCTGCTAATGTCCTCCTCAATTGAGGTATAATTCCAATAGACTGAATATAGGACTTTGCAAGCTGGTGCCCTTCTTAACTCGATATCTCTTTGTCACTGACGATTCTATTAATATTAATACTAATTTAAACACAGTATACTTACAAAAAAGAACCACTCCTGAATATTGCATTTCAAACCCCGCATGTCTTTAAAAGGGAAGGCCAGAAGTAGTTTCCTTCCTGAAACAGTCATTAACCAGAAATGTTTCACTTTCTCTGAATGTAAAAGCGTTTTATTTTTAACAGGCTTCTTTCATTTATTTTTAAAAGAAATCTGTGGCTGTTTTAGGCTTTCTATGTTCGTTGTAGGCCTGGTTCGCCGCCTCCAACCTGCTGTTCCTCCCCCACACGCTGCCAAAATAGGTCTTACTCTTGGTAAGTCTTCTTTCCTTAAGTGTGAGAAACGTTTCAAGAACCGGAGAATGGGATTTTAAGCAGAAACTGTGGAAGGAGACAGATCTTCCAGCGAATCTCAGTCAAATCAGGCAGCACCCGTGCTACGTCAGTGATGGGTCCATGCTATGTCCTAACAAAGGTACCTGAATCCTGACCTGCAGCATTCCGTGCCATTGCAGCACAGGGATTGGACACCACCATTGCACCTCAGCCCTAACTTGCAGCACTCCTTCTTTTCTATTAGCTCTGCTAATGTACCCCAACCATGACCGCCAGCTTCTCCTACTTATTTGTAATTTTATATCGCCTCGAACATGGCCTGAAGGCATCAGAGCGCTATACAACAGTAGCAGGATACATCGGTTACAGAGAGTTCCAGGTACAGTAATTCAAACACAGATGAACAGATGCATGCAATGGTAATCACAGGAGACAATTACAAGAGTTGGTCAAAGGTGTACAAAGTTAATGTATGGAATTAGATTACAGGGTCACACAACGAAGTTAGTTCAGATCCTGGTGGAGAGAGTAACTAAGTAGGGTCGAGGGCAGGCGCGCAACACCCATTGGACTCAAAGGGCTTCAGACCCCCCTCCCCCCCCTCGTGTGTGGCAGCCCGGGATGAGACAGCTTCCCGGCGCACACACAGCCGCACCCGAGCACCCGAGCACTTCACAGGTCTTTAAAAGACCATTTGCCTGTTAATGAGGCCTTGCTGTTGTTTCACCCCTTCTAAGAGCCCCCGCAGCTCCACTCTGCCTATTGCTTAAAGATTCAGCCCCCCCCCCCCGAAATTTTTCCTTAGCCCCCCTCCCCCGAAATTTGGCTCTAGTTGCGCCTCTGGTCGAGGTTGATTAATTAATGTGTCTTTTAAATAGGAGGAGGTTGAGGTCTTTTTTGCAGGTGACAACTGTAGCACTGGGATATGCACACACCAGCACACCCCAACCCTTCCTGGCAGTGCCCCTGCCATTCCAGTACTGTGGCATTACCAATGCGCCACACCCTGACATGGAACATTTCCAGTTATTCCAGCACTGGGGCCTGCAAATCAACAATGTACTTCATCCCGCAAAGGAGTTTATAATAAATAATAATAATTTCACATTAATGATAAACGTAACATCATCCCTAAGGGTATGCAGGCACTAGGGGCCGTTGGGGAAATTAAGTGAGTTATTCCCCAGAGTCACATGATGTTGAGCTGAGCTGCCACCGGCGATTGAACCGTGAGCCCCGCACTCCAGAGTCAGATGCTCTGGCCACTTTTCCACACCTCTCCCACACAAAGACTCTGCAGTGATCCAATTCGCTTGTATTTGCCCCTCCTGCTTTGGGCTCTCACAGAGTTACCACTGTAGCTTTTCTTGGCCACATCACCTCCCAGATCAGAGGACTACAAAAGTAGCAAAGCTGCGCATTCGCCTCCCTCAAGTGTGGAATGCCTGACAACGCCCTACTGGGAGGTGTTAGCCCTCACCACCTGTATGCCTAACCCTACTGTTCATTTCCTTGTATTTCTTGGTGGTGTTTTTCTCCCGCCGGACATTTGACTTGACTCCATGTGAGTTTTTCTCTTATGTTTATGCTTTCAATGTTCACATTTTTGTTATAGTTATATTATTTTCCTTGGTAGTGTGTGTGGCAAGGGAGCTTTACCTCACCCGCTGGATCTGAAGGGATCCAGTTAGTTTTTATCTGTCCCTCCTGTTTTGTGCTCTTTGCAGGCTCTCACAGAGCTAGAACTCTTGCTTCTCTTGCCCACAGGCCGGCCAGGACATAGGACAGCATAAGTGTCAAAGCTCTGCGTCCGCGAGTTAATGGCACGCCAAAGGCAGACCCTTCTGGGCCCGTCTGTGCCTGAACTGTGTCTGGCTCCACTCCCTTTGGTTGCGCTAGACCAAAGGGTCATCATATTCTAGGCTTGAGCTCCCTTCTTTGAGCCCAATGGGTAAACGTAAAACACTACATAGAGAAATAATTAACTTTGAACAAAACATTTATTCCATGTGCCCTACAATATGTAATCACCCTCCATATGTGGACAATGCTAAAGCTCCCCCAAAGGAAAAAGTTTAACTGGGCCAGAGGACAGTCTTTCAAATTTTATTTAATTAATATGAGATCATTATCGAAGCACAAACGCAACATCTTCCATTTCATCACTGACCTGAATTCTGATGCCATTTCCCTCATGGAAACGTATTGTAATAAGTGCTCTGTATCCGATATTGAAACAGCAAACCCCCCTGGCTATTCCATTGCCCACCAAAGCTGCACAGATATCAAGCACTGTCAAAGCGAATAGGCCTGGCGTTGGCTGCCAGCCTTTTTGCAATTATTTTTTTCGTCATGATTTTTGCGCAACTTTATTGTTTGGGAAGCTGTTTCGCCCTTGTTAAGTCTAAAAAACATTGGATAAAGGCAAAAGTGTTTTTCTGGTCTCAAAAAGTACACCATACTATGGTACATCCAGCACTGAAGGGGAATATCTTGTGTGTGGGTGTGTTTCTTGTGAAAGGGCAGCATGCCATTACCAACAGTGAAGTCATTCAATGGTTGAAGGAAGCTATTTTTGCCCCTAATGCTAAAGGCAAAAGTGCTTTTCTGGTCTCAAAAGTACACATTACCGTGGTACAATGGGCACTGTAGGGAACTATCTTGTGTGTGGCTGTTCTCCTTGTGAAAGGACAGCATGCCACTACTCACAGTAAGTTAGTCAATGGCTGAAGTAGGCTTACTTTGCCCCTTAATGCATGCTGGAGTGTGTATGGAAAAAATATGAATGACACAATCACAGGCTAATGGAAGAAGTCTGGCTAAAAACCTTGTAAGTAACGATGTTATACATACTTTTAGTAAAATCAAAAGGTCTTGGTTAACACAGACCTTAAAAAGCTATTTTTCTGGCATTGGTTGCCAAGTCATGATTACTTTAGCCCTTCATGAACTTGCTCCACTAAAAGCAAGAAAACCTCCCCTCATCATACACCGGTACCTTGATTTACCATGGAACCAAAAGAAAAAAAAACACAGCAGTGCCGACAATTAGAACGGAGGTGGTGACTCTCCCATAGTGAATCGGCAAAAATATCTATATTGGATCACCAGCAAACTATGTTAAAAAGAAATAAATCCTTGCTAAAAAGCAACTTGTAGGGGAACAAGATTGGATTGCCAAAAAAGCTAATCTAAAAAGATCTTAAAAATTGTCAAATCAATGACCCACCCGATGACCACCACTCAGAGATTTTCCCATTGACAAGCACTCTGTCATAATTTGCTCACTTTCTTCCTATACAAAATCCCTATTATGCATGCTGCTTTTACCTCCCCAATCCAGAAGCTCTCTACAATCTGATATTCATCAGTAACTCCTCTCCTGTGATTACCTACAGCCTTACCGAGTTCAACCCCATCTCTCATCAGTCCATGCGGAACCTTCACAGCAATGGAAAATCCGAATCTCTTATGATCCATGCCCCCCGGTAAACTTCAATTAAGTGCAATCACGATTGTACCAACCCTATGTGAACTACTCAACACTTCCATTAGGATGGCTACTACTCCCAAATCTTGGAAACAAGCTTAGGTTACACCGCTTTCAAAGAAACCCATTGTAGACCTCACTACACTTCCTAATTATCATCCTATATCATTATTAACAGCACTGGCTAAAATCCTAGAAACACACATGCGTCAGCAATTACCCCTCTACATGGAAACCAATAACATCCTTGACCAGTTCGGTCTGGGGGTGGCTCATAGGATAGAATTGAATGTTCTTTCTGTTTTGGATCACCTAAAAGATATTATAGGTAAGGGAGGAACAGCTGCCCTTGTCCTTCTGGACTTGTCGGCAGCGTTCAACAACATATCACATACCATTCAGACTGGAGGAAATAGGATTAAAGGGGGCAGCTATTGGGTGGATCACAAATTTTCTTTCTGACAGGACTCAATCCGATGGCTCCCTCCTTTCTCTTACGAAGTACGACAGGAGTTGTCTCTGAACCCTATACTCTTTTACATATATGTGTTCGCCTTGACAGCCATGATTCTCAACTTTGGCTTGGCAATGAGCAGTCCGCATGCCAATATAGGTTCAAGCAATGCTTCATCTCATTGGCCTCATGACTCAATGGCAACTGTATGAAATTATCTAAAACGTAATTCGTAGAAGAATGAAATGTTAATTCTGGGCAAGAATCCTCCACTTTGGTCCAACAACTGGTGGCCTACTGTGCTCGGTCCACCTCCCTCTTCATCTGAGTCTGCTTAAAATTGTGGAATGAAGTTTGACAATTAGCTATCTTTCAAATGTCAAATTGTTTCTGTGGCAGCTTCCTGTTTTGGCCTGATAAAAGGCTTGGGGAATGATTAGATTTATCCCACAAACAGACAGGAAGATCAAGATAAATTGCTCTGATCATCTCGAGGTTAGACAATTCTGCCTGTCAGCCGGGTTGCTACTTTTCCTCCCTAAAATTGTTCCATCTTGTCCAAACTTAGGGATCTTTATTGGCTAAAATTTTAAACATTTCCATTTGTCCATAGCGTGCTTCATAAAAGTGGCCCATGTGGCCTGCAAAATGTAATTATTACCTACTCACCTCAAGAACTTTGAAATCATCTGACTCTGGTCGTCTACTCTCTCCTAAATATTGCTCAATCAGAGAGGAAGTGTGGAATTAGTTACCACCGACATTAGAAACTATACCTAATCATCCTAGATTCCTAAAAGAATTGAACACCTAGATTTTTTTCATCACCTTAGCTGTCAGGTTAATTGCTCTGGTAGTTGCCTGTCAATTTTAGCACCTAGAGACCCGTCCCGTGGGTATAAGTCGAGCTTTACAAATCCTCCTTACATTTCATTACGTCCCTCTCCTGTTGCACTCCTGCTGTTCTATTACTGGGGCCCAGTCATAGCTCTGCCATTGTACCTCAGCCCTGACTTGCAGCATCCACTGCTATGCCAGCATGCGGTTCAGAGGCCACCAGTATACTTCAGCCCTACCCTGCAGCCAGTGCTTAATTTGAGCCGGTGATGTCCAGTGCTTCTGACAATCTGCCACATGGTGGGCTGTGTGTCTGAGCTAGAGTAAGCAAAACAGTTGTTTACTAATTCAATATACGTTAAAAATTACTAAGACCTGCCACCCATGCTAATATTATAGCTCTGGGGGCCTGGAATAGTCTGAATTGTCACACTTGTATGAGTGTGATGGTTAGTAGCTGGGTTGGTACCGTCATTGGTAGCGCTAGCATGGGCAATGGGTGTGTAGACTGCAGTGGCCTCCTGATGAGGGACCAGTCACTTACTTTTTTACAAATTAAGTACTGCATGCAGCACTCCTGCTGTTCTATTACTAGAGCCCATGGTCATCTCTGCTGACCTGCAGCGCCCTCTATTATTCATCACTGGGACCCTCAAACACACCAATGCACCTCTGCCCTACACTACACCACCCTTGCAGCTCCAGGGCTGGGACCCATTCAAAGATCTATCAATGCACCTCAAGACTCCCCTGCTAGACTCCCGCTCCTTTAAGGGGTCGAATACAATGCTCACTAATGTACCGGATCATTCTTCCTGCATTGTTATCCTGGTTACCAATTGTCTGCTCTGGGGAAGGAGGGCAATGCTTGGCGACATCTTTGCTGGGTGCTGTTGTTAGAATCTGTGACCCAGGACCTGGAGTACTCTTGTTTGCTTCTGGTTAGTCAATATTCCGCTCGTGTACTCAGTGCTCAATTAGTGCCGATGATGGGCACTGGCACTCAGTTCTGCAGATCCAACGTTTATTGTTCAGACTTTGACCTACAGAATGAAGGAGAAACACAGAAAAAGGGGAAAGAGAAAGATGGGAAAATAGTTACAGAGGGAAAACGCAGAGATGAAAAAGAAGGTGTAAGCGTGAGAAAAGGCAGGCAGTTTAGTGCCGGAAGAAAATAATAGCAGAGAGTTTCTTTGACTCTGAGCCTTCCTTCACTCAACTTAAGAACTGGTCCACTGCGTTTTGTCCCAAAGTCTGGTCTGAAAGGGAAACACGTTTTCCTGTAAGGTATCCTTAGCTCTCTTTTGGTAATGTAGCATGAGCAGCAAGGCTGATTCATAGACTAAGAGAAAGTGCAGGTCCCACAATTTACTCAACATTACTGTTGGGAAATATTTAGAATGTAATGATCCAAACCAAGTTGAGATAACAGAGAAGTGTTTATTTAAGACACAATAGCAAAAATATTAAGGTTTGGTCAGAAGATCACGAGTTGCTTTCCAGCAAATGCGACCACTAATAAAAATGGCTTCGGCTAATCAAGAGTTGAGGTAAATGGATACAAATGAGCAAACATAGTGATCTCAAATTATTGTCAGCTCCATGTTAGAACTGGTGTTTGTACTTAAGCCTGGAAATGAAGAATCAATTCCCTGGTGATGAGAACCACACAAACTGTGCCACATTGGTTTGAAGTAAACCTGCAGCAGGCCTTCCCACACCGCATAATACTCCAGGATCTCCCCACATCTCCCACCTCCAGGTCAGCAGGAAAGGAGGCCCATATAAAATGCAGGACACAGGGGTAGCCCACTCCAAAATACCCACTGGCTTCTTTCAGGCAGTGGACCCCTCAAGTCAGCCACAGTGTTTCCTATGGACTGCACACTTTAGTATCTAGGGGAAGTGGCAGCCGGGAATGTGCCTGGCTACAAAGATAGTAAAACAGTCATTAAGGGAGAAAGCAGGAATCTGCAAGATAGAGATTAAGGAGCAAGGAGTGTCTGGTAGTGGATTAAAGAGGCATGACGCAAAACACAGCATACAGGGGGCCGCGACCAAGAAAAGTGGGCTGGCCCATCTGCCCTAGGACACATGGCAGTAAGGAGAAACATATGTCAGTCCCGAAATGCATCGTGCCGGAAGCGCACGTGCAAGAAAAGTAGGGTAATGTGAACAGGCTACAGCAAGCCTGTTAGCCTGTGGTGCCTGAAGGGAGAGCAGTCACATACCTGCCCTGAAAAAAGCCCACTTCAAAAGGGGTGCATAACCTGTACGGAGGCTATAAAGAAAGGCCAGTACCAGGCGAAGTGGCAACAGACAGACGTGTGCAAGACAAGCTTAGGCACGAGGCAGCTGGAGGTGACAATTTGCCCTACAGATTCATACTACAAACACTGTGCAGCAATGACTGATCCAGGGCAAGCGGCTGCGCCACCAGCACCACATGCACAGTGTCAGAGTGCACAGGCCTCAGTGGCGACACTACCATAGTTCAGCCAGCTGGATGTTTCTGCAACTGCTGCATCCAGATGGCGCCACTGAGAAGGGAGATTGCAAAATATTTTCTGTACCCCACGCGAAACAGAAGGCGCCTTCAAGCAGTCCCTGATAATACACATGGGAGGGGATGAACTTTATGACTTGTTCCAAAACTTGCCGTATACTGGCGTGCCCGAAGACTTTGATGCAGCAGTGGCGGCGCGGAATAGGCACTTTGATCCACATATAAACCCCGACTACGAGAGATTTAAACTGCGCCAAGGATATCAGATGGAAGGAGAGTCTGTGGACACTTATTTGGCAAGGTTCCTCAAGCTGGCAAGCACGTGCACACGAATGGACAAGCAGAATGAGATTCAAGCACAACTGGTTCAGGGCTGCTGACCATCCAATTTTCGCAAATTGATCCTGCGCCAACCTGGCATATCGCTCGACGAGACCCTCTTCCTGACCAGATCCCATGAACTTGCAGACAGTAGGGTGGGAGCCATGGAATCCACTCATGCACGAGCCATCCCAGCTCCTCCTGTCACAAGCGATGTGTAGAGCAACAACCTACAAGAAACAAGGCAAGTTGTATTTGTCATACCACTCACAAGGCATGTGGGAGCTGTGGTATGGCTCGACACCATTCAAGAGGGCGCCCTGCTGAAGGAAAATGCTGAAAAAGTGTGGCAGACCTAATTATTTCGCAAAAGTGTGTCGTAGTGTGGCTGCAGGGACAGGACTGGGAGCCAAGCCAAGCAGGCCCACGAACATACGTCAGCTCTCAATCGGTGGTGGAGAAGACGAAGGCAAGCCCGTTGCTAGGCAAGTGGTTGCCGGCTAGAAGATGACTAAGACAATTACGTTTTCACCATAACCTTCATGGGGCATGCCAATCAAAGATGGAGGCCGACGCCAATGTGCCAAATTGTATTCGACGGTGTGAAGATCCCAGCCCTCATTGACACCGGGGCATCGGTGAAGGAGAAGTTTCAGAAATTAAACCCCAGGCCTTTGATAGTGACAACAAAGGCCATGATATACACCTACGGAGGCCCAGTTCCCATTCCCCTACTGGGAATCATAGATGTGGAGGTGGTCAGTGAAAGCGACAAGACAAAGGCAAAATTTAATGTAACCAACGACAGTACAGGGACATTGTTGGGCTGTCACACTGCTGAAGACTTGGGGCTGGTGGTATTCGCGAAACAAGTCCATCAATCTCATGCAGACAACATTCTGGAGGAGTTTCCTGAGCTTTTTAGACTGAGGTTTGAGGTGCCTGAAAGATGTCCAGGTTAAACTGCACGTTGATGACACTATACGTCCTGTAGCACTGAAGCTCAGGAGGGTGCCATTTCATTTTCGCCCTAAGGTGGAAAAAGAACTTGAACAACTGGAGCACGCAGGGGTGATCGAAGTAATGAAAGGGCCAACTCAGTGGGTGTCCCCTTTAGTGATTGCACTCAAACCTAAACAGTATGGCGCGTTACAGCTTTGAGTGGATATGAGGCTGCCGAACAAGGCCATTCTTAGAGAAAGGCACATCCCACCAACCATCGATGAAATAGCAGCAGATTTGAACGGGGCTAAATGGTTTTGTAAGTTGGATCTCAACTCCGAATATCACCAACTGATGCTGGAGGAATCAATCAGGTATATCAACAAGTTTTTTACTCACGTGGGGTTTCGGAGGTTCAAGCGCCTCAGTTTTGATGTGTCCTCAGTGGCCGAAGTGTTCCAAGATGCAATAAGAAACATGCTGTCTGGACTGGTTGGTTCTCAATGTCAGCGATGACATTTTGACATTCTCTGCAATGCTGGAAGAATATTACGTGAGGTTCCGGGCCACCATGCAGAGACTGGCCGAGTATGGGTTAATGTTGCCTCAGCAAAAATGTCTATTGGTGTCAATGAAGTTGATTTCTTTGGCTACAGGTTGTCGAGCGGGGTTTGCAAGTGGATCCGAAGAAGATTGAAGCAATCAAAGTGCTGCGGTTCCTCACAATCCTTCAGAAGTCTGCAGTTTCATGGGAATGGTCAACTACGGCAGGAGGTTTATCCCTTACCGGGCCATGCTTGCAGAAACTCTGAGGACCTTAACTCGAAAGGACGTCAACTAGGAAATGAACAGCAAGGCGGTCCAGCGCTCAAGGATGTAAAAAATGCACTATTACAGGGTGCTACAAATGCCTATTTTGACTTATCACGGGAAACAGAACTAATTATTGATGCCAGTCCGGTCAAGCTGGGAGTTGTGCTTCTGCAAGCCAAAGGCAAATGGGTTCCCATTGCGTACGCAAGCAGGGTGTTATCAGCAGTGGAGACTTGCTATGGCCAGGTAGAAAGGGAAGCGTTTGCCATAAGGCCTGCAAGCATTTCCACCTTCACTTGTGTGGACACCACTTCCAGGTAATAACCGATCACAAGCCCCTAGTGCCGCTATTCACAGGGTCAGCTCACTATGGTCTGCAGAGAATTGAGAGGTGAGCTGTTCAGCTCTAGCAGAACTCATTTGAGGTTTCTTATCAGCCTGGGGTGAACAACCCTGATGACCATCTGTCACACCACCCTCTGGGCACGTCACAGAAAGTTGATACAGGGTAGGAAGACCTAGCCCAAATGATCACAGAAATGGCGTGCCCAAAAGCTCTGTCGGTGGCGGATGTTGTCAGAGCCACCAAGGAAGATGCTTGTTTAATGCGAGTGACTGAGGTTCTCAAAAGTCACAGGTGGAGGATCTTCCTTGATGTAGCGAGGGAGCTGACAGCGGAGGACCATAGCAATCACACACACCTGTGGGGCAATCGAGATAAGCTCAGTGAAAGTGAGGAGGGGCTGGTGTTGAGAGGCCATCAAATAATGAAACCAACGAAGCTGTAGGACCGCACCATTGAGCTGGCACATCAGGGACACCAAGGTGTGGCCAAAACGAAAGCCAGTCTACGACGGAAAGTGTGGTTCCCAGGGATGGATAGCATGGTGGGAAAACGAGTAAAGAACCATCAGGGACGCATCATCACAGGCCCAGAAGCACCAGTGGTGCCATTGATCACCAAGAATGCTCTCACTTAGCCCTGGTCGTTGGTGAGTCTTGATTTTGGCAGTTTCTCAGGCAACCGCTTGATAATGATTCTAATTGGTAGTTACACCAAATTTCTGGCAGTAGAACTAATTCAGTCGAGAGCATCTGAATACGTCAGGCCTGCACTTGATAGAGTATTCACCCTGCTGGGAATACCTGGAGAGGTCAAGACTGATAATGGGCCATCCTTTCACGGCCATGAGTTTTGAGAATACCTACAACAGCTCAATGTTCGGCATCACGCATCAATCGTCAATGACCTCAGGCAAATGGGGAGGTGGACAGGATAATGCAGACACTCAAAAAAGCGCTTCGGATACAGATAGATCAAGGAGAGAACTTGGAATGCAGTTACACCGGTTCTTAAGGGTCTACTGTCAATGACACCCAATAGTACAACAGGATGTGCACCAAGTGACTTGATAATGAAAAGGCACACTCGGGATTTGCTGCCAGCAAGTGATTCCTGGTGACTAGCAGCAATCGACGAGGCTGCAGCCCAAGAGAAAAGAAAGGCCACGAACCACAGGGCTAGTCATGACAGGAGAGCAGTGGAACAGACCTTAAGACCAGGTGATCGTGTGGTCATCAGAGATCATCACCCGGCATTGAAATTCAAGAAACCGTTTGAGAGAGAGCCTTGGGAGGTCGTAAATGTCAAAGAAACTATGGTGCCGCCAAAAAAAAGAAACACCGAAGTAACTAGGAACACACCCTGGTTCTGGAGAGTCCACCGAGAAATTGAGAGGGAGGCCGGGGAGAACAGGCCCTGGTGTGAACTGAATGACAGTGGTATAAGTCAAGGACTCAGGGACAGTGGTTACCCAACATGAGAAGAAAGTAGTCGGGTGATTTCTGACTACAGAGCGAGAAGCATCCGGTCAAGCGCAGCATGGTCTCCTCATCTGAAGAAAGGATCAGCCTGGGCAGTCACTACAATTTGAAGGCCAACCCCCAGCGCAGTTGGAGACTCAGAGACTACGTCTGCTTCAATCGCCAAAAACCCAGGAGTGACGAATGAAGCCTGAAGTATTCTGCCAGAGGTGGCTCCCCATGGACATGGTAATATACTGTCAAGTTGTATTTATGGTTAACCTTTCATCTCTCTCTAGGATGTAGTGAGCCACCGGCCACTATGTGCTTTAGAGACACGCAAGCAATCTGAGGGCCAGGTGCGGCCAGAAGAGATGAATAAAAGGTGCAATGACCGTTCTAGGTAGGAGTACAAAAGAAACTATCCTGCTTCGTGTCTGCTGCCTGCGTGACATATTTAAAGGCCCGTGTTCGCGCAGACGAGCCTTTTGACAGCAGGTACCAGCCACTGGCATTTCACACGCCTGGGAACATCACTCACAACCTGAAAAGGTCTTGGTATTTTCAGTGATTTCATTTCAGACCTAATCCAGTAGAAGTGGGCCATCTCATGTAGATAAAAATATGTTTATTACTTTTTAAATATAGTCACTAGGTGAGGGGTTGATTCTGCCGATGAGCTGGAGGCAAATCCCCGCACAACCAGGAGATTGTACACACAGAGAGATCAGTCCACCTTTTTTCCAGGTTACTAGAAACTGTCATTACAAAATATTGAAAAGAAGCAGGTGGTAAAAGAGATATACAGCATTCATATGAGTTTAATAATTTGTTAGAAACAAATGCGGTGGAGCAGTTGGAAGTAAAATATTAATTGTGTAGCAAACTGATACCATGAAAGTTGCCATTCATGTAAAACACTGTTAGAGGGGTTTGGCAACTTGTGACAGGCGCTCTAGAAAACAATTGAGTTTTTAAATGTTACATACTGGTTTTATGCAGTGCTCTATTTGTAAAAATGTAAGTGTGGGGGCTGTCTAGTCTTGATTCCACCTCATGCCACTTCCTGTCCCTTTGTCTCACTCTTGCAGGGACTTTTTCATCCATGCTTTTGCCCATTGTCATTGTTTTCCTATCTTTCTCTCCCTTCTTCTTCTTTCTTCCTTTTCTGTCTTTTTTTTTGCTCTGGGTTTAAGTCAGATGATGACAAATAAGTCCCAGTCCCCACAACCACCAGAATAATTTAATCACTGGCTCCCTTTTCTTCAGATTGAGCTTAGACCAAACCCTATATAAGATAATTGCATGATCTTAACATTCCTTACCAGAGGTGGTATGGTGCTTGATGTCTTGAGGCCTTCTTTGCAGTGACTGATCATACGAATCAAAGAATTCTGTGGGTAAAGCTGTTTTACTGCCATATTGATCAGCGATGTTTAACGCTCTTTAACACTATCCACTGTGGTATTGAGTCACTAATTCCCATATTACATTTATCTGCTTTAACAATTATTGGCAGTTCCCTCAAATTGACCTTTTATTAGTCCACAGGTCATAGCAATAACCTTCACTATGCCTCTGAGCTCTCTCCATCATGGCTTGCCTAAACTAGTACTACTCTTGATGCAGGCTGTGGTTTGTGTTAGTGTTGTGTCCCGCCTGCCGCTATTTTCTGCCATTCTGTGCAGATGATGCCGTCAGCTGGTGCTGGAAGAAGAAGTCTGACAAGCAAGCTGGCTGGTCCGGAAGTGAAGTTGTCATTTGCCTTCTTAACTGATTGCTGCTTTGTCCATTCTAAAATGTTAGGCAGCTGAAGGAATGTTTAAGGAAGGAAGTTGGGGATGGCGGTAGGAGGAGACAAAGGTTGTGGCTGAGGTGTTGAATAAAGAAACTGTATTTTTTACTACAATCAAAGAACTCGCTATTAGGACTACAACACAATTTGGCGACAAACACAAATAAGTACCTCAGTACACTAGCATACAACGGCGGACACTGGAAAAGGCTTACACAAGGAGATGATGGATGGAGCATTGAAACTTTTCAGACACTCACCCCCATACACAGACCTGGTTTGAATCCATCATTGTTTTTTAGCTCACCTCGCCAACTCAGTTCAGACCCAGCTATATACAAATCAGTCTTGACCCTGTGCCTCGTGGGGACAGTCCAGCCCAAACTGAAAAGCCAGGTCTTCCCTGAACTAGAAACAAGCATCCTGGGATTGGTTTCTGAGTAACACCCCTCATCAGCCAGGCTAACTTGAATCCAGTGGCAAAGTGAGCAAGGGACCCACGTCCGGGCATACTCTGCCAACTTAGGGCGAACAAAGCAAACACAAGGAGATGTTGGACGGTGCGCTGAAACGTTTCAGACACTTACCCCCAGTCACAGGTCTGGGATGAATCCATCATTGTTCTTTAGCTCACTTCGCCACCTCAGTTCAGACCCAGCTATATGCAAATCAGTCTTGACCCTGTGCCTCATGGGAACAGTCCAGCCCGAGCTGCCAAGCCAGGTCTTCCCTGAACCGGAAACCAGCATCCTGGGACCGCTTACGGGGTAACACCCCTCATCAGAAAAGGCTTACCAGTGATATGCAATGTCACTGCCTCTGAAGTGAGTAGAAAAAATTGTTGTGAAGGCATGATGGGGTGAGCGGAGACTGGCACAGGACACTGTGTTTAACTTAAAAATAACAATTTACCTCATTTTCTAAAGATACTATTTGCGGGGTGAGCTCATGAGGTTGGTGTACAATTGTGTCTGATCAGCAGTAGAAGCCACATGAAAACAAAAAGGGCGTGGAAGAACTCCACTCGTCTGTAAAGAATGCCACTCAACTTAGCGTCACAGCAACCATCTTGTGGGAAAGCAAAGTAAGGAAAACAAACCCAATTCACTACAGAGAGACAAAGAAAAGGAAGGTCTTGTGTTCTTGAGAGTATGTCAAAATGAGTTCGGTTTAATATTTAACGCTTTGATGTAGGTGAGTACGTAAATGGTAATTGCTTGATTAAATTGCACACACTGACGGACGTGGCTTATTTTCTTTAAGTGCGGGGATAGTAAAACACTACAATTTTGCATTCTCTCTTGGTTAACTTTTGAAGCTAACCACAGACTGTACTTGAAATTAATTCCCATAATGGACGGCTGAGTCTGACGGTAATGCTTTACATTTACAATGCAGCTCTGGTTTGTGGCTGATGACAGTCAGCTAGGGTAGAACTGTGGCAAAAGAAACCCATGAAAGAGGCATCTTGGCACGAATCCTCCTCTGCGCTGTTATACTCCATGGACCGAATATGTGTAGGAGCCGTTTTTATGTTTTCTTTTGTTGAAACATTTTTTATTAGTTTCCAAATCAACAACAACTGTTCATTACATCACGGGTTCCCTCGTGCCGTAAGTCCAGCCCCCCTCCCAACCCCAACTCGTCCCCCCCCTCCCACCCCTATGTCAGTGCGCCCCCGTCCCCCATTTCACCCTTGATGTGCCCCCCCGACCCTGGAGTTCAATTGCAGTTGCTCACCTCCTCTCTACGTAAGCAAATTAGGAGCCGTTTTTATGTTGAAGCCTATCCGGCTTGAGGGAAGGCCATGTGATGTGTTTTCTAGCACACAACAAAATGTAAATGTTGTAAATGAACTGTTAAGTTATTTCACAATGTCAGATTTAGAAAAGCACAAATGAAACACATTTTTTGGTAATTCAGAAATGTGGTGAGAATAAATATTTTAATACAATCAAATTAATACACTAGGTGATGGCAGTTTTAATTGTTCTGCGTTGTATATTTTTATCAGTAGAATAGTATGTGTGCACAAAGGTCATGGTCATTTCAGTTGAAGATGTGTTGTCTGTAACGGCAGTGTTCTTTCTACCACACCATGCATATTCCACTCTACTCCACTGCTCACTATGCCGCTGAACTACTCGGGGCACAGACAAAGGCACCCTGCTGGAACATGTCTCCGCTTCCCAAGGCTGGCTCCCGACAGGGCCTGGCCGGTCTGGTGCAGAGGACCCTGCCCACCGCCTGCTCCCTAGCTCTGCCCGCTGCCCTCCACACTCACTCTGCTGCTTCCCATAAAGTTTTCAGTTTGTGACTAAAAGGCCCTGTGCCCTTCTCATACTCTCTGCGCTTTCCTCCCTCCTGACCCCCAATCCTTCACGTCGCTGCTTTCTGTGAAGTTTTCAGCTCACTACTAGAAGTGTGTGTAAAGTAGAGATGTCTTCCATTCCCCTATGCCGGCAGTCCTGCCCCTTCCCTCCGCCCTCTCTCCATTTTATCTATTTATTCACCATTGCAGGCTACCTCACTGCTCCCTGTTTACAGCTCATGACAAAAGGAGAACCTGCCCAGCTCCCCAGCCCCTCTGCTCCACTCTACCCACCACACACCCTACCCTCACCCCGCCAGCAGCAGTGTTAAATGCTTGCAAACAAAACAAGCATTAAAAATGCAATAGGTCTCGCCTTTTATTAATCTACAGAAACACGGGACCAGCATGGGGAGCACCTTTGCTCCCAGCCTAGCTGGTCTCTACGTGTACCACCTGGAGTCTAAAAAAATCCTTGATTCCCAAAACCCCTTCTACCACAATATAAAAACGTGGAAACGGTATATAGACTATATACTAGTTATTTGGGAAGGGGACATCCCTTCCACTGAAGCCTTCATGGTATGGCAGAATGAACAGAACAATTTTCTGAAATTTACTAATACCATCTCATGTACCAATTTGGTATTTCTGGATCTCAACATTTACCCTGATGAAGGTACCCTAAAGACAACGACACACTTTAAACCAACAGCTAAGAACTGTTTGCTTATGTACAATAACGTTCACCCACGCCATTTGAGGGAAAATCTTCCCTACGGACAATTTCTCTGTCTCCGGAGGAACTGTACCGAGTTACATCACTACAGGAGCCAGGCAGCTGACCTACAAACTAAACTCCTGCAACACAACTATCTGAAAAGAGTCATTGATAAGGCCATGAAAAGGGCAAGGAATAACAACCGGGATTTACTGTTGGAGGACAGAGTGCCGACCGAACAACAGGAGTGACCCATCTGTGTAACCACTTTTAACACACATTCAAATCAGATCACCAAGGTGGTGAACAAACACTAGAGACTCCTCAACAGCTGCCAATTAAATTTCCCCAAACCAATGTTCGCCCACAAGAGAGGGAGAAATTAAAAAGACATGCTTGTTCGCACAAGATCGAAGAGGCTCCCACCCACTAGACCGAGTGACCAACTTTTACCTCCAGTTCAGGGTCACCATCCTTGTGGCAGTTGTAGTACGTGCCACCTTACCTGCAAAAGTAGGTTTTTCGAAATTTAGAAATGGCAATGAATGGGAGCAAAGAGGTTTTACTAACTGTAACAGCAAGAATACCATCTGTATGATCACTTGCCCATGCAACCTGTAATATATTGGAATGACTACAAGACCTGTCAAGATCCGCATCGGGGAACATAAGAGTAACATTCACTGTAAAAGAAGTACAACTAAGATGGAAACCCACTACCTACCCCACAATCATGGAACGAGTGACTTAAAGTGGACCGTCATTGAGCAACTTAACAGCGAGATTGGCCTTTTTGAGAAGGAACAAAGATGGGTGTTCCGTCTAGGTACACACGTCGAAGGGCGCAATGACGAAATACCATGGAACCAGTTTTCACGAACTGCAATCCCCAGACTCGGTACTATATATCTATGAAACCTGGAGTTCTAACATCTCTTCTGGCACACGACTGTACCAGTGTTTTCAGTAACCCTGGCTCTCACATTGGGCTTTCCTTGACTGCCCAATCGAATGCCTTCGGGGAATCTCCCATACCCTGGCAAAAGTGCCCTCAGTACCAAGGTCCCTGCCCTACCTCTCATAACCAGATGCTAGCACCAATATTGCCTTGGCACTAGTGACTTTTTCTTTCTTTTTTTGTCCCGTATATACCACCGTCTGACATATCTGTAAACCTCCCCCCATCATATGACGTGGTACTCACCCATTAGCCTGATTACCAACATAGTCATCTCTATTTATTTCCACCTTTGGGGTGTGTGTCCCCTCTAATTTCTTTTCATTTTAACCAAAGCACTACTTTTTCCATACCACCCACCGATTATTATAAGCTGTTCCTCTCCTTTCCCCACCATACCACGTGGCACTCACTCATTAACCTGATTACTAAGAAAGTCGTTTTTATTCACTTCCACGCTTGGGGTTGTGCGCCCCCTTGAATTTCATTTCATTCGAACCAAAAGCGTTACCACTTCCGTATCACCCACCGATTATTATAATCTGTTCCTCCCCCTTTTTTGCTTTATTAGGTCAGCGCACTAGCTCTTTTACCAATGCACGCTTTATGATGCGTGCTCTACTTCCGGGACTTCAGCGCTGAACGCCACAACCAGAACCTCTTTAGAGAAGCATTGAGAGTCAGCTCTCCAGCTTCCACAAACCGGCCAAAACACAGGTGCATTCATTTTGATTCTCCCGCCAGAGCGGTAACACCAATTAGCCACTGTACTTAAACGCCGATCGAGCTCCATTGTCCAGCGGAGCCGCGGGGAGGCCAGACACGGCGGGGCAGTGTCCCAGGAGCAGTGAGTATGGCATAGCCGGGGGTCTTTTAGACGTGTGGAAAGCTTGGCACACGCCGAGGTGACTTTTTGGAAGTAATACCTCTTTATTTACCGTTGTCCTTCTAGGTTGCAGTTATAGGCACCCCTCCCAACCGTTACAGGCTCATGGAGCAATTTTCCTTTTGAATCCAAGTAGGTTATTATCTTCCTACCCACCATACCTTTACCTACACACTATCATTAACTAAACCCCCCTTTTTTTAAGGCAATGTAGAAACCTACCATTTGAATCACTAGACCGGATCCTTTGACATAGTGTGTGTGCTTTATGTTTCATGTGTGTCAGTCTTTGTCCGTTTCTTTTCCTCCTATTTTGCCAGCGGGACACGCCACCATCCAACTGCACTATGAATAATAATAAGGAATACATGTTCACTCATCTCACTTCCTTTGCAGGTTTTTTATTATATCACAATGGTTGGCCATGTTATGTGTCGTGCATTATAATACATGTACCTCCGTTCTTTCCATCCAGATAAATTGATTCAAGATACCTAATAAGGTATCGTATGCGTGCATTGGGAATCGACGTGCACTGAATTACTTTTGACTATTAGTGTAAATTTGCACATCATATAATTTTCTGAGTGTAGATAGGGATCTTCTTAGTCCTGAAGAAGAAGCCTGGGGAGCTTCGAAACATGTTGACTGACCTAGGAGGCACAGCTCATTGAGGGATACATACCTCCGTCCCCACCTTTTAATAATACCAGCTGTATTAAAAATTATTTTCTAAACCGACGAGCCAGGTATTTTTTAACCTCACTCACCCATCCACTCCTGACCCTCGCACTCACTCCCCTACCTAAACACATAGACGTTTTCACAACCAAAAGGTGCTCCCACGTATTCATAGGTTGTAGCACGCCCCGTCCCGAAGAGGGGCGGGAAGACCCCTATGATGAAGCATGACACCAAGGGTCCTTTTGGTGTGTGAGGGGTATTTAAAAACACTGTGTGTTTTTCCCACCATTTTAGGAAACATACATTACCCGGGAGGACATGATTTTTTTGAAATTGTTCTGAGGGTGGATCTTTATGGTTTATAGACTACAGAAGGAGGAAGTATCCACCTCCACTACTTGTGATAAGTAGTACCTCTCCACTCCCCCCCTTTGTTTTTCTCAATCTTCAAAGGTTACCCACAGATCTTTTATGAACCTACAGACCTCTCAACTTTTTTGGATAATCACTCTGAGTCTCAGATGGACTACGACTCTCTACCTGCTACTTCACGTTCCTAGTCATTCATATGGACATGACCTGTTCCTTATGCTTCCATGATAAACATATATCCTTTTGTCGCTCAATAGCATTTGATTATATTTTAGCATATTCTACTAATTACAAGATTTTATGTTAACTGTTTGACTTATTCTCGTTTGTTCTTATTGTATATTATATAGCAACTTCTATTGCGATTTTGCTTGCTATTACTGCTCTGGTGTATTTTGTACTCCGCGCAGGTACGTTTTTGACATCTTATACAGTGTTATGCAATACACATGTGGTGTTTGGGTTACTTTAGGGGCATACTTCTTTAAGAGTGTCTTATATGATGGCAGGAGGTGGGGGGTTCATCTGGTATGGTCTTTCTAAAAGTACATATATTCATTTGAATTTCGTTGACCGTGATGGTATTTTCTCGATATGAATATTGTTGGCACATAGTAGAAATTACTCTAACCGTTTAACATTTGATGGTAATTCTTTCAATATTGCCAATTCTTGTGCCTCTTTCTGTTTTTTTCCTTATTATAGGTAAATATTCTACCCTTCATCTCTTTCCAGATGTTTTTAAATGAAAATTTAGTCTTTATATAGATATTTATTATCTAATGGTCATAAATGAATTGCTCTGTCACTTACATAGGGGCCCTTAGTGTTATACATACCTACTTTTCGCTGGTTCCAGTCCTGCGGTCAGTATCAGCTCTTTTTCTAATGGTTTCTAACATAAAGGCTTCTTTCTATTTCTCTAATTAAATGTAATGTCATTATGAGATGCATCTTCAGAATTTGATACATACAGTTACATATTACCTTATACCATATAGCCAGTTTACGATGATGCTGTAAGTATAGCACTGAAACGTAAATGAAAGTTTGCAGATGTGAAGGGGTACGTATAATCTAAGATGTATACGTTATAATTGTTATGACAAGTTTACTTATGGAATGTCATCTTTTTACATACGTGTTCTACACATCATATTTAACCATTTAGCAATTGCTTGATGTTACACCCTTGATATATGAATGTTGTGATCACACAAACAGTGGTTTTCGATTTACGATGGCAACTTTTGTTCTGTGTTTCCCCTGTTCTACTAATCCTAATTGATTTAGTAGTCTGTTCCAATGATGGCAGCCGTTGCTGCTGCTCATCCAAGTTTGTTCCCCATGCAATATGTCT
The DNA here is from genome assembly GCF_964204655.1 of Triturus cristatus. NCBI lineage: Eukaryota > Metazoa > Chordata > Amphibia > Caudata > Salamandridae > Triturus > Triturus cristatus. The sequence goes on along the minus strand of NC_140590.1, from coordinate 1,266,172,495 downwards.
TTTACAGTCATCCCCTGGTGGGAAAGAGCTTGGATGTCGCTCCAGATATATCTAGAGAGCGTTTGAACCCTCTTGATGTTTCCCTATTCTTTGTTCCTCCCCTCCCTCCACACTATATTAATGGGACATCTGCATCATTTCCTCTGCTCCTAACATATCTTCTGGCTGTCATTGAGCCCCTTTCTCAGATTTATCTTCTGTCTGTATGCTACATATATGAATGCACGGTATAAACATAGTTGCCCTTAATGTTAAGGATTTGAATCACCCAGTAAAGAGGGCCAAGATTCTAGATTATTTTGTAGGAGTTTATCTGGTGATTTGATTCTACTCCAAGAGACTAGGATTAGCTTTAAGGAAGCCCTTGTTATGAGAAGAGATTGAGTGTTAGATGTCACATGATCTGAAGTGTCTAGGAAAAAAGACGGGGTTCTTACTCTTATTTCTAAAACATCTGGCTTATCTATAATTGCAGCTGAACATGATACCAGTGGGAGATGGTTACTTACACGACTGCCTAATGGGTCTGAGGATCTATATACATTAAATAATTTATATGCTCTAAATACAGATGACCTTAAACACTGGTGGCGGATAAACGAAAAATTTGCTGACATTCCACAAAATTCAAAACAATTGTTGGAGGAGACTTTAACCTGCCACTCAATCCTATTTTAGATAGGCATTCTGCATTTAAATTGTGACCCCCCAGGGCACACAAACAACTGCTTAATATGTGTTCTTCACATCATCTCCTAGATGGCTGGAGACTCCTTAATCCCACGGGCAGTGTCTTTACGTTCCTCTTCTTCCCCCATTCTAGCTTCTCTCATTGATTACCTTCTTGTTGACGCTTCCCTTTAAAAAACACAATGAATGTCATGGTCCACCCAATAGTTGTCTCTGATCATGGAGCAGTTTCGTTATCTATTCTTAGCCTTACACATGTAAAAGGGTGCTGTAACACAGAAAGTTTAGAGGATGATGCTGAAGTCAAGGAACTTAATAACGAGATTGTTAGTTTCTTCAAAGAAAATGAATTATCAATGGATTCCCCCATAATACTTTGGGATACATTTAAGTGTACCATAAGACGTCACATTATTAAAAAAATGTCTAAAAGAAATGGCGATTTTAGAAGAGCTCTCCAATCTTTAGGAGATGAAATTAAACAAAAAGAAGAACTATATAGACATACTAGTAACAAATCTCTTCTGCAAGACATTCAACAATTGAAATATTCTTCAAATTCCGTAGTTACCAAAAGAGTTTGTCTTGAAGTGCACACTCAGAAATCACATCAATGATTGTTATGTAATAGAGCTGGCAAATTGTTAGCGTCTACTCTTAAATATCGCAATACCATCACCACACAAATTTCCCACATTACCGATAAAAATGGTTTGAAAAAGTTTCATACCCAAGAAATTCTTGAAGTCTTTAGAGACTTTAATGAAAAATTATAGACCCCTCAAAGGCACTGTACTAAGCTAATTTGCCAACAATTCTAGAATTCTCTTCCTATTGCTACTATATCGGATGACGACAAAGTCAATTTAGGCAAGCCAATTGAAACTGAAGGGATTATTCAGGCTATTAAGACTACTCGTTATGGGAAAGCTCCTTGCCAAGACGGTTATCCCATTACCTTCTATAAAATGTTTACTGCCTCGATCATTAAATATCTTAAGAAGATTTTGACCATTAAGTTTTATCGTGCAAAGTTTCCGGTACGGCCACAGTGGCCACTATAGTAGTTATACCTAAGGAAGGCAAAGATCTTTCCGATTCGAAATATATCCGTCCCATCTCCTTATTGAATATGGAAACAAAATTGTTTGCAAAGGTTTTAACAAATAGATTGGAAAGTCACATTCCCAACCTCATTCATGGCTCACAAACAGGTTTTGTTAAGATAAGGCTTGCTGGAGACAATATTTGTACGTTCTGTCACGTTTTAAAAAAAGCTAAACTCTCTTCACTATCATCTGCGGCAATCGGCCTTGATGCCGAAAAGGCATTTGATAAGGTATCTTGGCCTTTTATACATTCAGTTTTAGAGTCACACAACCTTGGCAGCTCTTTAATTAATATGTTCATGGCCCTTTATGCGCACCCTAAGGATAATATCAGAATCAATGGTATGACATCCTCTTTTTTTAACCTTCATCAAGGAACAAGACAAGGGTGCCCACTTTCACCCCTACTCTTTCATTTATCTATTGATCCACTTCTCTGCTTGCTTAATCTGAATCCTGAGATCAAAGTGTTCCAGTTTGGAACACACAAACTTAAAACGGCTGGTCACGCAGACAATGTCCCTATTTGTTTTTTAAGACATTGAATTAGTGATCCCTTCTATTTCTAACATTATTCGTGATTTTTCAGTTGTCTCTGGCTATACTCCTAATAAAGGAAAGACTGAAGTGTTCCCCCTGAATCCATTGTGTCTTCCCTCACACTTAGGTGATTCATGCTTTAAATGGCAATCCACAAACATTAAATAGCTGGAGATATGGTTTTGTAGGGACCTTACAGATACTGTACTGTAAACTGAATCTCACACAATAAATACAGTTAGAGATCTCTTGTCTTCTTGGTCACCTAAATTTATTTCCTCGTGGGGTACACTGCAAACACTTAAAATGATGATAACTCCAATTATTAATTTGCTGTCTTCTATGCTTCCTTTAAAACTTTCAGCATCCTTCTTTCATGAAATTGAAATACTCATTTTGAGGTTTTTATGGAATGATAAAAGAGCTGACATTTTCTATAAATACCTTGGGAAACCCCCCACATTAGAAGGTTGTAACCTCCCAGATTGAAATTTATACCAAACATCCTTCCTAGCGTCCCAAGAAGCAATTTGGTTTTTACAGAAGCTCATTATATATCTCTGTGGGTACATATAGAACGAGATTTGTGTTCAACTTTTATCACTCTCTCCCTCCTCAGAACCTCAAAATGTATAATTGCACACACTCAGCATATTATGTCTGATACGACTAGTGCTTTAAAATACGTTGATAGAAGACTCTAGAAACCCATTCATAAATCTAGGTGGATATCTGTATGGCTTAATCTTAAACTCACTACTAACGTTGATCTTAATACTGCTTCTCAGTGGGCCTCTAAAGGTATTAGATTGGTGAGAGACCTCTATGATACTCATCATGATCCTCTTCCTTTTTCCTTCCTAGCCAAAAAGCATACATAATCTCAGTAACATGGATTTTTATATATTTTTTTAATTCAAAGTTAAGCTTTCTAAGGTAATCCTTTCTACAGACTCGGTTATTGTTACACTTCTCGCTCTTTGGCTATGCTCAGGCCAGATTGCTTCCAAAATGTATACATTTTTCTCTTCTCCGCAGTCTATATAATCCACAATTACATGCGTTAAATTGTCTCATCATTTTGAAGAGGATATATTTATACACATTTCCCATGATACCTGGCAGTTGATGGGGAAATTATCCCTTCGTAACAAAATTGCTCCATCAATAATTTAGTCCAAATTTTTCACAATGAATCTCCTACATGGGACTCCTACTTGCCTACACAAATTGGAATTACGAGATAATGATCTATGTTGGAATTGCAATTTAGAACCAGGAACCCATCAATATATGTTTGTCAAATGTACACTGTTAGACTCCTTTTGGGGCCCTATACAGAAACATCTGTCTATAATCTTTAATACAACCAGATTTTTCTCCTTTCCTATGATTATGCTGGGTTCATGGGCTCCAATTGTCCCCCTACCTCTTGATAATATAAATCTGGAATTATTTGGTTTTCTCTTATCCATCGCAGTCAAGATTATACTCACAGAATGGAAATCCTTTCATCTCCTATCATACCACACTTGGTGGGCTTGGGTGTGATATCTTCGAGGAGCTCATACTCTTATTGAAGGTAAACAATCTACGCTGTCAATCGTTAGCAGTGTATGGCACTTTTTGGTTAATTACATGGATTTGCCTGCCTGGGGTTTAGTTGCTCAACATCCTTTTGTGTCTCTCTCATGATTTTGTCAATATATGTGTAGCAGATGTCCTATTGAACCCACCCCACCCCACTATCCTTTCCTCCTGCCCTCCTACTCTTTCCTACCCTCTTCTCGTTTCATCCCCTTGGCGACACACCTTATTTACCAAGCGATACACATTCTTCCACGCATGATATTGTTGAGTTACATGGTGGTCTTTCTTCTGACCCTTCTTCCTTGGGATGATATTTAATATTCACTGACTTTGAAACACCTGCTCTTTGTTACTATATGTACTTGATCATTCGTATACAATGATTTTATTATCTTCCTAGTTCAAGTACTTTCTGTCATGTAACTCTTTTGAACTTTTTACTTGTATGCATCACTTTTTTGTAATTATGTATCGCTGTTTATCTTGATTATATTTTTTGTTCTCCAAATACAATAAAATATTTGAACTAAGGGTGGGCGTAGTGGGCGTAGTGGGCGTAGTGGGGCTACGTGAAGCAGCACGTAGTGTGCCCAAATCTACGCACACTATGCGCTTCGCGTAGCCCCACTACGTGCCACCCGCCTCCCGCCCACCCTCCTTTATAAAAGATAACATTAATTTATAATAAAGAAAATTAAACACCACTTACCTGAAGCGCGGCGTCTCCGGGGCTCCCTCTTCCTGGTTTCCAACTTTTCTGACAAATGCGCAGGCGCGGACGCCCGCGCATGCGCATTTGTCAGAAAAGTTGGAAAGCAGGAAGAGGGAGCCCCGGAGACGCCGCGCTTCAGGTAAGTGGTGTTTAATTTTCTTTATTATAAATTAATGTTATCTTTTATAAAGGAGGGCAGGCGGGAGGCGGGTGGTGGGCGGCAGGCAGCTACGCTTCGCCCTCGTGTGCGTAGGCGCTGCCTGCTTCGCCTACTTCGAAAACTGCGAAGCAGGCAGAGCTACGTACACTACTTGGGCGAAGCGTAGTTGTCAGCCCAGGGTTAATTTGAACATAAAACAAAATTAAGAAATGGCCTGGGCCTTGATTACGACTGCTCCAGACGATATGGTGTTTGTTATCACACCAAGTAAAGTCTGATATCCCAGGGATCAGAATTCACCAGGTGGGATAAATAGTGCCTATTATGAATATACCCCTAAAATTGGAGTATGAAATGGATTTCTGTACCTGTCACTGTAAAATCTGCATGTCGCTGTATTACCCCTGTCTTTGTTCCTGTTAATGTTTTGGCATGTTTGACTTGCTAAAATTTGAAGGAGAAAAAGAATCCAGGGTGCATTCTTTATCAGACTGCTTGTAATCACAACTCGTGCACAAAGAGATGCCTGTTCAGTGGCCACAATTTTACCGAGACACTAATAATAGAGGCTCTGAAGTTTGGAGAATGGCTCCTTTTTCTTGACATGGGTCAATTTTGAGAAGTTATTCAGTTTGAGTTAGACTGAACTGGAGCGGGAGCTGCACAGCACACTCTACAGTTGAGAAGGCAGTTCTCTCCCTGACTACAGCCCTTGAATTAGGATCCTCACCTTCAAGGGGTTCATTAAAAGATGCTAGCATATAAATGGCAAGCTCTTAGTTTAGAACATATTCGGGAAATTACTTTATTGATGAAGCTGTCATCGGCCATAACAGAATTGCCATGCCAGATGCAAGAATGAAGATATTTGATACATCTTGCCAGCACCGAGGAATGTATAAATTATATGAAATTTAAATGGGACAGCTCCCTATTTCATGAATTAATATCTAACACTGTTGTGAACCCCCCGTTCAAGGGAAACACCTGAAAAGATGTATTTAGCCTTGCTTATCACATCCCGTTCTGAAAAAGGAAAAAGGGCAGGTGTCTCTCACTCTCAATGCACGTTAGGTTCTTTGAAATCCAGATTGCTATGAGTCAGACAACCGTGTAAGAGAAGCTGTCATCTGCAGGGAATATTTGTACACATCTGGAACCTCACTGACCCTGACCGAGAAAACAGTAGAGACACCCAGCTGTTTGTAATGTATTATAATAGGTCTTTATTGTGCACATTCAGCGCAACAATGTTGTGTGTCAGTATTATAGAAATTATTAGAAAAACCTTAAACATTTAATATCGCACATCCCTACCATATCTAATAATATGGCATAAGCTCTAATTAACACCCATATCTATAATATCACCGCTTGGTGGTTATTGTAATGACTGAGTGATTAGTATTTACCCTATTTTATGTCAAGCCATGTACTATCCCTGTATACCTTAGAAAGCTGTCAGACCTTTAGTCTTAGAATGGCTCTCGGGCCTTTCTGCCAAGCAACCACTCTTCATGTCTTCCCTGTCAAACACTTAGGCTTTTCTATACCTTGCTCTCTAATAATTCTCTATGGAGAGGTGAGGAGGAGTTGTACAGGCTTTTTTTTGTATGTGCATCACAAACAAATGGTGCCTCAGTCAGAGACACATCCGAAAGGCAAGCAAATATAATGAAACATATTTCTTTTCAAATTTGCTCTGTGCTAGGCTAATGGCCTTGCAATGTTGTTCACTACACATAGCTCTCTGAACTGCAGAATGGGACATTATTTTTTACTGTATTTCTTTTATATATGTTAATGCATCCAATTTCAACCTGCCTCTAAAATAACATGGCAATCACGCACACTCCAATAGCTTTTACCACCATTCAAAGCGCTACTTTTCTAGGCTCTAAGCTTTGGACATTCACACTCTAAAGAGTTAGGGCCTCGTTTATGAAAACTGTCTCATCGTTGCGTGGAAACAGCAATTCAACAGTTTTCACTGCGCCCTCCTTGTGACAAGATGGATGTGCCTTATTTAATGTATGTATGTCACAAGAAGGCGCAGTAATGACGCACTGCTGGAGTGTGTCTCAAAAGTGACACAACTCCAGCAATAGGTCATTACACATGGGCAAGTTCAATGTTAAATGTGCCTGCGTCAGTCTTATGTCTGCTGAGGCAGGCGTAAGATTTGGACGCAGTGGAGTCCTAGAAGTGGCACAGTGAAATCTGATAGATTTCACTTCACCACTTCTATGAAGCATTTTGCGAGGCAACGCCTGCCCTGCATACATTATACCTGACGCAGGTATAATGTAGCACAGGGCATTACAAAGTGGCGCATCTGCTCAGATGCATCACTTTGTAAATAGGGGCAACATGGTGCATTTTTTACGCCGCCGGTGCGTCACAAAAAGTGACACAGCAGTGGCGCAAAAGTAGTGCAAGGCCTCATAAATAAGGCCCTAAGTGCATTCATGTTTGTCATATATTTAGGCATGATTTGCATGTAAGACGCATGTGCCATCAGGAAAGCCTACGCCAGGACCAAGGAAAGAGAGATGAAGTAGTGGATGAGCCCTCTGCTAGAACTCTATTAGTAGGCATCAACCCCCCCCCATTTGATAATGCCTCTTAAGACATCCTCTGCGTGACTAATATGATAAGCCTGTCATTACAATGTGATCATCAGCTCTTGTTCCTTCTCACTGCATGAAAAATGTTTACTCATTCTACAGCGAAGAATGTATTTATTCTCCATTTTCTAATTTCTATCCTGTATTTTGGCGTTGTTGTTATTTTTCTGCTTTGATGCACTTCACTTGTTATTCTGCTCTCCAATTCAGAGACGGCTAGCATAGCAATTCCTTGTGCATGAGGCTTGGTCTGCACTATGTAAAATAATCATTTAAAACAAGCATTTGCAAAGCTATTAGGCCTGGCTTTAATGTGCCAACACATGTAAACGCAGGCATTAAAAATGCTGTTTATATGCTTTGCATGCAGAAATGTTGTATATCCCAGATAAAGAACTGAATGCAGTAACTAGTCTGAGAATTGAGTGTACTTTTCAGATTAAAATAGTTCCTCATGCACTGCAATGCAATCATTTCACAGGAGGCTTAATGATACACCAAACACCACCCAGTAGTGTGAGGTGGAAGAGTGATAGCCCTTTGGGTGGAGATAATTCCTACTCTGTGTACATTTTAAAGAAGTGGTAACAATGTGTCTTTCAGACAGCTGTGCCATCGAACCAGGCCTAAAAAGATAACGAGGATAAGCTTGGTAGATTTAAGGATGGAGAATCTCTAGCTTTTGACTTTTACAAATGGAAATTCCTCTGGCCCGAACAGGAATGAATTACTTTTAAGCAGGCGGCACTAATAGAATTTGTTGCCTAGTCACATTAATGTTACAATTAACGATAGCAGGGTTGAAAGAAATTGGAAGCATCCGGCCTTCTGTGAACGCTGGGTTTCATTAGCCTGCTTATGGTAAGACGCACCACGCAAAGATATATATTCAATCCTTGTTATTGTTTCTGTACTGAAATACTCAATACTGATTTTAATTGATTTACCATTTTTTCAGATAAAATGTAATTTGTACAAACTGAGACCCTGATTACAGTCGTAGAGTAAATCCCGTATCGGCCACAAACTCCCATTTGCCACCAAAATGGGAGCAGAAGTGGGCTACAAATTGAGCCAAACGCAAGAGTTTGCAGATGAAACCGCCTGCAAATCATGGCATTAAATAAAGAGCATGTGCTCTTTGCACACATCGGCATGGGGAATAACGAGCGCTATTCATGTGTTTGCCCATATTCTGAATTCTGCGGTGTTAAAAACCTGAATCAAGTGCTGATTGTGCACCCATTAATCAGGGCCCCTCAAGCCTACTCTAGTTAGGTAGTGTGCTATTTGCACCCACATTTTGATGGTTAGATGTAACTGGGCACTTGGTAGCAAAGTGCTTTTATATGCTAATTAGTAGGCCCCTATTGTTGGCTGATTAAACAGGAGCAACCTTTTTTAAATGCAATCTTTGTTGCTTTGGTTAGTGATAGGGTCACTGTAATTATGTGATGTAATCAGTGATGTAACTGAACATGTCATGAGTGATGTAATATGTGAGGTCATAAGCAGTTCATTGCGAGGTCATAAGTTATAGTTAGCTAATGAAAATATAACTGCTGAATTTCTCTAGTTTTGTACGAGTGAAATGTGAGCCTAACTATAACTTCCCTGTAGCCTTGGTCTTTTTCGGTGAATTTCGATGTTTTAAAAAATATATATTACCTGACTGTACCCTGTAACCTTTGAGAGTGGGTGTGTGAGTAGGTTAGTGGGAGTGAGAGTCGCTGAGTGGGCGAGTGAGTGGGTGTGTGAATTCCTGAGTGGGTCAGTGAGTGGTTGTGTGAGTCTCAGAGTGGATCTGTGAGTGGGTCAGTAAGTGTCTGAGTGGGTCTGGGAGTGTTTGTGTGAGTCTCTGAGTGGATTTGTAAGTGGGTGCAAGAGTCTCTGAGTATGTCTGTGAATGGTAACTAGGGGTGGGTGGTAAACTCCACTCAGCGGGCAGAGTTTGCAAGGTTTGCTACTCCGCTGTTCTCTTAGAATGCAGAGTTCAGCAAAAACTCTTCCACCCCACCGGCGCACTCAACCCTTGCCTTAACAGTCCCACTGTGGGGAACTTACATGTGGCAACAATAGGGGTTCTTGGTCCCCAACTACTCTCATCAGCTAAGGGGACTTTATTCCCCAACCAGTAGTATGCCAGGAGGCCCCTTTGCAGAGTGATTGAGAAAGGGGGCAGGGACTCCAAAGATGTCACAGCAATCCTGCTGTGGGGGACTTGCTTGTGGCCACAATAGGGGTTGTTGGCCCCCAACGACCCTAAGCAGCCATCGGGACTACAACCCCTAACCAGCAGTGCACTAGGAGGCCCCTTTGCACAGTGGTTGCGAGAGGGGGCAGGGCCTCTGACGAGGTCTCAGCAATCCTACTGTGGGGGTATTACTTGTGGCAACAATAGGGGTTCTTGGCTCCCAACGACTCTCAGCAGCTAACTCATAGTGAGCCAGGACACCCCTTTGCAGAGTGGTTGAGAAAAGGGATGGGGACTCCGAAGAGGTCTCAGCAATTCTCATCAATCTAATTTCTGACCTATAATTCGCCTCTTTCTGCTCGTTTTTTACCTTTATTCTGCCTCTTTCTTCTAATTTCTGACCATTATTTTGCCTCTTTCCGCTCATTTCTCACCTTTATTTTTCCTCTTTCTGCATGTTTCTCACCTTTATCATCCTTCTTTCTGCTCATTGCTGACCTTTATCTTGCCTCTTTCTGTTTGTTTCTGACCTTTATTCTGCCTCTTGCTGCTGAATTCTGACCTCTGTTTGCCTCTTTCTGCTAATTTTGGATCTTTATTATGCCTTTTTTGCTTGTTTTCGACCTCTATTCGGCCTCTATCTGCTCATTTCTGGCTTCTATTCTGTCCTTTTGCTGCTCGTTTATCACCTTTATTTAATGTCTTTCTGCTCATTGCTGACCTTTATTTTGCCTCTTTCTGCCTGTTTCTGACATTTATTCTGCTTCTTTGTGAGGGATCTACTGGAAAGGCGTTTCCCTCCATGCAGGAGCAATCTATATCATCTCTTTCCCTGCCCGCATGTTTCTGGGCAGGGAAAGAGATGAAACCCCCTCCTCCAGCGGACAAGAGCCCTTTGACTGCTCCTGGCACTGGAACCGGAGTGTTTGCTTATTGCTGGTGGGGGCAGTCAAAGCTCCCGCTAAGCAAAAGCAAGCAGCTATGTCCTGGGGGAGGGTACCCTGGGACATTGCAGGAGACTGCCCTGGATGGTGGCGTCCCCAGGGCCATGTAAGGCGCCAGGAGGATGCCAGCACTGCCTCCTCCTTTCTTCTGCACTGGCCGCCCCAGGGAGATGGTGGTCCCCAGGTCTGAGAACGATTCAAGTCTTGCCAAAATGTATTTGGCCCGTGGGAGGTGGTGGTCCCTGGGGCTTTGAGGGTCTGTGTGGCCCCTCCAACAATGTGTGATTGCCCCGGGGCTTATATAGCCCATGGAGGGGGGACAGTGAGCCACCCTCCTTTTTTATTCATAAAGTCCCTGGAAGGTGGCAGTACCAGGGGCTTAATGAGCCTTAGGAGGGGGGCCCCCATGAGCCCCCTCCTTTTTTTTTTAGAAAATGCCCAACCAATCACAGCTCTGCATTTCCCTGCACAAGCTCTCAATTTTTCGCAAAGTCCCCGCAGCCAAAGATATCATTATCATGATTTTCTTAAATTTCTCAACAGCTACTGAACGGATTTACACAAATAACTGAAGGCGTGATCTGTGGAACCATATCTTCCTTCCTGCCAAATTTGGTGTAAACCTGTGCTTCAGAATGCAGGTTCGACGAAAGGTCCTATGGGAATTTACATGAGAAAAGCACTTTTTAGACTCCCCATTTTTCTTGGCCCCCACCTCACAGATCACCCAAAATTTCACATGCAGAACAAGATTCACCGGGTCACTTTTTAAAAAACAATTGTGTAAATTTGTCAAACGGCTCAAAAAATATAGGCAAGCCAAAAAAATTCTTTTTCTATGGAAACATGGTTCTAATATTACCCAGTGGTGGCCACCAATGGGTAGTTATAGTTAGGTCAGAGCTTCCATAGAAAACTTTAGTGCTGTTTGACGAATTTTCACAAAACTTTCCAAAAAAGTACAGAAAAGTCTAGTTTGTGCATCGAAAGTTTTTGGATGATCCATTAAGTGGGGGTCGAGAAAAACTAGGGTTTCCAAAATACAAAATACCCATGCATTTTCCATAAAATTTCTTGACAGTACTACCACAAAAACTGCTGAAGAGAATTATGCAAAATTTGTAAGAAAGCTAGATCTTGGTCCAGGAAGTATACTTTTTGTGAGTTGGTGTAAATCCGTTCAGTAGCTTTTGAGATATATATTTTTTTTAATGTGTATATCAAGATGGTTGCATACAAGGGACCATCGCAAAAGTCCCTCAAACCCAATTAAAAAAATAGTGTATTCTGATTCGTCCAGCTCTTTTTTTCCCTAGTACCATCTTGCTCCTGTGGGCATTAGACTCACATGGGAGAGTGTGCTCTGATTGACGGCCAGCAACATGAAGGAAAAATGTTGTTGGCAGCCATTACAGGACTCGGGGACTTTAATCCCTGTCTGGCAATTTCAAAAAGGAAAAATATTATGAAGGGTAAAACCATGCTCCCTACTATTTGTGAGATGTCCCTTTAGGGGCTAAAACCATTTTAAAAAAAAGATTTGCAATCCCACGGGAACTGGCGGAGGCGCAAGTTACACATACCTTAGGTTACTGGTTATAGTTACTAGAAATAACTGGTGAATATATATATATATCCTACTGGCTGTCGGTTTTAGTAGGTAGTATAGTTATAGTTAGGACTATGTTTCCATAAGTTTCAAGGCTATCAGACATTTTCTGACAGCTCGGTCTTTTCTTTCTCGATATGATGTATGTGTGTTTGACCAACAGTTTTCTCATCTTTGATAAGAACATCTATAGGCAAACCCAGGGGATCGCAATGGGGACCTGCTCCTCCCCCTGCTATGCTGGTTTGTAATTTGGTTGGTGTCAGGAGCCGTTCGTCAGTAACATCCCTCATTTTGACGAGCATGTCGTCTGCTGGGTGTGCTATATAGATGACATTTTTTGCATCTGGAAGGGCAGGAGTGAATAAGCCTATGAATCTGTCAATGTAATCAACAACAATTCTTTAACTCTAACATTTACCAGTCATATACATCAGATAGGAATAGAATTCATAGATCTACCACTGGAAGTACAAAATAATGAACTAGAAAGTAGTCTCTTTCGTAAGGAAACAGCAGGTTATAGCCTGCTTCCTGCAGGAAGTTGCCATCCTAGGAATTTGATACAAAGCATACCTTATTGTGAATTGCTTAGGGCCAAAAGGAACTGCAGCTCCAAAATGTCCTATAAAAAAGAAATGAACATCAGGAAAGGCAGATTCCTAGAAAGAGGATAGTTCTCAAGAACCATAGAACAGGCTTGTGATAAGGCAAGGCAGGTTGGGAGAGAAGAATTACTGACTCCAAAGTTCTGGGAAGTCATCAACCGCCCAGTGTTCTCAGATACCTCTACCCAAAAAATGGATTCCCAAATACCATGAGACGCCTTGGCTTCACATTATTCATATATGTTTAACCCTCTAAACAGAGCCTTAAATTCTGAGCGTAAGGACTTCACTAAAATTGAATTAGAGAACAAGCTCTGAAGTTTAGTCAATCAGTTTCAGTTAAGGAGGTGGAGGCAGCAATAACTCAGGGTATCCGCATCAAAACGATTGGCCTGGATGGGGTCCCCACGACCTGTTCAAGGATGACACCAACCTCTGAGCGCCTTCTAACAAATATCCATTGGGATTCTCTCACAGGTCCCCGCCTGCTTCACGGAAAGTCGCTATAGTGGTCCCTATCTTCAAGAAAGGGGGAAGGAATGATCCGGCCAGCTACAGGCTAATATCTCTATTAGATGCAACAGTAAAAGTCTTGGGCAGGGTCCTTTTGGTTTGGCTTGAAGAGTGGGCCTTTGCAAATAATGTGCTTTCTAAAACACAATATAGTTTTAGATGGGGAATGGGCATGACGGAACAGTGTCTGAACCTGTCACTGATTGTCAGTAAATACATTAGGTCCATGAAGAGCTCCTTGTATCTGTCCTTCATGGCAGTGGCGTAATGAAACTTGTGGGTGCCCCACTGCAAAGTGCACTGAGGGGAGCCCCCTCCCTAGCCCATCACTTAGAAATTCTGCTGAGGGGACCCCCTGGAGCTTGGGCCCCCTGCACCGTGGGGGCTCTGGGGACTTATGCTACACCACTGCTTCATGAACTTATCTAGTGCGTTTGACACTGTCAGTCATGACAGACTGTGGAATACGATGGAAGATATGGGGGTGGAAGAACCCCTTGTTGTCCTGCTGCGCAAGCTACGCTGTAATACTACAGTGAGAATACGCTATGGCAATGCTGGTGAGAGAACAGATTTAATTGTCTTGATGATGGGGGTCCGTCAGGGCTGTAAACTGGCCCCTTTTCTATTCCTTGTTTATACAAATAGCTTAGAGGGACATCTACTGAAAAAGGATCTACAGTGTCCAAAAATCGGCCAAAACTTTGTACAACATTTCTCTATGCTGATGATGCTGTCCTTTTTGCAAGGACAGCTATGAGCCTTGAGAGGTCCATTGATATTAGACTTTATGTCTTCCCTGAACTTAAAAGTGAACCATAAAAAGTCATACGTTATGGTGAGTGGCCCCAAGTCAACAAAGTCTAACTCTGTCCCCGTACAGGGCAATCGAATCGAAAAAGTTAAAAAATATTCTTATCTAGGGACTCTTATTAACACTCAGTTATTATGGGATTCCCTGCTGACCCTTAGGGAACAGCAAATGACTAGAGCCATGGAGGCACTGTTTCGTTTTGCAGCAAAATCTGGCCATAAGCCAATCAAAGAAATGTTCACACTCTACAAAACTAAATTCCTCTTAATTGCTACTTATGGGGCTGAAGTGTGGGGTTTTAGTAATTGTGGAAAGCTCCAATTAGTGGAAAACAATTTTATTAGAAAGCTTTTGATGGTCCCCAAGAGCGCAACAAAATCTTTTTGCCACTAGAAACTGGGGCTTGAGTACATTATGAATTGTATTGGACTTGCCCCTCTGTTATTTTAGGTGTAAATCTGGCATACACCGGAGCTCGATTTTTCAAGATCCATTATTATGGATTGTCTTTCCATGGCCAATACTGAGATAATCCCTTAGCTTTGTTACCTGAAAAAAGCATTTAGCGAATTGGGTGTAATAGAGCTCTTTAATGACCCCTGTAATATGCCTCCTCAAGCAAAATCTATGTAAAGTCTTTATATCATTCAAGTGCCAGCGCAAGTCACAACCAGCAATTAAATTAGCGAAGAGTCTTGAGCAAGGGCAATGATAGTTTTTGGGGAATTTAGAGAATTCAAATGCAGCCATAGCAAATTCTGGCAGGTGTTGAAATTGACGAACAAACATCTACTTAACCATCTTCTTTTAGAGCCTCAACATAGATTTTATTTAACGAGATTTCGCTTAACCACACTGCATTCTCTGGTTGCCTTTCCTAAACAAGGTGGATGGCATGACTACCTTCAGCCCTGCCCATGTAATAATGTTCCAAAACAATCCACTCTGCATTTTGTCTTGTTTTGTGCATTGTTCAAAAATTGGAGATCCAAAGTTTTGCTTCAGATACTGAGGCTGTGCCACCCTTGTTCTTATAGAAAAGGTTTTAGTCACTTATATTTGCTCTACTCTTTTGATATTTATATGCTGTTTTAAATTTCATAAGAAGAGCCCTCTTATACGAAAATGATATGGGTGACGGAGTGTATTTATTCGTAGCGCATCCTTGCAGTGCTTTTTTTGGGCATATGCCCTTTATCTTACTTGCAGGGTGTGAACGTCATATCTTTTGTGGCTATGATAGATTTGGCAAGAAATTTTCCCTGAAATTGATTTATCGAGTTGCCATTTAATTTCTTAACTTATTTGTCTGCACTTTTCATGGTTTTTATTGTATTTAGCATCCTTTTAATTGTAAATGTATGTGTCTTGTAAAGCGCACTGCTGCCCTGAGGCGTCCTGGTGCTAATTATTTTTAGTATTTTACTTCAATCATGTATGTCTATTCCATGACATTTTTTATCGAATGAATTGTTATTTATGTGCTTTTATGATTTGCTTGCCAAATCAAAGAAAGTTTATTATTGTTTGATTGATGATAACTCCAAGAACCAGGAATACTCAAGACTCACAGCCAGTAAGATGCATTACCTTCTTTCACAGCCAGGCATGGGAATTCAAACGCAGGCATGGCAAATTCTGGCAGGTATGGAAACCGGAAGAACATCTAGTTAATCACATTGGAAATAACCCACAAGTCACCTTTACCAGATGTATTTCCCTTAAGGATACTCTAAGACATAGTCTAGTGACATCTGGTGGTGGTGCAAGCAACATGCATGTTTTTTTTTATGTGTGGACCATGTAAAGCCTGCAAATATAGAAATAATTGCAAAATGATTCAACTCTCAGCAGATCATTGACCATATAAAATAACTAAACATCTCACATGCAACTCAGACTATTTTGTGAATGCTTTGTGTTGCCCATGTAATAAGTATTACATTAGGAGCACAATTTGTAAAGCTAAAAAGAGACTGCTAGAACACATACCGGTAATCACCAGCGAAGACAAACATTACTCCATTGTAAGGCACTTTGGCTGAAACATGAAAATAACATCGGCCACTTACAATTTTGTGTGCTAGATAGAATTCCAATTTGAGAAGGAAAGGACAACAGAGTAAAGGATTTCACTGACAATGTCATGAATGATGTAATATGTGACGTCATCTGCAGTGCATTGTGGGGACGCGAGTTATAGTTAGCTGAACTAACTATAATGGGGCAATATCTATGGTTTTGTATGAGAGAAATGTCCAACAAACTATAACGTCCCTGAAACCTATGTTTTTTTCAGTGAATTTTTTAGGTTTTTTAAATGCAAATTTCTAGCTATAATGTCCCTGAAACCTATGGTTTTTTCAGTGAATTTTTACGGTTTTTTAAATGCAAATTTCTAACTATAACGTCCCAGAAACCTGTGGTTTTTTTTCAGTGAATTTCAATGGTTTTTTAAATGCTAATTTCTAACTATAACATGCCTGAAACCTATGGTTTTTTCAGTGAATTTCAATGGTTTTTTAAATGCTAATTTCTAACTATAACATGCTTGAAACCTATGGTTTTTTCCATGAATGTCAATGGTTTTTTAAGTGCTAATTTGTAACTATAAATTAGCTGCAACCTATTGTTTTGAATGTGAATTTCATAGTTAAAAAAAAATGCTAATATTGAACTATAATGTTCAAGAAATGTTTTTTAAAAAATTTTTTTTGTTAATAAAAAAATGTTCTTTCTAAAATTAAATTAACCTTTTTTAAAAAACAAAATAAAAAGATTTGCGCACCCATCGTGCAACTGTTTCGATCGCTGCGCGAATTGAAGTAATTTGCCGCCATATTGGTTAAGTCGTGCACGTTCCATGTTAGGTTAGCGAGTGGTGCGTGGTTTCGGCCCGCGCTACGTCACATACATGAGTTGTGATGCAGCGTTGGGTGCGCAAATAGATCGTAAATGTTTAACCTTTAAAAGTATGTTTATATAAGTTTATTGTATATATTACAACAAGAGATGATGATGATGATGATGATGAGTGTGGCTCACTGGTTAGAGTAGGCAGACCTGGAAGCAGAGGTCAGCCCGGGACCAGGGTTCAATTCCCGGCTTGGCTGGGTCTTGAGTCCATAAATTGTCCATGGACTCGATAATTCTCGCTCCAGTGCATACTCGATTCATGGGTTCACACTCTGCGACTCTGGGCAATAGCTTGCTTAATCTCCACAATGGCCCCTCGCGGCGGGATGCCTGGCTTTCACCTTGTGGATGCCCTGCTGGGTTATCTCACAGGGGAATACCAGGACGGGTTCCCTAAGCAAGCGCTTAGAGACCGGTTGGTGATTTGCGCTATATAAATATCTGTACATTTACATTTACATTTAAGAGAATTACATAAGTTATATATTTGTAATCGCTTCAAAGATATATTATTTTTAAATGTATTTATGCGGAACCGCGTTGGGTGCGCTAACGTGCCGCGCCACGACGCGCGCCCTTCGCGAAGCCCATGTGACTTGAAAAGAAAGTATATGACTGGTTTAGAGACTTTTTATTCTAGAAGTTGTAGGACCCCACCCATTTTTCTTTCATTCTTCCAGGATCATCTCTAGTGACAGACCTCTTCTCTACTAGGTGTGTTTACATCTTTTTGGTATTTATTTTTCTTCTTCTGAAAATGGCTGCTGCATCATCATCTGAGCAACTTCCACCAGAGGAAGAAGAAGATTTGGAAGAAGTTCGGAAAAAGAAATATGAGAGTGTTGTATGGGCATTTTTTACTATACCACCAGGACAAAAGAAGGTTAATGCAACGAAAGTTACTTGCTCAATTTGTGAGCGAGTGCTTTCACGTGGATCACAAAAAAAATATTTATGTGGCACATCTGTCCGGATTCAAGGACTCTGGAAAGTCTCACCGGGAGTTTCTGCAGAGGCGCCCAGGAACTGATGACTAGCTCCTCGACTTCCCCCAATCACCGCCTAAGTATATCAGACTCTATACTACGGGGGTGACCAGGGAAAGAGGGGAAACAAAACAAGGGAAGAAACAAGGGGATGAGCTCCAGACACTGTCTCTATCTTCGGTCTCTGCACGATGAAGTGGCTAAAAGAAAGAAGGAGTGGTTAGCTGACACAGAAGACAGCGACTTCCTATCCCACTCTCCCAGACCTGTGCTATACCTTATGTTTCCCTCCTTCTGGTCTTGGATAGCAGTGTAATGAGAAAGAGATGCTCCGGAAGCTGTAAGAACAAGGAGAGTGCACTAAGGACATGTATATATCAACCCAGCCTGGAGCACTATACCACTGACTTCACGTATGTGTATGCTCACCTAGATTCCCTCCCCAGAAGCGTGGAACTGTACAATCAGGGATGCGTCGGGCCACTGACAAGACCTTTTGAATGGCCAATGGAGCTATACAGTGCAGGAAATAAGTAAAGAAAGAGGCGACCTTTACTTGTTACCGGAGATCAGAAGGGTGAGTTCATTCCGGTGTAGTCACAGTTGGGTCGCGGTGAGGAGACGCTGTAGTTGGAGGCTGATGGAAATCCAAGATGCAGCAGAAGTAACAAGGCAGGCTACGGGATGCTTACGGGGCTCAGGGAAGCAAGGAAACCATTCGTGCCGTACAACGTGGAGAATACCAGCCCGACCTACCACACGGGACGCTGAGTTCACACCCTGGGGAACGCAGATCCAATCGGCAGATGGAGACCCTCTCACACGTTACCAAACACTACAACGGAATCCCTACCTCTTGCGAGAGATATAGCCTCGGAACATTCCTATCAAAGGTAAGGAGGACTCTGGACGACAGTGACGGCTGTCACGGGCGTAGATAGGAAGACAAACACGGAGATTGGAAGGAGAATCCAAGCGGACTGCAGGAAAGCTTCGGACCTTGGGGCTTCAGGAACAAACGAACGCAAAGCGCTAATTCCGGGGGAAGCCAGGCTTTTGTTCCTGCCTGACTCCTCCGCGCATGCGTATTGTCAAGGCGCCATCTTTAGGTTGGCGCGGCGACAGTCCTGACAGTACACTCCTCCTAACGACCCCCCCACGGGTCTGGGTTTATCAGGATGTTGTCGGTGGAAGAGGCGAAGCAGTCTGGGAGCATGTATATTACTGGCTGGTTCCCATGACCGTTCGTCAATTCCGTATCCTTTCCAATGGACCAAGTATTGTAGTCTTTGTCTGACTCGTCTAGAGTCTATGATCTTTTCCACTTCGTATTCCGGTTCTTCATCAACAAGTGCAGGAGAGGTTTGCAATCGAGTTCCGGGCTCAACAGGCTTTAACAAAGAGGTGTGGAAAACAGGATGGATCTTTAGTGCTGGGGGCAGAGCCAATTTAAGGGCCACAGGGTTCACTACTTTGATAATTTCATACGGTCCTACGTATCTTGGTTTGAACTTGCATGACCCCTTCAAAGCTATGTTTTTTGCAGACAACCACACCTTCTCTCCCTGTTTATACTCAGGCCCTGGTCTTCTATGGGCGTCTGCTCCTTCCTTATACCAAGCCTTTGCTTGGTCCAGGTTGTCTTTAGCTGCCCGATGCACTGTTTGAAGTTCTTGTATCATGTCTATGGCCATGGGAGTAGAACAAGAAGAATATACTGGTTGACAGACAGTTCTGGGATGGTACCCGTAAGTGCACATGTAAGGTGTGGTCTTGATAGCTGTACGGTAACTGTTGTTATACGCTATCTCCGCCACCCACACTAAGTCGTCCCATTCTTTAGTAGATTGCATGACCTGACACCTGATGTATTGCTCAAAGCATTGATTGACCCTTTCCGTTTGTCCATCCGTCTGAGGGTGGTGGCTAGAGGACAAACGAGCGTCAATCTCTAACAAGGTACACAATCCCTTCCAAAATTTGGACACGAACTGTGCACCTCTGTCTGAAATGACGACTGATGGGAGTCCATGCAATCGCACTATCTGTTGTAAAAAGATGTGAGCCAAAGTTCGAGAGGTAGGGAGTTTGGATAACGGAATAAAGTGTGCCAATTTTGAAAACATGTCTACCACCACTAGTAACGTGGTGTGTCCCCTTGCTGAACGTGGTAAGTCAACTATGAAATCGAGAGACAAGGTATGCCAAGGGCGAGGAGGTGTGGGCAAGGGAAGCAAGAGCCCCATGGGTTTTTGGGTGGACGATTTGCCTTGAGCGCATATACTGCATCTCTGCACATACAATTTGGTGTCTTTTACCATATCAGGCCACCAGAATCGTCTGCGTAAGGATTCTAGTGTCTTCACATACCCTGGGTGACCTGCAAGAGAATGTGAATGGGTCCAATTTAACGCTTGTTCCTGTAGCTCAACGGTGGGAAGTACCAAACCCCCTTCTATATAGGCACAACCTGCCTCATATGTGACCGAGTGTGCACCACTTATGCCCTTCATATCAACAGAGGTTTGTTCACGCCGGACCCGTTCCAGGAACTCTTCCTCTGAGTAGGTTCCCCCTACTATCTTCTCATGGGCAATGATCAGGGGTGGTTCTGTGGGTGTTTCTTCATTGTCATAACCTAGGCGGGATAAGGCGTCTGCCTTCCCGTTCTTCTTTCCAGCTTGGTAACGAATAAGGAAATCAAATTCGTTAAAGAATTGTGACCATCTTAGCTGTCGGAGAGACAATGCTCTTGCCGATTTCAAATACTGTAAATTTCTGTGATCCGTCAATACTGTGAATGTGTACTTTGCACCTAATAAGTATTGCCTCCACTCCTCAAACGCCTTTCGTATGGCCAACAATTCCTTGTCCCCTATAGCATAATTTATCTCGGCGGGAGTAAGCTTGCGTGAAAAGAAAGCTACAGGATGGAGTACTCCAGTTTGAGAGTCATATTGGGAGAGAACCCCCCCTACTGCTACATTGGAAGCGTCCGCTTCTACTATAAATTCATGAGCCGGATCCGGATGTTTTAGAACCGGAGCTTGGGTAAAAGCTTCTTTCAGTCTCTGAAAGGCATCATCTGCCTCTGGGGTCCACAAGAATTTTACGCCCTTTTTTAAAAGGGCAGTAATAGGGGAAACCAATCGAGAGAAATTACAAATAAACCGCCGATAAAAGTTGGCAAAACCGATGAAACTTTGTGTCTCTTTCACCGTCTGAGGTGCTGCCCAACGGTTAATTGCCTCAACCTTTATCGGATCCATCCAAAGCCCTTGGGGAGAAATGATGAAACCCAGGAAGGGCACTTCTTGTGCATGGAAGGTGCATTTTTCTAATTTGCAATAAAGTTTGTTGTCTTGTAACCGTTCAAGTACACTTCTTACATGGTTCTCATGTTCTGCCATGGAGCGAGAGTAAATAAGCAGATCGTCAATATAAATGATCACATACTTATCGATCATGTCCTTGAGGGTCTCATTAATGAAAAACTGAAAAGCCGAAGGGGCATTACACAATCCAAACGGCATCACTAAATATTCGTATAAACCATATTTAGTGCAAAATGACGTCTTCCATTCATCCCCCTCTCTTACGCGGACGAGGTGGTAAGCTCCGTGCAAGTCCAGCTTCGTAAATATTGTTGCACCCATAACCCTATCAAGGAGATCAGAAATCAGAGGCAACGGGTACCTGTTCTTTATGGTGACAGAATTAAGTGCTCTGTAGTCGATGCAACATCTCAGACCTCCCTCTCTCTTTGGTATAAAAAAAAGAGAGGAAGAGGCCGGAGAGCGGGAAGGACGGATGAACCCCATTTGTAACATCTTGTCCAGGTATTCACGGAGATATATATTCTCCTTTTCGGTAAGATTGTATACACGACTGCATGGAATACGGGCCCCTGCCTGTAGATCTATTCGGCAGTCGTATTGCCTATGCGGGGGAAGACTGGTTGCTTCCTTTTCATCAAAGATAGGATGTAGATCTCGGTACACCGAAGGTAAAGACCCGTCTTCCACACCTCCTGAGGCTGCTAGGTCACTCCCAGAAACCATTAAAGGTGCTAAGTTATGAGACCTGGATACATGTCTGAATGTCAAGGTTAAATCTGTCCAATTAATTAGGGGATTATGTTGACGCAACCAGGGCAGCCCTAAAATAACTGGGAACTGGGGAGCGCGGATCAAGTCAAAGACCATGATTTCTGAATGTTGGTCTTCGATGTCAACCCGTAAGGGTGTTGTCTGGTGGGTTACAGGACCTGAGGTTAGGGTACTGCCATCAATGGTGGTTATGTCTTCCCATACGGCCTTGGCTACCTGATCGATTTTATGCCTTTTGGCCCATAAGAGATCTACAAAATTCCCTGACGCTCCGGAATCTATCATCACGGGGACCACGACCTGATGCTGACCCCATGTAATACAAGCCTTGACAAAAAAATGGCGAGCCGGACTTACGGGTAGTTCGGAGGAGGAGACAATGCATCCTGAAGTACCCGAGACACCTGTCTCCTTGGATCTCGGGCTTCTTAGTTTTCCGACTGTGACCCTAACTTTGGTCGTACAGGACATTCTCTCAGGAAATGGCCCGGTTTCCCACAATACAGACAGAGTTTTTTCTCTCTGCGTCTCTGTCTTTCAGCGTTGGTCAAGGGCCCCTTTACTGACCCAATCTGCATGGGTTCTACTTCTTCGAGGACCTTCTCTGCCTCGGGTTTTTTCTCTCGGAAGGGCATCCATTTATACTCTCCCTTACCCTTCTCTCTCTTTCGTTCATTCAATCGGTGGTTGATCTTTACCACCAAATCTATCAGTTCTGGACATGTATCAGGGGGATCTACCACCTGTGCGAGAGCATCCTTCAAGTCCTCCCTGAGACCCTTATAGAAAAGAGCGCTACGCTTTTCTTCGGGCCAACCAGTTTCTACCACTAATCTTTGAAAGTCGGTTATATAACCGGCCAAATCCTTCGTCCCCTGCTTTAAATTCAAGAGTTCAGTGTCCGCAGAGTGTGTAAATGTATGTCTATCAAATAGTTTCCTCAGCTCACGACGGAAAGCCTGGTAGTTATATAACAAAGGGTCATCTCTCTCTATGAGAGGTATGGTCCAATTAGCGGCTACCCCACCCAAATAGGACATAACAAACGCTACCTTGGCTTGCTCTGTGGGAAAGCATGAGGCTTTACACATAAAGTGTAGCTGACATTGGCTAATAAACACAGGGAACTTGGCAGAATCCCCAAAAAACCTTTCGGGTGGAGCTAGGGGTATGGTTTGGGGTGTTGACACCTGTATCACTGGGGAAGTGGTAGTGTTCGAACCTGTGCTACCTACATCACCTACCTCCCTCCGATCCCTTTGTAAGGAATCTACCCTACTCGCTAAAGCCTGAGTCTCCGCTTGGAGATTACCTATCATATGTGCTAAGTCTGCTAAAGACACCTGACTCAGTTCCATGGCGCCTGGGCAGAAATAATGATTATATCTTTGTGGGCTTTGCGTTCTGTCCGGATTCAAGGACTCTGGAAAGTCTCACCGGGAGTTTCTGCAGAGGCGCCCAGGAACTGATGACTAGCTCCTCGACTTCCCCCAATCACCGCCTAAGTATATCAGACTCTATACTACGGGGGTGACCAGGGAAAGAGGGGAAACAAAACAAGGGAAGAAACAAGGGGATGAGCTCCAGACACTGTCTCTATCTTCGGTCTCTGCACGATGAAGTGGCTAAAAAAAAGAAGGAGTGGTTAGCTGACACAGAAGACAGCGACTTCCTATCCCACTCTCCCAGACCTGTGCTATACCTTATGTTTCCCTCCTTCTGGTCTTGGATAGCAGTGTAATGAGAAAGAGATGCTCCGGAAGCTGTAAGAACAAGGAGAGTGCACTAAGGACATGTATATATCAACCCAGCCTGGAGCACTATACCACTGACTTCACGTATGTGTATGCTCACCTAGATTCCCTCCCCAGAAGCGTGGAACTGTACAATCAGGGATGCGTCGGGCCACTGACAAGACCTTTTGAATGGCCAATGGAGCTATACAGTGCAGGAAATAAGTAAAGAAAGAGGCGACCTTTACTTGTTACCGGAGATCAGAAGGGTGAGTTCATTCCGGTGTAGTCACAGTTGGGTCGCGGTGAGGAGACGCTGTAGTTGGAGGCTGATGGAAATCCAAGATGCAGCAGAAGTAACAAGGCAGGCTACGGGATGCTTACGGGGCTCAGGGAAGCAAGGAAACCATTTGTGCCGTACAACATGGAGAATACCAGCCCGACCTACCACACGGGACGCTGAGTTCACACCCTGGGGAACGCAGATCCAATCGGCAGATGGAGACCCTCTCACACGTTACCAAACACTACAACGGAATCCCTACCTCTTGCGAGAGATATAGCCTCGGAACATTCCTATCAAAGGTAAGGAGGACTCTGGACGACAGTGACGGCTGTCACGGGCGTAGATAGGAAGACAAACACGGAGATTGGAAGGAGAATCCAAGCGGACTGCAGGAAAGCTTCGGACCTTGGGGCTTCAGGAACAAACGAACACAAAGCGCTAATTCCGGGGGAAGCCAGGCTTTTGTTCCTGCCTGACTCCTCCGCGCATGCGTATTGTCAAGGCGCCATCTTTAGGTTGGCGCGGCGACAGTCCTGACAACATCATCGATGTTAAAACATCTTCAAACAATTCATCCAAAACGACTTATCCGAGAACAACTAAGATGAAAAGAGGAGAAAGAAGGATATGATGGGCCCAGTACTTCTTCAAGTGACACAACACCTGCCACCATTCATCGAGATTTAGCTCGTGTAGAGCAGGTCTGCATTAAATGCAGAAAGACTCTTTGCGTTGGGGAGCAGTCGATGGATGCAATCCTCATTGCAATCCAGAATCCCCATTGTAAAAAATGTTTTCTTTTCTTTCATGCAATGCTGTTAAATTGCATATTTTTTGCCATGTTTTTGTTCTTGGCTCTGTTTTTTTCAGTTTTTGAATAAAATAAACACCGAAAAATTTAAAAAATCATTAAGAAAATACAAAAAAAGAAGAAAACAACAAAAGAAGAAAAAAATGGTTCTTTTTAGAACCGCTTATTTGGTTTAAAGAAGAAAATTATTTAAGTAGAATGAATTGATGCATGATTGATTGAAGGAGTACATGGATAGAATCTGAGACATTTGTTAAGTGCTTTATTAATGTGTAGGTCCTTGTATTAATGCAAGAATAGTACCTGGGTGATCGAAGGACGGTATGGGTAGTGCCTAGATGATGGGAGGAGTAAAAGCATAGTGTATACGTAGTGTCTGGATAATTCCAGGAGTGTATCAGTAGTGCATGGGTGAATAGAGTAGTGCATAAGTAGTGCCTGCGTGAGTTCGTGTGTACATGGGTACTACCAGAGGATTTGAAGGAGCAAATGAGAAGTGTGTAAGTGGTTAGAGGAATGCATGAGCAGTGCATACAGGATTGCAGCAGTGCATGTGTTTGTGACTGGGTCTTTGCATGAGTACATGGGTACTGAGTAGAAGATTAGAGTACTGCAAGGAGACTGTGTGCTGAATTTGTAAGAGTTTGGGTATTGGCGGAGTGTTTGGATTAGTACATGGTTGTGGCTGGGTGAGTGGAGGAGTGCATGGGAAGTGAGAGGGTGATTGCTGGACTGCATGAGTACTACGTGGATAATTGCATGAGTGAATCACTAGTGTGTAGCTGGTTACAGGACTGCATGGATAGTGCACATGTGATTGTAGCACTGCATGTGTTAGTGCCTGGGTCATTGCATGAGTACATGGATAGCGACAGGATACTTAGAGTGCTGCAAGGAGAGTGCATAGTGAATTTATAAGTGCTTGGGTTGTGGCAGAGTGATTGGATAAGGACATGGGACTGTCTGGGTAATTGGAGGAGTGCATAGGTAGTAATGTGGAGATTACTCAACTGTATAGATAGCACTCAAAGGATTGTAAATGGGTACTGACTGGATGATTGGAATACTGCAAGGAGAGTGCATGGTGAAATTCTAAGTGATTGGGTTTTGGAGGAGTGATTGGATTAGTACATGGTAGTGGCTGGGGATTGGAGGAGTGCACAGGGGTGACAGTGTCATTGCTGGGCTGCATGTGTACTCCCTGGGTAATAGAAGGAGTTAATCAATAGTTGGTTACAGGACTGCATGGATAGTGCACATGTGATTCTAGCACTGCTTGTGTTAGTCCCTGGGTCATTGCATGAGTACATGGATAGCGACAGGATACTTAGAGTGCTGCAAGGAGAGTGCATGGTGAATTTATAAGTTCTTGGGTTGTGGCAGTGATTGGATAAGGACATGGGACTAGCTGTGTAATTGGAGGAGTGCATAGGTAGTAACATGGAGATGACTAAACTGTATAGGTAGCACTAAAAGGATTGTAGCAATGCATGAGTTAGTGCCTGGGTAATTGCATGAGTACATGAGTACTGATTGCATGTTTAGAGTACTGCAAGGAGAATGCAAGGTGAATTTATAAGTTATTATATTTTGGCGGAGTGATTGGATTAGAACATGGTACTGGCTGGGTGATTGGAGGAGTGTACGGGAAGTGACAGTGTGATTGCTGGACTTCGTGGGTACTACCTGGGTAATTGGAAGAGTGAATTAGTAGTGTGTAGGTGGTTAGAGGACTACATGGATAGTGCACATGTGATTGTAGCACTGCATGTGTTAGTCCCTGGATCATTGCATGAGTACATGGATAACAACAGAATACCTAGAGTGCTGCAGGGAGAGCGCATGGTGAATTTATAAGTACTTGGGTTATGGCAGAGTGATTGGATAAGGACATGGGACAGGCTGGGTAATTGGAGGAGTGCATAGGTGGTAACATGGAGATTACTAAACTGTAAAGATAGCACTCAAAGGATTGTAAATGGGTACTGACTGGATAATTGGAGTACTGCAAGGAGAGTGCATGGTGAATTTCTAAGTGCTTGGGTTTTAGCAAAGTGATTGGATTAGTACATGTTACTGGCTCGGTGATTGGAGGAGTGCACGGAGAGTGACAGTGTGATTGCTGGACTGCATGGGTACTACCTGGATAATTGGAGGAGTGAATCAGTAGTGTATAGGTGGTTACAGGACTACATTGATAGTGCACATGTGATTGTAACACTGCATATGTTACTCCCTGGGTCATTGCATGAGTAAAGGGATAGCAACAGAATACCTAGAGTGCTGCAAGGAGAGTGAGTGGTGAATTTATAAGTGTTTGGGTTGTGCAGAGTGATTGGATAAGGACATGGGACTGACTGGGTAATTGGAGGAGTGCATAGGAAGTAACATGGAGATTCCTAAACTGTATAGGTAGCACTCAAATGATTGTAGAAGTGCATGAGTTAGTGCCTGTGTTATTGTATGAGTACATGGGTACTGACTAGATGATTAGAGTACTGCAAAGAGAGTACATAGTCCATTTGTAAATGCTTAGGTTTTGGCGGAGTGATTGGATTACTACATGGTAGTGGCTGGGTGATTGGAGGAGTGCACGGGGAGTGACAGTGTGATTGCTGGACTGCATGAGTACTACCTGGGTAATTGGAAGAGTGAATCAGTATTGTCTAGGTGGTTACAGGACTATATTGATAGTGCACATGTGATTATAACACTGTTACTCCCTGGGTCATTGCATGAGTATATGGATAGCAACAGAATACCTAGAGTGCTGCAAGGAGAGCGCATGGTGACTTTATAAGTGCTTGGGTTGTGGCACTGTGATTGGATTAGTAAATGGTACTGGCTGGGTGATTGAAAGAGTGCATAGTAGTAACATGGAGATTACTAAACTGTATAAGTAGCACTCAAAGGATTGTAGACGTGAATGAGTTAGTTCCTCAGTAAATGCATGAGTACATGGGTACTGACTGGATGATTGGAATACTGCAAGGCAGAGTACATGCTGCATGTCTAAGTGCTTGGGTTTTGGCAGAGTGATTGGATTAGTACATGGTACTGGCTGGATGATTGGAGGAGTGCACGGGGGTGACAATTTGATTGCTGGACTGCATGGGTACTACCTGGATAATTGGAGGAGTGAATCAGTAGTGTATAGGTGGTTACAGGACTACATGGATACTGCACATGTGATTGTAGCACTGCATGTGTTAGTTCCTCGGTCATTGTATGAGTACATGGATAACGACAGAATACCTAGAGTGCTGCAAGGAGAGTGCATGGTGAATTTATAAGTGCTTGGTTTTTGGCAGAGTGATTGGATAAGGACAATGGACTGGCTGGGTAATTGGAGGAGTACGTAGGTAGTAACATGGAGATTACTAAACTGTATAGATAGCACTCAAAGGATTGTAAATGGGTACTGACTGGATTATTGGAGTACTGCAAGGAGAGTGCATGGTGAATTTCTAAGTGCTTGGGTTTTAGCGAAGTGATTGGAATAGTACATGGTACTGACTCGGTGATTGGAAGAGTAAATGGGGAGTGACAGTGTGATTGCTGGACTGCATGGGTACTACCTGGGTATTTGCAGGAGTGAATCAGTAGTGTGTTGGTGGTTACAATACTGCATGGAGAATCTATCTCGTCATCCGGCAGTCGTTGTCCCCGCAGGGAATCACAACGCGGTCGTTACAACGACCGCGTTGGGATTCCGCATACCATTACTCCCAAAGTCGAAACAACGACTTGCGGAGGAGTGCGCTGGATGTTGGAATAGTATAATTTACTATTCCAACTCCAGTCTGTGCGGACACTAGGGAAGGTTTTGGATTTTAAATCCAACACCTTAACCCCCTCCCCTCCGCAAGTCGTTGTTCCGACTTGCGGAGTAATAGTATGCGGAATCACAACGCGGTCGTAACGACCGCGTTGTGATTCCCTGCGGGGACAAAGTTTCGCGGTAAACGTTGTTTACCCAGCATGGATAGTGATTGTGATTGTAGCAGTGCATGTGTTAGTTCCTGGGTCATTCCATGAGTACATGGATAGCGACAGGATATTTAGAGTGCTGCAAGGAGAATGCATAGTGAATTTAGATAAGGACATGGAACTGGCTGGGTAATTAGAAGAGTGCATAGGTAGTAACAGGGAGATTAGTAAACTGTATACGTAGCACACAAAGGATTGGAGAAGTGCATGACTTACTGCCTGGCTCATTCTATATGTACATGGGTAGCGACTGGATGATTTGAGTGCTGCAAGGAGAGTGCATGATGAATTTATAAGTGCCTGTATTTTGGCACAGTAATTAGATAAGGACATGGGGACTGAATAAAAGAGTCCACAGGGAGTGACAGGGGGATTGATGGACTGCATATGTATTGCTCTGGACATTTTATCACTGCATCAGTTAGTGCATGAGTCATTGAATGAATGCATGGGTAGTGCTTGGATACTAACTGGGTCTTTGCACATTATAGAATCAGTAAATCATTTTTCTTGTCCTTATAAAATCACATATTCACTACCTTTGTACTCCTGTAATCAGTCAGTCATCTCTTAATAATTCAGTAAATATACATACAACTATATCAATACAATCTGAACACATACATGAGTCATTACATACTATCTAGTTAAGTAGAAAAGTACAACATACCAGAAAGAGTAAAATGTAGTTGTTTATTTTTGAGCTACATCTTGACTATTAAATCTAGAAATGTGCGACATCATCAAACTATACCTCTCAACAGACTTAAGAAAGAAGACTAATTTACAACACCTTTTATGAGCATTTCTAAAACCACACTTTTTATTACACATCTTCACCACTGTATCTAAAATTATGTAGCATCATTCAACTATATCTTTGCTCAGACTACAAAAGAAGCATAATTAACAACACCTTATTTCACCATTCTATCTTAAAACATGTGGCATCATTTAACTTTACCTTCTGTACAAACTAATAACTGAAACGTAATTATTAACACCTTATATAAACATATTTCAAAATACACATTTTTACTGCACTGAGTAATCATTCAGCTATAGCTTTGAACAGACTTAAAAATTTATATATATTACAATACAGACTGTTTTTTAAACGAACTTCAAGTACAATTAAACTAATTCCAATATACAGCTCTACATTTAATAATATATTTCAATCAACACAGTTTTAGAATAATGTTAAATCTTTTTTAAAGATACCTAAAAAATATATAACTCACCTTGCAAATAAATTTGATGAATGAAAAATCTCACACACTCAGGCAGGATTTTCTTTTGCACAGAGTCAATATAAATCACCAGACTCTGCAAGGTGAAACCAGTAATGGCGAGATTTCCCTCTTTTTTTACATACAAATACACAAATGAACAGCAAATGGCATTGCTTCCCAGAGATTTTCAAATTGTAAAACACATTTTCATTGGTCACAAATAATGTCCCTTATCAACTGACTTCTTTACCCCTTCTGCTTCCATTGCAACAGGTCATGCAACATTCAACTTAACTGACAGGTCACAAGTTCACCACACAATGTTGCAAATGACAACAGCAGGTGTGGTTGGCTTTGCAAATCATGACCTTATCCTTTTTGCTGTACCTTCAAAACACTTTTTACTTTAACCAATAATAAACTTGCTTTTTAAACAAAGTAAAATGCACCCTATTTTTGAATGTACAATGTTCTTAAACAGCCAATCAGATCTCTACTTTCTTAAAAACATAATTTTGTCCACCATTTTAGATATCTCTCATTCTACCAACTGACTACCTCAGCCACAGACATCTTTTCATTACCTCCAGTCATCACTTCAAGATGCTTTCAGTGTGGATTGTTGGGCACAGCTATGTTTACTGGTGCAAAAGGTATGCTGAACGCAGAGGTAATGACAAAGACCTAACTTTGCAAAATGTAGACATTAAATGGATTGGACAGAGAGGATTAAAGTGGCACCAATTGATGCCTTTGTTTAACATCGCCAACCCCCTGACCTCATGATTGTACACTGTGGTGGCAATGACCTGGGCACATTGACTGGGGTAGGTCTGGAAATGCTAATGAAGGACACCTTTGCAGAATTGATGTTGCTTTTCCCCCAAGCTGCCTTTGGAAACTCTAACATATGCCAAAGACAGAAATGGGAGTGGTCCAATCAATGTTGTCCTCAGATTGAGAAAGTTAGGAAGAATGTCAATAAAGCTTTTTCTGCTTACCTCAGAGACCATAGAATGGGCTCCATATATAACAACAATCTAAGTTTCCATATGGAGGGCATCTACAGAAGTGACGGAGGACACTTCACTGATGAAGGGAATTGAGTGTTTCTCAACAACCTAAAGCTTGGCATCCGCACTTACATGTAGCTACAAGAAACTCATAATAAACACAAGGGGCCCGATTCACAGAACAAACTTAAGACTAAATCCTAAACTTAGTACCAATCTGGTATTCACAGAATGCACCTAGTACTTCTGGTATTCACAGAATGAACTTACTACTTTTGTGATTCACAAAATGAACTTAGGACTTTTGCTATTCACAGAATCCATTTACCACTAAACTTACGTCCGCACTCGGGCCGGAATTTCCGCCTCCGGAGCGGAATTTCCGGGCCCGGAGCGGGAAGTCCGCACCCGGGCCGGAAAGTCCGCTTCGAGGGCGGAATATCTGCTCCCGGGCCGGAAACTCTGGCTTCGTGCCGGAAATCCCGCATCTGGGCCGGAAATCCCGATTACGGGCCGGAAAATCCGGTTTGGTGGCCATTGATCATGTGAGCCAAGGGTGAACCTGTCCAAGTCCCTACCATCCCCCACCATGCATCAGCTGACACACTCCAGCCAATCCTAGCTCAGCAGCACGTATAACTGCAGAGCAGACACACACAAACCCTTTCAACATGTCACTGAATGTGTTTGTTCCACTGCCCCTTGCCATGCAGCAAAACCACTTGAGGAGGAGGAGGAGGAGGAGGAGAGCCAGAGCAGAGAGGATCTTCAGACAGAGGATCAACTTATTTGGAATGTCCAGTCAAGATATAAGGGCCAGGTACCGTTTCCCTCCAGAAATCATCTTGGATATGGTATGTGAGTGGGAGCAGGAACTTGACTCCGTGACCTGCAGCTCACATGCAATACCAGCATACCTCAAGATCCTATCAGCGCTCCATTTCTTCGCCACTGGCTCAGTCCAAAGGGTCTCCAGTGACCATGTGGGCATATCCCAGGCGAGCCAGTCGCGGTGCCTGCATCAGGTACTGCGATGCATCACTGCAAGATCCCACCACCACATACATATGCCACCGACACTGGCCCTGAGGCAAAGGGCAGCACGAGATATCTTTCGCATTGCACAATTTCCACGTGTGCTGGGTGCAATTGACTGTACCCATGTGGCCCTTCAGCCACCCCGCC
Source organism: Triturus cristatus (assembly GCF_964204655.1). NCBI lineage: Eukaryota > Metazoa > Chordata > Amphibia > Caudata > Salamandridae > Triturus > Triturus cristatus. The sequence continues at coordinate 1,266,140,121 of NC_140590.1, read as the reverse complement.
ACATTGCACACATCTTCTGCAATAGACACCGATGGCATTCCATCAACGTGCAAGCTGTCTGTGATGCCAGAGGGAGGTTCATTGATGTGCATGCGGTGTTCCCCGGCAGTACCCATGACAGCTTCATATTCCGCATGTCACCTCTTGCCCGGCGGATAGCTGCGGAAGAATTTGGCAACATGTGGCTACTGGGTAAGTACCAAGCGTTAGAAAGGAGGAATATGTGTTTTTGAAATGTCTGAATGCCCCCCAAAATTAACCATTGTACTTTAAGAATCATAAAGCTAGATACAGGGCCCACCTGACAATGCATGTAATACAGTATAGATCATGTCCTGTGCAAGTCAAAGAGGGAAATCTAACCAACTGCCCTTTCCCCTCTACTCAGGTGACGCTGGGTATGCACTCACCCCACATCTCCTCACCCCTTACAGGCGTGCAGACACTGTACCACAGCGTAGGTACAATAGGGCACACATACGGTCTCGAGCCATCATAGAGCGCACTTTTGGTCTGTTGAAGTCGCGATTCAGATGTCTCGACCGTACAGGGGGGGTGCTGCAGTACTCCCCAGAAGTAGTGTGCAAGATCATTTTAGCCTGTTGTGTCTTGCACAACATTGCCTTAACGCATGGCTTACAGATACCGCTGGAACCTCGGCTACCTATGAATCTGGGAAACCGGGCCATGGCACATAACCGAGGTCAGAGCATGCAAGTCCGTGAGCAGCTTGTTGCCACGTTCTTCACATGAGCAACCTGTAGTGGAATGGACCAAATGTGGATTGCTGTCTGTTGCCAATGATGAAACTTGGATATACACGACTGTGTCAATAAATTCCTTCCTGAGGCAACTTTGCAAGCCACACTAACTGCATGTTAATCACAGCTCTTGACAGTAGTCAAAAGGTTGAGCCTGCATCAGCACATGTGCCCATGTCAGCGATCAGTGTAGTGGATGTCCCGAAAGAATCTATAGCCGCAGATGCAAGATGATACATGTACTGAGAGACACAGCCGGACCTCATGAGGATGGGTCTCCTAATCAGAAAAGGCCATAACCATAGCATTGTCGGCCCTGTGCCATCAACAGATGTGACTCCCCCACAAATGATGCGCCCACGACGTGAGTGATGCAATGGGTCAATCAGACACCATGGGGCAGATTAATGTGGGACTTGCGGCCCTTTCACGCTGCCGTTGCGTCACTTTAGTGACGCTGCAGTGGTGCAAAGCCAGCCCCATGCTGCGGGGTATGTACTATATGACGCATCTGGGAGATGCGTCACGTTGTAAAGGCCTGCGCCACATGTAGGCGTTCTGGCGCAGGGGGGGGCCTTCCGAGCGCAGAAACACCTCCTAAAAATCTACAATATTTCACTCAGTCACTTTTAAGGCCATGCTGCGTCAAAACCCTGCGCCTGCTTGAAGCAGGCGTAAGGATTGACGCAGCATCATAGGGATAGGGCACCCCCGAGCCTTGCTGGAGCTGCGTTGTGCATGCGACGCTACTCCAGCAATGCGCCGCCTTTCCAACGGGGGATGCGTCACGCATCTGCACATCCGAGCAGCACGGTGCACCAAAATGTCAATGCGGCGCATCTGTGTTGGCGCACGGGTGGGCAGATGCATCGCAACTCTTCTGACGCATCTCTGCTGATTAGCAGAGATGCGCCAGAAGCCGTAACTCTGCCCCCCTGTGTCTGTGATATATCCACACTTCTCAAACACAATGTTCCGGAACACATCACACAACTCTGCAAATGAGCACCTAATATGGACTACATGTACCATAATGCAAAGCATGAGAAACTGAAACAGAAACTGCAGAAATGTCTTGAAATGGTCACTTCACCCTCTTGTCACATTTAAATAATTCTCACATGCACTGTCTTTTCTTTTTTATCCACAACAGAACAGCAGGATGGCAGTAGATGTGATTCCAGATTGTGGATGGATCTGGATGACTACAAAATGGCAGGCAACTACTTCCTGTGATGTATTTGCTGCCTCCCACTCCCTGTCAAACATTTCCTGTATGGAATTATATGTTCCGGGTCATTTTCGGAATTTGTGGCCAAAAAGCGGAAGCTCCGATTACGGAGCGTACGGCCCGTGTGCGGAAGCGCCGATTACGGAGCGTACGGCCCGTGTGCGGACCTCCCGCTCCGGAACCGGAAACTGCGCTTACAGGCCGTAAACTCCGAAAATGACCCGGAACACATAATTTCATTCAGGAAATGTTTTACAGGAAGTTGGAGGCAGGAAATACATCACAGGAAATAGTTTGCAGCCATTTTGTGTTCATTCTGAGTCATCCTCTATCACAGACAGATCCTCTGACATCCTGCTGCTCTCATCCTTCTTATTATCCCCATAATGGCTGAGGGTTACGAAGAGAAGGCACCCCCTTTCACTGAAAGTGAGTTGGACATCTTGGCTGAGGGGGTGCTGGCCAAATTTTCTCAGCTATATGGGGACCCTGAACACCAGCTGAGCAATGCAGCCCGGGCCAGGCTGTGGGCCAACATCGCCGAGCGCTGCAGTGCAGTGGGAGTCCACACCAGGAGTGCGAGGGCATGCCGCAAGCGCTGGGAGGACCTAAAACGGTGGGCCCGGCACAAGGCTGAGGAGCTGGTGGGCCAGTCTTCCCAGCACCATGTGCATCGTCCTCGCCTATCCCCACTGTACAGGAGGGTCCTGCGATCAGCTTGGCCGACCCTCCATGCTCAGCTGGAGGAGCATGAGCAGCAGGGACATGGTAAGTGCATCATATGCTAAATGTGTCTGGGAGTATGATGTGAGTGAAACAGTGCTGTACCATTGTGTGTCCGATGCCTCCATTCACAGATTTCGTGTCCATGCAGCAGTAACCAAGCTTAAAAAGGCACACTGTGGCATATGGACTGTACAGGGCAGAGTGCATTTTGGGAGTTGGAGCCTCGCCATGATAACTGGCTAAATGAGCCATATTTGTGCATTTGTACTGAAATCAGCTCTTCCCGCACCACTACAATTGGCACTAGGAAATCATGTGTGCATTGGATGAGCAATGGTACAGACACTGTCCTGTGTGCGCATGGCAGGCCAAAGGGTATTGGATGCTATGACTTGCATTGCATTTTTAGAGTTTGGGTTCCAATTGTGACAAAACATCATGTGCCATGGAGTCAAGACAGACTTTGACATCCTTGCATCACTCTTAAGCGCTTCTGAAATTTACAAGGGGTGTCCACTGACAGACGTCTCAGCCTCAGTGGCCTGTTTCACATTTCACATGTACAGGTAGCTGTCACAAAATTCCCCCAGTGTTCAGCGGTGTACTGCATTACCATATCAGACACCAAAGCCAATATGTGCCACTGGATTGTCAGTACATGTGTGGGGACAGCCAAAGGCTAGACTCACAATTTAGCTACAGAAATAGGCCAGAGCCTCAGTGCATGTGTGACCCACATTCGCCACTTGTCGTGTCCCATACAATGCTACAAAGCAGATGACACTTGTCCAGACCTTCAACAGCTGCGACTCCCTATGAATGGCCATAATCTGAGATTCGGGACTTCATGTTCTCCATTGGTGGACTGCTTTTGGAACCTGCACATGTAGCTGTGGCAGGACACACAGATCCCCAGAATGCCAGGTTGAGGGTTGGCCAATACAGTCGTGTAAGCCACACACATCCACGTGAGATGGCCATGTCAGACTCAATCCAGGAACTGACGGTGAACATACACGTAATGTCAGCTCATAGACACTGACAACTATTGAGTGTGATCAGAGGAAAATAAGTCTGACCTTGGCTCCTATGAATGTGTCTCGTCCTGCATGACAAAAACATAACATTCGGATTTTGCTTACATTTCAGCAGGCACAGCTGGCGAAACAGAAGGGCAGCAGGACCTGGTCCGGAGCAAGAGGCCACCAGTGCGGCGGCGGCTACACCCACTTTCCACCAGCGAGGAAGAGGAGGATGAGGAGGGACCCTCAACATCAAGAGGCAAGGGGATTGCGCCCACCCGGACTGACAAGGGACACCCTGATACTGGTGCCACATCCCGGGTGGAGGCTGCAGACATTGAATCGGGGGGGGGTGAACACGACACCTCGGACCATGAGGTGTTGGAGAGCTACTCTCCTCAGGAATCTTCACCTGTGGTCCCTGAAAAGGTGTCCTCGGGGCAGGCCAACAAACAATCTGGGCCTGCCATCAGCCCCTCCCTACCTCTAGAGTTCCCCATTCCATCGGGGGACCCAGCTGCATCCCCTGCAACCAGTCCCCCTCATCTTAGCCGCCAGCTCCCCAACATCATTGGCTCGGGACCTCAGGCACCACATCCCTCCTTTTCCACCCATGCCCCTCCCGGTGTTGTTCCTCCTGTGGCTGTGCCAGTGGACTTGATGTGGATGTGTGAGGGTCAGCCAGACATGTCCGCTCGCATCCAGCTACAAGTGTGTATGGAGGTACGCATGATGCGAGAGGACATGCTCCGAACAATGGCCACCCTCACCACCAGCATCAATTCACTGTCCGCAGCCATCTCGTCTGTTGTCTCCCCAATCCCTTCCCATACCACTGTCAATGTCTCCCCCTGTCCGTTGCCCCACACTGTTTCCCCCCGTACTCCTCGTGTGGCACGAACCCAAGTGGTGCCTGTTCCTGCACCCGCCAGACGTGTGCCTGCATCGGACTCTGAGGATCTGGACATTGTGGTCCTAGAGGATGACGAGAAGGACACTTGACTTTTGACGTGAACAATTATTTCATTTTCCCCTTGTAAATAGACTGTTTTCCCTGACGCTCCCTGACGTGTTATATTTTTTTTGCCCCACCCCAATCCAGGTTCCCATCTCCCTCTGCATTAAGATCATCATTTGTTTTCCTTTCTCCCTTCCAAACGGACGGTTGTTCTATTGTACCTTCTTAAAATACAATTCGGAATACTAATAACTTCCACTTGTTTTACTTCATTCTGAATGTCTGGTTCTGAATATGGACACATATTTGGTGAGTCATCTGCTATGCACATAATGGCTGGTTGCAACGATGGGTTACACTTGTAACTGTGTCACACACACACATACCTTCTCACATCTCCAGGCCACCTGCAACGTTACACAGGACATGATACACAACAGATTATTATTTTTGGTAGGTGTTTATTTGGTGCACACACAAACACGTGATCACATTGTCCCGGGTTCCTGTCACTGGTGAGTGCGATGCCTTAATTTGGGGGGGGATGACCGCTCTGAGTGCTCAGGTCTGGCTCGCCGCCTACGTGGAGGTGGGTACTGTCCAAGGGACTGTCCAGGGTCATCCACATGTGCTGGGGCAGATGGTGTATGCACACTTGATGGCTGTACAGGTGGTGGTGGTGGTTGTGCAGGTGGCGGGAGTGACTGTACAGGTGGTTGTGGTGGTTGTGCAGGTGGCGGGAGTGACTGTACAGGTGGTGGTGGTTGTGTAGGTGGCGGGAGTGACTGTACAGGTGGTGGTGGTTGTGCAGGTGGCGGGAGTGACTGTACAGGTGGTGGTGGTTGTGCAGGTGGCGGGAGTGACTGTACAGGGGGTGGTGGTTGTGCAGGTGGCGGGAGTGACTGTACAGGTGGTGGTGGTTGTGCAGGTGGTGGGAGTGACTGTACAGGGGGTGGTGGTTGTGCAGGTGGCGGGAGTGACTGTACAGGTGGTGGTGGTTGTGCAGGTGGCAGGAGTGACTGTACAGGGGGTGGTGTTGGGAGTGCCAGTTCAGCCCGCTGGTGTGGATGTCTCCCTTTGCTGTGTTGGTGTGCAGTTGGTACAGGTGTGGGGATGTGCTGTCCTGTGGGCAGATATGATGGCTCCCCTCCCTGCGTTGACCGTGAAGGGAAAGGTTGGCTCACTCTCAATATGCCCTCCATCATCTTCATGGCCAAGGCATGGTGTCTTGCACTCTCTTCCCTCTGGATGGATAGCATGTCTCGCATATTTCTGGACATGTCCTGCCAAGTCCTACCCATCCTATCCAACACTTGGCTCAGCCTCTCCACCGCCTGAGGGAAGTGGACCATGTCCTGCAGGGAGTCCGACATGGTGGACAGGGTAGCCCCTATGGCACTAATGTCCTGCCTCACATCGCTCTGCTGTTGGAAGAAGTCCTGCTCCCACTGGTCATCACAGCCAGGTGCAAGCCCTCTCTGCAGCTGTCTGCCATGGATGGGATGTGCAGGTCCTACGGCAGGGGGTGGGGTGGGAGCCTGTGGGCAGGTGAATGGTGCCCAGGGGATTCCAGCAGCACAACAGGGCTGGTACTACCCCCAGATGGTGGAGAGGATGGCAGGGATACACTCTCTAGGGAAGAGTGGGTAGGGGAACCACCATGTTGGTCCTGGACGTGAGGACTGTGAGGGAGTGATGTCTGTGTTGTGATGCGTGTGTGCTGTGTCTGGTTTGCTCGAGTCTGGGGACAGGCCATGGTATGCCTGGGAGGAGGCGGAGGGACGTTGCTTGGCAGAGGAGTTGATGCCCTGACCGATTTAGCCAGTCTGGCATGATATCGCGCATTGGCATCTTCATCGTCAGACATGTAGTCCTCATCATCCACCAAGTAGAGGTCCTCAGGATATTCTTCCTCCTCCTCCTGAGAAGTGCTTGCAGCCGACATCACAGCTTGGAGGATCAGGGGATTCTCCCCTCTGATTCCCCGTCGGCCCGCACTGGTCATAGGCCTGTCATCCTCGTCATCAGCATCCCCTGGAACAGAGGTTGCAACCGTATTAGGGATTGACCTGGTATGACATGTGGTGCAACACAAGGGTCTGTATCAACTGTACTTTGCTTCAACAGATGAGGATCATGTGACCTGTGTAGGGTACCACCACAAATGACAGCTCACACCATAGCACTGAGGTGTTACACAGATACAGGCAAACTCACCAGCTCCAGCCACAACTCTCTGTCCCTTGGTGTTCCCCCCTAGTGTCACCTGCTGGACCTGTCTCCTCACGGGCCTAGCTGTCCCTGAACCATCAGCTGTAGAGGGAAGTGACAACATTCTCAATTATCTGCATCACCAATTGTCAGACAGGCACATGACACTCCTGATTTGTATTTCACTTTGTACACAACTGCTGATTACATGCAGAGGGGAATCAGGATCTCTGACATGGCTTTGGAGTCGAAGCCAGTGACACACCTCATGCTAGAATTACCTGAAGGACGGCTGCGCGAGGGTTGGATGTCCTTCAGTCCCCGGGATGGTGCATGCTGCTGGGGTGTAATCCGGTCAGCAGCTGTGATAAGACATACAGGTCTATATTTTGCAACAAGAGACGGTAGCTCTGAGCCAACATGTAATTCTCAATGACCATTTGTGGGTAATCCAGAACTATGTGCAGCATGTTTAGCTCCTGAACTTTACATTTGGGCACCTGCTCACATGCAGCAGTTGCCAGCCGTTCCCTCCACACAGCAGTGACATCAATCAGATGACACATCAACAGACACCTCATGCTAGAATTACCTGAATGACGGCTGCGCGAGGGTTGGATGTCATTCAGTCCCCGGGATGGTGCATGCTGCTGGGGTGTAATCCGGTCAGCAGCTGTGATAAGACATACAGGTCTATATTTTGCAACAAGAGATGGTAGCTCTGAGCCAACATGTCATTCTCAATGACCATTTGTGGGTAATCCAGAACTATGTGCAGCATGTTTAGCTCCTGAACTTTACATTTGGGCACCTGCTCACATGCAGCAGTTGCCAGCCGTTCCCTCCACACAGCAGTGACATCAATCAGATGACACATCAACAGACACCTCATGCTAGAATTACCTGAATGACGGCTGCGCGAGGGTTGGATGTCATTCAGTCCCCGGGATGGTGCATGCTGCTGGGGTGTAATCCGGTCAGCAGCTGTGATAAGACATACAGGTCTATATTTTGCAACAAGAGATGGTAGCTCTGAGCCAACATGTCATTCTCAATGACCATTTGTGGGTAATCCAGAACTATGTGCAGCATGTTTAGCTCCTGAACTTTACAGTTGGGCACCTGCTCACATGCAGCAGTTGCCAGCCGTTCCCTCCACACAGCAGTGACTTCAATCAGATGACACATCAACAGACACCTCATGCTAGAATTACCTGAAAGACGGCTGCGCGAGGGTTGGATGTCATTCAGTCCCCGGGATGGTGCATGCTGCTGGGGTGTAATCCGGTCAGCAGCTGTGATAAGACATACAGGTCTATATTTTCGTAGAGAAAATTGTTAATATTCAGAAAGACTTCCCTCCTTCCTTGACCACCTCTTGCAAGGTTACAGACAACCACGGTCTGCTCTCTAGTTTCAAACCTGTTTCCATTCAACAAACACGTAAGGCAATTTTGGCATGTAAATCAGGAGCCCCCACTGACTCCTGTCCACCTAGCATCCTGCACCATTTGATTGATACAGTGAATCCCTATATTAACACCATCATAAATGAATCTCTCGACTCCGGGATGGTGCCCAATGACTGGAAGAAGGCTATTGTGAAGCCTCTGATGAAGAAGCCAAACAAATCCCCCACTGATCTTACCAATATGCGCCCTATCTCATTACTACCTGTCCTTGGTAAAATCACGGAACAGCTGGTATATGAAGAGTTGAAAACCTTTGTAGAGACTGGTAACATCCTGCATCCGCAGCAGTCGGGATTTCGATCTGGTCACTCCACAGAAACAGCTCTGATCGAACTAGCTGATTCTATCAAGTTCCTGCAGGATGAGGGCAGGCAGGCCCTCCTCATCCTGCTTGACCTAACAGCAGCGTTCGACACTATCTCGCATGTCATCCTGATCAACAGACTGCGAGAGATCGGCGTGACAGACACAGCTTTGGCATGGGTTAAATCTTTCCTATCTAATAGGTCCCAAACTGTGTCCTTGGGTCCCTATCTATCCAGCGAGAAACCCATAACATCAGGAGTGCCCCAGGGGTCCATATTAAGTCCCCTCTTTTTTAATATCTATATGGCCCCCCTCCTCGCTGTGATAGAATCCCATGGGATCCTCGTCACGTCATACGCTGACGACACACAACTTGTCGTTACGATCGACAAAAAGTGTACGAGCGCAGATCTGCGTTTCCAAAATTGTCTTTCCGATGTCTTCCAGTGGCTTAACAACAATCATCTAAGATGCAATAGTGCCAAGACCGAAATTATACTGCTGAGCAAAGATATATCCTTCTGCCCGAAGGACTGGTGGCCCACAGGATCTGAGGCTCCACCTAGCGCTGTACATTCAGCGCGGAACCTGGGCGTGCAATTCGATTCATTCCTCTCTTTCGATGACCACGTCAGGATCACTGCTGGCCGCTGTTTTGGACTCATTAAGTCTTTGAAAAAATTCTTTGACTTCCTCCCCATTGCAGCCCGAAAATCAGTCGCGGTAGCTCTAATACTCTCCCGACTTGATTATTGTAATGGTTTAATGGCGGGAGTAAAAAAGTCCACCCTTAAAAAGCTGCAGAGCACACAACATGCAGCCGCCAGATTGGTGTTGGGACTTCCTAGAAGGTCATCAGCTTCAACGGCGTTGAACACTCTCCATTGGCTACCGTTACACAAAAGGATTCTTTTTAAACTTCTCCTTACTGTTTTTAAAACTATGAAAAACTCAGGGCCCCATTACTTTGCAAAGCGCTTCATACGCTACAACCCTTCGCGAGATCTGAGATCATCTGGTACAAATCTTATTACCATTCCAAGATTCAAATACAAAACCAGGGGTGGGAGGACCTTTACCGTCCTGGCAGCTAGGGCATGGAACAATCTACCTGTCAATCTTAGATTCACCGACAAGGAGAGCACCTTTAGAAAACTCCTAAAGACCTGGGTTTACCAACAATCAGATACCTCTGTATTGGCAGCTATCTAGCTTTAGTCTCCTCACCACGTACCATCTCTTATGTACCCGCTGCTTGCTAACTTAGCGCCAAGATGCTCCTTCCGGAGCGTATGTCTGCGCTCTACAAATACCCAAAAATATCAAATATCAAAATTTTGCAACAAGAGATGGTAGCTCTGAGCCAACATGTCATTCTCAATGACCATTTGTGGGTAATCCAGAACTATGTGCAGCATGTTTAGCTCCTGAACTTTACATTTGGGCACCTGCTCACATGCAGCAGTTGCCAGCCGTTCCCTCCACACAGCAGTGACATCAATCAGATGACACATCAACAGACACCTCATGCTAGAATTACCTGAATGACGGCTGCGCGAGGGTTGTATGTCATTCAGTCCCCGGGATGGTGCATGCTGCTGGGGTGTAATCCGGTCAGCAGCTGTGATAAGACATACAGGTCTATATTTTGCAACAAGAGATGGTAGCTCTGAGCCAACATGTCATTCTCAATGACCATTTGTGGGTAATCCAGAACTATGTGCAGCATGTTTAGCTCCTGAACTTTACAATTGGGCACCTGCTCACATGCAGCAGTTGCCAGCCGTTCCCTCCACACAGCAGTGACATCAATCAGATGACACATCAACAGACACCTCATGCTAGAATTACCTGAAGGACGGCTGCGCGAGGGGTGAACAGCTGCAGCCAGGATGTCATTGAGTACCCGGGATGGTGCACGCTGCTGGGGTGTAATCCGGTCAGCATCTGTGATAAGACATACAGGTCTATATTTTGCAACAACAGATGGTAGTTCTGAGCCAACATGTCATTCTCAATGACCATTTGTGGGTAATCCAGGACTATGTGCAGCATGTGTAGCTCCTGAACTTTCCATTTGGGCACCTGCTCACATGCAGCAGTTGCCAGCCGTTCCCTCCACACAGCAGTGATATCAATCAGATGACACATCAACAGACACACATGTATGAGAAGATTACTGATAGGAAGGGATAAATGACCCGGATTCCTCCCCATTACACTGCTATCACCTTTGCCATTCAGACTTACATATTTCCAGAGTCTCATGTTGTTTGTTGTCAAGTCAGAAAGGGTTTCATGTGTGAGATTTACAATAGTCAGGGACATGATGTTACTCATTTGTGCTTCCCCACGCATGAAGTCACACATATTTGTATGAGAGAACACAGATGTCTTACGTCCGTCCTTTGAGTGTCCTCTCTTTGCGTACTCTATTTCCCAGATCATGGTACTACTTAGCTGACGACGATTGGTGTCTTGTACAGCAGACATCCAAACCTCTTTTGTCAAACACTAACCTATACATGTGAATACAGTAGGAGAGGAGGCAAGCAGAATGTAACATTGCGGATAGGCTGAAAGGCTTTGATGCCTTCTGCCTGCACTGGATTAGCGTGTTGCTTTTCAGCCTAGTCATTTAGCAGGTGTAACTACATGAAGATTCACCTTAGCAGCCCCTACATTCATCTCAAAGGTACACTACTGGCATCAGTGTTGGCCTCAGCCATGCTATTTTCATCATGGTGTTTCCTATCATTGAATTGCAAGCCGGTTGTGTTTTGGTCACTTCATATGACTCATGGTACTATTGAATGTCCATTCTGCACTCACTTGGCATACATTTTGTGTCATCCTTTCATTAGCCACCAGGGTCTGATCTTGCATGGGTTCAAATGCCATATGTGAGCATATTGTGATGCAGGACAACAGTGTTGTAATACACATGCAACATACGGCGGACGTGAAAGGCACATTTCTTGAGCAGTCAGCCTGATATATTCTTGGGTTCCCCTCCCTTGGCCCAGCACGGGAACAGTGTGTGGGCCCTGAACAGATGTCACAGCCAACCTTGTAGCAGAAGTCAGTGTGTGTCTTTGATTCTGGGAGGACCTCGTTGTACCTACAATGATAAGTGTGTTTTGCTACTTAACATTCCGGCAGCCACATGTGATGCACTAGATTTCTGGCACAAAGGATGAGCACAAGCAGTATGGGCACCAGCGTTTCTGAAGTGTGTTATACGTAATATCATGATTACTCCCACATAACTTCGAATGGGCCCACTACCTGGATGCAACCAATATCACAATGACATGTCTACGGATCCTGATGTGAGGTCCACTATCTTGTTTTGTTGATGGGCAACACAAAAGCCAGACAATGTAAGTGGTACATGACCAGCTGTGTGGACTGGGCATTTGATCTATATTGGAAACATTCAAAGTTGGACAGTGTATGCATCGTCAATACTAATGACCCTGGGATCTCACTTGTTCATCATTGCCATGTTTCAGTCAATTACTTTGATTGATTACGTCTACAGACACCATTACAACATAGTGGGGGCACCCTTTTGAGTAGTTGTGGCACTCGATAACAGGATTGGATTCCCAGGTCTGGGCCTGTTGCTGTAAAACATGTCATGTTCCGCAATTACGAAGGTTTGATGAGCCAAGACATGTAATATATTGTCTTCAGCTGTTCACAATTATAATTAGCTAAAGGTGGATGTCCATTGATAACTCCAATAGTAATGCAGCTATTTGTACATCTCTGGTTGACTTTCATATGTGGGCACTACATGTCCCTCGGTCACTCCTGGCAATGTATGCATTTTGACCATCTCCTGGCCACTTTGACTTACCAGTCGGTGAGGGTGTACGGTGGCGATGCCTCCCAGTAGATGCAGAGACCTCCGCTACGGCAGTTGTCTGTGCTCTGGCTGAATGTGTCAATGGGTGAGAAGAGAGAAAACTAAACATCTGGAATATGTGCTTGTGGAACATTTCTGTGATTTCCCCATTTCTTCTGCATGCTAACAGTGTTATGCAGTACTGCTGCTGACTGGGCAGGTAGGAGCAGTGGTGCATTGGGGTCATAGTGGCGTAGCAGGGTGGGAAATGTACAACAGAATAGGTGTCTGACTTTTGGACCAGATGGTTCTCTCACCTTCTGCTTTGTGCTTTCAGCTTGCACGGGGTGATTTACTTCTTAGAGATTTAGTGGCATGTTTCCACGCCCCTTGTAATACATTTACACCGCAGTTGCGTCACTTCTGTGACACAGCGGTGGGGTAATACAGGTGACACATTTAGACTTATTCCCAATGTTATGCATCTATGGGGATGCCTCACGGTGTGCGGTCCTGCGCAACATTAAACATGCATCAGCTGTGATGTAGGCAGGGTGTGTGTTTATTTGGTTATGCTTCGTACAAGTGATGCATTGTAATCGCCGGCATTTCACGTAGTCACTTTTCATAGGGTGTTGCCATGCAAACTTAAACCAGCTTGAGGCACCTGTAATGAGTTGCCCTGAACGTTAGGTGTAGGCGGTCCATGGACATAGTTGGAGTTGCGTCACACTTGCGACACTACTCCAGCAGAGCATCCCCCTAATGCCATCAGTTGGAACACCCATCTGTCTATCCCAGCGCCACAGTGCACCGCATTGTCAATGTGACGCATCCGCGGTTGCACAAGAGTTGGATTGGTTGTGGCATTGTTACTGGCGCATCTCTGCTGTTATTTGTCAATTGCTACTTAGCGGGCTGGTGTATTAATGCAACTGGACAGTGGCCATGTTTTCAGAAGTGGAGGAGGGATTTGCCATTTCCATCGCTAAGGATTGTGGGACTTGTAGTGCTACATACAGAGGGTGACACAGGAGTCTCTGACTTACGGATTAATTTATACACTTTGGACTACTTCCTTATTCACACTGACAGTGCAACACAGACCTTCTATTCATGTACTTTAACTTTTCATCCCACTTACCTGGTACCACGTAGCGGACGTCACTGACAGGCAGCCCATGGACCAAGTGGGGGTGTATGGTCGTCAGGATGTCCTCCTCCTGTGTGGTGAGGCGGATGCGTGGTCCAGAGTGTGCGGCTGGGAGGATCCGTTGTAATTCCATCCTGGAGTATTTATCCTTTACCCTCAGCCGCTCATCCTGCCATTTTTTTTTAAGGTCCTGGACAGTGCGCCTGTCCTCCCCCAATGCTGTGACAGCAGTTGCTAATTGCTGCCACAGGGCTGCCTTCTGGGTCCCACTGGTGCAGTAGGGTGGGAGTCCATAGAGGCGTTTGTGGTGCCTGACAATGAACTCCACAAGCATGGTGGTCTCCTCTGCTGTATAGTTCCTCTTTCTCTTCAGGAGCTCCATTTTCTTGGCCGGTCTCTGCTTGGAAATACAAACTGCGTGTGGCCAAACCGGTTCCTTCACTGTGTGCTGCTTTTAAATGTTTTTTGCTGCTGGTCAATCTGTGTTAATTGGCTTCAGCTGGATCATGGTGGGGGATGGTAGGCACTAGCAACATGATGGCTAACTGGAGCTGTTGGCTGGGATTGGCTGGAGTGCATCAGCTGATGCATGGTGGGGGATGGTAGGGACTTGAACAGGTGTTTCCCCTTGGCTCAAATGATCAATGGCAACAGTTAATGTAGTCTGGTCCCAATTCTGATGTTCCGGCCCGGAAGCGGGATTTCCGGCCCGAGACCGGAGTTTCCGGCCCGGGAGCGGATATTCCGCCCCCGGAGCGGACTTTCCGGCCAGGGTGCGGACTTCCCGCTCCGAGCCCGGAAATTCCGCTCCAGGGGCGGAAATTCCGGCCCGAGTGCGGACGTAAGTTTAGTGGTCGTAAATGGATTCTGTGAATAGCAAAAGTCCTAAGTTCATTTTGTGAATCACAAAAGTAGTAAGTTCATTCTGTGAATACCAGAAGTACTAGGTGCATTCTGTGAATACCGGATTGGTACTAAGTTTAGGATTTAGTCTTAAGTTTGTTCTGTGAATCGGGCCCCAGGACTCTTTTTAGAGCCACCCAATTAGCCAACATATAACCTAGATTTTTATAATAAAAGAAAAATCTTAATTATTTTTGCTTGGTGTCATGCACCCAGTGCGACTTAGAGCCACGCAACCATTGGGTTCACACCATGCGGCCGAGCTGAGCACCGCGCTAGGGTCCCGACTCCAATATTTTAAAAAATATATATATATTTCCACTTTCATTAATTTATATTCGCCCCGGGGACCCCATCCCCTGGGGCATGCCCAAATGTTTAGGGACCGTGGGGTGAGCCCCAATCCCTCACGGTCCCGCCGGTTCGACATTTGAGATGTCATCAGTGATGTCATCAGTGATGTCACTGACCATGTCATGAGTGATGTAATATGTGACGTCATCAGCAGTGCATTGCGGGGGCGCAAGTTATAGTTAGCTGAACTAACTATAACAGGGGAATTTCTAGGGTTTTGTATGAGGGAAATGTCCAGCTAACTATAACACCCCTGAAACCTATGGTTTTTTCAGTGAATTTCTAAGGTTTTTAAAATGCCAATTCCTAACTATAACGCCCCTGAAACCTTTGTTTTTTTTCAGTGAATTTCAAATGTTTTTTAAATGCAAATTCCTATCTTTAACTTATCTCTGAAGATATCATGTTTAATGATTTTGATTGGATCTCTATATTTTTCAAATTCAGTGTGTCAATTTCATGAAATTTTTTTTTTTAAAGACTTTTTTATCACCATTTTTTAAACTTAATTCTTTTTAAAATTAAAAAATATTATTTGAATTTAATGGGTTTTTCAAACATATTTTTTTATATTTTTCAAAATATTTTTTAAACTATATGTTCAAAACTTTATTTTATATATTTTTTCCCGTGTTTTTGGATCCGCACATCCTAAGCGCACCGTTCTCGATCCCTACGCGTTAGCATTCGCACACGGTATGCGTCGGGTATGTGTTTAGTGCGCGATCGCAATGCGACCGGTACGCGACTCCCAGCCTATGCGCGACACGTTCGATGTACGTAACGCGACGTTTACGCGCTTCCGCGATGCGTCAACTGCGTCTATGACGCGGTAGGTGCGCGGATCTCGCGAAATATTTAACATTTAAAAAAACATATATATGTAATTCATGTGAATATTAATTGAAGACAAACTCTAAACTAGTCTTAAAACTAATATATTTTTACATCTAATCCTATAATTTTTTCGAATTCAATTACGCGGATGCGCGCTGGGTGCGTGCTGCGTATGCGCAGGGTGCGCGGATCCCTTGTGACCTGCAAAAAAAGAGATTTGATTGGTTCATTACACTTCCTGTTCTAACTATTGAAAGACCCCACCCAAT
Source organism: Triturus cristatus (assembly GCF_964204655.1). Taxonomy (NCBI): domain Eukaryota; kingdom Metazoa; phylum Chordata; class Amphibia; order Caudata; family Salamandridae; genus Triturus; species Triturus cristatus. Next base: position 1,266,124,065 of record NC_140590.1, on the reverse strand, counting down.
TCAATCATTCTTCTTTCACCTTCTTTGGAGGAGCATCTCTTTGCAGAGAAGAAGATTTTTTAGACTAAGTATACACTTAGCTCTAACTTTTTTCAACTAAAAATGGCTTCAGGGCAGCAGGCATCACCTGCATCTCCTCACTCATCTGAGGATGAATTTTTGGTGGAGGCACCACCCAAAGAACGTTTTTCTTCAGTGGTGTGGACATTTTTTACTTTTCCCGAGGGGCAGAATAAGACCAATGCCACCTTGGTCAAGTGCAAGATTTGCAAAAGAGTGCTGTAGCGAGGGGATCCTAACAAGAAATACTCGTGCGGCACGGCAAGTACGATGAAGCACCTGAGGACCCTTCATCCAAACAATCTTGCAAGACAAGAGTGCAAACGGATGAGAAATACTCCTGCGCCTTCCACCTCATTGCAGCCGAGCACCTCAAGAGTGCATCCATCAGCCCAAAATTTGGACATCCATCCTCAATTTCAATATTTAAAAGTGCTCTGCACCAAGTGCAATGCGACTTTGTGCTACGGTGAGCAGTCGATCGATCTGATCTGCCGCCGGCAAGAAAGTCACATTTGCTAGGTTTTTTTTGTTGTTTTTTTTTGTGCCCTGAAGTTCATTGTTTGGTTCCTCCTGTTTTTTTTTCCAGAAAAACCAAAAAAATCACAAAATTGTTAGAAAAACCAAAAAAAAAATATATAAAAGAAGAAAGAAGAAAAAAAAAAGTTCTTGTAAGAACTAACTTTCCTGGTTTAAAAAAAGAGCTAAATTTCTTGTAGTGTGTGAAAGTTTAGATGAATGTATGTGTAGTACGTAATTGAGTGAATGAATGCATTAGTAGCGTATGGTGAATGTATAAGTGCAGAACTATGAGGATGTGCTGCAGCATCACACAATAACCTCTTTAACTGCAGTGTACTGTAGTACTTCCGAAGCACAGGGATGCAACATATGTACATAAATATGTTGCAAATCTATGCTTCTCTCTGCACGGCTGCTTAAACTGCAGCTATGTGGTGACACAGGCACCCTTGCACCATAGTGCAAGGATATCTCTGTCATGTGCTCTTTGTTTTTCTACAGGAAGACACACCTTCCTGCACAAAAACAATGAGAAAATGCATTTTTCTCCTTCAATGTATGCTGAACATTTCAGCATGCATTGAAGATATAAAAATGTGGAGAAATTAAAACAATTCTCCTTGTTGTGCTTTGCTACACCAATTTTAGAATGGTGCAGCATTCACAGACATATCGAGATTTATGATTTATGATAGATCTAGACATGTGTCTTGTTCTATGAGTATTCAGTGCAATCATGCACAACAACACTTATAGAACACCCTTTCAACACAAAGTGGTGTGCATAATGAGGTTGTATTTATATGGAGTAGAAAAAGTACACAGAGTGCCTTTTCCTCTCTTTGTAAATATAAAAGAGTGTCTTGCGCAATAACTATGTTACAAAAAGTGACATATTTCCGGTTTTAAAATTCCTTGCAAATGATAGAAGGTAAGCACAGAGTTTTGTCTGCAAAGATGTTCAAAGAAGAATGATTGAAATGATTGCGTTCCTTCAATAGCTAAAATGGGAAATATTATGAACCCCTCAAATCTCTTTTTTTGCAGGTCACATGATATCTGATTATGGTCAGATTTCAAAACTACATAGGTAAAAACAGAGTGTTTTTAGAAACGTGTTTCAACTTTGTAGCTTCTTGCAGACCTCCTCATTCTGCATATTGAGACTTAGTTAAACTTACCTTCACAGTAATAGGAATAAAAAATGGTATACATTTTTTTCAGATTTTAATTCCAATCTAAATTCATATAAATTGCTTATTTTAAAATTTGGATCCGTGAAAGAAAAGGAAAAAAAAATTATAACATGTAATAATTCATTTTTTACAACACAGCATAATTTCCACAAAGTAATTTGTTTGCCTTTTTTGCTGTTCTCAGAATATATTAAATTTCACTAAAAATAGTGATTTCAATCGTACTCATCACTTAACAGCGGGCAAAAAAAACAATCACAAAGATTGTTAAAAAAAAAACAACATGCTATTCTCAACAAAATACCACAAGATACAAATCACAGATATATAAAATGCTTACAGCTAACAAAAAAGTTTAATTTACAAAAACTGTAAATGTTGTCGCTTTAAAATATTTACCGAATCTAAGGATGAATTTTTGGAGGACGCACCACGCCCACAACGTTTTCCTTCAGTGGTGTGGAAATTTTGTACTTTTCCCGAGGGGCAAACAAAGACCAATGCCACCTTGATCACGTGCAAGATTTGCAAAAGAGTTCTGTTGCAAGGGGATCCTAACAAGAAATACTCGCACGGCACGGCAAGTATGATGAAACACGAAAGGACCCTTCATCCAAACAATCTTGCACGAGAAGAGTGCAAACAGATGAAAAACACTCCTGTTCTGTATCTGTAAAAAAGAATCACAAATAAATGTATATCAATAACTTTCAAATTTATACTATTCCATTACTGTACAAACACATTTTATATAAAAACTGACTAAGAAACTATAGCCCTGAACCACAAGTGTGACGATCGTTAAAACACTACATGCATAGTGCATACTAGTTTGAAGCAGTTCATGCCCTAAAGCCTACCTCACTAAAAGACTACATGCTAACTGACTAAATGTTTACAGTAAGGGTGGGCGTAGTTCGCGAAGTAGCACTTCGCGAAGCTACGCAAAGTGAAGTTCGCACTACGCGAGCTACGCGTAGCACTTCGCGAACTGTGTAGTAACATGTTCGCACTGTGCAACATGTTGTTTTCAATGATTGCACAGTGCGGACAAGCAACCGGCACTGTGCAATCATAGTTTCTCATTGCGAGCGGTCGCGAGCATACGCGACCCCTCGCAATGAGAAACCTGACCTCCTCGCGTTGGGAATCTCGCCGGGAGGTTTATTTTCCATGCTCGCGATCGCCAACTTGATGTTGCTGATCGCGAACAAGGAAAAAGTCTCGCCGGGATGTCATTTTGCTTGCTCGCGGTCGCCAACTTGACGTTGAGGACCGCGAGCAAGCAAAAAATGACCGCAGCACTACGCAACACTACGCTACGCGTGTTCGCACTGTGCTACATGCAGTTCGCGTAGTGCGAAGTAGCGCGAACTTCGCAATCTACGCGAGCGTAGCGTAGTGCTTCGCCCAGGCTTAGTTTACAGTACTGTAAGGAGACACACTGGGTGAGTGACAGGGTGTTTGCTAGAAGTGTATGAACACTAACTGGGGAATTGAAGGTGTGAAAGACAACTGTGTAGGTGATTAGAGGACTGCATGCATACTGCATAGGCATTTAAAGCAGTCCATGTGCTAAGGCCTGGCTCACTACATGAGTACTTGGGTACTGACTGAATGATTAGAGTACAGCAAGGAGAGTGCCTGGGTGAATTTATAAGTGGTAGGCTTTTGGCGCAGGGAATGGATTAGTACTTGGTACTGAATGGGTCACTAGAGGAGTGCAAAGTGAGTGACAGAATGTTTGCTGGACTGTATGGATACTGACTAGGGAATTGAAAGTGTGAAAGACAAGTGTCTAGGTGGTTAGAAGACTGCATGCATAGTGGATAGAGGTTTGAAGTAGTCCATGTGCTAAGGCCTGGCTCAGTGCATGAATACTTAGGCACTGACTGAATGATTAGAGTACTGCAAAGAGAGTGTCTTGGTGAATGTATAAGTGTTTGGGTTTTGGCACAGTGAATGGATTAGTACATGGTGCTGAATGGGTCACTAGAGGACTGCAAAGGGAGTTACTGAGTGTTTCCTGGAAGTGTATGGATGCTGACTAGGGAATTGAAAATGTGAAAGACAAGTGTATAGTATGTTAGAAGACTGCATGCATACTGCATAGACATTTGAAGCAGTCTATGTGGCAATGTATGGTTCACAACATGAGTACTTGAAAACTGACTAAATCATCAGACTACTGCTAGGTTAGAGCCTGGGTAAAACTTTTAAATTTTCAGTTCTGGCACAGTGAAGAGAATAGTACATGGTACTGCACTTTAGTGTCAAACCCTGACTCATTTAATCAATGCATAAGCAAAGAATAGCTTCTAAAGCTACTAAAACTTGACAACATGACCGATTTTAAAACAGTTATCTGTCAGCAAATACACTATGTTACCAAATGCTTCTCTCACAATGGTTCCCAAATGCACACAGACTCACAGTGTGATTCTAGACAAGCAACACTATCCCTAGCAGCTTACCAAAACTCATTCACTACTGTGGAAGGGGTAAGGGGACTGCACACAACCTACATATTTCAGTACTGCACTTTAGTGTCAAAGCATGAATCATGTTATCAATGCATAACCAAAGATTGGCTTCTAATGCTACTAAAACTTGACAACATGACAGGTTTTAAAAGTGTTATCTGTCACCAAATACACAATGTTACCAAATGCTTCTCTCACAGTGGTTCCCAAATGCACACATACTCACTGTGTGATTCTAGATAAACAACACTATCCCTTGCACTATACCAAAACACATTTATTTCTTCATCTAGAAGGCCTACTACATTTTAATATAGAAACATAACTCATTTCACTAATTCATAAACAATGACTGGTTTCTAATTCTACCAAAATATAAAAACAGCACAGTTATCTGTCTGCAAACACATGAAAAACACAAATGCTTATCACAGAATGGTTTCTACATGCACACACACTATCAATAAGATTGTAGAGAAAAAAGTACTCCCTACACTTTAGCAGGAGAAATACATTAGTCTGATTAAAATCAAAATAGTCTACATACATCCCCTCACAATTAAATAACTCACCTTTCAAGTTGTTTTGGAGATTAAGAAGTATATCAGTCAGACACCAGATTTTCTTTTACAGAATCTCTGCACTGTGCACCTCTCAGCTAAAACAAATAATGGAAAAGTTTCCCTTTCATTTTCCACACATATACAACTAAACATCAAATCACAATCCTTCACACATAAACTCAAAAGCAAACACACATTTCTATTGGTTAAACATTTCAACCCTTTCCAACTGAAATACATGTCAACCCTTCCCCCAATCTGCCTTCTGCCTGTTACCATAGAAACAGGTCATGGAACACTGAACTGAGCACACAGGTCACAAGTTCAGCACACAATGTTACTAAACAAGACAGCAAGTGTGCCTGACTTTTCAACATATCAGCTTATCATATATAATGTTCCTTACAATCTGTTTTTGTTAACCAATAAGAATTATACCTTTAAAAACCAGAAATATACACTCTACCTTTCAGTGTAGAAAGTAGTCATACAACCAATGATTTCTTGTCTTTTTTCAATTTTTTTTCCATGGATCCGCGAGCATTTCGACGTTTTTTTTTTTTTAAAGGGGGCCCCAGGGGGTCTTTATGGGACCCCCTAAGCACCTCTAAAGGGTCAGAGTATTTCCCCTCTGCCCCCTTTATATGTTTTACACACTTATTCCCCTTGCTTCTTCAGCCTCGCTTCTACCGAGGCAGAAAATGGCCGCCAACAGTTCCTGGTTTCGAATGTAGACAGACACTCGACCGCCAATTAGCATTCAGCGTGCGATCGGGAGGGTGCGCGCTTGGTTCGGGGAGGGTGCGCATACGGTGCGGGTAGGGTCCGTGGATCCTCCCCGGCCATAGATATTTATGTACTTTTAACTCTAATTTTCTCAGGAACTACTGAACAGATTCACACCATTTATGCAAAAGGCATGAGTCTGAACTGAGGACTACCTCTTTGCCAAATTTGGTGTCATTCCGTTCAGCGGTTCGGGCTGTAGCTGCGACAACAGATCCTATGGGAAATTAAATGGGGAAAACGCATTTTGGGACCCCCCTTTTTTCTCAACCCCCGCTTGACGAATCACCACAACTCTTTCAGGGTAGGAGCGGAGCAGAGCTGGCCAAAATTTTGGAAAATTTCGCGAGGATTCATCAACCGGCGCCAGACTTATTGGGAATAGAATTAAGCGGATTTCGTATGGAAAATAGGTCCTAACTATAACTATCTACTGGCGACCGCCAGTAGATTTTATATATATATATATCTATATCTATATCTATATATATATATATATATATATATATATATATATATATCTCCAAACTGAAAATAACTCCTTCCGGTCAACTCGGGACCCGTGAAGAGTGGCGTGCGCACCGGCGGAGAAAACCGGTTAATTAATAGTCCAAAATTTCTCAATAAGCGCGCTCTGAGAAACGACAACCCCGTGTTGAATGCAGATACCGCTGTTTATTCACAACGCGTTTCGCTTTAGACAAGCTTGATCACGTGAATTCTGTGCAACCAATGACAGCCCAACTTATAGTGGTCAAAGAAATCGAGGAGCAAACAAGAAAGAATGACTGTTGGGAAACTTGTGGCAGACATCTTATGTTGGATCATAATACATTGATGACAGGTTAAATGCATGTATTCGTAAGTAAACATAAATCATTGATGAATAAAAAATGTATCCAACTGCACAGGTTGTATGCTCATAGTCCAAAATCCTTCAAAAGCATGTGAGAATATATGTTATAGACATTCAATGATAAGAATGTAATCTGATCAATATCGACATGTACGGACTCATGCCATTAATCCTGTACATTAATAGTCTGACATGAGAGATTCATCGTAGTACAGAAAAACAACTAGCGTGTGCCTATATACATGTACATGTTCTCATAATATTCCTCGTATCCTGGACATGATTGTCAAACACACTCGCAAAAAAGGGATGTATAAATGCTTCAAAAATAATGATCATATTAATATGCCAAAAATTGTATAATTGCGAAAACATTGCCATATTGCCTTAACCGTTTACATACATATATTATTGTAGTGATTGGCAATGTAAATGTATCACTTGTGTGTTCAATCATATTATCGTTCCGAGTTTTACCAAGGTTCGAACTCAATAATTGGGCCAGTGCCCATAACCGTATTGACTGTATAAATGATATTCATCATGTACTTCTCCTGTAGATGCCAAATGACGTTTCTCAATCTCTCATGCCCCCCAAATTTAAAAATCCCCTGGCTTTGGACGGCAGTGTATATATGATTCACCAAAGTCCAAACAAGAACGAGAACGCACTCAACAGCAATCATGATTCCTCCGATCTCTTTATTCATGAGGAACCAGCATTAATCCTCCTAATAGTCTGCTGCCTTACCGGTTTCGGAGACCACGCTCCTTATTCATAGGCGTGTCTGTGATAACTACTTCATTCCTGCCCTTAGTGGGCTGCACAGGTGTGTATTTTCACCATCGCCTTCTGGGATATGTAGTATGCTGGGAATCCATTTATCTTCCTTAGTAGGTTCTGCAAGATAAACAGTTTTTAGTCCATTAGTCTTGCCCTCCAGTGAGCCACAGAGATCATATTTGACAAAACTCCTGTTCCATAAATCAGGCTTTCATTCATTCAAGCCCTATGGCCCTGTATTTTATTAACAGTGGTGCAGTTCTCCATGGCTTTGGACCGCCGTGTATATATTGGTGTGGCCCAAATTGGCTAGTAATTTCTGCACTTTGAGGAGGGGCTGACAGTCCACAACAATGTTTTTGTTCAGAATGCAAAGATCCACACACAAATTGATTTCCCCAAATTTTTCCAAACTACCACAATGGGGCTCACCCATTCTACAGAGTCAGTCGACATAATGACTCCTTCAGATACTAATTTTTGCAGCATTTGTTTGAGGTCATCATGAACACTTAAAGGAATTGGTCTGACTCTGTAGACAACGGCCAATGCATTAGACTCCTATTTAATTTTATGCTCAAAATTTTTGATGGACCCAATATTGTCACAAAAAATATCGGGTCATATATTTGTAAAATGTCCAAAACAGTTTCTATTGGAACATGGTTAGTAGTGGGTAAAGTCTCAAAAGCCTCCACCAACGGGGTATCAAGCAGAGAGAGTGACGTGTCATCAGGTAGATGCTTCAGCCCCAATTTAGCTAAGAATGTGTCAATTGCTACTACTGGTGTTTCTGAACCTGAAATTAACATAAGGCCCAGCTTTGCCAAATCTTGCCAGCCAACCAAATTTCCGCCTTTCAGATCAACATACAGCTTGGTAACTGCTGTTTTCCTAAAACACGTGATAGATTCAAGGAAGCACCCAAATAAATTGGTGTCCTGCTCCCCAAAGCTTTAGGGTGCAAGTCAGGTTCTTGAAGAGGCAAGCTTTTACTCCAGTACTGATAAAAGCTAACATTAGACAAGATTGTAATAGGGGTCCTAAATCAGTCATCATTTGAAGATTGTATTTACCATTTGTGACTTCACACCAAGGTCCTTTACATTGCCACTTACACTGTTTACACCAGGGTCATCTGAAAATGAATTGGTGTGCACTGAAATTAGTACTTTAAACAAATCAGACATGTATTCACCAACTCCTGCATCCACACTATTGATTGTAAAAGACGGTTTGCCACCCTTGCAAACTGCTTGGCAATATCCCACTTTTTTTCATTTGTTACACCGTTTGCGCATAGACGGACAATTCACATTATTTCCTAAATGGGATTTTGAATAACATCTATAGCACATTTTTATAGGCACACTTTCAGCAGGTTTGTCTTTCGTGTATACAGCATTTACAGGATGTTCTTCGGAGCATGAAATGTGAATTGTTTGAGACTCCCACGACCATGAGTGTACTCGAAATCATGGAACGTTCTATGGCCTTGGCAACATCGACCACTTCAAGCAGAATGGGGTCTCTACAACTCAGCAACCATTCTTGTATTTTTTAGAATTGCAGGCAAAAACAAATTGGTCTCTAAAATAAGTATGTAGCTGGTCGCCAAAGTTACAGGAAGTAGCCAGACATCTGAGACCAGAAATAAACTCTTCAATAATTTTGTAAGGTGATTGTTCCCTCCTGCAACACTGCTTCCACATAGACATCCCAACCTTCACAATCACCTCATGGTGTTGATGAGACCGGTAAGTTATCAAAAACCTGTTGTCCCTCTTGTCCCAGCATGCTGAACAATATTGCTGCTTTCCTTGCAGGTTCAAATTTAGTGGCATCAATAGCCACTAAATAATTTTTGAAAATGTGGAAACCATTGTTTCCAGGCAATAGGTGGCTTACCTGGAATATGCAAGAATGGCGAAATCCGGACAGGATAATGTTAAGTGGCCATAGCAAGAAAGTGATACAGCGTGTTTCCAAGGCACCACTAATCAGCATTACATTGTAAACAAAAACATCAAATAAACCGAGAGCCAAATAATATAGTACCTGTGGTCTCCATAGTATAGTGAGGAAATGATTGGAATAGGAGATGGTAGACGAGTAGTGCATTGCACACAATTTCCAGGCAAGCCACCAAATTTCCAGGTACAACAAAAAACCTGGCAGTTACCATGAGGTCGTTTTTCTAATCCGACAACAAAGAAGTGGCAGCTGTGATGTGACAACAAATAAGTGGCTACCTTGATGTAGGCGTAACATTTTGACATCAGTATTACCAAAGGGGGATGCTCCTAATGCGGATGTAATGTAATGCTGGCCTTTCCCAAGATGGCCACTCCACCGTGCGTAGGTGTGATGACAGTGAATAACTTGTTTCATGCTCCGGTGTATGTGGACGTGATGACGGTCACCTCAACCTGAAATGTTGAATTGTTTCGGCTAAGCATGGAAGTGATCTGCCTCAAGCTGTGGCAAAGGCTCAAGAAGTGATCCATGAGGCAGAATGTCATTTCATGATACCCATTAAAGTACCCCACTCCAAATCCAGTTGTGATGAGATATATCCAGCACACAACCCATGCAAAAGGATGTCACAGCATTCAGATGCTGTCAGTATAACATGGCTCATCTGCATTCATATGCCGAAATAAGTCAGGACAGCTCATCTGTAATGTGGACTCCCTTGAATAATCCTTGTTTTTAGGTTTCACCTGAGCCAGCGCATACGCTGCTCTGGCGAGACTTTTAGTTACTGGGCTTCAAAAAGCTGAGAGCAGCTTTTTATGAGGCATAGAGCATGCGGTTACGCGCACAAGCGCGCGCGCCTCGCTCCGCCACTCCGTCTTGCTTGCTCGCACTTCAACGCTCCTCCCCCTCCCCCACCACAGAGAGCATCTCGCGGCCGCGCATCTTTTTGTTGCCCTCGAAGTCGAAGGAATGTGGCAATGAAAGACTGATGCCAGGTGACAAATGACTGATGCCAGCTTTGTCACATGCCGAGATCTCTCGCTTTTAAAGTATTAGCCGCCTAGCCCTGGGTTTCTGGTAAGAAATGACAATGGCCGCTGCAGGTGAGTCTCACATTTCACAGTCTGTAAAAATGCAAATACCAAGTGATTCTGTAACCTTTATTTATTAACACAAGTACACTCAAACTCCAATTGGAGAGTCTAGCAGCGTTCTTTTAAAAGTGCACAATATGCCTAGCTCTGAATGCAAGTCACCACAGTAGTTTTTTTATTGCTCTCTCAATTCCACGAATTTTACAATATTTAGAAGCAAAAGATGCATTTAAATTATTCTGTTTTTGAAGATAAATACATTATGTACTCTAGATGGAAGTCAATGTCAGTTATTTTTAAATAAATGAGCACTGCATTCTAAATACAAGTACAGTGGCTACGCTTTTTAAATGAACTTGGAAACAAGTAAATTCAAGTCGTTTCGCAGTTTCAACACACAGTGCGGTGTAAATGTATCTCGTTTCCTAATTAACCAAAGTGGATGCAGTTCCATCTCACCTATGCGGACCATTTTACCGTTACACTTGTTTCTGTTCTGGAAGTAAAAAAAAAGTAAACCTGGGCTCTGCTCTTACTTACCTCTGTGGATGTCTGTCACCTCTTCCCTCGCTGCCTTGTGGAGGTCACGTCACACAGCGTGCAGTGCCTCCTCTGAACAGCACCCCGAGCGCGCGAGGCCACAGCTCTGTAGTACAAGCATTTGCAATGCAATAGGTCTCGCATTTACGCGAGTTTGAGCTATTGACATTGCAAATAACAGTGCCTTTTATTTGTGTTTTCGTTTTTTAAATAAAAGGCATTGTCATTTACAATACCAATAGCTTAAACTCGCGTAAATGCGAGACCTATTTTTTACATTATTTTCAGCCTTACTGCACAGCATTGCTAAAAATAATTTCCATAGCCTTTCGGTCTTAAGAGCACAGGAAGTGGGGGGGTGGCAGCAGCACCTCCAAGGTAACCCTGCTGGTGTTCTGAAGGCATAAAGAGGACTGTACATTTTGTTTTATTCTGTTGCATTTGGTGTGAGTTTGAAGACAGAGGTAAAGTGTCATGTTTTCTAACACAATAAAATGTAATTACTTGTAATGAACTTTTCAACCATTCCAAAATATATTGTCAGCAAGAAAAGTTCCATTGAGACACATTGTTGTATTTGTAATTCCTAGGTAAGAGGGAATTTTAGTAGGATCAAAACGAACCAAGACACTTCACTTGTGTGATGCAAAAATGATAAATACACACAGAAATAAGATTTCTGTGCATTATCGTTTGTACCTAGGTTTACCAGTAAAGGTGCATGACTGATGCTAATCTAATGGCCATTTTAGTTGAAAATATGCTCTGTAAAAAGCAGCACCCTAGCACACCATGTTTAGTCATATATTTGGGACAATGAGCTGCACAGTGCACCACTCGACACACACTACTTGAACACCATTCTTGTGCCGAAGAGCGTGGCTCATTTCCTACACTTTGCATAACACTTGGATTATTACAGCCCCTACACTTCAATGCAGGGCTCTGAGAGTGCTTGTTGGACTGGAGCTGTCAGTTCTCATTCACAAAATTAAGTTGAATTGAGGTTTTCAACCCTCAAATGGGTCATTTGAAAAGTACAGAGATGTCTCCACAGAAAGTAATTCTAAGTCAAAAGACATTTAATTCAGTCAGTTGCAGTTTGAACACCATCAGGCTACTTTATTGGCAAATAAATGAATGAATAAATAAATAAAAACAATAAATACATCTACATCAGCTTTACAGGTCTTGGGCAATAATTTTAGTTCAATCTAATAATTTAAGTTACAGGTCGCGCATGTATGATGACATTGGCATAGCCAATAGGTCTTGCCTTTGGGACCTTATAAGTGTTTAGCCATGCAACAGTTGATGTTGTTGCACTAAGGATATTGTGCTACATAACTAAATACTTATAAGGTCCCAAAAGCGAGACCTATTGGCTATGCCAATGCTTGTTACTTTTAACATACGGTGCAGCAGGAAGGCTTGCTGTGCTGCAATGCATCAAAATATAGTAAATGAGGCCCTTAATCTCTTCAGTATGTAAAGCTATCTTTGAAATGTCACAATTGTAGATTACATCAGATGATCTAGTAGCAATAAGGTTAATTTTGTTGTGTAGTTCCTACCAATCAGTAGGACCTGAGCATTGTTCGGACAACATAAACTAAGGGCTTAGTGTCAAGACTGATTCCGGACAACCACGCAGGATATGTTGGCCTGTAGACCAGCTAGTTCACAGTGCCACTGTTAGCCCCCCTAATTTACCAGGGAATGAATAGTTTCTGGCAACCACTGAACATGACAACCCTGACCCCACAGGGATCATGGAAACAATACAGAACTTTTTGCTCAGTCACCCGCGCTCACTTATTCTCAATGAAATATACAGAGAATACACAGTGAGATGTTTACAATAATATTTATATAAATACGTGTGCTGCAATGATAAGTAGACAGAAGCAGATAAATGTGATTACAAGCACCGAAGGCGTAAATAGTAGATATAGTTCTACCATGGTGCTAAAACAATGTATATATGCAGGCATATAAACTAGTCATACTCCTACTATGCTCACCATACTCACAGTGTACCTAGAGTGTGTGTAGGTGTAGAGCTAAGAATCCCCCCAAGGGAGGATCCAACCCCGTTACCAGATGGGATAGAGTGAAGGACCCCATCTTGGTCACCAACAGGTCACCCCTCACGAGATGTCAGACCGCTGCATGGGGATTTCTCAGCATGCAAGGGCCATCGGTGTCAGCTGAAGCACCTCCTCTACTAATCTATTGAGATGCTCATCTTTTATAATCGAAAGCAGCCTTGTGATGTACGCATTGTTGTTATGTATATCCAGATAGCCCTGTCGCCCATAGATGAAGATAGTGATGAGATTTGTAAGAATTTCTAAACAAGACCTTGTACATGATGTTCAGGGCATTGTGATAATGTTGTGCGAAGCTAGATGTAAAAAAAAGTTTTTTTCCAGAGGAACTAATCGCCCATTGTCGTGCATGCAAATGTGTGCAAAGGTTCACAGCTGGAAATGTTATTTGTGAGGACAATATAAGAAATAAGCTACTTAGCTACATGGGCCTAACTGAGCAATATAATCATTTATTCCAGAAGTTCCCTATTTCTTAGGTTAAGTACTACTCTATATAGATTGAAGTTCCTACCCAGATCAGTAGAGTTCATAATGATTATGCCCAGATATCTAAATGCTAGGAAGCATCCTAGCCATGCTAGTCTAGGAAACCAACTGGAGCATATAGCTGAGATTTGCCATGTGAACTGAGGATAAAGAACTTTGTTTTTTTTACATTCCCAGTGGATGTTCACCTTTCACTCCATGCCCTGGGGGTGACTCTAGGACTTATCCCAGGCTCCTGTAAAAGTTCCTAAGGAGCTCTGAGAAGACCCCTGGTAGACCTCTAAAAGACCAGCACGCACATCTGGGTGTAGCTCTCAAGAACCTCGCTCAAACCACCAGTTCGAGGGCTTCCTCCATTCAGAGCTAAATCCACTAGCCCATTGGAGACTCCTAGGCTCCATTGTTTTTAAAACTAGTTTGGCAACATATCAAATGCTGTTCCCAGACCAGGGCACCATCAGCTTACATAAGAAAACTCTCCCAGGCAAAAGTACTGCCAGTGCTTTGAGAGTTTCCCTGGAATTATGCCATCATCTTGACTACTGTTACTCTGACCACCATAACATCGCTCTGTCATTTAGCCAGCCCTATATTTGAATCTGACTAATTCACTTTCCGCTCGATGGAGACAGTTTTGGAGCACCAGTCTGGTCGAAGTACTGGTCCACTAAAGTCAGTGAGGTGGTCAAGTTAATGGGGATTGGAGCTGAAATGGGCAACGTTATGGGATTCAAATTTGAAAAACACCCAGGCCCATCCACTCAACCAAGCTCTGGAAGATACCATTTGGAGCTACATGTGGCCAGAGTGCACATCTGGGGGATGTACTTTGATCTAAGCTTTATTCACTGGATCTGAGTGGTTCTCCCTACCTAGGGCAGAACTCCACATTGCCAGCATGACTTTCATGTCATGTGCAATGCACCGCTTTATTGTATTTGACAGTGGTAATATACATTTTCCATTATCTTTCTCGCGGCTGCAAACTAAAACTTCTCAACAGGCTTTCCGTATAATAAGCGCCAGTTCTGTGCTAACACAGTTTAAAAAGTAACTAGAGCTAATTCTTCCATGCATCCTAAATACTTCAAATGAATGCATTTTTCTCAGCTTAGTTTTGCAAATATTTTTTTCGAGCATGTAGGCCCCAACCTGCTTCATAGAAGCACTATGAAGAGAAGGGTAGGAAAACTCTCCCTGATTAGGAAGGGACAGAGAGTGATGGAGACTGGTTGCTGGAAAACATGTTGCTGTTCACGGTGTGTTGTGTGTGTGTGTATGTGTATGTGTATGTACTGGTTCTAAAGATTCAAGACAAAGAGTCTGATTTATATGTTGGCACAAAGGGTACTCTGTCGAATGGTGACACAGTACTCTTTACACCCAGTGCTTGAAATGGAAAAAGAGAAGTGCAGGTACTCTGTATCAGAGTACCTACTTGTTTATGAGAAGTACCGGTACTCTCCAATTAAAAGTATTATATCTCTCTTGAGAAGTGCAGATACTCTCCCTCTCAAAATAAAAAAGTACCGGTACTCAGTACCGGACAATATCGGCCCATTTAAAGCCTTGTTTACACAAACATAATGCTCTGCTGGACAAATTTAAAAGTAGGGGATCCATAGTGTCACCTTACTCCGTCGGACAGCCTGAGAATTGGCTATTGTTGCATCCTTTTATCCTCCACCTTTTTCTTCCCATTGGTATCACCCTCCTCTCCTTTTCTCCCTTTCCTTTACTCCTACCTAGTGATGTTCCAGACAGCTGTTAACTATTACCTTTAAACATTCATGAGATGAAAACCGGTGCTTGCTGGCTGGATTAGTGATGTCAATTAAAAGAGTTTCACTTCTCATCTAGTATTCAGTATTTTTTCCCCAACACTGGCGACAAGGATGGGATCTTATTGGGCTGTAAGACACTATAATTTTTTTCAATAGGTTATTTATTTTGTAATTTGCACCAAAATATCTGTGATCCACCCAAATGGCACAAATAATATGTCTTTCAATGATCATACCATTAGGATACCCTTCCTACCGCTCTTTATCTCCATTTCCCCTCTTTGTATGCTCATTAATAGTTGATATTTCTTTTATGGATGTTTAGTTCGCTGTTTTAAGTTTTAATATCTGGTGTTCCCACAAACTACAGGTTTTTTTTATTTTCAAAACAAAACCCCAAAGTGGGCTATATTCTTCCAGCAGAACACGGCTGCAGGCTGAAGCTGAATAGGGCTCCACAAGGCTGGATACCGTCATCAATAGGCCCTCCTGAAGAGGGTTTTGCTGCTGCAGAGAAGAGCATAGTGGAAACTGTGGCAAAGTCAATCCCACCAGCAATGCACCTTTGTCAGATTGGCTTGTAGGTAGGTTCTGGTCTCCTTTTGGTTCTCAGAGCAGATTTTGTTGAAACTGTTTCTAAGTATGTAAAACGGTGATGGATGGAATGTTTGAATTAATCTCAGCCACTGGCAATCACATGTGGCCACATCTCGATCCATTGTTATTTTGCACACCATGCCACCTCAGTTTGAACTCAGATATATGCAAATCAGTCTTGGCCCTGCTCCATTAGAAATTGTCCAGCCCAAACTGCCAACCCAGGTCCTCCCTGAACCAGAACACAAGCAGCCCAGGACCAGTTTCTCCCTAGTCATGTGCCCATCAGCTAGGTACAGCTTGGTTCCAGTGACACAGTGTGCGTAGGACCCATATTTGGGCCTTTCTAAGTTACAGGTTTTGGGTCTTGTTAGGAAGAGGCCACTTTAGTAGCCACACCCATGGTGCAGGACCTGGAGGGTACCACTTAGTGGCTAGGACTGACTCCAGCAGCTAACAGTAGCAGCAGTCAGGTGGGTTGCAGGGTCTCTTGAGCTTGTTGTATCCCTGTAACTCACACAGGAGGTAAGTCAGCAAGGCCTTTGAGTCACACTGGTGGTCCTGACTTTAAGGAGCAGGCCCAGTCTTCCTTTTTTTAGAATGCAGGGCAGTCTATCTTCTGAGTTTTCTAAAGGTTCAGAAGTGATCTGATTTGGGGTCTGAGAGTACCACTTTTTATCCCCAGTACCAGCCTTTGTGTTGTGGGGCGAAACACCTGGCCCACACCCCTTCCCCTCCTGGATTTGCCTCCCAAATGTCTGGGGTGACAAAAGGCTACTGTCATGTTCATTTGCGTTTGTTGCAGCCAAGGTCTTTAAATTTGTATTCAGTACTGGGTGCACCTCCGGTCCCAGCCATCCTGCCAGGATGACCCATTCTCTCAAACATAAGCCCACTTTGCCCCCGTGTCTGGGAGGAATCACCAACCCATCACAAAGGAGACAGCAACAACCATGTGACGATGTTTACTGGCAGAAAGACACTGTAGGATTGGTACAGAAATTCCAACTTTCTAAAATTGCCATTTCTAGAATTATGACCTGAAGTCCAACTTTACCATTAAAGAAGTTCTTCAATTACAAGTCAAAAGAGTCCAAAACGTATTTGCTTACCTTCTACCAATCTGAAGTTAAACGTTATTAACTGCAATAAGGTAACCCAGTGATTGTCCATGGGAGAGGTAGCCTTGTATCAGTGAAAAACTAATTTAGGAGATTTTCACTGTAAAGCCATGTAAAACTTAAACCCATATGTCCTACTGTTTAAAAACCATGCACCCTGTCTTAGAAGCTCTTAGGGCCTCCTTTAGGGGTGACTGATATGTTTTAAGAAGGCAGGTTTAGGCCTGGCAAAAGTTGTATTTGTCAAGTGGAAATAGCAGTTTACATCCACATGACAGGCGACAGGGGCAGGCCTGTGAGATATTTTAAAGTGCTACTTTAGTAGGCAGCACAACAAGTGCTGCAGGTCCACTATTAGCATTTAATGTACAACCCTGAGTATAATTGGTACCATCTACTAGGGACTTATAAGAAAATTAAATGTGCCAATTAGGTGTAGGCCAATTTTACCATGTTGTAGAGGAAGGGTGCAAGCACTTTAAAGCTGGTTAGAATTGGAAAACATGGATGCCATTTAGAGTTGCATGGAGTCACAGCTACGGCCCCTGGCTTGCCCCTTACAACCCCTGGCACTGCCTTTGCAACCCCTGGCCTCAGAGGTGGAAAATTCAGTGCCAGTGACACAAAGGCAGCTCATTTTAATGAACGTTGATTGGGGCTCCATTCTCCATGTTTTCAAACAATTTTTTTATTACACTATTAGTGAATAATATTACATGATTCACTATTGGTGTAATAAAATAATGGAGTACAGTTAACTGGAATATGAACTTCCCTGACACATGAGGTAAATAGAGAAAAATGCTTTAAAATGTATGGTGTGTGTGCTTACGAGTGAGGGTGTGTCTATCTGAGAGCAGTGGCGGCCGGCACGGGTAAGCGTGGTAGGGCGCGGCAGGGCACGCTGGGGGGAAGTCGACAGACAACGGAATGGGTATTATTTATTTGTTTAATTATACCTATTCCGTCATCTGTCGACTTCCCCCCCTCCCATCCCGTCACACCCCTGCCCCACTGCCCCATAGTGTTTACTTGTGCCGGCCGCTGCTGAGAGAAAGTTTGTGTATGTGTGAATGTGTGAGTATGTATAAGGATGTGCATGCAAGTAAAAGTAAAGGTCAAAGGGCATCTGATGTTACTTCCACTACCCCTAGCATTTATGTGAATTGAAGTCCATTGTGGAAAAGTGCCCAGAGTCCGAAAGTCAACAAAAACAAATTCAACAGATAGTAGGGGTAAAGGCTAAACGTTTAAGGGACTACTACTTAATAGTGTCAGGTCTAAGACTTACATAAATACATCCCCCTCCAGCAGCTCCAGCTACAAGGTGATCCTGCCTGTAGGATATACCTTTCTTCAAGGTTAAAGTTTGAACACGCTGTGATTTCTACACGACAGTGTCACACAGACCTTTGAGATATTGGAACAAGCAAAATGACACAGACCCCTGCTCACTGACATGAACTTAAGGACATGACCCATGCCTCCCTCTCCCATGGACAGAGTGGCGTGACCAAGTACACTCGAACATGGACAGAAGGAAAGGAACATAGAAATTGGTGCATCTGTACACAGACTAAATGGCATGGAGCTTCTCACTTCTGCACTCACTAGGATACAGAGAGTGGGCTTTGGAACACAGACCCTAGAACAAAGTCACAATGGCTTAACACAGGGCCTCGGAAAGGGGCATGGACACAAGCGAAAAGGCATAGGGCAAGACTACCGAGACAAGGTTGCTTGGGAGCGGACACAGACAGGGATTCTGGACTTGATACTGAGACACACGTACACTGACACAGACCTGGAGGCACTGGCACGGGTGCACTGGAGCACTGTGACAAACACTGAGCTAGTAACACTGGCCATGGGCCTTGAGGCACGCTGACACTGAGACACTGACACTAGGCCCTGAATCAGATGCATGGACACCTGTAAAGAGGATTGGAGCACTGATAATCCAACAGTAACATCAACACACTGATACTGGAACATGGACTGGGGGATGCTCTGTGGAACAAGGACAGTGAGACACAATCACTGAGCTCCAGGCATGGAAACAGACACTGGGATAAAGAAACAGGTACAAAGACACGAGACAAACACACAGGAACACATGCCATGGGGAACAGACACGAATGTTGGGTCGAGAACAGAGACAACAAACATCACTGAGACAATGACACTGGCTGGAAGAAGAACAGGTGGACGCTCCATCGTCCAGTGACACAGAGGGACTGTGGGAAACAGACTGATCATGACATTTGCACTGGGACATTGACCCCAGGATGGACGCACGAATATCTACCAACGCGCGACGCTCCACCAGCCGATCACAGTGCCAAGAAGCCTTTCAAGTGGAGGACGTTGCACTTTAAACAGATGACCAAACACTGACAATATGCAACTTAAAGGGTGTGTTCAAGGCTGCAAGACCGCCATGAACTGACAGAGACGTCAAAAAGTCGATGTGCAGTTGCAGTGGTCGTTTTTGGTTCTGCTCAATGAAGATGGACACGCCATAGGTGAGCTTTGCACATCTTCTCACTAGGTTTTCTTTATTCTCTGTTGCCAGTTACTCCAGCCTGCTACCGTTTCATCCCCCCACTGTCTCAATATTTCTCCCCAGTTTTTGTAATGGTTTCTCCTCATTTTTCGCGCATTTGTGTTTCCTCTCGTCCGTTCTCTCAGCATCCCTCTACTGCCACCATAATAATTTAGACCCAGTCCTGCTCTCGCTCATTATCACTCCCCGTCGCCCCACCCCATCTCTCCACCCCTCTCCCCTTCCTCGTCTCTTTTCCCTTTTCCCTCGCCTGTCTGCGTGTGTACATAAATATATCTAATTCGCAGTTATGAATTAGCAGGCTCTGGCCTCAGGGGCTTCGGAGGGGGAAGAGATGAGCGCTCTAATGAGTTATGAGAGTTATTCAAGAGATCCCAGCAGTGAGGTAATTACCAGGGAAACTCAGCCACGGACGGCGGCACGGAGGTCTCGCTAATGAGACGCACACGCACCCTGTCTGACTGGTGGTTTCTCGAGGGGATGTCCCCGCTCGCGGTGGCCCCGGCCTGTCTCGAGCTGTCAGGCAGAGACTGAGACAGAGAGCGTTTCTCGCTGGAAAAAAGGCTCCTCTCTAGACACACAAAATGTTCTAACCGCAAGCCCCATAAAATAACAGCACCAATCAAGAATGTGCTTTGGAGGGGACGGTGGGCAGAATGTCCTGCACCCTACCACCCGACTGGAATTATCGGGCGGGTGGTAGGGACCAGGAGCAGGGAACGAGAGCATGGTGTAGTGTTGTTGTTGGCGCTGGACCCACATGCCACCAATAATGGACACAGTGTGCTAGGGTACTGGAACTGGCCCAGGGCACCTGCGCCCGGCCCCTTTTATTTGCAGGGTCACCTGACCTGTGACGCCTGTGATGGGTGGGTGAATAGTGTGGGTGCAACACAAACGGAACACTAGAACGTGTCCATCAGGACACCACATCCCTCAAAAACTTTAATGAAAAAGAAGCAAACAAAAGTCCAACCAATGGAAAAGAGCAAACAACAATACACTGCACCAATGAGTCTCTTCAGGCCATCTGCTGGGCAGTGCTGGAGCTCTGGACCACACAGTCAGGAGGCTTTGGTCCACCTCGGAGATAAAGTTCTGACCAGCCTGGTCTCGCTGTGCTAGAGTCTATTTACACAGTTCAACTAGCGGTGCATCTGGAGCGGTGGTGGAGTCCACTTTGGAGATCTTCTAGCAGGCGCTCAGGCTCCGGTGGATGGCAAACCTGCGAATACTGAGGATGACCTTGGTGGATGAGAGCCTTCTTTGGAGGCGATGATGCTTCCCAGTTCCTGCTGGCAGAGCAGCTTCAGACTTGCCTCTGTTGCCTGGACTCCCTCTCACAGGATTCTCCTGGAGGGCCTTCCTGCTGGGCTGCCATGGGACCGTGTGGACTGTGTGGGCCTCTCTTAGGCTGTGCGAAGGCATCGCTGAGGAACTGCCAACAGGACCACAGCACAGTTGTTGATGCAGCCTCAAGGGTGGTGTCTCAGAGTCTGTGTGCCCTCGCCGTCAGGACTCATGTCCTGTGCCTTCCTCAGATGGTCTTTGGGTGACACATCTCCGAATGCGACCTCAATGATTCCCGGTGCTTGTTGTGGAGCTGCTGCTGATGCACCTCTGTGGCTGGGATTCCCCTCTCACAGGAACTCCATTGAGGCCCTTGCCCCTGGATTGCCACAAGACTGCGTGGGCTGAGCGGAACTCCCAACAGGGCCACGGGCAAGCCTC
This sequence comes from Triturus cristatus, assembly GCF_964204655.1. NCBI lineage: Eukaryota > Metazoa > Chordata > Amphibia > Caudata > Salamandridae > Triturus > Triturus cristatus. Next base: position 1,266,102,802 of record NC_140590.1, on the reverse strand, counting down.
AAGCAACCCCATGGGTGGATAGTCCAATGATAGGGTATGTTCTTCTTCAGCAGGCCTCAGGTTTACGGGGACACACAGAAGGTTCCTGGGTGGCTAGGCCAGCCTCCCACAGCGCCAGGAGTGTCTTGTTGAACTTCGTATGTCTTGAGAGTTTGGATCCACTCTGGTGATGCGATGCTCTTTAGATGTTCTTGGTGGTGATGCACCTGGATAAAGAATATGATGATTTTCTTCCACTTGGGCGGCAGGTGGCGATCTCTTGCTTGAGGTGATATCATGGAGTGAGGAGGACCGGAGGGACTTCGTGGCCACTTGCAAGTATCTTCTAGCAGGTGCACTTGCTAGAAGTGATGCCATTGATGCTAAGCAGCCGGTGACAGGTGAGTGGGCGGTCGCACTGTGAAGTATGGGGCCTGGGCACTGATTGCGCTTGCTAGTGGTTTACAGTTGGTCAACCTGCGGAGCTGTCTCCAGTGACATCTCTGCACCCCGGTGGCTGGCTTGTGTTGATTAACACCTTCACCAGTGCTGGCACGAGTCCTCTGTCCTATCGCTCTTCTTGTTTTCCCTCTTGCGCACCTGTGATGGTTGTTCGCCCTGTGGCATTATGCCACTCTCTTCTCCTCCTTCGCGAAGTGACGTCCTGCCACTCTGTTCTTCCCCTTCCCGATGTGGCACCCAGCCATGCTCTTCTTCGCTTCCGGCCAGGTTCCTCACTCGTATGTGACGTCTTGCCACATGTTTTTGTGTTTGCGCCACATGGACTACTCGCTGGTCTAGTCCAGTTCTTAAGACTGTCTTTACTTTGTTGCGGACCTGTCGCAGGTCTGTCCTGTTGGTAGAACTTGCTTCTTTTCCTTGAGGACCTTTCGCGAGCCTCATCTCCTCATCAGGGATTTTCGCAGTGCTCCTCTGCCAGAATGGCAGATTACCTCTTCATTCAGAGGCCTCGTGCTTGCGCCTCGAGCCTGCACCATCGGGGCGCCTTCCTCCATTCGGGCATGCTTGGCGGGGTTGGTTACTCCGTGTGACATGCTCCTTGCTACGCCACGTGTCGCCTGTCGTCGGAGCACATGTTGTGGTGGCAGGTGGCCACTTGGAGTGTGTGACTCTCCTCTTGCTTATCTGGTACCACTGGGGACTCCATCTTGAGGCAGTGTGAGGCAGGACACTCTGTGTTATCCTAGGCCCACTGTGAGGCTTTGCTGGTGCAGTTGAGATGTAGAGGCTCTCCCTGCTGCCTTCTGCATTGATTCTTCTCTGTGGAGAGGTCTCTCTCTCCTGGGCACTTGCGCGTGCTGTCAGGTTTTCGAGTGCAGCTCGCTGTGCACCTCTGACTTCTTAATGGTCCCCCACTGCTGGCGCTTAGCGTGCTTGCCTTTCTTTCTTCCAGTGGTGGCTGTACACTAGCAAGGGGGTGGTGCGATTTCCTAGCTTGCGGTGTTCTAAGGCTTATTTTTTGTTCCCTCTCTGTTGGGGAAAGGTGCACAGTCTCGCTACCTCCTCGCCAGATAGGCAGACACACAGGGGATGTGTAACGCTCTCTTCCACATGTTGTTGCTGACTAGAGCAGGGACTCTACAGACTTCTAATGTGCCTTTCTGTTGGAGGTCAGTTGGGTGCAACTAGTGCTCTCATTCCACTGCCAGCAGGTGGCCACTAGGGGGCATGTATTAGTCTCATGGACAATCTCTCCATGTGGGTGGCAATATCCCAGGCAGGCTGTCAGATGGAGAACAAGCCAATTAATCCATTGTCTTAAAGTAAAAATAGCCTGATGTAGAAATGTTTGGTCGACTACGTAATCCTCAAACAGGCGTGCAGTAACTCACTCCGCCATGTAGAACATGAGACCCAAGTCTGGGCATACCCGCCCCACTTTGTCCCCTTAAGTGGGAAGGGTATACCCTGACTTGGGTCCTGTGCTCACTGTGCCACTGGATTCTAGTTAACCTGGCTGATGAGGGGTGATACCCCGAGACCGGTCCCAGGAAGCTTGTTTCCAGTAATGGAAGGACCAGGAAAGGCAGTTTAGGCTGGACTGCTCCCATAGGATGCCGGGTCAAGACTGATTTGCATATGGCTGAGCTCAAATCGGGGTGGTGTAGTGAGCAAAAAACAATGGATTACCCAGATCTGTGGCTGGGGTTGAATGTTTGCATTGTTCACCATTCCATTCATCATCTGTTCTTTTTGCTTTTGTTGCCCTAAGTGGGATGGGTATGCCCAAACATGGGTTCCGTGCTATCTTTGCCACTGGATTCAAGCTAGCCTGGCTGATGAGGAGTGATATTCCAAAACCGGTCTCAGGATGCTTGTTTCCGGTCCAGGGAGGACCTGGCCTGGCAGTTCGGGCTGGACTGTTCCCACGAGGAGCAGCGTCAAGACAGATTTGCTTATGGCTGGTTCCAAACTGGGGAACGTGGGGAGCAAAAAAACACTGGATTAAACCCAGATCTGAGACTGGGGGTGCATGTTTTCATTGTTCAGCATTCCATCCATCATCTATTCTTTATACTTGACTACATTGTAATGGGCTTAACACAGAGCCCTACAGCCTCTTCTGTTTTGCTGTGTTGTACAGTGCTAAGTTGTATCCTGTCTGTGGTGCTGTGTGAAATATGTATTCTGTTATGTCTTGCCGGTGGTGTTATGTGCGGGGGCCTTCGTTTGGCTTCAAACCCCTTAGGGGGGTCCCCATTCTGCCCAAAGCCAATGAATGCCCGTGATATGGGAGGCTCATGGGTCCCGCATTACATTCTGAATGGGGCCCCATCATTTTCCGTTACATCACTCTACATTGTTTGATCCGGCCACATCCAAACTGAATATGTGCATTTATAGAACGTGTCTTGAAGAAAAGAGTTTTTGATATAAGCTTAGAAAATCGTAGGAAATGGTCTAAGGGCCAGATGTACGACCAAGTAAATTGCGCCTCACAAATTGCGAGTCGCAATTTGTGAGGCGCAATTTACTATGTACAACAGTGTTTTCCTCACTGTTAGCGATTCCCAATGGGGTCGCAAATGGAGAGGCTCATGAATATTAATGAGCCTCTCACAATTTGTGACCCCATTGGAAACAGTAGGTCCTCCCAGGTATGGTGGCCTGCTGGGCTCAATATGGGATTCTTCGCCACTGGAAGAATGAACCCGTCTTAGCACTCCTGTGCGAAAGATTCGCTTAAAAAATCATTAATCAATTACGCAAATTTCACTTTGGTTTATTAAACTTCATATTTCCATCCATATATTTCAATACTTTCGTTCAGTATGCTTCAACATCATAACATTAACAATGAGTTGATATTTAGTTAATGGGGGTACCAAAGAAAATTCCCAATGCATTTCGGGTCTAGCCCTTCTTCAGGGGGTTCTCCCTGTGAATGCTCGAAACGGAGCTTAATCCATGTAACCGCTATCGCGTTGTGAGTGTCTCACTGTGTCACGGCTCAGCAGACCACCATGTCTGGGACTGCTTTTAAATAAAGCAGTTTTTTTTCTCCAAATGCAGCCCGTTTTCCTTAAAGGAAAACGGATACATTAAAAAACAAAAAAGAAACATTTTCGTTTCAATTTTTAAGTGCAAGCAGTGGTCCCTGGGACCACTGCCTGCCCTTAAAAAATATTTTCCTCTGTGTTTGCAAAGGGGAAGGTGTCCTCTGGGGACCCCTTCCGTTTTGCGACCACATTACCACCCTCTTGAAGAGGGTGGTAATTTGTGAGTGTTTTGCGCCCGCAATTGCGGACACAAAACATTTGTACATAGGGTTGCGCACGCTATTAGGAAGGGAATGCCCCTTCCTATTAGCGAGTCGCAAAACCCTATTTTGAGAGTCGCAAAAAATTGCGAGTCGCTAAATAGGGTTTGCATATACCCCATGCTGTTTTTGCATGTGCAAACAGGTTCACAAACCCTTTGCGCATGCACAAACCGTTGTACATCTGGCCCCTAAGTCCATTATTCCACTGATTTACACATTTCACCTGACTCCTCCTGGTTGAAAAGGGCTGAAGATGGAACTGGGGTAACCATGGACTTCTTAAGGATTTTGGGGGCCCTGGGCCAAAAGTATTTTGGGGGCCCCTGTGAGAAGTTGGCCTGGTATATGATGCTCACTAGTTAAAGTGATCACCTTGTACCATGCCAAGCAACCCTTATGGTGTGGTTGTAAGTCAACCTTTTCGGACTAGCTGCCCTAGTGGTAGCGTAGGCTAAGCAGTCTTTGAGGCTAAACTCGTGAAGCGTGTTAAGCCAGCTGTTTTACCAAATGTAACCCCCTTTTATACCAATGAAAGGACACCACACAGATATATATTCAAAATATATATGTATTTATTTCTCAAAGTAACCCCTAGTCTCTTTATGAGCACAGGAGCACAAATCGTCAAGCAAGATTACAGTAGAATACACAGAAGTTGCACTTTATATGGATAGGCCCTGGTGGCCGCTCGAACCATATACTAAAATAGTGGTATAAGTACCACGAACAGAAAAGGGAAAAGGCCTAGAGCCTCTAGAATCGCTGGGCCTACAAGGAGCTAACTTCAGTTAGTGACCAGGAGGTCCACGGGTGGCGTGTGCAGAGCAAATAGTCACACGCGTGCTCCCATAGGTTTCAATGGGTGCGTAAAAAGTACAAAGTTACTGCAAAGAGGATCTTCCGGATGGACTAGGAACTCAAGATTTGGAACACAGGCACTAGAGATGTAATACTACACTTGGGCACAGGTGTGCCAGCTTTACCTCACCCACAGGAAGCGGGTGCATAGGCCTCGAAGTGCGTCGGATTTCTTCTATCTGTTCCGTGGAGCCTGAAGATAAAGATGCTGCAGGCGGTCAGTCCGGGAGAGATGCAGTGGATCCAAGAGTGGATCAGAGATGTTGAAGACCTGTAAGCAGAGGGGACAGTGTTCACAGTCACTAGCCAGTGACCAGCGTGGCACCAGGTGGGTACCAGGCAATGTCGGGTGCAAACAGGAAGAAAGGTGTAGCTTGTCTCTGCAGCCACGTGGTCCCTGGAGGTCGACGACGTCCAGGAGTCAGTTCACAAGCTGTCCCACCCAGGCTCTCGTTGTCGGCGGTGTCGGCGACTTGATCGAAGCAAACAAGCCTTGGCAAAAGCAATTGTTGTAGGAGATGAAATAAGCTGATGGTTCTGACCAGCAAGGTCAGAAGGACTGCTCCTTTGGAGGGGAGCAAGGGCCAGTCTGGAGCAACCAGACCAGCGGTGTATTTTGTAAAGTTCGTCGCCAAGATGGCTACTAGCCAGCGGGCCAGCAACCGGTTAGGCGCGTCGAGTGGCGGAATGCAGAAGGGCCCCACGCAGATCGTGGAGATGCTGGAGGGCTCACCTTTGGTGCAGATGCTGCTCGAGGGTTGGGCTTCTCAGATCCCAAAGCACAACTTGGAGGGAGCCTCGGTTGTTGCACTTGTCAGCTTGTCGTGGTCGTTTCAAGATGGCTGGCTCCACGTGTCTCGGTGCCTCCACGGGTCTCCTCTTTTCAGGGACTGTGGATCGGGCGGTGAGAGGTCTGGAGGTCCAGGTCTTGTCAGTCTCTGGGCTCGGGCTCCGGCGGGAGGCGGCGGCAAAGCAGACGTTGATTCGCTGGATGGTGCTTGCGTTAGCAAGGTGGTCACTCCCTGACCACAGGGGAGATTGGCTTCAGTCCTCTGTGCAGCAGAGCGTCGAAGTTCCCGTCTTCTTCTTAGTTTTAAGTTGATTCCAGGATGTCTGAAGTCTTAGGACACAGCTCCTACCTTTAAGCGGATTCTAGGGGCCGGACTACCTGCTAGGTCCCTCCCTATGGGTGGGACCAGGAAGGGGGGTGGTTACACCCCCAATCCTTTGTCCAGCTCGCCCCAGGCCCGGGACTGGTGTGCCCCAGGACCGGTTTGAACTGGCATATGCACCGAGGCTCCTTGTGAGCCACATGCATGTCTGGTTTCTTTCAAGCCCTACCTGACCAACACACAAAACCCTGTCTGGGGTGGTGCATGCACCTCCCCTGGCAGGAAACCCTTTGTCCACACCTACCAAGCTGGAAGGACTCCCAGCAGCAGGAGGGCAGACTTGTGTCTGTGGTGGCAGCATCCATTTTGTGGAGCTGAGGCTATGTCTGATTTTACCCGGGTTTCAGGTACTGTACATGTTGTGTCCCTCTAGAAGGGTGGAATGCTAACGCCGTCGCCAGAATTGGCGAGGGGTTAGTATTCCAATTCGTATGACACCTTACTCGACATGTTTTGATAAAGCCAAACCAAAGATAGCATTTAACCGCGAGGTTCATAATGCACTTAAGAGTATATGGTGTGACGATATCTGGAAACAGTAGAAGGAAGTTGTTCCGACCACTGCAGACAGGCTCAGCTCATGCCAGAGCACCATCTCACATGGAACCAAGCACTCTGCCTTCAGGATTGTTAAGGCCTGCCATAGGAGTGACTCATAGGTTACCAGGTGTCCCATTTAAGGTTAGGTATAGGTATACTACACCTAAGTAAGAGGTGATTACACCGACTTACCCCAGCTGAGTGATCAGCCAGTTGTGTCAAATTGTTAGGCCAAGCCTGGGGTGGCATAATACATGCTTCAGCCCCTGGCAGGCCTTGGGTACACCAATGCCCTGGGTACCTAGTGTACACTGGTACAGGGGCTGACAGGGTGATCCACTTCCAATTGGTTATGAACCTAGGGTGCATAGTTTTAATTTAGTAGAGAGAACAGCAGGCTGGGGGTCTGATTGGCAGGCCCACAGCCTCAATATGTCAAAAACCAGTGAAGCAAAAAAGCAAAAATTTGGGGTGACCATAGGATAGCAGACCCTACTCTCCTACACAACCCCCCCCCCAAACGCTGGGACATTAAACTAGCCTTGACCAGTCTCGTCTTCATGTCCTAAGTGGAAGTACCTGGAGAGACCATCTGCATTCCCATGGTCAGTACCTGGCCGGTGCTCCACTGTAAAGTCCATCCCCTGTAGGGAAATGGACCACCTAAGCAGTTTGGGGTTTTCACCCTTCATCTGATTTAGCCACAAGAGGGGCTTATGGTCGGTCTGAATCTTGAAGTGAGTGCCAAACAAGTATGGCCTCAGCTTCTTCAGGGCCCACACCACAGCAAAGGCCTCCCTCTCAATAGCTGACCAATTCTTCTCTCTGGGGGTCAACCTTCTGCTAATAAAAGCAATGGGTTGGTCTTGACCATCTACATTAAGTTGTGACAGCACAGCTCCCACACCCAAGTCAAAAGCATCTGTTTGGACAATAAACTCTTTGGAGTAGTCAGGACTTTTCAGGATAGGTGCAGAGCACATGGCCTCCTTCAGGTCATCAAATGCCTTTTGACAGCTTACTGTCCACTGAACCTTTTTGGGCATCTTCTTGGATGTCAGATCATTAAGAGGAGTCACAATGGACCCATAGTTCTTAACAAACTTCCTGTAGTACCCGGTCAAGCCCAAGAAAGCTCGAACTTGAGTCTGGGTGGTTGGAGGGGACCAGTCCTTGATGGATTGTATCTTACTCTCCAGTGGTTGAACTTGGCCTCCACCTACAAGGTGGCCCAAATATACAACCTTACTCTGCCCTATCTGGCACTTAGTAGCCTTGATAGTGAGGCCTGCCCTTTGCAGAGCCTCAAGAGCCTTCTTCAGGTGGATCAGGTGATCCTCCCAGGTGGAGCTAAAGACAGCAATGTCATCAAGATATGCTGCGCAAAAGTCATCCAACCCAGTAAGGACTTGGTTCACCAGCCTTTGGAAGGTGGCAGGTGCATTCTTCAGACCAAAGGGCATCACCACAAACTGGTAGTGCCCACCTGGGGTTGAGAATGCTGTTTTGGCCTTAGACTCCTCAGCTAATCTGATTTGCCAATAGCCAGCTGTCAAGTCAAATGTGCTCAAAAACTTTGCAGAAGCTAGTTTGTCTATGAGCTCATCTGCCCTTGGAATAGGGTGTGCATCTGTCCTGGTGAAAGCATTGAGTCCTCTGTAATCCACACAGAACCTCATCTCTCTCTTGCCATCTTTGGTGTGAGGTTTGGGGACCAGAACCACTGGGCTAGCCCAGGGGCTATCTGAGGGTTCAATGACACCTAATTCCAGCATTTTATGTACCTCAGCCTTTATACAGTCCCTGACGTGGTCAGGTTGCCTGTAAAGCTTGTTCTTTACAGGCAGACTGTCACCAGTGTCCACCACATGGGTACACCAGTCAGTTTGACTAGGTATCAAGGAAAACATATGTGAAAATGATTGTAGAACCTGTCTACATTCAGTCTGCTGATGGGCAGTGAGGTTGCCTCCAAGGGTCACTCCTTCAACTAAGCCATCTTCAGGGTTTTGAGACAACAGGTCTGGGAGAGGGTCACTCTCTTCCTCCTGTCCCGCATCTGTAGCCATGAGCAAGCCCATGTCTGCCCTGTCAACATATGCTTTAAGCCTGTTAACATGGAGTACCCTGTGGGGACTCCTGGGAGTTCCTAGGTCGACCAAGTAGGTGACCTCTCCCTTCTTTTCCAGGATTGTATGGGGTCCATACCATTTGTCTTGGAGTGCTGCTGGGGCCACTGGCTCCAACACCCATACAATTCTGTCCTGGCTGAAACTCAACCAAGACAGCCTTTTGGTCATGCAAGCTTTCTGTAAGGCCTGGCTTGCCTCAAGGTTTTTGGATGCCTTCTCCATATACCCAGCCATCCTGGAGCGGAGACCAAGTACATAGTCCACTATGTCTAGCTTAGGCTTTTTGAGAGGTAACTCCCATCCTTCCTTCACCAAACACAGTGGGCCTCTTACAGGGTGCCCAAACAACAATTCAAAGGGGCTGTAGCCAACTCCTTTTTGTGGGACCTCTCTGTAAGCAAACAGAAGGCAGGGTAGAAGGATGTCCCATCTTCGCCTGAGCTTTTCAGGTAATCCTTTGATCATACCCTTTAGGGTCTTGTTGAATCTCTCAACAAGCCCATTGCATTGTGGGTGATAAGGGGTGGTGAACTTGTAGTTGACACCACATTCCTTCCACATAGCTGTCAAGTATCCTGACATAAAGTTGGTACCTCTGTCAGATACTACCTCCTTAGGAAACCCCACTCTGGAGAATACTCCCAGCAGGGCCCTGGCCACAACAGGAGCTGTAGTGGTCCTAAGGGGAATTGCCTCTGGATACCTGGTGGCATGATCCACTACCACCAGTATAAATCTGTGCCCAGATGCAGTGGGAGGATCCATGGGACCCACTATGTCTATTCCCACTCTTTCAAAGGGGACCCCCACCACAGGTAGTGGTATTAGGGGGGGCTTTGTTGTGCCACCTGATTTGCCACTGGCTTGGCAGGTCACACAGGAGCGACAAAACTCCTTTGTATCTTCATTCATATGAGGCCAGTGAAAGTGAGGGACAAGCCTGTCCCAAGTCTTATTCTGGCCTAAGTGTCCTGCTAAAGGAATATCATGGGCCAAGGTAAGAAGGAAGCCCCTAAATTGCAGAGGTATAACCAACCTCCTGGTAGCACCAGGCTTGGGGTCTCTAGCCTCTGAATAAAGGAGCCCTTCATCCCAATACACTTTATGGGTACCTTGAGCATTCCCAGCAGCCTCAGCAGCAGCCAGCTGTCTGAGGGGTTCAAGAGAGGGACAGGATAACTGAGCCTGCCTCAAGTCAGCCCTTGAAGGTCCCCCTGTCCCCAGAAACTCAACCTGATCAGGTTCAAGCTCTTCAGGGACAGTTCCTTCAGGGTCCTCTAGATCAGCTTCCTGGGAAGGCTGATCATCACTCTGAGGCAGGGGGGAAGGCACAGCCTTGACCCTCCTGTTCTTCTTCTTGGTAGGTGCTTGGTCCATTGTTCCAGGATCCAAGACCTGAGGTTCAGTGAGGCACTTTTTGGCCTGTGACCTGGTCACAGCAAGGACATGTGATGATATACCTAACATCTCTGCATGAGTCCTGTACTCCACTTCTGACCATAGAGAACTCTCTAGGTCATTGCCCAACAAACATTCTACTGGGAGGTCTGCACTAACCACAACCCTTTTGAGGCCAGTTACCCCTCCCCATGAGAAGTTAACAACTGCCACACTATGTGAAGTAGTGGCATTGCTGGCATTGGTCACCAGGTAGTTCTCACCTGGTATGTACTGTCCAGGGTCCACAAAGCCTGGTGTCACCATAGTGACACTGGCACATGTGTCCCTGTAGGCTTGAGCCACTTTTTCATTTATTAAAGGAGTCTGTCTGTACTTGCCCAGGTTACTGGGGCTCACAGTCAGGGACAAATCAATGTCCCCATCACAGATCAAGACTGCCTGTGTCAGGGTTCTGTCTAAGTCAGAATCTCCTTCAGTTCCCATAGTGATTCCCACTACACCCTTTGTCTGGGGACCAACACTGCTAACAGTAGTACTGGGAGCAGGTGCCTTAGGGGCAACAGTGTTGGGGGCTCCACCCTTTTTGCAATCACTAGTCCAGTGAGTTGTGTTTTTGCAATGATTGCACCAGGGTTTCTTTTGACCTTCTTTCTTCTTTTTGGACTGTTGTTGGGACCCACCCTCCTTAGCAGTAGTTTGGGGCCCTGTTGAAGACTTCTGGTCTTTAGATTTCTGATCTCCACCCTTTTGGTCTGTTTTCTTCTGATCACCCCCTTGGCCCTGGTTGTGGTTCTTTTGCTTAACCCTGGTTCTGACCCATTTGTCTGCCTTCTTTCCCAATTCTTGGGGAGAGGTCAGATCAGAGTCAACCAAGTGTTGATGCAGTTGCTGGTTTTGACAGTTATTTAAAATCTGTTCTCTCATCATCAAATTATACAATCCTGTAAAATCAGATACCTTACTTCCCAGCAACCAACCCTCCAAAGCCTTAGTGGCACATTCAACATATTCAGACCAGTCCTGAGTCTGTGTCTTTTGGGTGTCTCTGAACATTAACCTGTACTGTTCAGTGGTTAAGCCTAACCCATCTACCAGAACACTCTTCAGGACTCTGTAATTTCTGACATCCTCTTCTCTAACAGTGAGGAGTCTGTCTCTGCCTCTTCCTTCAAAGGAGAGCCAGAGGATTGCTGCCCACTGGTCTTCAGGAACCTGCTGTACCTTGCAGGCTCTCTCAAGAGCAGTTATCCATTTGTGGATGTCATCCCCACTTTTGTAGGGGGGCACAACCTTAGACAGGTTCCTATTATCAAAGACCCTATCTTTGTCCTTAGGGACAATGCTATCACCAGTGGGTATAGACCCACTCTCTCTAGGTTGCCTAGCCTTGTTCAGTTTTTCTTCCATCAGGGCTACTTCTAGCTCCTGCTTCCTGATCCTCAGCTGGGCTTCCTGCATTCTGGCCTCATGTTCCCTCCTCTGAGGGGTGGTCATCCTTTTCCTGGAGTGACCTTGAGAGCCTCTAGAGCCATGGGAAGCATTGGAGTCACCTGAGCGATTCCTTTGCCTCCCAAGCCCTGTGTTAAGTCCACTGGGGAGATCCAATGGGGTAAACCCAGTGTCAGTCCCCAATAGCCTTAGTTTAGCTGGGCCAAGTATAACACTTGGCACTGGGCTATTTCTCCCTTCATCCTCACTACTTTCTGTATCCTCACCACTTTCCTCCCCTGTAGTATGATTCTCATCTAAGGGATGGCTATTGGAACTGGGTACCTCTGTAGCATCTTCAGAAGGGGGGCCTCCTGTTCCTGACCCTAAGGGGGCTAACTGGGAAGCTTTCCTGAGTTCTCTCTGATTCTCATCATTTTGTAAGAGTTCTCTGAGCTCAGCAGAGGTAGGGTTCTTGGGCTGTTTAAGGCCTCTAAGAGTTGCCAAATGCCTGAGCTCATTCTGGTTAAGGGTAGCAAAGCTGGATGGTGCCCTCTGGGGGTCACTCTCAACAGAGATGGGTACAGTGGACCCCTCTGCCCCGGCCATTGCTCTTAAGTGTGGGTGGATGTGTTGCAATCTACCTACACTTGGGTTTACCTACTAAACCTAGTAGTTGTAGTCAGGGTGTGCTACTCCCTTTGCTCTACAACAACTAAGTTCAGTAGAACTTATGTATATCTAATCTTGTTTTATATGTACCTACAGGTACCTATGTGATCTTTCAATTGGTAACCAAGAGATTACAATGGTAAAACACAGCAAGCTCAAATCCAACCGCTGCTCACCAATGTGAGAAGTTGGCCTGGTATATGATGCTCACTAGTTAAAGTGATCACCTTGTACCATGCCAAGCAACCCTTATGGTGTGGTTGTAAGTCAACCTTTTCGGACTAGCTGCCCTAGTGGTAGCGTAGGCTAAGCAGTCTTTGAGGCTAAACTCGTGAAGCGTGTTAAGCCAGCTGTTTTACCAAATGTAACCCCCTTTTATACCAATGCAAGGACACCACACAGATATATATTCAAAATATATATGTATTTATTTCTCAAAGTAACCCCTAGTCTCTTTATGAGCACAGGAGCACAAATCGTCAAGCAAGATTACAGTAGAATACACAGAAGTTGCACTTTATATGGATAGGCCCTGGTGGCCGCTCGAACCATATACTAAAATAGTGGTATCAGTACCACGAACAGAAAAGGGAAAAGGCCTAGGGCCTCTAGAATCGCTGGGCCTACAAGGAGCTAACTTCAGTTAGTGACCAGGAGGTCCACGGGTGGCGTGTGCAGAGCAAATAGTCACACGCGTGCTCCCATAGGTTTCAATGGGTGCGTAAAAAGTACAAAGTTACTGCAAAGAGGATCTTCCGGATAGACTAGGAACTCAAGATTTGGAACACAGGCACTAGAGGTGTAATACTACACTTGGGCACAGGTGTGCCAGCTTTACCTCACCCACAGGAAGCGGGTGCATAGGCCTCGAAGTGCGTCGGATTTCTTCTATCTGTTCCGTGGAGCCTGAAGATAAAGATGCTGCAGGCGGTCGGTCCGGGAGAGATGCAGTGGATCCAAGAGTGGATCGGAGATGTTGAAGACCTGTAAGCAGAGGGGACAGTGTTCACAGTCACTAGCCAGTGACCAGCGTGGCACCAGGTGGGTACCAGGCAATGTCGGGTGCAAACAGGAAGAAAGGTGTAGCTTGTCTCTGCAGCCACGTGGTCCCTGGAGGTCGACGACGTCCAGGAGTCAGTTCACGAGCTGTCCCACGCATGCTCTCGTTGTCGGCGGTGTCGGCGACTTGATCAAAGCAAACAAGCCTTGGCAAAAGCAATTGTTGTAGGAGATGAAATAAGCTGATGGTTCTGACCAGCAAGGTCAGAAGGACTGCTCCTTTGGAGGGGAGCAAGGGCCAGTCTGGAGCAACCAGACCAGCGGTGTATTTTGTAAAGTTCGTCGCCAAGATGGCTACTAGCCAGCGGGCCAGCAACCGGTTAGGCGCGTCGAGTGGCGGAATGCAGAAGGGCCCCACGCAGATCGTGGAGATGCTGGAGGGCTCACCTTTGGTGCAGATGCTGCTCGAGGGCTGGGCTTCTCAGATCCCAAAGCACAACTTGGAGGGAGCCTCGGTTGTTGCACTTGTCAGCTTGCCGTGGTCGTTTCAAGATGGCTGGCTCCACGTGTCTCGGTGCCTCCACGGGTCTCCTCTTTTCAGGGACTGTGGATCGGGCGGTGAGAGGTCTGGAGGTCCAGGTCTTGTCAGTCTCTGGGCTCGGGCTCTGGCGGGAGGTGGCGGCAAAGCAGATGTTGATTCGCTGGATGGTGCTTGCGTTAGCAAGGTGGTCACTCCCTGACCACAGGGGAGATTGGCTTCAGTCCTTTGTGCAGCAGAGCGTCGAAGTTCCCGTCTTCTTCTTAGTTTTAAGTTGATTCCAGGATGTCTGAAGTCTTAGGACACAGCTCCTACCTTTAAGCGGATTCTAGGGGCCGGACTACCTGCTAGGTCCCTCCTTATGGGTGGGACCAGGAAGGGGGGTGGTTACACCCCCAATCCTTTGTCCAGCTCGCCCCAGGCCCGGGACTGGTGTGCCCCAGGACCGGTTTGAACTGGCATATGCACCGAGGCTCCTTGTGAGCCACAGGCATGTCTGGTTTCTTTCAAGCCCTACCTGACCAATACACAAAACCCTGTCTGGGGTGGTGCATGCACCTCCCCTGGCAGGAAACCCTTTGTCCACACCTCCCAAGCTGGAAGGACTCCCAGCAGCAGGAGGGCAGACTTGTGTCTGTGGTGGCAGCATCCATTTTGTGGAGCTGAGGCTATGTCTGATTTTACCCGGGTTTCAGGTACTGTACATGTCGTGTCCCTCTAGAAGGGTGGAATGCTAACCCCGTCACCAGAATTGGCGAGGGGTTAGTATTCCAATTCGTATGACACCTTACTCGACATGTTTTGATAAAGCCAAACCAAAGATAGCATTTAACCGCGAGGTTCATAATGCACTTAAGAGTATATGGTATGACGATATCTGGAAACAGTAGAAGGAAGTTGTTCCGACCACTGCAGACAGGCTCAGCTCATGCCAGAGCACCATCTCACATGGAACCAAGCACTCTGCCTTCAGGATTGTTAAGGCCTGCCATAGGAGTGACTCATAGGTTACCAGGTGTCCCATTTAAGGTTAGGTATAGGTATACTACACCTAAGTAAGAGGTGATTACACCGACTTACCCCAGCTGAGTGATCAGCCAGTTGTGTCAAATTGTTAGGCCAAGCCTGGGGTGGCATAATACATGCTTCAGCCCCTGGCAGGCCTTGGGTACACCAATGCCCTGGGTACCTAGTGTACACTGGTACAGGGGCTGACAGGGTGATCCACTTCCAATTGGTTATGCACCTAGGGTGCATAGTTTTAATTTAGTAGAGAGAACAGCAGGCTGGGGGTCTGATTGGCAGGCCCACAGCCTCAATATGTCAAAAACCAGTGAAGCAAAAAAGCAAAAATTTGGGGTGACCATAGGATAGCAGACCCTACTCTCCTACAGCCCCTATTTGGAGCAGCTTTGAATTTATGATCCACGTACAGCACTTTCATGCCCTCTTTAGCCAGATCACTGACAGTGCCCAGGCACACTGGTCCACATTCTAAATGTGTTTACATCTAATCTTCATGGATAGTGATGTGTGTTTTCAATACTGTAACACAGCAGCAGCTCACTAATATTACCTAAAATAATCTCTGTGACACCCTCCTATGTCTCATATGTTAGGTCCTGTTTTGATCTAAAAATCTTTTTTTTAATGGATGTTGCATGAAACATAAACATATTTGTCTGAAAAAATGTCTGTAATAGACTCTCACACATTCCCCACATTGAAAATCAATTAAAGGAAAACGCTATTTAAAACCATCTGTTTAAGAATTATTTAAGGTCATCTGGCCAAGACTCTATCAGGGGGGGCCTGAAGGGCATGCTTTAAAACGTCTCCGGTCCCGGGTAACCACACAATGGTCGACAGGCGATGTCTTAAATGGCTGCACTTGCAAAGACACGTTGACCGTTCTGTCGGGCGTTGAAGCTCTGTGTTTTTCCTCTCACTCGTCTTGTATTGCCGTTCCACAGACACCTGCTTTATTATTTTTACTTTCAACCTCTGCCTTTTCTGGCTTTTATGAATTATGCGGTTCATATGTCATGACCCTGTAAGTGGGGGCGATGCTTTACTCAATGAAATGCATATATATTTCTGAGTCACAGCTGAAAAACGTAAGAACTACGGCCTGCAACCGCCAATTAAGCTCTGCTTCTGAAGGTATAATTACAGTTTACAAATCTCAGTAAAGCCTCCTTCACCCAGAGGAATCCTCCCTTGTTCTCGCGGTGTCCTGGAAGCATCGTGCGCCTGGAACACAAGCTAACAAAGCCTCGGCTGGATATGCGTCCCCGTCCCCGAAGAGCTTCTTGTTTACCTCCGAGTCGCGGCTTATGCGTGACGGAGAGTGGGGTTTGGCGTACACAGCACACCGGGGGCGTGTTTATCCTGGTCCCTGTCGGGGCGCATACCTTAGGGCAGAGGTCTTCAAACTTTTTGATGCTGAGACCTCCTGTCAAAATCTTTTCGGGGTAAGGACCCCCTCCCGACAAAAATTTCTAGAACTTGATACTCCTCATCATTGACAACTATCGATAACCATAAACGCCCCCAATTCCCACAACAAATTATTTTTACAGTGGGAAAATATTAAACAGTGTTTAGCAAACCAAAGGTCAGTGATCGTGGGGGCGTGGTCAAAGGTGTGGCTAAAAACAAAGGGCCTCATTTATTATTAAATATGGTGCATTCTTGCCCTTTCCCCCTGCGTTGGCACACAAATTGCTGCCTTGTGCCAACATAGGCAGGATTGTTTTTGTGCAGGAAGGGGCACCGTCCTGCAAAAAAACAATCCAGAGAGGGACTTTCGTCTTTCTATGTGTGTTGCAGAATGCAGCACACATGGAAAGTGGAAATAATGAGGAGAAATTAAAACATTTCTCCCCGTTATGCCTGCTGTGTGGAGGCGTAAGGTTTTGGCGCTGCCCCAGGTTTACATGGTTTTGTAAATCTGGGGCATTGTCAAAATCCATTGGCGTTGCGTGGGAACACCCACCTCAATGCCCATGGTACACCTACTTGTCACAGAGTAAGGCAACGCAGCAACTTGCACTGCTTTGTCTTACTCCATATCTATGAGGCCATGCAAAGCCACGCAGGGTGACTTTGCGGTGCCACATAGATATAATTGAGACGCTTGCGCTGCCAGAGCTTTATAAAGTGATGCTCCAGCGGCCCCAAAATATTTTGTTCTGCGTAAGTTGTTTTTTTTTTTTTGCATTACTGTCCCTTCAACCCTCCTCAGGGGTACTAAACACTGTGTGAATACAGTTACAATTAAAAGCATGACTTCACATCCCAGGTATTAACTCTTCCTACTACCACTGAAAAAAAACCAAATCCTTGTTAAGCATGGAAAGTGGTCCATAATCTACTACCGAGGCTGCTGAGATTGTAGTTTTGGGGGGTGGAATCACAAGTGCGGTCCGCGTGGTTTCAAGAAGGCTTCCGAGTCTCAGGGACTCTGTTTAAAGAGTCACCAAGTGCGGTGCCAATCTGGAAGCGTACATCGAGTAAAAGTCAGCAGGGAGACCATCCGGTCCTGGTTTTACTTGTGGCCATTGTTGTGATAGCCGATTTTGTTACAGGGCCGATTTTGCAAAAACGGCCCTGTTACAAAAACGGCCCCTGGGTCCCAGAACTGGCCCCCACCCATGCTGCCCACCGGGGAATTTCCCGGTGCCCGCTACGGCCAGTCCGGCCCTGCTTCACATCAGGTTCTAATTCGTTAGATACATTACACCAAGCAGCTCGGTAGGAATCGGGGGAACTGTATGCCCAGCTGACAGTTACGTTTTACATTGAGTGGGAACACACCTGCTAAACCCAGATGTGAGTGGAAACCTAAACCGAAATGTGAACAGCAAGTGGAGTCGGACCCATTAAACCTGGGTGGTCTTAATTTATGAAAGATTAAGGGGGTTATTACGAGTACGGCGGTCCTCTGACCACTGTACTCACAGCGGCGGTCTACCACCACCACCCCGGAGGGTCCGCCCACCTTGTTCTGGGTGTGGTGGTCAGACCACCATAGGACCGCCCCCTCTGCCGGGATCCAGGATCTGCTGAGCATATGCCGAGTTGCCTTTCCACCACTCATTTCATGGTGGTGAGCCCACCATGAAAAGGGTGGCGTACAAGCAAGTGAGGGCAGGGCCGGACTGGCTACTGGGCTTTCCTTTATATACAATGCAAAACAAATGTTTTAAAAAGTATGCTTTAAACCTATTTGTTTTGCATTGTTCATGTAGAAGCACTGGCAGCTCCCCAGCAACAAAATCAGCCCCTCAGCAGTGAACCTGGACACCACCCTGCCACCCCAGCAAAAAACACCCGGTAGCCAGTCTGGCCCTGGAAAAGGGGCCCTAACAGGCCTGTTGGTTGAATTTGCCCATGGGGATGTTTGTAGGGGGGGCACATGTTGTGCCCCGCAATACTTGCACCTTTGTTCCTGCACTGTGTGGCATGCACGACATGGTGCATGTCACTCCATGCAGGAACGTGCAGTAGACTCTGTCGCAGCTGCAGTCTGCTTGTTAGGTTCTCCTATGGGCCTAACAGACTGCTGCCTTGACACCGCCTCCACTCCACCCACCTGCCCTGAATTCAGCTCGGAATCTCGTGGGCGGGTGCAACATGGGCTTGGAGGTCCTCCTGGGAGCGCAGCGGTGGTGGTCCTACAGGAGGTCCGCAAAACTTGTAATCATCCCCTAAGTGCTGTGGCCCAAAGTTGTGCTTAGAAGCCTTTGGCTTGCGCTATTGATTGTTGGCGTGCATGTATATTCTTGATTTCCACCTCACGCCTCTTTCATCCACCACCAGACACTTCCTGAATCTTCATCTCACCCGTGCATGCTCCTACTTTCTCCCTTTGTTACGTTTATTTCTGTATTTCTCTCCCCCCCTTCTTTACCTTTTGTGTCTTTTTCTCTCTCTTACTCCGGGTGTAAGTCTGATGATGAAAATAAAGTGTCGGTCCCCAAATATGAGTGCTGTTTTCCCCAAACTCCTACCATTTGCTCAAATTAAGTACTGTTTGGGTGCCACATGTAATTCCTTATTCTGGGGCCAAAACATCATGATGTTTTCTAATGGCTGAGGTAGAGGGTGAACGGGATGGAAGAATCTTTAACTTCTATTCTATTACAGAGCATCTCTCAATGAGATCCTACGTTTTGGATTCTTCCATCCATCCAGGTTTGGTGGGGGCTGGTGTGCAAAGCCTGATTCCAGTGTTCAATGCACAGCCAAATCAAGAGACATTGCTCGAGAATCACCTCAGTATCTACTCCCTTCGCTGTGGCTACAAAACACAACTGCCTCATGTTTCTGTCACTCAAGTGATTTTCCATGTTCTTTTTTGGTACCACAAAGCACAGCTGTCTGGTTTGTTGAAGACTTCTTGGAAACATTCAGAAAGTTGACCTAGCAATGGATTCCACCTGTTTCTAACCATTGGCTTCGTGGTGTGTCACTCACATTTTCTAGATTTCTATTTGCTGGCTTTATTTGGTTTAGGCTGTCCAGCTGGAGTTCATCCCTCCTGTTGCCTAAACCTTGTTTACTGTACTCATCCACAAACTCGTTTTCTCTAAACAGGCCTTTAAATCTTGATCTTATCTCGTCACATTTGCTGTGCGTTCAAAGACAGAGGTCAAATGTCAGGCTGTATCTTCCAGGGAGCCTAGTATTTATTTTTCTTTCTCTGACTACAAAGTGAGAGGATTTATGTGACAATCATGCTGGCTAGTGGTGTCTGCTTGAGGAAGGCTGTAAGATGATATTTTGTATTCTAGCACACAACACAATTTAAATGTCTGTAACTGAACTGTGCTGATTATCAAATCAACATATTGGTTGATGACATTTCCACACATTATCGTTTGTGTGCTGTATACTTTTATCAGTAAAACTTTGAGTACAAATGTTATGATCATTTCAATTGAAGATGCGTAGTCTGTAATGACAGTGCGCTACCATACCATGCATTCTCCATGTTACCCAACTCCACTCTACTCTGCACCACTCCACTACAGCCCACGCCACTGCACTCTACTCTGCACCACTCCACCCTGCGCCACTCCACTCCACACTGCATCACTGTACTCTTCTCTGCACCACTCCACTCTACGCCTCTCTGCTCTACACCACTCCACTCTACACCAATGCACTGTACTTCACACTGCTCTACTATGTAACACTGCACTCTTTGCCACTTCACTCTATGCCACTCTGCACCACTTCACCCTATGCCACCCTACTCTACAATACTGTACTCTATCCCACTGCACTCTATGCCAATGCACTCTACTTTGTACCACTCCACTGTACACCAGTGCAATCTATGCTAATCCCCTCTACACCTCTCTAATCTACTTTGCCCACTGCACTCTAAACTAAAACAGTCTACTCTGTGCCGCTGCACTCAGTGCCACTGCACTCAGCGCCACTCCACTCTACTCTGCAGCATTCTACGCAACTGCACTCTATGCCAATGCACTCTACACCACTTTACTCAAAACCAATGAACTCTACACCAATCTACACTGCACCACTGCACTCGACACCACTATACTCTATGGCTCTGCACTCTACACCATTATACTCTGTCATGGCACTCAACGTCACTGCATTCTGCTCGGCGTCACTGTGCTCTATGCCACTCTATTCTACTCTGCACCACTGTACTCTACATCACTGCTCTACGCCACTCTACTCTGCACCACTGCACTCCACTTTGCACCACTGCCCTCTGTGCCTCTCTACTCCATGTAAATGTACTCAACTCCAATCTACCATACATCACTTCACTCTATGACAGTATGCTCTGCAGCACTGCACTCTCTACCACTCTACTGTATGCCACTCTAGGCCACTGTACTCTACGACACTTAACTCTGCATCTCTCCACTCTACACCACTGTAGTCTACACCAATCCACTATAATCTACTCTGCAGCACTGCACTCTATATCACTTCACTGTACTCTGAAGCAATCTACTCTATGCCACTGCAGTATTCACCACTCTATTTCACTCTGCACCACAGCACTCTACACCACTTTACTCAAAACACTCTACGCCACTGCACTCTATGCCAATCTACTCTGTGCCATTGCACTGTGTGCCACTATACTCTACTCTATGCCACTGCACTGTGCACCACTCTATTATACACCATTGCACTCTACATCACTTTACTGTGCACCACAGTATGCCTCTGCACTCTACACCAATGCACTCTACAACACTCTACTCTACACCTCTGCACTCTAGATCACTTTACTCTGCAGCACTACACTCTACACCAATGAACTCTATGCTCTTCAGCACTGCAGTCTCTACTGCTGACCTCTATGCAACTCCACTCTACAGCATTGCACTCTATGTCACTTTACTCTGCACCACTGTATACCACCGTACTCTGCACCAGTGCACTTTGAGCCACTGTACTCTACACCACTGCACTCTATGACACTGTACTCTTCAGCACTGCACTCTACACCAATGAACTCTATGCCACTCTCCTCTATACCACACTACTCTGCGTCACTCTACTCTGTGCCACTCTATTCTACACCCTGTGCGCTCTACATCACTTTACTCTGCACCACTGTACGCCCCTGCACTCTACACCAATGCACTCTTTGCCATTGTAATCTACACCACTGCACACTACGACACTCTACCCTGCAGCAATAAACTCTCTGCCACTGAAATCAATGCCACTCTATCTGCCCCACTTTACTCTGCACCACTCTTCTCTGTGCCACTCTACTGCACTCTACGCCAATGCACTCTATGCCACTTCAATCTACTGTGCACCAATGCATTCCGACACTGCAATCTATGCTACTTCACTCTATGCCTCCCTACTCTGCACCACTCTACTGCCGGGTTTGCTACGCCTCCAGCCGGTTGTGTGGCGGAGGCGGAGTGGTGCAGGCATAAAGCAGTCCAATTTCAGTGGAAGAGCGATTTGTGTTCTAGATGACGCACGTGTCTCTTCCGCTTCCGGTTTCACTTAGCTGCTCCTTCCGGGTCATGACGCGCTGCAGTCAGCTTCCCTCATCGGGGCCCTTGTTCGGCTGCATCATCTGGTTTCTGTTGTTCGGTTTCTGGCCGAACTTCACAGCTCTGGTCCTATTCGCAGGATTACTTCTGCAAAAGATAAAAACAACCATTAAGGTATTGCATTCAGCATTAATGGGGTAACGCGCTCATGCGCTTAGCACTAACAATTTTATTCTGAATATTACTTATCTAATCATAGACCTCACGGCTTTCGAGATCCCATTTGCTTTGTGTTCATTGTAGAAGAAGCTGTAATAAAGAAAGCAGCTTATTGATGGCTCCTGAGGGTTTAAGGAGATGTATACCACATAGTCTTGTATATTTTTGCATGTTTCTCCTGGTTTAAAATAAAAGGATTAACTAAAGGAATATTTACCATCTTTTGTTCCTCTTATGGATTTGTTGACCTTTTTGAGCTATTCTTGTTTCCCTGCTATATCCTGAATTTAGGTGGGTGTTTTAACTGTTACATGTATTTCCACCCCTCTATTCAATCTACTAAATATTTATTTTTCTATTTTATGGATTGCACACTGCTCCTGTACACATAGTCACTGAATTAAATGTGGAAGAGGGGAGTTTAACAGGTAGTGCATACAATTACTAAATAGATTCCTTACCTTAAGTTGTGTGCAGTAATAGAATACTTGTACACAACACTAATGTTCTTATTCTGTTCTTTACATGCAGGGAATATATAGGGCCAACCTGTAAATGCCTTCCTCACTGAAATACGTTGTGGGACATTTGTCTTTCTTTTCCCTTGTTTCCCCTGTTCCCCCATTCTTACCATTTTTCTTTGACATTGCTGGGCAGGTTTGGTGGGTAAGGGAAGTTGGAACCTTTCTTCAGATCGTTACTTCAGAAACTACAAGTGAGATTTAACAGAATGCGAAGCCCATATTTATTTTCAGCCTGGGCAATATGGAAGAACACCAGATAACCCTTGTTGATTTAGCTCCTATGATAGGGAACGCACGAAGGAAACGCAAGCCCTTACCCTTAGGATAGACTCTTTACAGCAAAGTGCTAGACCTGACATTGCCTCTGGGTCCAACACAGGGGCTAGATGTGGTTTGGGTTTCCCTATTCTCTTCTTCTGCTAGTTCAGGTAATCCTTGCATTGATATGACCACTCCTGCTATACCATTGTCTCCTCCTTATGGGAGGTCCTACTAAGTTTGCCACATTCATTAACCAATGTCAACTGCACTTCATGTGCAAAGCCTCATGTTTCCCTACTGAACAGCCTAAGGTAGAATTTGTCTTGTCCTATTTCGGTGGGAGGGCTGCCACCTGGGCCATACCATTGGTAGATTGCAATGATCATCTGCTTTACGATTACACTGCTTTTCAAGACGAGCTTCGGAGATTATTTTATAGGCATTCTTTTAAGCAATCTGTTGATAATGAATTGCTCAATCTAAAACAAGTCACAAAGGATTTGATGACCTACATTTCTCCAGTATTGGGGTGTCTTTCATAGATTCACATGCTTGAATATTCCCCGTCGTCGGAGTGGGAGTCCCACGGTAAATAATATAGCAATATATACAGTCATAATATATATATATATATACATATACATAAGTAATCATATAAAAACAGAGATATAAGTAAGTGATAAACATCAAGAATGTCCCTCTATGAAATCTCAATAGAGATACATGGAAAGAGAAAAAAGACATTCGCAGCCTATCTCTGTCATTATGTTAGTCCAAACTATGGTCAATCAGGCGCCAGCTCCTCTCTAGAACCTTCTCCTCAGAGCTCCTCACCTCAGATTTTCTACCGCAAGTCGTGTGACAGGGAGTCTCCCTGAGCTCTGCTCAGGTTTTTCTCTTCAGCATGTCTTCAAGTAAGAAGTCTTTGTTTAGACCTTGTTCCTCTTGTGGAAAACTACGTTTATTCTCAGAAGATCCACACAGTAAGTGTATTTACTGTCTTTACCCTGACTATGAAGTGGGTAAATGTAAATTCTGTAGAACCTTTTCTACAAAAACTCTGAAGGACAGGGAAGGCCGTCTCTTGTTGTGGCTCCAGAGACTGAAGGATAAGGATGAAGTGGTTTCTGATGTAGAAAGCTTTACTTCTGGCCGTTCACACACAGCCTCAAAGCGCAGTAGTGTACATGATTTACCTTCACCTTTTCTTAAAAAGAAGAAAATGGCTCTGTCTATGACAGCTGCCACGTCTTCTTCCTTGGCTACTGCGTTGTCGCCCACGAGACTTAGTTCTCAGGCTGCTGAGGCTTCAACTTCCCAGTTTTCTGGCAAAAAACTGGCTTCATCGTCGACGAGGCTTCCGACGACGAAATCCGCAGTTTCCTGCTCGTCGATGGTGACTCTGACGACGACATCAGCATCAGGATCGTCGACGACGGTTACGTCGACGTTGTCATCGTCGACGATGATCATCAGTACTATAAAGACTGTATCATCTATATTGCCTATTGCATCGTCGTCGTCGAAGAATGAAAAGATCTCGTCGACGTTACCATCGTCGTCGTCGAAGCTGGTAAAATCTGCCTCGTCGACGATTACGTCATCGATTGACCCGTCGACGAGTGCCCCGGTGACGAAGAAGAAGAAGACCTCGTCGTCGTTCCCGTCGACGACGACTCCGTCGACGTCGTTTCCGTCGACGCCGATCCCGTCGACGATGGTTCCGTCGACGATAGTTCCGTCGACGATTGTTCCATCAATGATAACGTCTACGAAGAAGTCTTCAGTAGCCTCTATGCCTCAGATCCCGTCGACTGCGGTCTCATCGGTAAAAATAAAGATTAAAAGGACGACTTCTGCACAGAGGTCATTAAAGAACCAAATTTCTTCCACGCCTTCAGCGTCTACTGCGTCCTTTACCGCTGTGCCTTTGTTACCTTTGCCACCAAGTACTCGAAAAGATATGTCAGGTGAGGTTATATCTTTGGATGATTCCCACCTTCCTTCACCATTGTTTGCCACTGATTCGGATCATGATTCAGAAGAAGAAGGTTTACCTGAATCATTTGGGACGGCACACAGTCCATCGGATTTAATAATAAAATGCCAAGATGATACTAGTGAGGATGAGGAATGATTTTATCTACGGAAGGACAAACTGCGGTGCTACCATTGTCGCTTATAACAAATCTTCAACTCATGTTGGACGATTATAATCGGCGTTTTCCTTTATCACCACAAGAGTCTGTGGTTCCGCCTACTCCAGTGCTGCCAACAACTATATCGGAACCAGTGCCGGTTCCAATACCTTCTATTGTACTACCTTCAGTACCGCTGCGACATTCTTCAACTCGGACAGTACCTCCTCATGATACTGAAGAAGAAGTTCCTCAGGACAGGGAAGATGGTGAGATTATGGATGATGGTGGCGATGATGATGATGAGGATGATGGTATGGCGGAGTGGGATGACTACCATGCCCAAACACCATCTCCCTCTCCGGTGATACCTGGTGACTCACCACCTGTTGACATTGCAAGTTTTCACCAGTTAATGGATAGGGCAGCCCAAAGGTTCAAATTCAAATTAACAACGGAACACAAGGAAGAGGATTGTTTCCTGTACGATTTTAAAAGTCAGCCTTTTAAGAAAACACATACAATCCCTATTATCGAATTCATTTGGGAGGAAGGCAAAAAGATTATGAAGACACCTTATAGCCTTCCGGCACAGGTGCCTAGATTAGAGAAAAAGTACAAGTCACCATTAGGAGCGCCATCGTGCCTCACTGGTCAATCAAAGACAGATTCTGTAATCACACAGGCAGCGCAACGTCGGGCTAGGAACCCTGCATCTACGATCACTGCACCACCTGATCGTGATGGACGTCGTTTGGATGCTATAGGGCGAAAGTTTTCTTCGATGGCTTCTACCATTGTGAGAGCGGCTAACGCCTTAGCCATCTTAGGTCGTTACGACCGTCAAGTATGGGCGGATATATCAGCGATAGTTGAACAACTGCCTGAACCTTCGATAGGTGAAGCCGTGAAGCTACTCCAAGAGGGAGAGAGCACATCTGCGGAGATAATAGACTGTGCAGTTGATATCGCCTGTACGGGTTTCCGTCAACTTGCTGGAGCAGCGGTACTGCGCAGGCAAGGTTGGTTGCGCTCAACATCCTTTCGTCAGGAAGTGCAGGCACGGATATTAGACATGGCATATGACGGAGAGGCTTTATTCGGAGATCATATGGATGAAGCTCTCCAATCGATAAAGAAGGATACAGACACTGCTCGCTCTTTGGGCACATTGCAATTTCGAAAACAGCCCTTTCGGGGTGCACGCGGACGCGGCACCTCCTCTAATTTTCGCAGAGGAAACAACCAGTATCGACCATATAACCAGGGTTAAACCCGTTATTCCTATAACCAACAGCAATCCTCTCGACAGCAGTCTTCCAAGACTTACAGAGGAAAATCTTCTTACAGGGGTTCCACGCCTAAGAGACAATGACTTGTATCAGTCCCAGAAAATTGGAGGTCGAATCTCTCTGTACTCTTCTCAATGGTCCTCCATAACAAGGGACCGTTGGGTTTTGGACATTGTAGAAAGAGGTCACACTTTAGAGTTCATCGAATTCCCTCCACCCACACCACCCACCGGACCACCACCGGCTCATTTCAAGGAACTGTTACATCAAGTTCAACTTCTAATGCACAAAGGAGCCATAGAGGTTGTTCCAAGATCTCAAAGAGGAAAAGGATTTTATTCCCGATTCTTCCTTATCACCAAAAAGAACGGGGAATGGAGGCCCATTCTAGATCTGAGGGCTCTCAACAAGTATCTAAAGAAACAATCCTTTCGTATGTTAACGCTTGTAGAGATCTTGCGCTTAGTCTCACAGGGAGATTTCATGCAACAATCGACCTCCAAGATGCATATTTTCATATCCCCATACTACAACAACATCGGAAATTTCTACGCTTTCGAGTGGGTCGGAAGGATTTCCAATTCAAGGTATTACCATTCGGTCTACGCTCGGCCCCTCGAGTGTTTACAAAGGTGCTAGCTCCTGTGGTAGCGTTCCTACGTCTCCAGGGTGTTCAGATCTTCCCATATCTGGACGACTGTCTCCTAAAATCACAATCGGAGGTTCAACTTCTACAGCACACACGTCTTTGCCAGGAGGTGTTTTGCGCCTTGGGGCTCTCCATAAATACCACGAAGTCCCATCTACAGCCTTCTCATCGCAAGGATTTTCTGGGAGCAACTTTAGAAACAGTGTCAGCAAGGGCACTTCTCTCCCAGGACCGTCTTCAGAGGATTCTCCGACTGGTAACCCTTATCAGATCAAGAAGATCCGTTTCTGTAAGACTGTTAAAGTCATTTCTGGGGATGGCATCATCGTGCATTGCCTTGATCCCTCATTGCAGATTACGGACACGCCCCGTCCAAGAAGAACTGGACGTTCAATGGCGTCAGATTACGGGTTCTTTCAACGATATTGTAAACGTCACAGATCGCATGAAGTCGGCGCTCAAGTGGTGGACACAACCATTAAATCTAACAAAAGGCATTTCTTTTCTGTCAATAATACCAGACATGACAATAACAACAGACGCCTCTCTGGATGGATGGGGTGCACATTTGGAGGACTTATCAATAAAATTGAAATGGACAATATGTCAAAGAGCCTGGCTGTAGGAGAGTAGGGTCTGCTATCCTATGGTCACCCCAAATTTTTGCTTTTTGCTTCACTGGTTTTTGACATATTGAGGCTGTGGGCCTGCTAATCAGACCCCCAGCCTGCTGAAGCATGTTTTATGCCACCCCAGGCCTGGCCTAACAAATTTGACACAACTGGCTGATCACTCAGCTGGGGTAAGTTGGTGTAACCACCTCTTACTTAGGTGTAGTATACCTATACCTAACCTTAAATGGGACACATGTTAACCTATAAGTCACTCCTATGTCAGGCCTTGACAATCCTGAAGGCAGAGTGCTTGGTTCCATGTGAGATGGTGCTCTGGCATGAGCTGAGCCTGTCTGCAGTGGTCGGAACAACTTCCTTCTACCGTTTCCAGATATCGCCATACCATATACTCTTAAGTGCATTATGAACCTCGCGGTTAAATGCTATCTTTGGTTTGGCTTTATCAAAACATGTCGAGTAAGGTGTCATACGAATTGGAATACTAACCCCTCTACCAATTCTGGTGACGGGGTTAGCATTCCACCCTTCTAGAGGGACACGACATGTACAGTACCTGAAACCCGGGTAAAATCAGACATAGCCTCAGCTCCACAAAATGGATGCTGCCACCACAGACACAAGTCTGCCCTCCTGCTGCTGAGAGTCCTTCCAGCTTGGGAGACGTGGACAAAGGGTTTCCTGCCAGGGGAGGTGCGAGCACCACCCCAGACAGGATGTTGTGTATTGGTCAGGTAGGGCTTGAAAGAAACCAGACATGCCTGAGGCTCACAAGGAGCCTCGGTGCATATGCCAGTTCAAACCGGTCCTGGGGCACACCAGCCCCGGACCTGGGGCGAGCTGGACAAAGGATTGGGGGTGTAACCACCCCCCTTCCTGGTCCCACCCTTAGGGAGGGACCTAGCAGGTAGTCCGGCCCCTAGAATCTGCTTAAAGGTAGGAGCTGTGTCCTAAGACTTCAGACATCCTGGAATCAACTTAACCACAAGAAGAAGACGGGAACTTCGACGCTCTGCTGCACAGAGGACTGAAGGAAATCTCCCCTATGGTCAGGGAGTGACCATCTTGCTAACGCAAGCACCAACCAGCTATTGAACGTCTGCTTTGCCGCCGCCTCCTGCCGGAGCCCGAGCCCAGAGCCCGACAAGACCTGGACCTCCAGACCTCTCACCGCCCGATCCACAGTCCCTGAGAAGAAGGAACCCGTGGAGGCACCGAGACACGTGGAGCCAGCTATCTTGAAAGACCGACGACAAGCTGCAAGCGCAGCGACAGAGGCTCCCTCCAAGTTGTGCTTTGGGTCCTGAGAAGCCTAACCACCGAGCAGCATCTGCACCAAAGGTGAGCCCTCCAGCATCTCCACGATCTGCGTGGGGCCCCTCTGCACTCTGCATCTCGACGCGCCTGCCCGGTCCCTGGCCCGTTGGCTAGTGGCCATTTTGGCGACGAACTTTGAAATCAACGATGCAGGTCTGGTTGCTCCAGACTGGCCCTAGCTGCTCTCCAAAAGAGCAGCCCTCTGACCTTGCTGGTCAGAACAATCAGCTTTCCTCTCTTTCCACGACTCCTGCCTTTGCCAAGGCTTGTTTGCTTCTTTCGCGTCGCCGACACTGCCGACAGTGAGAGCCTGCGTGGGACAGCTCGTGACTTGACTCCTGGATGTCGTCGACCTTCAGGGACCACGTGGCTGCGGAGACAAGCTACCCTTCACCACCTGTTTGCACCCGACATCGCCTGGTACCTACCTGGTGCCAGGCCGGTCACTGGCTAGTGACTGTGAACACTGTCCCCTCTGCTTTCAGGTCTTCTACAACTCCGATCCACCCTTGGATCCAACGCATCTCTTCTGGACTGACCGCCTGCAGCATCTTTGTCATCAGGCTCCATTGAATCGATAGAAGAAACCCGACGCACTTCGAGACCTATGCACCCGCTTCCTGTGGGTGAGGTAAAGCTGGCACTCCGGTGCCCAAGTGTAGAGAAACATCTCTAGTGTCTGTGTTTTTAATCTTAAGATCGTAGTCCATCCAGAAGACCCTTTCTGCAGTAACTTTGTAACTTTTACGCACCCATTGAAAACCTATGGGAGCCTGCGTGTAACTTTCCTCACTGCACACGAGACCCGTGGACCTCCTGGTCACTAACTGAAGTTAGCTCCTTGTAGGCCCAGCGATTCTAGAGGCCCCAGGCCTTTTCCCTTTCCTGTTCGTGGTACTTATACCACTATTTTAGTATATGGTTTGAGTGGCCACCAGGGCCCATCCATATAAAGTGCAACTTCTGTATATTATAACATTGTCTTGTTTAACGATTTGTGCTCCTGTGCTCATAAAGAGTCTAGGGAAACTTTGAGAAATAAATACATATATATTTTCAATATATATCTGTGTGGTGTCCTTTCATTGGTATAAAGGGGGGTTACATTTGGTAAAACAGCCTGCTTAACACGCTTAACGAGTTTAGCCTCAAAGACTGCTTAGCCTACGCTACCACTAGGGCAGCTAGTCCGAAAAGGTTGACTTACAACCACACCATAAGGGTTGCTTGGCATGGTACAACGTGGTCACTTTAACTAGTGAACATCATATACCAGGCCAACTTCTCACATTGGTGAGCAGCTGTTGGATTTGAGCTTGCTGTGTTTTACGATTGTAATCTCTTGGTTACCAATTGAAAGATCACATAGGTACCTGTAGGTACATATAAAACAAGATAGATATACTTAAGTTCTACTGAACTTAGTTGTTGTAGAGCAAAGGGAGTAGCACACCCTGACTACAACTACTAGATAGGTTTAGTAGGTAAACCCAAGTGTAGGTAGATTGCAACACATCCACCCACACTTAAGAGCAATGGAGGGGGCAGAGGGGTCCAAGGTACCCATCTCTGTCCAGAGTGACCCCCAGAGGGCACCAACTCTCTTTGCTACCCTAAATCAAAATGAGCTCAGGCAGTTGGCAAATATCAGGGCCTTAAACAGCCCAAGAAACCTACTTCTGCTGAGCTCAGAGAACTCTTACAGGCTGATTAAGACCAGAGAGCTCTCAAGAAAGCCTCCCAGTTAGGTCCCTTAGGGACTGGAACAGGAGGCCCCCCTTCTGAAGATGCTACTGAGGTACCCCTTTCCAATAGTCACCCCTTAGATGAGAACCATACTACAGAGGATGAAAGTGATAAGGGTACTGATACAGAAGGTAGTGAGGATGAAGGGAGAACTAGCCCAGTGCCAAGTGTTATACGTGGCCCAGCTAACCTAAGGCTATTGGGGACTGACAATGGGATCATCCCATTGGATCTCCCCAGTGGACTTAACCAGGGGCTTGGGAGGCAAAGGAATCACTCAGGTGAATCTAATGCTTCTCATGCCTCTAGAGGCTCTCAAGGTCACTCCAGGAGAAGGATGACCACCCCTCAGAGGAGGGAGCATGAGGCCAGAATGAAGGAAGCTCAGCTAAGAATCAGGAGACAGGAGTTAGAAGTAGCTCTGATGGAGGAGAAACTGAGTAAGGCTAGGCAACCTAGAGAGAGTGGGTCTATACCCACTGGTGGCAGCATTGTCCCTAAGGACAAAGATAGGGTCTTTGACAATAGGAACCTGTCCAAGGTTGTGCCCCCCTACAAAAGTGGGGATGACATCCACAAATGGATGACTGCTCTTGAGAGAGCCTGCAAAGTGCAGCAGGTTCCTGAAGACCAGTGGGCAGCAATCTTATGGCTCTCCTTTGAAGGAAGAGGCAGAGTTAGACTCCTCACTGTTAGGGAGGAGGATGTCAGAAATTACAGAGCCCTGAAGAGTGTCCTAGTTGATGGGTTAGGCTTAACCACTGAACAGTACAGGTTAATGTTCAGAGACACCCAGAAGACACAGACTCAGGACTGGTTTGAATACATTGAATGCGCCACTAAGGCTTTGGAGGGTTGGTTGCTGGGAAGTAAGGTATCTGATTATACAGGATTGTACAATTTGATGATGAGAGAACAGATTTTAAATAACTGTCAGAACCAGCAACTGCATCAACACTTGGTTGACTCAGATCTGACCTCTCCCCAAGAATTGGGAAAGAAGGCAGACAAATGGGTCAGAACCAGGGTTAAGCAAAAGAACCAGAACCAAGGCCAAGGGGGTGATCCGAAGAAAACAGACCAAAAGGGTGGAGATCAGAAATCTAAAGACCAGAAGTCTTAAACAGGGCCCCAAACTAGTACTAACGAGGGTGGGTCCCAGCCTAAAGGGAAGAAGAAAGAAGGTCCAAAGAAACCCTGGTGCAAATCTTGCAAGAATACAACTCACTGGACTAGTGATTGTAAGAAGGGTGGAGCCCCCAACACTGTTGCCCCTAAGGCACCTGCTCCCAGTACTACTGTTAGCAGTGTTGGTCCCCAGACAAAGGGTGTAGTGGGAATCACTATGGGAACTGAAGGAGATTCTGACTTAGACAGAACCCTGACACAGGCAGTCTTGATCTGTGATGGGGACATGGATTTGTCCCTGACTGTGAGCTCCAGTAACCTGGGCAAGTACAGACAGACTCCTTTAATTAATGAAAAAGTGGCTCAAGCCTACAGGGACACATGTGCCAGTGTCACTATGGTGACACCAGGCTTTGTGGACCCTGGACAGTACATACCAGGTGAGAACTACCTGGTGACCAATGCCAGCAATGCCACTACTTCACATAGTGTGGCAGTTGTTAACTTCTCATGGGGAGGGGTAACTGGCCTCAAAAGGGTTGTGGTTAGTGCAGACCTCCCAGTAGAATGTGTGTTGGGCAATGACCTAGAGAGTTCTCTATGGTCAGAAGTGGAGTACAGGACACATGCAGAGATGTTAGGTATATCACCACATGTCCTTGCTGTGACCAGGTCACAGGCCAAAAAGTGCCTTACTGAACCACAGGTCTTGGATCCTGGAACAATGGACCAAGCACCTACCAAGAAGAAGAACAGGAGGGTTAAGGCTGTGCCTTCCCCCCTGCCTACAAGTGATGATCAGCCTTCCCAGGAAGATGATCTAGAGGACCCTGAAGGAACTTGTCCCTGAAGAGCTTGAACCTGATCAGGTTGAGTTTCTGGGGACAGGGGGACCTTCCAGGGCTGACTTGGGGCAGGCTCAGTTATCCTGTCCCTCTCTTGAACCCCTCAGACAGCTGGCTGCTGCTGAGGCTGCTGGGAATGCTCAAGGTACCCATAAAGTGTATTGGGATGATGGGCTCCTTTATTCAGAGGCTACAGGCCCAAACCCTGGTGCAACCAGGAGGTTGGTTATACCTCTGCAATTTAGGGGCTTCCTTCTTACCTTGGCCCATGATATTCCTCTAGCAGGACACTTAGGCCAGAACAAGACTTGGGACAGGCTTGTCCCTCACTTTCACTGGCCTCACATGAATGAAGATACCAAGGAGTTTTGTCGCTCCTGTGTAACCTGCCAAGCCAGTGGCAAATCAGGTGGCACAACAAAGGCCCCCCTAATACCACTACCTGTGGTTGGGGTCCCCTTTGAAAGAGTGGGAATAGATATAGTGGGTCCCATGGATCCTCCCACTGCATCTGGGTACAGATTTATACTGGTGGTAGTGGATCATGCCACCAGGTATCCAGAGGCAATTCCCCTTAGGACCACTACAGCTCCTGTTGTGGCCAGGGCCCTGCTGGGAGTATTCTCCAGAGTGGGGTTTCCTAAGGAGGTGGTTTCTGACAGAGGTGCCAACTTCATGTCAGGATACTTGACAGCTATGTGGAAGGAATGTGGTGTCAACTACAAGTTCACCACTCCTTATCACCCACAATGCAATGGGCTTGTTGAGAGATTCAACAAGACCCTAAAGGGTATGATCAAAGGATTACCTGAAAAGCTCAGGCGAAGATGGGACATCCTTCTACCCTGCCTTCTGTTTGCTTACAGAGAGGTCCCACAAAAAGGAGTTGGCTACAGCCCCTTTGAATTGTTGTTTGGGCACCCTGTAAGAGGCCCACTGTGTTTAGTGAAGGAAGGATGGGATTTACCTCTCAAAAAGCCTTAAGAAGACATAGTGGACTATGTACTTGGTCTCCGCTCCAGGATGGCTGAGTATATGGAGAAGGCATCCAAAAACCTTGAGGCAAGCCAGGCCTTACAGAAAACTTGGCATGACCAAAATGCTGTCTTGGTTGAGTTTCAGCCAGGACGAAAGGTATGGGTGTTGGAGCCAGTGGCCCCAGCAGCACTCCAAGACAAATGGTCTGGACCCCATACAATCCTGGAAAAGAAGGGAGAGGTTACCTACTTGGTAGACCTAGGAACTCCCAGGAGTCCCCACAGGGTACTCCATGTTAACAGGTTAAAAGCATATGTTGACAGGGCAGACATGGGCTTGCTCATGGCTACAGATGAGGGACAGGAGGAAGAGAGTGACCCTCTCCCAGACCTGTTGTCTCAGAACCCTGAAGATGGCTCAGTTGAAGGAGTGACCCTTGGAGGCAACCTCACTGATCATCAGCAGATTGAATGTAGACAGGTTCTACAATCATTTCAACATATGTTCTCACTGATACCTAGTCAAACTGACTGGTGTACCCATGTGGTGGACACTGGTGACAGTCTGCCTGTAAAGAACAAACTTTACAGACAACCTGACCACGCCAGGGACTGTATAAAGGCTGAGGTACACAAAATGTTGGAATTAGGTGTAATTGAACCCTCAGAGAGCCCCTGGGCTAGTCCAGTGGTTCTGGTCCCCAAACCTCACACCAAAGATGGCAAGAGAGAGATGAGGTTCTGTGTGGATTACAGAGGACTCAATGCTGTCACCAGGACAGATGCACATCCGATTCCAAGGGCAGATGAGCTCATAGACAAACTAGCTTCTGCTAAGTTTTTGAGCACATTTGACTTGACAGCTGGCTATTGGCAAATCAGATTAGCTGAGGAGTCTAAGGCCAAAACAGCATTCTCAACCCCAGGTGGGCATTATCAATTTTTGGTGATGCCCTTTGGTCTGAAGAATGCACCTGCCACCTTCCAAAGGTTGGTGAATCAAGTCCTTACTGGGTTGGATGACTTTTGTGCAGCATATCTTGATGACATTGCTGTCTTTAGCTCCACCTGGGAGGATCACCTGATCCACCTGAAGAAGGTACTTGAGGCTCTGCAAAAGGCAGGCCTCACTATCAAGGCTACTAAGTGCCAGATAGGGCAGA
This sequence comes from Triturus cristatus, assembly GCF_964204655.1. NCBI lineage: Eukaryota > Metazoa > Chordata > Amphibia > Caudata > Salamandridae > Triturus > Triturus cristatus. Next base: position 1,266,068,393 of record NC_140590.1, on the reverse strand, counting down.
GTAAGGTTGTGTATTTGGGCCACCTTGTAGGTGGAGGCCAAGTTCAACCACTGGAGAGTAAGATACAATCCATCAAGGACTGGTCTCCTCCAACCACCCAGACTCAAGTTCGAGCTTTCTTTGGCTTGACTGGGTACTACAGGAAGTTTGTTAAGAACTATGGGTCCATTGTGACTCCTCTTAATGATCTGACATCCAAGAAGATGCCCAAAAAGGTTCAGTGGACAGTAAGCTGTCAAAAGGCATTTGATGACCTGACGAAGGCCATGTGCTCTGCACCTATCCTGAAAAGTCCTGACTACTCCAAAGAGTTTATTGTCCAAACAGATGCTTCTGAGTTGGGTGTGGGAGCTGTGCTGTCACAACTTAATGTAGATGGTCAAGACCAACCCATTGCTTTTATTAGCAGAAGGTTGACCCCCAGAGAGAAGAATTGGTCAGCTATTGAGAGGGAGGCCTTTGCTGTGGTGTGGGCCCTGAAGAAGCTGAGGCCATACTTGTTTGGCACTCACTTCAAGATTCAGACCGACCATAAGCCCCTCTTGTGGCTAAATCAGATGAAGGGTGAAAACCCCAAACTGCTTAGGTGGTCCATTTCCCTACAGGGGATGGACATTACAGTGGAGCACCAGCCAGGTACAGACCATGGGAATGCAGATGGTCTCTCCAGGTACTTCCACTTAGGACATGAAGACGAGACTGGTCAAGGCTAGTTTACTGTCCCTGCGTTTGGGGGGGGGTTGTGTAGGAGAGTAGGGTCTGCTATCTTATGGTCACCCCAAATTTTTGGTTTTTGCTTCACTGGTTTTTGACATATTGAGGCTGTGGGCCTGCTAATCAGACCCCCAGCCTTCTGTTCTCTCTACTAAATTGACACTGTGCACCCTAGGTGCATAACCAATTGGAATTGGATCACCCTGTGAGCCCCTGTACCAGTGTACACTAGGTACCCAGGGCATTGGTGTATCTAAGGCCTACCAGGGGCTGAAGCATGTATTATGCCACCCCAGGCCTGGCCTAACAAATTTGACACAACTGGCTGATCACTCAGCTGGGGTAAGTTGGTGTAACCACCTCTTACTTAGGTGTAGTATACCTATACCTAACCTTAAATGGGACACATGTTAACCTATAAGTCACTCCTATGTCAGGCCTTGACAATCCTGAAGGCAGAGTGCTTGGTTCCATGTGAGATGGTGCTCTGGCCTGAGCTGAGCCTGTCTGCAGTGGTCGGAACAACTTCCTTCTACCGTTTCCAGATATCGTCATACCATATACTCTTAAGTGCATTATGAACCTCGCGGTTAAATGCTATCTTTGGTTTGGCTTTATCAAAACATGTCGAGTAAGGTGTCATACGAATTGGAATACTAACCCCTCGCCAATTCTGGCGACGGGGTTAGCATTCCACCCTTCTAGAGGGACACGACATGTACAGTACCTGAAACCCGGGTAAAATCAGACATAGCCTCAGCTCCACAAAATGGATGCTGCCACCACAGACACAAGTCTGCCCTCCTGCTGCTGGGAGTCCTTCCAGCTTGGGAGACGTGGACAAAGGGTTTCCTGCCAGGGGACGTGCGAGCACCACCCCAGACAGGATTTTGTGTATTGGTCAGGTAGGGCTTGAAAGAAACCAGACATGCCTGAGGCTCACAAGGAGCCTCGGTGCATATGCCAGTTCAAACCGGTCCTGGGGCACACCAGCCCCTGACCTGGGGCGAGCTGGACAAAGGATTGGGGGTGTAACCACCCCCCTTCCTGGTCCCACCCTTAGGGAGGGACCTAGCAGGTAGTCCGGCCCCTAGAATCCGCTTAAAGGTAGGAGCTGTGTCCTAAGACTTCAGACATCCTGGAATCAACTTAACCACAAGAAGAAGACGGGAACTTCGACGCTCTGCTGCACAGAGGACTGAAGGAAATCTCCCCTATGGTCAGGGAGTGACCATCTTGCTAACGCAAGCACCAACCAGCTATTGAACGTCTGCTTTGCCGCCGCCTCCTGCTGGAGCCGGAGCCCAGAGCCCAACAAGACCTGGACCTCCAGACCTCTCACCGCCCGATCCACAGTCCCTGAGAAGAAGGAACCCGTGGAGGCACCGAGACACGTGGAGCCAGCCATCTTGAAAGACCGACGACAAGCTGCAAGCGCAGCGACAGAGGCTCCCTCCAAGTTGTGCTTTGGGTCCTGAGAAGCCTAACCACCGAGCAGCATCTGCACCAAAGGTGAGCCCTCCAGCATCTCCACGATCTGCGTGGGGCCCCTCTGCACTCTGCATTTCGACGCGCCTGCCCGGTCCCTGGCCCGTTGGCTAGTGGCCATTTTGGCGACGAACTTTGAAATCAACGATGCTGGTCTGGTTGCTCCAGACTGGCCCTAGCTGCTCTCCAAAAGAGCAGCCCTCTGACCTTGCTGGTCAGAACAATCAGCTTTCCTCTCTTTCCACGACTCCTGCCTTTGCCAAGGCTTGTTTGCTTCTTTCGCGTCGCCGACACTGCCGACAGTGAGAGCCTGCGTGGGACAGCTCGTGACTTGACTCCTGGATGTCGTCGACCTTCAGGGACCACGTGGCTGTGGAGACAAGCTACCCTTCACCACCTGTTTGCACCCGACATCGCCTGGTACCTACCTGGTGCCAGGCCGGTCACTGGCTAGTGACTGTGAACACTGTCCCCTCTGCTTTCAGGTCTTCTACAACTCCGATCCACCCTTGGATCCAACGCATCTCTTCTGGACTGACCGCCTGCAGCATCTTTGTCATCAGGCTCCATTGAATCGATAGAAGAAACCCGACGCACTTCGAGACCTATGCACCCGCTTCCTGTGGGTGAGGTAAAGCTGGCACTCCGGTGCCCAAGTGTAGAGAAACATCTCTAGTGTCTGTGTTTTTAATCTTAAGATCGTAGTCCATCCAGAAGACCCTTTCTGCAGTAACTTTGTAACTTTTACGCACCCATTGAAAACCTATGGGAGCCCACGTGTAACTTTCCTCACTGCACACGCGACCCGTGGACCTCCTGGTCACTAACTGAAGTTAGCTCCTTGTAGGCCCAGCGGTTCTAGAGGCCCTAGGCCTTTTCCCTTTCCTGTTCGTGGTACTTATACCACTATTTTAGTATATGGTTTGAGTGGCCACCAGGGCCCATCCATATAAAGTGCAACTTCTGTATATTATAACATTGTCTTGTTTAACGATTTGTGCTCCTGTGCTCATAAAGAGTCTAGGGGATACTTTGAGAAATAAATACATATATATTTTCAATATATATCTGTGTGGTGTCCTTTCATTGGTATAAAGGGGGGTTACATTTGGTAAAACAGCCTGCTTAACACGCTTAACGAGTTTAGCCTCAAAGACTGCTTAGCCTACGCTACCACTAGGGCAGCTAGTCCGAAAAGGTTGACTTACAACCACACCATAAGGGTTGCTTGGCATGGTACAAGGTGGTCACTTTAACTAGTGAACATCATATACCAGGCCAACTGCTCACACTGGCACATCAACAGGCTGGAGCTCATGGCTATATTTCTGGCTCTCAAATCCTTTCTTCCTTTAATCCAAGGAGAAACAGTACTAATACAGACAGACAACACAACCTGCATGCACTACATCAACAAGCAGGGCGGAACAAAATCTCCGAAACTGTCTCGACTAGCTCAGTCAATCTGGGATTGGTCTCTCGACCATCGCATCACGATTGCAGCAGTTCATCTACCGGGGGTATCCAATATCCTGGCGGATTCCCTGAGCAGGTCCTCCTCATCAACCCACGAATGGGAGTTACATCAACCAACTCTAGAGATGATATTTCGACGATGGGAGCATCCTCAACTGGATCTCTTTGCAACACCAGAGAACCGGAAATGCCGAGATTATGCAAGCTGGCATCCCCATCAAGGGTCACGGGGCAATGCCCTTTTGATGAACTGGTACAATCTGTTTGCCTACGCTTTTCCCCCAATCCCTCTCGTACCTCGGGTCCTGTGGAAGATGCGGAGGTAGCCTTGCCATCTACTGCTCATAGCCCCACGATGGCCGCGACAGGCATGGTTCTCGGAACTACTCCTACTGTCCCAATGCGAACCAATCCTCCTACATCCTCGAGCAGATCTACTCACAACGAGCAAGGGGAAAATGTGTCATCCGAATCCCTCATCACCGAGCTTATCAGCTTGGAACCTGAGCACTGTGAATTTGCCCATCTAGACATTCCACAGAACTGTAGAGACATCTTGGCTCAGGCGAGGGCTCCTTCTACGATAAAAACGTACAAGTTGAAATGGAGGAGATTCTGCCATTGGTGTGCATCTAATGGGGTTCATCCATTTCACTCTACACCAGAACAATTGCTACCGTTCTTCTTGCAATTAGCTAATTCCGGACTTTCTCATGCAACCTTGAGAGTTTTTCTGGCGGCAATTTCCCGTTTCCGTCAGGATGGTTCAACTTCCCTTTGTTCTTCAAGGATAATCCATCAATTCTTCAAAGGGTTGTTTCGCAAATTTCCACCTGTTTGACGCCCTCCTCCGGGTGAACAACCTTTACAACGCAACTATTACAACGCACTACACTTACAACAACATTTTTACAACGCAACATCCACTACAACGCATTGCATTACATCGCATGACACTACAACGCATGTTTAAAAACTAACTTTACAACGCATTCCATTACATCGCATACTACCTTTACAACGCATACCATTACAACGCAATCCAACACTTACCCTACTGTTGCACCCCCTGGAGTTAGAATAGTCATTTTTACCCCTATACTATCCAATACTTACCTTAAATGCAATTTCATATTATGCGTTGTAATGGTATGCGTTGTAAAGGTAGTATGCGATGTAATGGAATGCGTTGTAAAGGTAGTTTTTAAAAATACGTTGTAGTGTCATGCTATGTAATGGAATGCGTTGTAGTGGATGTTGCGTTGTAAAAATGCGTTGTAAGTGCATGCGTTGTAAAAGTGTGCGTTGCAACGACATACATCCCCTCCTCCGTTGTGGCATCTTAACATCGTGTTGGCACAACTAATGAGACCACCGTTCGAACCTATACACAAGGTCGATTTAAAGTATCTGACATGGAAGGTGGCTCTTCTTCTAGCGCTAACGTCTTCACGTCGCGTCAGTCACATTCATGCATTTACAATAAATCCTCCTTTCCTACAGTTCAAACCAGATTCTGTAGTATTGCGCACTAATCCAACATTCTTGCCTAAGGTGCCTTCAGACTTTCATATTAACGAGCCAGTGATCTTAAAGACTTTCTTTGCTAATCCTCAAACTCCTGCGGAGCAAAGATTACATTCCTTGGATGTGAAACGATGTTTAAAGTTCTACATCAACAGAACAGCTTCTTTTAGAAAGTCTGATCAACTCTTCATAGATTATGGACGCTATCACAAGGGACGTCCAGTTACAAAACCGACTATTGCAGGTTGGGTTTCAGCAGCCATCGTCTTCTGCCATCAAAAGGCAAACAAGCCTTTGCAGTCACCAGTGAGAGCTCACTCCACTAGAGCAATGTCATCCTCAACTGCCTTATTTGCTGGAGTGCCTTTGCATCAGATCTGCAGAGCAGCTACGTGGTCGAACAGACATACGTTTACTAAACACTACTGCTTGGCAACTTTAAACGAAGAGGATGCTGCAGTTGGACAGGCAGTGCTTCGCAATCTTTTTAAATAAGGTGAGCCTCTTCCTTCCCTCCTCCATATTGTTTCCATGTACCGTTGAAATAATGGTTCATTTACACTTATATAGATATTCAGTAATATCATATATATAAGGATCTTGATTGGCATTACAATTTTTTTGTGCTGTTATGACTATGGAAACAATGATAATTGTTACTGCTGGCTATTCTATATTCAAGCATGTGAATCTATGAAGACACCCCAATACTGGAGAAGAACAATTGTTACTTACCTGTAAACAGGTGGTTCTCCAGTATTGGTGTCTTTCATAGATTCACGTGCGACCCTCCCTCCTCCCTTCAGAGGCTCTCTTCTCCTCATACACTCTAAAGCCACTTTGGTGCTACGAAAATCTGAGGTGAGGAGCTCTGAGGAGAAGGTTCTAGAGAGGAGCTGGCGCCTGATTGGCGGTAGTTTGGACTAACATAATGACAGAGATAGACTGTGAATGTCTTTTTTCTCTTTCCATGTATCTCTATGGAGATTTCATATAGGGACATTCTTGATGTTTATCACTTACTTATATCTCTGTTTTTATATGATTACTTATGTATATGTATATATATATATATTATGACTGTATATATTGCTATATTATTTACCGTGGGACTCCCACTCCGACAACAGGGAATATTCAAGCATGTGAATCTATGAAAGACACCAATACCGGAGAACCACCTGTTTACAGGTAAGTAACAATTGTTCATCTAGTTTTAATAGACTAGTGGCAGTAACTGGGTGGCCAGAAGCAAAGCATAGCGCCCTTTTTTCAAAGGACTCAGAAATTAATTAAAAGATCTGGTGGCTCAAGCTGTAGATCTCCTAGAGTCATCCAGTGCTCTTATTGACCTGGTGGCAAAATTAGACCACCGATTGAAAGAAAGACGAAGAGAAAAAGGGCGGTCTGATACTTGGGTAGTGCTATTCAAAGACAAAAACGTTGAACCTGAGAAATCTACTGATGTACCAGAACCTATGCACATAGGTAGTATTAAGGTGAAGAGCGACAGAGATGTAGGGACAAGAAGCTTTGTCTGTATTGTGGAAAGACAGGACATTTCTTGCATGACTATCCCATAAAACCTACAAGAAGAAATAAGTTGGGAAACTTCTAAGCCTGAAGCCTGTGGGGACAAGCGCTTTGGGTAGGTCAGGATTTATTGTCTCGCAATTTGCAGCTTAGAATCGTTTGCCATCACTTCTTTGTTACTTCTCACCTAACTGGGATGAAAAAACCATAGAAGTCCAGATTGTGACTGATTCTGTCGCGACAGGGAATTTCATGGACATGCAATGGGCCAAACAGATGGGAATTCCTTTTTTAACCAAGTCGATAAGGAATGATGTTAAAAACGTAGATGGCAGCAGCAAAAAATCAGGCCCCTATAGTGCATGATTTCAGAGAATACATACATTATAAACATGAAGAGAAGGTATCTTTTGATCCTATTCTGTCTACTCAGTTTCCCGCCACTTTGGGTATACCTTGGTTAACACAACACAACCCTGACAATGTACGAGGAAGTGGCGGAGTAAGGAGTTAGCTGTTATGGCTTACCGCCTCACTCCGCCACTTCTGAAACGCAAGGCTGCACCATATTTACAACAATATGGTGCAGCCTTGAGTTTCTCCCCTGCTCTGGCGCTAGCGCCAACACAGGCACCCTTGCACCATAGTGTAAGGGTGTCTGCGTGCAGGGGAGGATTGTTTATGTGTAGGGCGGTGTCCCTTCCTACAGATAAACAATCTTGAAAAGCCATTTTTTCACTTTTATGTGTGCTGCTTCATGCAAAACACATGAAAGTCACAAAATGGCATTTTATTTTTACAGATTGTTTATGTACAGGAAGGGACAACTTCCTGTACATAAACAATCCATGGCAGTTTGCCTTTTCCATGTGTGCTGTACAAGGCAGCACACATGGAAAAAGCAAAAACAAGGAAAAATAATTAATTTCTCCTTGTTTCGCCAAGTTAAAACCAGGTTTTCCCTGGTCTTAATTTTGGCACTCTCTCCTATTTACGCTGTCCTTGTTCATAGTAGGCAGCGTCAAAATCAATGGGTGTTGCGGTGGAACGCACACCGCAACACCCACCCCTTTCACGCTAAGCATAGCGTGCAAGGGGCTCTTATTTACGAGGCAGCGTTAAGCCACTTTAAGTGGCTTTACTCTGTCTTGTAAATAAGGCTAAGCTCCTATCGCCACCACGTTGGAAAAAGTGACGCTGTGGTGGCGATAGGGGCGTGAACATATGCCCCATTGTATCTGCGGAACGAAAGATAATTTGGACATAGCAGTGACCACAGAAAATTTAGTTCGTGAATTGTCTTCCTGCTTTCAGGACTTGGCAGGACTCTTTTATAAAAAAAAGGCATCTACTACTCTGACTCATAGACCATATGATTGCAGAATTGATTTGGTTTCTGGGGCACAGTTACTCTGCAGCAGGATATATGCCTTGAAAAAGAGAACATATACATAAGAGAATACTTGGACGAAATGCTATGCGTAGGGTTTATTCGATCTTTTTGATCACCTTATTCGTCTCCTTTTTTTTAAATTTCAAAGCGGAATGGGGTTCTTCAGTGTTGCATAGACTATAGATCCCTTAACAACATCCTGATTAAAAGAAAACCATATCCTTTACCCTTAATTCCCTCCTTACTTGTTTGAGTCAAAGATGCCAAGATTTTCACTAAACTTGATTTAAAAGGGGCATACCATTTGGTAAGGGTTCAGGAAGGTGATGAATGGAAGACTTTTTTCATCACCAAATTTGGGTTATATGAATATTTAGTTATTCCCTTTGGCCTTTTTAATGCACCTGTAGCCTTTCAATTGTTTATGAATTAAGTCTTGAGAGAGGTGTTGGATATATATCCAATTGCATATTTAAACGACATTCTGGTTTACTCCTCCTCTGTGACAGAGCATAAGAAACATGTCAGGGCATTGCTTGAGAGATTAGGCAACAACAACCTTTATGTGAAACAGATCAAATATGAATTCAACAAATCTCAAGTCACCTTTTTGGGGTTTGCATTATCTCCAGATGGAGTGAGCATGGACCCTCAAAAAGTGTCAGCCATAACAAGTTGGCTGTCTCCTCGACCTGTGAAGGAAACGCAAAGTTTTTTAGGATTTGCCAACTTCTATAGGCACTCATTGATAACTTCTCAGCTCTGACTTTGCCTATTACTAAACTATTAAAAAAGTGTGTTACATTCTTGTGGACCCCTGAAGCTGAAGAAGCATTCATCAAATTGAAAGACGTGTTCACCAATACCCCCATTTTAAAACACCTGACTCATCCTAACCCTTTGTTGTTGAGGCTCATTCATCACAGATAGATATTGGGGGAATACTTCACAGTGAGATAAAACCTCGGGATGTCTACATCCTTTTGCATTTTATTTGCATAAACTGACTTCCACAGAACAAAACTACTCCATGGGAGCAAAATAGCTTCTTGCAATAAAGAGAGCTTTTGAAGAGTGGCGCCAGTATATATTGGGAGCCCTAGACACAGTCACTCTTCTTATGGATCATAGGAATTTGCAGTTTTAAAAATCAGCTTGAACCTTGTCCATGAGACAAATACGCTGGACCCAATACGGATGTATGTCATTACATCGCATACTAATACCACGCGTGCCATTACAACACAGGTATTACTACGCGATGTCAATGACAACGAAATGCCATTACATCGCAAACTTTTACCACAAGTATGCTTTTACCACGCATGCCATTACAACGCAAAGGCATGCGTGGTAAAGCTATACTCGTGGCTAAAGTTTTCAAGGTAAGTGGCTCTACACTACCCCTGCACAACCCTCCCCCGAACCCCAGTCCTCACCCTACAATTACACTACACTTCACTGCACAACCCCCGACACTACCCTAAAACACTACACTACACAAACACTACAACACCACCCTAAGCCCTAAAACACTACACTACACAAACACTACAACACTACCTTAAACCCTAAAACACTACACTACACTACCCTAAACCCTAAAACACTACACAAACACTACAACACTACCCTAAGCCCTAAAACACTACACTACACAAACACTACAACACTACCTTAAACCCTAAAACACTACACTACACTACCCTAAACCCTAAAACACTACACAAACACTACAACACTACCCTAAATCCTAAAACACTACACTACACAAACACTACAACACTACCCTAAACCCTAAAATACTACACTACAGAAACACTACTACACTACCCTAAACCCTAAAACACTACAACACTACCCTAAACCCTAAAGCACTACACTACACAAACACTACAACACTACCCTAAACCCTAAAATACTACAGTACCCTAAACCCTAAAACACTACACTGCACAAACACTACAACACTACCCTAAACCCTAAAACACTACACTACACAAACACTACTACACTACCCTAAACCTTAAAACACTACACTACACTACACAAACACTACAACACTACCCTAAACCCTAAAACACTACAGTGCCCTAAACCTTAAAACACTACACTACACAAACTCTGCAACACTACCCTAAACCCTAAAACACTACAACACTAGCATAAACCCTAAAACACTACACAAACACTACAACACTACCCTAAACCCTAAAACACTACTCTACACAAACTCTACAAAACTACCCTAAACCCTAAAACACTACAACACTACACTAAACCCTAAAACACTACACTACACTACAAAAAAACACCCTAAAACGTTTAAAAAAAACACACAATACAAACATTACAACACTACTTTTACACTACCCTAAACCCTACAAAAATAGCCCCCACCCCAAGCGCAAACCCCCTTACCTCTCTCCTCTCCAGCGTCGCCGTCTCTGCTCCCGGTTCCTGCTTCCTCCTTCCTGTTTTGTCGTTGTGAGGAAACAGCCTTAGTTTCCTCACAACGACTTGGATAGCCACCATTACTCATTACATTGCATGCGTTGTAAAAGCGCATGCGATGTAATGGTATGCATGGTTTTTACTACGCGTTGTAGCATCGCATGCTTTGTAACGCATGCGATGTAATGGCTACGCGTGGTAAAAACCGCGTTGTAATGGCTGTTCCCCCTCAATACTTCACTGACTTTGATTTTGTGATACAATTCCAAGCCTGTAAAAACATGGGAAATGATGCCCTATCCAGGCTAGGATATGAGATTGGAGAAACATCAGGGACCATCCCACCTATTAAATCCAGGGAAGGTAGTTTAGGGGCGATATGTTCAAAAGAAAATGTCATCAATGAGGTATTACAAACCCAGAATTCCTAGGTAGTCAGTGACTGGGAACAGAAACACAAGGGAGTTAAAGTAGAAAACCTACTTTACATTCACGGAGGTTTGGCTATTCCCCCATTGGCTTCAAAACTAGGCCTGGGAGGAGTTTGTGGAGTTTTACTCTGCGGAACTCTGCAAAGTGCTAGAAACAATCCACCGCGCTCTGCGGAGTTCCGCTAGCGGCAGAGTCTGTTAAGTTGCGCTGCTCGCACTGATTTTTAGCGCTGGGAGCTTGTCCCATAGATTAAAATCAGCGCAAATGGCACCACGCGTCGTGCCAGAGGGCGCAGCTTTCTCAACGCAAATGGCAGATTTCTCAATGCGAGCAATCGCGACCTGCCGCAACCACCCACAATGAGAAATCTCGCCGGAATGAGGTCAAGCATGCGATTTTTTCTCGTGAGCGCTCACCAACTTACCTATGGTGTGCCGCTCGAGAGAAAAAAATTCCACCCCGTGCTACTGTACTTCGTTTTTAGGAACTCTGTCTGGAGCACGCAAAACTCTGCAAACTCCGCCGGCGGAGCGGAATTTTTCACACACCCCTATTTAAAACTACAAGTTTTGGAATGGTGTCACTCTCAACTGATCAAGGGACATCCAGAATACAAAAAAACACTACAGCTACTCAGAAGGCAATACTGGTGTCCCAATATGAACACAGGCACAAAACAATATATTCAGAAAGGTCATATCTCGGCGCAAAGTAAAAGCTCACACCAGGCCCCTGCTTGTTTGCTAGCACCACTGCCCACGTCCACGGATCTATGGCACTTTATTTCAATGGATTTCATTGTGGAGCTACCAAAAACCACATAAGGTTGTACAGTCATATTAGTGGGGGTGGACATGCTAACTAAAATGTCCCACTTTATCCCAGTGACAGCACTTCCTACATCTAAAGCGTTTGCTATGGTTTTTGTGCAACACATAGCGAGGTTACACAGGCCTTCTTCTGTGATAGTGTCTAATAGAGGACCCAGTCTATTTCAAAATGTTGGAAAGGTTTGGGCACTCTGTTACAGATAGACATCTGTTTTTCGTTGGGCCATCATCCTCAAACTGATGGTCAGACTGAGAGAGTTAACCAATGCCTTGAGCAGTATTTAAGTTGCCAATTACTGCACTCTTCACTCAATTGGAACACATTTCTATGAGCAGCCGAATCTGCTTGCTACAATGCTATGCACTCCTCCATTGGTCTTTACCCTTTTATTGTAATTATGGATTCCATCCTCGCTTCTTGCTTTCACCTCCTCCTGTTTCTTCTCCTACACCTGCTGCTTTGGAGTTTGTTGATCTCATACATGATATACAGAAGACAGCTCAGGTGAATCTGGATAGAGGCAAGGCAGTGTAAAAGGGGAATGCAGACCTCCATCGCCTCTCTAGTCTTTATTATGTGAATGGGGACATGGTTTGGTTATCCACACAAAATATTTCTGTAAAAGGGATCCTTGAATTTAAATCTCACTTTATTGGCCGCTATAAGATCATGAGAAATTCTCAATCCTGTGGCCATGACATTGGAACTCCCTCCTGCTTTGAAAGTTCATTCGTTTTTTCATGTTTCTTTGCTGAAGGCGTGGTGGCAGGGATGTGGTTGCCAGTGCGACCTGCCCCGGTGTTAATAGATGATAAACCTGAATATGAAGTGAGTGCCATTGTGGACTCTAGGAGAGTGAGATGTAGATTACAGTATTTGGTCCATTGGAAAGGCTATGGTCTGGGGGATCGCACTTGGGAACCTGCTGGCCATGTTCATGCCCCTCGTATGTTATGTCTTTTTTATAGACGATACCCTGAAAAGCCCAAATCGGTTGGGGGAGTTCTTGAGGGGGGTGTACTGTCGGGTTTTCAATGCCTTCGGCCTGTTGTGTGGGCAAAGGTGGAGCGGTGCAGGCATAAAGCCGTCCCACTTCAGCAGAAGAGCGCTTCATATTCTAGATGATACACGCGTCTCTTCCGCTTCCGGTTTCACTTACCTGCTCCTTACGGCTCACGATGCACCGCAGTCAGCTTTTGTCATCAGGCTTCTTGTTAGGCTGCATCTTCGGATTGCTTTTGTTCTGTTTGCGGTTGAACTTCACAGCTCTGGTCCTATTTGTTGGACGGCGTCTGCAAAAGATAAAAAACAACCATTAAAGAATTGCATCCAGCATTAATGGGTAACGCACTCTTGCGCTTAGCACTAACAATTTATTCTGAGTATTACTTATCTGATCATAGTCATCACAGCTTTGGAGATCCAATTTTCTTTGTGCGCATTGTAGAAGAAGCTGTAATAAAGAAAGCAGCTTATTAATGTCTCCTGAGGGTTTAAGGAGATATATATCAGGTAGCCCTTCATATTTTTGCATGTTTCTATTTGTTTAAAATAAGAGGATTAACTAAAAGAATATTTACTGTCTTTTGTTCATCTTATGGATTTGTTGACCTTTTTGGGCTATACTTGTTTCCCTGCAATATCTCGAATTTAGGTGGGTGTTTACACTGTTACATGTATTTCCATCCCTCTATTCAATCTACTGAGTTAGGTACACAAACTATTTATTTTTCAATTTTATAGATTGCACACTGCTCCTGTACACACAGGCACTGAGTTAAATGTGGAAGAGGGGAGTTTAACAGGTAGTGCACACAATTACTACATAGATTCCTAACCTTCAGTTTTGTGAAGTAATAAAATACTGATACACAACCCTAATGTTCTTGTTCTGTTCTTTACATGCAGGGAACACACAGGACCAACTTGAAACTGCATTCCTCACTGAAAAAAGCAGTGGGACATTTGTCTGTCTTTTCCCTTGTTTCCCCTCTTCCCATTTTCTTCCCATTCTTGCTTTGGCATTGTTGGGCAGGTTTGGTGTGTGGGGGAAGTTCGGTGGGACCTTTCTTCAGACCTTGCAGGTGAAATTTGACATCTACTCTATTGCAGTTAACTCTACCCCACTCTACTATGTACCACTGCACTCTTCGCCACTGCATTCTACACCACTCCAGTCTAGGCCACTCGACTCTGCAACACTGCACTGTATGCCAATGCACTCTATGCCACTATTCTGTACCACTCCACTCGACCTTGCACCACTCCACTCTACTCCACGTCACTCTACTCTGAAATAATCTACTCTATGCCACTGCACTCGATGGCACTGCTCTTTACACCACTGTACTCCATTCTGCGCCACTCCACTCGATGCCAATGCAATCAATGCTGCGCCACTCTAATCCACTCCATTCTACTTTATGCCACTGCGCTCTACGTCACTACTCTATGCCACTGTACTCTACCCTGCACCACTATACTCTACCCTGCATCACTCCAGTCCACTTCCCTCTACTCTGAAATAATCTGCTCTGATCCACTGTACTCTATGCCACTGCACTCTGCACCACTCTACTCTACACCATTGCACTGTACGGCACTTTACTCTGCACCACTGTACACCACTGCACTCTACATGAATGCACTGCTCGCAACTCTATTCTACATCACTGCACTCTGACACTCTACTCTGCAGCACTGCCTTCTCTGCCACTGAGCTCTATGCCACTCTACTCTGCGCCACTCTACTCTGCGCCACTCTACTCTGCACCATTCTATTCTGTGCCGCTTTACTCTACACCAGACAACTCTATATCACTTTACCCTGCACCACAGTATGCCACTGCACTATACACCAATGCACTCTGTGCCACTCTACTCTACACCACTGCACTCTATGACACTCTACTCGGTAGCACTGCACTCCCTGCCACTGAACTCTATGACACTCTACTCTATGGCACTCTATTCTGCGCAACTCTACTCTGCGCAAATCTACTCTGTGCCACTCTACGGTGCTGCACTCTACTCTGCACCAGTCTATGCCACTCTACTGCACTCTATGCCAATGCACTCTATGCCGCTCTAATCTACTGTACACCACTGAACTCTAACACTGCACTCTATGGTACTTCACTCTATGCCTCTTTACTCTATGCCACTTTACCCTACACCAGTGCACTCTACCCCACTCTGCTATGCACCACTGCACTCTACACCACTCACATCTAGGCCACTCCACTCTGCACCAATCCACTCTACAGCACCCCACTCTGCAACACTGCACTCTATGCCAGTGCACTCTATGCCACTATTTATACCACCCCACTCTACCCTGCACCACTCCACTCTACACCACTTCACTCTACTCTGAAACAATTTACTCTACGCCACTGCACTCTATGCCACTACACTTTATGCCACTCTACTCCGCTATATGCCACTGCAATCAAACCTGCACCACTGTACTCTATGCCACTCTACTCCACGCCACTGTGCTTTACACCACTACTCTATATCACTACACTCTACCCTGCACCAATATACACCACCCTTCACCATTCCACTTCACCCTACTCTGAAACAATCTACTTTATGGCACTGAACTTTATGCCACTGTACTCTACGTCACTCTACTCAACTCAGCACCATTCCACTCTATGTGACTGCACTCTATGCTGCACCACTCCATGCCACTGCACTTTACGCTACACCACTCTACTCTAAGCAACTACACTCTATGTCAGTTCACTCTACATCACTTTACTAAAAAACAAAGCACCCAACGCTACTGTACCTACGCCAACTACTTTGCACCACTGCACTTTATACCACTATACTCTACAACATTCAATTCTATGCCACTACACTCTATGCCACTGCATGCTATGTCACTCTATACTATTGCACTCTGTGTTACTGCATTCTACGCCCCTTCTACCCTGCACCGCTGTACTCTACGTCACTGCTCTCTATGTCACTGCTCTCTGCACCACTCTATGCCACTGCACTGTACACCCCTGCACTTTGACATTCTGGTATGCATGACTGCACGCTATGCCACTGCACTCTATGCCACTGCACCACTTTACTCTTCACCAATGCACTCTACACCACTCTACTTTGCATCATTCTACTCTATTCCACTGCACTCTACACCACTCTACACTGCATCATTCCACTCTATGCCACTGCACTCTATTTTGCAGCACTCCACTCTGCTCTGCACCACTCCACTCCATGCCACTCCACCCTAAGTCACTCTACTCTGCAACACTGCCATCTCCGCCACTCTACTTTGCCTCTCGCCACTGCACTCTATGCCAATCCACTTTAAGCCCCTCTAAGATACTCTGCACCACTGAACTCTGCAACACTCTACTCTGTACCACTGCATTCTCAACCACTCTATTCCACTCTGCGCCACTCCACTCTACATCACTCCGCACCACTCTATTCTACACTGCTGCACTCTGTGCCACTGCACTCCTCACCAATGCTTTCTACACCACTTTACTCAAAACCAACACACTCTGCGCCACTGAACACTATGCCAATCTACTCTACCCCAATGCAGTGTATGCCACCATACTCAACTCTACGCCACTGCACTCTGCACCACTCTACACCATTGCACTTTGTCACATTGCTCTGCACCACTCTACACCACTGCACTATACACCAATGAACTCTACGCTATTCTACTGTACACCACTGCACCCTAAAACATAGTCTGCATCACTACGCTCTCTGCCACTGAACTCTATGCAACTCTACTCTATGCCACTGCACTCTACTCTGCACCACTCTATGTCACTCTACTGCACTCTACACCAATGCATTCTATGCCACCACTCTATGATACTCCACTCTACCCTGCACCACTCCACTCTACTCGGCATTAGTCCACTCTATACCACTTTACTCTACTCTGAAGAATATACTCTACATCACCATATTCTATGTCACTGCACTCTATGCCACTCTACTCTGCGCCACTGCTCGCTACACCACTACAATCAATGCTGTGCCACTCTACTCTACACAATTCTACTCAATGCCACTGCGCACTAACCTGCATCTCTATACTCTACCCTGCACCACTCCACACTCTATGCCACTGCACTCTATGCCACATCACTCTGCACCACTTTATTCCACTCTATGCCACTGCACTCTATGCCTCTGCAGTCTACGCTATGCGACTGTAGTTTAAACCACTATGCTCTACGCCAATGCACTCTACACCACTTTACTCAAAACCAGTAGACCATATGCCACTGCATCTAAACCACCTACTTTGTACCACTGCAATTTATGCCACTATACTCCACAACATTCTACTCTATGCCATTGCTCTCTATGCCACTACATGCTATGTTACTCTTCACCAGTGTACTCTATATCACTGCGCTGTATGTCACTGCACTCTACACCACTCTATTCTACTCTGCACCACTGTACTCTAGATCACTGCTTTCTGCTTTCTGTACCACTGCACTCTGTATCACTCTACTCTGCACCACTGTACGACCCTGCACTCTATGACCCTGCACTCTGACACTTTACACTGCATGACTGCACTCTACTTTGCACCATTTTGCATCCCTCTACTGCACTCTACACCACTGCACCTTATGTCACTCTACTCTACCCTGCACGACTTCACTCTACCCTGCTCCACTCCATTCTATACCACTTCACTCTACGCCACTCCAGTGTACCCCATTGCACTCTATGCCATAGCAATCTATTATGCACCACTGTTCTCTATGCTACTCTATGTCACTGCACTCTAAGGCAATGCACTTTGCACCACTTCACGAAACCAATGCACTTTACACCACTACACTCTACGCCAGTCTACTCTAAACCACTGTACTTTTCACCACTTCACTCTAGGCCACTCTACTACACTCCTCTCTACATATCTCCACGACACTCCACTCTATGCTGCACTACTCCATTAAACTTTGCTCCACTGACACTCTACTGCACTCTATGCCATGCCACTCTACAGCACTTTACTCCACTCTATGCCATTCTATGACACTACGCCACTCTACAACGCTCTATGCCACTCCATTCCACTTTACTCCACTTTATTCTATGACACACTACTCCACTCTACTCCACTCTATCCCACTCCTCTTTATGAGAATCTACTTCGCTCTAGGCCTCTCTGCTCTACAACAGTCTACTCCACTCTACCCAGCACCCTCTACTCCACTCCACTCTGCTCTACACCACTCAATGACACTCTGTCACTCCACTGTATGACACTCTACTCCACTCTACACTTCTCGACTCCACACCCTTTCACTCTACGACACTCTACTCCCTCCATGACACTCCACTTCACTCCTCCCCTCTCCACGCCACTCTACTGTACCCACTCTTCACCACTCCACTTTATGATACTCTACTCCATGCCACTCTCCTTTACCCCACTAACTTTTAGCCATGCTGAATAGCAGCCACTCTGATATACAACATTGCCAAAACGTATTAAAACTCTTGCATAGACAAGGCCTATTGGCTTTGCCAATGCTTGTTCCATGCAGGGACCATAACATCATTTTCTATGCTTTAGCAAGACATGCATGGGTTTAGCACCATCTTATGTAACAAAAGCTTATAGATAATTTTTAAGCTGTAGTTCTTACAAGTCCTGAGGACAAAAAGTACACTACAGCACAACCCAGTAACATTCCACTTGCCCTCTCAGAACCCAGCTTGCCATCCCACCACTTATTGACCGTAACTTTGCTTTTGACCATGTACTGTGCTCTGATAGTTTTCTACTAGGTTTGTGCTAAACTAGTGGATAAGTGTATCCCAATGGCCAGAGCTGGCGACGTTGGAACTGACCAACAAGGTACAAGTAGTGACGGTGGCTCAACAACCTGTGATTGTGGGAAAATCACTAAATGTCTCCATCCCTGAAAAAAAAACTGACCTTGAGTAATGTAATGTGGTGCTCATGTAAAATGCACCAATAGCCTTGGACTCAGTTTGCGCTCTATGAAACTGAAAAAGCAAACACCCAAAAAAAAATCCAGCATACTTCGACATATATGTCTTTTTTGGGGGGGAATGTGATGTTGGAGCTTTCAAACAGGGGTTAAGTTTAGACTTGATGATTTTTAACCTTTTAAGTGCAGGTGTCGGTCAATGGCTGACACCCGCACTACCTCCCTGGTGCATGTGTTGGCCATTGGCCGACAGTGAGGAGAAAAATAAATACCACTCTTGTGCGCTGCACCAGAGGGTGTCCTTTATGTTTTTTTGCATCAGGCTGCTCAGGAAGAGCTTATCAAATAGTCTGATTTCTTTGTTCTTTTTTTACTGCGACGACGATTGGCGCGCAGGGCACGCTGACTTCATTGCAGGAAAAGTGAAAGTAAAAAGAGCCAATGGGATTGTTTTACTTTCACTGAATCAGTGCTAGGGGGATATCTCAGTTTCCCGAGGACTGATTCTAACCAGAGTGGTATCATTGGAAAGGGGAGAATCTCCCTTTTCCAGTGGTACCTCAAGCCCAGTGGATTCCTGACTGATGTATGCCACAGGAGAGCGACTTCCAAGAAGGAATACACCCATTAGATGCCCCTTCCCCCCTCTCCTGTGGGGCAGATAGGATCAATTGCCCCCTTAGCTGCCCTCCAGAGGGGGGCCCATTAGACACCAGGGATTATTAATTGTATAGGTTTTGGTGGGGGCTGCTCAGCATGGGGCACCATGCCCCAACCCCACCTAAATGGGGCAACAGTGTTTCTGCCCCCCCTTTGGCAAATAGGATCCCTTTCTGCCTTCTGGGGGCAGATAGCCCAATGTATGGCAGCAATATATATTTTCAATACAATAAATGGGTGGGTCTTTCCCAGGCTACCACCAGGACCCAACCTCACACCTAAAACCTCAGTAGTCTTTATGCTCCCCTGGGAGATTAAAGCATCCCATCCCAATGGCAAGCAAGAGGACATTTGATTCTTTAGGGTGTTGTTTTTACATATGGGCCTGGAGAGTTTAGCTAACTGCCAGTATCATCCCACTTGCAATAATGAATGGCTGCACTTTTAAGGCTATGGTAGGCTGCCACCTGGAAAAACATACCAAACCCAGACAGTTATGAAAACTAGACATCTGGGGGGAGTACAGGGTGGTGAGCTTTGCATGCATCCCATACCATTTTCTTACACACAATGCCCTGCAAATCTCAAACGTTGAATAAAAACATACATTTTCCTCACATTTCTTTGAGGAAAACTCTTGGAATCTGCATGGAGCCACACATTTTCTACCACACAGCATCCCCCCAAGTCTCCTGATAAAAATGGTACCTCACATATATTGGTGGGTCAAGAGACCTTGACACAAAAGGCTCTAAAGTGCAACGTGGAGATATCAGCAATAGGGTAAGCTTCGGGATTTGACTGAAGTCACGGATTTTTCTTACATTTCTGTGATTAAAACTTCCAGAATCCACAGGAAATCTCAAAATAACTAACACCCAGCATTGTCCCACTTGTGCCGATTTCTAACTTTGCACCACTTATGTTGGGCCAACCCAGCGACAGAAACGGATCAAAGTGACATCAATATGAGTCACAAGAAAGACCCAATTGACCATGATTTTATCCATTCCTGGTTGGGCACTAGGCCTAGCCCCACAAGTGGGGCAGTTTTTTTTATTGGCACACGTGGGGTAATGCTGGGTGGTAGGAATTGTGTGTATTCCTGCGGATTCCAGAAGTTTCCATCACAGAAATGTAAGGAAAATGTGTGATTTCAGGCAAAGCTTGAGATTTGCAGGGCATTGTGTACTCAGCGTAATGGAGTCTTTCGTAAAAGTACTCCAAGTCTGAAGAGTATAGCATGAAGCCAAACAGTGTGAGGAATAGCATAGGAAGTCTGCACCTCGTGAAATCCTAAGGGTCTTTGCTCTCTAGCTAACAATGCAACACCTATCATCACACAAAGTATTCAAGGTAACCAGCGTCATCTTCTCCAGTCCATTTCCATTTTCCCCTGTAAAATTTTGGCAACACTCAACTCTACTCCAGTTGGGTAAAGTCAATCGATCTTGAACATCGCTTCTCCACCATGAGAACTTGTCTCCCACTTCTTTAACATATCTTCTTCTTGCCAAAAGTTTCATTCTGTACCTTACTATCACTACAAATAAACAATGCCTTTCGCTAACTAACAAAGCCTTGTATCTGCACCTGGTGAGGAGAGAACAAGCAAGCAAAACTATTCTCACGTGAAAGTTAAACATTGAATTTCAGGAACTTAAGGCCTGCAATTATGCTAAATTAGCTCAGCATTTAAAGTGCACTAGACATTTTGATTATAGATGCACGCACAATCACAATTAGTACATATATGGAATAAAATCACAACTTCATATAATGGTGTGTTCCTTCTTAAAACATTTGTATAACTATGAACGAGAACTACATTTTTACTAAAATCTTCAAAAATAGTATGCACACATTAAATGAATATATTAGAAATCCCATGTTATTACACTGTTAGCCAATATGAAATAAAACGTGTCTCATCCTGTACAAGTCAATGCAAATAGGTGATGTGTAAGAGTGGAGCAAAAATTGAGCTGCTCCAGTACAAAGGCCTAAAGCTCTTCGCAACAGCCTGCCACCAGATTAACAAAATGCAAGGCTTCCTAGTCTTGTTTCCAACTCCTGGATCTTTCTTCCACCACCTTACACCTTACATCTTTGTGTAACTCTTGCAGGTTCTTTTTCACCTGTGCTCTCTTCTTCTGTCACGGTTTTCCCATCTTCCTCCTTCCTTTACTGCCTTTATCTCTTTAGATGGGTGTCAAAGTCTCATGTTGAAAAATAAGTCCTGGTCCGCAAATATGAGCACCGGTGCCAGCACTTGCAATCACTGAAACACTGGCCATGTAAGAGAGGATGAAGTAACACCTAGCAATGGCTAACACAGGATGCATTGGCTATTTGAGAAAGCATGCAAAGTGTGCTGATTGGAGGATTTCTGGACATCTGTGAAGTCCCCAAATGTGTCAAGGCTGTGGCCAAGAAATCTTTGAAGGATCTCTCAATTTGTGATCTGGAATTATTCAGTAGGACGAAGGGTGCAAGATATCATGACCACTCTGTCCTGACATGCACCGTGAAGCCCGGTTTCTATAATCCATTGTGCAGGTACATAGGAAAAGCCTTCTTTTATTTACGTTTTTTCTGGCTACCACTTTTGGAGATTAAAGCTAGTTGGTCAACCACATGCTGCAATTCTCCCAGGTATAGATTATGCCATCACACTGAAAATGTAAATATTTCTCATATTTTGTGCTTGTCCACCCTTTAAGTAGGTTCTGAAAGAGTTGCTGAAACGTTTATTAAACAGGTTCAGTGAAGACCTGGCTTGGCAGTTCCGGCTGGACTGTTCCCATCGGAGCGATTGATTTGTGTGTAGCTGAGTCCAAACTGAGGTGGCATGGTGAGCAAAATAACAATGGATTGGGATGCAGGCCGAGTAATTATTGATGGCTGAGAATAAGTCAAGCATTCCACCCATAACTTTTTGTACACTTTAGTGTGCACCATAATGTAATGGTTGGTATCGTGCTACTAACGTTAATGTGCACTTTATTTGTCAATAGCATATACCCTGCCACTCCTTTTCATAAATTGCTAAATAAAACAAAAAATGCTGCAACAAGACATCTCCTCTGTTATCACCCCAGGAACACATGATGCCAGTCCTGAAAATACTCCAAAAGCTACCTCCAGCCAGAAGATGAATGTTCATTAACCCTAATCTTTCTTTCTGGTACTTCTCCCAGCCACAATCTGATGTAATCTGTGTCAGCATACATACTCTAAACCAATTCACTACCTGATGCCTCATCAACAGGCCAGGCATATAATGTATGAAAGGGCCTGTGAAACCGAGCTGGCAAATGAACGGCACAGATACAGTCTTTGCCGGCCCACTTAACTAACCACTCAGTACTAGCTAGACAGGCCTACAAATACCAGAGATCTGCCACCGACTGCTGGTCACAGGAAGACTCTAGCATAGTACACCCTGCAGGTCCCAAATAGATACATACTCTGATCACCGATAATGAGAAAAAGGTTAATATAACGCAGTGCATCTCGGAAAATCACCTGCTTGATGTCTCATAATGGCAATCATATAAAATATAACTGTAGCACAGTGTGTCTATACAGACAGATCTCTGAGTTCCCCTTACTTTTTCTCTACACCGGTTACCGCCCCTGAATCCAGAAGATTTCAGACCACACGACCTCCTACCACAGCCAGCATAGGAACCCAGACTGAGAACAACAAAAAAAGGAAAACTCCCACCAAAATAAAAGGACTTGCAGAACTCATCAGGGCTGTGACCACACCACAATCTATAAAAATGCATGTCTGTTGCTCACACTCCTTTATCATTTACACGTTAATCTCTATGTCCCATAACGAGATAACCCCACCTCGGTGGTCATCATACAAAAATGCAACACTTCCCACACAGTCTAAAAGCAAAAACAACACGTTTCCAACCACACACCCATATGGTACAAAGTGCTGCTAGTTTTTATAAGGAATTCGCCACCCCACATAATATACATACATATACAGGTGACATAATGCATTAAAAAATTAGGATGGCCCAAAGTTCAGGCAGTTTAAATCTTTTTATTAAATATATTTTCTTCAAATTAGTTTATTTATTGGCCCAAGCAAAGGTCCATAACTTATTGTGATCTTTAATTGTGTTTGATTTCATGAAGCTGTTTACATTTGCTTCCCCCTGTTTGTTTTTCACGCTGCATATTTTCTTATAAATTGATGAATTATTCATGTGTGTTTGTATGATAAAAAGGAAAGAAGCAATCTGCTTTCCTGCTTCAGACAAGTAGTATGTCTAAACAAATTATTGCAGGTACTTCTTAAGTCTAGTCTGCAAGAGATCTAAGGGGTCATTCTGTGACTTCCGAGACAGCATCATGGCTGTGCCTTTTGCAGGAGGAGCGTGATGGTTACCTAGCATTTTCTCTTAACGTTTAATAGTACCAACACACAGCAAGAAGAGTGTAGTGTGGATGGCAGGAAGTAATAAAACATTGATTATGAAACATAGATAAAGACTAGGGGGGGTGAAATTTTCATACCTTGCCTGTGCATAATTACACAAATGCTTTGGAAAATTACACACTAAGCAAAAATGGCATTAAGAGATATTTTTTGCTTGGAGTGCATCCTCGTGTCCGTTTTGGACATGAGGACACATTTTACCCAAAAAAAGTGTCATATCGCACATGACGCAAACAGCAGCCGCTCGCGTTCTATTGGTTCACATTGGTCCCAAAATCTCCCATGCTCCAACAATAGTATTTTTCACAAAGGGACAGAAAATAACGTGACATGGTGTAATTTCAGGCATTTTGTGAAATAAGGGTACGGTGAAATGCCAGAAATTAAGCAAGATAATGCTAGCATAACCAAAATTCTCCTGGGCCTAGAAAAGACCTACAGGGCTTGGGGCTGCGAGTGCCGGAGGCAATATACCTAGACTTGCGTCCTTTTCATGCAGTTGGTGAGAGGTATATAACAGCTGATAGAACTTGAATACTGGAAACCAACTGTGATCATGCAGAGTGTGATTGAGAGCATGGAATCTTGGGGCCATTATGGGTATGCTAAGGGATTACTAGGAGGCGGCTGCTTTTGTATCTTAAACGCCATTGGTTGCGTGAAAAATTAGGGCATAACCTAGAAACACCTTCCTTATTCATAAATTGCAATACAGTTGATGAAGATGATACACATTGAAGATCAATTTACCAGTAAGGAACACGATCAAGAAGGAGGTGGAAATAGCATGATCTCTGGAGAATTTTTCTTAATGGCACCCCCATTCTTGTACTACTTAGCCACTCGCCTGTTAGTGATCCACTACTGATTTAATGGCGGATGGTCGGATACGACCTATTGTCTGGAGCTAGAAAGCCTTGGATTCTCTCGAGTCCAGGACATGCTTTACGGGGCCCCCATTCCGTGCACCTTACCAGCCGTTACCCGCACAGTCCCCCTGGCATGGCGCTCTGTGCTGCACCACATCAACTGGGACACAAAATTCTCACTGCAGACACTGTTGTGGCATGACACTTGGTTATGAGAGGTCGCAACACTACCAGGGTTCCAGAAATGGGATTTAATTGGCATAACTTGTTAGGGGGATATCTGGAGAGGAGAGCACCTGTCCTCCTTCAGCGACCTCCAGCAGATGTATTCCTTGCACTCCACCCAGTTCTTTTGCTACTTCCAACTGCGACACACCTTGACCCCCCCATGTCCCTTACCACACGACCATCCCTGAATTCAGCCCATTAGAGGCCAAAAACCTTATGGGGAACTTGGGAAAGGGGGCGGATATTCCAAATGTAACCATCCCTGATCAACAACACCAAGATCGATGGCTTGGTCCTCTTGTGGAGGAAGATTGGAGAGATGCCCTGATGGCCCCTAGGACATTCCCGATCTTCGCTTTATTCAAATCTACTACCTTCATTGTGCGATGGCTTGGTCCTCTTGTGGAGGAAGATTGGAGAGATGCCCTGAGGGCCCCTAGGACACTCCCGATCTTCGCTTTATTCAAATCTACTACCTTCATTGTGCATATCTTACCCCACTGTGGCTCCACAGGGCAGGCCTCCTACCGACCCCACATTGCCCGTGCTGTAAAGTAGAAATAGCCGACTTCTATCACATGGATTGGTCCTGCTTCATCCTCGCCAAATACAGGGCATCCATTGTGGCTGAATTGAGTGAAGTGCTGGGATGGGAGGTCCTCCTTAATCCTCGTGCCCATCTCCTGGGGGTGATGGAGGGACTAAATGGCTCCCGGGCTGATAAGTTGTTCCTGGGGACTGCCATTCGCATAGCCAAAATAGACATAGCAACAGCTTGGAAGGAATCAATGCCTCCCTCCTTAACTAAATAGTGCAGGGGCGTAGATTGGTGCGCCACCCAAGAAAAAGCTGTCTACAAAGCAAGGAGGTGCCCAGCTAAACATGAACGTATATGGGGCAAATGGTTGGGACCGGTGGTTTGATTGTCTGTCGCACGGGTTGGCTGATATCTCATGTGAACAGAATGGGGAAATCACTTGTAACAATCTTGAAATACCTGATAAGTCAAAATGGTGCTGTGTCTACGTTGTTGTTTTTCTTAAAAATGCCAACAAATTTGGTTATAAAAAAAAAATGTATGTTTGGTTGCTTAAATCAAGGGACTAGAATTGCTCAAAGGATAATCTTTTGAGATGCATCTGCTCTGATTCATGTGTGGAAAAGGAAAAAATTACGGATGGAATGCTGAACAATGCAAACGTTCACCCCCAGTCACAAAGATCTGGGTTTAATTCATTGTTCTTTTGCTCACCACGCCACCCCAGTTTGGACTCAGTCTTGAACCTGTTCCTCATGAGTACAGTCCAGCCTGAACTGCCAAGCCAGGTCCTCCCTGGACCGGAAGCTAGCATCCTGGTACCAGTTTCTGAATATAACCCCTCATCAGCCGGGCAAGCTTGAATCCAGTGGCGCAGTGAGCACTAAGTCCACTTTTGGGCATACCCTGCCCACTTAGGGCAACAAAAGCAAAAGGAACAAATGAGAGAAGGAATGCAAACATTCACCCGCAGTCACAAAGATCTGCACAATCCATCATTCTTTTGCTCACCACGCAACCCCAGTTTGGATCCAGCCGTGGCTCCCTTGCTCACTTTGCCACTGGATTCAATGGCTGGCTGATGATAGGTGTTACCAAGATGCTTGTTTCCAGTCCAGGGAAGACCTGGCTTGGCAGTTCAGGCTGGACTGTTTGCATGAGGAACAGGGTCAAGATTAATTTACATATGGCTGGGTGGCAAAGTGAGCAAAAAAACAACTATTAATTCAACCCAGATGTAATAGTGACTGGGGGTGAGTGTCTGAAAAGTTTCAGCACTCCGCCCATCATCTCATTGTGTTTGCTGATTCAAGTGTGGGCAGGCTTGCTATGCAAATGGGATTAGTCCTGGTTGAGGTATGACATGAAGATGAGTAGCAACAAAGGAGTGAGTCACTACGCTCAGGAAAAAGCAACATTTCTACAATATGCTAAAGATTGAGAAAAGAGGAAAATGATGTGCATTAGAATTAATTAGATGCTATATCGTTTTTGATATTTCGTTCTGTGTTGAGTAATTTTTTTGCGTTTTGTGAAGAAAATGTTGCTTAAAATAGTATATTTCCACATGTATTTAATCATGAAATCTACAATTAGGTTTAAATAGCTGAGGGATACGAACACGTGCCTATTTGCCAGGTGTTTAACGTTCCTTACAAAATCTTGACCCTTTTATTTGCATTGCCCTGCATGTTACTCTGTACAGATATTGGCCTAGACGTCATGACTGACTGCATTCAGAATCACACAAAAAACACGATTTTCTTTTCCATAATTAGAAATAGATACAGGCACAGCATTAAATTGTTTTCTGTCATTATTTATCTCTAAAATCAGAAAAAATGGAAAACTGGGATCCTTCATAATCAAGCAACATTTTGTCAGCTCTAAAACTGGTTGGTGTCCCTGTCACTAACAGTTCGATAAGTAGAAATGTTGTACAGATGGCTTTTTTTTTAGTATGTTGGACATTGCACGGGTTCGGTGTTTCACATAAATCAAAAAGAATGGATGATGGTGGTGCTGAGTACTGTTAACAGTGTGTGAAGACAAGACAGCATATCAACTTACAAGCAGCGTTGGGACGGCTTTTCTGGCAGGCTGGCACTTCCAGATGGGCCAGCTTGAAAGGGACAGTAGGTGAGGATTTTTTTGGCCCTGTAACGGGAGTAGAAAAACAACCTGAAAGACAAATACAACACTCCCTTCAATGTACAGAACACGTATATGTCAGATAAATGTACACATTGAAACTGCGAGGCTAGGGGCATGCTGCAGGGTCGAAGTAAGCAATGGAACAGCAGCACCAGGGCCATTGAGCTAGAGGTGTAGCTCAGGCAATAATATTAGGGGGGGGAAGGGGGAGTCTGAGATTTTTCAACGTCAACACAAGGTACCCAACAAACAAGCATTTACAATGCAACGGTCTCGGCATTGTTAAAGTTAGAGCTATTGGCATTGCTCATGACATTATTCTATAGCTATCATTTCAGGACAGAAGGACAGAAATATGGAAGACAGTTGGTACAGCCATACCGAGGAGGTGATAAACTGGTAAGACCAAGGAGGCATGAGAAAAGGACACTAACTGACCAGACTGCTGGACCAGGCCAAGCATGTTGAACAGGACCAATCTTGGTGGGAATAACCTAGTTCAGAAAATGTGCCAAAACTTATAGACCGAATAAAGAGACATATGCTGGAAGTGAAAAACAGGAGGTAACAATTGTCTGGAGACAGCTCTTACAAAGAAGAGTGTGGAGGCGGAGCTAGAACACCAGCAGCTGTCACAGGACCAGGAAGGAAGTACACAAATAGGGAGGTATCACATTTCTGCAAGTGGAATAATTTGAGCTGGATGAAACATGAAGAAACTGCTCACATGCATCCTTAGTTCTTTAGGCAGATGATGTACTCTGGCTGTTATTGAGCACAACTAAGTATCTGACGTCTTCTGGGTTAAACAAATGGAAGAGTGGGTAAAAACAGAAGTTCTGAAGGAGAGGACACATAAGGGTTTGTTGTCAGTAACATGCCTAAGAGAGCAAACAGTGATGATTATAAACGAATGTAAAACTACTGGAGGGGTAGATGGAGGACTAGAAATGTGGGGGACTGACATGACAGCCCAGGAGCACGGGGAGCAAGGAATACAGAAGAACAATAGGTCTGGGTTGGTGAAAGAGCACTAGGACTAAACGAGGAGAGGCTGGTAGGACACATACAGATACCGATTCTGGTTAGCTCCAGGCTCCGTGAGGTCTCTATAGAACAGCAATGCCTGGAGCTCGCACCTGGCGTATGTTCTGGAGTTCATGCAGGTAGAGTGTAAGGTGCCTATTTTTGCTTGTTTCGCTCCTGGATTTGTGGGCCCTGAACAAAGATTTCCATTACCTGGCTTATGACTAGAGTATGACGGTCTTCAAAGGATGCAACGTCCATTCAAGGATAGGACTGGAGTAGCTGTCTAGAACGAGTAATGTGATGACCGTATGGAGGCAAAGGCTTAAGTAGCTGTCTCCTCTACAAGTGTTTCTGTCTTTGCTTTTCACAGGAGGGCTTGAGTTGTGGTTTCCTGTAGACAGGAGAAGCACCATTATAGGCCATATCTGAAGTGGATGCAGCCATCTGAGGGCGCTGGACCTCCTTTCAC